>NC_090034.1:30052374-31521540 GCF_037176765.1 Anolis sagrei | reverse complement strand
AGTGGGTCATTGGAGCTCCATGTGCCAAGTTTAGTCTTGATTAGTCATTGGCGAGGGTCTCAGTGGTCTCAGGAACTGAGCAAAGGTACTGCAAGTCCCATCATCCATCTCCAAATTTTTCCAAACAACACCAGGATGTAAAGTGGGTCATGAGAGGTCTATGTGCCAAGTTTGGTCTTGATCCGTCATTGGATGAGGTTTGCAGAGGTCTCAGAATGTGAGTGAAAGTACTGGAAGTTCCATCATCCATGGTCCACCCTTCTCCAAAACTGCAGCAGGATGTAGAGTGAGTCATGGGAGCTCCGTGTGCCAACTTTGGTCTTGATTGGTCATTAGATGAGTTTTGCAGCAGTCTTGGGGAGTGGAGGTACTTGAAGTCCCATCATCCATGGTCTGTCATCCTCCAAACTGCTCCAGGATGTAGAGTGGGTCATTGAAGCTCCATGTGCCAAGTGCAGTCTTGATTAGTCATTGGCGAGGGTCTCAGTGGTCTCAGGAAGTGAGTGAAGTGACTGCAAGTCCCATCATCCATTGTCAAATTCTTCCAAACTGCACCAGGATGTAGAGTGGGTCATGCTGGGTCTCTGTGTAAATTGTGGTCCTGATCCATCATCGTTGGCAGTTGTAATGGTCTTAGGAAGGGAGTGCAGGTATTGCAGGTCCCATCGTCCATGGTGCATCCTCCTTCAAACTGCACCTGGATGTAGAGTGCGTCATGGAGACTCAGTGTGCCAAGTTTGATATTTATTGGTAATTGGATGAGGGTTGAAGTGGTCTGAAGAATTGAGCAATGGTAGTGCAAGTCCCATAATCCACGGTCCATCCCCGGCCAAACCACACCAGGACGTAAAGTGGGTCATGAGAGGTCTATGTGCGAAGTTTGGTCCTGATCAGTCATTGGATAAGGTTAACAGCGGTCTCAGAATGTGAGTGGTGGTACTGCAAGTCCCATCATCCATGGTTCATCCTCCTCCAAACTGCAGTAGGATGTAGAGTGGGTGATGGGGGCTCTGAGTGCCTATTTCGGTCTGTATTGGGAGTGTTCTGACCCAGCCCCCGGCCTTTCTTTTCCTCTCTTTGTCATCTCGGAATGTTGGATTTGAGGCTGGCCAATCAGAGAACATATGCAAATTTCCTTCTGTCATGCCCTGTTTCTGCCATGAACCCTCTTCTCCACCAGGGGCTCCTATTGAAGCTGGCCAATCAGAGACCATATGCAAATAGCACCACAGCGGCAGCCAATCAGAACGCTGCCACATATCCCTCCGCCCTACGTCCGCCGCACTTCTGTCCGTCGCATACAAACTTTGACTTTTATTATACTGTATATATAGATATAGATATATAGATAGATATAGATATAGATATAGATAGATAGATTGGATGAGGGTTGCAGTGGTCTGAAGAATTGAGCAATGGTACTGCAAGTCCCATAATCCACGGTCCATCCCTGGCCAAACCACACCAGGACGTAAAGTGGGTCATGAGAGGTCTATGTGCGAAGTTTGGTCCTGTTCAGTCATTGGATAAGGTTAACAGCGGTCTCAGAATGTGAGTGGTGGTACTGCAAGTCCCATCATCCATGGTTCATAGTCCTCCAAACTGCAGTAGGATGTAGAGTGGGTGATGGGGGCTCTGTGTGCCTATTTGGGTCTGTATTGGGAGTGTTCTGACCCAGCCCCCGGCCTTTCCTTTCCTCTCTTTGTCATCTCGGAATGTTGGATTTGAGGCTGGCCAATCAGAGACCATATGCAAATTTCCTTCTGTCATGCCCCGTTTCTGCTATGAACCCTCTTCTCCACCAGGGGCTCCTATTGAAGCTGGCCAATCAGAGACCATATGCAAATAGCACCACAGCGGCAGCCAATCAGAATGCTGGCACATACCCCTTCCGCCCTCCGCCCTTCCGCCCTCCGCCCTTCCTCTGTCCGATACAAACAAACACTCTTCTTTATTATATATATAGATATAGATATAGATATAGACTAGCTTGAGGACCCGGCGCTGCCCAGGTTATTAGAGAAAGTGGGTAATGGCGCTTCTGTATGCCAAGTTTGGTCTTTATTGGTCATTGGATGACAGTGGCATTGTTTTCAGGAAGTGAGTGAAGGTACTTGAAGTCCCATCATCCATGGGGGCTCTGTGTGCTAAGTTTGGTCTTTATCAGTCATTGGAATAGGGTCGCAAATAGCACCACAGCAGCAGCCAGTCAGAATCTTGGAACTTTCAGGCTGGCCAATCAGAAAGCCGGCACATACACCGCCACACATCCGCCGCATACAAGTTTTGACTTTTATTATATATATAGATATAGATATAGATAGATATAGATATCTCCAGCAAAGGATCACCGCCTTGTCGGGGCGCTGGAGCTTGAGCACCTCAATGATGTCATGAGCGAAACCGTGAAGGGACACCCAAGACGGGACGGTTGTGGCAGAGAGGTCAGACCAAGCGTGATCCCTGGGGAAGGCAATGGCAAACCACTCCAGTATCCTTGCCAAGAAAACTAAATGGACCAGTACAACCAGAGATATGTCGGTATGCCATTGGAAGATGGGACTCCCCGGTCGGAAGATGGCCAAAATGCTACTGGGGAGGAGCAGAGGATAAGTTCAACTAGCCCCAGATGTGATGACGCAGCTAGCTCAAAGCCGAAAGGAAGGCTAGCGGCCGACGGTACTGGAGGTGAACGACGAATCCGATGCTCTAAAGATCAACACACCATAGGAACCTGGAATGTAAGATCTATGAGCCAGGGCAAATTGGATGTTGTTATTGGTGAGATGTCAAGACTAAAGATAGACATTCTGGGGGTCAGCGAACTGAAATGGACTGGAATGGGCCACTTCACATCAGATGACCACCAGATCTACTACTGCGGACAAGAGGAACATCGAAGAAATGGAGTAGCCTTCATAATTAATAAGAAATTCGCTAAAGCGGTGCTTGGATACAACCCAAAAAATGACAGAATGATCTCAATTCGAGTGCAAGGAAAGCCTTTCAACATTACAGTGATCCAAATATACGCCCCAACCACAGCTGCTGAAGAAGCAGAAGTAGATCAGTTCTATGAGGATCTGCAGGACCTACTGGATAATACACCAAAAAGAGACATTATTTTCATTACAGGAGACTGGAATGCCAAGGTGGGAAGTCAAATGACAACTGGGATCACAGGCAAGCATGGTCTGGGAGAACAAAATGAAGCGGGACGCAGGCTGATAGAATTTTGCCAGGAAAACTCGCTGTGTATAACGAATACTCTCTTCCAACAACCTAAAAGACGGCTTTATACATGGACCTCGCCAGATGGTCAACACCGAAATCAGATTGACTACATCCTTTGCAGCCAAAGGTGGCGGACATCCATCCAGTCGGTGAAAACAAGACCTGGGGCTGACTGTAGCTCAGATCACGAACTTCTTATTGCCCAATTTAGAATAAAACTAAAGAGATCAGGGAAAATACACAGACCAGTTAGATATGATCTCACTAACATTCCTAGCGAATATACAGTGGAAGTGAAGAACAGATTTGAAGGACTAGATTTAGTAAACAGAGTCCCAGAAGAACTATGGACAGAAGTCCGAGACATTGTTCAGGAGGCGGCAACAAAGTACGTTCCAAAGAAAAAGAAAACCAAGAAGGCAAAATGGTTGTCTGCTGAGACACTGGAAGTAGCCCAAGAAAGGAGGAAAGCAAAAGGAAACAGGGATAAGGGGAGATATGCCCAGTTAAATACGCAATTCCAGAGGTTAGCCAGAAGAGATAAGGAACTATTTTTAAATAAGCAATGCATGGAAGTGGAAGAAGACAACAGAATAGGAAGGACAAGAGACCTCTTCCAGAAAATTAGAAACATTGGAGGTAAATTTCAGACAAAAATTGGTATGATAAGAAACAAAGATGGCAGGGACCTAACAGAAGCTGAAGAGATCAAGAGAAGGTGGCGAGACTATACAGAAGATCTGTATAGGAAGGATAATAATATTGAGGATAGTTTTGACGGTGTGGTGAATGAATTAGAACCAGACATCCTGAGGAGTGAGGTGGAATGGGCCTTAAGAAGCATTGCTAACAACAAGGCAGCAGGAGACGACGGGATCCCAGCTGAACTGTTTAAAATCTTAAAAGATGATGCTGTCAAGGTGATGCATGCCATTTGCCAGCAAATATGGAAAACACAAGAATGGCCATCAGACTGGAAAAAATCAACTTATATCCCCATACCAAAAAAGGGAAATGCAAAAGACTGCTCCAACTTCCGTACAGTGGCCCTTATTTCTCATGCCAGTAAGGTAATGCTCAAGATCCTGCAAGGAAGACTCCAGCAATACATGGAGCGAGAGTTGCCAGATGTTCAGGCTGGGTTTAGAAAAGGTAGAGGAACGAGAGACCAAATTGCCAATATCCGCTGGATAATGGAGAAAAGCAGGGAGTTTCAGAAAAACATCTACTTCTGCTTCATTGACTATTCTAAAGCCTTTGACTGTGTGGATCATAATAAATTGTGGCAAGTTCTTAGTGGGATGGGCATCCCAAGCCACCTTGTCTCTCTCCTGAGGAATCTGTACAAGGACCAAGTAGCAACAGTCAGAACTGACCACGGAACAACAGACTGGTTCAAGATTGGGAAAGGCGTACGGCAAGGCTGCATCCTCTCACCCAACCTTTTTAACTTGTATGCAGAACACATCATGCGATGTGCGGGGCTGGATGAATGCAAAGCTGGGGTGAAAATTGCTGGAAGAAACATTAACAACCTCAGATATGCAGATGACACCACTCTGATGGCCAAAAGTGAGGAGGAGCTGAGGAACCTTCTAATCAAGGTGAAAGAAGAAAGCGCAAAAGCCGGGTTGCAGCTAAACGTCAAAAAAACCAAGATTATGGCAACAAGAATGATTGACAACTGGGAAATAGAGGGAGAAACCGTGGAGGCCGTGACAGACTTTGTATTTCTAGGTGCAAAGATTACTGCAGATGCAGACTGTGGCCAGGAAATCAGAAGACGCTTACTTCTTGGGAGGAGAGCAATGTCCAATCTCGATAAAATAGTAAAGAGTAGAGACATCAGACTGGCAACAAAGATCCGCCTAGTCAAAGCCATGGTATTCCCTGTAGTCACCTACGGATGTGAGAGCTGGACCTTAGGGAAGGCTGAGCGAAGGAAGATCGATGCTTTTGAACTGTGGTGCTGGAGGAAAGTTCTGAGAGTGCCTTGGACTGCGAGAAGATCCAACCAGTCCATCCTCCAGGAAATAAAGCCCGACTGCTCACTGGAGGGAAAGATACTAGAGACAAAGTTGAAGTACTTTGGCCACATCATGAGGAGACAGGAAAGCCTAGAGAACACAATTATGCTGGGGAAAGTGGAAGGCAAAAGGAAGAGGGGCCGCCCAAGGGCAAGATGGATGGATGGCATCCTTGAAGTGACTGGACTGACCTTGAGAGAGCTGAGGGTGGTAACGGCCGACAGGGAGCTCTGGCGTGGGCTGGTCCATGAGGTCACGAAGAGTCGGAGACGACTGAACGAATGAACAACAACAGATATAGATATAGATATAGATATAGATATAGATATAGATATAGATTATTGTTGTTGTTTTTTTGGAATTCAGCAACATTTATCCTAAAAAGTGCAAGATGATGACAATTTTATTACCTGTCTCCCTTGCTGCTTGAGGCGGGGTAGTAAAGCAATAATATATTATTAATTAATTAATTTACCATACTTGTACCCCGTCCTTCTCACTCCGAAGGAGACCCAGAGTGGCCTTGCGTAGGCAACAATTCGATGCCACCCATATACATATTGATAAATAAACAACAGATTAAAATCCAAAACAAGTAAAATCATCATCATGAAAACATCAGTTAAAATCACACAATCCAAGTCATACTCTAGGGGTGTTCCATTTGTTATTGTATTATTTCGTAATCTCTTATTGCACTGCTCAAAGGCTTGGTCCCAAAGCCACGTTTTTCGTTTTTTCCGGAAGGTCAGGAGGGAGGGGGCTGATCTTGCTGGAGAGGGAGTTTCATAGACAAGGGGTCAGCACTTAGAAGGCCCTGTCTCTCGTCTCCACCAACCTCACCTGAGAAGGAGGTGGGACCGAGAGCAAGGCCTCCCCTGACGATCTTAGCCTCTGAGGTGAATCATAGGGGGAGATACGTTCGGACAGGTAAGATGGATCAGAATTCTTTAGGGCTTTATAGGCTAAAGCCAGTATTTTTAATTGTGCTCGGTGGCAGACTGGCAGCTAGTGGAGCTGGCATAACAGGGAGTTGTATGCTCCCTGTACGCTGCTCTGGTGAGCAACCTGGCTGCTGCCCATTGGAACATTTGAAGTTTCCAAACAGTCTTCAAAGGCAACTTCACATAGCGTGTGCTGCAGTAGTTTATCCGAGATATAACAAGAGCATGGATTAACATGGCCAAGTCTGACTCTGACTTTACTTTAATATATGCAATATTTCTATTCATTTCTTTGTAATAATCTTTTTGAAAACACTGCTTAGGACCTGCTACAGCGGTACTCTAAACGGTCAGCCTCTCTCTTTCACACGATGTGGGAAGCAAAGGCCATTGTTGTCTTGGGCTGCATGTCAGACATCGATGTGAGTATGATGGACTCTAACCGTCAAATATCCCCTTCACAGTCAGGAGGGCAAATGTCTGGGACAATGGTGGAAGCCGTTCTAGCACTGCGTCCTTTCCTTCTCCTTTGTAGCTGATCTTTGAAGGAGTGCTTGCCATCATGCATGGTGCTGTGATTCCTTGGAGCCCCAGGATGAAGCTGCTGGTGGAGAAATACCTTCACATGGATCATGCCAAGTAAGCGGACAGATACATGTTCCTAAGTTGTACCAGGTGACTCAAGGGATTTTTTTTCTTGATACTTCGAGTTAAATGTATTAAAATTTGAAGTTGGAAGACCAGAAATTGAGAAACACTACTCCTTGGACTCAAGTGTCCCAAATCTCCCAACCAGCATGACTCCAAAAGTATCGCTTGAACTACTGATCTGTATTGCAGAGTGAAACTGGTGCAGGAAGGCTACCAGCTGATGGAAATGAAGACACTTTTGCGGAGCTATGGCATCCGAGACACCAATCTCTTAAATGACAAGCAGATGATATGGGTGAGTGACCAGATTGCCCTTTCAGTGACAAAAAAAAATCCCATGCATTGCTGATGATTGTAACTACCTTATATGTTGATTGTGTATCAATAGTGATGTTTTATTATAACATCTGATAAAAGTGTACATCTAAGACACAGTTCTGTTTTCCAGATGTTAGTAAGGTACATTCTGAAGCAAGATAGTCCGTCTTGTTTGGAGGATGCTTTGAAAATCACAAATACTTACATGCTGACTACCTCAAAAGTCTATCTTTGGAGGATTATTAACCTCATCGACAAAGAAAAGGTGCGCATTAACAAATAAATATTGAAAGGCTGTGGCTTCAATTGTATTGGCCACTCTGCATGTTCGACTGTGTTCAGTTGTGTTGAAAATGGCAATACCGACAGTTTTCTAGGGCTGAAATCCAATTGAGTTGAGAGGGGTGAAATTACACAGAAGTGGAAATTAGCGAATTTGGAAACAGATCTAGTGTAGTTCCATTCCTGCAGGACTCTTCTATCAATTGTGTCCTTGATCCTGAAGTTTTTCTGTAAAATATGCTTTCTTTTTTTTTGTAACAGTTCTTACAATGATTCATACCCTGGGACAGACATGGAGAACTGGCCATACCTTTTCTAAGGAGAGGAAAACCAAGAGCTTTGAAAAAGGAGGAAGGAAGCAAAGCTTGTGGCCAGTTTCCTATCAGTTCCTCAGGATAGGGCTTCTCAAACTTTTTCAGCTTGTGATCCCCTTTTGCCCAAGACATTTTTATGTGACCCCATGTATACAAATCAAAACCTTGGGTTGCTGTGAATTTTCTGGGCTGCCTGGCCATCTTCCAGAAGCATTCTCTCCTGATGTTTCACCCACATCTATGGCAGTCATCCTCCAAGGATGTGAGGGCTGTTGGAAACTAGGCAAGACTGATTTATTAATATACCTGTGGAATAATGTCCAGGGTGGGAGAAAGAACTCTTGTCGGTTTGAGGCAAGTGTGAATGTTGCAATTTGCCACCTTTATTAGCATTGAATAGCCTTGCAGCTTCGAATTTTGGCTGCTTTCTTCCTGGGGGGATCCTTTGTTGGGAGGTGTTAGCTGGCCCCGATTGTTTCCTGTCTGGAATTCCCCTGTTTTCTGAGTGTTGTTCTTTGTTTACTGTCCTGATTTTAGAGTTTTTAAATACTGGTAGCCAGATTTTGTTCAACCCGGGCACAGAATGTTATTTGAGAACTCAGAAATGCTGGACCACTCTAACAACCACCGTGTTAGACTACACAGAGAAGCCACTGAAATCCACAAGCATGTGGACCATTTCAACAGAAAGGAAGAAACAATGAAAATGAACAAAATCAGGCTAACAGTATTTAAAAACTCTAAAACTCTAGTTCAAAAGCATCAGGAGGGCTGCGTAATTCCTACCTTGATCTATCTGGCAGTCTTTTTGTCTCTCTCGTTCTCTCTCACACGATTGGAACACACTTGTAGTCAGGTGACTCTTTAAGATCAAGTCAGGGGGTGCTGTCGTTTTGGCTATGAATAGGTTTTTAATTAGTTTTAAGGGTTTTTAAGTGTTTATTTTTAATTCCATTAATATTTAATTCTATTTTATTGTCTGTATATTTTTAGGTTTTAAATGATATTGTATTGGTTTTATTGTAAGCTGCTTTGAAAGAGAAAAAGGAGGGCAGTAATAATAATACACTGGTGTTTCAATCTTAAACTGGGATAAGTGGGTGACAGTGAGGTTGGACTCTCTCAGTTCCTCTCTGGTATCTGTATTTCCTTTCTCGATCTCTGCCGCATTCGTTTTTTATTATTTGTCAATAATATTATTTGTTGCCTGAAGCAAAGCCAGACGTCTCTCCAACACCCATTTTAGCATTGGATGAAGGGAGCTTTATTCCAAAGGTTATGGGCTCTATCCAGAGTGACACTACTTTCCATGCTCTTGCAGAGAGATGATGTTATCAACTTATTAAGGTCTCTTCCTGCTGCCGAAGCTATGGAGATTGCAGATAGGACAGTGACGTGGGGAAGACTGGAACTGGAGGCAGAAATGTTTGACAGTGAAGAAGAGGTAACAACTATAAAACCAATTTACTTTACTAAGGCAATCCCTCATTGTCCAAGTATGATGGCCCTCCAAGTGTAGTGTATTGGCGTTGGGTCCGTAGGTGGCTGTGGAGTCCTGTTCTTGACCTGCATGTTCTTCCACAGTGAGGATATCAGTTTCTAGGTGAAAGGCTGTCTTGATCAAGATTGGCTTGGCACATTTCTCCCTTTCTTCCTCCATTCATGCCTCTTCATATACCACAGCACTGCTGGTCATAGCTAACCTCAGTTAGAGTGCTCAAGGGCCAGGGCTTCACCGTTTTCTATGTCTATGTCACCGTTTTGAAGGTTGGCTTTGAGCCCATCTTTAAATCTCTTTTCCTGTCCAGCAACATTCCATTTTCCATTCTTGAGTTGAGAGTACTTCTTTGGAAGACAGTGATCTTTGGGCATTCGGGCAATGTGGCCGGTCCAGCAGAGTTGATGACGGAGGACCATAGCTTCAATGCTGGTAGTCTTTGCTTCTTCCAGCTCGCTGACATTTGCTCACCTGTCTTCCTAAGAGATTTGCAGGATTTTTCAGAGGCAACGCTGATGGAATCGTTCCAGGAGTGTGATATCTGTAGACGGGCCATGTTTCGCAGGCATATAGCAGGATTGGGAGGACAATAGCTTTATAAACAAGCACCTTGATATCCCTACAGATGTCCCGATCCTCAAACATGCTCTGATTCATTCGGAAAAATGCTGCTCTCGCAGAGCTCAGGCGGTGTTGTATTTCAGTGACAATGTTGACTTTTGTGGAGAAGTGGCTGCCACGGTAGCAGAAATGGACAACATTTCCTAATGTTACACCATCAAGCTGTATTTCTGGCATTGGAGAGGGATTGGCTGGTGGAAGACCACTTTGGTTTTCTCGATGTTCAATGAGAGGCTGAGCTTCTCTTATGCTTTTGCAAAGGTGTTTAGAATGGCTTGTAGGGTGCACAGACTACGTTATCATCACCATATTGGAGTTCTGTAGCAGATGTTGTGACTTGGTTTTGGCTTTTGTCTGCTGAGGTTAAATAACTTGCCATCTGTCCGACAGTAGATTGCCAATACTCAATCTGAAACAAGATGCAACAGTGTAATATCCCTCCCTCTCATTTTTGGTCTCAGTTTTGAAAGTAAAACATTGCTCTTGGTACAGCTAGAGTTGTTAACAGAGTTTTTGTCATTCTTTCTCTTCCCATCTCTTCTACTTTTCTAGCGGAATAGGCAGCTATATTTAAAAAATATCCTGGTGGAGGTCCTCAAGTTCCTGCTTAGTCACCAGAAAGGTAAACCTTGCATTGTTTCTGCTACTCTTTTACTTCATTGCCATAAGCCGTGCAATAACCACTCTTCTTTCCCTCCACTTCTTTTGGACGATAGGAAATCTTGGGAAGACAGAAGAGTATGAAGCTGACTTAAAATGCTTTAAAATGCTTAAAGCCTTGCAGGTAAGTTTTGTGTCGCATTCAAAAACATATAAAGGGATTTATTTGTGCAGTGGAGGGAATGTAAATATATTTTGTTTGGAAGGTAATTGCTGTGTCTAAGAATGCTAATTCTCATTTGGGACAGTTTTTCCCCCTTTCCGGGGGTTCAGGAATCCAGAAGTGGCCTCTGGAAGATGTCTGTGGTTCATGCCCTGGCTGTGCCTATTTTAAAGGATCTCTGGCTGCAGAGAATGCTGAAATTTTATATTTTTATTTTCTACAGTATTTAGATTCCTTTCTTGTTTGGAAGGTAATTGCTGTGTCTAAGAATGCTAATTCTCATTTGGGACAGTTTCCCCCCCTTTCTGGGACTTCAGGAATCCAAAAGTGGCCTCTGGAAGATGCCTGTGGTTCGTGCCCTGGCTGTGCCTATTTTAAAGGATCTCTGGCTGCAGAGAATGCTGACATTTTATATATTTATTTTTATTTTCTACAGTATTTATATTCCTCCCTTCTCGCCCCAAAGGGGACTCAGAGCAGATCACAGAACACATATACAGCAAACATTCAATGCCATTATACACTGACAGGACAGACAACTGTACATAGAAAGAAGTATATATAGCCTTTCTCATCTTCGGCATCTTGGAGGCTGTGCTTGGTTCCGGCCATTGAGAATCATTGCCAGAAGTTGTAGGGACCCTTCCAATTCTCAACAGAGAATGTATTTCATTGCATAATAATTACACCTTCTTTTTGCGGTGGCAGAATTGGCATTTCTGTGTTCTTCGCATAATAGTCATAGAGCCTTTTGGGCTGATTCCCTCCTTCCTTCTCCAAAGGACAGTTTAAAAACTATGAAATGGAGGTTTCTGGAGCTCCACTCTCCCCTCCTTCCTACAATGAGATCAATTTCAGATTTTGTAAACTGCGTTGCCTTCAGAGAAAGAGTCATCCTTCCTCCTTTCTCTGAAGCAAGGCGGTTTAAACAAACAAACATAACATAACATAAATCGAGCTGTCTGTCGGAGGCTGGATCCTTCCTTTTCCTCCTCCTGTCTGGGAGGTAAGGCGGGGTAGTTTTTTTAAAAACAAGCCAAAGAATCATTGGCATACACAGTATTTTTTGATCATGTAATAGTTGCACCTCCTTTTTTCTATCGAAATAGGAAAAAATGTGATTGTTTTGTGATGAAATACAGTAGCTTCCATGTTCCAATTAAGCCTTGCTCAGGTCCACTATTCCTCACCCTCATGTTTTTTCTTCCATCTACTTTTTGTTCAGGGTAATTTTGACATCTACGTATCTCCCAAAGATTATGAGAATCTGCCACTGATGACTCGCCTCCTCCAAGAGAAGATAGAGACCTATAATGCCAAGAGGTTTAAAAAAACAGAAGAAAAGACCAGCTTGGAGAACAGTGGGGTGAAGAGGCAAGAGCTGGCTCGATGTGGGCTTTACAGACTGGCGGGTCTTCTGCAAAGGACGGAGCATGAGATGGGAACAGAGCTGGCCCTGAGAGTGCTGGATGCAGGAAACGTCGAAGAAGCACTCAACATTTGCAGGTTAGGAAACAAAGTCATGACTGGCCTTAATGTCTTTTTTTCTGCTTTGCCATTATCTTTCAAGATACAGACTGGCAATGTGTTGGCGTTTGTTTTGATAAAACCTCTTTTCTCATTAGGGATCTTACTGAACATCACCACAACGAACAAACAGGGAAGTTGTTGTTCTTGGCATGCCGAAAGCTCTGTCACATATTGGCTTCTGGTGGTCCACTCGTTGTGCCCAAAGGATTGAATCTTTCTGCAGCAATCCATGAAATGGCCATTCAGGCGGTGATGGTCTGCAGTCCCGGTAATTCATTCTAATTATTAACTGATCATTTATAATAGTCTGATTGGGGAAATGGCCTCTAAAAGAGCAGGTTGGAGAAAACTTCTCAGAGAATGAGAGACCGAGGCTCTGTGCTTGAAATGAGTGAAGGTTTTGGGATGCAGAATTGAAAAAGGGATAAAATCAACATGAGGAAGGGGAACCGAAAAAATGGCTATTTTCAGTGAGTGTTGTGGTTCAACCAGAGGCTGAAGACTAGGGGATTGTTCAGTTAGAGGTTGTGAGGAATAATGGGCTTTCCAGTGTGGGAAATGAGGGGATTTTGGATCATTATTCTGTCTGGGAGGATGGGTCTGTGTCTGGTCAGAAAGAAACGGCTTCAGAGCAGGGAGGAGATGGAGATATCTGGGCACTGGCAGATAGGGAAGACATTTCCCCTGGTTGTTCCTTGGTAACAGAAGATAAGGAGCTGGAAGAGAAAGATCTTTCCCCTGGGAAAACACCTGAGGTCAGTAGGAGTTTGAGACTCAACCTCTGGGAGGAGGGAGTCAGATTACGGAGGTCACAGAGACTCCATGAGAAACAGACCAGATGTCAAAGGCACGACTTCAAGGCTTGTCAACCTTAAATTAAATTGTTGTTTACTGAACAGGTTAGAACAGGCAACACTGTGTTACCGTGTACACCTCGGATCTTGTTTTTGCTCTACGTTCAAGTCTATGTCTAAGATTTTTATCCTTCCCAAAGATGCTCATGTTCATGGATTCATGTTTTATGCTTATGTTCATGGATTCATGCTTTGGAAGAAGTTCCTGGTTATGGATTTATGTCTGTGTTTTTATTCCTGGTTTTTTTCCATGTACCTTGTCACTTTTGGACTGAACTTTGGTGTTTTGACTATTGCATTTTGAAAGCCTTTTTCCTATTGCTTTTTGGACATTGCTTTTTACATTGCTTTTTGCCTTTTACATTTGTTTTCTTCAATAAACTGTTTAGTTAGTAATACTGGACTCTTGTGTGGTGCTGAGTGCAAAGGTGACTTCAGGCCAGAGTGCATCAGTGACATAACTACATGGATAGGTTTTGAATTGGTTTCAGGGGTTTAACTTTATTTTTAATATTGTTCATGTTTAATTCTATGTTAATGTTAGTATATTTTTAGGTGATACATTATATTGCATTGGTTTTAATGCGAGCCACTTGGAGTTCTTTTTTAGAGAGATAAAGTAGGAGACAAATAATAATAATAATAATAATAATAATAATAATAATAATAACTAATGAACTTGAACCAAGTCTCATAGAATTTAGACTGGTCCAGTTTAGCCTTTTCACTTTATTCTCCTTCGGCCTAATATAGTTTTTTAATTGTATGGTATTGGTTGCTTTGAATTTCTTTTTTAGAGAGATAAAACAGGAGACAATGATAACAATAACAACAACTAATTAACTTGAATTTAGACAAGTCTAGTTTTACTTTTTCACTTCATTCTCCTTCTGTGCAATATGTTCCAAACTCTTATATATCCATTGAACAACAACAATTATTATTATCATCCTAACAAATGTGGAGGACCTGATCGATGCAGTTGAGGTGGTAGGATCCTTAGGGGCAAGTGACCATGTGCTCCTGCAATTTGAGGTACAAAGGAAGACCGAAACTAAGACAAGTCAAACCCGCATTTTGGACTTTAGGAGAGCTGATTTCCAAAAAATGAAGGAAACACTGAGCAGCATTCCATGGACACAGATACTAAAACACAAGGGAGTTACGGATGGATGGGAGTTTCTCAAGAGTGAAATACTCAAGGCGCAGTTGCAAACCGTGCCAACAAAAAGAAAAAATAGGACAAGTACAAAGAAACCAGAATGGATGTCCAAAGAACTTCTAACTGTGCTGAGACACAAAAGAGACATGCACAAGAACTGGAAAAAGGGAGAAATCACCAAAGAAGAATTCAAACAAATAGCCAACACCTGTAGGGAAAAGGTCCGCAAGGCTAAAGCACAAAACGAGCTCAGACTTGCCAGGGACATTAAAAACAATAAAAAGGGATTCTTTTCTTATATCAGTAGAAAAAGGAAAAACAAAGAGGCGATAGGGCCTCTTCGAGGAGAAGATGGGGCAATGCTGACAGGGGATAGGGAAAAGGCAGAACTACTCAATACCTTCTTTGCCTCAGTCTTCTCATAAAAAGAAAGTCATCTTCAACCTCAGCAAGACGGAGTGGATGAGGGATTTGAGGACATCCAACTCCAAATTGGGAAACAAGTCATACAGGAATACCTGGCCGCTCTAAATGAGTTCAAGTCCCCAGGGCCAGATCAACTACACCCAAGAGTATTGAAGGAACTAGCGGAAGTCATTTCGGAACCATTGTTCACCATCTTTGACAGTTCTTGGAGAACAGGAGAAGTTTCAGCAGATTGGAGGAGGGCCAATGTGGTCCCAATCTTCAAGAAGGGAAAAAAGGATGACCCAAACAACTACCGTCCGGTCAGCCTCACGTCAATACCAGGCGAGATTCTGGAAAAGATTGTTAAGGAAGTGGTCTGCAAACACTTAGAAACAAATGCGGTCATTGCTAATAGTCAACATGGATTTATCAAAAACAAGTCATGCCAGACTAATCTGATCTCTTTTTTCGATAGAGTTACAAGCTGGGTAGATGCGGGGAATGCCGTGGATGTAGCGTATCTGGATTTCAGTAAGGCCTTTGACAAGGTCCCCCATGACCTTCTGGCAAGGAAACTAGTCCAATGTGGGCTAGGCAAAACTACGGTGAGGTGGATCTGTAATTGGTTAAATGGACGAACCCAGAGGGTGCTCACCAATGCTTCCTCTTCATCCTGGAAAGAAGTGACGAGCGGAGTGCCACAGGGTTCCGTCCTGGGCCTGGTCCTGTTCAACATCTTTATTGATGACTTAGATGAAGGGTTAGAAGGCATGATCATCAAGTTTGCAGACGACACCAAATTGGGAGGGATAGCCAATACTCCAGAAGACAGGAGCAGGATTCAAAACGATCTTGACAGATTAGAGAGATGGGCCAAAACTAACAAAATGAAGTTTAACAGTGACAAATGCAAGATACTCCACTTCGGCAGGAAAAACGAAATGCAAAGATACAGAATGGGGGATGCCTGGCTCGAGAGCAGTACGTGTGAAAAAGATCTTGGAGTCCTCATGGACAACAAGTTAAACATGAGCCAACAATGTGATGTGGCAGCAAAAAAAGCCAATGGGATTTTGGCCTGCATCGACAGGAGCATAGTGTCTAGATCTAGGGAAGTAATGCTACCCCTCTATTCTGTTTTGGTTAGACCACATCTGGAATGTTGTGTCCAATTCTGGGCACCACAATTCAAGAGAGATATTGACAAGCTGAAATGTGTCCAGAGGAGAGCGACTAAAATGATAAAAGGTCTGGAGAACAAGCCCTATGAGGAGCGGCTTAAGGAGCTGGGCATGTTTAGCCTGAAGAAGAGAAGGCTGCGAGGGGACATGATAGCCATGTACAAATATGTGAGAGCAAGTCACAGGGAGGAGGGAGCAAGCTTGTTTTCTGCTTCCCTGGAGACTAGGACGCGGAACAATGGCTTCAAATTACAAGAGAGGAGATTCCATCTGAACATGAGGAAGAACTTCCTGACTGTGAGAGCCGTTCAGCAGTGGAACTCTCTGCCCCGGAGTGTGGTGGAGGCTCCTTCTTTGGAAGCTTTTAAACAGAGGCTGGATGGCCGTCTGTCAGGGGTGATTTGAATGCAATATTCCTGCTTCTTGGCAGGGGGTTGGACTGGATGGCCCATGAGGTCTCTTCCAACTCTTTGATTCTATGATTCTATTTATATTCCACCATTATTTACCAGAAGGACTCTGGGTGGCTTACAGAAGTACATGTGCCATAACATATAAGAGAAGAGGTAAAACTACATCACATATTAAACAATGACAACAACAGTTTAAATAAAGACAACACAATGCAAAAGTCCAATTTAAAAATCAATAAAACACAGTACTAATTACCATTAAATCAAATAATATAGCACCCCAGCTGTAGCCCAATTAAACCATTAAAGTGCTAGTGACAATATTAGATTGTTTGGTGCTTAGAGTAGCAGATGTCTTAATCATTTCTAAAGGCCTGTCTGAAGTGCCATGTTTTTAGCTCCTTGCAAAAACATTGTAATGTGAGGGCTTGCCTGATTTCCCTGGAGAGGGCATTCCAAAGACAGAGGATCACCACCAAAAAGGCCCTTTCTCTCATTCTCACCAGCCGCACTTGAGATGGAGGTAAGACCGTGAGAGGACCTCTCTAACAGATCTTAATGCCTGCATAGGTTAATTTGGGGGGGGGGGGGTGCTGTCAAAAAGATAGGCTGGACCCAAACAATGTAGGGCTTTGTAGGTGATAGCCTGCACTTTGAATTGGGATGGGAAACTTGTTGTCAGCCAGTGGAGCTGCTTCAGTAGCGGCATGGTATGCTCCTATAGCTAGCCCCCGTTAGTAGTCTGTTTGCTGACCTTTGCACTAATTGCAGTTTCTGAGCCATCTTGAAAGGCAGCCCCACATAGAGTTCATTGCAGTAGTCTATTCTTGATGTAACTAAGGTGTGGACCACCGTGGCCAAGTCTGGGTCTTCGAGGTACACAAACTTTAACTTTGCGAAGGTCCTCCCAGCCACTGCTGACACATGAGCTTCAAGCGTCAGCACTGAGTCTAGGAGGACCCCCAGATGGTGGACCTGTCAAGCACAGATTGCCACCCTAGACCTCGACTGGTCTTGTGACTGACCAGTTGAGGTCGGTCTTGTCTGGATTTAGCCTCAGCTTGTTAGCCCTCATCCAGTTCTTCACAGCAGCCAGGCATTGTTCCAGGATCCGGGGAGTTTCCTTGGATTGTGGTGGAAAAGAGTAGTAGCGTTGTGTGTCATCTGCATAGAGACAGCCTTTGCAGATGGCAGCCTTTCCAATTGCATGTAGTAAATATGCTGCCAAACATAAATATGCAACCAATTCTTTATCCGACGAAAGCATGATAAAATGTATATATAATATTTCCAGTTCTAGGAAGCATATCCAAGGATTGGTCATGCAGCAAAATAAAATCCAGAAAACAGCAATGCCTTTGTTGCGCCTACTCAACTGCACAAAATGCAAGCAAAAATGTTTAAACTCTTAAAGGAGAAGACAGTAAAAGTAACTGCAATGGGAAGCATACGCACAGTAGAATTTCTCCTCAGTATTTACAGTGTATGTTTCTTCTGTAGAAATTTTTGAAATGATTGCTTTTTCTTACAGATCTTCTCTTTGATGCCATGGAACTTTCCAAATATACCTTGTTGGCCCATGAACTTTTGGAAAAATGCCAGATTGAAGACACTGGATTTATACTGAAGGTAACACAGGGCTCATTTTTTACTCAGATATAAGCCTTGCTGGTTTTAGTTGTGCTTCTAGAGAAAGACATAGGACTGTAACCTTCCTCTTCCATTTTGAAGCTCAGAATGCTAGAGGACTCCCTGGTCTCCAGCCCATGGAGCAAAAGCAGGTTGCTGGATATTATCATTTTTTATAGTTCCCATTTTTAAAAAAATCTATACAGTGGATCTGTTCCAGATTATTTTCAGGCTATTTGGCATGATTTAATAACTGTTTTTAAATTGTGTTGTTTATCGGTGGGTTTTAGTATAAATGCTATTATATTATTGATGTTTAATTTTTTATGCTTTGCGTCTAAATGTTCTTTTAGGTTTATGTTTTAATTTGGTTAGGTTAATTTATAGTTATATGTTATTGTCTGGGTAATATCTTTTGGTTTTCACATGTATGTACAGCATTGAATTTTGCCTTTATAATGTTGGAAACAGTATATAAATGTAGTAAATAAATAATAAATAAATAATAAATAATTTTTGACGCCTGCTTTTGTAATAATGATGATGATGATGTATTTACTGCCTGATACTCCTTGTGGCTCGAGGCAGAGTACAATAGGGTCAAAACACAGCGCTGTTAAAGTACATATAAGAAAACATATATACGAGACCACATCAACAAAACGTAACATTTCATTCCTGCCCTTGAGTGAGTTTCTTTTTAATTCTGAGATCTATCAGAACTAAAAACAAGGGTAATACTAAAGTATACTAGTTCCCCCACCCAAAGCTTGGGGGCAAATTATTAATTATTATTATAATCAATAATAATAATAATAATAATAATAATAATAATAATAATGCAGCCTTCCTCCCCATTCTACAGGGGAAACACTCCTATAAAAATCCTCTGCCATTCAGTATAAACATTTGAAATCTAATTAAGGCATGCTAGTCCATCATTGTCCAAAGTTTCTTAAATGTGGGGTGGATAGGTATATATACAGAATGTATATATACAGAATCAACTACCTAGATCAGTCACAGTCTGATTTCAGGCCTGGGCACGGCACCGAGACAGCCTTGGTCGCCTTGGTGGATGACCTCCGTAGAGAGCTGGACAGGGGGAGTGTGACCTTGTTGGTTCTCTTGGACATCTTAGCAGCTTTCGATACCATCAATCATGGTATCTTTCTGGGACGACTCTCTGGGATGGGTCTCGGGGGCACGGTTTTGTCGTGGCTCCGATCCTTCCTGGAGGGTCGATCCCAGATGGTGAAGCTGGGAGACGCCTGCTCGGACCCCTGGCCTTTGACCTGTGGGGTCCCGCAAGGCTCCATTCTGTCTCCCATGCTTTTTAACATCTACATGAAACCGCTGGGAGAGGTCATCCGGAGTTTTGGAGTTAGGTGCCACCTCTATGCAGATGACACACAACTCTATTACTCATTTCCACCTAATTCCAAGGAGGCCTCTCGGGTGCTGGACGAGTGCCTGGCCGCCGTGTCTATCTGGATGAGGAGGAACAAGCTGAAGATAAATCCCGACAAGACAGAGGTCCTTCTGGTCGATCGTAAACCTGACCGGGGTATAGGGTGGCAACCTGTGCTGGACGGGGTTACACTCCCCCTGAAGCCACAGGTCCGCAGTTTGGGAGTCCTCTTGGATTCATCGCTTACGGTTGAGGCTCAGGCGTCAGTAGTGTCTGGGAGGGCTTTTGCACAATTGAGACTCGTGCGCCAACTGCGACCGTACCTTGCGAAGGCTGATTTGGCCGGGGTGGTCCATGCCTTGGTCACCTCCAGATTGGACTACTGCAATGCGCTCTACGTGGGGCTGCCCTTGAAAACGGCTCGGAAGTTCCAGCTGGTCCACCCTCCTGTTCAAGGAGCTCCACTGGCTGCCGTTTATTTTCCGAGCCCAGTTTAAGGTGCAGGTGCTTACCTACAAAGCCCTGAACGGTTTGGGACCATCCTATCTGCGTGACCGCATCTCCATCTACAAACCCATGCGTTCACTTCAGTCATCTGGAGAGGCCTTGCTCGTGATCCCGCCTGCGTCGCAAGCGCGCTTGGTGGGGACACGAGACAGGACCTTTTCTGTGGTGGCCCCCCGACTCTGGAACACCCTCCCCAAAGATCTTAGACAGGCCCCTACATTGGCAGTCTTCAGAAAGAACCTGAAGACCTGGCTGTTCCGATGTGCCTTCCCAGATTAGGAAATCTCCAATATCAAGTCCCATAAGCACTTTACTAGTATTAAGATTGCTGCACGCTGCACACTGCACTTGCCCTATAATGCCTTATATACCACCTGTCACATCAGCACTTTTAATCTTGTACCCATTACTCCGGCCCGGACCAGTTTTATTTTGTCTTAGTGTATTGTTATTGCCTGTTGTTTATATTGCTTTAATTGTTTTAATTTGCTTTAGGTTTTGTATTGTATATTGTGTGTTGAGGCCTTGGCCTTTGTAAGCCGCATCAAGTCCTTCGGGAGATGCTAGCGGGGTACAAATAAAGCTTAATAATAATAATAATAATAATAATAATGTATATATGGGCAGTATTCATATTTTTGGTCTTTTTTGTGTCCTCAAAGGTTTGCCCATAGTCAATGTATAGATAAGAGATACCAT
This sequence comes from Anolis sagrei, assembly GCF_037176765.1. Classification (NCBI taxonomy): domain Eukaryota; kingdom Metazoa; phylum Chordata; class Lepidosauria; order Squamata; family Anolidae; genus Anolis; species Anolis sagrei. Next base: position 31,501,034 of record NC_090034.1, on the reverse strand, counting down.
CTTCCATATTGTACAGGGAATGGCCAGGGAGCAGTCCAAACCAGTTGGGTTCCTTCTTGACTCTTCTGCCTTCCCTAGAAGAAGAAACAAGCAAGAAGCAGAGTTCCTTGGCTGCTGAGGACCTGGCAAGATGAGCCATTCCTTCTTTGACTCTTTCTCCCATTTTTACAAAAATGATTTTCTCCTGTCTTTAGGAAACCTCTTTGGGAGCTAACAAAGACCCTTTCACAGAGTGGACCTTCGATGAGTTTTTCACCGAAGATGGGGCTGTGCTGGACCCATTAACCGTGCTCCCGCCTTTATATGAAACTACTTCTACCATCTTGACAAGTAACTTTTTTCTTGTTTTCACACTCCTTCTCCATTTTTAATATGCCTGTTTTTTCTTACTAGTAAAATTGTAGAACAGAGTCTCTTTCATTGGCAGTTTACCCTTTTTGTCTTTCTTTGGCAGAATCGAAAATGCATCCTCTGGAATCTACCCGTTCGACAGTTAGCCCCTTTGAACAAGGTACAGCACGAGCAAACCATTATCTCTATGGCAAGAAAAATACACCTTTTCAGTCCAAAGCCACTAACTCAGGGAGAGTGTTTCTCAGTGCTTTAAATTCACAGGGGTAATAGTACGGAATGGTGAATTAATCAAAAATCCCCAAATTTAATTTGCATTGCAGTTTGTGAAGAAATTTTCGAAATTGCTAATTCCGTTGACAGGTTTATTATTTAGTTCTGAAAGAAATTCTAGGAGAATATTTATTTATTTATTTATTTATTTATCATGTCAGAAGTGAATTGAGGGTACAGTTATGATGTATTTAAAAAACACGAAGGTAAAAAATTGGCATTATACTAAATGTCCTTTGACCAGAAGCTGGCCACTTGGAGTGCTCCTGGTGTCACTGTGAGAAGGTCCTCCATTGTGCATGTGGCTGGGTTCAGACCACATGTAAGTGGTCTGTGGTTTGCTCTTCTCCATACTCCATACTTTGTAGCCCCATTTCTTAAGATTGGCTCTGCATCTCGTGGTGCCAGAGTGCAGCCTGTTCAGCTTCTTACAAGTTGCCCAGTCTTTTGTGTGCCCAGGAGGGAGTTTCTCATCCTGTCTCAGCCACTGATTGAGGTTCTGGGTTTTAAACTGTCACTTTTGGACTCTTGCTTGCTGAAGTGTTCTTACAAGTATCTCTGTGGAACTTTGGAAGCTATTTCTTAATTTAAGGCGTTGGCTTGCTGGCTGATATCCAAACAGAGGATGGGCTGGAGATGTACATACCTTGGTCCTTTCATTACTGGTTGCTACTTCCTGACTGATGTCAGGTGGTGCAATACCAGCTAAACAGTATAATTTCTCTAGTGGTGTTGAGCATAGACATCCTGTGATAATGCGGCATGTCTCATTAAGAGGCACATCCACTGTGTTAACATCCACAGTTTCAATGTTGTGAGATGTATTCTACACTGGGCATGCATACACAGCAGCAGAGTAGCAAAGCACAAGGGCAGATGTCTTCACTGTATCTGGTTGTGATCCCCAGGTTGTGCCGGTCAGCTATCGTATGATATTTCTAGCATCTACTTTTTGCTTGATATTAAAGCAGTGCTTCTTGTAAGTCAGAGAACGGTTCCCAGGTAATTCTCAGAGCTTGAGATGCTTGTCTGTTCTTAAGGTGAAAAGCACACGTCTGCATTTCAGATGGATTAAGAGTCAGCTGGTTTTCCCTATAATAGGCAGTAAGAGCACCTAAAGCAGCGTTTCTCAACCTGGGGGTCGGCGAGGCAATTTTCGAGGGGTCGCAATATGGCCTCCTTAGGCCCCGCCCCCTCCACCTCCCTGGAATGGCTGCCGGGGCCCCTCTGCCAGTTTGGATCTGAACCGAACTACCAAACTGAGCCCAAAAAGCAGCACGGGGGGAGGGGGGAGGAGGGAGCAAAGAGGTCCACCGCTGCACTCCCCCTGCCTTCCCTGCAGGCTGTGGGGCAGTCCAAGCTTCTGGCACGAAAACTCAGTGCGGGGTGGGGGGAGTGAAGGGCCCGCTGCTCCTCCCCACAGGCCGCGGGAACTGGAGCCACGTGCAGCAATGGAGGGTCTCCCTAGGAGGAGGAGGAGGGAGAGAATGAAGGTGTTGATGCTCAGTCTGTTTCCCAGATGGGTATGTTTTGGGGGGCGGGGGGTGTGTGTGCAGGGTTTGGGCAAAGTTTTCTTTGGAACATTGTCCTCACTTAGTTACCAATTCCCCCCCCCCCCTTCCGACAACAAATGCCCTTTTTTGTTTTCTCCCAGGGCGCAGGATTTACTTCCTCCCTCCCTCCCTGGCTGCCTGCCTTCCTTTTTTCCCTTCCCTCATTCAATTCCTTCCCTTTCTTCTTCCCCTCTCCTTTCTCCTTCATTCCTTTTTCTTCCTTGCTTCCTCCTTTCTTCCATCTTTTCGCCATTCCCTCCCCTCCCCAATCCAAACTGCCTAAACACGTCCCATTTCCCAGGTTTACAACCCCGGTGTTTGCAGCCAGCCAGCCGTCCGTGTGTTGGAGGAAGGGAGCAAAAGGAGGGAGGAAGGAAGGCTGCTGCTCAGCCTTTGGCTGACCCTCAGTGCTGCTGGGGAGCTGGACCCGGTGGCATTAGTGGAGTCAAGCAGCACCCGGCATGCACGGAGGATGCACTGGCTGCAGGGGATGCCAGCTGCTTCGCTGCCTCCTTTTCCTCCTCTGTGTTGTGTTGTGTTTTTTTTTTGGGAGGGAGGGAGGGAGGAGGAGGGGGTGCCTCTCCGGGTGACCTTAGCTCAGGCATGGGCAAACTTGGGCCCTCCAGGTGTTTTGAACTTCAACTCCCACAATTCCTGACAGCTGGTAGGCAGTTAGGAATTGTGGGAATTGAAGTCCAAAATACCTGGAGGGCCCAAGTTTGCCCATGCCTGCCTTTGTCACAAATATGCAGTGAGAACCTCTTTGATTGTAGGTGAACTATAAATCTAATCAACTCCAACTCCCAAATGTCACAGTCTTTTTTCCCCAAACCCCACCAGTGTTCAAATTTGGGCATATTGCATATTCGTGCCAAGTTTGGTCCAGATCCATAGCTGTTTGGGGTCACAGTACTCTCCAGATGTAGGCAAACTACATCTCCCCTAAATCACTGTCAATTCTTCCCAAACCACTCCAGTATATTCTGTTCGTCATGGCAGTTCTGTGTGCCAAGTTTGGTCCAGTTCTGTAATTCCTGGGGGTCTCGGTGGTCTGTGGAAGTCAGAGCAGAATTGGTTGAAGGTACTGCAAATCGCATCAACCATTGCCCATACTCCCCCAAACATATTGTTTTTGTGATTCATTGCTATGCTTTAATTATATTCAATTTGTAACAATGAAAATACATCCTACATATCAGATATTTATATTACTGGGTTGCTGTGAGTTTTCCGGGCTGTATGGACATGTTCCAGAAGCATTCTCTCCTGACGTTCAGCCCACATCTATGGCAGGCATCCTCAGAGATTGTTGGGATCTGTTGGAAACTAGGCAAGGGAGGTTTATATATCGGTGGAATGTCCAGGATGGGAGAAATAATGATTGTCTGTTGGAGGCAACTGTGAATGTTGGAACTAATCACCTTGATTAGCATTGCAAAGCTTTGCAGCTTCAAGGTGTGGAAGATTCCTGCCTGGAGTAATTCTTTGTTGGGAGATGCTAGCTGGCCCTGATTGTTTCATGCCTGGAATTCCCCAGTTCAGAGTGTTGTTCTTTATTTACTGTCCTGATTTTAGAGTTTTTAATACTGGTAGCCAGATATTGTTCATTTTCATGGTTTCCTCCTTTCTGTTGAAATTGTCCATGTACTTCATGTGGATTTCAGTGGCTTCTCTGTGTAGTCTGACATGGTGGCTGTTAGAGTAGCCGAGCATTTATGTGTTTTCAAATAATATGCTGTGTCCAGGTTGGTTCATCAAGTGCTCTGCTATGCCTGACTTCTCTGGTTGAAGTAATCTGCAGTGCCTTTCATGTTCCTTGATTCAGGTTTGGGTGCAGCGTTTTGGGGGTCCCTATTGAGACTTGTCCACAGCTATAGGGTATCCGGTAGACTCCTGCAGAAGTGAGAGGACCTGCAGGACTTCTGCAGGAGTCTACCATATAGCATGTACAGGGACCGCCAAACGCAGCATTTCCCAAAACACGAATTAAGGAACACTGCAGACTGATTCAACCAGAGAAGTCAACCATAGCAGGGCACTTGATGAATAATTGAATTTAATATTAAATAATTAAATAATAAGTAGTAAAATAAGTAGGAACGAAAATCATTTTATGGTTAGGGGTCACCACAACACGAGGAACTGTATTTAGGGGTCACGGCATTAGAAAGGTTGAGAACCACTGACCTAAAGCTTGGGATAGCTTCTGTTCAACCATTTCAAAGCTCCCTGCTTGAGTGGTGGTGGCACTATTTTCAGCATAAATGAAACTCTCTGCCCCTTCTGGCAGTGGCTGATCATTTGTATAAAATGTAAATTCTAGGAGAAGATCTCCCACGTGCATATGTTTGGATCCCATGCTTTTTGTTTGATTTTACATTGCTTTCCTCAGACTGGTAGTTTCCAGATGCCTTTGGCTGCAATCCTCAGAATTCAACCTCTACCTGTAAATGGCAGGAAATATCTTGTAAATGCCACATTGGGACATGTTTCTCTAAAGCATGGTGGACTACAATCACAAACGTGTTTTATCACTGATTTTGTATTTCCTTTCCCATCTACCAGCCTGGCAACATGTATCTCAGGCTAAATCTCCATTGTCATATAATACAGTCTCAGAATTCATCTGAACTTTATTGAACCGGATTATAATCCGGTTCAATATAATCCAGTTCATTGCAGTCAAGTTGTATTCTGAAACTGCATGATTTGACAGTGTAGATGCAGGCTTAGTATCTCACCCATCAAACATGGATTGTCAGCTTGCATTAGAGAACATTAGTAAGGAATCAGAGTTTTAATAGCTGGGTGCATAATTCACTGAATCCTTGATGTTTCTTAGTCTTAGTTACTAAGCCAATGCTATCTTGCTTTGCATCATCTTCCTGGGCATTTTTGGTGTCTGAGTCATATTCCTAAGGCAAAGGTGAATTTGTAGTCTTCATTCTCCCACAGAGGCTTGTTAGCAGATATTTTCTTCTTAATTTTCAAGGTTAAAAAAAACATCTTCAGCATCACAACATCCTGTCACCTTTATCTCCTTCTGTAGGAAGGAACCTTTGTGTTTCCTGTATGCACCCCATCTCTGTTTTGCTCAGTAAGCTCCAGGAAGGCAGTCAATGTGAGTTTGCTTTGAAACTAGCCATCATCTCTTCGGGGTCCTTGTTCCAGAACATAACTGCAAGCGACATGGATACAAGCCTGGGTGCAAAGGTATGGGATAAAACATGAGACTCACTACTGTATTTTAATATATGTGGATTGAGATGGTGTCTTTTAATGTCTGTATTTTATAGTATGTATGTTATGGTGATGTATTTTAATTCTGTTGTTCCCTGCTTTGAGCCATGAGAAGAGTCAGGTAACATTAACTTATTATTATTATTATTATTATTATTACTACTACTACTACCCGACAGGTCGCAGGTTCGAATCCAGGGAGAGGCGAATCCCTCTATCAGTTCCAGCTACTCATGCAGGGACATGAGAGAAGCCTCCCACAAGGATGATAAAAACATCAAATCATCCGGGCGTCCCCTGGGCAACGCCCTTGCAGACGGCCAATTCTCTCACACCAGAAGCGACTTGCAGTTTCTCAAGTCGCTCCTGACACGACAAAAAAAACCCCAAAACCTACTACAGTATTTCATCGCATAACAGTCACACTTTTAATCCTTTTTAATTGAAAAAGGGGATGTGACTATTACATGATAAAAAAAATCTGCCTTTGATTCTCTGATTTCTGAGAATCAGCTCCAAATAGCTTTCCGACTATTATGTGAGGAACACAGAAATACCAATATTGCCAGCCTGAAAAAGGAACTGCAGCCATTATTGGCGGTAACTATTATGTGATGAAATATGGGTATTATTACTGCAACAAGGTGTGCTTTAGGTTTGTCTTGGGACCAAAGTAACAAAGAGAAAAGGCCTTTCAGCTCCCCAGCAAATACTTTAGATGCCCTACTTCTAAGAGGCCAGTTTACTTTGGGCCCGGGGGGGGGGGGGGGGGTGAATCCTTATAATGTCCTGTAAGCCAATTTCAGAACCATAGGATCAGATGGTGGGAGCAGCACTGGGCATTTGAAATAAATACATGAAAGCATTTATGCTAGTGGAAGGATTGTCTTTGCATTGCCAAACTTTTCTCAAGGGAGTGGATGACATGAACATGCAGAAGGCTTTTTTTGCACAGGCGCCAATGCATTTTTCTATGTCCCTCAGGTGTGTGAACAAGAGGCACAAGATGCTGAGCACAAAGCCTTTCTCTACCAAATGTTGCAGAGATCGACATCAGTGACCAAAGGCATTGTGATAGACCTGTTGCACAAGGTGACTCCAGACTATACTGTGCTGTAGAGGAGAGAAAGGAGTATTGCAATGGCTGTAGAGGACCTCCAATCTCGCCCTTTTTCCTAATGGCATGGTCTTGGGTTGGCTGGGTTTATTATTTTGGACCTCTTTCATAATTCTAGTAGTTTTCGCCTCTGCTTCTCTTATAGCTTGGGTTCTGTTGCTGGCTCTCTGTCCTTGGCTAAATAAGAAGCCAAGTATTAAGTCTGTTTTTAATTCATGCGGTCCATGCTTCACTGAGGTAGCACCAATCGTTAGCCTGTGCTTGGATGTCTCTTCATACGAGAATGAACATAGTGCTTCTCTCTTGTTTTCTTTGTCTATAGGTTTTCAATAGTCATCCCATAGATCACAAACTTGCTCTTGGTTATTGCACTGTGTTGCCAAAAGAAATGAGATTTCAAATGCTTTGGGATATTGTGAATAAGACGTCACAAAATTACAGCAAAATCCAGGTAGGTCTTGGATCCTCTTTTTCATTATGTGAATTTGTCAAACAACGTTTGGTATTTCGTGGCCTTCTGGATTCTGATTCCCATCACCAGTCATGATGATGGTCCACCAATGACCTTAGCTTCATTGTAGTCCCCAAAATAATAGATTTGTGGGTTAAATGGAATTTAACTAAGTGTTGGCAAGTTTCTAATGACTCTACTCTATTTACAAATGACAATTGGATGTAAATATACTCTTGGCTCCTTCTGGTATTGCATTTGGGGCAATCTGTAGAAGCCTTGAAGGATCCCAAGGGCAGAAATGGACTCCTGACCTGCCACCACAGTGGTCCATTCTAAGTTTCATCCGACATAAGATCTGGACTAGTCTTAGGTAGTTTCCCTTTATGACAAGCGGGGAAAGAGTTTTCCTCTCAGGGACCTCTCCAGTAGATATGGGGTACATTTCACAGGTCTGGATCTCGTCTTGCTTTCCTTTGCTATATTTTGGGTGTCCCACGGTGGGCGCTTTAAATGGGGGTATCTCCTTTGCAACCAATATTTCCCACTGACCTCAATTTACCAAGAAAATTCCCTGCTTTAGAGGCATAGTGCTAAAGAAACATTGCATTGCATCTGTACAAAAACCACAAAATATTAATAGAAAATTAGAAATGAAAGGTAGAAATGATGTGCGAGGCAGAGAAAGTGGATACCGGAGTGGAGGATAGGGGATAGGTGTTGAGTTTGGGAAGCCACAGCTGCTGAGATAAGAGAGTAACATGCTGATTGGGGAGGTGCTAAAATCTGCTACAACCAGCAACAAAGGTCAAAACTCCAGTAATTCTGCTCCAGCTGGTTGGAGCAGCTGCAACCACCATAGTGTGTGAAATCTCCAAACAACATGCCCCCATATTTTCAGGACTTTTTGAGCAGCCAGAGGGTCCTTAAAGTGGAGTAGGCCTTGAAATAGGTAGCGAGAAGTGTGAATGCACTTCAAAAGGGCTCTCCACACTGAAGGGATCCTTGAGTATTTGAAGTGAGAGAAAAAGAACAAAAGAGCCGAAGGGTGGGGTTCTTCAAGAGAACCTAGCACTTGTGTCTTTTAACAGTTGTTTCTCTCTTCCTTGAATAGGCTGTCGGTGTTGTTGGAGTGCAGCTCAGCCTTCTCAGCAACATGACGAAGGAGCAGAAAGAGTTTGAAGACTTGATCACAGATGCCGAATGGGGCCTAGAGCTTGGGAAACTTGGTGTGAGTGCTGCTTCTTCTTCCGATGTCGGAATAATAATAATAATAATAATAATAATAATAATAATAATATTACTTGAGTCTCACTGTGGCTTGCAGCAGGATGCAACATTATTGAAACAAGAGATTTATTTATTTATCGTGTCAGAAGCAAATTGAGGGTACAGATATAATGTATAAAAAACACAAAGTTAAACACTTGGCATTATACTAAATGTCCTTTGACCAGAAGCTGTTCACTTGGAGTGCCGTTATGTCGTTGTAAGAAGATCCTCCATTGTGCATTTGGCAGGCTTAGACCACATTGTAGTATATGGTCTGTGGTTTGCTCTTCTCCACACTTGCATGTTGTGGAGAAGAGCCCCATTGTAGCCCATTGTAGCCCCTTTTTTGAAGATTGGCTCTGCACCTCGTTGTGCCAGAGTGCAGTCTGTTCAGCACCTGCCAAGTCACCATATCTTCTGTGTGCCCAGGAGGGAGTCTATCATCCGGTTTGACAGTCAAGCAGTGCTTCTTCTAAGTCAGAGCATGGTCCAGAATAACTCCAAGGTATTTGGGTGTGCTGCAATGCTCCAGTGGGATTCCCTCCCAGGTCATCCTCAGAGCTCGAGATGCTTAAGGTGAAAAGCACACGTCTGCATTTTAGATGGATTAGGAATCAGCTGGTTTCCCCTTTTTTTGTCGTGTCAGGAGCAACCGCTCCTGTTGTGAGAGAATTGGCCGTCTGCAAGGACATTGCCCAGGGGACGCCTGGATGATTTTTGATGTTTTATCATTCTTGTGGGAGGCTTCTCTCATGTCCCCGCATGAGGAGCTGGAGCTAATAGAGGGAGCTCATCCGCCTCTCCCTGGATTCGAACCTGCGACCTGTTGGTCTTCAGTCCTGCCGGCACAGTGCTTTAACCCACTGCGCCACCAGGGGCTCCTCTGTAATAGGCAGTAAGATCACCTGAAGCTTCGGAGAGCTTCTGTTCAACCATTTCAAAGCTCCCTGCTTGAGCAGTGATGGCACAATCATCAGCATAGATGAAGCTCTCTGTCCCTCCTGGCAATGGCTGATCTCTTGAAACAAGAGATAAAGCACTATTAAAAGACACACAGAGTTAAAATACAAGTTAAAATCCATGGATTAGATGCAGATTAAAACTCACAACTTAAATTGACTGGGAACCTGGCAAGCATGGCTGGTTGGGAGGTTTCTGGGTAGCTGAGTTCCAGAGTCCCCCCTTTGATGATAAACCTTTTAAAATTTGCACTGGGCAGAGAGAAGACTTGACTATGATATCTGAAATTGTCTGGGCTCAGTGTTATTCAACATAGGAACATGTGCCGTGTTTAATTTGATGCTGTGTTTGTCTGTAGATTTCTTTCCAGAGTGTCTTCAGAATGCCATCAGTGAGGAAGGAGAAATTTCTGACGACGTTGGTCAAGCATCCAAATGTGGAGACAGAACTCATCAGGAAATATTGCAGGTGAGAAAGCGAAATTATTTTCGAAAGGCAATTTTCTCACATAAATAGAAACTGTTCGATTAAAATCCTGAGGACGGCCCTTGGTCCAAAGGTAAAGTCAAATGTTCCACTCTCTTTTCCTCCCTTTAGTGCTTACCAAGTGGATACGGATGTGGTTCTGCAGCTTTACATCAAAACGCACATCCAAAACATCAGCACGACTGGTGTTGAAGGAGATGCTTTGGGGGACGCTGGGAAATCCCCAAAAGATGCCTTAGTATTAAGTAAGGCTTTGGAAACCATGCCTCTTCTGAACAGCACCACCAGCTTGGTTGCCAATCTCAGTGCAACACTGCACAAGGTAAAAGAAATGGCAAAGCATGGATTCTGTGTTTAATAGGCTTGTGCATAACTTTGTTTTTAAATTGTATTTAGTTAAAAATTGTAAAATTCGTTCATGCATATTTATTTATTTATTTTATTTACAGTTCTTATATTCCGCCCTTCTCACCCCGCAGGGGACTCAGGGCGGATTACAGTAAACACATATATGGCAAACATTCAATGCCAGTTTGACAAACAACATTTAACAGACAAAGGCTATTTAACTTTTTTTCTGGCCGCCAGGGGAGCTGCTGCTTTTCATCGTCCATCAACGACACTGATGAAGTTCTTCCGCATTCCACATTCCCTGGAGTCTTCTTTCTTTATGGCCTCATAAATTAGTTAAATTTAGCCTCCCACACAAGGTGGTACCTTATTTTCCTACTTGACAGCTGCAACTGTCTTTCGGGTTGCAAAGGTCGACAACGGGCTACACAATGGCTGGAGACCCACTCCAGCCCGGGCTGGCTTCGAACTCATGACCTTTTGGTCAGAGTGATCTTAATGCAGCTGACACTCAGCCAGCTGCGCCACAATCCCGGTGAAGGGATATTCAAAAGATGCAGGAATAGTGGGGAGGGGATTTAGAAATTGAAACACTCACAACAATTTTTGTTAAGATTCTGTAACATTCGGATGTCTCCCAAGGTCAGTTTAATTTCCAGTATAACCACTGAGCAACTTTGGTAAAACCAAGAGAACATAAAGTGCTTAAAAACCAGTTCTTTTACTTTGGAGTTTCGCCCCAATGTCACTATAAGGAAGCTGCTGTGGGCGGGACTAAACTTAATGGAGATTGAGAACACAGCTATCTTACATGTAGTTTTGGAAAGCTTGGCCCCTGGTGGCAGAGAATGCAAAAGGCCCCACTGTAAACTACATTTCTCAGAATGCAATGCTGCTCAGGACCCAAATGAGGGCTGAAGGACCCAAATGATAGCTGGCGGCAGCAGTCGCCATTTAGAGTTAGTCTAATAATTATTTTTTTAAAAAATGAATCTGCAAAGAGGACTAAAGTAAGCCACCATTAAGCAACTTTGGTAAAGCCATGAGAACATAAAGTGCTTTAATAAAAATAATTCCTTTTACTTTGGACTATTGCCATAAGGAAGGTCAGTGTAATGCTAAATAAAATTATTGAATCTGCAAAGAGGACTAGAGTAAGTAAGTAATAGCATAAATCTGTACTAAGTTGAAGTTATGTGGTCGTGTGTCATAAAGACAGACAGACATTCAAGGGGATTGCTGTTGTCGCTTTTTGGGGGATAAATTGTTTTCGTCTAAACTTTTAAAAATTCCCAAAAATCTGTAGATTGGTGCCCTGGTTATCTTGTGCATTGTAGATAAAATTCAAGTCTTGTGCATTGTAGATAAAATTCCAGCTCTTGTAGTTGTTTTAAAAAAATGTTGTTTATAAAATCTTTGAAAATTCACCGAAAATCAGTGGATAAGTGAAACGTTATGAAACTTGATGGGCAAAGATTGGTAAATGTGTGCTACTATTGTAGCAAATTTCACCCCAATAGCTTTTAAAATGAGGGAGATAAGAGCCCCTGAAGTTTTCCCAATAGTAGTAATTATTGCATTAATGTGCATGTACAATTGCTGTATTGAAATAGTAATGAAATTTTGTTAGTCTCATTATAGTGACTAGTTTTTTAACTAAGTATACTTTAGAAATGAAGCTCCAGGAGCTCCGGTTTTATAAGTACTTTTGAACCATTTTTAATTGATTGCATATGCCTAGTGTTTAAGGGCAAACCACTTCCACTTTCCCAGGTAGAATGCTGCAAATTAGATGGATATGACTGTCAATACTATCAAGCCAAATTTGTCAGTTGCAAGACCTCTTCAGAACAATTTATTCTTTCAAGAATATTGCCCACCAAGCCCCTCAAAAGCTCTTTCTGAATTCCCATTCACTGCCTTACAACTGAATCGTGACTTCCTTCTGTCCTCATTAGCAAAAAAGGAGCCATTCATTGCCTTTAAGTGCCTTCCTGGCAGCTCCTGCTTCCAACCATCTACCATCCAATTTGAATCTTTCATCACAATTAACATATACTAATATTAATTAATTGTAATATACGAGCCTGGATGTAAATAGAATTAGAATGGTTAGTGCTTCTCTTAGTTCCATTTAAATGGGTTGAATCTGATTAGCAAACCCTGGTTCTAGATAATCTGTTTTGCTGTCACCATGGAGAAGAGCAATGGTGGTTTGTGCTTTCAACATGGAGAGCAAACGCTGCCGTCTTTCTCATTCTTTGTCAATCCTGAAGAGTGCCTGGTCATTAATGTTGCAATTGGGAGTGATCCATTAACGTTGTTTGTGGTTTTTCCTCTTTTGTTTTCCACCTGCAAAACAGCTGGATCCATATGACTATGAGACTATTGAAGCCCTTCTCTTGCTTATAGAAAGGGCTGGTGTTGAAGCCGCAAGTGTCCCATTGAATTTGGTAAGACAATGGAAGGCTTCTTTATTTAAAGAATTGCAGGTTGGCACATAAAGGGTTTCCATTCGCTGGAGTATCAATTCTTCTTCTTCTTTGTGTGTGTGTGTGTGTGTTTTGTGTTTTTGCCTTTTTCCCATTTTGCTTTTTGTGTGAGTATTTTTGTAGAATGTGTTTTATCTTTATCTCTTCTTTTTCCCCCTCACTTTTCTATACTTTTATTGTTCTCACTCTTTCGTTGTATTCTTTATAAAATCTAATAAAATTCTTTAAAAAATAATAATCATGATGATTATTATTTATTTATCACCTACCTCTCCTTGTGGCCCAAGGTGGGGGTATAACATGATTTATTTATTTACAGTATTTATATTCCACCCTTCTCACCCCGAAGGGGACTCAGGGTGGGTCACAGAACACACATACGCCAAATATTCAATGCTGTTTATACATTGACAACAGACAATTGTACATAGATAGAAGTATATATAAGCTTTTCTTGTCTTTGGCATCTTGGATGCTAGAGCTCCCGCCATCTTCCCTGCCGAAGAGCTTTGTTTCCTGTCGTAGTCACTGTGAATCGTACATTTGATATCTCTGCGCCTGCGCAGTACAACTTACGGAACCTTCTAGAAAGCAAAAGAAGGGACTTCCGGTCGGCGTCCAAAGAGGTAGGACGTGGTTAGCGGAGCTCTTGAGGCTCGGCTACCAACTCGCTTGGTGTGCCGTTGGGTAGAGCCTCCTGCTCCCCTCCCCTGGCAGACAGGACCCAGGGGGTACGCTAGAGCCCAGCTGGCTCTCCAGACGGAGATGCCCGGGCACGCGAACGGCCCCACGAGAAACAGCCTTTTGGGCTGTACCTACTACCTCTCGACACCGGCACAAACTTAAACACTTAAAGACCAACAAAGTTTTTTTTTAGAGGGCCAACAACAACCCTCTACGGGAAAATTTGGTTACCAGCGATGGACGGTTGAAAGCGTCCGCAAGAGGCACTCCAACCAGAAGCAAAGGCTCGGCAGCCAAAAGAACAAGAAGCACCAAATTCCTTTTCTGGAAAGACGTCTCTTCGGAAGAGCAAGAGAGCAGAAAGAATATGTAAAATACTAATTGCATTTCAAGCATGAGCACGAGCACAGGTGTATCCATGTAAGCCCCATTGGATCTATCTGGCAAACGAACTGTACATAAGCCGTGAGTAAACGCTGAGTAAGCGATTTCCTCTTAACTCTCCTTCCGCGTTCCCGCTCCCCAACGTCCCTCCGCCATCCGAGCTTACCCAATCTGTCGGGTGGGCTGAACGCTCAGCCGCCGCCTGGGAGGCATCTGGAGGCTCGGCGGTAGTCCTTGGGTCCGCTGAGGAGGCTGAGGCCCCGGATAATCCAGAGACCTCGCAGCCTAGTGGTTCCGGCGACGAGAAGAGACCCGGGAGGGGTCGGACCAAAAGGAAGGTTGCGCACGGCCACACGGAAGCGGAAGAGACAGACGGAGGCCGGCAGGAGACCTCTCGGAAACTTTCGGGGAACCGAGCAGTCTTGCACTGCATTTTTACGCCCCCGCTTGACGGAAAGACCCAAGAGGACACTAAAGATCCCAACACTTCAGGGCTGTTCAGGGGGTTCACAAGAACACGGCGTCCCACTCCTCTGGCGAGTCCCTGCAACGGCCTGGAGCCCCGGAGAGCTAGAGGTCGACAGGTCAGAGGCTGGAGACGATAGCCAGGAGCCTGAAGCCTAACGTGAGTAACGGGTGAAAAAGAGACAGTAAACTAATAAACTCAAGAGAAGTAAGCTCCATAGAAACTGATGAGACTTTACTCCCTTCTCTACCTCCCAGTCCGGGTCTCTCAACCTTCTTTGTTAACTTATCTCAACTCATTATTTTGCCTCCCCCCACCCCCTTTCGATAAACCCAGTCCAGTGTGAGAAACAAGACGGAGAGAAGGGTGGGGAGAGGCCTTATTAATTCCAACTTAAAGACAGGGAAAGCTGGAGGTCACAATGAACACTCCAAAAGTTAAGCTAGACAAGGAGCTTAAAGACATAAAAGAGATAAAGGACTTAAAGGACCCCAAAAACCCTGGGAGAAAAGGTTCAGGTCAAGAGGAGGTGAACATGAAAGATATTTGGAAAGAGCTGCAAAAGATTACAGAAAAAATTACTGAAAACCAGGAAGAGAACAATAAGAAGTTAGAGAATATAAAAGAGAACCAAATCAAACAGCAGGCCCAATTAGAATTAATCAGAAAGGAATTTAAAGAGGACATTAACACCATTAAAAAGGACATAACGAAGGCATTCACTGAAATAAATGATATCAAGATGGAAAACAGCAAAATAGGGAAAGTACAAGGGAAAATACAAAAAGAACTGGATGAAGTATCATCCAGAAATGATAGGCTGGCAAAAGAATTGGAACGAAGCCAACAGGGGGAACTTGAGCACCTACTGAGACTTAGAAATCTGCAAGAAGAAGCCCAAGAGAACTTAAGGCTGAAAATTGCACATTTGCTAGCAAACCATATGGGCTGGACAGCAGAAAACCTAGAGAAAGAGATAGACCGTGTATATCGTGTCCAATCCGATTTTGCAAAGCAGAATAAGTTAACAAGAGACGTGATGGTGCGCTTTACGCGCAAGTATACCAGAGATGAAGTGCTCAGACATGCTAATAAAAACCCTTTAATAAACGAAGGACACAAAATTATAGTACTCAAAGAAATTCCAAAACCAATTCTTGATCGTCGTAAGAAGTATTCCTTCTTAACACAAGAATTAAAGAGGCTAAACATAAAGTTCAGGTGGGACAAATCTGAAGGCCTGATGGCCACATTTAAAGACCGCAGACACTGGATAAAAAGCGTAGAAAAAGCTAAAGATTTTTTGCATCTGATCAAAAGAGACAGCGGTGCATCAGTGCCAGAGTACTCACCGTCCCAAAGGAATACAAGAAAACGACCACGACCAGACACTCCCGTAAAAGAAGAGGACAAATTGGGCCAGGCTAGGGCCCTAACCACGGACAGAGAAGAGGACAGCACCGAAACAGGGATTTTAGAGGACATTAATAAACACAATCATGTATAATCAACAAATAAAATGTTATTCTTTAAACGTCAATGGGCTCAATTCTCCCTGTAAAAGGAGCGGGTTATTTAAGCGAATCATCAAAGGTAACTACCATATAGTAACACTTCAAGAGACACATATCATCCACAGACATGTGGCCCACCTGACCCAGAAAAAACTAGGTAAGGGGTTTTACTCAGCATATGAATCTAAAAGAAGGGGAGTGGTAACTTATGTAAGAGAGGACATTCCAGCAGAGCTAATGTTCAAGGACCAGGAAGGCAGAGTAGTTGCAGTTAAAATTAAACTGGGAAATGAGAGCATCTTAATCTGCAACATATACGCCCCCAACGGCCCTAAAACCAAATTCCTTCAATATCTGGAAACAAACATTCGTATGGTAGAATTTGACAGCCTGATGATCCTAGGCGATTTTAACGGGATATTAGACAAAAAACTAGATAAATGGCCTAGCAACACAAAGGATAACTGTAAATCCATTCTCCCCAAACAATTCACCTCGTTTATGGAGGAATTTGATCTCCATGATATTTGGAGACACTGCCATCCAGACGAAAAGGACTTTACGTTCTATTCGTCGCGCCACAAATCGTGGAGCAGAATAGACATGATTTGGGCAACAAAATCTCTTTTGACTAAGATTCATAGCACCCAAATAGAACCCAGAGATCGATCGGACCACTGCGCCTTAGTACTAACCCTCCACAAGAAAGAGGCCAATAGGAGATGGAGACTAAATGATAATCTCCTTAAAACGGAATCCGACATCCGGAAAAACAAAGAATTAATTAGGGAATACTTTAAGATAAATGACTCTGGCGAAGTGTCTTCCCAGATCGTATGGGACGCCCTCAAGGCGGTGGCGAGGGGTTATCTTATTCAGCAGAATGCGGCCAAAAACAGAAAGAAGAATGCAGAGATAAAAATATTGGACAAGGAAATAGCCGAAAAAGAACTAGAACTAAAGAGGAATCCGGATAAACGAGCATTAGAACATAAACTCCGCAGATTAAAGAGCAGAAAACATCACTTGGAGGTGGAATCCCTAGAGAAGATGTACAAATATATAAAACAACAGGAATTCGAAAACGCCAATAAGCCTGGCAAATGGATGCTGAGGAAAATAAGAAAGAAAAAACAGTCACAACAAATAATAAGAATTAAAAAAGGAGATAAATATCTAATAAAGGATAACGAAATTATGGAAGAATTTAAGGAATTCTACACAGCACTGTACAACAGAGATGAGACTCAAGAATCGGACATAACACACTACCTAGCTAAACTTAAATTAGATAAAATCTCAGATAAACAGCGAGAGGCGCTGAATAGGGAAATTACGGAACAGGAAATTGCGGAGGCTATTACCAACTTGCCCGCCAATAAAGCACCAGGCCCTGACGGCTTCACCGCCTGTTTTTACAAAACCATGAAGGAAGAACTCTTATTGCCCCTCCTCAATCTGATGAACTTAGCTTTATCCACAGGTAAGATTCCGGACTCGTGGAAAGAGGCGGAGATTGTACTCATTAAAAAAGCAAATGCAACAGGAGAAGAAAAACAGAACTATAGGCCGATATCGCTGCTGAACACCGATTACAAAATCTTCACCACCATCTTAGCAAAAAGACTAAAAGGTTTTCTATCAGAGTGGATAGGTGAGGAACAAGCAGGCTTCCTCCCTGGCAGAAGCACCAAAGACAACTTGAGAGCAGTTATAGATACTATTGAGTACTATGACATTAATATACAGAAAGAATTAGCTCTGTTATCCCTAGATGCCGAGAAGGCCTTTGACTGCCTGAGTTGGAAGTTTATGAAGTTACTCTTAGCAGAGATAGATATAGGCTACTCATTTCGAAATGCTATATCAGCTATCTATTCGAACCAATCGGCGAAAATATCAATAAATTCACATCTATCGGGAGAAATCAAGATCACGAATGGAACCAGACAAGGCTGCCCTATTTCACCTCTTCTTTTTATTATGGCCCTGGAAACCCTCCTCAAGACAATCAGGGAAGATGACAACATCAAAGGAATGAAGATTGCAAAGTTGGATTATAAACTAAGAGCGTACGCTGATGATATCATTTGTACTATCGAAGACCCCATAAGCAATATTCAGAACTGGACAGATGCCCTTGAAGAATATGGTAAGGTCTCAGGTTTCAGAATCAACAAAAGCAAGACGATGATACTAACTAAAAACATGAATTCGAGTAAGCAAAAAACATTGGAAGATCTAACGGGATTCACGATTAAGAAGAAAATAAAATATCTAGGGATTTGGCTTACGGCCAAAAATACGCAGTTATTTAAAAATAATTATGAAAACACCTGGAAGAAGGTGAAATCGGA
Organism: Anolis sagrei; assembly: GCF_037176765.1. NCBI lineage: Eukaryota > Metazoa > Chordata > Lepidosauria > Squamata > Anolidae > Anolis > Anolis sagrei. Next base: position 31,483,083 of record NC_090034.1, on the reverse strand, counting down.
TCTAGCAAGTTGGAAATTTCTGAATCTATCTCTTCTCGGAAGAATCAGCCTGATAAAAATGAGTGTCTTACCAAGACTACTTTACCTTTTTCAAAACCTCCCTATTATAAGGAACAACAGAATTTACCAACACTGGAACAAAGATATAGAGAGATTTATTTGGAAAGGGAAGAAGCCCAGAATGAAACACCAAACTATGATCGATAAGACAGAAAGAGGAGGCTTCGGACTCCCGAGCTTGAAAATCTATGCCGAAGCCTGTGCCCTTTGTTGGGTAAAGGAATGGGCTACCCTCAGGAATGAAAAAACTCTAACACTAGAGGGATTCAATTTAAGAGTAGGCTGGCACGCGTACCTTTGGTACGATAGATCTAAATTGGAGAGAGGTTTCAACAACCACTTTGTCAGATCTACCTTACTTAAAGTCTGGATTAAATACAGAAGACACTTCTATTCTAAAACCCCTCTCTGGCTCTCCCCGACAGAGGCAACACACAGACGCCTCCTAGGTTGGCAACAGTGGCCTATTTATAAAAACATACTGGTGAAAAATAAAGAAAATAACTCATGGATGCTGAAACCCCAAGAAGAACTGACCCGGATATACAAAAAACTAACATGGTTGCAATATTTTCAGCTACGGGAATCACTAAAACAGGATGGCAGGGAGGGGTTTGAAGAAAAAGATTCCATGTGGGACATAGTTTTAAAAACGGAAAAAAAAATTATCACCAGGCTTTACAACCAACTGTTGAGTTGGGAGACAGAGACGGAGGAAATTAAAACCTGCATGATCCGCTGGGCCCAGAACATCGGGCGCCCAATAAAGATCCAAGAATGGCAGACCCTATGGCGGAAAAAATTAAAATACACGTACTCGACGGCATTAAAAGAGAACTGGTTGAAGACATTCCATCGATGGTACCTAACACCGTACAAATTGAGCCAGATGTATAAAAACCTTAATAACTCCTGTTGGAAATGCAAAGCACACCCAGGCACTTATTTCCACATGTGGTGGACATGTGCAGTGGTGAAAAAGTTCTGGCAAGAGGTACAAGAACAAGCCCAATTAATTTTCAGGGCAAAATTTCCTAGAAAGCCAGAATACTTCCTGCTAGGGCTGACTGATGACGATTTCAAACTTAATAGCAATGAGGATATATTATGGATGTATATATCAACAGCAGCACGCATAACCCTAGCAAGGCATTGGAAGAAGGATAGTGTTCCGGAAACCACAGAATGGCTTGGTAAACTGGCGGAAATACGAGACATGGATAAACTGACTTACCTGTTAAGACGCAGCTCTGGGAGAGCTGTTAGACAGACGGACTGGGCTTGTTTTGATGATTATGAAAAAATGAAATTGGAATTACACAAAGACTAAGACCGAAATAGAAGAGACTCAGATAGCAAGACGTTTCTATACAGTTAGACGCAGAGGTTCGAAAGGGGACCCTTCAAGAAATCCCCAAAGATTAGTCGAGGATTCTTCGTCTGGAAACCAAATGGAAGTCACTTTTGCCCATCCCCACTTGCAAGGCGGGATCTGGGTACATAGTTTTGTCTGTTTTTGTCTCCCCTTCCCCGATCAGACCTCTCCCTTGCCCTTCGGCTTCGTCGCTCCCCCCCTCCCCCCCCCCCACTTCCTTCCCTATCCCCCCCTTTCCTCATGTACCGTAGTCCAGCCATATTCACGATGTTGTTTTTACTATTTCGCATTCTGTATTTTGTATTGTGTATTCGTATGTATACTTAAAATCAATAAATATTTAATAAAAAAAAATAGAAAGCAAAAGAACACTTTAGCCCTCAGCTAGGCCCGCCCATTTTCCCCCCGAGTATAAATAGCCCATGGGTGGGACTAGCCGACAGTTCTCTTTTTCCGCTCGCATGTGAGACAACTGGAGAATCTTCTGTGCTTTGTGTTTCTATCATCCATTTGATTGCTTGGTTTTCGACTTTTGGACTGTGTACCTGACAATTCTCTGCTAAGCCCTCTTGCTTCGATCTGGTTTGGACTGACTTTGAGGTATTTTGACTTTGGACTGAATTCGACCACTCTTCTCCCACGCCCTCGATTATGGCTACCACTTCATTCAAGAAGTGCTCCAAGTGCCCAAACATCCTCCCGGATACAGACGGGCACTCTCTTTGCCTCACCTGCCTGGGGAGGCCCATCTGACCCAAGCCTGCGCTATATGCCTGTCATTTACACCGCAGACGAGAAAAAATAGGGTCTCCAGGCTCCGGGCGGCGCTTTATGAGAGGGCCCTCCTGCCGCCTCCCGCCCCGGGGCAAGCCGCCGAACGCCCAAACTTACCTCTTTCGGCCTCCTCCATCGACCCAGCCAAAAAGAAGGCCAAAAAGTCTAAAAATTGTGGGGCACAAGATGGCCGCCAAGCCTCTGTTCAAAAGAAAACTCCTGAGGAAAGAGCGGGAAGAGCTCTTGAGGTCCATCGCGCCGATGCGCCTATGGCGGCCCCAAGCATCCAGGCCGAGGCGATGCTGCCCCTGCAGGCAGCTGATATATCGCTGGCAGCGCCCTCGACTTCGACTCCTCTGCCCGCGAGCTCGCTTTGGGGCCGGCCTGCCTGATGTCGCCCACTGCGGCGCTGCCTCTCTTCTCTCCCTCACCCCTGCAAAGGGTTCGGGAATCTCCAAGGCTTCCAGTCGCGGCGAGCTCGGCCGCCATGCCAATGCACCCCCGATGCTGATCCTCTCATCTGAGGAAGCCTCCGCCGCCCCGCCCCCATCGGGGGGGAGGAATGCGAAAGTTGGCGCTGCCGGCCGCGCGCCGCAAGAAGATGGGGACTGCCGCGAGGGAGGAGTGCCCGCTACCGATAGAGCTCCTCCTGTCTTGGTACTGGCCTCGCCGGCCCAGCCCTGGCCGCAGCGCCCTCAGAGCCGGCGCAGCAGGAGACCGAAGCGCTCGAGATCCCCCTCCCGAAGGAGTGGAAGATTGCATTGCCGCCGACGCTGGGCGGCGTTGGGACGCACCCGATCCTCCTCCTCTTCTTCCTCGTCTTCCTCCTCCTCCTCTTCGACCTCCGGACGGAGCAGACGCTCCAGGACAGCAAGATCTTCCCGGCGACACCGTAGGCTTATGGCTCCCCCTCCTTGCCCAGGCTTCTGGCAGATGGGCCCCTCGGGCCAGATGCTGTTTGTGCAGGACCCGCTTCCAACCATGCCTGTGCCTGCCTTCCCAGCGATAGCAACGACAGGGACCCTGACTACTCCTGCGACCTGCCCCCAAACCTTGAGTGACAGGCCTTCCACATCTTCTCAGAATACCTCAGAAAGGGCATCTGTGTGTGGCCCTCCTTTTGTGCTGACCTTTACCGTTATGAACCCAGGTAACTCTACTTCTGTGCTGACCTCGGCTCAGCCTTCGATGAATCAGACTGCCTGCATTCAAAACAACCTACCAGGGGACAACCCCCCCACTCTGGCTACTTCTCAAATACAATTACAAGGTGACTCTACCCCCACGGGACAGTCGAGGGGTCTTTTGCCTGGGGTTTCTGTACAGGACGCTGCTGGGGTAGAGAGTTCTGACTCTGATCAGGAACTCCCTGATGCTACCCAACAGGGAGAGGGCGAGAACACCACATTCATGCACCCTGCTGATGTAAATAAATTCGCAGCTTTAATTGACAGAATTATTAAGGCATTAGATATTCCCGCCCCAAAACCCCCCGAGCACGTGGAGGACCCCATGTTCCCTTCAGAGGAACAGGTCATAACCCACGCCTCTCCTTTACCTGTGCTGCCGTACCTTTTAAAGCTAGCAAAGGTGTCCGATATGTCCCCCTCCTTGGTCCCTGCGATCCCGCGTCGCCTGGATCTGCTATATAAGATTGATGTGTCAACGGTAAAGTGGGTTGCGGCGCCACCCAAGCCAAACACTGTGGTGGCAGAGGTGGCGAAGACCAAACGCCCCAAAAATTCACTAACTGCCCCCCCAATAGAGAGGGAAAGAAAATTGACACCTTTGGGAAAAAGGCCCATTTTGCTGCAGGCATATTCACTAGGATGGCCCATTATGCCACCTATGCTAGTGGACACCAGACCTTCCTCTGGGGAAAGATCCTGCCATACATCGATATGTTACCACCTGACCAACAACTGTTCCCTAGGGCACTGCAGGCAGAGGCATTGGCCCTATCTAAAATGCAGAAAGATTTTGCCAAACATTTGGCCAAGACCTCTGGCAATTTATTCTCCACCGCAACCTCCATTAGGAGGCACGCGTTTCTGCGTGCCTCCAACTTGTCTGAGGAAGGAAAAGCCCTTGCAGAGGACCTTCCCTTTCATGAGGAGGGTCTCTTTAACCCACAGACAGATGAAAGGCTAAAGCAAAAGCAGGACGTGAGGCAGGCAGCGGGTAAATTTGGCTACGCGTGGCAGCCGTACCCTCAACAACGCCAAAGATGGAACCTCCCCTCCTCTGGCTTCCGTAGAAATTACGGCAATTCTTATGGAGGCTCCTTTAGAAATAGAAACAATAACTCCTCCAGATTCCAAGGGGGGTGAAGGAGCCCTTACTAACCAGGCTTTTGGGAACAAGTCCAAAACCCGGGGGGGGGGGGGAGGCAAAGAAGCGTCTTTGACGCACTTACCACTGGTTTGACTCACAAAACGTGTGAAGTGTCGCTGCCTGTTGCAGCTGTTTCAATTCCTGTTGTTCAAAATTGTGCTCCTGTGATTTCTCCTCAATTCGGAGACAGGCTTTCCTGGTTCTACCTGGCTTGGTCCAGTATTACCACCGATAGATGGGTACTTTCAATTGTTGCCCAGGAATATGTGATTGAGTTCTGTGATCTGCCAAGGGTGGGCCATGTCCGACGCATGTTACCGTCGGGGCCCTTGCTGGATGAAGTTGAGATGTTATTGAATAAAGGGGCAATATCCCCGTTGGATCCTTCCATGTTTCCTTATTGTTTCTTTTCTCGTTACTTTCTGGTTACTAAACGCGGGGGGCGGTCTACGCCCCTTCCTCGATCTCCGACACCTTAATAAATATATCCGGCCAAAGAAATTTAGGATGGTCACCCTCTCTTCCATTCTACCATTGTTGTCTAAGGGCGTGTGGTTTGCCACTATTGACCTAAAAGATGCATATTTCCATTTATCAATTGCCCATCACCACCGTAGGTTCCTTGCCTTCATGGTGGGTAGCAAGGCATACTGTTTCAACGTCCTTCCTTTTGGGTTGTCCACAGCCCCCCGGGTGTTCACCAAGTGTATGTCCGTAGTGGCAGCCCATCTACGCACAAGAGGGGTGACGGTATACCCTTACATTGACGATTGGTTGATCGTTTCGATGTCGCGGGACCATCTTCAAACCCAAATATCTTTTGTTCTGTCCCTTCTCCAGTCTCTCGGGCTCGTGGTGAACCTCGACAAGTCGTCCCTGTCCCCTTCTCAGAGGATCCCCTTCATCGGTACGCTGCTGGATTCTGTCGCTCAGAGAGCCTTCCTCCCAGCAGACCGACTTGCCAACCTGAGAGAGCTGGTACTGCAGACCATGGCCTCCCCCTTTGTGACAGCCAAGCAGGTGCAGGTTCTACTGGGACACATGGCGTCCACGATGGCCGTAACACCATATGCCAGACTACGCATGCGGCCCCTCCAGTCGTGGTTTGTTTCAACATTCAGCCCTATTATGGACAACCCTTCTGTCCGGCTCATACTACCTGCAGATGTTCGCCGATCCCTCCAGTGCTGGCAGGATGCACGATGGGTGGGGGCGGGACTGCCTTTTCACCTGCCCCTTCCTACTCGAATGATTACTACAGATTCTTCTCTTCTGGGCTGGGGGGCTCACACACAGGGTCTCATCACCCAAGGCGTTTGGGTAGGAGAAGAAAACACCTTTCACATAAATCTGTTGGAGTTACTCGCAGTGCAAAGGGCTCTCATGTCATTCGAAAGGGTCGTAAGAGGACAAATAGTACACGTACTCACCGACAACACCACGGTGATGTACTATCTCAACAAGCAGGGAGGCACTCATTCCCTCCCCCTGCTGAACCTGACCATTCAAATTTGGGACTGGTGCTTGGACCGGGGCATACATCTGGTGACGCATCTCCCGGGGGAACAGAACCTGCTGGCAGACTTCCTCAGCAGGAGTCCGTTGACACACCACGAATGGTCGCTCAACCAGTGGGAGACTCTACGACTTTTTCGGGCATGGGGCACTCCGGAGGTGGATCTGTTCGCGACCCGGGCCAATACGAAGTGCGCCCTGTTTTGTGCTCGGGCTCGAGCCTCGGCCGAGATAGGCTGCCTGGAGGACGCCTTCTTACAAGACTGGTCGATCCACCCCTCGTACGCCTTTCCACCCTTCCCTCTACTCCTGAGGGTGGTGGCCAAAATCCAAAGAGAGGGCGCACGGTGCATTTTGATAACACCTTGGTGGCCGCGACAGCCATGCTTTTCCCCACTACAATTGATGGCGAAGGGGGTGTTCGTTTGACTTCCGGACAGAGTAGATCTTCTAACGTCACAGGGGGATTGGGTTCTGTATCCGGAAGTGCACAAGCTGAGACTGACGGTGTGGAGAATCAACCCACTTCGCTAGTCCCATTTGACACTCTGTCCTCTCCTGTGTTAGAGATTATTGAAGCTGCACACAGACCTTCGACGAGACGCTCTTACCTTTACAAATGGTCGAAGTTCAGCTCATTCGCTCGTCTTAAGGGATTGGATCCAGTTACTGTTCCTACTCCTGTTGTTTTGGACTTTTTAGTATCTTTATCGGAGAAGGGGTTATCATATTCTTCACTTAAGTGCTATTTAGCCGCCATTTCATGGTTTAGAAGGAAGTCTGGGTTGCCGTCTTGTTTTACCGATCCATTAGTTAAAATGTCTTTAAGGGGTTTTGCTAATACTAGACCTTCAGTGGCCCCTATCGCCCCGGCGTGGAGTTTAGAATTGGTGTTATCCTGTCTCTCTAAACCTCCCTTTGAACCTTTAGCCAGGATTGATCTTTCCTTTTTGTCATGGAAAACTGCCTTTTTGGTGGCGATAACGGCAGCCAGGCTCTCCAGCGAGCTCTGCGCCCTACGAGTGGATCCTCCCTATCTTAAGTTTCATAGGGATAGGGCAGTTTTACGAACCGATTTAGCCTTCTTGCCTAAAGCCTCTTCTCAGTTCCATATGTCACAGGAACTAGTGTTACCTGGTTTCTTTCAGAACCCTTCCACATCTGCTGAACGTTCCTTACACTTATTGGATGTGCGCAGGGCTCTCGCCTTCTATGTAGAGAGGACGGCATCGGTCAGGAAAACCCCCAGATTGTTCATTAAGTATCGAAGAGATACTTTGGGCCTTCCTGTTTCGTCTCAGAGGTTTTCTTGGATAGTTTCTGTTATTTGTTTATGTTATCGCCTGGTAGGCAAGGAATTACCATCACAGATTAGAGGCCATTCTACTAGGTCAATGGCTACGTCGACGGCCTTCCTAAAGGGAGTGTCGCTCGATGCCATCTGCCGGGCGGCTATTTGGACATCCCCGTTGACATTTGTGTCACATTATAAAGTGGATGCAGTTTCTGATAGGGATATGGAGTTTGGAAGAGCGGTGCTTTCTTCGGCGGTGGCATGATCCCGCCAGCCGATCCTTATAGCTCGCTAATCTATCAAATGTACGATTCACAGTGACTATGACAGGAAATTATAAGTTGCTTACCTGTAGTTAGTCACCTGTGAATTCGTACATGCCCGCCTGTCCTCCCCTCGAGTATCATGCCACGCCTTCCAGCTGCTTTGCAGCGGAAGAGAACTGTCGGCTAGTCCCACCCATGGGCTATATATACTCGGGGGGGGGGGGAAATGGGCGTGCCTAGCTGAGGGCTAAAGTGTTCTTTTACTTTCTAGAAGGTTCCGTAAGTTGTACTGCGCAGGCACAGAGATATCAAATGTACGAATTCACAGGTGACTACTCAGGAAACTACAGTTACAGGTAAGCAACTTATAATTCGTAAACTTCCTCCTTGATTGAATCGTCTATTTATCTACTCACATTTTCCTTTCGAACTGCTAGGTAGGCAAAAGCTGGGCTAAAGGCCAGAAGCTCACGCCAACCTGGGCTTTGAACTGTCAGCCTTTCGATTGGCAAGATTTACTGCACCTGGTGGTTAACCTGCTGTGCTAAAGCCCGGCCCATGCAACATACATGCTCTAGAGAAATGCTAGAAACACCCAGATGGCTCATGTACTATTTTGGGAGAGTATTTCCAAATCATACATACTTCCCAAACTGCTTGTCCATATCTTTCTTTTCAAAAATATGCATTTGACAGACATTACTGCATGTAACTTCATCCAGCAACTTTGACGACACTATTTATATCCATGCTTCATGAAAGTGTTCAGCTACAAGTTGACTTCCTTTTTAAAACCGGCTTGGAGGTTGAGTGGAGGAAATGAGTGTTGGTTTTTTTTCCTTGTCGGTTCCTCTAGGCCCAAGCGCTGATGCTCCTAAAACACCTGAAATCATACAAAAGAACGTCCGTTCCTGGAGCTCTGGAACACGAGTATCTCTTAGGACAGGGTATCTCTCTCTCGCCAACTGCTCAGACCCGGCTTCCCTTCCATCTGATCTTCTTTGGAGCATCAAACAATTTCTTCAAAATCATTAGTGAGTGTGCAAAGGCAACTTTTTAAATCTTTGTCTTGAAGCTGGCAAGTGAATAGGATGGGTAACACCTGTCTTGGTCAAGATGACCCTTGACTTTGAAGATTCCACCAGCATTATTATTATTATTATTATTATTATTATTATTATTATTATTTACTAGCTTGGATACCCGGTGTTCCCTAGGTTATTTGAAAAAGTCATTTTTTTTAAAAAATGTACAAAATGAATAAGATTGTGGGTGAACTACAACTCACGACATGCCAGGTTAACCCTGAAAAACTCCATCAGTATTTGAAGTTTGGTATATTGGGCAAGTTCGCTCTGCATCATTGGTGGGGTTCAGTGTGCTCTCTGGCTGTAGGGTAATCTACAGCTCCCACTATGGTGAGTCACTCCCCTGAAACCCCTCCAGTAGGTTGAGTTAGTCATGGGAGTTCTGTGTGCCAAGTTTGGTCCAGGTCCATCATCAGTGGAGGTCACAGTTTCTCTGGTGGTGGGTGAACTACAACTCCCAGAAAGGAAAGTCAGTGTGTCCCGTCCCCCCCAACCCCTCCAGTAATGAAATTTCAGCATATCAGGTATGCTTGCATAGTTTGATCTAGATCCATGAGTGTTTGGGTTCACAGTGCTCTCTGGATGTAGGTGAACTACAACTCTACCAAATCGAGGTGAATTTTCCCCAAAGGCCTTCAGATTTTTTTGCTGATCATGTGACTAGTTTGGACATCTTTGTGCCAAGTTTGGTCCAATTCTGTCTTTGGTGGAGTTCAGAGTGCTCATGGATTGCAGGTGAACTATAAATCCCAGTACCTACAACTCCAAAATGCCCAGGCCAATTCCCCTCAAAACCTACTAGTATTCAAATTTGGGTATATCGGGTATGCACACTAAGTTTGGTCCATACGAATCCTTGTTTGGGTTCATAGTGCACCCTGATGTAGGTGAACTACAACTCCTCTAAATCTCTCCAAAGACCTCCAGTATTTTTTGTTGATCATGGGCGTTCTGTGTGCCAAGTTAGTTCCAGGTCCATCGTTGGTGGAGTTCAGAGTTCTCTTAGTTTGCAGGTGAACTATGCATCCCAGGACCTACAAGTCCTATAAATAAAGGTGAATTCTCCCCAAACCTCTTTAGTAAGTTCAGTTGCTTATCAATTCCTCTGTTTGCTGTGTGGCACAGAAAAGAATAGGAGAGGGTTAAGGGAGAGGCAGTGGGTGAGGTCATGCAAATTCCACACCAATGGGGAGAGTCAGAAACACTGGAATGTCTGTGGTGGAGGAAACACATAAAACGTAGAATGGAATTGTCCCTGTATGGAAACCTTCATGTGGGTGGTGAGCAGTGTCGTATTTGTGGAGAACATTGGCAGGGCTCTTGGACATGTTCATGGCGCTCACTATAACCCGCAATGTCATTAGAGGGAGCGCCATTGGTGTCTTCTGAGTAGTGGAAGCCAGGCCCGTAGCGAGGGGGGGGGGTTAGGGGTTCAACCCCCCCCCCAAATGTTTCAGATTTTTTTTAAAAAACCTGGTTTACTCATGAATTTTAACTGGTTAACCAAATCCCCATGCTAAGTCTATGAGATGCAAAAAATCAAGAGTTCCTCCAGAACTGCAAGCACGATCTCAAGCAAATATTAGCAATTTATTCACACTGTCATTACTTGCAGCAATAGCCGATGTAGTTGTTCTGGTACAGCTGTACCAGGAGCTCCAACTTTATTTGTTTTGTATTAAATGTTTGCTTGCAGTCCTAGGTTTCAGGGACTCTGCAGATAGGTGGCTTCTTTGGTTGCAGTCATAGGCAAGTCACCTGTCCATCATTGTTAAGTTTTGGTCCCGCCCCTTGCTCAGGGCAATTGGGAAGGGAGGTGAACCATTTTTAGTTAGTCTCAACAAGGTAAGCTTATGTATAGAATGTGTGCAAGTTTCTCCTGTACAAAAGCGTCAACCCGGGGGAGAAAGGTCTTAAGAGTTTCCAAAGAATTTCCAGGAAAACAGCCCTAAAGACCAAAGAACTCCAGCTGGAGAACATCTACTGCCTTGCTGGTAGGTCCACTCGGCGTTCGAGATGCAGTTCGACCCGGTAGCGGAGCCCACATCAGTAAGGGTTAGATTACAGTCAGCCTGGGAGAAGTTAAAACGGGGATTTTCCTTTAAAGAAGAAGTTATTGAAGACAGTTGCCTGTCCTTCGTGGGCAAGATTAGGAATTCACCAGTTGCCTAAAAGCTTGGAATCATTTGTTTAACTTTACTGAAGACAAGAGAAGTTTGTGTTTGATTGTTCATTAATAAAAGACTTTGTTGTACTTCTCAAGCCATCTAAAGACTGTTTGTGGTGGAAACCTGTGAGAACTTCTCTTTAGGCCCCCTGGCTTCCCGCTGGGCAAAGGTTGCACATCCTGTTCTAAAGACAATTATTTACAGGCCCAGCGCGTGACAGAACAGTATTGAAGCAACCAAGTTGGGGGGGGGGGGGTGTTGAATGCTCTCATTAAGGAGGCCAGACTTGTTGGAGGTGGTTGACAAGGGCGGAGCTGCAGGCTATTCAAGGCTGCTCTGCCCCCTGCTGTGCTCTTTCCTTCAGCGTGAGCTAGGAGGCAGGTTTCAACCCCCCCTGCGAAATATTCAAGCCCCCCCCCCCCCCGAAAATTTCAACCCCTCCCGAATTTTTTTTCTGGCTACGGCCCTGGTGGAAGCTATAGCTGTTTGTGAAGGCAGGAGCTTGTCTGTGTAAGTGGACACCCCAGCCACACACACACACATTCATTTTATTATGTGTATATATTACTTGCACGGCCAGTTATTACAAACTCTGGGAGTCAAAATCCAACGGCATCTAGGAATTCGCAAGTAGCCCGTTTTCATACTCTTTCAATAATTCATTCTGGGCTTCTCTTTGATTATAGCTGCAGAGCTAAGTGAGGACTCATTCCCCAAACTACTTCTGATGTCCAAACTCATGAAGGTAAGGATGCACCAGCTTTTGATTCTGACTTAACTTTATCAGAACTTGATCTTTTGCTTGTCTTGAAATCTTATCAGAGTCCTAGTATTCTCCCACTCGGATGAAACCCTTGTTGGCATGGAGAGTCCTGAAAGAGGGAAGGGCTGAACAAAGAGCAGTTTGATCTCAGTCGTGCACAGAAGTTGAAGCAGCAGAAAGTCTTCATTGAGTCTGTTGCCTTTTTCTTTCTCCCAAGGTCTCTTTGAATACCCTCTACATGTTAGCAGCCAATCATTTGTTCCAACAAAAGCTGAAGCCCAAGATCTTGGACGCAACAAGGAGTGACTGTTGGATAGTGGTTGACAAGGAAACTGCTAAAATGATGCAGACCATTACGTCGTATTTGCACTTTATAACAAACCCCAAATGGGCCACAGGGATTGCCTACAAAATGGCCGAAGAACTTCCTCCAGGTATGAAGTTCATCAGAGATTATTCTCTCCTTTAAATCTGTTTTAATCTGGGTCTAAGAAATTGGTTGTCTGTGTCATGCTGTTGGCCATGCCTTTTCTTCTCTGTTTCCAGGGCCTATGAAAGTCCAGGCCTGGGAGTACTGCATCAGTTTGTCTGGACAATGGCTGACATCCACGACGCTAACGGTATGGACTCTTGCATCACTGTTCTCTGCAAAGGTTATGATAAAGTTTTAAATGACATGGGATTTTCCATTCCAGTGGATCCAAAAAACAGAATCTGGGTGTGGGGTTATGAAGATGAAGGGGTATTTATTTATTTATTTCAAACAATTGTACCCCGTCCTTCTCAACCCCCAAGGGGGGACTCAGGGCGGCTTACAATGGCAACAATTCAGTGCCAACACATACAAAAAAACACAATACAACATGACATAACAGAGTAGGTAACAGCGTTAGGTTAGGGTAGAACGACAAATAAGCAGGTTGAATGATAAAGAATTATTCAGAAATTCATTAGGGACAGAGAATAGATATACTTCCTTCTTGCTTATTTGTATGGGAGAGGTCAAGCATGACAGTGAGGCTGTCATTGCTATAGAAATAAAATAGCTTAGGTATCCGGAGATTCTCGGGTCCGATCTTCTGCAATGATAAATATTAAAAGTATCCTTTAAATATTGGGTTGTTTGGAGACCCAAATAACCAATTTGGCCTAGGGATCGAGAGAGAGCAAATGGTCTCCTGACATGGTAAAACTGAGTACCCAGCAAGATGGAGTGGATGAGGGATTAGAGGACATCCAACCCCAAATTGGGAAACAAGTCGTCCAGGAATACCTGGCCGCTCTAAATGAGTTCAAGTCCCCAGGGCCAGATCAACTACACCCAAGAGTACTGAAGGAACTAGCGGAAGTCATTTCGGAACCATTGACAATCATCTTTGAGAGTTCTTGGAGAACGGGAGAAGTTCCAGCAGATTGGAGGAGGGCCAATGTGGTCCCAATCTTCAAGAAGGGAAAAAAGGATGACCCAAACAATTACTGTCCGGTCAGCCTCACGTCGAAACCAGGCAAGATTCTGGAAAAGATTGTTAAGGAAGTGGTCTGCAAACACTTAGAAACAAATGCGGTCATCGCTAGTAGTCAACATGGATTTATCAAAAACAAGTCATGCCAGAATAATCTGATCTCTTTTTTCGATAGAGTTACAAGCTGGGTAGATGTGGGGAATGCCGTGGATGTAGCGTACCTGGATTTTAGTAAGGCCTTCGACAAGGTCCCCCATGACATTCTGGCAAACAAACTAGTCCAATGTGGGCTAGGCAAAACTACAGTGAGGTGGATCTGTAATTGGTTAAATGGACGAACCCAGAGGGTGCTCACCAATGCTTCCTCTTCATCCTGGAAAGAAGTGACAAGTGGAGTGCCACAGGGTTCTGTCCTGGGCCTGGTCCTGTTCAACATCATCATCATCATTTAATTACTTATTAATCGCCCTCCATCCGAGAATGCTGTAGGCGATTTACAGCTAAATTGTAAAAGATAAAATACACACATACAAAAATTAAAAATTAACAAGGATCGAATGCTCTAGTAAAAAGCCAGGTCTTAAGTGTTTGAGTAAAAGGTCCTAAGTCACGCATGGCTCTCATGTAGGGCAGCAAGAAATTCCACAAGGCAGGGGCAGAAATAGAAAAAGCCCTGCGTCTGGTCCTTTCCAAGTGCACTTCTCTAGGACCCGGTATATAGAGTAAGTTTGGTTGGGCTGGTCGTTGCAACCTCTGACGACGGGAGAAGGAGAGGCGGTCCCTAAGGTACGACGGACCCTGGCCGTAAAGAATTTTAAAGGTCAGAACTAGCATCTTATACAGGCCATGGTACTCAGTTGGAAGCCAATGTAAATGTTGCAGCACTGGTGTTATATGGCATTTCATGGGTGTTCTTGTGAGTAACCTGGCTGCCACGTTCTGAACGATACGAAGCTTTCGGGTCGTAGACATCGGAAGGCCAACATACAGGGCGTTGCAATAGTCCAGCCTAGACGTGACCGTGGCATGGATGACAGTTGCCAGAGCCTCGTCAGATAGATAGGGTGCCAGTTGCCTCGCTTGTCGTAGATGGAAAAAGATCTGTTTGCTGGCAGCAGCGACCTGAGCTTCCATTGTCAGCTGCGAATCCAGGACGACACCTAAACTCTTAACAGTGGTCGATGGAGATAGGGCGGCACCATCGAAGGTGGGGACTGATGAGTCAGACCTGCCGGGCAGCCATGCCAGAGAATCTCAGTCTTCGCTGGGTTCACCTTCAGTCTGCTAGCACGTAGCCGGTTCGACAGAGCTTCCAGACATAGGGTGAAATTGTCTGGTATTGACGTTGCTCCAGGCTCCAGGCGCAGAAGGAGGTTCCATGAGTCTTCTAGAGCGGGCAAGGATTGGTTTGACGGTTTGGGAAGGAGGGGATGGAGTCTCAATCCTGGCCTTCAGGGCAGCGTGGTCAGACCAGGGGACATCAATTACCGCCGATTAAGATGTCCGTACTCCAATATAGAAAATCAGGTCTAAAGTATGACCCGCCCGATGAGTGGGGCGAGTCTTGATTAATGAGAGCCCCAAAGTTTCCAAGGTTAGTACTAGGTCCTTAGTTACTGATGAGGATGATGGAGCCTGGGCATGTACATTGAAGTCACCCAGGACAATAAGTCTGGGGAACCTCAGGGCCCAGTCCGCAACAAGATCTAATAGCTTAAGCAGACTCTCACCCGGCAACCCCGGGGCACGGTAAACTACAAGAATGGCTAAGGATTCCCTACTGGCCAAGACCGCACCGAGACATTCGATGCCAGCTATCTTCGGAGTTGGAACAATTTTGATGGTAAAATAATCACGGAGGAGTAATGCAACCCCTCCACCCCGTTCCGCACTCCAAGGCTGTTGAAATATCTGGAAACCTGGAGGTGTCAGTTCATGTGAGGGGATGTTATCTCCCTCACGGATCCAGGTCTCTGTAATGCAAACCAGGTCCACTGCTTGGTCAAGAATGAAGTCGTAGAGGGTAGCAGTTTTGTTAACAACAGACCTAGCATTGATTAGTAGCAGGGACGGGGGAGGACAAAGATAGCACCTTCTCGGCCGTATGTCTGGGGATGGAACGCAGGTTGGCAGGGGAGCGAGTTTACAAATGACTCAACCTTGCTCTGGCGCTTGACCTAGGACCGCTGCCATTTGACCCTTTACTAATGATGACTGGAATCCCCCACCCAGATTTACATTCCACATTACAGCCTGCTAAGTGTCCAGTGTTCGTCCCGCTAACTGAAAAAGGGACGGAATACGGTTGAACAAAGGAAGTTCTTGAGTGGGATTTCCTGAACAGGCTGGGGCAGGCGTAAAGACCAAGTCATATTTATTAATGACTTAGATGAAGGGTTAGAAGGCATGATCATCAAGTTTGCAGACGACACCAAATTGGGAGGGATTGCCAATACTCCAGAGGACAGGAGCAGGATTCAAAACGAACTTGACAGATTAGAGATGGTCCAAAACTAACAAAATGAAGTTCAACAGTGACAAATGCAAGATACTCCACTTTGGCAGGAAAAACGAAATGCAAAGGTACAGAATGGGGGACAATGCCTGGCTCGAGAGCAGTATGTGTGAAAAAGATCTTGGAGTCCTCGTGGACAACAAGTTAAACATGAGCCAACAATGTGATGTGGTGGCAAAAAAAGCCAATGGGATTTTGGCCTGCATCAATAGGAGCATAGTGTCTAGATGTAGGGAAGTAATGCTACCCATCTATTCCGCTTTGGTTAGACCACACCTGGAATATTGTGTCCAATTCTGGGCACAACAATTCAAGAGAGATATTGACAAGCTGAAATGTGTCCAGAGGAGGGCGACTAAAATGATCAAGGGTCTGGAGAACAAGCCGTATGAGGAGCGGCTTAAGGAGCTGGGCATGTTTAGCCTGAAGAAGAGAAGGCTGAGAGGAGATATGATAGCCATGTATAAATATGTGAGAGGAAGCCACAGGGAGGAGGGAGCAAGCTTGTTTTCTGCTTCCCTGGAGACTAGGACGTGAAACAATGGCTTCAAACTACAAGAAAGGAGATTCCATATGAACATGAGGAAGAACTTCCTGACTGTGAGAGCCGTTCAGCAGTGGAACTCTCTGCCCCGGAGTGTGGTGGAGGCTCCTTTTTTGGAAGCTTTTAAACAGATGCTGGATGGCCATCTGTCAGGGGTGATTTGAATGCAATATTCCTGCTTCTTGGCAGGGGGTTGGACTGGATGGCCCATGAGGTCTCTTCCAACTCTTTGATTCTATGATTCTATGGTCTCTCTGAAAATCAGCTATCATTCAGGATCTAATTCTGGATGAGCTTGCAGATCTGGCGTGCATAATGGAGACCTGGTTGGATGGGGCTTAATCTCTCCCAGCTCTGCCCACCAGGATACTCCATGCAGCACCAGCCAAGATCCAGAGGGCGCGGAGGCGAGGTAGCAGTGGTCTATAGGGATTCCATCTCCCTGACCAGGTGCCTCATCCAGCAGTCTATCACATTTGAGTGTGTCCACCTGAGAGTCGGTGACCGGGACAGAATAGGGATTCTGCTAGTCTACCGACCACTCTGCTGCACTAAAGTCTTCCTGCCAGAGCTAGCTGGGGTGGAGTCCCAACAGTTCATAGTGCCTGGGGGACTTCCACCCTGCTGGGAGCGGCTCAGGACTTCATGGCAACCATGGGGCTGTCCCAACTAGTATCTGGTCCTACCCACAGAGCTGGGCACACACTACACTTGATTTTCTGCCAGGGATGGGAGGAGGGTGGCAGTGTGGAGGAGCTGACCGTTGCTCTCTTGCCATGGACCGACCATCACCTGATCTGGTTTAGGCTTACTGCCCCTCAACCTCTGCAGGGGCGGAGGACCAACTAGAACGGTCTGCCCCAGGAGACATATGGATCTGGATGGATTCCTGATGGCTCTTGGTGAATTTTCCGCCACCTCGGTAGGTCATCCTGTTGATGCTCTGGTCACTCTGAAACAGGGAGATGACTAGGGCAATAGACATGGTTGCACTGGAATGTCCCTTCTTGAACAGCAGAGCTAAACCAGCTCCTTGCTTCAGCAAGGAGCTGGCAGCAATTAAGTGTGTGAAGAGGAAACTAGAGCACATGTGGTGTTCAGGGTGCAACGAGTCAGACGAAACACGGCTGTGTGCCTATCTAAGGGGGTAAGCTGCAGCAATAGAAGCCGCAAAAAATGTCTCTTTGTAGGCAAGATTGTGTCTGCAAGGAATTGTCCAGCGAAGCTGTTTCGAGTGGTCAGTTTGTGAAGCTGGAGGATGTGGACAAGATACTTGGAAAAGCGAGGCCAATCACATGCATCCTGGACCCCTGCCCATCCTGACTGGTAAAGGAAGCCAGAGGGGGTTTAGCAGAGTGGCTGAAGGTGGTGGTTAATGCCTCCTTACAGGAAGGCAAGATTCCAGCCAGCTGAAAAGAAACTGTTATAAAACTGCTGTTGAAAAAGCCATCACTGAACCCCACCCAATTGAACAACTTTTGGCCAGTTTCCAATCTTCCCTTGTTGGGCAAAGTCATGGAACATGTGGTGGCCGCGCAACTCCAAGTGTTCTTGCAGTAAACTGATTATCTGGAACTGGTGCAGTCTGGCTTTAGGCTGGACCATGAAACTGAAACAGCCTTGGCTGCCTTAGTGAATGATCTACACAGGCAACTGGACAGGGGGAGTGTGTCCCTGTTGCTTCTCTTGAACCTCTCAGCGGCCTTTGATACCATAGACCACAGTATCCTTCTGCGATGCCTCTCAGGCATGGGACTCGGAGGTACTATTATGCAGCAGCTCTGGTCCTTCCTGGAGGGTCGTTCCCAGAAGGTGTTGTTGGAGGACATCTGCTTGGCCCCGCAGCCTTTGTTCAATACTATCCCCCATGCTGTTCAAAATCTACATGAAGCCGCTGAGAGAGATCATCCGGAGTTTTGGAGTTCTATGTCATCTCTATGCAGATGATGTCCACCTCTACCACTCCTTTCCACCTGCTGCTAAGGAGGCGGTTCAGGTCCTGAAGCGGTGGTTGGCAGCTGTGATGGTCTGGATGAGGGCGAACAAATTGAAATTGAATCCAAACAAGACAGAGGTTACTCCTGGTCAGTCGGAAGGCAAAACAGGATATAGGGTTACAGCCAATGTTGGGTGGGGAGCATTCGCATGGTGGTCCATGCTCTTGTTAGATTTTGAATAGACTACTGCAACGTGCTCTACGTGGGGTTGCCTTTGAAGACTGTTTGGAAGTTTCAAGTGGTCCAATGGGCGGCAGCCAGATTGCTCACCAGAGCAGGCTACAGGGAGCATGCAACCTTTCTGTTACGCCAGCTCCACTGGCTGCCAGTCTGCTACCAAGCATAACTCAAAGTGTTGGCTTTAGCCTATAAAACCCTAAACGGTTCTGGCTCAGCTTACGTATCTCCCCATGAAACATCCTGGGCGCTAATATCTACCGGGGGGGGGGGGCTGCTCTCGGTCCCACCTCCTTTGCAGGTACAGTTGGTGGGGACAACAGACAGGGCCTTCTCAGTGGTGGCCCCTCGGCTGTGGAACTCCCACCCAAGTGACATCAGATTAGCCCCCTCCTTCCTGACCTTTAGGAAAAAACTGAAAACTTGGATGTAGGACTAAGCGTTTTGATAAAAGATTAGTGCAGTGTTTCTCAACCTGGGTATCGGGACCCCTGGGGAGGGTTGTGAGGGGGTGTCAGAGGGGTTGCCAAAGAACATCAGAAAACACAGAATTTTCTATTGGTCATGGGGGTTCTGTGTGGGAAGTTTGGCCCAATTCTATCATTGGTGGGACTTAGAATGTTCTTTGATTGTAGGTGAACTATAAATCCCAGCAACTACAACTCCCAAATGTGAAGTCTGTTTCCCCCAAACTCCACAAGTGTTCACATGTGGGCATATTGAGTATTTGTGCCAAATTTGGTCCAGTGGCTGAAAACGCATCCTGCATATCAGATATTTACATCACAATTCATAAAAGTAGCAAAATTACAGTTATGAAGTAGCAACAACAGTAATTTTATGGTTGGGGGTCACCACAACATGAGGAACTGTATTAAGGGGATGCAGCATTAGGAAGGTTGAAAAACACTGGAATAGTGCAATATGTGAACATGGAATGGTTCAATGATAACTGGAACGGCCTGAACTACAATATGGGATTATGTCATTTAAATAATTTTAATGTTGATATGTTTTTAGCAGCTGTTTTAATGTATATATTTTTTATTTGCTGCATATGTATTGTATGAAATGTATGGCATCTAATTGTGCCTCTATGTCCATTGCTCTACGTGATTGAGAAGGACGGGATATAAATATGGCAATCAAATAAATAAATCTAATGCTTACCTTTGTTGGATATATTAGGGTGGGCATTAGATTTGTTTCATACGCTCATCTTTGTGCATAGCCAAAGTCAAAGGGGAAGCTACTTCAGGAGCTCCTAGAGCACTTATTTGAGAGATGTCACCTCTAATTTCATGGCCATGGCTCCGTGTTATACAAGCTTGGGATTTGTAGTTTGGTGAGGCATCAACATTCTTTGGCAAGGAAGGTTCAAAACCTTGAATATTCTCTGGAATCCTATGAGCATTAAGTGCGAGTGAGAAACTCGCTTTTGCATATAGCTTTTACTGGCAAACCAGTCCTGTTGGTTGGTTGTTCTCATTTCCATTTGCTTCTGGACCACAGCCTTTTTGGTGCTACTGTGTATTTGTGGTATTTTTACAATGTTTATGTGTTTTCATCATTCTACAACTGGCCATGAGGAGAGGAGGGCAAGAAATAACATTATTATTATTATTATTATTATTATTATTATTATTATTATTAAATATCTCCTCTCTGTTTTCTGATCCAGGATGAATTGCGTGAGA
Organism: Anolis sagrei; assembly: GCF_037176765.1. Lineage (NCBI taxonomy): Eukaryota > Metazoa > Chordata > Lepidosauria > Squamata > Anolidae > Anolis > Anolis sagrei. The sequence continues at coordinate 31,463,053 of NC_090034.1, read as the reverse complement.
AGGTTGAAGAATCTCTGAAGAAGCTGCAAGCGCACCACCAGCAGTCGGCCACAGAGGCTGTACTTATGATCCACAAGCTGAACTCGGAAGAGCACCGGAAACTCCTGGGGACACCGGGCAAGCTCATTGTGTTGCTGTATCAGCACAGCAGCATTCTTGAAAGCTTTCAGGATCCAATGGGCAGGGACTACCCAGGTTAGCTCACCGGTCTCCTTAGCACTGGGCTTGCCTGGTGTGCAAGGGCCCCTGGTGTTGGAACTCAACCCCATCCTGCATGTTTATAGTCCTCATCAAGGAAATAAGGTAGATGAGTGAGTTGGATGGGGAAAGTCCTTCCCTCATTGCCCTCTGAGTCTGCCTCCCTCTTCCTGTTTGTTAGACTGATACTTCTCAGGGACATACCTCTTTTTATTCAAAATACCTGAGCACATGGCAAGCCCCTGAGTCCTCCATTTTGTTCTTTTCGTGTGAGCATGGAGAGAGACAAGATGTCTCCAACTAGATAGTTACATAGCTAGGCCCTTACTTTCCTGTATAGAAATCCAGTTCTTTCAACAAAACTGTTTGTAACTTTTAAGGCTTGACTTTGCTTCTGTAATTGCTGGTGCTCATTCGCTCTACTGCTGCACTCAAGATTCTTCCAATCTGTTTAAACTGCTGCTGGCTATTGTTGCTGAGTTACATTTTGATATGCCTTTTTCCTTTCTGAAATTACTCAACACCTGGGAGGGCCCAAGGACTCATTTTCAAACCAAATCATGGAGGGTGGTGGTGGGGCGGCGGAGGCAAGTCCTTCTTCCAGAAACACAATTCCCCATGTTTTGGCAAGAGTTCAGAGGCAGGGAGGTATCTCCGGGGCCTGCAAATCTACAGGGGGGAGATGGAAAGATGTTCTCCGATTTCTTAAAGGTCCCATCTCTGTTTCTGTATAGATATCCATGCTGCAGCTACAGAAATAGCCAAAATCAATGACCTGGATATAACAAAAATATGGAATGTGCTGCTAGAGAAGTGGCTGTGTCCAAGTGAGCTCCCAACAGATGTAAGTATGCCCTTCCAAGAGGGATATTGTTTTGTCTAGTGGTAACAACTGGTAGCTACTGATAAATTTGTCCGACCGCATTGCTGTCTGGCCCTCCCGAGGTAATTGGACTACATCTCCTAGCATTCCTCACTATGGTCTGTGCTGTCTAGGGGTGATGGGAATTGCACTCCAACACTTTATACCGGGCCACATTTTGCCAACCCTGAAGTACTTGAATAGGTCATCCTTCTCTTTAGCTCTGTGATCCTTTGATTTTTAAACTAGCTTAGATACCCGGCGATGCCTGGGTTAGACAATGTGTATGGCTATTATTATAAGTAGTCATTGTTTGGTTTTGGATTTAATGAATGGTTCCATTAGAAATACACATGGCTCCCCAGATGCAGGATACACATAGGTCTTTGGATGTGGGTGGACTGTAACCCCCATCATCCTAGGTTACCGCTCCCCCCCAAGCCTGTCAGCATTTAAAGTTGGGTCATGATGGGTATGTGTGCCATGTCTGGTCCAGATCCACCATTGGTGGGAGTCACAGTGCTCTCTGGATGCCAAGTGAACTACATCTCCCATTGTTCTGGGTCGACCCCCCCCCCCCCCAAGCCCCACTGGTATTTAAAGTTGGTTGTGGTGGGTCTGTCTACCAAGATTGATCCAAATCAATTGTCAATTGGTTTCAGAGTACTTTTCAATTGTGAGCACCATCTTGGAATATACATACAAACATAGACAGATCGTTAGATAGATAGATGCATACATACAAAATATTTTCTCTTTTATTATATCTATCTATCTAATATCTGAATATATATATATACTGGTAATATAATATACATAATATAATGTAATAATATGTAATATGTAGATATAGTAGATGGACAGATATAATATAGATAGATACAGAAAAATAGATAAAAGTGCGTTTGTCTGGCCTGTCCCTCTGTGGCCTCATCCCAGCACCCTCCTTTAAAACTTCCCATTTCCTTTTTTTTCTTTTTTCTTTAATAAAGAAAACGTCAGGGGCCTTTGAAAATGTCCAAGAAGATGAAGATTTGAAGAGGTAAGGTTTGCAGTTTCAGCACATGGCTATTCTTGTTTGTTTGCACAGCATTGTCTCCATTGTTGCCAAATCTGGTTACAGATCATGGGCCCACAAGGAAGGGCCAGCACTTGCATCAAAGCTTGTGTTTTCACAGGGTCATATATCTCCTTCAAGCGCACCCAGAAGACAGCCGCTTAAGGATCCTTTACAGTTGGGCCGTGTCGGAAATATCAGTAAGTGTCTGTATCCATTCACAGTGGCTTCGCCTTGTTTACAGAATGCAGACAGAACAGGATGCCAATGAGTTTCTGCCTTCTTCACTCAAGGCATAATACTAATAGCTTCAAGGAGGCAGTAGCAAGACCTTTATCCAAGAAACCAGCACTGGATCCCACTTAATTGAGCGACTTTAGGCCAATATAAAATCTCTCCTTCCTGGTTCTAGAGAAGATAGTGATCTCTCAGCTCCAAAATTTCTTGGATGAAATCAATTATCTGGATCCATTTCAATCTGGTTTCAGGCCTGGCTAAGGAACTGAGATGGCATTGGTCACCTTGGTGGTTGATCTACGAAGAGAGCTAGACGGGGGGAGTGTGTCTTTGCTGGTTCTTCTGGAGCTCTCAGCGGCTTTCAATACCCTCAACCATGGTATCCTTCGGGGCTGTTTCTCTGGGATGGGGCTTCGGGGCACTGTTCTGCAGTGACTGTAGTCCTTCCTGGAGAACCAGTCCCAGATGGTTGTGCTGGGGGACTTCTGTTCGGCTCCCTGGCCGGTGGCCTGTGGGGTCCCTCAGGGTTTGGTTTTGTCCCCCATGCTTTTAAATATCTATATAAAACCGGGAGAGATCACCCGGAGCTTTGGAGTTTGGTGTCAGATTTATGCATATTACACCCAACTTTATTACTTCTTTCCACCAAAAGCCAAGGATGCTGTCCTGCCCCTGAACTGGTGCCTGTCATCAGTAATGGACTGGATGAGGGCTAACAAGTTGAAATTAAATCCAGACAAGACAGAGGTACTCCTGGTCAGTTGGAATGCGGATCAGGGTGTGGGATTACAGCATGTGCTGGACGGGGTCGCACTCCCCCTAAAGACACAGGTTTGTAATCTTGGGGTGATCCTGGATTCATCGCTGACCCTGGAACCTCATGTGTCAGTGGTGGCCAGGAGTGCCTTTGCACTATTTAAACTTGTACACCAGCTGTGCATGTGCCTTGAGATGCCAGACCTAGCCATGGTTGTCCACATTTCAGTTACATCCCGCTTGGACTACTTCAACTATCTCTACGTAGGGCTGCCCTTGAGGATAGTTCGGAAGCTTCAACTAGTGTAGAGATCGGCAGCCAGATTGCTAACTGGAGCACCGTACAGGGAGTGGACAACTCCCATGTTATGGCAGCTCCACTGGCTGCCGGTCTGTTTCTGGGCTAAATACAAAGTAGTGGTCATTACCTATAAAGCCCTAAAAGGTTCGGGCCCAGACTATTTGACAAATCACATTCCCTTGTATAGACCTGCTCGAACACTGTGATCAACGGAGGGGGCCCTGTTCTCAGTCCCACCCCATCTCAAGCATGGTTGGTGGGAATGAGAGAGAGGGCCTTCTACGTGGTCACCCCATCCCTCTGGAACTCCCTTTCTAAAGAAATTAGAATGGCCCCATCACTACTTTCTTTTTAAAAAAACAACTGAAAACGCATTTGTGTGAACTAGCTTACAGAGAGGAAGGAAAGTAGACTACCACCAATTCTATTTTAATAATTTTAAACAAATTTTATTATTTAAATAATTTAAACAAATAATTTTAAGTTATGGTGACCTATATTTTGATATGTAAACTATGTAATTTTATCTTTTATGATATATTTTATATTATATGTTTTATATGGTATTTTAGATTGATCTACGTTTAATGGTCTGTAAATTGTCTATTATGTTTTGTACTAATATTGAATGTTTGCCATTTTTTTACGTTGGAAGCCACCCTGTGTCCCCTTGGGGAGAGAGAGCGGGTTAAAAATGAATTATTGTTGTTGTTGTTGTTATTATTATTATTATTATTATTATTTCTCTCTGAAGAGTGTGCCAGACAATCTGGGGCTAGGATCAGCAATCTGAAGCAAGGTTTCATTGGCTGACACAAAATATTGGGAAGATTGCTGTGAACAGAAGTTTAGATAATCCCAACCAAAGCAGATGATAGAACCAGAAACCAGGTTTTAGAGGCATTGTGGTTTGAATCAATCAGAAATTGGAGAGTGACTTTCTCAAACCTGCTGGTGGTTCTGAACCCTCTTCAAGAGCCACAACATTGCCTTTTTGGTCCTAGTGGGCACATCTGTCTAATGCAGAATGCTAACTGGCACTGTAGGATCACTCAGAAATAACCAAACAAGGGATTCTGGGACTTGCAGTCTAAAGAAGGGGTTTTCTCTAGGTTGGTTGGCCCTTGTTTCAATGAGCAACTGCCTTTGAAAGAGCAGCGCCTCTAAGAAGATGCCAAGGGCTGCCCCTGTTAAATGTTACCAGGAACAGTGGGGGGAAATGAAGCCATCTTGAATTTGTTTCTTTTGAAATAATACAAGTTTCTCTCTCTTCCTCTTCTTTCAGCCTATTGGGTTAAATCAGCTGAGCTTTGCTCACCGGAGCCAGGCCCTCAAGTGCCTGCTCTGCATTGCTGACCCTCCTGCAGTGGAATCGCTCTTCAAACAACCCATTGAGAACGTGAAGTAAGCAGGCCCCTAAGACATAAGTCTTTCCCAGATGGCCCAAATGTATTGGGAGGTCGCACTCCCAATACATTTGGACGTATCCAAATGGAGTATTTTCCAACAATTACCCGCAGTAGCTGCCATGTTTTCTTCCCACCTTCAAGTCCTTTTCAATTTGGAGACCTCTCGGAGGAGCAGGTTCCCTTTTCTTTTCTTTCTTGAACAAGTCAGATGGTGCTGTAGTTTTCACTATGAATTGGTTTTTAATCAGTTTGAAGGATTTCAACTAGTGGTTCCCAAACTTTAAGAGACCATGGACCACTGAGGCAAAAGCAGATACATCGTGGCATATTGAGATTAACCAACCCCTCTCCCTACCACCTGCACACAAAGGGCACTCTCTCCCGTTGGGCCAGCCAAAGGGCGAGATTGCCCATGTGCTTCCTTCCTTTCCCTTCCCTCCTCACAAGGAGCCAATGGTGAAGCTTCTCCTGTCCCTTTGCTTTCAGTGACCTGTGAATTCGGCTGTCTCCTCCTCCTTGCAGTCCAGCCTGCGAACAGGGCTTCCTACCTTGCGTCAAAAGCAGGAAAGGAATGAAGAGTCTGACACCACCATTCCTGCTTTCTTCCTTTGCCCAGCGTTGGACCCTTCCTTCCTTACCTGCTGATCAGGAGGTTGCTGCCAGAGCCCTGTTTGCAATCTCCTCCTTGCAGCCCATCTCCCTGCTGCCTAGGCCTGAAACTGAGGCTCTGGCAGCAGCAGCTTCAAGTCCAGACAAGGAAGGAAGGATCCAATATAGCCATTCTTGCCTCTTCCCTTTGGCCAATGTTGGAGCCTTTTTTCCTTGCAGGCTCAGGTGGCAGGGGGTGGAGTTGCAACGAGGAGACTGCAAATGGGACTCTGGCAGCAGCCTCCTCAAGAGCAGGTAAGGGAGGAAGGGTCCAGCACTGGGCAAAGGGAGGGGGTGAGAAGGGAGGCATTGGATCCTTCCTTCTTTGCCCGGGCTTGAGGAAGCTGCTGCTACCCGATCCTCATTTGAAAACCCAGGCGACAGGAGGGGGTGGCTAGGTTGAAAGAAGGGGACTGTGAGTGGGCTAACAGGAGTCATTTCTTTATTTTGGACGAAGGAGAAGAGGAAGGCCAACAGGAGTAGAAGGGTCTGTGTGGGGGTGGGGGGTGGGGTTATGCCTGCAGGGCCCCTTCCTCAACAGCCATGCTGTGTCTACTCACGTTTTCTGTGCAAGATGCCCACAGACCACTTTTCTGTTTCTTACGGACCACCTGTGGTCCATGGACCACTGGTTGGGAACCACTGATTTAAACTTTTTTTTTAAAAAAAAAAAGACTGTTAGGTTTCAAATTGTATTGTATTGTTTTGGTTTGGCTGTAAGCTGCTTTGAGTCTCTTTCTTAGAGAAAGAAAGTGGTGTACAAACAATAAAAATCATAACATCGATGCATTTCTACCATGACAACATAAAAAAAGATTGTGATATAAAGGATTGGGCCAGCTTTAGCACAGCAGGTTAATCACCAGCTGCAGCTGCAGTAAATCTTGCCAGCTGAAAGGTTGACAGTTCAAAGCTGGGTCCAGTGAGTTCCTGACCTTTAGCCCAGCTCTCCTGCTCACCTAGCAGAAAACAGCAGTGTGAGTAGATGAATAGGAACTGCATTAAGTGGGAAGGTATTTTAGGAAAGTTTATGAGCAAAGAAAGCTCTTCAGCAAGGAGATGGAGCGACAGCACCCCCCTGTGGCTGAAACCAAGCACAGCCTCCAAAAGATGCCAAATGATGAGAAAAAGCCTAAATCTACCTCTGTCTGTTGTCTGTCTTGTCAGTGTAGAATGGCATTGAATGTTTGCCGTATATGCGTTCGGTAATCCGCCTTGAGTCCCCTTCGGGGTGAGAAGGGCTGAATGTAAATACTGTAAATAAAGGTTTAAAATAACTCTAGTCACTCAGAAATAAGAGGAGAGGAATCTTTGAGACAGTAGCAGGCAACATTTACAAAAGATAAGGAACACTCTCAACTTTTAGTGGTATAAAAGAGGCCCCAGTTTGTGTAGTCCTAGGCTTTGAATTCAAAAGGGGAAATGACACATGTTTACACACTTCGTTCCTTCTCTTATTTCAACCACCAGGGTTATATATCTGTGGCTCCTCTAAGATTAAAAAACACCCTGACATTTACTCCTGGCTGTTTTTTGCAGGCAACTCCTGAAGTGTTTGACTTACCTTTCGCAGTTTAAGGTGCTGAGTATCCCGTACACCTATGAATCGTTTCACAGCACTCCCAAGGAGGGACTGGTCAAAGGATTGTGGAAAAACCATAGCCATAAACCCATGGTAACCTTGCTGGGGGCTGGATGTCGGGAAGATGGGCCACGAATGAAGCACTTGGTTCAAACAGTGCCTTTTTCCTACTTTAAGAAAGCAAGGGGGTGACTGAGAGACGTCTTTTTTGTAAGATCCTTATATATGTGAAGCAGTCTACTTCTGTTAAGACTAAAACTGGGTTAGCCCCAAATATTGAGGAATAGGAAAAGCTTTCTCTGCCAGTTAGCATTGTGTGGGAGCAATTTCTGAATGTGTTCATACAATCATTTTCAGGCCGTGAAACTGATGACCGAGCTCAGTTTAGACTACCAAGTCCACGACGCTCAGCTTTGGAACGGTTTGCTGCAGAAGCTGATGAGTTTCCAAATGGTACAGGTTTTTTTTTCCTTGGGTTGAGGACATGATCTAGTTTTATGTAGAAAGATGGAAACATTGAGACATCTCTTATGCATTTCAGATCTCTTACCTGAGGAAGGTTTTAAGGGAGATTTCTGGTATCTATTCATTATGGAAGGTAGGTGGATGTTTTCCCTTCGGCAGGGCATTTGCGCCATAGTCAAAACTCAACCCAAGGCCAGAATGCCTTGTTGTTAATCATTTTATTTAGCACATCCTTGGAGATATCAGTTGCCTCTTTGAGCCAAACTACTTTGTCTTGTTGTTTGCTGTTGTTATGTATCTTCAAGTCAGCTCTGACTTATTGTAGAGTTTCTTGGCAAGACTTCTTCAGAGGAGGTAGATGTTCCTCTTTGGATAGGAGAACTTGCTGTAGGTTCATCCAGGGGAATTTCAGCCCTGGAGCCTCAGTATTCAATCCACTCTTTCCCTAGCCTAAACTAATAGAAGGCTACCTGCCATTGTGCCTGGACAAACATGATCCATATTCTAGTAGCCTCTAAAGCAGAGGTGTCAAGCTAATTATCATGGAGGGCCACATTCACCTTATGGTTGCCTTCAATTTATTTATTTACAGTATTTATATTCCACCTTTTCACTCCAAAGGGGACTCAAGGCGGATCACAGAACACATATATGGCAAACATTCAATGTTGTTTATACACTGACAAGACAGACAATTGTACATAGATAGAGCTATACATAGCCTTTTCCCATCTTCGGCATCTTGGAGGCTTGTGCTGGGTTCCGGCCACAAGGGGGTGCTGTCGCTCCATCTCCCTGCCAAAGAGCATTGTTCATAAACTTCCTCCTTGATGGAATCACCAGCATTTTTCTGGCATTTCCTTACGGGTGCCTTAAATGCCTCCCTGCTTTTTAAAAGTGGTACCTATCTATTTTGCTTTCAAACTGCAAAGTAGGCAAAAGTTGGGCTAAAGGCCAGAAGCTCACCAGACATGGGCTTCGAACTGTCAACTTTTCGATTGGCAAGATTTACTGCAGCTGATAGTTAACCTGCTGTGCTAAAGCCTGGCCCTTGAATCCATGGAAGGAAAATCCACAGAGACAGAGGGAGGACCAACTATAATTGTTTATATAGTGGTCAGTGAGCTTTAGTTTTTACCAAGTTTGTGTCCCCAGATGTTACTGAATGACAGCTCCTATCACTTTGGATTATTCTCCATGCAGACTGGGGATGATGGGAATTGCAACCCAACCATCCTTGTGGCTGTGAGGTTGGAAAAAGCTTAAAGGACATTTCAAAGTCAGATATCATCTCCACAAGTGTTGTATCTCAATCCAAATCCCACTCTCCTGACTCAACAGAACAAGCTGCAGCTTTCCAGATGTGACTATATCCCAATTCCCATCAGCCCTAGTCATAATAATTTCTAATGCTGAGGAATGTAGGAGTTGGAGTCCAGCAATTGGAGTAAGGCCACATGGCAATCCGGATTTGGCCCATGGGCCTTGAGTTTTACCCATGTGTCCTCGATCCCATAATTGGAATGCATGATATGTAGACTTGGCCTTTAGGAACATCTGTGAAAGGGTAGAAGCAAAACAAATCATTAGCGGTCATAATGAATCATTAGAAAACATAATAATGAGTGATATTGCTCTAACAGGAGACATTATTACCAGGAGTAATGTACATTATGTTCTTTGTAATTGGAGAGGCAGGCTACTAATGTAACTAGGTAGATATACCTTGGGCTAAAAACTGATGGGCTGCCAATTATCTTTTCCGAGAAATCTTCCCTGCCCTTCCTCTGCCCTTTGGAGGACTGGTGGTTTTTGGAACCAGAAGGCCCAACGTGCGTCACGTTAAAAGGGTCAGCTTTACCTCTGAATCTCAAAATAGTTTTTAAGAGCCTGCAATTTCAGGTCCTTTTCGCCCCTTACGGTTTTGCTCGGTTGCTGGCTCTTAATTGTATGAACAGAGAGCTTCATGGGGCTGGGTACGGCTTGTTATGTTCAGGAGAAAAACATCTCCATTAGCTGGCAGGTGGCTAAGTGCCATTAGGCCCCGCTTCTCCCAGAAGTGGCTCTTGTGATCATCCTTTCCATCTGGCAGCCTCCCAAGGACAGCAAAGGTAACTAGGCCAAGTTAGCTATCAACTCGGTTTCTGGCCATTTCCTGAAGTTGCCTTCTACCTGGTTGAGAAACAACAAAGCAACTTTGCAAGGAGTTCGTTTCTGAATGTGCTTGTTTTCCTGCTTCCCCTCCTCAACTTTTCCCCCCAAAATGTCTCATGTACTATGTCTATTAATTTGTAACCCTCTGGAGAGATGCCACAGCCTTCGTTTTTACACCTATTTAGACAGACATAGCATGGTGAGGATGAAGACAGTGGTTTCACTGGATTTAAAGCCTCTGCAGGTTTCATATTCCATTGGCCAACACATTTGTGCTTCTCACATATTTGAACTTTCCGCAGATCCCGAATTTCAGCCGAGCCTGGCAAACGATCATTTGCGCACCTCTTCTTTCAGGTTAGCTTCCCTCTATTTTTCCTGCCCCATTTTGTGAAGTTAATGCATGAAAGTGCTTTGCTTTTGGCATACCTCACATGCCAATTAAGCAGCAATTGAAATCGGAGACTGGCTGGGTGCCCAATTCAGCCTCATGGGGATGTTGGGATTTTGTTCAAACCAAATCTGATCACAATAGCATTGTAATGGGCACACTTTGCAAAGGTTAGCCGTGTATCTCCTTTGCATGGGGAGAGAGACTACAACCTCCTCTGTCCAGCTGTGACGCTAAACAAAAGACATTTTGAAGAAAATCTTTTCCTTTTGTGTGTCTTGTTTTCAAAGTTGTTCCTCCACCAAGTCCTGGCCAACTGGAAGCATGCTGTGACTCTTTCAGATTGCTCTTAAAGTAAGTGAAGGCACGTCTTGTGCCGAATTAATAGGGATAAAGTGGCGTTAGTCATTAAAATGTGCATCAGGAAGGGAAAATGTGCTTCAAACCCCCTGATGTGAACAATCCAGACTTTGGCCCACTGCATGGGCTTTTTATTTGCCAGGAGCATTTTTAAATTCCAAGTCCATTAAGTGGAATTTGCACAAGATAATGCTTTAAGAAAAACATGTGTTCTGATCGACGTGTACATCTCGATGTTAGGCTAAGTCCTCCAATTTTTTAAATTGAAGCTTGGTTCAGGGTCCCCAGACTGTTGTGGGGGTTAGACTATATAGATTGTCTGGGAGGTTGTTGGCCTCAGATTAGAATAGTGGGGAGCAGGGATGACTCAGATTATAATAGTGGGGAACAGGCATAACAGACCTTTATTCAGGAAGGTTAGAATATTGGGCTCTTGGTTATGTTAAAATTTGCCTCCGTCGTCTCCTTTTTATCCAGTGACAAAACCTCCAATTCTGCACCGTTCGTTTGTGAGGGAGAAACTTGTCTTAACAAAGTTTCTCCCTGACACATGAGGGACATGAGGGAGTTGGCAGTTTTTCCCTCCATAGGCAAAGGATACAAGAGGCAACCCAGAGGCAAAGAGAAAGGGAGAGAAGCCAACGCAAGTGCTCTGGGGCGTTTCTTCTTTCCCTCGGAAAAGGACTGCAACTCGCCACCAGGATGAGGGGAAGCTGGAAATGGAGACTCACCTGCTTTGCTTCTTGTTCTGAGGGGAAGGCACTCTCTCACAAACCTGGATTGTGTTGGGGCTCAGCAGCAGGATGCTGGGGAGTCCTCAGAGGATGTGGGGGATGATGGGTTTTTCACTGAGTCTGTGTGTGACCAGGCTGAATTGCAGGCTTTAGATCAGAGAGATCAGAGAGAAAGGCCAGCAGTTACAGAAGATATTTGGGATTCCATTTCTCATGAGAATTGGCCTTCAACAGATGAGGAGTTTACCCGTGATTGAGCCTCCACGCAGAGGGAGTGAAGAAGAGATTAGCCTCTGTGAGAAGTCTTTCAGACCCAGGTGTCAAAGAGATGACCTCACAGCTTCTTCGTAGGGCCTGAGCTTAAATTAAGTGATGTTTTCTTAGAGTCTACAGAGCAGACAATGTTGCCATAGAATCAAGTTCCTGGATCAGATATCATGCTCATGAATCTTGTCTCCTGTGTTTGCCTATGTTCCTGTAAGAGTTTTGCCTTGAAAAAGCTACTGCTTTGATGTTTATGGATTTATGCCTATAATCCTGATTTCCTGGATTCCATTTACCTTGCCTTTATGGACTATTGAACTTTGTATATATGGACTACTGCTATTTTATAGCACTGTTTCTACTGCTTTTGGGGAATTGCCTTTTCCCCCTTTTATATATGCTTTTCTAAATAAACTGCTGTAGTTAGATACTACTGTACTCTGGTGTGGTTCTGGGTGAAAAAGGGTGACCTCAAGGCTAGAATGCAACAGATTGAGACACTAAAAATCTATGAGAGGTTTCATCTATTCAATTTTGGCCCCTCACTACTGCCAAGTTATGCAGGCCTGCTCTAAAGTTTAGTGTGGTGGCTGGGTAAATAATCTTGGAATGCTCCACCTGCCCCATGGACCTTGCGTTAGACCATTTGGGTGGCTATTCTGTTACTCTGTTAAAATAATGGTAGTGTTTTATTCTCTCTGCTCCCAAAGGTGTCCACTCCCAACTCATCTGGACCTTCTCAGGATTGCTAAGCAGTATGTTCAGTTGCAGCTGCCGGCGTTTGCTTTAGGCTGCCTCTTGCTGATTCCGCAGCTGGAGAAAAGAGCCCAAGTGATCCAGGCGAGTGAATAAACACTGTACCACCTTACAACACTGGCAGGTGTTATAAGGTGGTACATTTCCTGGCTAACGTCTAAGCTTTTTGTGGTGTCTGGCCCCACCTGGAGTCGTAGACCACTCTCTTTTCAAGCTACCTATGTTGTATTTTTGTATGTCTTCATGAAATGTGTTTATCAGCTTGATGCAAACTGAAGGATAACACGGCGAATGATTGGCTTTTTGTGTTTTTCCCCAGGGCCTCCTGGCCAAATGGCCATTTGAAGCTGTGATGCAGCAGGTGGATAAATACATGAGCTGGGGAGAGGTGGCCAGCCTGGCTTCGCAGGTAGGGGCAATGTACAATGCGACAAAGCTGACTCACAATCTGCTGATCCAATCTAAGTAACTCTCCCGCTGTTTTCTAGATTAGACATTTGATTTTGAACTATAGATCAAATGTGAAGCATGAAGAGAGCCCTATCAGTGAAAGCCATGGGGGAAATGCACTTTAATAAGGACAAGTAAGTGAATAGAAACATTATTTTTCTTTGAGATGGGAGAAAAAAAAGAAATGGCTAATCCTGCTTTGCTCATCTATATGGCTTATGTTCTGAACACAGTGAGTTTGAATAGTTATCACATTGTCTTTATTATGCAGCTTACCTTTCACAACAGGTGAATGCAAGGTTGAAAAACCAGACATGACAAGAAATGCTCCAATGCTTTAACCCTTATTTTTCATTAACTTGATGTATTTTCCCACCAGAATGTATCATTCTGCAATTTCATCACTGATTGGTATTGGCACACATTCAGTATCCAAATTTTAATACATCTTTTCTTTATCATCTTCCAATTCTGTCAGTTCAATTTTTTCACGTAAAGTTAGTTCCACGCTCTTACCGGTTTCTGATAGATGAATTATTCAGATATTTCCTACACATCTTAATTTATAGCCTCAAGCCCCCTCAATAGGATAGAAACTAATGTTTTTTTGTCTCAGGTCTTCATTAACTTCTCTGAATAGGGATAATAACAACAAATGACAGGTTTCTTCCCTGTAACTGTGTTTCTTCTTTGTGGTCTCTGTGAATCACACAACTGGGTGACTAGCAAGAATTCATAATAGGTGAAGGGAGTCATGACACCAGAATAATAAGAACAATCCATTTCTTGAATGCCAAATTGCAATTCTGAAGTTCAGAAATAAAAGACGGGCATACATTGAGGGATGTTAATGCCAAGCCTTAGACCAGGGGTCCACAAACTTTTTAAACAGAGGGCCAGGTCACAGTCCCTCAAACTGTTGGAGGGCCAGATTATAATTTGGAAAAAAAAATGACTTCCTATGCATGCTACACATATCTTATTTGTAGTGTAAAAAACTTAAAAACAATAAATAATTAAAATGAGGATCAATGTTTACAAATATAAACTTATTAGTATTTCAATAGGAAATGTGGGCCTGCTTTTGGCTTTTTTTTTTTTTTTTGTCGTGTCAGGAGCAACCGCTCCTCTTGTGAGAGAATTGACCGTCTGCAAGGACGTTGCCCAGGGGATGCCTGGATGATTTTTTTGATGTTTTATCATCCTTGTGGGAGGCTTCTCTCATGTCCCCGCATGAGGAGCTGGAGCTAATAGAGGGAGCTCATCCGCCTCTCCCTGGATTCGAACCTGCGACCTGTCAGTCTTCAGTCCTGCTTTAACCCACTGCGCCACAGGGGCTTTTGGCTGATGAGATAGGATTGTTGTTGTTGTTGTTATGTGCTTTCAAGTCATTTCAGACTTAGCGAGAGCCAGGTAAATGACATTGGAGGGCCGCATCCGGCCCCCGGGCCTTAGTTTGAGAACCCCTGCCTTAGACTGAATGCACGTATAATTGAACTGCCATACAATAACATTTACCATCTTCTCTTCCTTGTAGGAAGCACACAATATAAACAGGAATGTTACAGAAAGCATGAACATTCGACAAGAGGCTGACAACTCAAAGACCATTACAACCATCTGCAGAAAACAAACAAGTTCTGCCCAGTGATTTATTCATGCTGTTCAGTGTTAAGAATTTTTTCTTTATTGATAATTCGCATTGTAAAAAAAAAAGTTGAGAGTTGAATAAAATCATGGAGTAATACTATCATTTTATATCCCAATTTTAAGATAGACATATGAATTACAAATTTTAGCAAAGCTCTCCTGACATCCAGACAGTGTAGCAACCTTTCTATTGCGGCTGACGGATACCCAAAATAGGGCCAGGAGAATTGTCCCCTGGTTAATATGGAAAGCAGAAACTACCTTTGGTTAAAAAAAGTTATATCAGGTTATATTGTGGTGGAATGACAGATAAGGAGAATTCCTTCTGAGCGCAGAGAACAGCTATTTTCTTTTTTTTTTTTTTAATGATCTTTATTAGAGTTTGCACATATATAAATCCAGGAAAAGGGGTCGGGAAGGGTGGGGGGAGGAAGAGGGAGGGGGTTGAGTGGACGGGGGAAGTAAAGGATCGGGGGGGGGGGGAGAAGAGGGAAGAAGAAAAAAGAAAAAATAGATAAATAATTAAACAAAAACCGTGCACATCAAAACATGTCGCTTCCCAATAGTCTTCTGGGAGTCTTCGTCTCTTGTTATCTCTCGTTGTTTCTGCCAACTCAGATTTCCGTAATTTCCTTATTCAGATGCTAGACAGATCTATTTGTAATGGAACCTCCTTAGATTTAATAAAGTCTTTGAAACCTGACCAGTTTGTGTACTTGTGTGTTCCTTTTAATCTTTGCGAATGGCAATCCATTTGAATGATGTCAAACACTTTTATGGTCCATTCTTCCAAGCTTGGGATTTCTTTTTGCTTCCATACTCTAGCGAGAAGTATTCTTGCAGCTGTACTAAGCAGGAAGAGCACTTTTTCTTGGTTTCTATCTAGCTTTGCATTTGTAATTCCTAATAAATATGTGTCTGGTGTTTGAGGGAATCTAGTCTTTAGAATTTTTTGAGTTGCTTTATGTATCTCCTTCCAGTACTTTTTTACTAGCCTGCAGGACCACCATTGATGGTAGAAGGTTCCTTTTTCTTTCCCACATTTCCAGCAGCTACTTGACGTGTTTTTATTAAATTTGGATAGCTTTTCGGGGGTGTAGTGCCAACGGAAGAACATCTTATACCAGTTTTCACGCAAATCACTGGCTTCTGTATATTTTATCTTGGTGTTCCAAATTTCTTCCCATTGTTTTGTTAATATGCTATGCCCAATATCTTTTGCCCATTTCACCTGACAATTTTTAACCTGCTCCCCTTCAGTAGCCCATGTGAGTAGTTGTTGATAAAGGATTTTGATCAATTTTTTCCTCTTCTTCATTACCAAATCTCATAACCCTTGGTCTTGGCAAAAGCCAAGTTTTTCGTCTTCTTTAAATTCTTGATGGATTTGATAGTAGTTTAGCCATGAGATTTTTTTATTTTCCTGTCGTAGTTAACTGTGAATCGCACATTGTGGTATTCCTGCGCCCACGCAGGCCAGCATCGGAACCTTCTAGAAAATCTTAAAAGAATTGTATCCCCCTCAGGGCTCCACCCCCCCTCCTCGAGTATATAAGGCCCCTAAGTGGAGCCCGCCCTCAATCCTCTTTTTTCCGCCGTTTGGCAGAGCAGCAAAGTGAACCTTATCTGTTATCATTGTCTTCTGGTTTTGACAACGGACTGGCTATCGATTACTCAAGGTACTCTATCCCCCTCGACTCGGATCGTTCTACGGACTACGTCTAAGGGCATCCCCGGCTTGGGACTGAGCCTTAAGATGGCCACCACCTCTTTCAAGAGATGCACGGCCTGCCCGAACGTGCTCCCGGACACGGACGGGCACAGCCTCTGCTTGGCCTGCCTGGGGGAAGGACATCTCTCCCAGGCTTGCTCTGTGTGCGCTGCATTCACGCCGCAGACACGCAAAAACAGAGAACTCCGTTTAAAAGCGGCCTTGTATGAGAGGGCCCTCATGCCGCCTGTGCCCAGCCCCCAAGCGTCTGGGGAAAGGCCTAATCTCCTGGCGCCCGCCAGGCCTGAGCAGGCGAGCTCCAAGAAGAAGGCCAAAAATCAGAACGACAAGTCCCATTAAGATGGCCGCCCGCAAACCGCTCCTCCCAAGAGCGCCGGGAAAGGAGCGGGAAAACCGTCAGCTGTTTCCCCGGCGGCCGGCCGCACAGGGGAGCCCTTCTCCGAGAGTCGCCCCGAGGCCTTCGGGAGCCCTGCCTTCGCCCGGGCAAACTCTGCCCTCGACAACGCCGAGCCGCTCTCCGGCCCCGACCCAGTCCCCACCTACCTTGGTCCCGATGGTGGGGCAAATCGAGGCAGCCGAAAGGCCCCTAGAGTCGACCCTTTCCGCGGCCGGCATCGATCTTCCGAGCTCGGCGGAGCTCCATCTGCTCGACCTCGAGCTGCCTCCCTCCCCAGGGGGCGTGACTTCCGGCTGGGAGCCTCTCACCCCTCCCCTCGAAGAGGCGGAGCAAGCAGCAATGTCCCAGAAGGAAGGCTCCATGGCTCCACCGACGGCCCCGGAGTTTGCGATCCTGGCGGCGCCGATACCGAGGAGGAGCAGGGACAAGAGAGGCGGCAGCAAGAAGAGGAGGCCCCGATCACCCTCCCAGCGCAGCAAGAAACGCGGTGGATCTCGGCGCCGAAGGTCATCGAGAGGGAGATCTCGAGCGGCCTCATCCTCCTCCTCCTCCTGCTCTTCCTCGAGCGACTCCTCCTCCTCCTCCTCCTCCTCCTCCGCATCCGCGAGATCGGCCCGTTGTGCCGCCACCTCCAGGAGCTCGAGGAGGGCTCGACAGCCCGAGAGACCGCAAGCGCCAGCTCCCCAGTGGGGACCTTATGGGCCGGGACCTTACCCCTTTGCGGGCCCATGGAACTTGGGACCTGCGGGACATTTCATGTATGCGCAACACGCAACTCCGCCCTTTGCCCCCTTCACAAGCATGGGCGCAATCCAGGGCATACAACAGAGAGGGTATGGGAATGCAACTACCATCTTCCCTCCAACCCCATCTGCCTCAACATCCATGACTGTACCTCTATCGAGAGGACATGGACAGTTGATATCTACACCAATTACTAATATTGAACAAAATGTGTCTTGTGTTGACCAAACTGTTTGTGTCGAACGCTCAGTTAACCAGAATGTATGTGTAGATCGCCCAATCGACCAGGGCGTGTGTGCGGATCGCGCTATTGTCCGTAGTGTATGTGCAGAGCGCTCAACCGCTGGGGACCAGCCTATTGGTGGCATTACCAATGCCGTGACCTCTAGCCCTCCTGTGCCACCAGGCACCCCCCAGGTGACACAGGAAACGGCTGTACCAACTGATGATCAAACACCCTTGGAGCTGGAGGACTCTGATTCCTCAGCGGAACCGGCTGACCCCGCTCAACCTAGGGAGGTATCAGACCCTTCGCCGCTTCCGCCAGATTTTAATAAATTCACATCCTTAATAGATAGGATGATCAAGGCCCTGGATATCCCGGCCCCAAAAGCACAGGAACATGTGGAGGATCCAATGTTTCCTTCAGAGGAGCAGGCGGTTCCTACTTCCACATCATTACCAGTGCTCCCTTACCTTCTAAAACTGGCCAAGATCCTGGATGCCTCCCCTGCGAGCATACCAGCGACACCTAGGAAGGTTGACTCCCTATATAGAATTGACCTTAGGGCTGCCAAATGGGTTGCTAACCCACCCAGACCTAACACAGTGGTCGCAGAAGTGGTGAAGTCAAAAAAACCAAAAAGCACCCTGTCTGCCCCCCCCCCTGACAAAGAGGGAAAAAAAGGTGGATCTATTAGGAAAGAAAGCACATTTAGCGGCAGGATTAGTCACAAGGATGGCCCACTATGCCACTTACATGAGTGGGTATCAAACATTCCTATGGAATAAAATAATGCCCTATCTGGATAAACTTCCTCCCGAAGAACAACGCTTTCCTAAGGCTGTGCAGGCGGAGGCCCTAGTGTTATCAAAGGTCCAGAAGGACTTCGCGAAACACCTAGCGGAGTCTGCAGGTCACCTCTTCGCTACGGCGACCTCTATCCGTAGGCATGCGTGGCTACGCTCGGCCAACTTGTCCGAGGAGGGCAAGGCCTTGGCGGAGGACCTTCCTCTCCATGAGGAAGGCCTCTTTAATCCTGAGACGGACACAACACTTAAGGAGAAACAGGAGGTCAGACAGGCCGCTGGTAAGTTCGGTTACGCCTGGCAACCGTACAACCAGAATCGTACTAGATGGCAGCCGCCCCCTAATCAGTACCGTAGAAACTTTAACAACTCATTCTCAGGTTCAAATAAAGGAAGGGACCCCTCATCTCCTAGGTTCCAAGGCAACAAAAGGAATTCTTACTCATCTAAAGCAAGGTACCAGCCTTACCAGGCTAGGTCCAAAGCCCAGGGTGCCTCCAGGAAGCGCCTTTGACGCCTCCGCTCCAACGGCCTCGCCAGACCAGGAGGAGGCGCCTTGTTTCCTGGGTTCCTCTCCAAGGCCGCACGCCCCTCTCAGTCCTGTTGACTTACCTGAATGTTCTTCCCCCACCACGCATCCTAGTTTTGTTGACAGATTACAAGGTTTTTACACCACTTGGGCTAGCATCACCACCGACAAGTGGGTGCTAGCAATCATCCAGGGGGGCTACTCCATTGAATTTTAGTACATCCCTCAAGTGGGAAATGTTAAGAGCACTGCTCCTTCGGAAGTTCTATTATGTGAAATAAATACCCTTTTGCAGAAAGGTGCTATTTCCCCAGTTCCAAGTTCTATGCTTCCCCTCTGTTTTTTCTCAAGATATTTTGTCGTTACAAAGCGTGGTGGCGGATTTAGAGCTATTATGGATCTGAGAGATCTCAATAAAGCAATTTCACCAAAGAAATTTCGTATGGTGACACTTTCTTCAATCATGCCTCTCATACCAGAGAGTGCATGGTTTGCTACCATAGACTTACGAGACGCATACTTCCATATATCTATAGCGCCTCACCACCGTAGATTTTTAACTTTCCTGGTGGGTAGCAGAGCTTTCCACTATAATGTCCTCCCGTTTGGACTCAGTACTGCTCCCAGAGTATTCACAAAGTGCATGGCTGTAGTGGTGGCTCATTTACGAACTCAGGGAATAGTCGTGCATCCATACATTGATGACTGGATTATTATTGGGAACTCATACTCTCAGGTGCAAAAACATGTACATATTACCTTGTGTCTCCTCCAGTCCCTGGGCCTGATCGTCAACATGGAGAAATCTTCGCTGATTCCATCCCGGGGCATCCTGTTCATCGAAGCATTCCTCGATGCAGTGACGCGCAGGGCCTACCTCCCAGCGGATCGTTTTTCCACTCTGCAGATGCAGGTGAAATCAACCCTAGACTTGCCCAGGGTGTCAGCCAAGCAGATCCAAACTCTATTGGGTTATATGGCCTCCACTACTTCTGTAACCCCTTTTGCGCGGTTACGTATGCGCCCTCTCCAATCCTGGTTCGGCCTTGTTTTCAATCCCCTTACGGACTGCCCACGGCTCAAATTCACGTTGCCGGAGGAGGTCCGCAGGTCCCTAGCATGGTGGTTACACCCCCAGTTTGTCTGCTCGGGCCTACCGTTTCAAATGCCTTACCCCACCAGTATAATTACGACGGATTCCTCTCTAACAGGATGGGGTGCCCATGTGCAGGGCTTGACCGCACAGGGAAAATGGTCCCCAGAGGAAGTGCTCCTTCACATAAACGCTCTCGAGCTCATGGCCGTGGAAAGGGCACTAAAGTCATTCGAAAAACTCATCCTAGGCCAAACTGTTCAGATTCTGACAGACAACACAACTGTCATGTTCTATCTGAACAAGCAAGGGGGCACTCATTCTGCCCTGTTACTTCAAATAGCGTTGCGTGTTTGGGAATGGTGCATCCAGAGGCAGATATACCTACATGCCACCCACCTCCCAGGTCAGGAGAACTGCCTGGCGGATGCACTCAGCAGGAACCCGCTGGGTCATCACGAATGGTCTCTTCATCCTCGGGAGGTCACCAAACTCTTCCAACTGTGGGGTCATCCACTGGTAGATCTCTTTGCCACCAGGGAAAACAGAAAGTGCGAGATGTTTTGCTCGAGACTCCCAGCCCCCAGGGAACGGGGGTGTCTGGGGGACGCATTCCTCAGGGAATGGGGGGGGAGCCCTAGCGTACGCATTCCCTCCCTTTCCTCTTCTTCTACGGGTGGTGGCGAAATTACAAAGGGACAACGCTTGGTGCATATTGATCACCCCGTGGTGGCCTCGCCAACAGTGGTTCGCCCCTCTGCTACAACTGTCGAGAGGGAACCACTTGAGGTTAGGGAAGAAGGTCGACCTCTTAACGTCCCAACAGGGACAGGTACTGTACCCGGACGTCCACCTTCTAAAACTAACGGCTTGGTTGGTCCTGCCCCAGGGACAGACTTAACAACGGGTCTTCCTCAAAATGTAAAGTGCATTATTGAAGCGGCCCATAGACCCTCCACCAAAAGGTCATATTTGTTCAAGTGGGCCCGATTTAGAGATTTCTCCAGACAAAAGGACCATGAACCGGAGACCGCCCCTATTGCTATAGTGTTAGAATTTTTGTCATCGCTTTTCGAAGCAGGTCTTTCCAACTCTTCCCTTAAGTGTTACCTGGCGGCCATTTCCTGGTTCAGGAGGAAAGTGGGCCAGCCATCCTGCTTCGCGGACCCATTAGTGAAATGGTTTTTAAAGGGGCTAGGGAATGTTAGACCGTCGGTGACTCCGATTGCCCCCTCCTGGAGTCTGGAATTGGTCCTCTCAGCTCTAATGAAACCTCCCTTCGAGCCCATGGCTACAGCAGAGTTAGGTCCACTCACCTGGAAGGTCGTCTTTTTAGTAGCTGTTACGTCTGCTAGACGAGCCAGTGAACTTTGTGCGCTTAGGGTAGACCCCCCTTACCTTAAGTTTCACAAGGATAAGGTGGTTCTCCGTACGGACATAGCCTTTCTGCCCAAGGTAGCCACGAAATTCCATATGTCCCAAGAAGTGATTCTGCCAGCCTTCTTTCAAAACCCAGAAACTCCTATGGAGAAGGGTTTGCATTCTCTGGATGTAAGACGGGCCTTAGCCTTCTATGTACAGAGAACTGCCGATTTTAGGCAGTCCCCTAGATTGTTTGTCAAATATAGAAAGGATACTAGGGGTCTTCCAGTTTCTTCCCAGAGACTTTCTGCATGGATTGTTTTGGCTATTCGTACCTCCTATAGGTTGTCGGGCAAGGACCTGCCTGGACAGGTGAAGGGTCACTCGACGAGAGCTGTGGCAGCCTCTACGGCGTTTATGAAGGGTATCCCGTTGGAAATGATTTGTAGGGCTGCTATATGGGCCTCTCCCTCCACCTTTGTGTCACATTATAAATTGGACTCGGTGTCGAGAGGAGAGGCCAGCTTTGGTAGAGCGGTGCTGTTTTCGGCAGTGGCATGATCCCACCGTCCGTTACATAGCTTGCTAGTCTACCACAATGTGCGATTCACAGTTAACTACGACAGGAAATGGAAGGTTGCTTACCTGTAACCGTGGTTTCCTGAGTAGTTACCTGTGAATTCGCACATACCCGCCCTTCCTCCCCTCGAGTATCATGCCACTTCCTCCACTTGCTTTACGGCGAAAGAGGATTGAGGGCGGGCTCCACTTAGGGGCCTTATATACTCGAGGGGGGGGGGCGGAGCCCTGAGGGGGATACAATTCTTTTAAGATTTTCTAGAAGGTTCCGATGCTGGCCTGCGTGGGCGCAGGAATACCACAATGTGCGAATTCACAGGTAACTACTCAGGAAACCACGGTTACAGGTAAGCAACCTTCCGTTATCTGTTTTAATTCATCTAGAGATTTTAACATTAGGTTCCCATCCTCATCATTTTTTTAAATAATTGTTGATATGTTAACCAATTCTTTTCTTCTAACCCCCTTTTGTGTTTGGCTTCTACCGGGGAGACCCAGAGAGGCGTCCTATTGAATAGTCTGGGCCTATATTTTTCCCATGTTCTCATTAGTGCCGCCCTTATGTAATGGTCACTAAAGCCTTTTTCCACCCTTCTCTTGTTGTATCACAAATATCCGTGCCAGCCGGCTCTGAGATCGTGTCCCTCCAGCACTAGTAATGGAGTATTCTCTAATGTGGCCCATTCTTTTATAGCTACCAGATTACATGCTTCGTAATAGGCTTTAAAATCTGGTAAACCTAGGCCGCCCCTTTTTTTTGTCTGTTAAAATCTTTAGGCTTATTCTTGGTTTACGGTCTTTCCAAATAAATTTGGTCAGATCCGAGTGCCATTTTTTAAATAAGAAATCGTTTCTGAGCACTGGTAATGTTTGGAATACAAATAAGATTTGAGGGAGTATCGTCATCTTGACTAGTGCAATCCGTCCTAATAGTGATATATTTTGGTGCTTCCATCTGTTCATGTCCTTTTGTATTTTCTTCCATAATGGTTCGTAGTTGTTTTTTATTAAGTATATATTGCTTTTTGTAATGGTAATCCCCAAGTACTTTACTTTGTTTTCAATTTTTATCCCTGAAATTTCTTGTAGTGAGATTTTTGCCTTTTGATCCATATTCTTAACCAATAGTTTGGTTTTTTGTTTATTCAATTTGAAGCCCGCCAGGTTCCCGTAATTTTCAATTTTCTTTAGCCAATCCTTAATGTTGCTTATTGGGTCCTCCACAATGCATACCACGTCATCGGCGTAAACTCTTGTCCGTAAGAACAAAAATATGGCCAGTGACCTCACAATTACATTGTTGCCTCAAAACCACGTAGCAACAAAAGTGACTGGTCTTGCAAAACCCTCTTACAGTACCGAGGTAACTGGGATGCCAGGAGGAGAGAGGCTGACTACCAATTAAATATTACATCAGCTCTAAATTATTAAATGTTGTTTTCTGTGGGCAAGCAGATGGTGACTACTAGATGGCATATGTTCTGTATCAGAAACTAGAGCTGATGTGGTGTATCCAATGCAACTTTCTGAATCAGCATCCCAAATTGTTGGGGTTCAGCCTGATCCTGATCTGTGTGAACAGGATTCTCCGATAGTTTTTCAAACTGAGCAAGCTTTCCCTGACCCTGACAGTGGGGAATCTGTTGTTGATACAGAGCTCAGTGGGAATGAAAACGAAACTCAACAGTTAGAAGAGAATGTTTTGGAAGTTAGTCGTGATATCTCCCCACCTGGGCTAGATAATGAGCTCCGGAAAGAACAAATAGTGAGAGATAGATTTGTCTCCCAGTCTGTACGAAGGTCACAGCGGCTTCAGCAAAAAGAGACAGAAAAGTCAAGGGGCGTTTCTAAGAATAGCTTCTTTGGTTTAAGAGCATCCCTGCCAGGTGCTTCTTTAGGTCAAGCAACGTTTGGGACTGTGGCTGGTCTTGGCAGAATTCCTGTGTTCCATGGCCAGTAATCCCAGAGGCTTCTGTTTCCAAGTTCATGGTTAGTAAAAGGCTAACAGAATCTTGGTTATTGTTTTGTGGCTTTTGAAGTTTTACTCAAGTTCAGAGATTCTATTGACTCCTGTGTTTTTCTGTGTTCATTTTACTCTGCATTTACCTTTCTTTTGTAACCAATTTTTCATCAATAAACAAGGATTGCTTTTCCTACAGTTCAGAGTGGTGGATTTAATCTTATGGTCTTGTTTCTTGAACTGGGATGCAACACAAATAAACAAACAGAAACTAAAGTTGACCAAAAACTGATTCGTAACCCTTTTGGTACTAATGTTGGAGAGTGATCCTTGCCTGGTCAAAGTGGTCCCTGGTCAAAAAAAGGTTGGGAACCATTTCTGTAGCCCTTAACTAAGACTTTGACAAAATACCAAGAAAAACAAGAGGGTCTACCCATGCGCTACAAATAAAAAGACTGCTGCAAAAAGACTTTCATCAGCATAAGTGATAGTCTCTTGTTGGACAGATAGGCCATAAAAGTCAGACAGAGCTAACAAGGATTCGACCCACCTGGTCGAGAGAAAGTCATGGTATGCATGCCCCTTTCAGAAACCATTACTTAGGGCAATGGTTTCTGTGCAGCTTGAATTACATGGTATAGACTCTAGTATTGCAGCTAGAAACCTATCCACCAGGCTGTCAATTTTAGTGCATGTATATCTGGATGATGAATTCAGCCTGCTGCCATAGTCAGAGATCTTCTGCCATTGGGAGGTGTACAAATCTGCGTCAACATTTCCATCTCGAATGTGATACTCCCTCTGTCTAAGAGGGGTTTGGTGGCAAAAGCCTCCTTTATAACCTCAGGGGAGAGGGTGGGGTTACCATCAAAATATTTCTGCCTAGTCATTTGAGAAGGTTCCGAAGAGACTCTTCTCAGGCAGAGATACAAAGTTTTGTGATTCAAAGAAACCATGAAGAAGCCCCTTTGTAGTGTCCTGTTCATTTGTAATTTTTCTGAATAAATCTGACCCAAAACGGTGGCACCTTTGGACATTTGAGGAAAATTCTTGTTTAATGCTGTGCATTTTTAAAAGGATACAGGTGCCAATTTTTGACTTTGCTGAACTTTGAAATACTTGTAAATTTATGTTGGTTAAAACTCCTTTTCAAATAATGTATTGCTCTTTCATGTTTCTTTGCACTATAAATAATATATGTGCAGTGCATAGGAATTGATTCGGTCCCGCCTCCCCAAACTATACTCCAGTCCCTCACACAAACAGTCTCGGGGACTGTAAACTGTGCCTCGGCTTTAAAAGTTTGAGGACCCCTGATGTAAACTGTACGATTTCTCTACAAAATAACACAAATTCTGTTTCCTTGGCAGATTTGTTGTCAAAATGATCATGTTTCCATTTTTGATATATTTGACTCAACCAGCATAAGGTTAGAGAAGTGTTTATTATAAGATACAGAATGATCCATGTGAATACATCGCTTTTCTGTGCACCCTGAATACTATTTACAAGCAGGACTTAGGCAAAGAAAAGAATCAAGCAAAGGCAGGTTTTTGTTAGCGTTCAAGAAATCAATACTTGCATGTCTATAACAAAGTAAGACAAATAGTTTCATATGTAAATATCGCAAACACTGGAACTTCAGGTGCATACTGGGGTAAAAAGGAAAAAGAGGCCAAGGAACAGGCAGGTTGAGGGACGTCCTTTAAGATTTCTTGTACTCGATTCTTTCGACTTTGACGTCGTCACCAATTAGCTGATAAACATAGGTTACGACGGTGGAAGCTTGGATATCCATCAGAACAAAAGAAGGTATGATGTTGCTGTGGGGAGAAAGATTTTGAATTGTTTTATTAACAGCTCTTAAGATGTCCTTTGGGCTCAGTTCAGTGGAAGTCCCTTTCGTTCTACGAGAACTTCAGAAAGTCCAGGGAACAATGTTTGGCCCCAGGACTCCCTGCACTAGAACAAAGAATTCCAAAACACGAAGTCTAGAAATGTCTCTTTGCATTGTTTTAAAACATGTTTTAGGATTCTTTCCCCTAGAACTAGAATTTTAAGAAGCACCATCTGCCCTGCTCTTACTGAAAGTAGAAAAATGTAATAACATGTATTTTTTTTATTGATTAGCTGCATCTTCTTTTGGCTTGTGGCATAGCAAAATATACCGTATTTCCTCGCATAAAAGTTGCCCTCATTTTTGAGATCTCAAAATGTTTTCTTTTCCTTGCATAATTGTCGCAGTGGTATTAAACTGAGAAACTCCCTTCCCTCCCAAAGACAGTTCAAATGAACTCGGAGCTCTTCTCTGCTTCCTTCCCTTCTCAAAGTGTTTGAACACTGATTTCTCTCCCTCTTTTGTCTCGCGGGTAAGATGTCTATTTTTTTTAATAGAATTTGACAAACAAGACACCGATTTTTTTCACTGCATAATAGTTACACCACCTTTTTTCCAAGAAAAATGTAACTATTAAGCAATGAAATACGGTATCTTTGAATTTGATGTGAATTCACCATATTGTAAGACTGAACAGTATTTAGCCCTACTAGAAGCTGTTTTGAGTGCATAAAGATATTCCCCACTGCAAAATACTATATCTTAAGTATTCAACAATATTGTTAAGCCCAAGTCAACATTTCAATTCATAAATAAAACCTCATGGCCAAAGGTAGGCAGCTACATGTCAATTCAGCTGTTAGAATGTAAACAAGATAGCCAAACTGCCACCTAAAAAGTATTATGCCACTTGTGACTCACTTTTCCAAAGCACTGTATGCTCCCGTTGCTGATCCAGGGTTGATATAGAACTTGTTTTCATGCTCAAAGGCCTCAAATTTGTGTGTGTGCCCAGAAATCAGGATGTCCACATCAAACTGTCTCTGCAGCAACGCCAGACTGGCCACATCTCCCCATGGGATCACTTGATGGCCGTGGATCAGACCAATCTTAAACTGCCCAACAGTGACAACTTTCTGTTCAGGGTAGTTCAAATTCTGGAATGTAAAGACACTGTGTAAGGTCCATAAACAGAGGACTCTTCTGTTATTTTATACTTTTATTTTGCATCCAAACAGCAGCACTATACTAAAACTGCTACTAAAACTATCTGATCCAAGAGAGTAGTCCTAGATTTTGATCTGGCCAACAAAAATACACCCCCACCCCCTCCCCACCCCCCAGCCAAAGGAGCTAGCTCTGACAATAGTTCCATAACAAATTATGGCCAATATCTTGTTTCTATGGATGTCCAACATACAGAGGGCTGTCTTTTTTGGTTGTCATGGAGAGGAGCCATTAACAAATTAATGGTTACTATTAGCACTGTTTAACTGCAATGGCGCCCGCTTCCACCACCATTCAAAGGCTGGGAGAAATCAAAGGTGCATTCAGCAATGTCCTCACAGACAAGATGCGGAATGGCTTCCTCATCTGCCAGAACCTCTGGATGAACGCTGGATCAGTCTTCCTATGGCACTTTTACACAACACTGAGTAACAGGGGATTTTGGTCTAATTCGACAGCACAAGCCATAAAACACAGATAATTTCTCCCCCTCTCCACCCCCTGCCCAAGCCCTCATTACCTCATCAAAGTCCCCTCTAACCACATGAACATCACCAGCCAACGTCTTGAGATAGTCATAGCTCTCCTTTGTGCAGAGGTTTCCAGTGCAGAGAATGTGCTGGATCTTCCCCGGAACCAGCAGCTTTTTGAACTTTGCTGGCAAACTGTTGCAGCGGTGAGGGATATGAAGGTCTCCCAACACTAACACCAACTTACGAAAGGAGGGAAAAGCAGACACTCAGGTCAAGGGTTTATCAAGGCACTCCCATTTATTAACAGATTCAACAAAGTGCTGGGAGTTAGGAAGTGCTTTTGTCTAGTCCCAAGGCAGCCCCATAACGCTTCAGAGGAGTGGTATCTTAGTTGTGAGTCACTGAGTCCAAACGGAAGAAGGAAATCCAGAGCTAGAGTATTTCCTACCAATAGCTGCTCTGACTCTTGCTTGAAGATCTCTCTTCTTTGAGAGTGAGAGCTTAGTACACCTCTAGCTCAGTGGTTCTATGGCTGAACTGAACTTCGTACATTGACCCTTCTTTACTTAACCTTATCAAAACTTTAGGCCCCAGATTCTTCCAGTAACAATATACAAAGTCTCAAATGAGTTAGAATGAAAGAAATGTGGGTTGCTGTAGGCAAATTTGACAGGGATCACACCAGGGGCGAGAAACCATTGGCCCTCCGGGTATTTTGGACTACCAGCTCTTACCACTAGCTTTGGAAACCAAAGTCATAAACACCTGGAGGGACAAAGGTGCCACAACCATGCATTACCCTACCTTCAGCAGAAGAAAGTGAGGATATGCACCTACCTTTGCAGGCCAGAGATAAAGCAGCCACCCAATCCTGCTCACTGACTATAAGAATGTCAAAGTACTCATGTGAGAAGACATTTGCAGGCAACCAGACAACATTAATGCAAGCCTTGGTCTCCATTATCACGGTCTTCCTTCCGGGACTCTTTCACACTTTGATTGCCTTGCCTAGGAGGCCTGAGAGTCACACAGGATTCTGGGACATGCTCAAGGGCAGAGTCAGAGTTCGTATGGCACTCTGGCCAAACCTGCAAGGCAGAGATAGAGAACATGCTGTCCTCCTGATGTGACTGGGTGGCAACTCCCAGCAGCTATAGCCAGCTAGGCCAATGTTGATGTATATTGGGAACCAGAGTCCAACGACCTCCGGAGGGTCACATGAGTCCCACCACCAATGCATTGCATGAACTGACACATGGACCCTAAATCTCTTGGCCCTCCAGATCTTTTGAACTCCAATTCCCAGAATTCCTGACTACCGGCTACACTGGCTGGGAATTCAAGTCCAAAACACTTCAGACTCCCAATGTTGTCGGTGGCAAGGATTAATTGGTAACAGTGGACAGGGCCTTATTCATTTATTCTTGCCTCCAATTGCTGCCCCTTTCATTCCTTTCATTATGAGGAACACCAGAGACTTGTTTCAGTTTAGATCAAAACATCTCAATGAAGCATTTCAAATGTGAGAGCTCAACCAGACACCCAAAAGTTTACAGGCAGCATCACTTGCGGTTGACACGCATCATCCTTTCAATATAATGGCGTATTTTAGCAGCCACGAAGAGAGTAGTCACCCACATTAGCAAGAGGGCAAGATGAACCAACTTACTCTGTGCCCAGCCTTATTGGATGAAGAAGTTGATTGCAGACAGAAGGGGTGGGGAGGTGAAAAAAAACAGGGTGAGACATGAACAATGTTAAATCAAAAAGGAAGCAACAGAAAAGGAAACATCACAAGCCAAATTAATAGGCAAATCATCAATGAAATTTGAATGTTAGGAAAGGAAATGTTAAATAAATCTGATTTATGCAACGGGTGCCAAAAGGACTAATGGAAAAGCTGTTCCAGCATTACCTGAACGCCATGGTCATGATCTCTCTGGGTTTCCAAGTTGCCACTAAGCCTTATACCCCTTCCTTCCCCAAGGCCATGCAGGTGCGGGAGCTTCAGTGAGGAAATCAGAACTCCCTGGACACCATAGCTTCCCTACAGTGTCTTCAGTGGACAAAAGAGCTGTGTGCATGGAGATGCCAATGGCACTGATCAATTCCCAATAATATGAATAATATTCACACCAGACTTTCTCATAGACATCACAGCACAAACAGGATCTTCATTCATGAACAACTCTTCCCAGATGTACTTCAATTTAATCACAACCAAAAGTACGTTTTCATAGGAAGTAGATTTTAATTCACAATATTATCTTTCTTATCCTACTATTATCAAATCTGGTCTGAGTGGTGGCAGGTTAAAATTGGGGAAAATTGACATCCATGGGATTTTGACCATACATCCTAAGGACAGCAGACGCAGACTATCTTCCCCATCTTGAGTAAGATATTACTCATAACTGATGTAGTGTGACACTACTTGTATGGAACTGCTAAGCTGGGGGCAAGAACAAGATTCAAGCTGCCTCTGAGAAAAAACTGTTCCTACTCAGGACAAAATACTCCTTTCACTGCCCCTTTCTTTCCTTCCCTCCATTACTCCTAGAATTTTGCAGCTAGAAGACACCCAGGTCATGGTGGCTGATTGCATGGATTCATCATAATGCTTCCAAATGGTTAGCCAAGCATCATTATGAGAGAAAAGTTATGCCATAAAAATACCATAAATGCAAGTGGGTTATGTACGACAAGAAGGTCACTGTGCAGCAGGGCAGAGTCAGAAGAAGCAAAGTCAAACCTCAGGACTTCCAAGCGGATGCCAACTGCGCTGGGATTTGGCAAGCAAATGACTCATGAAGATAATTGCAACGCATGGCAATTTTTCTTTCAACCCTTGCATATTTGTCACTCAGGTCTGCAAATATATTTCATGTGTAGAAAAACCAGTCCTTTGCAGTGGCCAGTTTCAGTGGAGCGGCTAGTAAGCTCCAAAAAACAAAAACAAAACAAAAACAAAAAACACCAAAGGAACTTCTCCCTAAATCAATAGGTTCATGAATGAGCATGTATTTCAGACTGAAAACTCATGGAGGAAAAATAACTTCTCCTATCTTTCTACACTGTTCTTTTTCTCCTCTTTTTCAAAAGTATTAGTACATTGGTGATGGGCTACACATAACCTAAGGAAGTAGTTGCATCATAGAGGTATGTTCAGATTCTTTGGAGATGAGGAACAGAGGGCCAATACAGCAGCTAAGAGGCTATTTGTGAACTGCTTTGAGTCTCAATATTAATAATAACATCCAAATACCATAGCTCAATATTTACCATTCTGGCTAGCAACACAACAAGAGATCAGATAGAGGTGAGGTTGTTCCTCTTTTGGCCCTGAAGATTTTTCACTGAAAACATGGACTTAATGTAGGGCATGCAGGATTGGAGAACTAGCACTGAGCTATAGCTCCCGTGGAGTAAATTTGCTGAACTAAAGAGAAGCTATTAATCCAGCTTAATAGCAATGATGAGATTCAAGCAAGGGACTTCCACACCCAAGTTCCTATTCCTTACTCTTCACCTGAAGTTCATGCTTTGACCAAGGAAACAGGTTGCAGATTAGTGTAAAGTAACAGAGGTGGGCCGCACAGTCTCTAATTATTCTTGGACCACACCACCCGGAATCCCTCACCCTTGCCTATGCTGTCTAAAGGGGCTGGGAAGCAGTCCAACAACTTCTAGAGGGCAACATGATCCCCAGCCTTGCAGTCAGTAGCCATGAAGGATGAAAACCCAGCTTCTACAATCCTCCATCCTGGAAGCTAATCTGGCTCTGCTTACGGTGCATCTACACTGTCCATCACTTGTATCAAGCTAAAGGCTTGCCAGCTGAATGCAGCCCGCCATGTCATTTGATGTGGCCCTCCAGATGCTGGACCCCAACTCCTGTGTTCCTCCTCATTCGACATTATAATGACTAGAGCTCATGGGAGTTGGGATTCAGTCACATCTTGAAGGCTGCAGTTAGGTTTTTTAGTCAAGGGAGTGGGGTTTGGATTTAGATATACAGGCAATACCCAAGTTACAAACAAGATTGGTTTTGTAGGTCTGTTCTTAAGTTGAATTTGTATGTAAGTCAGAACAGGTATATTTTTAACTGTAACTCCAGCTAAATATAAGTATTTGTTAGTTTTGGATAGCATAGGGAAGGGTTAACACTTTGTGACATTTGTTTGCTATCTGTGCCCTTTTGGAAGATTTCACCTCACTTTCTGTCCCTATTCAGGTGGAATCTCCTTTCTTGTCATTTGAACCCACTAGTCCGAGTCCTAGTTCCAGCCTGCTCCCTCGTCCTTAGAGCATCCTTTAAAATATTTATACTAGTCTCTCATGTCTCCTCTCAACCTTCTCTTCTGCAGGCTAAACAGCCCAGCTCTTTAAGATACTCCTCAGAGGAATTATTCGTGGTCTCCAGACATTTGATCCTTTTACTTACCCTCCTCTGGACATCTTCCAGCTTAGAGTCATTGTTATTATTATATTTATTATATTATTATATTAATAATAATAATAATAATAATAATAATAATAATAATTTTGTATTTATACCCCGCTTTTCTCTGTAACAGGACCCAAAGTGACTCACAATATAATACAATGCAAATTAAAGCACAATTAACATAAAACACAAGACAAAAATCACAAAGCATAAAAATGTTCAGAAATAAGATATAAATAAATATAAAGCATTTAAAACATTGAAAACCAATTACGATTATTGTGGAGATTCACCAATAAAATAGTATATTTTGGGAAATGGTGTCGGGATATAAAGAAAGGTTATTATTATTAGCAACTGAATTCATTTGTCTAAAGCTTGCTTGAACAGGTAGGTCTTCAACTGATTCTTGAAAGACAACAGGGAGAGGGCAGTTTTAATCTCAACGGGAAGGGAGTTCCAAAGAGTCAGGGCAGCTACCAAGAAGGCCCTCTCTAGTCATCACCAACCATATTTGTGGCGGCGGAAACAAGAGAAGGGTCTCTCTGGAAGATCTTAATGATTGGGCAGGTTGGTAAGAGACAATGCAGCCAGATAGGTAAATTGGGCCTGAACCGTTTAGGGTTATATTATATTATAGGCATTATTATTATTATTATTATTATAGTTATTACTATATTTATTTTATATCACCTTTATTATTATATTATCTTTATCATTATTGTCTTTATTATTATTGTCACCCCTTTTGAACTGTGGTGCCCAGAATTGGACACAGGGTTATTCCAGGTAAAGAGGTCTGACTAAAGCTGAATAGAGAGGCACCATGACTTTCCTCAATCTGTACATTCTACCCCTTTTGATGCAACCCAAAATCCCATCAGCTTTTTGAGCTGCTTCATTACACTCTTGGCTCATGTTCAGCTCGTTGCCCACGAAGACTCCAAGATCATTCTCATATGTTCTGTTGCGGAGTCAGGCATCACCCATCCTGTATCTTTGCATTTCATTTTGTCTGCTTAAGTGTCGTATCTTACATTGGTCCTTGTTGAAATGCATTTGGTTTTCCCCTGCTTTCTTCCCCTTGTCTCCCACCTCGCTCCAGCAAGGGCCTCAAAAGCCTCACTGGTAGTTCTGACATTTCTTCTAGTCGTTATAATATTTGTGACATTTCTTCAGGCCTGTATAGTATGTGTGTGTGTGTGTATATGTATATATATATACCGAGCTCCCTATTCTACCCTTGAGGTGCCTGACTGGCAGCACCAATGTTTGAAGATGATGGGGGCTGCAGTCCAGCCCATGCAGAGGGCGTCCAATGGGCAGGAGGCGCTTCCCTCCTCCGCCTTGTCCTCTCCCTCCCCCCGAAGCACTCACCATCTTGGCCCCCGACGCAGCGCCGCGCCCTTAGGCTCTTCTTTTCGCCGCTTCCGGTCTGGCAAACCCAAGGTCCGGAAGCGGAGCGCACAAGGAAGAGCCAGAATGCACCACTCTCAGACGGCTGGAGAGGAGGGGCCAACGAGGCCTTGTGTGAGGAAAAAGCGAACATCCGTGTATCGGAGCTCTCCAAAGAGGCGACAAACCAACTGACTGGCATACACTTCCGGCCCGGTTGCGTGGCGGAACCTCTTCGGAGGGAAGTCTCTTCGGCAGTTTCCCATTATGAGCCTCGCACGCGAATGAGAACCGGAAGTATATAGTCTCCGCGCTTGGAGAGTTCCCGAACCTCTTGGGCCTCTTGTGTTCTTTTCTTCTTCTCAGGCTGCGTTTCCCGCCTTTTTTGCGCCAGTCCTTTCTGAAGGGAGGCTGCCATCTAAAGGGCCTTTGGCGCCCTTTTCTCACCATGAAATGCGTTTTGGTGGGCGCCCATATAAAAGGTAGCGCCCGAAGTTGAAGGGGCCCCCGCTTTTTGACTGGGAAAGGCTGCCTTTGCCCTCCATAGGGTCCTGGACATGGGAAACGCGACGACCAGGAGCCCCAGTGTTGGTTGAGTTCATTGCATTGCCTTTCACATAGAAGGATGTGTGTCTATACACACACACACATATATATATGGTACTCGCCAATGCCTGGGTTATTTGAAGAAGGCCTTGTTTGTTTTTGGATGAGAGGTAATATCAGTTTGATGATTTATTAGGTCTGTCTGCCAAGTTTGATCCAGGTCCGTCGTTGGTTGGGTTCAGTGCCCTCTGGATACAGGGTGAACTACAACTCCCAAAAATCCAAGTCAACTCCCCCTAAACCCCTGCAGTATGTTCAGTTGGTCATGAGGCTTCTCTGTCAAGTTTGGTCCCAGTTGGTTATTCGTGGGGGTCGCAGTGGTATGTTGAAGTTGGATCCAAAGCAGGTGAAAGTATTCCAGATCCCATCATCCATGGTCCATCCTCCCCAAAACCCCTCCAGTATGCTCTGTTGGTCATGGGGAGGCTGTGTGCCAAGTCCAGGTCTGTCATTCATGGGAGTCACAGTGCTTTGTCCAAGTTGGAACCTAATCGGGTGACAGTACTACAAATCCCATCATCCGTGGTCCATCCTTCCCAAACCACACCAGGATGTAAAGAGGGTCATGATGGGGTCTGTGCCAAGTTTGGTCCAGATCTGTCATTTGTGGGGGTCACAGTGTGTGGAAGTCAGAGGCCCAGCCAGAAAAATACATTGCTGCACCACCCTCCACTACATACATACAAATATACATTATAGAATATAGATGATGATGATAGATATAGATAAATATAGTTAGGTTTTCCTTCCTTTGAGACACATTTCCTGAAGGTTCCTTATGTAATTTAAGGTACACGCATCAGGAAGGCAAGGAAACTGTTCTGAATAGGAATGTCTAGGACATTTTCCAAAAATATCAGTATCATTGTATAATTCAGTACTTACCACCCCACTGTCATCTAAGAAGAAAGAATCAAATGAGAATCAAAGGCTAAAATGGGGGGGGGGGGGAGCTTTAAAGACATACAAAGAAAATGGTATGTTGGATGAGAATGTAATTCCAGTTTCCAACCCTTTTCTGTACAGTCTTTGGCAGAGCCATCCATGCCGTGGCGCGCATCAGTGAGGAATTTTGGTTTGATCCCGTGGAACAAGGAGTAAGTCTCTTTTCTGAGTCTAAGGAAGGCAACCTGGGATTCAAGGAGGATTGGAACAGGGGGAAAATAACAGTTGTCCCTTTTTGGTAGGGAACAACTCCCAGGAATCCTCTGCCCTCCCAGTTTTCTAGCTCCTTTTCAAAAGTCCCAGTTTCTCTATCCTCCCAATTTCCCCCCGTTGTCCTTAGTTTACTTCAGTGGCTGTGATGGATAAATATATGATGTATGGTTTGAATGAAATGGGATGAAAGAAGTATGGTTGGGGTCTAATTGGGTTGAAGACACAATTCTAAAATATTGAGGCCTGGAAAACAGCTATACTCAGGAACTGTAATTAAAAGTTGCTAATGAAAACTGACAATGATTAACTGTTGACATTGCTGACTTTAACTTTTGGTGGGAAAACAACGTCTTTACATTATCAGTTACAATTACTCTTTAAATTAAGGAAATGTTTACAAGATTCCTTATGTTAAGAAATTAGTCAACACAAGGCACCTTACATTTACCAACACCAATTAAGAAGAATCAACATCTAGGAACTGATGGAGTTTAGCTGGAAAAAACATCCATCATTCATTTACAACTTTGGAGCAACATCAGCAAGAAAAATTGCTATATAAGAGACCTTATTACAATCCAAAAAGTGTGGCAGACCAGAGGAGTGTGGTCACCCACCACACTTTGCTCCATGGGATGGAGAAAGATGGTGTATGTACGAAGGTTATCTGGAAAGTTACAAGGCATGTAGCTCTTGTGGGGAATTTTCGAGGGGGAAGTTGGTATCACTGCTGTGTAATGGGAAGCCAGCAGAAGCGAACAAGCAGTGCCAGTCAGTAGCTTATCAACTGGCGTTGTGGCAAAGGTTACAGATGAGCATCTTCATTCAATTTCCCTCCAAGTGTGAAGTTCGCACTGTAATACGCTACCTAAATGCTAAGGGCATGAACGCTGCTGTGATTCATTGCGAAACTTCCCAGAGCCATCCAAAATAAATGTGGGATACTGATGACAGGAGTCTGTCTCCTTCATGACAATGCGTGTCCGCACACCACTCATGCAACAGAAGAGTTGTTGACTTCATTTGGCTGGGATGTTTTAAGCCACCCCTATCACAGCCCCGAGCTCGCACCCAGTAACTTATCATCTGTTCACTAAATTGAAGGAACACCTTGGTGGAAAACACTTTTCTGATGACGATGAGGTGAAAATCGAAGTGATGGACTGGCTGTAAAAGACAGAGGGAAACTTCTATGACACATCATTATTATTTGTTATGCTTCTCATGTAGATATTATATTATTATTTTTTATTATGTGTAGAAGTAGTTAGCAGTCCATTCAGGCTCTTTCTACACTGCCAAATAATCCAGATTATCAAAGCAGATAATCTAGATCATCTGCTTTGAACTGGATTATATGAGTCTACACTGCCAACTCCAACTGCCGCTTTGAGGCCACAGAGTGAAGAGAGGGCAGCCAGGAAGACAGCTCTATCGTGTCTTCTGCAACATCACTTGGGATATCATTTAACTTTTGATAATGTGTCATTTTTTATTTGTTTGTTTTTTGGGATCTAGGTGGGGTGCTTATTTTGTCCTTGTTCAGTTTCTTTACAGCATTGAATGTTTGCAGATATTTGTTGTAAATCGCCCTGAGTCCCCTTGGGGAGATAGGGTGGGATATAAATACAGTTTTTATTATTATTATTACTATTATTATATAATCCAGTTCAACATAGATAATCTGGATTTTATGTGGCAGTGTAGAAGGGGCCTCAGTCACCAGGGAAGAAGAAAGGAAAAAATCTTGCTTTTCCCAGTTGTTTCAGACAAAAGGAAATTGCTGCAACTTCTCCCAGCTTTTCAGTTCTTCCTCATGAATCCTATCTATCTATCTCCAGTCAATGACTAGCATTAAAATGAACAATAAAAGATAAGTAAAATGTAAGTTTAGGCATTAAAATGCAATTTTTAAAAACAGAGTTAAAACAATATGGAGTACGAGAGAATAGAGATGGGGAGGAATACATTGATGATTATTATTATTATTATTAAAAGCAAGATTAGAATTTAGTTTATATGAATAATACTGAATAACTTTTGCCATCTTGACCACACTCCATTGGCTTGTCCATTCGGACATGAACAATGTATAATTGTAATGATACTAATATATTTCCAGAGCCCTTCTCACCCAAGAGACCTGTGTCTGACCACGATTCTTGCCCCAAATGTTAAATTTGTCAGTATTTTTGTTTCTGCAATTCTGAGAGCAAGCAAACCTGCATTGCTACATATTTTTGTTCATCGGTGACTCAATGCTGAGATTATTTCCTGATGGAAAAAGTGGGGCAATAATAATAATAATAATAATAATAATAATAATAATATTTAATGGTATCCACAGCTTTCCTTGCGGTCTGTGAATTCCTCCAGATCAGCCTATGCCTGCATCTTCTTTTCCTCTATGTTCTTTCAACACTATTCCTGGAGAAATACATCTGAAACAGATCTGTATAAAAAGCACATACCGCTTAGATGCAAATTAGTAATAAAGGTAAGACAGTATATCCTATTGCTTGCTACAAGAACAGTTTCATTTAAAAGTATGAACAAAAGACGACTTCAAACAAATGAGTGCCAAATGGCAGATCAATTAAAACTAACTGTATATTATGTAAAAGTATCATCTAGCAAAATGTACATTTATTGAAGCAATTAAACTGTTGAAAATAAATATTATTTCCCCATTCTTTCTGAACACATTAAAGGAAATGTTATCAAAAGAAGTATTTGTTGGTGGGCTTTTTGACCTGCCTATTAATCCTGGAAACATTCTTACTGGAACCTTTTGTTACCCTTAATGTTATCTGTTTAATGAATGTAGCTTATATCAGTAAGTATTCTCAATGAGAATTTTTAAATACACATTTTATTACCGTTGCCCTCTCAACACTGTAATGAGTCTATTGCAATGCTAGCTTTCATCTTAAGGAGATGTCTGTATTAATAATGCTCTCCTTATTTCAGGCAGTTCTGCCTCTGTTTCGTTCCTTGAACACACTGGAAAGGAATGTAGAGAAATGCACCATTTATACCAACTTTAGGGCCTGCCATATTGTTTTTCAGCTTTTCTGCAGACATGGTCAGTCAATTATTTGGGTCTGAAGGTGGCCGATATAATTAAATGTATTTAAATGCCTGACCTATTATTTTAATATATTTATTTCATAGAAATATGTTTCAATATATGTATTTTACATTTTTAATGATGAAGTGTTTTAACTATGTTGCACCCTGTCTTGTGCTTCAAGGAGGGGGGACAAGATATAAAATTATTATTATTATTATTATCATTAATATATTTATTTTATAGAAATACATTTCAATGTATGTATTTTAAGTTCTGTAATGCTTATGAGGATGTGTTTTAACTGCTGTGCCCCAGCTCACGCCTCGAAGAGAGACGGATAAGAAGTTATTGTTTTAATATATGTAATTCATATAAATAGATTTAATATATGCATTTAAATTAATAATTTATGAAGAAGCATTTTATCTATGTTGTGCCTTGCATCAAGGAGAGGTGTGTAAGAAATAAAATTATTATTATTATTATTATTAGTAGTAGTAGTAGTAGTAGTCATAAAAGCTGGACCTGTTGTAGTCACTGATCGGGGTATAGCGTGGCTACCTGTGCTTGACTGGGTCACACTCCCCCTGAGAACACAGGTCCACAGCCTGGGGGTCCTCCTGGACTCAGCGCTGACACTTGAAGCTCAGGTGTCGGTAGAGGCTGGGAGAGCCTTCGCACAGTTAAAGCTTATGCGCCAGCTGCGATTATACCTTGAAAAGTCTGACTTGGCCACAGTGGTCCATGCCTTAGTTACATCTAGACTGGACTACTGCAATGCACTCTATGTGGGGCTGCCTTTGAAGACAGCTCGGAAATTGCAATTGGTGCAAAGATCGGCAGCTAACTCCAGGCTATTAACTGGAGTTAGCTATAGGGAGCACATGATACCCTTACTAACGCTGCTCTATTGGCTGCCAATAAGTTTCCAGTCCCAATTCGAAGTCCAGGTTATTACCTATAAAGCTCTAAATGGTTTGGGTCCTGCCTATCTTCATGACCACATCCCCCATACATCAGTGCGGGCTTTAAGATCTGCCAAGGAAACCCTCCTCTTGGTCCTCCCACTGTTATAAGCTCGGTTGGTGGGGACGAGGGAGATGGCCTTCTCGATAGTGGCCCCCCGGCTTTGGAACGCCCTCCCCAGGAAGATTAGGCAGGCTCCCACACTGTCCTCTTTCTATAGGGACCTGAAGACCTGGCTGTTCAAACAAGCTTTTGAGAATGCCTAGTCCCTAGTTGATCTACACAATAGTTATGCAGCCTTGCACTTCATCCCATGCCCTCCTTCCATGGATACAGCTTTGCACTTATCCCAGCCCCTTGTCCTAGTGTTTACAGCCTAGCCATGTTTACAGTAGCTTACTGCCATTGGTTGATGAGCACTGTTTTTAATTGAGTCTTAAGTTGTTTTATATGCCTATATTTTATTCAACTGTATTATATATGATATTTTGTTTTATGTTCTGTTTTTGGGCACCTTGTGTAAACCGTGTGTAAACCTTGTGTGCCGTGTGTAAACCTCCCTGAGTCCCTTTGGGGAGATGGTGGCAGGATACAAGAATAAAGTTGTTGTTGTTGTTATTAGCCTTGATCAAATTTCTATAAATAATACTAAAAAAATAAATATCAAAGAGACCAATTCAATTAATGGCACATCATGCAGAAGTTATTTGACATTTATACAATACTGTACACCGAATCCTGTGCCCTCTGCTCTCTGCTCAGGTGTCGTAAAAACACATCACCTCACTTTTCAAGAATGCGAACCTTTGCAAGCCATCTTTGCGAAGCATCTGTGCCCCAACGTCCTGAAGATCCAGTCGAGGTAACAAACAACCCACTTGATATTTTGAAGCCGCTCCAAAAATACCCCCTTGTACATATGTTGAGATTGCTCTAATAGCAATGGCTGGATAAGAAACAGAATAATAAGGCCACAAGAGAAAGTGTCATCTGTTTTTATTAATATATTTATTGTATAATAAAAAAATTTAACACAATACAATTGCCTTGTTAGACTGACTATTCCCAGTTTGATACTCCCCTGCCTATCACTCACAGTATTTTATACAAATACAGCTGTCAGGACGCGGAACAATGGCTTCAAACTACAAGAAAGGAGATTCCATCTGAACATGAGGAAGAACTTCCTGACTGTGAGAGCCGTTCAGCAGTGGAACTCTCTGTCCCGGAGTGTGGTGGAGGCTCCTTCCTTGGAAGCTTTTAAACAGATGCTGGATCGCCATCTGTCAGGGGTGCTTTGAATGCAATATTCCTGCTTCTTGGGTTGGACTGGATGGCCCATGAGGTCTCTTCCAACTCTTTGATTCTATTATTCTTGCTTCTTCTAATTATATCCATTACATATTCTTGTGGCACATTTTTCTGATTGTTCATCCATCATGTTTCTTGGTCCTTTGGTGGTTTCAATTTGCCATTCCTTTTGCACATTTAGCTTTCGGTCTCCAAGCCACTTTAAGTCTCCTTTGTGGAGAGAAAAAGTGGGGTGTAAATAAATTAAATAAATAATGATAATCGTCAATCATAGAATAATAGAGTCAGAAGAGACTCGACAGGGACAAATGCAAGATACTCCACAGGCAGAAAAAATAAAATGCAAAGATACTCAATGGGGGACACCTGGCTCGACAGCAGTGCTTGTGAAAAAGATCTTGGAGTCCTTGTGGACAGGAAGGTGAACATGAGGCAACAATATGACGCGGCAGCTCAAAAAACCAATGGGATTTTAGCCTGCATCAATAGGAGTCTAATGCCTAGATCAGTGGTTCCCAGCCTGTGGTCCATGGATCACCACTGATCCGTAAGAATGAAAATATGGTCCACAGCCTCACCATTACTACACCATTGCCTCAAAACCACGCAGCAACGAGACTGACTGGTCTTTCTAAACCCTTTTATAGTGCCAAGGCAACAGGGATGTCAGGAGGGGAGAGGTGGACTACCCACAAAAGATTACTACTACCACATCAGCTCTATATTAAACCATATTAAATATGGTTTTCTGTGGGCAAGCAGATGGTGACTACTGGATGGCACATGTTCTGTATCAGAAACGAGCTGATGTGGTCTATCCAATGCAATTTTCTGAATCAGCACCCCAAATAAACCGAATTTAAAGTTGACCAAAAACTGATTTGTAAACCTTTTGGTACTAATGTTGGAGAGGTTCCTGGTCATAAAAGGTTGGGAATCACTGGTCTAGATCCAGGGAAGTCATGCTACTCTTCTCCCCCTCGATGGACTGTCACCTTGTCGTGGTGAGGGGGCTTGCGCGTTCCGATGAACCTGTAGGCACAACAACTGGAGTCGTGCACTCCCAGGAGTGGCCGCGGGGGAGGTTCCAGACCAAGCACAGTCCGAAGACCCAAAGACCTCAACGGCGGAGCAGGCGGAGGATAACATGGCACATGTTACAACGGCTGCGAAGGCGGAAAAGGCTGCAACAGACTGAGAAGCCACGGTCATTGTGTTAAACTACATCACCAGTGGAACCTCACTCTGTGAAGTTTGTGTGTCGATCAGTTGTGCACTGACCTCCACACATTAAAAAAACCCACGCACAGGCGTCTTCCAAAGAAAATAAAAACCAACCAACCAAAGTCCCATGGCGATCAGCAAGTGGCGACGGGGGCAGGACTGTGAAATCTGGAAGCCCCTAGTCACAGACTGGCACATGGGCGGTGGGTACGGACTCAGTCGTTCTACCTCAAGGTCCGAGGCAGTTGAGTAGTTCGGCAGCTGTATCCGCGACTGAGCAGCCCTTTTTAGGACCCACTCTGCTCACCCCACACGGGGAGGGGGCTAGAAAAGGTGCCCTAAACATAGTCTGCCTCACTTATCCCTGACTGGACTGCCGCGTCCAGTGGGGTCACCACCCTGCGGCCAAAAAAGAAAAATGAACTTCGGTACGTGGAACGTACGGACTCTGATGGACAACAGCGGCAGTGAACGCCCCGAACGCAGAACTGCCATCATTGCAAGGGAGCTGGGACGCTTCAACATCGACATAGCAGCCCTTCAGGAGACCCGGAGAGCAGGAGAGGGACAGCTGAAGGAAGAAAAAGGAGGCTACACCTTCTTCTGGAAGGGACTGCCCGAAAAAGACCAAAGAATGCACGGAGTTGGCTTCGCCATCAGAAATGATCTGATGAAATATCTGCCCGAAGCACCCACTGGCATCAACGAACGACTCTCAACCCTCCGAATCGATCTTGCCAAAAACCAACGGGCAACCATCATAAGTGCCTATGCACCAACACTAGATGCTGACGAAGACATCAAGGAGAAATTCTACTGTCAGCTGGACACCGTCCTATCGGGGATACCCAAGGAGGACAAAATCATCCTCCTGGGGGACTTCAATGCAAGAGTCGGGCGAGACTTCGACCTGTGGCCAGGGACCATAGGAAAAGACGGGGTTGGAAACAGCAACTCAAATGGCATCCTGCTTCTCACCAAATGTGCGGAGCACAACCTTGTCATCACCAACACGCTCTTCCGCCAGAAAAACAAGTTCAAGACATCATGGAAGCACCCCCGGTCAAAGCATTGGCACCTCTTAGACTATGTAATCACACGCGCCAGAGACCGCCATGACGTGCTCCTCACAAGAGCCATGACAGGTGCTGACGACTGCTGGACT
This sequence comes from Anolis sagrei, assembly GCF_037176765.1. NCBI lineage: Eukaryota > Metazoa > Chordata > Lepidosauria > Squamata > Anolidae > Anolis > Anolis sagrei. Next base: position 31,420,472 of record NC_090034.1, on the reverse strand, counting down.
GACCACAGGCTAATTCGATCCTCGATGGCTATCAAGATCACTCCCAAGTGCAGACTCCAAGGAAGGAAGACAAGGCGCAAAATGAACACCCAAGCCCTTCAGGAGCCCTCCAGACGAGCCCATCTCCAAACAGCACTCAAGAACCAGCTACCCACAGTACACCCCGAAAATGTTGAGGAACATTGGAACAAACTGAAGACCTCCATCATCCAAGCCTGCGAAGAAACTTGGATACCAAGCCAAGAAACATCAAGACTGGTTTGATGAAAATGACATCGAGATCCAACAGCTAATTGACAAGAAAAGGAAAGCCTTCCAAGCATGGCAGAGAGACATCAACTGTGCTGCTAAGAAAAAGATCTATGCCAGTGCAAAAGCTGAGGTCCAAAGAAGGACAAGAGAGCTCAAGAACATCTGGTGGACAAAGAAGGCCTAAGAAATCCAACACCTGGCAGATACCCATAATGCTCAGGGATTTTTCAAAGCCACAAAGGTCATCTACGGACCAAGAAACCATGGCATACAGCCTCTACGCTCATCAGATGGAACCAAACTCCTGAAGGACCAAAACTCAATTGCACTACGTTGGAAAGAACACTACCAAAGCCTCCTGAACCGCAGCTCCAATGTGGCCGAAGAGGTCCTGTCACAAATCCCGCAACAACAAACCAGGGATGAGCTTGCAGCACTGCCCAGTTTGGAAGAAGTCAGCAATGCCATCAGCCAACAGAAGAATAACAAAGCCAGTGGACCAGACGGGATCCCTACTGAAATCTTTAAAGAGGGAGGACCTGAGCTGACACACCAACTCCACCAGCTCATAGAAAAAGCGTGGGTGACTGAGAAAATCCCAGCAGACTTCAAGGATGCCACCATCATCACCCTCTTCAAAAAAGGGGAAAGAACAGACTGCGGAAACTATCGAGGTATCTCCCTTTTAACCTCTGCTGGGAAAATCCTCGCAAGAATCCTTGCAAACCGCCTTCTGCCCCTCTCAGAAGACACCCTCCCAGAATCCCAGAACGGCTTCCGTCCCTCCAGAGGAACCGTGGACATGATCTTCACTGCACGACAGCTCCAAGAAAAATGCAGGGAACAAAACCAACCTCTACATGGCATTCATCGACCTTGCAAAGGCATTCGACACAGTGAATCACAGCGCTCTCTGGACCGTCCTCCAAAAAATCGGGTGCCCAAGCAAATTTGTGAACATCCTGCGGCTCTTCCATGATGACATGATGGCAACAGTCTTGGACAGCAGTGGCTCCCAAAGTGACCCATTTAAAGTGGAATCCGGTGTCAAACAGGGATGTGTTATTGCCCCAACTCTTTTCTCCATCTTCATCGCTATGGTACTTCACCTTGTTGATGGGAAGCTTCCCACCAGAGTGGAAATAATCTATCGGACAGATGGCAAGCTATTCAACCTCAGCAGACTGAAAGCCAAAACCAAGGTTACAACAACATCTGTTATAGAACTCCAGTATGCTGATGACAATGTCGTCTGTGCGCATTCAGAAGATCTACAAGCCACTCTAAACACCTTCGCAGAAGCGTACGAGAAGCTCGGCCTGTCATTGAACATTGAAAAAACCAAGGTGCTTTTCCAGCAGGCACCAGCCAACCCCTCTCCAATGCCAGTGATACAGCTTAATGGTGTAACATTAGAAAATGTTGATCATTTCCGCTACCTTGGCAGCCACCTCTCCACCAAAGTCAACATTGATGCCGAAATACAACACCGCCTGAGCTCTGCAAGTGCAGCATTTTCCAGAATGAAGCAGAGAGTGTTTGAGGACCGGGACATCCATAGGGATACCAAGGTGCTTGTTTATAAAGCTATTGTCCTCCCAACCCTGCTCTATGCCTGTGAGACGTGGACTGTCTACAGACGTCACATGCAGCTCCTGGAACGTTTCCATCAGCGCTGCCTCCGGAAAATCCTGCAAATCTCCTGGGAAGACAAGCGGACAAACGTCAGTGTGCTGGAAGAAGCAAAGACCACCAGCATTGAAGCAATGATCCTCCAACATCAACTCCGCTGGGCCGGCCATGTTGTCCGGATGCCTGACCACCGTCTCCCAAAGCAGTTGCTCTACTCCGAACTTAAGAACGGAAAACGGAACGTTGGTGGACAGGAAAAGAGATTTAAAGATGGCTCAAAGCCAACCTTAAAAACTCTGGCATAGACACTGAGAACTGGGAAGCCCTGGCCCTTGGGCGCTCCAGCTGGAGGACAGCTGTGACCAGCAGTGCTGCAGAATTTGAGGAGGCACGAGTGGAGGGTGAAAGAGAGAAACGTGCCAGGAGGAAGGCGCGTCAAGCCAACCCCGACCGGGACCATCTTCCACCTGGAAACCAATGCCCTCACTGCGGAAGAAGATACAGAGCAAGAATAGGGCTCCACAGCCACATACGGACCCACAAGGAAATCCATAATGGAAGACCATCTTACTCGTCCAACGAGGGATCGCCTAAGTAAGTAAGCTACTCTTCTATTCGTCCTTGGTCTGATCACACCTGCAATAACATTATGTTCAATTCTGGGCATCACAGTCGAAGGGAGATGTTGACTCTAAGCTGAAATGTGTCCAGAGGAGGGTGACTCAAAGGATCAAGGGTTTGGAGAACAAGCCCTATGAGGAGTGGTTTAAAGAGCTGGGCATGTTTGCCTGCAGAAGAGAAGGCTTGTTTTCTGCTGCTCTGGAGACTAGGACACAATGACTTCAAACTACAGGAAAGGAGATTCCACCTGAACATTAGGAAGAACTTCCTAACTGTGTGAGAGAGCTATTCAGTAGTAGAACTCTCTGCCTATGAGTGTGGTGGAAGCTCTTTCTTTCGAGGCTTTTAAACAGGCTGGATGGCGATCTGTCGGGAGTGATTTGAATGCAATTCTCCTGCTTGGCAGGGGGTTGAACTGGATGGTCGACGAGGTCTCTTCCAACTCTAAAATTCTATGATTCTTGTCTATGATTTCAGGACTATGTGCTATGTTTTTAACTGCTTATTTAAATATATTTATATGTTACTATTCTGTAATTTTAAGGCACATGTATTTTGTATGTTTTATGTCTTAACGCAGCATTGAATTATAGCCAATTTGGAAGCTGATAGAGCGGGGTAAAATACAACAAATAAATAAGACCACATGGGCCATCTAGTCCAACCCCCTTCTACCAGGTGGGAACACACAATCAAAACACCCCTGAAGGGTAGCCATCCAGCCTCTGTGTAAAAGCTTCTAAGGAAGGAGCTTTCACCACACTCTGAGGCAGAGAGTTCCACTGTTGAACAGCTCTTACAGTCAGGAAGTTAATGATAACCTTTAATTAATAATAATTATAATAAATCGCTTCCATGTATTTTCACATAGGTCTCATTTTATTTTATTTTTCCTTTTGCTAATCTCAATTTATAGGTTAACTTTTCCTATAGCATTATAGCCCATATCCTATGTAGCCAATTCTTTAGTGGTAAATGCTCTCGTATTTTTCCATGTTATGACCATTTCAAGTCTTGCAGCACACCACATGAGATTTTTATTTACCAAATCCTGATTCTGAATTCTGAATACAGAAATCAGAGGTAAAGCTCCCCTGAAGTGTATTGTTTCCCACACTGTTTGGCTTATTATTCGGGATAGAACTTCATCCCAGGTGCCAAAAAAATAAATACGACCAGATCTTCAGCCTTTTCCTAGATCTCTACTGCCATCTAATGGAGAAACTCGAAATAGGCAATAAAACGGAAATGCAAGAACATTAATCTAGATTGGAAGGGGAAAAATGGGGGGGGGGGGGGGAGTGCATTTCAATTATAAGTGAATAAAAGTGGGCGAAATCTTAAAAGATATTATGGAGTCCTAATATGGTTAAATTAATTTCCAATGATTAAGAATTTGAATCCTAGTTGAAATGGAGAAATGGATGATACAATTAGGACTTGATTTCAAATATTATCTTTTTGATTTCACAGAATCTGAAATGCAGTTATGTTAAACATGAAGTAGATGTCATAGTCTGACCATTGCTATTGCTTGAAGAAGGGAAACATCAGTTGTGTCTTTAAAGTGTGTTTGTGTGTGTGTTTCAATATTTTGTTGTTTTAGTTGAATTTACTATAATTTAAATGGGATGGTGGCTCATGTTGGCGGAGAGGGATTGTGGAGTGGGATATTGTGGGAATTTTGTTTTGGAGTTTGTATTTGTCTTTTGTTGTGTTTCTTTTGGGATGAGGAGGCCTGGAGAGTTTGAAAGCTTTTGTGCCTTTGGTTTAGTTTGCCTATATTCCTTTTTACTTTTCCACGAGCTTGGGTACCCAGCATTGCCCGGGTTATTTGAAAAAGTCATTTTTCCATCGCCCCAACCCCACCAGTATTCAAATTTGGGTATGTGTGCCAAGTTTGGTCCAGATCCATTGTTGTTTGGGTTCATAGTGCTCTCTGGATGTGGGTGAACTACAACTCCCCCAAATCAAGATGAATTCCCCCCAAAGCCCTCCAGTATTTTATGTTGGTCATGGTGGTTCTGTGTGCCAGGTTAGGTCCAGGTCCATTGTTGGTGGGGTTCAGAGTTCTCTTTGATTGTAGGTGAACAATAAATCCCAGTACCTACAAGTCCTATAAGTCAAGGTAAATCCCCCCTCCCCCCCAAAAAAACCTCTTCAGTATTTTTCGTTGATTATGGGGGCTCTATGTGCCAAATGTGGTCGAGGTCCATTGTTGGCGGGGGTCACAGTGCTCTGCCTTGATTCAGGGTGAACTACAATATCCATCCTGTGAAGTCAGTCCCCCAACACCCTCCAATATGTTTAGTTGCTGATCAATTCTGCTCTGTTTGCTGTGCCCCGCAGAAAAGAGTAGGAAAGGATTATGGGAGAGGCAGTTGGCGGGGTCATGGAAATTGCACACCAATGGAGAGAGTCAGAAACACTGGGATGTCTTTGGTAGAGGGAACACAGAAAATCTAGGATGAACGTGTCTCCGTATGAAAGCCTTCAGTTCGATGGTGGGCAGTATGGTGTTTGTGGAAGACATTGACAGGCTGTTGTACATGTTTGTGGCGCTTACTATAACCTGCAATGTGATTGGAGGGAGGGCCTTTGGCGTCTTCTCAGTAGTGGGGGTCATAGCTGTTTGTGGAAGTGAGAGTCTGTCTGTGAAAGTGGGCACCCCAGCCACACACATATAAATATTTCACTTTTGTTATGGATATAGATTTCTGGCTCTCAGCATCAGGTTGGACCTCTTTGTATTTGGACAATGCTATGATACTGTAACCTGAAGAAAAGCCAGAAAGTAGTTGAGTTTGCAGCCTTTTATGCAGTTTCCTTTTATGTCTGGCGAAACACAAGGATCAGTTCATCACCTGAGCTAATGGTCTTGGTTTTTGTGCTTTGCAGGCAGCTTTCGGATATATTAATCCATTTCCCAAACTGTCAAGAGGAAGTGACTTTAGCTGTGACGCCTGTGAAAGTATGTTTCAAGACGTACACAGAGGACGAAATGGGTAAGAATTGAACAGCTGTCTTTGGCCAATGATTTGGGATAGCAGCCTGTGTAAAGTAGTCTCAATAAACGCCTTGATTATTCACTTCTGCCTTTATCCCAATTCTTTCCAGATTTCCCAGTGCCAATGCATACAGAAATACATCTCAGTCCAGAAGAGTTTGAATACTTCCAAGTCGGAGTCGACTCCGAAGTCACATTTTGCCTTAAAGAGCTTCGGGTAAAGTTTTCAGGTGTATATATTGAATTGTGAGACATTTTGAAAGCTGGCATAGCTTACTTATGTAGTGGACTTGGCATTAATGGATTGTAACCTGCAGGGTGAATTTTAATCTTGTGTTTCATCTGTGTATATTTGATATATGTATTTTAAAAGTGCTTTCTTTTACCTTGCTGCTTTAACCATGTTGTACCCCACCTTGAACCATAAGGAGAGATGGATGATAAATTTATTATTCTTATCCTTATTATCATCATCTAATGCTCTGTAGTCTTTCATTAGAGTTAATGCATGCCTTTCACTTATAACCAGGGACTTCTGGCTTTTGCGGAAGCTCTCAACACTTCAGTTTCTGTCCATTTTGATCTTCCTGGAAGGTAGGTTAACAAGATAATTTCTGACAAAGTAAGTAGTCCTTTTAGCTTTAGAATCCCAAAGTTACCTTTGCTAAAAGAGTAATTAAAATGGTTTTAAACCATCAGTGAGCATGTATCTTACGTGCAGATGCATGAAAATGGATTTATGTAGATAATGTGCTATGTAGCTGAATCTATTTAAATCCAGGGGCTGCCTTTTGTATAATAATTGTCATCAATAGCCCTTTCATGTCAGAAAACACCCTGGCCTCGACCCAGCAGTTAAGTGCACTAAAACCCCTTCATTTCGAAATACTTATCAACTACAACTATACAACACTGCAATTAACAAGAAGCCACATTGTAATTTATTAACTCTCCCAAATTAGAGAGTGGTTTCTAGAGTCACTTCACTCTTCTTTCTTGATGAGGACCTGCCCTCTATTCCTGTCAATCAAGGGTAATGAGGATGCTGGCAGCTCAACTGTACATTTATTTTTACAGGCCAGTTGTTTTCAGCCTTGAGGATACACTAGTCGAAGCCATTTTTGTCTTGGCCACCTTAGCAGACGTTGAGAACAGACTCTCTTGTGAATCTCTGCAACTTTCTCAGGGCCAGCGAAGGTAAGAGAGTTGAAAGCCACCACCTTCTTGCTGAGTTCAGATGATGCCACTGTATTTCCCATCATCCTGGACCATTGTCCCCCAAACCCCTCCAGTATTTGAAGTTGGTCATGATGGGTTTGTGTGCCAAGTTTTGTCAAGATCCATCGCTGGTGGGAGTCAAAGGGTTCTCTAGATGTGGGTGAACTATAACTCCCATCATCTTGGATCCATTCCCCCACCCTCCACATCAGTATTTGAAGTTGGTTGTGATGGGTCTGTGTTCCAAGTTGGGTCAAGATCCATCACTGGTGGGAATCACAGGGTTCTCTGGAAGTGGGAGTGATCTTGGAAAATACATACAAACATAGTTCCCTGACGTAGTCAACTGTGAATCGCACATATGGTTATTTCTGTGCCTGCGCAGACCAGCTTCGAAACCTTCTGGAAAGATAAAACAGACATTTTTACCCCCTGCCTCGCCCCGCCCACTCCCTCGAGTATATATAGCCCGTGGCCAGGGCTAGCCTCCAGTTCTCTTGATCCGCCGCATGAAGCAGCAGCTTGAGAACCTTCAGCTCGCGAGCTTTCTGTCTTGGACTGCTCTTGTATCGGATTGTTGAGGTATTCTGTTGTCTTGACCTGGACTGCCTTTCAACTCTCTCCTGCCTGATGCTTTGGACTTGTCTGCATTCGAGTTACCCTTTTGATCCTCTGGATCTTACTGTGTTTTACTTTTTCTCTGCTTGTTTTTCAACTTACGTTTTGGCATGGCGACTACCTCTTTTAAAAAATGTTCCAGTTGCCCCAATGTTTTGCCTGATACTGACGGCCATGCCCTTTGCCTAACTTGCCTGGGAGAGGTTCATCTCTCTAAGACCTGCTCAGTCTGTCAGGCGTTTATGTCACAGACTAGGAAGAATAGAGAATCGAGGCTTAAAGCAGCCCTATATGAAAGGGCCCTTCTCCCGCCAGCTGCCCCGAGTAGGGCTGTATCTACTGAATTGCTGAACTTACCTTTGGGGCAGGCAAAGCAATCTGTCGGTTCCCTTAAGAAGAAGGTGAAAAAGGCTAAGGACAAGGGCCACCAAGATGGCCGCCAGTCCTCCTCACTGCCTCTGAGCTCTGTGAAAAGAGCGGGAAGCTCCTCTGCCGCCATCTCTTCAGCTGCCCAGCCTCCTCCTAAGCGTCAGGGAGAAAACGCACTCCCCCTGCTGGCTGATCACTCTCTACAAAAAGTTGATATGCCCCCTTCCCATTCTGCGTATACGCGCGCAGAGGGAGCGACGTTGGAGGGCCGGCAATGCCGGTCCTCTCCCCTCCAGCCCAGAGTGCGCAGGGCCAGGGAGCCGGGACCTTGAATTGCTCCTTTGATGCCTCCCGATATCCAGGAGCTGCGACTGCCAAGCTCCATGTAGGGGGCCCGCCCTCCAAGACCGGAAGTGCCTGTCCTGCGTCCGCTGTGAGTGAAGCTCCCCCATCGGACAAAAATGCTGCACCTCCGAGCATCAGAGACGATGCATGTTGCAATCCAGAGCAGGGAACGAGGCCCTAAGATAACTATCCACCACACTTGACTGTGAAAAACAATCCTTTTTTATTGAAGAAAAATGGTTACAAAATAAAGGAAAAATGCAAGTCAAAAGCCACAGCAAAATCAGCAAACATGAATTTAAATGGACAAAGCAAAACCAAAAGCCTCACTGTGAAATACTGGAACCTGTTAGCAATCCACTAACCGTACTTGATATCCTAGAAATCTTCCCAAACTATGGCCAGGGAACCAGGAGAACTGCCAAGGTCTTCATCAATTCTGAAACGATGCCTGAACTGAGACAGTCAGCCCGGCGTAAGGCAATTAAAGCTCAAGAATTGGTTCCGTGAACCGCCCTTCTTCTTTGAAGCCAATGTTTTTAATTCTTGAATTCGGGAGGATCGACGCAAACTGAGTGATTTACTTCTGTCTTCCCAAATTTGGCCCCTTCTGTTGTCATTACAGTTAACAGGTGCAGAAGGGAGGGAAAGGTCAAGGCTTCCCTTTGAAACATTCTCATGAACACTGGTACTTTCATTTTCCAAATCTACAGAAGTTCCTTCCTCACTAATTTCAGGAACATTGGCATTTTCCAAACCTACAGCAGTTTCTTCCTCACTAATTTCAGGAGCATTGGCATCAAAAGGTACATTTCCATTAGCATCAGTAAATATATTTTCATTAGCATCAGGAGGAACAAACAGAGAATCAGGTTCAAGTTCAAACTCAGGCTGAACCCCAACAATGCACGCCAAAGCGCAGGAGGACCTCCAGCTGATGGAAGGGGTGGACCATGCTCTGCTGTCGAGGTGGCGCTCCCTGGGACAGGGGAGAGTCCCTTCCCGGTACCAGAGGCCCATCATCGAGGATGGCGCTGGGCTAGCAAGAGGCCCGGGCGCTCTAGATCACCATCAAGAAGTTCCCGCAGATGCTGATACTGATCAGTATCGAGGAGCTCTAGGAGGAGGAGGCATTCTCGCTTCTCACATTCCTCCTCCGTCCGCTGGGGACCTTATGGGGTGGGCCCTATGACTTGCCCAGGTTACTGGCAAATGGAGCCTTCGGGACAATTAATGTTTGTGCAGCCCCCTCCTTTGTCGATACCTAATCAGCATGCTTATTTACCTGCAATCCCCCCTCCTCCTCTGGGGGGCTTAGGAACTGTGGCTGGGGGTTTTTCCTCTGGGGCATCTTTGCCTGCCTTTATGACTATGCCACCTACTGCCGCCCCCATGATTGTGCCTTCTAATGCTGCCCCAGCGGCTTTGCCTTGTGTTGTGCCATCTACTGCTAACCCAGCAGCTCTACCGTGTGTTGTGCCATCTGTTGTTGCCCCAGCAACTTTACTTTGTGTTATCCAGCATTCGGGTTTGCTGGATACTGTGCCAGCTTCTATGCAACCAGAGCATGAGGCTGCTGTGCCTCCTATGTTGACCGATGTGACTGACTTATCTGAACAAAAGACTATAGAACTTGGTGATACTGACTCTTCTTCGGAATCTATTGATTCTGTTCAGGTTACGGGGGTTGGTGACAAGGGGGCGATTCAGCCTGCTCATTACAACAAGTTTGCTGCTCTGGTAGAAATAATGACTAGAGCGCTTGATATCCCTGCCCCCAAGCCCCCAGAGCATGTCGAGGATCCTATGTTCCTTTCAGAGAAACAAAATACCACACTTTCTACATCCCTATCGATGTTGCCGTACCTCCTTAAACTAGCCAAAATCTCTGACATGCCCCCGTCAGATGCACCTGCAGTGCCCAGGAGGGTGGATTCCATGTATAGAATAGACCTGTCTTCTGTCAAGTGGGCCACTAACCCACCTAGGCCTAACACCGTGGTGGCAGAGGTGACAAAAACCAAATGTCCGAAGGGCTCTCTCACCTCCCCACCTGATGGAGAGGGAAAGAAGGTGGGCTCCTTGGGTAAAAAGGCACACCTCTCTGCGGGCCTTTTTACCCGTATGGCGCATTACACCACTTACATGAGTGGTTACCAAAACATTTTATGGTCAAAAATGCTTCCTTACATCGAAATGCTGCCTCCAGGCGAACAGCGCCTCCCTAGGGCAAGCCTATCCTCAACAGAGGCAGAAATGGCAGCCTCTATCCAGCACTTACTGTAAGACCTTTGGCAATACTTATGCGGGCCCTTTCAGAAATCGCTACACTAGCTCCTCCAGATACCAGGGCGGCCGTAGGACTTCCTTGTCTAAGTTCCAACCTTTTCAGAATAAGAACAAGCCCCAGTCTGCCTCTAAAAAGCGTCTTTTATGAGGCTTTTCCTCTTACATCCCATCCAGTTATTCAGGCCACACCATTGTTTTGGGATAGGTTATCCCCCTTTTATGATGTATGGTCCAGTATCACTTCAGATAGATGGGTTCTCTCCATTGTTTCAGTGGGTTATGCAATTGAGTTTGAGGAGCTACCCCTAGTGGGCCATGTTAGGGTTACCCCTGTTTCTGTACTTTTACCCCAAGAAGTTTCTCTCGCTACTTTCTGGTTGTTAAGCGTGGTGGAGGCCTCCGCCCTATTTTGGATCTCAGGGCCCTGAATAAATACATTTTGTCCAAGAAGTTCCGCATGGTTACTCTCTCCTCCATTATGCCCCTATTATATAGGGATGTGTGGTTTGCAACAATTGATTTAAAATATGCTTACTTTCACCTTTCAATAGGCCCTTATCATCGTAGTTTCCTCTCCTTCATGGTGGGCCATCAAGCTTACTGTTACAATGTGTTGCCTTTTGTCTTATCCACCGCCCCACGTGTGTTCACAAAATGTATGTCCGTGGTGGCAGCCCATTTGCACACTAGGGGAATAACAGCGTATCCTTATATTGACAACTGGTTGATTGTCTCTAAGTCATGTGACCAGCTGCAATGACATGTCTCTGTCATTTTGTCTCTCCTCCAGTCCCTGGACCTCATGGTCAATTTGGAAAAGTCTTCCCTGTCACCCACTCGTCGGATCCATTTCATTGGTGCACTCCTAGATTCAGTCACCGAGAGAGCCTATCTCCCTGTGGACCGTTTCTCCAACTTGCAGGAGCATGTCAGGCTAGCATTGGAGTCTCCCCACTTGTCGGCCAGACAGATCCAAGTCCTGTTAGGCCACATGGCTTCCACTACCTTTGTTACCCCTTATTCTCGGTTGAGACCACGGCCCCTCCAATCCTGGTTTATTTCAGTGTTCAACCCCTTCACGGACTGTCCGTCCACCAGACTCTCCCTCCCTTCTTGCTTTCGCCATTCTCTTCTATGGTGGACGGATGGTCACCGAGTACGTTCAGGACTCCCATTCCACCTCCCACACCCTACCAGGACTATAAGTGCATATTCCTCCCTCACAGTGTGGGGAGCACATTCCCACGGCCTCATCGCCCATGGCGCAGAAGAGGCCTCACTGCACATAAACATGCTAGACCTTCTCGTGGTAGGCAGAGCCCTGAAATCCTTCGAAAAGGTAGTTCGAGGAAGGGTAGTTCAAATACTCAACAACATCACGGCCATGTATTACTTGAACAAACAGGGTGGCACCCACTCCTGTCAGCTCCTGACTCTATCCATTCAGATATGGGACTGGTGCATAGAGAGAGGAATTCACCTGTTAGCCGTCCATGTCCCTGGGGGGGAAACTTGCTGGCGGACACTCTCAGCAGGAATCCGCTAGCTCATCACGAATGGTCACTCAACCAGGAATTTCCAGCCATCATTTCCAGCTGTCATTTCCAGACCAGATGGATGGCTCAAGAAATATGCTGCCTACCGGGGGCAAAAATACACCATATCACTCAGAGGCTCACCAGGCTCCTCAAACCCCATCACCGTCCTCCCCTCATGTTGATTCATGTAGGAACCAATGATACTGCTAGGCATACTTTTGAAAAGATCATAAATGATTTTCGAGCTCTCGGAACAAAGCTAAAACAATCTAATGTACAGGTGGTCTTTTCATCCCTCCTCCCAGTTGTAAGACACGGTCCTACAAGGGCAAGAAAAATAGTACAGGTCAAAGACTGGCTTAGAAAATGGTGTCAGGAGGAACGCTTTGGCTTCCTCGACCATGGACTGCTTTTCCAGGAGGATGGCCTACTGGCAAGGGATGGGGTACATCTCACACAAGTAGGAAAACACCTTTTTGCTCACAGACTCGCAAATCTCATTGGGCGCACTTTAAACTAGGTCCACCGGTCGAGGGGGACAACAGCCTTGTGAACACTACTTTACCCACAATGTCAGGGAACCGCCAGAAGGCTAAATGGAGGGCTGCACAAACACGAGGACCAAGTACCAAAAGCACTATAATCCCAATTAAACAGCTCAGGGGAAAATCTCAGGGGTTCACATGTCTTTACACTAATGCACAGAGCATGGGAAATAAACAAGACGAACTCCAACTTTTAGCACAACACCATAAATATGATATCGTAGGCATCACTGAAACCTGGTGGGATGACTCCTATTGCTGGAATGTAGACATGGAGGGCTATAACCTCTTTTACAGAAACCGAACAAAGGGGAGAGGAGGCGGAGTAGCCTTATATGTCAAAAACTCTTATGCTGCAGAAGAGATGCAAGACAGCAATCCGGGAAACCAGCTTGAAAGCATCTGGATAAGAATCAAGGGAACTGGGACTCAAAAAGATCTTGTTGTAGGCGTCTACTACAGACCTCCAGCCAGGAGGAAGAACTAGATGAAGTCTTCTGCCAACAGTTGACCAAACAGGCATAGAGAAGAGATGTAGTAGTCATGGGCGATTTCAACTATCCCGATATTTGCTGGAAAACAAACTCGGCCAAGAGTACAAGGTCCAACAAATTCCTCGCTTGCCTTGCAGACAATTTCATGGTCCAGAAGATAGAAGAGGTAACAAGGGGGTTGGCTACTCTTGATCTCATCCTAACAAATGCGGAGGGCCTGATCGATGCGGTCAAAGTGGTAGGATCCTTAGGGGCAAGTGACCATGTGCTCCTGCAATTTGAGGTACAAAGGAAGACCGAAACTAAGACAAGTCAAACCCGCATTTTGGACTTTAGTAGAGCCGATTTCCAAAATATGAAGGAAACACCGAGCAGCATTCCGTGGACACAGATACTAAAAGATAAGGGAGTTACAGATGGATGGGAATTTCTCAAGAGTGAAATACTCAAGGCACAATTGCAAACTATGCCAACAAAGGGAAAAAAATAGGACAAGTGCAAAGAAGCCAGAATGGATGTCCAAAGAACTTCTAACTGTGCTAAAACACAAAAGAGACATGCACAAGAAGTGGAAAAAGGGAGAAATCACCAAAGAAGGTGTAGAGAAAAGGTCCTCAAGGCTAAATCACAGAACGAGCTCAGGCTTGCCAGGGACATTAAAAACAATAAAAAGGGATTCTTTTCTTATGTCAGTAGAAAAAGGAAAAACAAGGAGGCGATAGGGCCTCTTCAAGGAGAAGATAGGGCAATGCTGACGGGGTAGGGAAAAGGCAGAACTACTTAATGCCTTCTTTGCCTCGGTCTTCTCACAAAAAAAAGGTCACCTTCAACCTCAGCAAGATGGAGTGGATGAGGGATTAGAGGACATCCAACCCCAAATTGGGAAACAAGTCGTCCAGGAATACCTGGCCGCTCTAAATGAGTTCAAGTTCCCAGGGCCAGATCAACTCCACCCAAGAGTACTGAAGGAACTAGCGGAAGTCATTTCGGAACCATTGGCAATCATCTTTGAGAGTTCTTGGAGAACGGGAGAAGTTCCAGCAGATTGGAGGAGGGCCAATGTGGTCTCAATCTTCAAGAAGGGAAAAAAGGATGACCCAAACAATTACCGTCCGGTCAGCCTCACGTCGATACCAGGCAAGATTCTGGAAAAGATTTTTAAGGAAAGGGTCTGCAAACACTTAGAAACAAATGCAGTCATCGCTAATAGTCAACATGGATTTATCAAAAACAAGTCATGCCAGACTAATCTGATCTCTTTTTTCGATAGAGTTACAAGCTGGATAGATGCAGGGAATGCCGTGGATGTGGCGTACCTGGATTTCAGTAAGGCCTTCGACAAGGTCCCCCATGCCCTTCTGGCAAGGAAAACTAGTCCAATGTGGGCTAGGCAAAACTATGGTGAGGTGGATCTGTAGTTGGTTAAATGGACGAACCCAAAGGGTGATCACCAATGCTTCCTCTTCATCTTGGAAAGAAGTGACAAGTGGAGTGCCGCAGGGTTCCATCCTGGGCTCGGTCCTGTTCAACATCTTTATTAATGACTTAGATGAAGGGCTAGAAGGCATGATCATGAAGTTTGCAAATGACACCAAATTGGGAGGGATAGCCAATACTCCAGAGGACAGGAGCAGGATTCAAAATGATCTTGACAGATTAGAGAGATGGGCCAAAACTAACAAAATGAAGTTCAGCGGTGACAAATGCAAGATACTCCACTTTGGCACGAAAAACGAAATGCAAAGATACAAAATGGGGGATGCCTGGCTCGAGAGCAGTACGTGTGAAAAAGATCTTGGAGTCCTCGTGGACAACAAGTTAAACATGAGCCAACAATGTGATGTGGCGGCAAAAAAAGCCAATGGGATTTTGGCCTGCATCAATAGGAGCATAGTGTCTAGATCTAGGGAAGTAATGCTACCCCTCTATTCCGCTTTGGTTAGACCACACCTGGAATATTGTGTCCAATTCTGGGCACCACAATTCAAGAGAGATATTGACAAGCTGGAATGTGTCCAGAGGAAGGCGACAAAAATGATCAAGGGTCTGGAGAACAAGCCGTATGAGGAGCGGCTTAAGAAGCTGGGCATGTTTAGCCTGAAGAAGAGAAGGCTGAGAGGAGATATGATAGCCATGTACAAATATGTGAAAGGAAGCCACAGGGAGGAGGGAGCAAGCTTGTTTTCTGCTTCCTTGGAGACTAGGACGTGGAAGAATGGCTTCAAACTACAAGAGAGGAGATTCCATCTGAACACGAGGAAGAACTTCCTGACTGTGAGAGCCGTTCAGCAGTGGAACTCTGCCCCGGAGTGTGGTGGAGGCTCCTTCTTTGGAAGCTTTTAAGCAGAGGCTGGATGGCCATCTGTCAGGGGTGATTTGAATGCAATATTCCTGCTTCTTGGCAGGGGGTTGGACTGGATGGCCCATGAAGTCTCTTCCAACTCTTTGATTCTATGATTCTATGAAGAGACCCACAAATTATTTCTAGCTTGGGGCATCCCGGATGTCAATCTGTTTGCGACCCGTTCCAACACCAAGTGCAACCTGTTCTGTGCCCGTTGACAAACCTCCCGGTAGGAGGGCTGTCTAGGGGATGCGTTTCCGCAGGATTGGAATGCTCGTCCCATGTATGCCTTCCCACCATTTCCCCTTCTTCTAAGGGTGGTGGCGAAGATTCAGAGAGACAACACCTGCTGCATTGTGGTCGCCCCTTGGTGGCCGCGACAGCCTTGGTTTTCCCCTCTTCTTCAGTTGTCGAAGGGCGTTTTTATTCGCCTTTGAAACAGGGTGGACCTTCTGACGTCCCAGCAGGGCAGGGTCCTATACCTAGAAGTACACAAGTTGAAACTGACCGCGTGGCGAGTCTTACCTGCTTGCTGACGCCGTTCTCTGGGTTGTCTCAGTCCGTCTTGTCTATTAGTGAGGCCACCCATAGAACTTCTACAAAACACTCCTATATCTACAAATGGTCTCGTTTCTGTAAATATGTTAGGTCAAGGGGTCAGGAACCTGATAATGCCCCTATTCCATTAATTCTGGACTTCTTAGTATCCCTTTCTGATTCTGGCCTTTCACACTCTTCTCTCAAGTGTTACCTCGCCGCTATCTCCTGGTTTAGAAGGAAATATGGTTTCCCTTCATGTTTCTTGGATCCACTGGTGAAAACCTTTCTCAGGGGACTTGCCAATATAAAACCCCCTGTCGCTCCGATCGCCCCATCATGGAGCTTGGAGGTTGTGCTGTCCTCCTTGATGAAGCCCCCCTTTGAGCCTTTGACTACAGTGGATCTCCCTTACCTTACTTGGAAGGTGGCCTTTTTAATAGCCATAACATCCGCTAGACGGGCCAGAAAACTTTGCGCACTCAGGGTGGACCCCCCCTTACCTTTAGGTTCCATAAGGACAAGGCCGTGTTACGCACAGATATTGCCTTTTTACCCAAAGTGTCCACTCGTTTTCATATGTTGCAGGATCTAGTGCTACTTGCTACTTGAGGCTGCATCTCCTCAACGTCTGTAGGGTGTTCGCTTTTTATGTGGAAAGAACGGCAAGTTTTAGAAAGACTCCCAGATTGTTTGTGAAATACCGCAAGGATACAAGGGGTTTGCCAGTATCTTCACAGCGTTTTTCATCATGGATTGTGTCCACTATTCGCCTCTGTTACCAGTTGGCTGGAAGAGACTTACCTCAGCAAATAAGGGGCCATTCGACAAGGGTGATGGCTACTTCGACAGCCTTCATGAAAGCTGTTCTTCTAGACGCCGTGTGTCGAGCAGCCATCTGGGCGACTCCACTCACCTTTGTGTCCCATTACAAGTTGGATGTCGCTTCCAGAAGGGATGCAGAATTCAGAAGAGCAGTCCTGTTTTCAGCAGTGGCATGACGCCCACCATCCAAGGTTAGTAGCTCACCAATATACCATATGTGCAATTCACAGTTGACTACGACAGGGAATTATAGGTTGCTTACCTGTAATGTAGTGCCCTGAGTAGTCACCTGTGACTTCGCACATCCCCGCCCATCCTCCCCTCATGCCCTGCCTTCTGGCTGCTTTGTGGCGGAAGAGAACTGGAGGCTAGCCCTGCCCATGGGCTATATATACTCGAGGGAGTGGGCGGGGCGAGGCGAGGGGTAAAAATGTCTGTTTTATCTTTCCGGAAGGTTCCAAAGCTGGTTTGCGCAGGTGCAGAAATAACCATATGTGCGAATTCACAGGTGACTATTCAGGGAACTACGGTTACAGGTAAGCAACCTATAAATACATAGGTACATACAAGCCTGGGTAAGGGGTGAGCACCCAACCTTTACCCCAGCTCACTGCCCACCAAGCAGATCGAAAACAGCTGTGAGTAGATAAATAGGTACTTCTTAAGCAGAGAGGTATTTTAATGGCACCATAAAGAACTACCAGAGAAATGCTGGCGATTCAGTCAAAGTAGGAAGTCTATGAATAGGGCTGTTTGGCATGGATGGAGCAACAGTACCCCCCCCCCAAATGGCCGGAATCGAGCACAACCTCCAAGATGCCAAAGATGGGAAAAGCCTATATACCTCTATGTACTGTGTCTGTCCTGTCAGTGTATAATGGCATTTAATGTTTGCCATATATGTGTTCTGTCATCCACCCTGAGTCCCCTTTGGAATGAAAAGGGCGGAATATAAATGTTGTAAATAAATAAATAAATAAATAATGCAGTTTCACTTTTATTAGATAAAGATATAGATTGGGTAAGCATGTGGTTCTTATCTTCTCTAGTTTTGTTTAGATGATAAAGAGAAACTCAGAATCGCAGATTCAAGGAGAAATTCTCTATGCAGCCCCACTCCTGTGCACAAGACTCATTCTTGTTAATGTATGTAGTACCAGTACTTGTCTATTAAGGAAGATATGAAGATTATAGCAAATCAGACATAATGTAGATTATGTACCTTTTGTGACAAAAATGCCAGGGTATAGATTACATTAAATCGATCCAAAAAGGATCTGTACAAAAGACTGGCAGGGATAGAAAAGTTTACAAGTCAGATCTAGTTCTGTGCCATTTTAGGAGCTCTGTGTTGGAGAGACACATTCAAGGCACCGTCGCCCAGAGAACCCTTCAAGGCCCAGGAACAGCCATGGATCCAGCAGACAGTTTTACCGTTAGGGCTGAAGGGCCTCCACCGAATCCCGAGCACAGTAAGGTACAAGGGAAAGCCAGAGGGGGGCCAGACTTGTTTGTGAATGGAAAGTTCACTTCATTTCTCAAAACAGAGCACATTTGTGTCAGTATGAAATAATAATAATAATAATAATTATTATTATTATTATTATTATTATTATTATTGCAACACATTTGCTTCAGGGCCCCAACTAGAAATGCAAAAGAAAATTTTTTCTTCTTGCTTTATGTAGTCTCTTAACTGGAAAACAGCAGATCAACCCATGAACATATTGCTTATCATTTTGAAGTAGCATTTCTTTCTTGCAAAATCAATGTTTTAATTCTGCAACTGATTTGTGCTTGGCATTATATATATATCTCTGCTTTATTTTTAATAATTATATCAAGGCACCGTCACCCAGAGAACCCGTCAAGGCCCAGGAACAGCCATATATTTATTTCTACCCCGCTTTATCTCCCCCGAAGGGGACTCAGATAAAGCGGGGTAGCATCAACATAACAATTTTAAAATATACAAATATACAAACATTAAAACAGGATTAAATATGAGATAGGAAGGGTTATCAATACCCTGTTTCCCCGAAAATAAGACATCCCCTGAAAATAAGATCTAGTATTTATTTATTTTATTTATTTCGAGGTTTTATATACCGACCCTCTCACCTTCAAAGAGGGAGTCGGACCGGTTCACAACATGTGTTAACATACAAAAAATATACAATAACAACATAATGCCACTTCATTACACGATTAAAATATCAGCACCATACACATTAAAACATTATCATCCCAGTTAAAAGAGCCAAATCGTCTGACACCATCACAATCCCATTCATCATCCTCCTTTCATGTGGGCAAAGAATTAAATCAGTTGTCAAATGCCGCGTTCCACAACCAGGTCTTTGTTAGTTTTCTGAACGTCATGAGGGAGGGGGCAGTTCTGATCTCTAATGGCAGGGAGCTCCAAAGTCGAGGGGCCACCATTGAGAAGGCCCTGTCCCTCGTCCCCACCAGCCGTGCTTGTGCAGGCGGAGGGACCGAGAGCAGGGCCCCTCCAGACCATCTTAGTGGTCTTGATGGTTCGTAGGGGAGAATACGTTCGGAGAGGTAAACAGGGCCGGAGTCGTTTAGGGCTTTATAGGTTAACACCAGCACTTTGAATTGTGCTCGGAAGCTAATCGGCAGCCAGTGGAGTTCGAGTAACAGCGGAGTGGTGTGCTCCCTGTACCCCGCACCCGTTAGTAATCTGGCTGCCGCGCGTTGTACTTGCTGCAGCTTCTGGGCAGTCTTCAGAGGCAACCCCACGTAGAGAGCGTTGCAGTAATCTAAGCGGGATGTAACCAAAGCGTGTACTACCGTGGCCAAGTCAGCCCTCCCAAGGTACGGACGCAGCTGGCGCACAAGTTTTAATTGTGCGAATGCTCCCCTGACCACCGCTGAAACCTGGGGTTCCAGGCTCAGCGATGAATCCAGGAGAACTCCCAGACTGCGTACCTGTGCTTTTAGGGGGAGTGTGACCCCGTCCAGCACAGGCTGTAACCCCGTACCCTGTTCGGTCTTAAGACTGACCAGGAGTACCTCTGTCTTGTCTGGATTTAGTTTCAATCTGTTGTCCCTCATCCAATCCATGACAGCGGCCAAGCACCGGTTCATGACCTGAACAGCCTCCTTAGTGGCAGGTGGAAAAGAGTGATAGAGTTGGACATCATCTGCGTACAGATGACATCGCACCCCAAAACTCCGGATGATCTCTCCCAACGGCTTCATGTATATGTTAAACAACATAGGGGACAGTATTGAGCCCTGCGGGACTCCACAGTGCAATGGCCGAGGAGTCGAGCAGGAGTCCCCTAGTGACACCTTCTGGGAGCGACCCTCGAGAAAGGACCGGAGCCACTGCAAGGCAGTACCCCCAAGACCCATTCCCGCGAGGCGTCCCAGAAGAATACCGTGGTCGACGGTATCGAAGGCCGAAGAGAGGTCCAGCAGAACCAACAGGGACACACTCCCCCTGTCCAGTTCCCGGCGCAGATCATCAACTAAGGCGACCAAGGCTGTCTCAGTACCATGTCCCGGCCTAAAGCCAGACTGTGACGGATCTAGATAGTCCGTGTCCACCAGGAATGCCTGGAGTTGCGAGGCCACCACACGTTCCAGGACTTTGCCCAAGTAGGGGAGATTGGAGACTGGCCGAAAGTTGACGAATTGAGTGGGGTCCAGTGATGGTTTTTTCAACAGCGGTTTGATGACAGCTTGTTTTAAGCTGGCTGGAATCTTGCCTTCCCGAAGGGAGGCATTAACCACCACCTTTACCCACTCTGCCAAACCCCCTCTGGCTTCTTTTACCAGCCAGGAAGGGCAGGGGTCTAGGATGCATGTGGTGGGCCTCGCCTCTCCCAGAACCCTGATGACCTCGTCGAGTTGAACAGATCGAAACGAATCCAATAAAACTGGACAAGCAGATGCTTGAGTTACATCCTCAGAGACTGCAGTTAATGTGGTGTCAAAGCCCGCGCGGATCAAAGCGACTTTGTCCGCAAAGTACTGAGCAAATGCTTCACAGCGCGCTGCCGAGTCTTCAGGGGACCCACTCAAGGTGGGATTCAACAACCCTCTGACTACTCGAAACAGCTCTGCCGGACGGTTCCTTGCGGATGCAATATTGGCCGAGTAGAAAGCATTTTGCGCGGCCTTTATTGCCGCGCCATACGCCCTTAGATAGAGGTGTAGGCGTGTTCGGTTTGACTCGCTGGGCTCTTTCCTCCACACGCTCTCTAGCCACCTCTTTGTTCGCTTTAGCTCCACCAGCTCCTTGTTGAACCAAGGAGCCGGTTTCGCTCGGCGACTTAAGAGGGGGCGCTCCGGAGCAATCGTGTCTATTGCCCTAGTCAACTCCCTATTCCAGTGAGCGACCAGGGCATCGACAGAATCACCATCCAAGGCAGCGGAAACATCCCCAAGAGCCATCAGGAGTCCTTCTGGATCCATAAGCCTCCTGGGGCGGACCATCTTAATGGGTCCACCACCCCTGCGGAGGTTAGAAGTTGCAGCAAGTCTAAACTTGATCAGGTGGTGGTCAGTCCATGGCAAAGGGGAGATTGATAACTCCTCCACACCGCCACCTTCTTCCCAGCCCTGACAGAAGACCAAGTCAAGTGTGTGTCCAGCACAGTGGGTAGGGCCAGATATTAATTGGGACAGCCCCATAGTTACCATGGAAGCCATGAAGTCCTGAGCCGCTCCGGAAAGAGTGGTCTCTGCATGGACATTGAAGTCCCCCAGCACTACAAGCCGCCGGGACTCCAATGCCAGGCCCGAGACCAACTCTGCAAGCTCAGGGAGGGCGGCCGTGGTGCAGCGGGGTGGTCGGTACACCAACAACAGCCCTATTCTGTCCCGGTCTCCTAGCCTCAGGTGGACACATTCAAACAAGGTCGACTGTAAGGCCGGGCCCCTGACCAAGGAGATGGAATCTTTATAGACTATTGCAACTCCGCCTCCCCGCCCCCCGGATCTCGGTTGGTGTTGCACGGCATAACCTGGTGGGCAAAGCTGGGTGAGATTAACCCCTCCAGCCTCGTCCAACCAGGTCTCCGTGATGCACGCCAGGTCTGCCTTTTCATCCAGGATTAAATCCTGAATGGTTGATGTTTTACCATTGACAGACCTGGCGTTCAACAGCACCACCTTTAATCCGGGAGGACCGTCTACCTTGGAACCCAAGTTTACCATGTCGGGAGGACATTTTGGAATTTTTCTTAAGGTTTGGTCACGAATTGGCCGAATTGGTTTTTTAACTCTCCCTTTCCCGTATCTCCCCCTCCCCATCATCACCTCGATGGGGGGCCCCCAAGCACCGGAACTCCCTCCCTCCCTCCCCCCTCTATCATTCTCCACATCCTGGTAGTTCACTAGTGCGCTGTTATATGATATGTCAATAGCCCTGGCAGTTGTTAAACCATCATTTCCGCCATTATTGTAGCTCAATTCCTCTGCCTTATAAAACCATCTCCAATTTTCCCCGGCCATTCGACCATTGTTGGGAGTGATTATATAATACACGATGTAAAGTGCAAATGCAAAATTAAAGTAACCGCACAATAGCACCATTGACATTAGTAACTAACAGAGATCTCGCCGTTAATTAAAGTGCTGGAGTGCTAACAAGTCATCTTTCATAACAGTGCAATGGGGATTAGACTATTGGCAAGAAATCGGCAGATTGGCAGTGTAATTGACATTAAGTAGGGGCATAGGAAAAGGTGCCACGTGCAAATCACAGTAGCTAGAGAGATATTCGCAGCAGGAGGGAGCCGTATAGTTCCTCTACTGATGCCTTCAGTCAATCTGCAGCTGTTGACAGTCTTCTCTGCGCATAGGTGGAACAGTAGCACCAAACACACAATAACCCCCCTAGAGCCACTGCCCAGGATGGAGTACGGCTGTACTACTGGAGGTTGGAATATATTCCTGTTTGTTGGGTGGATAGAAGGGCAACTGACCCTTGGCAAGCCGAGGGTGTCTATAATGACAGTTGGCAACTGGCGACTGGTCTCAAACAAACAGTAAGCAGTAAAAAAGCAGCTTCACAATTACACCACAACCAAGCCAGGATGGATAGCAAGCCCGCAGCCGCCACCGCACATTGGGGGGCCTTGGAGGACTGCACAAGAAGTTCTTAACTGCAGATGGAGCACACTGTCACAGCCCCAATAGTACAGCACCACCAGTCGTCGTAGGTATTGCAGCTCACCCAGTTGGCCTCTAGCTGCTGCAGGCAACCCCGCCGGCTGAAGTAGGTGGTCACCGGTCTAAAGGAGCTCCTCAGCCAGTGCATGCTCCAAGGAGGAAAACTATCGCCAGTCTTAACTGGAAATGGAGATGGACAGTCGGATGGCAGCAAGTTCAGATGGTGGGATGGTCAGTGCTAGTCCTTCCAGGTTTTGCTGAATTGCAAAGTACAAGGCCTCCCCGAAAGTAAGAGCTAGTAAAGTTTTTGTTTGGAAGCATGCTTCCCCTGGTGGCCAGAAGCTGCAGTACCATCCCTACAGTACAAGAGGTCCAGGAACTCCTGTGGGAGATCGTTACAGTTGCCAGAAAGTGTGTGGGAGCCAGGTACTTTACAGTCCTTACTTTCTATGGCCCTGTTTGTGAGGGCCAGTATATTTATGATAAACTGACAACTACTGTAGAGAATATAATGTTGTTTAAATGTTGCTTTTATTGATGTTATGCATTTTAATGTGTTATGTTTAAACTCTGTTGATTGGGCTTGGCCCCATATAAGCCGCCCCAAGTCCCTCCGGGGAGATGGAGGTGGGGTATAAAAATAAAGTTATTATTATAATAATAAATGGGTTTTTTTGTTCAACAATAAATGTGAATTCTTCTTCATGGAAAAATAAGACATCCCCTGAAAATAAGTCACAGCGCATCTTTCGGAGCAAAATTTAATATAAGACACTGTCTTATTTTCGGGGAAACAGGGTAAAGCATTAATAATAATAATAATAATAATAATAATAATAATAATAATGGTTTGCTGTGAGTGTTCTGAGATGTATGGCCATGTTCTGAGGATGCCTGCCATAGATGTGGGGAAAACGTCAGGAGATAATGCTTCTGGAACATGCCATACATCCCAGAAAACTCACAGCAACCCAGTGATTCCGGCCATGAAAGCTTTCGGCAACACATTATTATTATTATCATTATTGTTATTCTTATAACAAATATTTTTTAATATCCCAGTTAAAAATAATTAAAACACATTCAAAACCATTAAAACACATTATTCCGTATTTAAATTTTGTTGAGAGCCAATTACCGTAAATACAAAGCCAGATGAAGCCAGCACATTTCATATTTGGACTGCCAAATGAAGGCAGTCCAAATAAGCAATGTGTTTGCTTTGAATAAATTAATTGAACCTCTTAGGAATTCACTAGATCTCCCTAGCACTTTTGCTAAGAGATGCCCAGATGGGATGGAAAAAACACCAGATGCCATGCGCTCCTTCAGAGGTGGGACCGAGGTTTTTGTCACTAACTTCTATTCCTGTGTTTTCTAGTTTCATTCTTTCTTCTTCGGAGCTATTTCACCGAGTGAGCAAGATGGAGCCCATGTGGTCCACAGTTTGGCCACGGCCAGCGACACTGATGATGACTTTGGCAATGGGCAACTCTCTCCAGCATTTTAGTGAGGCCAGATGCCCAAGCCCTTGTCTTTTAAATAAGTGTGTGCATAATATCCTGATTTGTTGGGTTGTAATGTATGTTTATACTGTCGAAGGCTTTCATGGCCGGAATCACTGGGTTGTTGTAGGTTTTTTCGGGCTATATGGCCATGGTCTAGAGGCATTCTCTCCTGACGTTTCGCCTGCATCTATGGCAAGCATCCTCAGAGGTAGTGAGGTCTGTTGGAACTAGGGAAAAGGGTTTATATATTTGTGGAATGACCATGGTGAGACAAAGGACTCTTGTCTGCTGGAGCTAGGTGTGAATGTTTCAACTGACCACCTTGATGAGCATACAATGGCCTGACAGTGCCTAGAGCAAACTTTTGTTGAGAGGTGATAAGATGTCCTTGTTTGTTTCCTCTCTGTTGTTGTGCTGTTGTAATTTTAGAGTTTTTTTTAGTACTGGTAGCCAGATTTTGTTCATTTTCATGGTTTCCTCCTTTCTGTTGAAATTGTCCACATGCTTGTGTATTTCAATGGCTTCTCTGTGTAGTCTGACAGGGTGGTTGTGAGAGTGGTCCAGCATTTCTGTGTCTCAAATAAAATGCTGCGTCCAGGTTGGTTCATCAGGTGCTCTGCTATGGCTGACTTCTCTGGTTGAAGTAGTCTGCAGTGCCTTTCATGTTCCTTGATTCATGTTTGGCCGCTGCGTTTGGTGGTCCCTATGTAGACTTGTCCACAGCTGCATGGTATACGGTAGACTCCTGCAGAGGTGAGAGGATCCCTCTTGTCCTTTGTTGAACATAGCATTTGTTGGATTTTCTTGGTGGGTCTGTAGATAGTTTGTATGTTGTGTTTCCTCATCAGCTTCCCTATGCGGCCAGTGGTTCCCTTGATGTATGGCAGGAACACTTTTCCTCTGGGTGGATCTTCGTCTTTATTCTCGTGGCTTGTTCTCGGTCTTGTAGCTCTTCTGATGTCTGAGGTGGCGTATCCATTGGCCTGTAGAGCCCAGTTTAGGTGGTTCAGTTCATCTTGGAGGAGGTGGGGTTCGCACTGTCAGGCCATTGTATGCTCATCAAGGTGGTCAGTTGAAACATTCACACCTAGCTCCAGCAGACAAGAGTCCTTTGTCTCACCCTAGTCATTCCACAGATATATAAACCCTTTTTCCTAGTTCCAACAGATCTCACTACCTCTGAGGATGCTTGCCATAGATGCAGGCAAAACGTCAGGAGATATTGCCTCTAGACCATGGCCATATAGCCCGAAAAAACCTACAACAAACCCTATGTTTATACTGTTGGGTGTCATTTTTATCTTAAGACAGTTAATTTTTGGGGGAAAAATCCATCTTCAAATTGTTCAAATTCAAAGGTACTTATTAAAATTTTAGGCATATCAGGTCATATCCACTTCAATTCATTTTTATCTTGCCGTATCTGCACTTACCTTAATATCTTGGGGGAATTCTTTTGGGGCTGGAGAAGTTGGAGGGTAAATGGTTACATGTTGAAAAGGCACAGATCCAGTTCTCCCCCCCCCCCCCCAAACTCTTCTTTAAAATGAAGTTTTGTACAATTAGATGAAATATGTCTACCTTTAATGTATTGAAAAACACCACAAGTTGTAGCATGCGAGATCTTGGGAGTCTTAGCAGACCACAAGACAAACATGAGCTAACAATGTGATGCTGCAGCTAAACAAATCAAAGAAATTTTGGACTTCATCAAAAATAGTATAGCTCAGGCCTGGGCCAACTTTGGTCCTCCGGGTGTTTTGAACTTCAACTCCCACTATTCCTAACAGCCTACCAGCTGTTAGGAATTGTGGGAGTTAAAGTCCAAAACACCTAGAGAAGGGACCGAAGTTTGCCCATGCCTGGTCTAGATCAAGGGAAGTCAGTGTGCCCCTCTCTTTTGCATTGGTCATGCTTCACCTGGAATAATAACCCTGTGTCCAATTCTGGGCAAAGCAATTTAAGAAGGAGATGGACTCTAAGCTGGAAGGGGTCCAGAGGAAGGCCACCGCAAGGCCTGTAACTATGAATCCCTCTGAGGAGTGGCTTAAAGAGTTGAGTGTGTTTAGCCTGCAAAAGAGAAGGTTGAGAGGAGACACGAGAGCCATGTATACATATGTGAAAGGAAGAGGGAGAGACTTGATTTCTGCTGCCCTGCAGACTAGGACTCAATTGAGCCATGGGTTTAAAGTACAAGAAAGGAGATTCCACCTGAACATTAGGAAGAACTTCCTGACTGTATGAAGAGCACTTCAGCAGTTGAACTCTGTTTCGGAGTGTGGTGGAAGCTCCTTCCCCGGATGCCATTAAACATAGGCTGGATGTCCATTTCTCGGCAGGGCTTGGATGGTGTCTTCCTACACGGCAGAAGGGGGTTAGACTGGATGGCTCTTGGTGGTCTCTTCCCACTTTGTGATTCTATAGTCATATTTCCCTCCATGAACCTTCTCTGAGGCTGGATATCTGCCTGTCGGAAGGACTTGGATTGTGACTTCTTTCCTGGCTGAAGGGGGTTGGACTGGATGGCTCCTAGGGTCTCTTCCACCTCTGTGATTCTATGGATCTTGGGATACTGCAATGAGTTAGAATGTTTTAGAAAGGGTACAGAGTCTGAGATAGCTTGAAGAGTGGAGCCAGGAAGCATGCGGTTATTTCAGTCCCGATAACAAGTAGTTCCCCTCAGCAACCTGACAAAGGACAGCGAGCACCATGCTGCTCCCAGGGCTGATTTTATTTAAAAGCAACTTTTCAACCCTACAGAGAAGAAGAATGGACACTGAATTGCCACTGAAATTTCAGTGCAGTGAAACAGACCAGCTAGTAGAAAGCAGGTCATTTATGTAGCAGGTTTCTGTTTACTGCATGCCAGAAGAATGACTCTTTCACAAACCTTTTGCAAGAAAAATAACAAGCACTTTCCCCTTTCTGCCAAATTCCTCATTACCGGTTGCAAATGTTGCTAGGCATGTTCCTGGCCTTGCTAGGCCTCATCGCAGGACCTTTCCACATGTGGATTCCCACAGGGACTTCTGGACACATTCCCTAGTGGGAAGAGGGTTTCTGCATGGGCAAAAACATGTTTTTATAAAACTTGCTTTTTATATACACACAGCATCTAGAAGAGATCACTAAGCTTCATGTTTCCATTCCATTTGGCATCTGAAAGGGAATGGCCGTTTATACCACTGTTTTGAAGAACTTGAGAGATACTAGAATCCAAACATTTTGTGTATAATTAGTGGGACATTCCTCTTATGCCTTTCCTACTTGGACCGCATGAAATGAATTCTCCTCCCTTAAGCAATGGCTTGCTGGAAACCGCTTGTTAGCAACACAAGAGCATAATATCCTTCGAAAAACCCCTCCTGGCTACACTCAACTTCATACATATGACTCAAAGCTTAGATATGTTCATAAAAATTTAACAGTAAAATGGAACCAGTAGTAGCTGCAGCCATGAGAAAAATATTTTATGAAAGAAGCCATGCACAAGTTGTATAAATACTATATTTATTAAATATCTTTAGTTCATTTAAATGTATTTACAGATACCATTCTCACAAAAAAATTATGCTTCAGACATCCAATTCACATAATTGGCTTTTCGATAAGCACAGGTACTGATAGTCTCATTTAACAAGAAAAATAGCATCCTCATTAGATCAGCTATCTTTGCCAGATAAATCATTCATATATGTGTGTGTGTGTGTGTGTGTATGTATGTAAAAAAAACCATATCTACCTTGAATCCAATTTTTCCTATGGAAAAAGCAGCCCACTATCCAAATCCCAATTCCAATCACTGACTTTGTTTTTATGGGACCGTGTTGTCTAGTCCTAGAGTGAGGCTACTTTTTCCTATTTGAGTCTTTGCCGTGGAAGCTGCAACTCTGCAAAGGAAAAGGGTGCTTGGGCCCAGAATTCCCCTCAAAACAGAAGAGTGCCTTCCCTAGGCAGCAGGGACTGGGATCCAGCAGAGGCAGTAGCCCTTGCTCATTGCTTGGAGCCCCAGAAGCCCCACCTTATTGCCAGATTTAGAGGGTTCCTGACCCTCAGAGGGGCAAAAAGGCAGGGGACACACAGGGCATTTGGTTTGTGGTGCTCTACTCAGTGCAAGTCTCCCAATGACAGTTAAAATCACAAGGAACCATGGACCTCAATCCCTGTCATTCATACTGGGATAATCACATTGATCTTCCTTGCTGTACTTGCAACCAACAGCAACCATCCCCAGCAGGGAAGTCCTGCAACTGCGGCAGAATTACTTTTAAGCAAACTCTATGGAAGCTCTTTTTTTCAGATTCGCTATAAAGCAATTCCAATGTTTGATTTCTCGCCAGCCTCCCCCCCCCCCCCCCCGCCTTTCCCAGTTTAAGAGAACACAACACGGAATGGCTTCTCTATACCACACCATTGGAGTTCCAAGGAAGCATGTTTCTGATTTTGAGCACTGGGGAAAGGGTTTTTAACAAATACAGAAGTCCTGACTTTCTCCTTTTGTAAAAAAAAAAAAAGATTTGTGCGCAGACAGCTTTTTAAAAAAGTTTTTAGGAAGAAATCTGGTTCTGTTCTGTTTGAGTGCACATCTTCATGTGGAAAAACAAAAAAGTCAAGCATGCAATAGAAAGATTAATCCTGTATCGTACAGTATTGCTTTAAAAATAGATGGTAAAAAGCTATCAGTTGTAACTGGTCTTTGGTGTCCAGTGATGGGAGAAAGGGGACTGAATTATCTGCAAGTTGAAAGACTCAATTTTGATCATTGTTAAAGAAAAATGTGGGAAGAGACAAATGGCCTGACTAGAAACCACTGGAAGGGAAGCAAGGCCACGGCGGAAACTCCACCAAGCATTGCAGTTCGGCTCCTTGGGGAGAGGGCCCAAGATCAGGGACTCTGCACAGGACAAAGGAGACCAGGCCATGGCCCCCAAAGCCTGCCAGGAAGCCCCTTCCTCTCTGTCCCTGAAAAGGCTGGAAGAGACCCCAAAGCAGAAGGAAAGTAGTCCTGCTCAATGGAGGCACCAAGTCCGAGGCCGTCTGAGGCCAAAGGGATCTGGTGCAACTGGAAGGTGCAGTCCGAACAATGGAAAGGGGCCTAGTCAAACAAGGAACTGCAACAGTGAACACTGGCTAATAAAAAAATATAATGGAAGTTCAAAGGAAGGGTAACTGCTCTTCTGGCAAAGCAGAAACTTCAATGTAGGTACTGCAGCATTAATACATTCCTTCTAAGTGGATATACACAGGGACAACTGGTTAGGTGGAAAATAACACAAAGGATTGAAATGCTTTGTGCAAAGTTCTTGTTTGCCACATTTTTGAATCCTAGCACTATGATTTTTTTCTTTATTTTGTCTGATTCCACCCTGTCTCCACACCAAAAAAAGGATCAATTTTGTGAAGCTCAATGGTTAAGGCATTCTGACAGTAACAACAACCCAAAGGTGATTTAAGAAAATTTGTTGTGCCAATTTTTACAAAGAAAGGTAGATTCATGAGCTCCCAACTTGATTATTTTTACCCATTTTCGTGGTCAATGAAATGACAATTAGAAGCAGGATGCATTGAAATAGTGACATGTACATGGTACATGTTACATAATTATAAATAAAAGCTTGACACAATTATGCAAATATACAGTACAACCACAAAAATATTTAAAACAGGCTGAGGTAACCTCAAACGTACAGTTTTAATACAATAAACTTGACAGTAATTCCCCCCTTTCATGGTTTAAAAAAAGGAAGGTTTCTATACTGGCCAAGCTCATCATCTAGGCATTGACATTAACCAACTGCTATATAAAACATGGCTTTTCAATTCTAAGTTCTTTTCTACCAGCAAAAAAGTTATGAAAAACTGACCAAAAATATATATATCTTTACAGCTGTTTTTACATGAAGATTTCTTTAAAAAGAAAAAAGAAAAGAAGGGGAGG
This sequence comes from Anolis sagrei, assembly GCF_037176765.1. Lineage (NCBI taxonomy): Eukaryota > Metazoa > Chordata > Lepidosauria > Squamata > Anolidae > Anolis > Anolis sagrei. The sequence continues at coordinate 31,390,245 of NC_090034.1, read as the reverse complement.
GAAGGGAAGGGAAGGTTGTAGCTACTGAAGAAACTGGACTGAGTGTCAATGAAAAGAAAAGCTCTATTGCAAAATGGCTATTAGATATCTGTAAACATCATTGAAGTTCGTTCTGGAAATCCTATATGCCCCCTACTACAAAGTCAACGCAGCTCATTCCATTTTGCATGGGTACAATTATTCTTGTTGTGGGAGTACAAGCAGAGGCATCTTTTTCAAGACACTGAGGTTCCTGAAACTCAAATGAGACCATTCAAAACCTAGGACCCACCACCAAAACGCACCCCATCATCCCTAGGAACTACATCATGGAAAGCCAGCCCAACTTCTTAGCACCCTGGCTTCATCAGACTTCATGACGAGAGAAAAGACCCTTCGAATGTTCCTTTCTGGAAGGAAAGCATCTCGCTAGTGGAGAGCCCTGCAGGAAGAAATGATATGCTAAACGTCCATCTGCATGAGAACAGGAAGCACCATTGCACGCGCTCACATTCATTCGCTCACATGCACAACACATTTCACAAACTAATCCTGTGATTCACAATTCAGTAACAGACAACGTTCCTGGGCAAATCCCACATCGACTCAGAGGCTGAGTGCACTTGGAAGCTATTGATGAATCTGTATAAAAACAAGCCTCAAAGACGGTTTCATGAACTATGCTAGTGACATGATGCTTTGTGGCCCCTTGCAGATGCAAAAGGGGCCTTTGTCTAGCAAGGTGATGGTGTCCTCACAGAGGTTCCCTTTGTTGACGTTCAACAGCATTACCTAGCCCTGAATGACAAATGGCCAATTTCTATTTAATCTGCTCACTTACTTCGGAGCCATAATCATGATTATTAATCCCTTCCCCATCACTACGTAATAATGACTACTGAACTCTAAAAAGACAAGCTTCAAGTATTGAAATTTTTCATTTCTTGCTGGCAGATGTGTCCCGGTTTCTCTAAGGATGGAGGGTTTTGACTGCATCTTCAAACAGGCAACGGATGGAACATGGAAGAGCCACTGAGATCAGTTGCAGAGAAAAACATCCTGCCAGCAGGAAACAGTATGAATGAAGCTGGAACGGGAGGAAACACCCAAGTCACAAGTGGAGGCTGTCAGCCCATCAGTCTGTGTATTCGGCGACTATTGAAAGGAGGACGGTGATGTCGTCTGGCTTTCCACCTGCACAGTAAGATGGGAGAGGTTCTTTAGTTGAGCACAGAACTACCAAAACCACAATCCAAGAAAAGGAAGGGAGAAGAGAAATCAAAAAACTCTCCATAAAAATGCCATGGGAAACTTCAGAGTTCTCACTTGAATTCTGACAGGGACACTTCTGAAAATTCAGGACACCACAATAAGACCTCCACTTCCCTCTTTCTCTCATTTACTAAATGCATCCTGCTATCCTGCAATACAGGAGCCATTACAAACACCACATTTGCAGCACCTTTGAAATCAGATGGCACATGACTTTGCCACTCCAATTACTAGCCACCATTTCATTCTGGCCCATCAGATGACTTGCTGTTTCAAAACTGTGAAGCAAATGCTGCCCTAAGACCATGGGATCAACTGCCATGCTTCCAGCAGGACTAGTGGAATCCTTACCTCTTACATTCAATCCATTGTCACATGCAAACTGTGCAAAGGGAGACATGTAGTTGGGATCATATGCCAGTTCGTGAGCTTGCTCAGCAATGCTTCTTGCTGTCTGCTGTATGCTTTCGTAATTTGAATTCTGAATGGAAATATGCAAAACAAAGCATGTTAATTTGTAAAATGTTGCTCATGTCACACGTGCATGAAGAAAATGGAACAACTGATATTTTTCCTCAGAACAGGGACCAAAGTCAGCTGGAAATGCTTACTTTCTCCTTTTCTAGTTCAAATGTTAAGTATTGTAAATTCCAAAGAATCTTATTATTCATATATGTGAGAGGACTGTTGCAAAGAGAACACGGTAACACCCATAAGGTGCTGTAGCCATACTGTCTATGCAAATGGTTCCTACTGCTCTGTCTATCAAGCTACAAGCCTGAATAAGGTATTCCTGGTTACCTTGAGCTTCTTCAGCTCCTGGAGGATCATGTAGTCGGGCATGTTGTCAAAGAGTCCATCTGTGGCTGTCAGAATGATGTCTCCCAGCTGGACGTCAAAGGTAGTACTGTCTGCTGCATCTGGGCTGTGAAAACAACAACAACAGAGTGTTCCAATGGGCATTTGGTCAAAGTTCAACTTGGAAGATTGAAGAACATTGCAAGCTGCTCACTTCCTGCTGCAGAGACTGACCATGCCACCTGGTTCCTGTCATGTCAGGAATAAGCCCAATGGAACACAGGTTTCGGAAAGTTGCAACCCAGTGCTCTTTTTACCTAGGAGCACTGGGACTTGCTCTCAGAATAGAATAACTTTATTGTCACTGTACAATAAAATTAAATGTTTTCCCCAGCACACATCACAAAACAACACACTCCTCCTTCCACATTTCACCACAACACAGCCCCCAATGCCACATCAATGCGATACCATGGAGTTCAATATAGTTACAGTTCTAGAATAAAAGCTGTCTCACAGTCTGTTTTTCCTTGTCTTTGTTAGACTATAGCTTTAGCAAAACCCTGCTCAGTATGGTTTTCTTTTTTAAATATAATGCAATTATTTGTTGTGGGCTCCAGGGGCAATCATTGAATTGAGACTGTGAGTCACGCTTTCAGGGGCATCCAAGATACATGAATCTCTAACTTATTCCACTTAGAGTAGAATTTGGGGGACTTAAAATGGCCTTCTGGTAAGCTCTGGTTTCTTAAGAACAGCCATGGGTTTCAAGGATGGAAAAAGTATGATCAAGTCCCACACTCTACCTCACAGGGATGGATTTCAGCACAAAAGGAGACAGGCATGTCTCATTAGATGCAACAATCATGGGGATATTATTTTTATTTGCTTATTATCATGAAATAAATACAGATTGGCTTCAGAACACCTTGCCCCAAAGGAGTTGGGGCGGGGGGGAGAGGAAGGGTTGGAAGAGAAACCCTGCTCCAGGTCCCCAAGAAGCATACTCTTTTCAGGCTGTCACTCCCCATTGGACAGAATGTGCTTTTCCAACCCTCCACCGTGGGGCTTGGTGTTCCGCCAAAAGAGTTTTGATCATTTTGACAGGGCACGATGCACTGCTGGAAACTGTGCTGAAATACAAGCTGCAGTCACATGCTTCCCTCTCTATTCTTCAAGTATTTGCGACCTCACTGCCTGAGCATGCAAAATTAGCAGATTCCCAATTCGGATCCATGAGCAAAAAAGGAAGTTCTTGAAATGAACTGGGGGCCTGACAGTCACCACTGGTTTCACCCTGAAAGTCAAACAGGGACACAGGCTAAAGGTCAACTCAGTTGGATACATTTGCTGGTGAGCTGACTCAAACATAGAACTCCTTCTTGGACCAACAGCCCCCAGCATCCTGACAAGCTCTGGTAACAAGCCGCCATAACAAATGTTAACGCTCAGTCCTGACACTCAGCCAGTCCGTGATGCAGGCTCTAAACCAGCCAAAAAGGAACTCAGTTTCATTTTCAAGCCAAGGAAATTCCCTCAAGCCAACTCAATATTTCCAGTGGCAACATCTAGCAGCAGTTTCTCTTGGCAAGTAAGGAGGGAAATGTTTCATTTGTTATTTGAGGCCCTCAAAAAAAATTTCAAACAGAAAAGTCAAAGCAGACCCCACCACAAAAAAGTTGTGACAAACTCTATCCTCATGATGCAGTACATTTGCTTTCGTAAAGCCAGGTTTCAGAATGTGTAAGAACAAAGGACAGATGAGGTCCATGCCACAAATCAGACAAGTTATTATAATATATGTATATAATATTTGTATATAATATTGTATATATTATATACAAGTGCAGCCTCTCCTGTAAGGAAGGAATCCCTTTCTACCTACTAACCACTGTAGGTCAAAGGTAAACTTAAAAGAAAAAACAAAACCCCACTGACGTGCCACAACATGGTCTCTGAGTATGAAAGAACAATTTGCAATTTTGGTTCACTCTACTGCAGCAGGACAGGGCCAAGATGGAATTGCCAACACAGAGCAAAATCCTACCCACTCTACACAACCATGTCCCCCCAAAAGTCTCACCTGTCACTGAAGACAACCCCTTCAGCTTCTGGCGGGGCTATCGACAATTGGAAGGGAGTGTTGAAGTAGTGTTGTTGCTCATCTGATCGGTGCACTACTTCTCCACCCCTGACAACAAGAAATCCTGAATCCCCCAGGTTTGCGGTGTGTAGGCGATGACTTGTCCGATCCAGCACTACAATGCAAGCTGTGCTGCTCCCTGGAAATAAGATCGGATTTGTTGTAAGGCAGTAGAAAACAGAAATGGACCCTGCTTTTCTTTTTAATCGAGGAGATCTGGGAGACCAGGGTTGGAATCTTGACTCAGCCATGGAAGCCCACTGGCTGGCCTGGGGCAAGGCACAGTGCCCTCTAGGCAAAGGCATCCCCTGAAACAAATCTCGCCAAGAAAACCCTAGGATAGGTTTACCTTGGGTTCATCATAGGTCAGGATGGACATGAAGGCATACCAACAACAAACACATTTCTTAGAAGGCTGCCTCCAAAGTTGTGTACAGACTGCCATCTGGACCGCTGTTTTACACTGTTTCCTGATGACACAAATTCCCTTCCTCCTGAGTAGAAGATGGCAGAGATGCTGGCAACACCATCAGAACCTCTTTAGCTTGTCTGTTTGCTTTCTCACTAACCAGTGATTGCTGCTAAACATGTGACTCCTTCCTTCTTTTGAGCCTAAAAAACTCTTTTGTAAAGCCAGTGCACTGGGTCTCTTAAAAAGGAGAACCATTATTCTGAACATTAATAACCAGCTACTGTGGATTATTCTTTCTTGGCCACTTTTGAATGAGATGTGGTGGTGGACAGTCATGTTCGGGCTGCACAGCAGCAATGATACCTGTCAAAGCATGCCTTTTTCTTAAGCATGGTCATGCAAAAGGGGCATTGGGAACAAGTGGCTCACTGTGACACACTAGCTCCTGCATTGGTGTTGCTGAAAAGATTCAGGATAAGGGGAGGTTCTAAGAGCTGGAAGGGGAAGACTGCAGCTAAAATAAAGGAAAAAAATCTGAGACAGGAAGAAATCTAAGTCTTTAGCTAACCCAAAGCACTCCATATACCAAAATTCCCATTAGCTATATATTGAGCACCAGGCCCATATGGCTCCTGTCAACTGAGAAAATCAAGATAAATCAGACTCACTTTCCAGTAAAAAGACATTCAGTCTTCAGTTTAGTTTTGGTCTTTGCAGGAGCACAGTCCTGACGTAATTGAGACACAAGTGACAATTTAAGGTGCACTGTTCGAACTGACACCGAAGGGAAAATTTGGCAACTGATAGTCATCCTTTAGGTGGGTAAGGAAAAAGAGCCAACTCTTTCTGAGCTCCGCAGAGGTTCGCCAAATATAACTTCCCTATTTAGAGGAACCTCCTGGCAGAGAAGCGAAGGTCAGGTGAGAAGCATGTGCGGCAGGACAAGCCACTGACACTGATTGTGCGAAAGGTTGCTGCTTTCCACTCACTCAGCTGATTCTTAAGAGGGACCTAGCCCAGCCAAATTTTGATGTGCGCGCACACACACCAGGACGACCCCTTGCAACAGCAGGTTCAGAAGCTTCATTCAAATGCAATGGTAGCCAAAAGAAGGAATTAGAAGTGTTCGTGGAAGTCCTACGGTCTGCAAAAATATCCCCAAAGCCCTCAAAGAAGACTTGAGCTGGCCAAGGTGCCACAGAGGAGTACCCTTGAATGATTTGCGCCCTCGAAAAGAGCATGACTCCTTTACCTTAAGCAGTCATTACACCATGTTGATGCTACATGTCTGACCCCCCCCCCCCAACAGTCCCTTACAACTTGAAAGAGAGCTGCATCAACCTCCAAAGTGTGTGTGTGTGTGTGTGTGAGGAGCGACTTGAGAAACTGCAAGTCACTTCTGGTGTGAGAGAATTGGCTGTCTGCAAGGACATTATTTTATTATTGTTTATTTCCGGTATTTCTACCCTGTTCCTTCTCAACCTCTGAAGGGGGACTCAGGACAGCTTACATTTGGCAACAATTCGATGCCACTACATATAACAAAGCAATATAACAACAATTAAAACAATAAATAGAATATTAATTAAAACAATAAAAAACAGTAAAAAAAAAACCAGTATTGCCCATGGGACGTCTGGATATTTTGATGTTTTACCATCCTTGTGGGTGGCTTCTCTCATGTCCCCGCATGGGGAGCCGGAGCTGATAGGGAGCTCATTTGCGCTCTCCCCAGATTCGAACCTCCGACCTGTCGGCCTTCAGTCCTGAAGGCACAAGGGTTTAACCCATTGCACCACCAGGGGCTCCCCCAAAGTAAACACTGGTGATGCATGGGGCTTTCCACAGTACCAGTTCCATATTGCGAAGGCACTACAGCATAAGGAACTAAGGGAGTTCGTGTAAGTACATGCAACAAAGAACTGAAACTCCATAAACAGATGCTTCATGTTTTAAATTCAAAGCTGACTTTCCCAAAAGCACACACATCAGCCTGCGTGTGGAACCAGTTCCCTAAGGGATGTCAAGTCACAACTTCAATAGAATCATCTCCCCTTATTTACCAAAGTTCCCCATTCCCTAAAATAACATTCCATTTTGGAAGCATATGACGGAAGGTGAATGTGTCAAGGATAATGGGTTTATCCAGTGCTTAAGAGCATTCAAAAAGCTTCCAAAGGTACTCTCAGCCAAACCATCTTAAGGCTATTACCAACTGCAAACTGAAGCTTTGCATCACGCTCAGGGACATCTTCTTGTTCTGTAGCCTGAGGAATTCTGGATAATTGAGAAGCTTGCTTATTACTTTGCAAGCTTGTCATTGGTCTTAGGAAAGCAAGTAAACCAACATTGTCTTCATATTTTTCTTATAGCTTACCAGTGTTTATATACAATTTTTCATTTTAATAAATCACGAAGCAATGCACAATAAAAACTTGAAGCATCCTGACAGATTGCAATATGAACTAACCCTTTTATGGTTCATGTCATCCAAGTACTGCAAATGGAGGGAAGTGGGCTGACCCTTAGAGAACCCAGCCTGCCCAGCCCAGATACTGAATTTGGCGAGAGACGAACTGGCGTCTTACATTCTGCCCATAGCTCTCAAGACTAACATAAGCAAGGCTGACCAAGGAGGAAAAAGGACTGAGAGGAGAGAGTGGAAGGGGAGGCCGGCTGAGCTTACCAAGCAAAGGGACTTTGTTCTGCAGCAGCTCGCAGTAGCTTGTGGTGAGAATCCCAACAGGGTTGCTCGGTACAAATCGTCCTTCTTTGACCAAGCGTTCACAAGTGCGCATGAGTGTCCCTGAGAACTGAGAAGGGTCAACGCCGTAGTCCCGCCAGCCACCAACACCATCTGCTACACCTAAAGAAAAAAGAGCGAGAGAGAGAGAGAGAGAATGTATTTTTAGCATGAATAAATTCCTCAGTGTAAATACAAAGGAGGGCATTTATATACAAGTGAAAAGCTGGTTGAAGTTTAATTAGGCTCACTGGCTACACATATTTCTTAAGGAGGCTTCCTACCAATCTCCCAACTACAGGAAGAAGCATCGAGGCACCCCATCATTACTGACTGCAAATGCCTCATTAACATAATTTATTACCTGCCTCTCCTTATGGCTCAAGGCAGGGCACAAAACAGTTAAAATACAGCCATAAAAGCACATATTTAAACATACACATATTAAAATACATGAAACAAGTTAAAAATAAAGGGCTAGACAGTGTCTCTGGAGATAGAAGAAAGCACTAATTTTTCCTAAACTCTGTGGCCTAGTACTGTTAACATCAGAACTGTCACTACTCTTTTTTAGGAAATTGTCCAAGCATTATCTTTTGCCACCATTGGGGCAAACTTGACTTAACATTTTTTTCCCCAGGGCTGCTTCAGTGCAAGATTATCAAGCAGTATTCTCAGAGATATCATTCAGGTACCTGATAAAGGAATCCTGGCAGTCTTTTTATAACATGTGTTTCAGGAGCTACTCTTTGGGCTACACGAAATGATATTTTACAGAAAGAGACCAGATCATGATAATTATTCAGAATGCAGTATGAGTCACTTTTCCACAGATTGGAAAGTCTCCCCAGGACAGACCTGCCTTGGAACAGAAAGCTGCTAACCTCTGTCCAAGAAATGAAAATTAATCTAGTGCATAAAGGGAAATTTGTTAATCTTCTGGCTGCCCTTCACTTGGGATGCCAACTGAAATGGAGATGGAGGGTTCAACCCTGACCTTGGCGTGAACTATGTAATCTGTCAACATATTACAGCCAGACTCTGACATCAGCATTAATCAGATTTCACCCAAAAATAGTCCACAGACTCCGAGACACCAATTGTTCAACTGCCATTGCCACAAGGAAAGACAAATAGTATTACCGTCACCTTGTGCAACCGAAGAGCTAGCACACAATGGGAAAGCCTGAGTGGCAAGAAGCACCACTCCTTCTTTCTGCTTCAGGAAGTGCACCTGAATGCACTCAAGAGGAGGAGGAAGAAGAGACTGTGCAGCTGAAGACAATGTGGGTCTTGTGGTTGAAAGGAGCTGGGGCCCAGCAGATGGGCAAAGGGGCAGCCGAGAGACAGAGAGGAGGGGGAGCACAAAGCAAGTGCCTCAAAGGAAACGGAAAATCTTTTGTTTCATTTCTCTGGTGCATTTCACATTCACTCACTCACACTTCTAAAGCAGGAAAACTATCGTTGCTAAAGGGCAGCATGGCATTGTCTCTTCAGCAGAAGTAGCCATTATGGATTTGAACTGGGGGTTTTTTCCAGTCACAAAGCTGGGCGTAAAATCCCCAGAGCTCCTGCCTGGTAACATGCTTTTTTTTTTGCATCTGGCCCTTTTCCTGAAGCCTCCTCACATGAAGACAAACAACCAAGGCAGCACACAACACCTGGGGAGCTCAAAGGAAAGGCTGCAGGTTCCTCAAAGTGGCTAAGGTGGCCATGGGCAGCAGGCAAATTCTGGCATTGGCATACTGTTGGGCCTCCCCAGCCCACCCCCTACAGCATCCAGAAGGTCTGGTATACAGTTTACATTCCCATTCATGCAAGCTATTTATCAAAGGCAATGTTGCTCACCTTCTCTCTAGCCAGCCACAAACCAAAATGTGTGCCAATGAGACGTTTGTCAGCAAGACCATGTGCCCACCCATTTCTGTATCTGCCAAGGATCAGAGATCAGGGCACCTGCCTACCATCCTCTATGAAAGGGAAGACAGTTGCCCCATTTACTGAAATCTAATGCTCACCTTTTTGGCTAAATTCCCATACCCAAATGAGGGTGTGCATCAGATATCTGTCATACAGTAATCTTAGTGCTGAGCCAAAGCAAAAGGGGAAGCTGCTTCAAAAAGACCTGGAACTCCTATTTGAGGGACGTTACCTCTAATTTAATTGTCCTGGCTCAATGCTATGAGATCCTGCAATTTGTAGTTTGGTGCAGCATCAGCATTCTTTGGCAGGGAAGGTTCAAGACCTTGTAGAACTACATCCCTCAATGCTATGACTCCATAGCACTGAACTAATGCAATTAAAATGCATTCATTCTACAGCAAAAACATACTCCAGGGTTTTGGTTTCCATTGCTAGAAGTTTTGGTGTTCTAACGCTTTTGTGCTGAAAGAAAGAGTTCTAAACAAGCAGCAACTGTAATGTGTAGCTTTTTTGACCAAATGACAAAGAGGGCACTTTTGGCTCCTTTTTGCGCATGACATTTGGCAGCAAATACTTCTTTTGGTTTCAGGCTTTTGAAAACTGAGGTACTCAATAGTTCCAATAGTGCATCGGACTCAAGCAAATACGGTTTTTTTAATGCAGGGCCTTCACAAGGCAGTATTAAGCCCAGTACTGCCAAAAGTGCCTTTTACAGTTCTGCAAGTAGTGCCGCAAGCAATCTGCCTCTACTTGTAACCCTGAGCTCTTCCACCTTAAAGTGTTTCAAAATATTTCCCATGGAGGGCTTCACTATGTGGAGCTACCTTTCCTGCACTCCCAAGGGCAGGATAGAAAAAGGGTTGTGCAGCGGGAGGCTCAAACGAGACTCTTAGGCACCTAACCTCCTTTGATCCAAAAAGAATAATTGCTTAGCTCTTTGCCGACTATCATTCAGCCTAACCAAAAAAATTTCAATTTGCCAGCAAGTTGAAAGGCTTGTTTCCACTAGTGAGATTTACCTTTTTAAAAAACAAATGGCAGATTTGTTTTAGATAAAGCTAAAATTAAGACTTGGAGGAGAGGTTCTGAAACACAGGCAGAATGTCTAAGAAGAAATGCATCAGCATCTAGCTTCAGGATGATATGGGAGAGAGATCCAAGCATATGAAACCTAGAGACCTCCTGAACGGTCAAGAATTAACAGTGGAAGGAAAACCCAGACACACTCCTAAAATATATCTTCTCTGAAATAAAATACATCCATCCTCAAGTGGAGCGCAAGTAGAATTCAAGGACAAACAAGGTCCAGAAGTCCAGAACAAGCATCTACAGGGAGGAGGTCAGGTGAGGTTGTGCTCTGACTGAAAGGATATAAATGGATAAAATAAGATGTTATGACATTTTTTAAATATCTGCTTGCCAGAACTTCTGGCAGTCACCTTTGAGACTTGGCTACCGAAGGACATTTGACCTGGGAACGACTTTCAGCATCATGAAAATAGCAGAAGGCACAAAAAGGATTACGAGGGTGTGTGTACCTGTTAAAAAAATTAGTTGTTTACCAAGTACTACACACAAAACTATTCTCTCATCTATCAACAAACACTTCCTTGATCTTTTCATAGAATGACCTTTTTTGACATTGCTTTCTGGCTCTTGAAAATGACAAACACGTTTGGAATGTCATCTTACTTAAAAGATGTATTGTAGGATTGTAAGTTACAGTAAAGAAGACAAACCCCAAGCGTATGTACATGGGTTTGTATAGTGTGCACCCTGCATGACCTGCAGAGAAAGCGTGGAATAACTGACCCAAGACTGTAGACACAATATTTGATAAATATTTTCCCACTGATAAGAGTTTGGAAAAACACTGAGGGAAAGTTTTGGGGAGAGCCTTGTGTCCTACCTTTTTCAGTGTTGTTGGAACCTTCCCTGTGATTGCCTAACTTTCCTCTTTGCCTGAGAAATGCAGTCCTTATAGAGTGGGGAGTCATATGACTCTGCAGATGTTGGGGAACTGTAAATTCCAGCATCCCTCCTCCTGAGTGCTGCGTCTAGGGCCACAGAAATGTGCAGTTCAACAACATCTAGGGGGCTTTCTGATTCTCATCTATGTATCAGATGTCAGGAATAAGCTAAACGTATGAACAAATATAAGCAATCAAAACAATCCACACACTTGCAAATATGATCCATTTATATTCAGCACTGGGTTTTTTCCCTGCAAGAATGGCCACTGCTGCCACTTCCACCTGCACACAGGGCACTGAGGGTGAGAGAAGAATGGCTGGCCTATGACAATGTGGCTAGTGAGAAAGCTGTGAGATCTGAAATGGGGACTTCCTGGTTCAATTGCTCATAATCTTATGTCCAACCCTAAGCAAGCCTGCTCCAAATTAAGCCTCCTAAGCAAGCCTGCTCCAAATTAAGCCCCATGGAGTCCCAGAGAAGCACAAAGGATTGCCCTATTAGCCCTACAAGGTCTGCGAAGGACATACTGCCAAAAGTCTGTGCCAAGGTGCATTTCCCAGATTGCGCAAGCAAGAAAGGTCATACGCTCTTCAGTGCTGGTCAAACAGGGAGTGACTTGGAAGTTGGGCCAATTTGTTTCCCCAACAGAGAGGAGTGGCCCCGGTGGCTCCTCCACACCCGCATCCATCCCACACAAGTTCTCCAGAGGGCAAGCCAAGGACATCTTGGCATGCTCAGTCCCCCAAATGACTAATACCAAAAACCATGTGGAAAATCAAATACACTAAGCGCAACCTTTAACTGAAGGCAGTGTAAATCTTTGCTTATAAAAAAAACCCCTCTGCCAAGATTAGCAAGAGGTCTTGAAGATCTGTCCAGGGTCTGGAAGTTCTATTTGATAGTGTGTATATAATCCTGAACAAGGTAATGATGGAGCCACAGAAGGCTTAATGAAAAGAACAAAAAGGAAAAAAAGGAAAAAAAGAAGGGGCAATGAAAAGAAACAATATGGCTGTCAAATGTGCAGGGGACAAGGTCAACCACCCTGTAGTTCACAGAAAATACCTTAAAGAGGAGGAAGTTGGGCAGAGAATTGTCTCTTTAGAATTGATGATGTATTAGACACAAAACAGCAAGAGGTTGGCTCTTTACCATCCTCCATCCTGAGTTCACTTACAGCTTTTTCAGAAGAAAGAGACTTGGGATTATATCAGCAAGGAAGGAAAGAAACTGACTTGCTACCATCACCCCTGTCAAAATATACTAAATTATACCTTCCTGTGGATTTTTGTGTAAGATGCTTTCCAAATCAATCTTGGCCAAGAAGGAGGGTAATAAATAAATAAGAATATAAAGAGGTGGATATCTGACATGTCAAGCAATGACTGCCAGTCCACAACAATTACACCCTGAAGCACTGGAAACCATCCCTTCACTTCCCCACTTGACAGAAAGACCAAGTCAGTTGCCAGTCAGTGGGAAATGCCATGCTGAACAGACTAACAGTCTAATTCAATGTAACACAGGCCCTTATTGCTCTGACTCTGGATTCAGTGTAGCTTCAGATCCTTAAGAGATGCCTGACCAGATACATCTAAAAAAAGCTACACGAGTTTGCCATAAAAGCAACACAGTAACTACAGAATCTAGAACTTGAAAAATCCCCTCCATGCAGTGCTACACAATGACTTGTTTCTTATGCCATTGTCACAATACCAAAGCAGCAGCAATTCCAGAATTACTGTTGCAGTTCAAGATGGCAGGAGTGGAGAGGCTTTCGCCCTTCAGATGATCTGCACTTCAACTCCCAAAACCCCTATACTGGGTGAGGCTGATAGAAGGCAAAACATCTGGAAAGTCAAGGTTTCCCCTTCCCTGAAGTACTGAGCACAAGTAGAAGTGTGCCAGAGAGAAAATATTCCTTACACATACTAAAGCGTAGTGCAGAACCGGGTAGTACCATACTTGGATTACATCCATAGTTCTCTCCCTTTCCATTGTGCATATGCTTATATCTTGTGGGATAATTGTGCAAGCCTTGTCTCTGTCAACAGCGTCCTTCTTTTACAAAAGGATCTTTCTTTGAAAAAAGGATCAAACAACTGGGGTCATTCATGAACAGACAGCAAACACTACCTTTCACTGGCAGAGGGCGAAAGCTCAAGAACAAAGACAGAAAAAGATAAGCTACATTGCAGGGAAAAGTTTGTTCTGGGTTGGTTTTTTTTTTTTTTTTGCTTACACTCAGTACTCCAAGTGACACCACCCCTCATATCTGGGAGCATTCCCTTAAATGTACACTAGCTACGCTTTCAAGCTATCGGGTTCTCTCCCCCCCCCCCCCCCAAATGTTCACTCATTATAAACAGGCATGACGCTACCATGGCAACACTAAGTTTCTAATTGCCATTAACAGAACATGCCTCAGCTCCAAGAGCAATCTCCGAGTTGGAATGGTAACACACAGAAATGTGTCTAAACAATAGCGATTGGGGCTGCAAAGCTATGTCAATGGCTGTCACAACACCAAGGCTTGCTGCCTGAAGCTTCCCTCAAAAGGGGCCTTTCAAAGGCCGCATCCTGTCCAAGGGATGGCCATGGAAGGGCTCTCCCTTTGCCTCCTGTGACATCTGACACAACACAGCAGCACTACACCCTCGAGTGGCAGCAGAGCTTGAAACCAGTCAAGTGGGTGTAGGAAGGGCATTTGAAAGTGCTTTCAATGTCATTTTGTTTTTCACCTGACAAGGACATGAGATTGCCCTCAATCACTGGCTCTGTCTCATGGGGCAGGGGAAGGCATCAAAGAGTGTCAATTTAAATCCCAATGCTGGGTTTTCTTAGCCTGGCAGCCAAGGCATATCCACAGGTAATCTCCTGAGGGACTTTGTTGATGAATAAAGCAACATGCCCTGAAGAATGGAGGGCAAACAAGATCTGTTTGGGAACCTGCCATGGAATTGATTCCAATGTATTTGTTGACTCTCCAAGGCCCCATTCTCCACTGCCATGAGAATGCAGACTGAAAATGGCCTCACAGAATGCAGTTCCACCTGCATTGTCATGGCAGTAGAGATGGGGGTGCCTCCAGGTAGGCCCTTTCTGTTCCTACCTGTGGCTGTAATTCTAGAACAAAACCGGCTCAGAAAAAAAATAGCCGAGAAGAGTTGTGAGAGCCATGTTTGAAATATTTGAAAGTTTGTCATACAGAAGGAGCTGGGGTTGCTTTCTACTGCCCTGGAGTCTAGTGTCTAGATCAGGCATGGGCCAACTTGGGCCCTCCTCCAGGTGTTCTGAACTTCAACTTTCACAGTTGGGAATTGTGGGAGTTACAGTCCAAAAAACTTGGAGGGCCCAAGTTGGCCTGTGCTTGGGCTAGGGTGACAGGGAAGGAGGTTTCACCTGAATGTGAGGAAGAACTTCAAGGACTGTATTGCCAAAGGCTTTCATGGCCAGAATGTCTGGGTTGCTGTGAGTTTTCTGGGCTGTCTGGCCATGTTCCAGAAGCATTCTCTCCTGATGTTTTGCTCACATCTATGGCAGGCATCCTCTGGTATTGTGAGGTCTGTTGGAAACTTGGCAAGTGGGGCTATATATATCCTTGTGGAACAATGTCCAGGGTAGGAGAAAGAACTCTTGCATGTTGAAGGCAAGTGTGAATGTTGCAATTGGTCACCTTGATTAGCAATGAACGGCCTTTCAGCTTCAAAACCTGGCTGCTTCCTGCCTGGGGGAATCCTGGGTTGGGAGGTGTTAGCTGGCCCTGATTGTTTCCTGTCTGGAATTCCTCTTTTTTTTAGTGTTGCTCTTTATTTACTATCCTGATTCTGGAGTTTTTTTCATGTCAGGAGCGACTTGAGAAACTGCAAGTCGCTTCTGGTTTGAGAGGAATGGCCAAGGACCTTTATATCTTAGGGATCGCCTCATTCCTTTTTCCCATCAGTGGTTACCTCGATCCACCCAAGAAAATCTCCTATACATACCGGGCCCTAGGGAGGTACACCTGGAAGCTACAAGGCGTAGAACTTTTTCAATCTTTGCTCCAATTCTGTGGAACTCCATATATTAGAGCAATGTCGGTGTTGTGACCTTTTGTAAAGGCGCTCAAGACTTGGCTGTTTGGTTGTGCATTTAAGTAAAGTGATCAGATCTAATTTGCCAAATAGTCACTGTTGAATGTTTTTATGTTGAATGTTTTTATATTGTGTAAATGCTATTTTAAATTGTAAGTCGCTCGGAGCACCTTGGGGGAGAGCGATTAATTAAGAAATAAAGTGAAGTGAAGAGAACTGGCTGTCTGCAAGGACGTTGCCCAGGGGATGCCTGGATGTTTTACCATCCTTGTAGGGGGCTTCTCTCATGTCCCACCATGGGGAGCTATTAATGACAGCAGGAGCTCATTTGCGCTCTCCCTGGATTCGAACCTCCAACCTGTCAGTCTTCAGTCCTGCCAGCACAAGGGATCCATTGCACCACTGGGGGCTCTGAGGATGCCTGTTGTAGACATGGGCGAAACATCAGGAGATAGTGCTTCTGGAACATGGCCAGACAACCTGGAAAACTCACAGCAGCCCAACTTCAGCACTGTTGAATGGTGGAACTCTTTGCCTAGGAGTGTGGTAGAGGCTTTGAAGCTGAGGCTGGGGGGGTCCACGGGGGGCCCGTCCCACTCTGAGCGCACTCACTCACCCAGCACGTCGGCGGAGCGGTGCCGAGCCACGAAGCAGGCATCGTCCCCGTAGCACATGCCCTTCTTGAGGATGCCCTTGCGGAAGTCCTTGCCGAAGCCGCAGCTGGCGGTGACCAGGCTGTAGTCCCGGGAGTCGGTCTGTGAGAGGCCGCCTAGCACAGCCCGAGCCACCAGCCGCCCGTAGGAGAGTACCGAGAACATGGCGCCCCGGGGGGCCCAGCAGCCCACCGCCTGCAAGACACGAGGGGGAGGGGGAGAGCAGGAGACAGTTTGAGCAAGGCTGCAGGGCAGGGACTCCCCTCAGGGAAGGTCCCAGTCTCCCCAAAGGAAGGCCTTCAGCTGGGAGTTCAAAGGGCAGCAAGGGTTAAGGCCTGGCCTCCTCCAGGGGGGCCCTCATGGCCTGGGCCTGCCCTGCCTCAGGCGCCTTGGCGAGGCGGAGAGGCCTCTCTCGCTTTCCTTTCCTCCCCTCCCTGAGGGCTGCGCCCCTCGCCCACCTCGGCCTGGCCCGGCCCTTCCTGCCTCCTCGGTGGGCTCGGCTGCTGCTCCCTCTCCCTCCGCCAGTGGCAGCAGGAGCACCGGCTTTCTTGCCCTTGGCTTTGGGCCGCCGCCTTCTCACAGCCGACGTCTCTGTTGCTTCCGCCGCTGCTCAGGCTGGTGCTGGGGCCGGGCCGCCATCTTTCGTTCCGGGGCGGGACGGGCCCGCTGCCTCGCTCGTTGCTGTTCCGGCTCCCAAGCGGGCTACTGTTGCTACTGTTACTGTTGTTGTTGTTGACGGCGGCGGCGGCGCCTCCTCCTCGGCTCCGCTGCCTCCTCAGCTCTGTTCCGCCGGCGCCTTTGGGAAAAGAAAGAGACCCCGTTGCGCGCGCGCCGTCGGGTCGACTCCGCCCCTTCGCCGGTGAGAGGAACCCCACATCCGGGACACGCGCCCCGCCCCCTCCCCCTCCCTCCCTCTCTCTCGTTCGCTTGCCCCAATTGGTTGCCTCGGTTTCCGATTTGCATACGATCCCCCGCCCTTCTTTCTCCCGTCCTACCTCTTTGCCCTTCGCCGCACGCCTGAGCCGGAGCATGCGGATGCGCATGCGCCTGGGACCTACGCCTGGACTCGGCCTCCCGGCATTCCACGCGGCAGTCCGAAGGCGGCTTTCTCGGCTTGTTGGCCGCGAGAGGAGGGTTGGCCATGGCCAGGAGTTGTAGTCTTCCGCCTCCAGGTCACCTTGGGCGAGGCGAGAGCGCCGGGAGGCGGCGCTGGCGGGGCTTGTTGGGTTGTTTCTGCCGCTGCGAGGCCTCGGACCTGGCAGCATTGTGACGGCGGGAGTCCGAGGCCAAGGTCACAAAGGGCTAGGCGGTAAACTCGAGCCAGGCCTGGGCTCACTTGGGCCCTCCCTTCAGGGTTTTGGATTTTAACTCCCACAATTCCTAACAGCCGATAGCCGAGTTGAAGTCCAAAACCGCTGGAGGGAGGGGCCAAGTGGGCCCAGGCCTGCCTCTGGGTGTGATTGATGTGAACTTGGCTCGGACTTTGAGGTGGGCACAGTGATCATTGTAAATGCTCACCATAGTTTTATGTCTTTCGCATCAAAAGCATTGCATAAATAATAAGTATAAGACTTGCCCCTGGAGGAAGACCCTCATGGGAGGGGGGGGGGGCATCCATTTGGGATTGCCTGATTTTGCTGCCCACAGGGATACTCTTGCTGTTGCCGAGGGAACGTTGTGCAATAAGCTAGGTCTCAATAACAGGGCCTAGTAGATTTAGTAGCATCCTCTCGTATAGTTAATACCTCACCATAGTTAATGCTTTCGAGTAGTTTTTTTCTTGTATATATTTAAGACAATATTTTGCCAGGGTTTCAGTGGGTTTAATTTGTCTGGCACATTCTTCAATTCTCACAATTTTCAATTTGAAATACGTTCTCATCACAAATGATTTTTTTTAAAAAAAATGCCTTTGTCGCTTCTTCAAGGCCTCACAGTTCTTCTGTGGCGCCCACATCATGTGCCTTCAATGAACTATAACCCAAAGCCTACAGAAGCCTCGGCCCAGCAAGATTGGCTCATCTGGCACTGTAGGCTCTAGCTGTAGTGTTTCTGCTGCGACTGACACCCCAAGAAACCTCTTCTGAGAGAAAGATCCCCTTTTGCTTTCTTCTCACAGGGAGGGGTGCTTACACCCACCCAGGCTGGTTCTATCAGCGTGAAATAATATCACTTCTGCCTAACATTTTGGTTTTAATGAAAAATAATGAATCAAATCCACGGGGAAGGTTTGAACCTAGAATCATAGAGTTGGAAGAGACCCCATGGGCCATCCAATCCAACCTCATTCTGCCATACAGGAAAAGCACAATGAAAGCATCCCTGACAGATGGCCATCCAGCCTCTGTTTCAAAGTCTTAATGGAAAGAGCATTCATCAGACTAAGAGGCAGCGAGTTCCACTGCTGAACATCTCTTCTTAAAGTCAGGAAATTCTTCCTAATGTTCAGTGGAATCTTGTTTCCTGTAATTTGAACCCATTGATCTGAGTCCTAGTTTTCAGGACAGCAAAAAAAAAAAAAACAAGCCTTCTCCTTCCTTAGAACACCTTTTCATATGTTTGTACATGGCCCTCCTGTCTTATCTTAGCCTTCTGCAGGCTGAACAGACCCAGCTCTAAGACACTCCTCCTCAGAAGGATTCACGGTTTCTAGACCTTGGATTATTTTAGTCACTCTCTTGTGGAAACCTTCCAGCTTAAAGTCAATATCCCTCTTGAATTGTGGTGCCCAGAACTGGACACAGGGTTATTACAGATAAAGAGGTCTGACCAAAGCAGAATAGAGAAACCACATGACTTCCCTCAACCTGGACACTAGACTTTTTCTGATGCAGGCCAAAGTCCCATTGGCTTTTTTAGCTGCTGCATCACATTGATGGCCCTTCTGAATTGTATTAATATGTTATGCTGTTTATATGTTTTAATTATTGTGCGAGTTCATTGTTTGATTTGGTTGTATGTTTATCATTATCTGTATTGTGTTTTTTCTGCTGTAAGTAGCCCTGAGTCCTTTTGCGGAGAGGGGGTGGTATATACATAAAGTGATGGTGATGGTTATCATGTTCAACTTTGTTGTCCGCAAAGGCTCTAAGGTCTTTTTCACATGTGACTCTGTTGTTGAGCCAGGCATCAGCCATCTTGTATAGTTGCATTTCATTTTTACTGCCTAATCGTCATATCTTACATTTGTGCTTGTTGAAATTCATTTTGTTAAGTTTTGGCCAATCAGGTCTCTCATCTGTTGAGGTTGTTTTGAATTCTGATCCTGTCTTCTAGAGTATTAGCTCTCTCTCCCAATTTGGTGTCATCTGCAAACTTGATCAGCCTGCCCTCTCAACCTTCGTCCAAACCATTAATAGAGATGTTAAACAGAACTCGGCCCAGGACCAAACTCTCTTTAGGGCACCCAAGTAGTCACTTCTTTCCAAGATGACGAGGAGCAGGGCCTTCTCAGTGGTGGCCCCTCACCTGTGGAATTCACTCCCCGGGGAAATTAGACATCACTCCTTTCCTTTAGGAAAAAATTGAAAACATGGATTTGGGACCAGGTATTCGGACAATCTGGCAGATAAAGAAAGGACTTTGACGATGGACAGGAATTGACTAAGTGGAATGGAATTATGGAACTCTGAAAGACGAACGCTGAGCATGAGATTGATAGTTTTATTGATTGTGTTATATACCGACTGTTTTAACTGTGACAATTGTTTTAACTCCTGTTTTGTACGTATGTGTATTTTGTGTAGGCGTCGGATTGTGCCTTTTTGTAAGCCGCCCTGAGTCCCCCCTCGGGGGTTGAGAAGGGCGGGGTAGAAGTACTCTAAATAAATAAATAAAATAAAAAATGGTGCGTGGTGGGCACATGTCTGAAGATTTGGAAGTACCTCGGGCTCCCTATCTGGCCCGTCAGGAGGGTGCGACCTCTGAAAGCAGAGAAGTTAAAAGTTGGCACCAGGAGGCTCTGCTGTGGGAGCCCAATCCTCCTTGGGGCGGCGTGAGTTACTTTAGCACCGGACGTCATGAGTCATCAGCTTGCCTGGCAGCCGGTCTGCCAACATGGGACGTTTTGAAAAGGTGGCCCTTGCATGCAAACACATTTGAGCGTGGAAAACTTCCAAGGCTTCTCGCTTTCCTGTGAATGATTCAGAGATGCTCCTGGCTGCCCTCTGCTGCTAAGATGCCAGACCGGCTGAGTCCTATGACGCTATTTGTGTGTGTTCGCCATACCTCTTTTATAGGCCAAACCACAAAGGATCTAAAGCTAACTCTTGATTTGCACGGGCAACTGCACATCAGGTTCATGTACATCCCCTTCTTGAGACATTATGCAGTTGACTTTGCAGCTTCACCTGCCAAAGGGGGCATCTACACTCTCAAATTCATGCAGTTTGACACTACTTTAACCACCATGGTTCAATACTAAGAATTCATTTGGTTAGAGTTGCAGTTGATTGGCAGGATTCGAGGTAATGCAATATATAGATAAAGATGTATCATGTTTTAAAATGCACTGAAGTGTGATATCGAGCAAGAATTTAGGGGTCTTTGCCAGGAGGCAGAGACCAGCCAGGCCCACCAAAGAGAGTTCGTTTTAGCCTTGGCAAGATTGAAAGAAGCACCAAAGAATTTTCCCTGATTTTTCCCAATAAAAGTCTTACCAAGTTGAAGAAAATGCCACCGAGTTGTCTTTATTTCATTCCAGTTGGTATGGATGTCAAGCTGCAATCCCTTGCCATGTTGTGCAAGGCAGAGCAGTACATTTTTATAGAGAAACAGAGCTGTCAAATTCAAATTTCCCACTCCCACCCCCCTTAGCCAGCTTCACACTGATTGGTTGGGGTCATTAGCTGGAGGGGAGGTGCGGCCGGCTTAGGCGCACCTCAACCAATGGGCAAGCCAGCGCCGCTTCGGCCTCTCAGCCAATGGGGAACAAGGAGGCAGTCCGAGCAGGACACAATGAACCAGGAGGAAAAGATGAGTGGATTAGGTGACTTAATGTTTATACAATCGCCGGCAATAACTTTTTAAGTCCTCAAGCAGGCTGCTTCTATTGTGTTGAGTGTTTGGAATATACGTCTTTGTCTGACCCAAAAGTCAGACCCTTTGAAATCCTTGGGTCGGAAATATGGTTCTATTGATAATATCTGACTTCTGATATCGGCCCTAGGAATGTCAAAAAAGAAGGAGGCTGTGGAGACATCAATACCCTCCTTAGGCAGGACGTCCCCTGTGGTGAAGAATGATTGAATTTGCCATCGGGCACATCCTCCAGATGGGCAAACTCCGATGTCTGAAAAATTGTGCCCATTGTCCTATTGTTCATGTAAGAGTTTCTGTTGAGTCCAAATTGTTTGGGGGTTTATCTGGCCCAGGAGGGAAGAGGAAGTCAGGAGCCCATGTGTGGCTGAGTTCACAAAAAGGTGACATTTCATATTTTATACAGACATGTATGGGGTTCATAAGTTATACATTCATAAAAGAGGGAAGAGAAATCATATCAACCCATCCCACCCACCAAAAGTCCATTGAAAGCCTAAAAATTATAGTGGAAGTTCATGAGGCATGGAGCGGGAAGCTTCTAAAAGTTTTAAAAGTTTGTCAAAAGTTGGCCAAAGTCCAATAAAATTTCACAGAATCCATGAAGTCAAGGGGGAGTGTTTTTCTGAGTCCATTGGGTTCACATAGGAGTCATTGCAAGTGTTGGGTATCGGGGTCCGTGAAGAAAACTATAAATCCCATCTCGTCCAGGGGCCAGGATGACCTGTCTGCTTCCTGGCGGTCCCAATGGGTGACTGCAACAGGTTCCCCAGGTCAACAGGATTCTTTGGCATCAACGAGATGGCGGCAGCATCTTTGCGGCAAAGGGGAGCCAGCTGATCTCCATGTGGAGTTTTGGGGTGCAAAAAGGTTATTCCCGGGGTTGAGAGGTCATTAGAGCAAAACCGAGATAGCCATTGGTCTTGATATTAGTGTAGGAGAAGAATGGCACCGGCTTGGAGCTATCTGTTGACCCGTGGATACAGGGACTTGATGGGTTTCCATATCCACAGTTCAGAGGAACACAGTTTTGGCCTCCCAAAGACGCTAGAATAGCATCCCAGGCAAGCCAGCAGTTGTCCGCGGCTCGGAAAAGGAAAAGTTCATGTCCTCAAACTAAAGCCCAAGGGTGGGATACGGGCCCTTGCTCAGGGTCAACCTATGTCTGAAACGACTTGAAAGCACACAATAACAACAACAATCCTATCTCATCAGCCAAAAGCAGGCCCACACTTCCCATTGAAATACTAATAAGTTTATATTTGTTAAAATTGTTCTTCATTTTAATTATTGTATTATTTTAAAGTTATTTTTGCACTACAAATAAGATATGTACAGTGTGCATAGGAATTCATGTTGTTGTTTTTTTTTCAAATTATAATCTGGCCCTCAAACCTTTTGAGGGACTGTGACCTGGCCCTTTGTTTAAAAAGCTTGTGGACCGCTGTTTTAGAGAGTTAGAGAAAGTGAACAGACACAATGTCTCACTATGAGAGGTAGAAAGTTGCAATCTAAAGATACTTTATTAGGGGATTTGTTACAATGTTAGGTTGAGAGGAAGAAAGCAAAGCAAGACAAAGCAGAAGGAGATCTCTTGATTGCATTGTTGTGATCACATTCCTATCGATGCTGGCCCAATTAAGCAACGGAGAACTGCAGAACTCCCTGCTGCAGGTCAGATCAGCTTGAAGGAAGGGAGTTCTGGGTTGTTCGTCCTCATTCCCCCCTCGGAAAGTTGGGCAGATGGTATTCTGCCCAAAGTTTCCGTCCAAGCATTGTACCCATCTAATGGCATCAGGGGCATTTGAGGAGGCACGAGTGGAGGGTGAAAGAGAGAAACGTGCCAGGAGGAAGGCGCGTCAAGCCAACCCCGACCGGGACCGCCTTCCACCTGGAAACCAATGCCCTCACTGCGGAAGAAGATGCAGAGCAAGAATAGGGCTCCACAGCCACATACGGACCCACAGAGAAATCCATAACGGAAGACCATCTTACTCGTGCAACGAGGGATCGCCTAAGTAAGTAAGTAAGGACCCCTTAAGTCCCCATCTAATGGCATCAGGGGCATCCCAGGATTTGAACGGTTCCCCTTTTGGCAAATCTTGAACAACAAGGGAATGTGGGACCAACAACAGCTTAACATGAGAAGTAAGAGGATGAGACCTAAGAAAACTAGAAAGCCCTTCCTTAGCCAGTCTAGAAAAGGAAGCCAATTTGTCAAAAAGCTAAGATCAAAGCCAGTGGTTTCCTGAATTCCTGCTGCCAGATCTTTCATGCCCTCTATGTCTTTCCTGATTACAGGGGTCTGGTCTGTCAAGTTGAAACAACACATGTGGCGCACACTCTCACAGCCATAATGATTTTTCAGCAATAGGAAATCGATGGCAGCACAGTTGTCTAGGATGGCCTCTCTCAACTCATTCATTTCAGTGGCCAATGAGGCCAAGGCTTGTAAGGTAAAATTGATGTTCTTGACCAGAGCACAGGCCAGATGTTTAATGGCCCTGTTATTCATGCCAGCTGCCACCCCTGAGGTGAACAGGGTGGCTGCCACAAACTGAGGAATGCCCTTCAAGACAACAGAGGGATCGCAATTTGGGTCCATCTTTTTAATGGACCTTGCCCCATGACCCAGGGAGTGTGCCAATTCCAGGTCCTTTTTAGAGGGCAAGAAAAAGGGACAGCCTCCCCAGAGCACAATTCCCCAAAGAAGACTTGGCTGGTATATAGCTGTAGGCTGTCTGGCCACACAGGAACAACCATCCTATTGGCAGAATTATGTGGGCATTCATGTATGGCAGCATTTCAACAGATGTACAATTTAGAGAATTGTCTTTAGGTAGCTTCTAGCACTTCCCCAACAAGTGGGGATTTGGAAGCAGTCTAGAGCAGGTGCGCTATGGCCCAATCTGATAGCCACCATGCTAGGTTCCTTCGCTCTGACAGCCTTTCCCCAATCAGAGAGGTACCTGAAGGACATAGGCTTACAGGGAATGGCCTGAAAAATAGTATAATTTCAAAAAACTTCCAGTGATTCTGGAATGCCAATTAAACAGGTGGAAAACAGGTCTGTGGCAGTGATCCCACTTGATAGACAAAAATCTGACACAGTTCGGACCTTGGAAGCTAACTGTTGCCAAAAGTTAGTTTTTGTGGAAAGCCATTCATGCAGAACAGGGGAGCCCCCTATTCCCTGTCCCTGGAGAAATAGGCAGAGAAGGATAACAGAGAACATGCTGGGTAGTGTGGTGCTGAAAGAATAGCTCCGCCTCAGGAATTGAATAATGGGGGGGGGGGGCGATTCTTCTGTGGTGCTGAAAGAACAGTGACACTCACAGCGCTATTTGTAGAACGAGCTCAGCGGAAAGTGAAATCAGAGAGTCTCTCAATGCAGGCCGGCAAAATCAGCTGAAGCAGGCTTCTGACAGCTGTCAAAGTGACTTTTGACAGCTGTCAAAACCCAGAAGTGGTGAAAAATAGGTTTTCCAATGGCACCAATGGTCAGAAATTAGGAGGAAGGTCTCAGGACAGGTCTCCGATGTTTCGGACAGCATTTCTTCTTAGAAGGGGCCTCGATGATCGGCTGGCTGGTCTGTTCCTTTGGAAGAGGGTCCTACTTTGGCACTTTCCAGAACAGTAGCTGCAGTTTTTAAGGTTGGCTTTGAGCCCATCTTTAAATCTCTTTTCCTGTCCACCAACGTTTCGTTTTCCGTTCTTAAGTTCAGAGTAGAGCAACTGTTTTGGGAGATGGTTGTCAGGCATCCGGACAACGTGGCCGGCCCAGCGGAGTTGATGTTGGAGGACCATCGCTTCAATGCTGGTGGTCTTTGCTTCTTCCAGCACACTGACGTTTGTCCGCTTGTCCTCCCAGGAGATTTGCAGGATTTTCCGGAGGCAGCGCTGATGGAATCGTTCCAGGAGTTGCATGTGACGTCTGTAGACAGTCCACGTCTCACAGGCATAGAGCAGGGTTGGGAGGACAATAGCTTTATAGACAAGCACCTTGGTCTCCCTACGGATGTCCCGGTCCTCAAACACTCTCTGCTTCATTCTGGAAAATGCTGCACTTGCAGAGCTCAGGCGGTGTTGTATTTCGGCGTCGATGTTGACTTTGGTGGAGAGGTGGCTGCCAAGGTAGCGGAAATGGTCCACATTTTCTAATGTTACACCATTAAGCTGTATTACTGGCATTGGAGAGGGATTGGCTGGTGACTGCTGGAACAGCACCTTGGTTTTCTCAATGTTCAGTGACAGGCCGAGCTTCTCGTATGCTTCTGCGAAGGTGTTTAGAGTGGCTTGTAGATCTTCTTCTGAATGCGCACAGACGACATTGTCATCAGCATACTGGAGTTCTATAACAGATGTTGTTGTAACCTTGGTTTTGGCTTTCAGTCTGCTGAGGTTGAATAGCTTGCCATCTGTCCAATAGATGATTTCCACTCCGGTGGGAAGCTTCCCATCAACAAGGTGAAGTATCATAGCGATGAAGATGGAGAATAGAGTTGGGGCAATAACACATCCCTGTTTGACACCCGATTCCACCTTAAATGGGTCACTTTGGGAGCCACTGCTGTCCAAGACTGTTGCCATCATGTCATCATGGAGGAGCTGCAGGATGTTCACAAATTTGTTAGGGCACCCGATTTTGTGGAGGATGGTCCAGAGAGCGCTGCGATTCACTGTGTCGAATGCCTTTGCAAGGTCGATGAATGCCATGTACAGAGGTTGGTTTTGTTCCCTGCATTTTTCTTGGAGCTGTCGTGCAGTGAAGATCATGTCCACGGTTCCTCTGGAGGGGCGGAAGCCGTTCTGGGATTCTGGGAGGGTGTCTTCTGAGAGGGGCAGAAGGCGGTTTGCAAGGATTCTTGCGAGGATTTTCCCAGCGGAGGTTAGAAGGGAGATACCTCGATAGTTTCCGCAGTCTGTTCTTTCCCCTTTTTTTAAGAGGGTGATGATGGTGGCGTCCTTGAAATCTGCTGGGATTTTCTCGGTCACCCACACTTTTTCTATGAGCTGGTGGAGTTGGTGTGTCAGCTCAGGTCCTCCCTCTTTAAAGATTTCAGCAGGGATCCCATCTGGTCCACTGGCTTTGTTATTCTTCTGTTGGCTGATGGCATTGCTGACTTCTTCCAAACTAGGCAGTGCTGCAAGCTCATCCCTGGTTGGTTGTTGTGGGATTTGTGAGAGGACCTCTTCGGCCACGTTGGAGCTGCGGTTCAGGAGGCTTTGGTAGTGTTCTTTCCAACGTAGTGCAATTGCGTTTTGGTCCTTCAGGAGTTTGGTTCCATCTGATGAGCGTAGAGGCTGTATGCCATGGTTTCTTGGTCCGTAGATGACCTTTGTGGCTTTGAAAAATTATTATTTATTTATTATTTATTACTTGCACTTATTTACCGCCACTCTCAGCCCAGGGGGCGACTCGTGGCGGTGAACAACAACATAGAAAAGACAATTTACAGTAATCAGAACAATACATAACATGCTACTACTACTTGACATATACTTATACTAAAAATCCGCTTCGTCATATCATGGGTCATAGTCAGTCTCATAGTCATGGTCCATTCCGGTCATCATTGCCAAGATATAGCACTCAGTTAAAGGCCAACTCGAAGAGCCATGTTTTCAGGCTCTTACGAAAGGCCATAAGGGAGGGCGCCTGTCTAACTTCAGCAGGGAGGGCGTTCCACAGCCGGGGGGCCACCACCGAGAAGGCCCGCTCTCTCGTCCCCGCCAGGCGTGCCTGTGAGGCAGACGGGATCGAGAGAAGGGCCTCCCCGGATGATCTCAAGGTCCTCGTGGGCTCGTAGGCCAAGATGCGGTCTGCAAGGTATTTTGGTCCGGAACCGTTTAGGGCTTTGTAGGATAGTACCAGCACCTTAAATTGGGCCCGGTAGCAAATCGGCAGCCAGTGGAGCTGGGACAGCAGGGGCGTTGTGTGCTCCCTACGCCCTGCTCCTGTTAACAACATGGCTGCCGCGCGCTGGACTAGCTGGAGCTTCCGGGCCGTTTTCAAGGGCAGCCCCACGTAGAGAGCGTTGCAGTAGTCGAGGCGGGATGTGACCAAAGCGTGTACCACCGTGGCCAAGTCAGACTTCCCAAGATATGGGCGCAGCTGGCGCACGAGCCTGAGCTGTGCAAATGCTCCCCTGGTCACCGCTGAAACCTGGGGATCCAGGCTCAGCGACGAGTCCAGGGTCACACCCAAGCTGCGAACCTGAGCCTTCAAGGGGAGTGCGACCCCGTCCAGCACAGGCTGTAACCCTATACCCTGTTCGGCCTTGCGACTGACCAGGAGTACCTCTGTCTTGTCTGGATTTAATTTCAGTTTGTTCGCCCTCATCCAGACCATTACAGCGGCCAGGCACCGGTTCAGGACTTCGACGGCCTCCTTAGTAGCAGGTGGGAAGGAGTGACAGAGTTGGACATCATCTGCGTACAGATGACACCGCACCCCGAAACTCCGGATGATCTCACCCAGCGGCTTCATGTAGATGTTAAACAGCATGGGGGACAGGATGGAGCCCTGAGGAACCCCACAGGTCAAAGGCTGTGGTGTTGAACAGGAGTCCCCCAATAACACCTTCTGGGTACGGCCCTCCAGAAATGACCGGAGCCACTGCAAAGCAGTGCCCCCGAGACCCATCTCTGCAAGGCGCCCCAGAAGAATACCGTGGTCGACGGTATCGAAGGCCGCTGAGAGGTCCAGGAGCACCAACAGGGACACACTCCCCCTGTCTAGCTCCCGGCGCAGATCATCGACTAAGGCGACCAAGACCGTCTCGGTACCATGTCCCGGTCTGAAACCAGACTGTGCCGGATCCAGATAATCCGTGTCTCTCAAGAATACCTGGAGTTGTGAGGCCACCACGCTTTCCATGACTTTGCCCAAGTAGGGAAGATTGGAAACAGGCCGAAAGTTTTCGAATTTGGTGGGGTCCAGTGATGGCTTCTTCAACAGCGGCTTTATAATAGCCTGTTTTAGGCTCGCTGGAATCTTGCCTTCCCGAAGGGAGGCATTCACCACCACCGTTACCCACTCGGCCAATCCCCCTCTGGCCTCCTTCAGAAGCCAGGATGGGCAGGGGTCTAGGATGGACGTGGTGGGCCTCATTCCTCCAAGTATCTTGTCCACATCCTCGGGCTTCACAAACTGAAAAGAATCCAACAAAATAGGACAAGCAGGTGCTTGTGTCACATCCACAGAGACTGCACTTAATGTGGCGTCCAGCTCAGAGCGGATCAAAGCGACTTTGTCTGCAAAGAACCGAGCAAATGCTTCACAGCGCGTGACCGAATTGTCAGGGCTCCCACCTGAGGTAGGGGGAGTTAAAAGACCTCTGACAATCCGAAACAGCTCCGCCGGACGGTTCTTTGCAGACGCAATAGTAGCCGCAAAGAAAGTTTTCTTTGCGGCTTTTATTGCCGCGGCATATGCCCTTAGAAAGGACACAAACCGTGTTCGATTTGGCTCGCTTGGGTCCGAGCGCCACACGCTCTCTAGTACCCTCTTCCTTCGCTTCATCGCTGCCAGCTCCTCAGTGAACCAAGGGGCTGGTTTAGCTCGGTTACTCGAGAGGGGACGTTCCGGAGCGATCCTGTCAATTGCCCTGGTCATCTCCCCATTCCAGAGAGCGACCAAGGCCTCGACATGGTCACCTACCGAGGTGGCGGGAGAATCCCCAAGAGCCGTCAGGAATCCATTCGGATCCATAAGCCTCCTGGGGCGGACCTTCTTAATGGGTCCTCCACCTCTGCAGAGGTTAGGGGGCGCAGTGAGCCTAAATCTGATCAAGAAGTGGTCGGTCCATGGCAACGGAGAGATAGACAGCTCCTCCACACCGCCACCCTGCTCCCATCCCTGGCAGAAGACCAAGTCCAATGTGTGTCCAGCACAGTGGGTGGGGCCAGTTATCCGTTGGGACAGCCCCATGGTTGCCATGGCGGACATGAAGTCCTGAGCCGCTCCTATGAGGGTTGCCTCGGCATGGATGTTGAAGTCCCCCAGCACAAGGAGCTGTTGGGACTCCACCGCCAGGCTCGAGACCACCCCCGCTAGCTCAGGTAGGGAGACTGTAGTGCAGCGAGGTGGACGGTACACTAGCAGAATCCCTATTCTGTCCCGGTCACCCACCCTCAGGTGGACGCATTCAAAATTTGTGGTCTGCGGGATGGGGCTCCTGGTCAGATGGATGGAATCTCTATAGACCACTGCGACCCCGCCTCCCCGTCCTCCGGCTCTTGGTTGGTGTTGCACGGAGAAACCTGGAGGGCAAAGCTGGGAGAGATTTACGCCCCCAGCTTCATCCAACCAGGTCTCCGTGATGCACGCCAGATCTGCCCGCTCCTCCAGGATTAAATCCTGGATCCAGGTCGTTTTTCCGTTGACAGATCTGGCGTTCAACAACACCACCTTCAAGCCGGAGGGTCCGCTCACCTGGTTACACCAATTTACCTTAGGAGACCGATTGGGGGTTGTTAATATGGATAAGCGTTCCGAATTAGGCCGAATTTGAGGTCTCCTTTTTCCGCATCTCCTCCTTCCCACCACGACCTCTATGGGGGCCCCTCGGCTAGTGGAAGACCTCCCCCCCTCCATGCCACCATCCATAGTCAAGAAATTGCTTTCTACTTTGCTCGTTGTTAGATTTTTTGGTTCTTGCCAACATCCTCTTGCCATACTTAGGGATTATATTGACAACAAAAAATTTACATCTGTTACAAAATAATTATACAGAAACATGGAAGAAAACAAGAAAAGATATGGAAAATTGGAAAAGTCTAAATCTAAGTCTATTAGGGAGAATAGCGACAGTGAAGATGAAAATATTACCAAAAATGGTTTTCCTCTTCCAAAATTTGCCAATAATAAGAAATCAAAAACTGCTGAAAGAATGGAATAAAGACATGATGAATTTTATATGGCAAAAGAAAAAATCAAGAATAAAATTTAAGAATATGATTGACGAAAGAAAAAGAGGCGGCATGGGAGTACCAGAATTCAAGATATATTTCGAAGCATGCGCATTAATGTGGATACGGGAATGGTCAAAATTAGAAAATGAAAAATTATTGAATCTAGAAGGAATAGACTTAAGAGCAGGATGGCATCAGTATTTATGGTACGAAGGAGTCAAAAAAGAAAAAAAGTTCGGAAATCATTTTATACAATCGGCTATATATAAAATATGGGAAAAATATAAGAAAAAAATCTGTGAGAAAACTCCATTGTGGATATCACCGTTGGAAGCTGTACAAAGAAGGGAATTAGGATGGAACAATTGCCCGAAATATAAAGAATTTGGTGAAAAAAGAAAAAGGGAAAATAATCCTAAAAACCCAGCAAGAGATTAAGGAAATCAACAGGAAAATTTCATGGTTTCAATTTGGGCAGATAAAAGAAAGTTTCAAAAAAGATGAAAAGATTGGTTTCGAAGAACAAACAACATTCTGGGACACTATAATGCAGACGGAAAAAATAATAATAACAAAGATATACAAAAAATTAAGAGAATGGAACAAGGACCCGAGTGAAGAAAAGGAATATATGAAGAGATGGGAAGAAAATATTGGAAGAAATATAAAAATAGAAAAATGGAAAGAAATCTGGACGAAGAAATTAAAATATACGTATGCAACAGATCTTAAGGAAAATTGGTTAAAAATGGCATATAGATGGTACATGACACCGTATAAATTAGGCAAATGCTATAGTAATGTCAACACAAGCTGTTGGAAATGTAGAAAGAAGGAAGGCACTCTGTTTCACATGTGGTGGACATGCGATAAGGGAAAGTCGTATTGGAAAAAAATACATGAAAAAATGCAAAAGATGTTAGGTATAAACATCCAACTAAAACCAGAAATATTCCTGTTAGGAATGACAACAGCAAAAATGGAAAAAAATACTGACAAACTATTATTTTTACTAACAATAGCGGCGAGGATGTGTTACGCAAAATTATGGAAGAAAGAAGAAATACCAGAACCAGAAGAATGGCTACAAAAAGTGTATGACATTAGAAATATGGACAGACTTACATTTTTAATATCCAGAAGTAAGGATAATCCGACACAAGAGACAAATTGGGGAAAATTACTGACTATTTAAAGGAGATAAAATATAAGACAATAGTTTAAATAAAAGTAAATACCTCTAGGAAGAAGGAAGGAGAGAAGTCTACAGCAGATGAAAGGATAGAAGACAGAGAAAAGGAGAACACCTCCACCAACTTACTTAGGAAGCCACTTTTTTTCTCTTTTTTTTTCTATTTCCCACCCTAGTTTCCCGTCCCTCCTCTGCCTTTCCCCCTTTCCCTCCCCTTCCCCTTCCCTTGCACTATTTACCCGTTTCCCCCCCTTGTTTTTTAAATTATGTCACAGAAAATTCAATAATATATATATATTTTAAAAAAGACGCAATCTTGTTTTTTTTGTAATAAATTGATTCTTGTTGCTTCTATATAAAACTTAATCTCTGTTTTTTTCTCGCGTGAACTGAACTATCATGGCTCTTGCTGTTTTGTTTTTCCTTGAGTAAAATGAGGATACTCGATTTATTTGGTCCAACTCCTGCTCCAATTCGTATTCTTCACACTCCAATTTCGCAATTAAATTAGTTGTAATCTGACCAATATCTTCCTGTTTTTCTTCTTGTATATTTCTAATGGTAATCCATTTGCCTTTGTAATAGTTTTTCTTGTTCTATCTCCAATCTTTCCTTTTGTTTATCTATACCTTTCATCTTCTTCAGAATCTGGGATTGTGTTTCTTCAGTTTTTTCTTTACTAGTTTTCAATTCTTTTACTTCTCCATATAGCTGAGTTATATCTTTTTTTATTTGGCCAAATTCTTCTTGCATCTTTTTTTCCCCATTTCTTGAAACTCCTCCATCATCTTATTATAATTCTGTTCTTGCTTTTTAAAATATTCTTCTTGTTTGTCCGTCATGTCTTTCTTTAGTGTATCATGTTTTTCAGACAACTTCTTTATTTATTTCAAAATATTTTCCATGTTGAAACTGGTATCTAACGATCCTCTCCTTAACTGAATTTTTTCCTTGTCCAATTTCCCTTTTGATGACATCTACTCTTTGTTAAATTTATAAATCTGAATATTCCTTTAATAAACTCCAATAAAAGAAAATGCTGTCTAATTCCTTACTTTTTTATTTATATTTGATATTTACCCCCAACCAGTTTATATTTAATTCATTGATGTTATCTTTGATTAATTCTGAGTAGTTAATTATTTGTTTGTATAAATCTGATTTCCAATTAACTTCAATTCTAATTCTAATTAAATCTAATATCAATTAATTCAATCAATTTTTAAAATCGCTACACCTTCACCTTCAATCCGGCAAAGGTGGGGGAGCAATGGGCTCACCCTTAAAACGCCTCTACGCTGGTCCCCATCAGAGCTCCCTCTCAACGAGGCTTGCCCGTTGCCATCACCCACCGGAAGCCGGCAAGGGGCACTTCTGAAGGGAATGTCTTGAGAACAACTGCAGAGGGGCATAAGGGAGGGTCTTGTGACTAGGAAAGCAGGTTGTCCTGGCCCCTAGTGATCCCATTGTGCCACTTAAGATTGGGAGAAAGACTGTAGACTTTCTCTTGGACAGTGGGGCCACCCACTCAATGGTCACAGAGGGATTCAGGGGAACTGAGCTGGGAAGCAGGAAGACTCAGGTGGTTGGGGTCTCAGGGAAGGAGGCAGAAAGGTCTTTTCTCAAGCCCATGGAGTGTGAAGTGGGGGGAAAGACACTGTCTCTTGAGTTCCTCTACATGCCTGAATGTCCTGTTCCCCTCTTGGGCTGGGACATCCTGTGTAAGATCAGAGCCCAGGTGACCTTTGAGCCAGAGATGATCCTAACTGTCCCTGAGAAGGAAGGGTGGAGGGCACAGGCATTCCTGCTCCACCAGCCAAACCCAGAGGCTGACCTGATCCCCCTGGCCATCCTGCAGCAGGTGAACCCCCAGGTTTGGGCAGATGGGGTCCCAGGGAGGACCAAAAACATTGCTCCAGTCACCATCACCCTCAAGCCCAACGTCAAGCCCCCTAGGATTCCTGAGTATAGGATCCCTTTGTAAGCCCGCCAGGGGCTTCAGCCCATTATTGATAATTTCCTCCAACACTCACTCCTTTAAGAGTGTGCCTCTCCTTTCAATACACCTGTCTTGCCAGTCAGGAAGCCTCAGAGAGGCAAATTTCATTTTGTTCAAGACCTGAGGGCCATCAATGCAATAGTGGTGGAAATTCATCCTGTGGTGCCAAATCCTTACACTCTTCTCTCTACTATCCCTCCTTCCTGTACTTTCTTTACTGTCCTGGACTTGAAGGATGCTTTCTTTACAATCCCAGTAGACCCAGTTAGTCAGGAAATCTTTGCCTTTGAGTGGGAGAGTGTGGGCTCGTCCAGGCGGGTTCAGCTTTGTTGGCAGGTTTTGCCCCAAGGTTTCTGCAACTCTCCGACAATCTTCAACCAAAGCCTAGCCTCAGAATTGGAGAAGTGGCTGGATCATGACCAGGGAGTCCTTCTTAAGTACATTGATGACATCCTTTTGTGCACCAAGGACAGAGACACCTGTGAGCAGCTCACTATCAGCCTTCTCAAGTTCCTGGGGGAAGCTGGTTTCAAAGTCTCAAAGAAGAAAGCACAGATCTGCAAAGAAACTGTGAGGTATCTGGGGTTTGATGTCTCCCAAGTGCAGAGGGCACTAGGACTAGAGAGAAAGGAGGCCATCTGCAGGGTCCAGGAGCCGAAGACCAAAAAGCAGCTGATAGGTTTTCTTGGAATGGCAGGGTTCTGTTGAATCTGGATTCCGAACTTTGGACTGCTTGCCTGGCCCCTCTATGAGGTCACCACTGGACCTCTGGTGACCAGGAAGGACCATACCAGGAAGGACCATACCTTCCTGGTATGGTCCGCTGACTGCAGGGCTGCCTTCGATGGCATCAAGAAGGCCCTCATGTCTACTCCTGCCCTAGGACTCCCAGACATGACCAAAACCTTCTACCTCTAAGTTCATTAACATCGGGGGGTGGCTGCGGGGGTGCTGACCCAACCTCTGGGCAGTACCAAAATACCGGTTGCCTACTTTTCTAAGAAGCTGGATCCTACCAGCCTTGAGTGGCCTGCCTGCCTGAGAGCTGTTGCTGCCACCACCATGGTAGCTGAAGAGGCCGGGAAGCTGACACTGGGCCAGCCTATGACAGTCTACATTCCCCACAGGGTCCTGGATGTCCTGGATGCAAAGGGGACCAACTGGCTGTCTGCAGGCAGGCTCACCAGGTACCAGGCCCTCCTCATCGACCAGGGGGATCTCACCTTGGCCACTACCACCTGCCTCAACCCAGCCACCCTGATGCCCATTGAGACTGATGCTGGAGATGAGAGAGCAGGAGTTGGACCAAATATATCGAGTATCCTCATTTTAGGGATTGGAGCAGGAGTTGGACCAAATATATCGAGTATCCTCATTTTACTCAAGGAAAAACAAAACAGCAAGAGCCATGATAGTTCAGTTCACACGAGAAAAAAACAGAGATTAAGTTTTATATAGAAGCAACAAGAATCAATTTATTACAAAGAAACCAAGATTGCGTCTTAAAGGAGTTTCCACAAGCAACATTAAATAGAAGAAGAAAGTACTACTTCCTTACTGATGAATTAAAGAAAAGATCAATCAGATTCAGATGGGAAAGAATAGAAGGTATTATGGTGTGATATAAAGAAGAGAGATACTGGTTGACGTCGGAACAAAAGGCCAAAGTCTCCTATGAAAGTTTAATGAAGGAATCTGAAGAGGGAAAACAAGGAGGAAGAAAAGGGGACAAAAAAGCACTGACACCTGGAAACGGGAATGGTAAAGAAAAAAATGAAGGCAAGATTTGATTCCCCGGAAGACTATGGCCACTTTAGTAAGAGTCAAGGGAGCAGAACGACAACATCAGAAAACCTAGGAGAAGGTGCATATGGTCCTGATGTGACAGTTCAGGGAATATCGGAATATCGGAATTGAACTTGGGCGACATAGGATCAGATACAGATACAATTGGATAAAATGAACGACACATTAAGTTCTTTTCAAATAATATAAATGGTCTGAATTCACCCCAGAAATGTAAAATAGTATTTGACAAGTTACGAAAGGCAAATTTGGATATCATCCTGTTAGAAGAAACAGACATTTGCCATAAACATGTGGCACATTTGGAAAACAAAAAATTAGGCAAGACATTTTATTCATCTTATGAAAAGAAGAAAAGAGGAGTAGTCACATATATAAAGGAAAATCTAACACCAGAATTGGCATTCAAGGATGTAGAGGGAAGATGTGTTGCAGTAACAATTTTGATGGGAAGTATGAAAATTTTAGTATGTAATATTTATGCACCAAATGGCCCAAAGACTAAATTCATTCAATTCTTACACTCAAAATTGAGAGAAACTGAATTTGATGAGCTCCTAGTGATTGGTGATTTTAATGGAGTGACGAACAATCAAAAAGACAAGAATAAGACAAAAAGAAATGGGGGAAATGATTTATTACCCCCCAAAATTTTTGAACTTCAAAAGGAAATCGATTTGGAAGATACTTGGAGAATAAGAAATGAAAAGAAACAGGACTATACCTTTTATTCCCATAGACATCAAACATGGTCAAGGATTGACATTGCATGGATAACAAAAAACTAGCGACTAAAATAGTAAAAATGGAGATACTACCTAGAGACATCTCAGACCATTGTCCATTGGAAATAACAATAAATCACAGGAATTATCAAAGGAAATGGAGACTAAATGAAAATTTGATTAAAACGGAAGAGGACAAGACGCATTACAATAAAATCATTCAAGAATATCTAGAAGTCAATGACATTGAAGAGACAAAACCACAAGTAATATGGGACACTCTTAAAGCCGTTCTTAGAGGATGCTTGATTCAACATGGTGCCAGGAAAAATAAAGAAAGAAATAAACAAATGAAGGAGGTGATGAATAAAATAGCTAATAAAGAGTCAGAGCTAAAAAAGAAACCGGAGAGTAAAAAATTGAATAAAGAATTAGTGAGACTTAAACAAGAGAAGTCTCGCTTAGAAACGGAAAGACAAGCAAGAGAGCTGAAATTTTTGAAACAACAATCATTTGAAAACGCGAACAGATCGGGGAAGTAGTTAGCAAGAAGAAACAAGCTACACAGATAACGACAGACAAGGAGATTATGGGAGAATTTAAGAAATTTTACAGTAAACTATACACGAAGGATGGAATAAAGAAGGAAAAAATTACAGAATACATAGGCCAACTGAAATTACAAAAAAAATTCAGAGGAAGTAAAGGAAAAATTGAATAAAGAAATTATGGTAGAAGAAATAGAAAAAGCAATTAACAAAGTGGATGCAGACAAGGCTCCAGGCCCTGATGGATTCACAGCAGGATTCTATAAATCAATGAAGAAAACTGTATTACCAATGCTAAAAAAGGTTCTAAACAAGGCATTATTATACCAAATAATTCCAGAATCTTGGAACCAAGCGGAAATCATAATGATACATAAAGAAGGCTCAACCTCAGAGGATATTAAGAATTATAGACCAATTTCCCTATTGAATGTGGATTATAAAATATTTATGAATATACTGGCGATAAGGTTAAAAGAATTTTTGAATGACTGGATAGGGGAGGACCAAACAGGGTTCCTCCCAGGAAGATATATGAAAGATAATATCCGCACAGTTTTAGACTTGATAGAATATTTTGAGTCGAACCATCAAAAAGAAGTTGCCATCCTATCGATCAACGCAGAGAAAGCATTTGATAATCTAAATTGGGACTTCTTCAAGATATTGATTCAGGAATTGGATATGGGGGCAAAATTTATAAATGCAATTAACGCTATTTATGATCTGCAAAAAGCTAAAATATGGATAAACGGCCAATTATCTGAGGAATTTCTGATTACAAAAGGAACAAGACAAGGATGTCCGCTATCCCCTTTAATTTTTATAATGGCTTTGGAACCATTGATGATGAAAATAAGAGAAGACATAAATATCAAAGGAGTAAAAATTGGAAAATATGAATATAAAATTAGAGCCTTCACAGATGATCTATTGGGAATTGTGGAAGACTCAATAAACAATTTGCAGAATTGGATTGGAAAAATACAAGAATTTGGAAAAGTGGCAGGC
The DNA here is from genome assembly GCF_037176765.1 of Anolis sagrei. NCBI lineage: Eukaryota > Metazoa > Chordata > Lepidosauria > Squamata > Anolidae > Anolis > Anolis sagrei. The sequence goes on along the minus strand of NC_090034.1, from coordinate 31,353,041 downwards.
TTCAAAATGAACAAAGGGAAAACTAAAATACTAACTAAGAATGTAGAAAAGGAAAAGCAAGAGAAAATTGCAATGAATACGGGAATGGAAATAGTAAAGAAACTAAGATATCTGGGGATTTGGTTGACAGCAAAAATCGTCAACTCTTGAAGAATAACTATGAATTGGCTTGGAATAAAATACAGAAAAATCTTTAAAAAATGGAAATTTTTGAACCTATATTTATTAGGTAGGATCCCGCTTATTAAAATGAATGTATTACCAAAATTACTGTTTCTATTTCAAAATATACCCATAATCAGAGACCAAACAGCTTTTAAAAAATGGAATAAATAACGCAATTTGTTTGGGATGGGAAAAGACCCAGAATTAAGTACTTGAATTTAATTGATAAGAAAACGAGAGGTTGACTAGGATTTCCCGATCTTAAAACATATCACGAAGCAAGCTTTCTCTTATGGATTAGAGACTGGATGATGTTAGAAAACGAAAAATGTCTGAACTTAGAAGGGCATGATCTACGTGTGGGATGGCATGCCTACACGTGGTATGATCGAGAGAGAAAAAGAAAAAAATTGGAAACCATTTTGTGAGAGCATCTTTATTAAGAGTATGGATGAAACATAAGAAATATTTTTATGACAAAACTCCATTATGGGTCTCACCGATGAAGGCACATCAAAGAAGATTGTTAGGCTGAAGAGCATGGCCGACATATAGAGACATTTTAGTAAGGAATACTTGTGAGATTAAACCTTATCAGCAAATAAAAGAAACAAATGCGAATATGACGTGGCTACATTATCTGCAAATGACAGAATATGTTAAACAAGATAATAAGATGGGTTTTGCCTGGGAAGAAACAATTTGGGACAAGATTTTGAAGACAAAGAAAAAAGTAATCTCAGTTATTTATAACACACTCTTAACTTGGCTAACGGAATGCGAACAGGTTAAACCATGTATGATAAAATGGGCAGAGAATATAAGAAGACCTATTCAATTTAGAGAGTGGGAGCAGATGTGGAACAAAAAGTTAAAATATGTTTATGCAACAGATTTTAAGGAAAACTGGATAAAAATGTTCCACAGATGGTATACCACCCCTAAGAAATTGGCTCTTATAAATAAAAATTCTTCTGATAAATGTTGGAAAGGTTGCCACCAGATAGGTACCTTTTATCATATGTGGTGGACATGTAAAGAAATAGCGAAATACTGGTCGATGGTACATGAAGAAACACAAAAAATCCTGAAGAGAGTATTTAAGAAGAAACCAGAATATTATCTACTAGGTTTCACAGATTTAGAATTACAATTAGATGAAAATTAAGATAAATTATTTACCTATCTTACGATGGTGGCGAGAATAACTTTGGCAAAACTTTGGAAACAGGATAGTATCCCTACCTTTGAAGAATGGCTAGGGAAAATCAGAGAAATAAGAGAGATGGATGAACTAACTTTTTTTTGAAAAAAAATACCGGGAATCCGATAAAGAGGATGGATTGGACCCTCTATGATAATTATGAGAAAGAAAGAAGTAAGTAAGATGAACCTTTTATTGTGGAGGTAAAGGAAACATTTTTAATTTTGGAGATACAGCACCTGATGAGATGGAAGTCAACCCTTTTTTTAAAAAAATTATACTTTTTTACTTTTCTTTTGTGTTTGCTCTTTTTATTTAGGATTTTTTATTTTTTTATTTTTTTTATTTGAACTTTGGGGGGGGGGTGCTTTCTATTTTTTTCCCTACTGTTCTATCTTCTTCTAAATATTCACCTTCTTTCGTTGTAATTTTCAAATATTTCAATAAAAACTACTTAAAAAAATAAGTGCCCCTTGCCCTGGCAGTTGAAGCACCGGGCCTCCCTGCTGTCCCTCTGCCCTCCCTGGCCCCTGGCCCTCCAAGTTGGCCTGGTCTGTGGTTCCCTCCAACGGCTCTCCTCGGCCACCCTGTCCCTTTCCGTCAGGGCAGCTATCATGCTGGTGGCCTGGATCTCCGCCTGGGCTTTTTGGTCATCTTTTACCCTAGACTCCAGCTTTTGAAGTATGAGTCTGATGTCCCTGGTGGATCTGCCAATGAACAGGGAGTTGATGGTTTTGAAATGTTCAGGATCAGAGGGAGCCATGTTGGTCCACTGCCTAGCTGCCTTGCAGATCCTATCATAGAAGTCCGAGGGATTTTCCCCTGACTCTTGATGAATGTTATAGAGCTTGGTGACATTCAGGGCCTTTGGGTAGTCTAGGGGCAGTGCAGCCAAGATCCCCCTGTGGAAACGTCCCAATGCCAACCTCCCAATGCCAACCTTCCAACATTGGTGTTGGGAAAACGAGCTCACTGTCCCTCCCCTCATCCACATCTGCCTTCATGATTTCTGCCTGGGCAGCTGCCAGAAGCCTGTGCTTTTCTTCTTGGGTCAGAAGGGTGGACAGAAGGGTCATCACATCCCCACAGGTGGGGTGATGGGTGATGAAAATTGTTCTAAAGAGTTCTACCATGGCAGTGGGCTCGTGGGACAGAGGAGCAGTGTTCCTCTTCCAGTTCAGAAGGTCTGAGGTGGTGAACGGGACATGGATGAGGACAGGTCTACCACCCACACCCACTATCTCCGGGAGAGGGGTCATGATGCTGAAGGAGTGGCTGCTCAGGCTCTGTTTGATGATGAGTGGTTCAAAGGACGCTGCAGATGGGGAGGCAGGGGTGGCCGCAAGGGAAGAAACAAGGAGGAAACAGGTGAGGGGGCAGGCAAGAGCACCAGGGATGAGGGGGTGGCAGAATGGGCATCCAAGACGCTATGAAACATGTGGCATAGGCCAGCTCAGCCCACCTGGCCTCCCCGTGACAATGGGCTAGGACAGCGGTTCTCAACCTGGGGGTCGCGACCCCCCAAGGGGTCGCTGGGCCATTTTCCGGGGGTCGCGAAGACACCTAAGTTAGCTCCGCCCCCCACCAAAATGGCTGCAGGATCCTGTGCGAGCCAAACAGCCAGGCGCTCCTGGTTGGCTCTCCTCTTCTCGCAGGACTGCAGGGAGTCAGGAGGAGGAGCTTGTAGGCAAAGCCGTGCGCGGGCCCTTGCCTCTTGCCTAGCAGAGAAGGGGCGAGGATTGAGCAGACCACCCAATGCTCTCCTCTTGCCCCCCCCCCCATCGCCTCAGAAGGTACAAGCCATGGAGGGAGCTACAGCCCCTTTGCCACTCGCCTCTTGCATCCTCCAGCCTCGGAAGGTGCAAGGGGCGAGTGGCAGGCTCCCCGCATGGCTGCAGCCATGGAGGGTGCCTTTGCCACTCGCCTCTTGCACCCTCCAGCCTCGGAAGGCGCAAGGGGCGAGAGTCAGGCTCCCCGCATGGCTGAAGCCATGGAGGGTGCCTTTGCCACTCGCCTCTTGCACCCTCCAGCCTTGGAAGGCGCAAGGGGCGAGTGGCAGGCTCCCCTCATTGCTGCAGCCATGGAGGGTGCCTTTGCCACTCGCCTCTTGCACCCTCCAGCCTCGGAAGGCGCAAGGGGCGAGTGGCAGGCTCCCCTCATGGCTGCAGCCATGGAGGGTGCCTTTGCCACTCGCCTCTTGCACCTTCCAGCCTCGGAAGGCACAAGGGGCGAGTGGCAGGCTCCCCTCATGGCTGCAGCCATGGAGGGTGCCTTTGCCACTCGCCTCTTGCACCCTCCAGCCTCGGAAGGCGCAAGGGGCGAGAGGCAGGCTCCCCGCATGGCTGAAGCCATGGAGGGTGCCTTTGCCACTCGCCTCTCGCACCCTCTGGCCTCTCAGGCAGCTGTGCCTGCACCACTCACAGGGCAGCAAAGAAGCCTCTTCAGGAAGTGAAGCGATTGAAGGTAGGATAAATCTAATCTTTTGTACATGCCTCTATTGTTTGTGGAATTCAGAATGCTCTTTGGTGCCTGGTGAACCGCAATTCCCATATGTCAGGGTCTATTTTTCCCAACCCCCTCCAGTATTTTCTGTTATGACGTAGCAACAAAAATATGGTTGGGGGTCACCACAACATGGAGAACTGTATTTAGGGGTCACGGCATTAGAAAGGTTGAGAACCACTGGGCTAGGAGCTTAAGGATAAGCTCCTCATCCATGCTGCCGTGGGCCGGCCAGAAGGAAATGCCACCAAGTTGTCTTTATTTAATCCCAGGTGGTACGGATGTCAAGCTGCAATCCCTTGCCAAAAACTGACATGTTTTGCAAGGTAGAGCAGTACATTTTTATAGAGAAACAGAGTTGTCAAATTCAAATTTCCTGCTCCTGCTCTCTTAGCTGGCTTCCCTCTGATTGGTTGGAGTCATCAGCTGGAAGGGAGGTGCAGCCAGCTTAGGCACGCCTCAGCCAATGGGAAAGCCAGCGCCACTTCGGCCTCTCAGCCAATGGGGAGCGAGGAGGTGGTCCGAGCGGGAAACAATGAACCAGGAGGAAAAGATGAGTGGATTAGGTGACTTAATGTTTGTACAATCGCCGGCGATAACTTTTAAAGTCCTCAAGCAGGCTTCTTCTATTGTGCTGAGTGTTTGGTATATACGTCTTTGTCTGACCCGAAAGTCAGACCCTTTGAAATCCTTGGGTCGGAGATATGGTTCCATTGATAGTATCTGACTTCTGATATCGGCCCAACAAAGAAGGAGGCTGTGGGGACATCAATATCCTCCTTAGCAGCAACTTTGCGGCAAAGGGGAGCCAGCTGATCTCCATGTGGAGTTTTGGGGTGCAAAAAGGTTATTACCAGGGTGGAGAGGTTAATACAGCAAAAGCGAAATAGCAATTGGTCTTGAATTAGTGTAGGAGAAGAATGGCACTGGTTTTGGAGCTATCCGTTGACCCACGGATACGGGGACTCGATGGGTTTCCGTATCTGCAGTTCAGAGGAATGCAATTTCGGCCTCTCGGAACGCTAAAATAGCATCCCAGGCGAGCCAGCAGCTGTCTGTGGCTTGGAAAAGGAAAGGTGGTGCTGTTCAATGCCAGGTCGGTAAATGGAAAAACTTCTATTATTAAAGATCTAATTCAAGAAGAACAATCTGACCTGGCTTGTATAACAGAGACCTCGTTGGACGAAGGGGGAGGGGTTAACCTCACCCAACTCTGCCCACCAGGTTACTCTGTGCAGCACCAACCAAGATTTGGAGGGCGGGGAGGCGGAGTTGCAGTGGTCTATAAGGATTTCATCCCCCTGATCAGGCGTCCCATCCCACAGTCATCTTCATTTGAATGTGCCGGCTTTAGGATAGGTGACCGGGACAGGATAGGGATTCTGTTGGTGTACCGACCACCCCGTTGCACTACAGTCTCCCTACCTGAGCTAGCAGGAGTGGTCTCGGACATGGCGTTGAGCTCCCAATGGCTTTTAGTCCTGGGAGATTTCAATGTCCATGCCGAGGCCTCTCTTTCAGGTGCAGCTCAGGATTTCATGGCCGCCATGGCAACCATGGGCCTGTCCCAACTAATGTCTGGTCCCACCCATAGTGCCGGTCACACATTGGATTTGGTATTTTCTCAGGGATGGGATGGGGGTGACGGGGTGGAGGAGCTGACCATTGCTCCATTGCCTTGGACCGATCACCACCTGATCAGATTTAGACTAACTGCGCCTCCTAACCTCTGCAGGGGTGGTGGACCCATTAGAATGGTCTGCCCCAGGAGACTTATGGATCCAAATGGCTTCCTGATGGCTCTTGGGGATTTTCCCACCTCCTTGGCATCGATCCTGTCGATGCTCTGGTCTCCCGCTGGAACAATGAGATGACCAGGGCTATTGATACAATCGCTCCGGAACGCCCCCTCTCAAGTAACGGAGCTAAACCAGCCTCTTGGTTTACTGAGGAGCTGGCAGCGATGAAGCGGAAGAAGAGGAGGCTAGAGTGTGTGTGGCGCCAGAACCCTACCAATCCAGCCCAAACACTTCTGAATGCCTTTCTAAGATCCTATGAAGTGGCAATAGCGGCGGCACAGAAAACATTTCTTGCAGCCAATATTGCATCTGCGAAGAATCGTCCAGCCGAGCTTTTCCGAGTTGTCAGGGATCTGTTAAACCCGCCGAAAAGCAAGGCCCCTGATAACTCGGTGGCTCGCTGTGAAGCATTTGCTTGATTTTTCGCGGATAAAATTGTGCGGATTCGGTCGGGTTTTGACGACATATTAACGGCAGTCTCTGGGGATGTAACGAGAACATCTGCTTGTCCAGTTTTATTGGATTCTTTTCAATTGGTTCAGCTTGAGGATGTGGACAGGATCCTTGGAGAGGTGCGACCACATGCATCCTAGACCCCTGCCCATCCTGGCTGATAAAAGAAGCCAGAGGAGGCTTGGCAGAGTGGGTGAAGGTGATGGTTAATGCCTCCTTACAGGAAGGAAAGTTTCCAGCGAGCTTAAAACAAGCTATTATAAAACCGCTGTTGAAGAAACCATCACTGGATCCCACTCAATTCGACAACTATCGGCCAGTTTCCAATCTCCCCTATTTGGGCAAAGTCATGGAACATGTGGTGGCAACACAACTCCAGGGGTTTCTGGTAGACACTGATTATCTAGATCCAGCACAGTCTGGCTTTAGGCCGGGACATGGAACTGAGACAGCCTTGGTCGCCTTGGTAGATGATTTTCGCCGGGAAATGGACACGGGGAGTGTGTCCCTGTTAGTTTTGCTGGACCTCTCAGCGGCGTTTGATACCGTCGATCACGGTATCCTTCTGGGGCGCCTCATGGACATGGGGCTCGGGGGCACGGCTATGTGTTGACTCCGATCCTTCCTTGAGGGACGGTCCCAGAAGGTGTTATTGGGAGACACCTGTTCAGCCCCACAACCGTTGTTGTGTGGAGTCCCACAGGGCTCAATCTTGTCCGCTGGGGGAGATCATTCAGAGTTTCAGACTGAGATGTTATCTCTACGCAGATGATGTCCAAATCTGTCACTCCTTTCCACCTGTCACCAAGGAGGCTGTCCAGACCTTGAACCGGTGCTTGGCTGCTGTGTTGGACTGGATGAGAGCTAACAAATTGAAATTGAATCCAGAGAAGACAGAGGTCCTACTGGTCAGTCGTAAGGCCGAACAGGGCATAGGGTTACAGCCTGTGTTAGATGGGGTTACACTCCCCCTGAAGATGCAGGTTCGCAGCTTGGGAGTGATCCTGGACTCATAGCTGAGCCTGGAATCCCAGGTCTCGGCGGTGGCCAGGAGAGCTTTTGCAATTAAAACTTGTGCGCCAGCTGCGCCCTTGGGAAGTCGGATCTGGCCACGGTGGTCCACACTCTTGTTACATCCCGATTAGATTACTGCAACACACTCTACATGGGGTTGCCTTTGAAGACTGTCCGTAAACTTCAACTAGTCCAGCGGGAGGCAGCCAGACTGCTCACCGGAGGGTCATACAGGGAGCATACCACCCCGCTGCTGTGTCAGCTCCACTGGCTGCCGATCCAGTTCCGAACACAATTCAAAGTGCTGGTTTTGACCTACAAAACCCTATACGGCTCCGGCCCAGTGTATCTGTCCGAACGGATCTCCCTCTACGTCCCACCCTGGAGTCTAAGATCCTCTGGGGAGGCCCTGCTCTTGACCCCGCCTCTATCACAAGTGAGATTGGCGGGACGAGGAGCAGGGCCTTCTCAGTGGTGGCCCCCCACCTGTGGAATTCGCTCCCTGGGGAAATTAGATCTACGACCTCACTCTCTCCTTCAGGAAAAAACTGAAAACATGGATTTGGGACCAGGCATTCGGACAATCGGGCAGATAAAGAAAGGACTTTGACAATGGCCAGGAAATGACTAATGGAATGGAATTTGGAACTCTGAATGATGAACGCTAATAGTTTTATATGATGTGTTGTATATTGATTGTTTTGATTATTTTAACTGTGATAATTGTTTTAACTATTGTTTTCTACATTATGTGTAATTTGTATAGGCATCGAATTGTGCCTTTTTTGTAAGCCGCCCTGAACCCCCCCTCGAGGGGTTGAGAAGGGCGGGGTAAAAGTATTATTATTATTATTAAACTTTATTTGTACCCAGCTAGCATCTCCTGAAGGACTCGATGCGGCTTACAAAGGCCAAGGCCTCAATACAAAACATAACAATACACCTAAAGCAAATTAAAACAGATTAAAGCAGTATTAAAACAACAAAACCACAAGCAATAAACAATACATCAAACAGGATAAAACTAGGCCAGGCCAGAGTAAAGGGTACAGGATTAAAAAGTGCTGATGTGACAGGTGGTATATAAGGCCTATAGGGCAAGTGAGGTGTGCAATGTGCAGCAATCCTAATTCTAATAAAGTGCTTCTGGGACTTGGTGTTGGAGATTTCCTAATCGGGAAAGGCACATCGGAACAGCCAGGTCTTCAAGTTCTTTCTGAAGACTGCCAATGTAGGGACTTGTCTAAGATCTTTGGGGAGAGTGTTCCAGAGACGGGGGGCCACCACGGAAAAGGCCCTGTCTCGTGTCCCCACCAACCGTGCTTGCGACGCAGGCGGGATCACGAGCAAGGCCTCTCCAGATGAGCCTAGTGAACGCGTAGGTTCGTAGATGGAGATGCGGTCATGCAGGTAGGCTGGTCCCAAACCGTTCAGGGCTTTGTAGGTAAGCACCTGCACCTTAAATTGGGCTCGGAAGGTAAACGGCAGCCAGTGGAGCTCCTTGAACAGGAGGGTTGACCTCTCTCTGTAGGGAGCACCAGTTAACATCCTGGCCGCCGCTCGTTGGACAAGTTGGAATTTCCGAGCCGTTTTCAAGGGCAGCCCCACGTAGAGCGCATTACAGTAATCCAACCTAGATGTGACCAAGGCATGGACCACCCCGGCCAGATCAGCCTTCGCGAGGTACGGTCGCAGTTGGCGCATGAGTCTTAATTGTGCGAAAGCCCTCCCAGACACCGCCGACGCCTGAGCGATGAGTCCAGGAGGACTCCCAGACTGCGGACCTGTGGTTTCAGGGGGAGTGTAACCCCGTCCAACACAGGTTGCCACCCTATACCCCAGTCAGGTTTACGATCGACCAGGAGGACCTCTGTCTTGTCGGGATTTATCTCCAGCTTGTTCCTCCTCATCCAGATAGACACAGCGGCCAGGCACTCGTCCAGCACCCGAGAGGCCTCCTTGGAATTGGGTGGAAATGAGTAGTAGAGTTGTGTGTCATCTGCGTAGAGGTAGCACCTAACTCCAAAACTCCGGATGACCTCTCCCAGCGGTTTCATGTAGATGTTAAAAAGCATGGGAGACAGAATGGAGCCTTGCGGGACCCCACAGGTCAAGGGCCAGGGGTCCGAGCAGGCGTCTCCCAGCTTCACCAACTGGGATCGAGCTCCAGGAAGGATCGGAGCCACGACAGAACCGTGCCCCCGAGACCCATCCCAGAGAGACGACCCAGAAGGATACCATGATCGATGGTATCAAAAGCCGCTAAGATGTCCAAGAGAACCAACAGAGTCACACTCCCCCTGTCCAGCTCTCTACGGAGGTCATCCACCAAAGCGACCAAGGTTGTCTCGGTGCCGTGACCAGGCCTGAAACCAGACTGAGACTGATCTAGGTAGTTGATGTCATCCAAAAAGCCCTGGATCTGGGAGGCGACCACCTGCTCCAGCACCTTACCCAAAAAAGGGAGGTTGGAGATCGGTCTGTAATTGTTCAGCACCGTGGAGTCGAGGGAAGCCTTTTTGAGGAGTGGCCGAATCACAGCCTGTTTGAAATTAGATGGAAAAATCCCTTGCTCCAACGATGCATTAATGATCAACACAAACCAATCAACCAGCCCCTCCTTGGCCGATTTAATTAGCCAAGATGGGCAAGGGTCTAGAGTCGAAGTGGTCGCCCTCACAGCTCCAAGGACCTCTTCCACGGTCTCAGGAAGAACAAGCCTAAAAGAATCCCACAAAATTGGACAAGCAGATGCCTCAATCACCTCATCTGGTACTGTGATGAAATTGGAGTCGAGCTTGAGGCGTATCTGAGCAACTTTGCCTGCAAAATGGTGTGCTAACTCGCAACACCGAGTTGCTGGGTCGTCGAAGGTCTCCTCCACCACAGGTGGATGAAGGAGTTCCCCAACAACCCGAAACAACTCCGATGATCTATTTGCTGCAGACGCTATACGGGTGGTCGTGAAAGATTCCCTGGCCACCTGAATAGCCATGGAGTATGCCTTAAGAGAGGCTTTAGCCCATGCTTGGTCAGACATGTCCCAGGATTTCCTCCAAATGCGCTCTAGCCCCCTTCTCGTATGCTTCATCACAGCCAGCTCCCCAGTAAACCAGGGAGACGGCCTGTCACGATGCAACGTGATGGGGCGTTCGGGAGCGATCGTATCTATCGCCCTGGACATCTCCCTATTGTAGAGATCTACCAAGGCGTCCACAGAATCGCCAGGCTCCATTTCAGGAAGAACCCCAAAATTCCTCAGGAATCCATCCGGATCCATCGGTCTCCTGGGGCGGACCATCTTAATCAGTCCTCCACCCCTGCAAAGGTTGAGGGTCGCAGAGAGTCTAAAACTGATCAGATAGTGATCAGACCATGACACCGGAAGGATGTTTTGTTCTTCCACTCTGATCATTCCACTGTCCGCCACAAAAACTAGGTCGAGTGTATGTCCAGCCTGATGGGTGGATCCAGATATAATTTGTGACAGTCCTATGGTCGTCATGGCAGCCATAAAGTCCTGAGCTGCACCGGACAAGGAGGTCTCGGCATGGATGTTAAAGTCTCCCAGCACCACCAGGCGCTGGGAGGCCAGGCCGAATTGGAGACCACCTCTGCAAGCTCAGACAAGGAAACTGCTGGGACGCGGGGTGAGCGGTACACCAGCAGAAACCCCACACTGTCACGATTCCCCACCTTCAGGTGGACACACTCAAACCCAGGTGCTTGTGGAACAGCACATCTGGTCACGACAATGGATTGCTGAAAGACAACTGCGACCCCTCCTCCCCGCCCCCCCTGTCTGGCCTGCTGATGCACTCCGAAACCCGGTGGACACAGCTGAGTGAGATTTACTCCCCCCAGCTCATCCAACCAGGTCTCAGTAATGCAAGCCAGATCCGCCCTTTCATCCAGGATCAAGGCTGAACAGGGGAAGTGTTCTTGGGCGGGAAAGTGTGGCTGATTGCATGGGGACAACTGGGGCAAATGGGGTCTCAAATGCATACAAACCAGGAGGGGGGGCCCTAACCGGGGAGCTGTCTGTGGATTTATCTCGGGGACCTGATGGAACAAGGCGGGAAGGTACCCCGGTGTCAAAGAGGGGGCAAATATGAGGGTCCACAACTACCCTTCTGATGGTAATGCCCCATTTCTTTAGGCAGGATCGCATTGCCAATAGCTCGCCAAGCCATAAGTTGTCTTCTGGTGTAATTAAAAGACGAGTGGAGCGGTCAGGTGATTGATAGTCCCTCCGCAGCCATGTTATGGCTTTCAGTCTTACTTCCCAAGGTCTTTTTACTAGGATTTGGGCCAGAGAGTCACAAACCGCCCTCCTAGAAGTCCATCTGCCTCTATTAATCATTAGGTCAGCAATGTCTATCGCAAAATTGTCTGTTAGGAGATGTTGGTCCTGAGCACAAACTGCGATTGGCTGAACAATAGGATCTGATGTTATATTATCAGTCGTCCTCTGAGAGACCATGGATGTTGTCCACCAATCCAAGATGTTCTCATTCCTATGCTTACCCGACAGCCCTCCCCTTCCCTCAGTCATCTTAACATTCATCCCTCCTTCCATCCCAAGGTCCAATGAGCCTTTCTCTCCATTTGGGCACAAGTCCTCAGTCAGGTCTGCACAAGGGAGATTGTCTGTCCTTGGGGGAACGGATTGCATTTTTGAAAAAGAGGCAAAACCTCTAAAGAGATGGTCCATTTTCTCATTCAGAATCTTAATTTGAAGCAGCAAAAGGTTGAATGATTCACCCAGGAGATCATATAGGTGCGATAGGTGGTTCTTCGCACGAGACTCTGTTTCAGCCATTCCTATGTCTATAGTAAATACCACTCGCACCACTAACATCCGTCCACTCTTGCCAGCCCCCACTCACAACCAACTTACGTCACAATCAGTCACTCCGCCAGTCACTCCACAGAAACCCATGCTCTCCTCATTCTTCCACAGTTTCTCTCACCAACCAATACTGACCTTCACACTCTCTCACCAATATACACAACCAACTACCATCCGCACCTTCCTATGTCTCCACTTTCTCTATCAACAGCCAGTTTCGTGAGCTCTCCTGGGGCCACTTCATACAGATCACCAATGCAATCCCTATCCTACACTATCAATCCCTATCCTACACTATCAATCTCCTATGTATAATCCTATTTATTCTCTACACCTCCCGACACAATCAGCAACCAACACATACAACATACAACATGTAGTCAACTATATCTATAGAGTAGCTAACCAGAAAGAGGGAAAATAATAATAATAATAATAATAATAATAATAATAATAAAAGAATCAAATTAAAAATCAGAAGTAAAAATAGAAACAAAATAAAATAAAAAAATAGAGTCAGATGGCGAAGATCACAGCAACGATGGAATTCTGTCGAAGCTCCAAATTCTCCTCCGTTGCCAAGGTCTGCTGGCAGGGCCTGATTGGCGATGAGCGGGGGGGCCAGATGGTGCGGTGCCCGAGCGGCTGGGCCTGCTTGCGGGGCCTGCCGGTCTGCTGGGCTCTTCGCCCCCCCCCCCCCGGTGGAACAAGGGGGCCAGATGGTGTGGCACCCGAGCGGCTGGGCCCGCTTGCGGGGCCTGTCGGCCTGCTGGGCTCCTCGGCCCCCACCCCGGTGGAACAGGAGGCCAGATGGTGCGCCGCCCAAGTGGCTGGGCCTGCTTGTGGGGCCTGCCGGCTTGCTAGGCTCTTCGGCCCCCACCCCGATGGAACAGAGGGGCCAGGTGGTGCAGCGTCCGAGCGGCCGGGCCTATTTGCGAGCCTACAGGCCTGCTGGGCTCTTCGGCCCCCACCCTGGTGGAACGGGGGGGCCAGATGGAGCGGCGCTCGAGCAGCCGGGCCTACCAACTGGGAGGGGCCCGGTAGAGAAGGCCTGATGGTGCTTCGCCTCCGCTGCAGCCTGCTGGAGGCTCCAGCCCTTACCCGATGTATTTGGGCTCCCGGATTGCTGCTCCATTCTCCGCCGGGACTCCTCGTTAGGGCCTGGTCGCCGGCCGATGCAGGCCCCACAGCCTCGCCTCCAAGATGTCGGCTGGAGGTAGGAGCTCGAAATAAAGTACCCGAAATAAATAAATAAATAAATAAATAAATAAATAAATTTAGAGTGAGCCAGTGAACAGAAACAATGTATCACTATAAGAGATAGAAAGTTGCAATCTAAAGATACTTTATTAGGGGATTTGTTACAATGTTAGATTGAGGGGAAGAAAGCAAAGCAAGACAAAGCAGAAGGAGATCTCTTGGTTGCAGCCATTGTTGTGATCACATTCCTATCAATGCTGGCCCAATTGGGCAACGGAGAACTGCGAAACTCCCTGCTGCAGGTCAGATCAGCTTGAAGGCAGGGAGTTCTGGGTTGTTCCTCCTCAAGTGGTTTGAATTCTTTGTCCTGCATTTTGTAATTTAGGATATTATTCAATCCAGGCAGGGAATAAACCAACCTGGACACAGCATATAATTGGAGAACACAGAAAAGATTGGCCCCTCTGAAAACCAATATGTGAGACTACACAAAGAAGCCATTGAAATCCACAGGTAGACAATTTCAACAGAAAGGAGGAAGCCATGAAAATGAGCAAAATCTGGCTCCCAGTATTTAGAAAGACCAGAATCGAGACAGAAAATAAAGAACACCACTCAGAAACATGGGAACTTCAGACAGCAAACAACCAAGTGCCAGTTAACACCTCTCAAACAGAGAATGCAGGTGAAAGGTCAGGAAAGAATGCTAATGAAACATGGTCACACAGTCTGGAAAACCCACAACAACCCAATAAATGGATGCTTTGTCCATTCCTCAAGAGAACCTCCAGCCCCTGGGATTAGTTGATGGTCCCCCATCCTATTATTATGATTGTTATATTTGTTTATACCCAGCTTTCTTCTCATAAACAAGACTCAAACCGGCTCATAACATTCACAACAAGACAAATTATACCTACAGCACATAAATACGCAACAAGGTTGACCCTGCTTAACTTGGAGATGGGATCTGCTGCCTTAGGGTGGAGCTTTCCAAACATTTCATGTTGGGGGCACCCTTTTTAGGCATGCATAATTTGGCGACACATTCGTTTGATTTTATTGGTAAGCCAGAGGTTAGAGCAACTCCTTATAAGATACGTGTTGGAGCATGCAAGGAATCTGTGCCAACAAAGAGAAAAAATAGGACAGGTGCAAAGAAGCCAGAATGGATGTCCAAAGAACTTCTAACTGTGCTAAGACACAAAAGAGACATGCACAAGAAGTGGAAAAAGGGAGAAACCACCAAAGAAGAATTCAAACAAATAGCCAACACCTGTAGGGAAAAGGTCCACAAGGCTAAAGCACAAAATGAGCTCAGGCTTGCCAGGGACATTAAAAACAATGAAAGGGCTTCTTTTCTTATGTCAGTGGAAAAAGGAAGAACAAGGAGGCGATAGGGCCTCTTCGAGGAGAAGGTGGGGCAATGTAGACAGGGGATAGGGAAAAGGCAGAACTACTTAATGCCTTCTTTGCCTCGGTCTTCTCACAAAAAGAAAGTCATCTTCAACCTCAGCAAGATGGAGTGGATGAGGGATTAAGGACATCCAACCCCAAATTAGGAAACAAGTCGTCCAGGAATACCTGGCCACTCTAGATGAGTTAAAGTCCCCAGGGCCAGATCATCTACACCCAAGAGTATTGAAGGAACTAGCGGAAGTCATTTCGGAACCATTGGCAATCATCTTTGAGAGTTCTTGGAGAACGGGAGGTTCTAGCAGATTGGAGAAGGGCCAATGTGGTCCCAATCTTCAAGAAGGGAAAAAAGGATGACCCAAACAATTACCGTCCGGTCAGCCTCACGTCGATACCAGGCAAGATTCTGGAAAAGATTGTTAAGGAAGTGGTCTGCAAACACTTTGAAACAAATGCGGTCATTGCTAATAGTCAACATGGATTTATGAAAAACATGTCATGCCAGACTAATCTGATCTCTTTTTTCGATAGAGTTACAAGCTGGGTAGATGCGGGGAATGCCGTGGATGTAGTGTAACTGGATTTCAGTAAGGCCTTCGACAAGTTCCCTCATGACTTTCTGGCAAACAAACTAGTCCAATATAGACTAGGCAAAACTACGGTGAGGTGGATCTGTAAGTCCCCCCTCGGGGGTCCCCCCTCGCCCTGAGTCCCCCCTCGGGGGTGAGAAGGGCGGGGTATAAGTAGCAGAAATAAATAAAAAATAAATAAATAATTGGTTAAATGGACGAACCCAGAGGGTACTCACCAATGCTTCCTCTTCATCTTGGAAAGACGTGACAAGTGGAGTGCTGCAGGGTTCTGTCCTGGGCATGGTCCTGTTCAACATCTTTATTAATGACTTAGATGAAGGGTTGGAAGGCATGATCATGAAGTTTGCAGACGACACCAAATTGGGAGGGATAGCCAATACTCCAGAGGACAGGAGCAGAATCTTGACAGATTAGAGAGATGGGCCAAAACTAACAAAATGAAGTTGAACGGGAACAAATGCAAGATACTCAGGCGGAAAAAACAAAATGCAAAGATACAGAATGGGGGAGGCCTGGCTCGAGAGCAGTACGTGTGAAAAGGATCTTGGAGTCCTTGTGGACAACAAGTTAAACATGAGCCAACAATGTGATGTGGCGGCAAAGAAAGCCAATGGGATTTTGGCCTGCATCAATAGGAGCATACTGTCTAGATCCAGGGAAGTCATGTTACCTCTCTATTCCGCTTTGGTTAGACCACACCTGGAATACTGTGTCCAATTCTGGGCACCACAATTCAAGAGAGATATTGACAAGCTGGAATGTGTCCAGAGGAGGGCTACTAAAATTATCAAGGGTCTGGAGAACAAGCCCTATGAGGAGCGCCTTAAGGAGCTCGGCATGTTTAGCCTGAAGAAGAGAAGGCTGAGAGGAGATATGATAGCCATGTATAAATATGTGAGAGGAAGCCACAGGGAGGAGGGAGCAAGCTTGTTTTCTGCTTCCCTAGAGACTAGGACGTGGAACAATGGATTCAAACTACAAGAGGGGAGATTCCATCTGAACATGAGGAAGAACTTCCTGACTGTGAGAGCTGTTCAGCAGTGGAACTCTCTGCCCCGGAGTGTGGTGGAGGCTCCTTCTTTGGAAACTTTTAAACAGAGGCTGGATGGCCATCTGTCAGGGGTGATTTGAATGCAATATTCCTGCTTCTTGGCAGGGGGTTGGACTGGATGGCCCATGAGGTCTCTTCCAACTCTTTGATTCTATGAGTCTATGAATTGGTGACTGTGTGTGTGAAGCCGATAGGAGCTTTAGGAGGGTCTTCCTCAGGAGAAGGGACCCTAGGACCCCACCAAAGAGGGTTCGCTACTTTAGCGAGGCAAAGAAGCCTGATTTCAGCAATTTTATTTAGATTAAAAGTTCAGAATGAAGCTCACCAAAGTTGAAGATGCGGCACCGAGGTGTTTATTAGCGATTCAGCTGAAAAGGATGCAATGAAGCAATCATTCACCTACAAAGCATACCAGTACAGAGATCAGAGGCATTTTTATAGGAATTTACAGGTTTGAAAATTCCCGCCCTCCGCCCTCCTCCCAGCTCGCAGGTGATTGGCCGACGTGATTCCAGCTGAGAGGAGGCGCGGCCGCTCGCCCTGCGTCAGGACGAATCACGGAGCTCCTCCGCTGCACGGGAGCCAATGGGAAGACTCCCCCCGTCTCAGCGCTCTGGCGAATCAGAAGAAGGGAGGTGGGACGCAGCGGGAACAATGGGCTGGTGAAGGGATCAATGGATTTGATGCCCAGTCTATTGTCCTTGAGTGGATTTGGGATGAGCCTTGATTACCTTATCCGGATCTTCCTGTTACAGTCAGATAAGGCACAAAGGAGAGGCTTGGGAGGAATGTCTAGTTTTGAATGAAGTAAACAAAATTGGGAAGGCAACCTCCCATTGTGAAATGACCCAAAAGTTTGCCAAAGGAAATTCCAGTCTGATGGCCTCAACTCTGAAATCAAATAGGGATTCCAAGTCTTATTGTTCATGTCAGAGTTCCAGGATATGGGGTTTTCTGTGTTCGCTGATGGTCCTTACGATTGCTGACCACTGCCCTGAGGAGTTTCCCCCCTCCCATGAGGAAGGGGCGAGGGGTTGGGTGCCAAGGAAAAATACATGGGGAAAGATAGGAATCCAGAAGAAATTCATATCAAACCTCCCTTCCCTCCCTCCACTCGCCAGATAAATTGATTAAAATATTAATTTTATTAAAGCATGAGTCCATAGTTCATATTGGGGAATTCGGATAGGAAAAAGAGTTAATTGGAGCCAAAAAGAAATTTGAAGAAAGTCCAACAGTCACAAAAGGGTGTTTGATTATTTCCACTGAGCCAAAGGATGGATTCCCACAGCGCCAAGGTCGAGTTGGTCTTTGGTCCTTGGGAAACTATAACTCCCTCCAAGGACTGGAGCCCCGAGGCCAGGCTCTTCCCCGAGAGCCTCATGGGGTAGCCGCACCAAGTCTTCAGGGCCAGGGCCTGGCAGAGGCGATGAAATGGCGAAGTGTAGCAGTGCGGCAGCAGCGAAGCCGGCTTTTTTGACAATCAGCTGTTTCTTGTAAAATATATTCTTTAGAACAAAAGGTTATTTCCCAGGCGTAGAAGCCCGAAATGCAAAAAGCAAAATAGCAGATAGTGTTAAAATCAAGCTAGGAAAAATATGCCATCAAAATGGAGGCGATCTGCCATCTCGCGGATACTGGGGCCCCAAAGGGGAGATTCGGTATCCGCGGTTTGGCCAAGCGCAGATTCGGCCTCCCCAGAACGCCAGGAAGGCACCCCGGGCAGGCCTGCAGTCTCCCATGGCCTGAAAAAGGTTAGTTTCATGTACTGGGATAGTTTCAGGGAAGAAGAGACACAAAGTATCAAGCTAGAGAGTCAAAAGTTGCAATTTAATTAATCTTTATTTGGGGATTTGTTACAAAGTTGGGGCTGGGTAGGAAAGTGAAAAGAGAGAGAGAATAGGGCTGTGTTGAGTCCCTGGTTGAGCTTGCTGTTGGGGCACATTTCATCAGTTTGGCTCAATCTTTGCACCCAGGAACTGCGGAACTCCCTGCTGCAGGTCAAATAAATGTAAAGGCAGGGGTCTGGGCTGCGCTCGGTATCATGTGTGTTAACTGTAAAATAAGATGCATGAAGCTGATTGGTTGGGCAATGCTCGGGGAGATGGCTGAGCTTGAGACTTTTGGTTGCTGTTACATTTTTGTTCAGGATTGAGCAAGTCTTTTGAGAGAAAAAGAGAGAAACAGAGAGACAGAATTTGGAGTGTGCTCTTGCTTCATGAGCTACTGAAGGAGTTTATCCACATGGCCAAAAGAAAGAGTATTTTAAATCTCTCTTAAAAGGACATTATGTGAGTTGAAGCAACTGATCACATTGTACATGTATTGTTCTGAAATACGAAGAGTAAACTATTTGTTCTTTACTGTTTGCCTGTGTGGCATATTTTCTTTCTCTGGCAAGGCAGTGTGTGGGCTGATCAAACGTGAACTACATGTGGTTTATTGTACATTACGTCCTAGTACGGAAACAGACACAAACTGTAATAACAAAGTGTATGGGGACACACATTTTACAAAAATGTTTCTTCCTTTTCATTTATTTTTAAATGTGTGGTTGAAAACCAGAACCCCAAAAAAGACCCTAAAACCGTGATGGTGAACCTATGACACACGTGTCAGCACTGACACGCATGGCTATTTTTGATGACACATCAAAAATAGCAGACACATGCGGCCACATACTGAGAAATACACTTTATAAAAGCCAATCTAATTCCATCCTTAAATTTGTAAAAGGCTCTACAAATTTAACATTTGCACGTTTGAGCATTGTTCACTCCATAACTCAGCATGGATTATACATTTTTCTTATTTAAACTATAAATATTGCAAAATTATGGGTTTTTTTCTCAAAGTGACACTCCACGTAAGTTATGCTCAGGTTTTTGGCAAATTTTGACACACCAAGCTCAAAATGTTGCCCATCACTGCCCTAAAACCATGGACTAACCCTAGGTGCTAATGCTCAGTCATTAGAGGCCTATAGCTCAGCTGCCAGCATCGAAGCCTTTGGCTGACATGGAGCCTTCTAAGACTTAAAGGTGCAATTTTTGTCATGGCCACTGGAGGCCAGCAAAGAGGAGGGCATTGGAGTCCCGGAGTCCTGGGCAAAAGGGGCAGAAGACCAAGCGGGTGCAATTCTCGGTGTGTCCACTGGGGGTGGCAAAGGGACCTTTGTAAGAGTTACAGACACAAATGGAAGTTGTAGTCACAAAATGTATGGGGACACAGTGTTGATCACAAACACCTTTTGTGGGTATTTTATGTGTAAGGTCGTAATAATAACAACAATAATAATAACATCCATGCCCATGATTTGCCTCAAATTGAGCTGCATGGAACATATAGGCCACAGATCTAAAACAATTTGGAACCAATTCCTAATAGTCCTGGATCGTTATACATCAGGGAATGCTATGGGTGCATTCTACATTTGACACCACATTGACTGGCTTTCCATGCTATGGAATCCTGGGAGTTGTAGTTTTCCAAGGAGCTCCTCGTGGCACAGTGGGTTAAAGCGCTGAGCTGCTGAACTTGTTGACTGAAAGGTTGCAGCTTCTAATATGGGGAGTGGTGTGAGCTCCCGCTGTTAGCCCCAGCTTCTGACATCCTAACAGTTTGAAAACATGCAAATGTGAGTAGATCAATAGGTACCTTGGCAGGAAGGTAATGGCACTTCACGCAGTCATGGCAGCCAAATTACCTTGGAGATGTCTACTGACAACGCCGGCTCTTTGGCTTAGAAATGGAGAAGAGCACCACCCCCAGAGTCAGACACGACTGGACTTAATGTCAGGGGAAAACCTTTACTGATGTCGAATACAAATTTGGGAGGGCCTGTCTAGGCAGAGACCAGCCAGACCCAAAAGGAGAATCCGGGACACCTGGTGAGACAGCAAGCACCAAAGAAGATTTTCCCCTAATTTTCCCAAAATAAAGTCTCACCAAGTTGAAGGAAAGCCACCGAGATGTTTATTTCATTACAGATGGAACAGATGATAACCTCAGTTATCTGCCCAGGAGCCAATATAACCCAATGGGCAGAGAAATACAATATTTATAGAGTTGTCAGATTCAAACTTCCCGTGCCCACCTTCTGAGCCGGCTTCTTGTTGATTGGTTGGAACATCAGCTGACTGGGAGAAGCGGCCAGGGGAGGCTGCATTCTATCCAATCAGAGTGCTAGCCCCGCTTCAGCCGCTCAGCCAATGAGGAGGGAGGAGGCGGGCCAGGTGGGAAACAATGAATGAAATGAGTAAATTATAGGATTAAGATGACCAGTGTTTGCCAAATGACCAGGCGATAGCTTCAGGCTCTCAAGCCTGGTATAAGTTATTGTTCTGTCCTTTTGAATTAACATTTTTGTCTGGCCCCAAGAGGCCAGGTCCTTTGTCTTACTGTCTTGTGATATGGAGTTCACTGATGAAGCAGAGATAGGTTCCGGAGGTCAGGATGTGGCACAGCAGGGAGGCAGTGACAAATCCCCAGTTCCTCACAGATGGGGAAATGTCCTTTGTGTTGAGTGATTCAATATGTCCATAGACTCCATTATTCTGGATGGGCAGACAATCAGGCCTCCGAGGTCCAGGCACATAAAGCCATTTACTTATTTTCCATGCAAATGGATCTGGTTGAGTCCTTTGTTAGGGGATTATTGGCTCAGGAAGTTTGGAAACTCCAAGAGCCACAAGTTGCTGGTATATGAAAAGATGGCTTCCGTTTCATATTTTCTTATTATAGACATACATACATATAGGGAATGGGGTATGAGAGCATACATATTGTTCATAGGGGGAAAAGGGGAAACTGTGCAGGGTCTAAGGGGATTCATGTCAGCCCCCAAAGTCCATAAAAGATTTATAAAGGTTGGCAAAAATCCATAAAAGTTTCTATAAAGTTCATTAAAGTCCATAAGAATTTACAAGAGTTCATGGGGGTGCAGGAAAGTTCATTCATAAAAGAAGGGGTTCATCTTATAATTCTAATTCATGAAGGGCCGGATTGGCCTGCCAGGGGCCGGGGGTCCCAAGAGGTGACCACAAGGGACTCCTCGGGTATGGTAGGCTTCCAGGTCAGGCTTTATGTCCATGGGTTGAAAACACAACCATTGCTGCTGCGTGGGGCCATTGAAGGAGACCTTCTGGTCCCCACATGAGGTTCCACATGGTGAGGTGGATTTCCAGGGCACAGGGGTCCATTCAGCAGAAAGTGGTATAGCAGTTAGTCTTAGATTAGACCCAGAAAAAAGTTGGCACCGGTTTGGGGTCAATCAATTGACCCGTGGATACAGGGACGTGGTGGGTTTCTGTATCCGCGGTTCAAAGGAATGCAGTGTCGGCCTCCCTGGGACACTGCAAGAGCATCCTGGGCAAGCCAGCAGAGATCTGCGGCTCAGAAAAAGGAAAGTTCATGCTAGTTGGCTTTAGAGTCAGTAAAGGGACACAATGTATCACTATGGAGAGAGAAAAGTTAGAGAAAAGGATACTTTTTTATTAGGGACTAGCTGTACCCGCCACGTGTTGCTGTGGCCAACCTTCCCTCCCTCCTTCTCTCCTTCCTTTCCTCTACTTCTTTCCCTTCCTATTTATCTTCTTCTTTCTTCCATCTCTACCTGTTTCTTTCCTCCATTTCTTTGCTCTTTGGTTACATCCTTCCTTCTTTCCCTTTCACTTTTTTATTTCCTTCTCTCCTTCCTTGTTTCTCTCCCTTTCTTTCTTTCCTTCCTTCTTTTCTTCCCTACTTCCCCCTTTCCCTCCTTCATTCCTTCCCTCTTTCCCTCCTTCTCTCATTACTTCTTAACAGTCCCTTTCAACTCTATTCTGTAAGTCTATTTAATTTGTATTATATAGTAATATATAATAGTAACATAGTATATAGTAATGTATATAAAATATATAAAATATTGTATTTATATCTTACATAGAAAGAAGGAAAGGAAGAAGGAAGGAAGGAAGGAAGGAAGGAAGGAAGGAAGGAAGGAAAAAGGGAGGGAGGGAAAGAGGGAAAGAAGGAAAGGAAGGAAAGGAAAGGAAAGAAGGAGGGACAGGAAGGAAGGAAAAAGGAAGGAAGGAAGGAAGGAAGGAGGCAAAGGAAGGAGGGGTGAAGAAAGGAGGGAGGGAAGGAAATGAAGGGGAAGGAAATGAAGGGGAAGGAAATGAAGAAAGGGAAAGGAGGAGGAAAGGAAGGGAGGGTGGAAGGAAAGGAAAGGAAGAAGGAAGGAGGGACAGGATGGAAGGGAAGGAGGGAAAGAAGGAAAGGAAGGAGGGACAGGAAGGGAAGGAAGGGGGAGAAGGAAAGGAAGGGAAGGAAGAAAAGGGGGGAGGAAAGAAGGGAAGGGAGTGAGGGAGAGAAGGAGTGTGGCAGAGGGAGCTACTTCCCAGTCTGGATGTTAATAGAAGAGAGAGAGAGAGAGAGAGTTAAATGTATGCTCCTGTTGCCGAGACAGATCTACAGAAATGAGAGAGAAGGAGAGGGAGGAAAGAAAGAAGGAGTTGGAGGAGGAAGAAGGGAGCAGGACGCAGAGGAATGGGAGAATTCAAAAATAAAATTTGTTTCTGCCTCTTTCTTTCCTCCTTCCTGCAGTGAAGGGAGGGAGGCAAGGAAGAGTTGGTGAAGAAGGCAACGGTCTCTCTCCCCTCCTCCCTCCCTCCCTCCTGCCTGGTGCTTCCACCCCGGCATCTTGGAGGAAGAGGAGTCCCTTTTGTTATCTTGAACATCCATGCTTCCAGGAACTGTGGAACTCCTTGCTGCGTCTCAGATCAGCTTGAAGGCGGGGGCCTGCTAGTTCATCCTCATTACCTTTTAGTTTTCCAAAGCCTTTAGAGTAGGCATGGGCAAACTTTGGCCCTCCAGGTGTTTTCGACTCCAACTCCCACAATTCCTAACAGCCTACCGGAATTGTGGGAGTTGGAGTCAAAAACATCTGGAGGGCCGAAGTTTGCCCATGCCTGCTTTAGAGTGCGAGAGCCTCACCAAACGCAATCCCCCAGAATCGCATTGGTTTTAGTTGCTGCATCACACAGTTGCCTATGGCTTACACGCAGCCCACTACGGCTCAAAGATGCAATTTCCGATGTCGCCACTGGAGGGTGGCCAAGGGCAATGCATTGGAGCCGCGGCCTTCTGGGCAAAACAGCGCCTCTGACGAAGGGGCAGAAGATCAAGCGGGTGCAATTCTCGGTGAGTCCACTGGGGACGGCAAAGGCATTCGTTGCCATAGCGACGGCTTTGGCGGAAAACTCGGCCCCGGCTCCCGTGCTGCCTCGCGCTGTATCCATAGCGACCGTTGCCGAGGCCTCGCGGCGCCATGGAGCGCGGAGCCTCGCCGCTCTACTTGTGGCTGCTCTTGCTGCTTCCGTGGCCGGTGGGCCTGTTCACCACTCCGAGAGCGTCCTCCGCGGAGCCCGAGAGCATCTCCACCTCGGGAGCCACCCCCGCCGAGGAGGGCAGGCCCAGCCCCGGGCCTAGATCTACTCCTGCACCCGGGCCTAGGGCTACTTCTGAGTCCATGCCTCCTGGAAGTCCCTCGCGGTTGGGGCCCTGGCCCGAGCCCGCCCTTCACGGTGAGCCCTGCCCTTCTCCTGAAGAGACATAGTACAAGAAAATGGGTGTTGGGTGGTGTGTGGCGGGGGGTAAGGCGAGTGGAAACAGGTCAGCCATTGGAGTCTGACCATCCGGAAGTGTCCATCCCCTCAAGCATGGGAACCTTTGGGACTCCAACTCCCAGGAGCCCCAGGCGCCAGGCATTCTGGGAGTTGGAGTCTCAAACACCTGGAGGGACCAGTCGCTGTCCTTAAGGGGCCCTAGAGGCGACATGGAAAGAGCCTCCTCGAAGATTGAGTAAATATTTATTTATTTATTTACTCTATTTATACCCCGCTTTTCTCTACCCCAAGGGAGACTCAAGGCGGCTTACATATGACAATTATTCCATGCCTTAAACACATACAAACATTAAGCTTAATTAAAATTAATGCATATTAAATATTTAAAATTACATTAAGTATTAAAATCACACCATCCAAAAATCGTAGTCTAAGGCCGTTTCCTAGTCATTGCACATATTCCAATTATATTGTTGCACTGCGCTATTATCCGAAAGCCTGATACCAAGGCCATGTTTTTACTCTCCTTCTGAAGGCTAGGAGGGAAGGGGCTGATCTAATGTAATTGGAAAGGGAATTCCATAGATGAGGGGCCAGCACTGAGAAGGCCCTGTCACTTGTCTCCACCAGTTGTGGAATCGAGAGCAGGGCCTCCCCAGACGATCTTAATCTCAGAGGTGGTTTACAGGGGAAGATACGTTCAGACAGGTACACTGGGCCAGAAATGTTTAGGGCAGTGGTTCTCAATCTGTGGGGCCCCACGTGTTTTGGCCTACAACTCCCAGAAATCCCAGCCAGTTTACCAGCTGTTAGGATTTCTGGGAGTTGAAGGCCAAAACAACTGGGGACCTACAGGTTGAGAACCACTGGTTTAGGGCTTTATAGGCTAAAGCCAACACTTTGAATTGTGCTCGGTAGCAGACTGGCAGCCAGTGGAGCTGACATAACAGGGATTGTGTACTCCCTGTATGCTGCTCCTGTGAGCAACCTGGCTGCCACCCATTGAACACTTGAAGCTTCTGAACAGTCTTCAAAGGCAACCCCACGTAGAGCGTGTAGTGGTAATCTATAAAAAAAGATAGAAATACAGTCAGGTGTCCCCTGGGCAATGTTTCTTGTAAACAGCTAATATTTCCAACCCAAAATCATTTCTTTACAACATTTTTGTGCAATGCTTTTGACACGAAATAAGGACCAGGCCTGGTAAGGATTGCGAGAGGAGATCCCCAGCCTGCCCCAGGTGCTCTATGACTGTATCATTGGGTTGGTCACCAATTACTACCGCCCTTTGGTGCCTATCAAAGTTTTCAGGAGAGGAGAAACAAAATGCTTCATTTGGGGGCTTATACATAGAGGTAATTGTGATGTTACTAAGCTCTACTGTTATAAGCTCTATATTGTTTTCTTTAGTGTTATGGGCACTGCTGACTTGGAGGCCTGGTTTTACAAAAACAGCACTTCCATACTGCACATGTGGTCTTCACGCCACTTAAGATCATTCCTGGAACTTTTAGTCGTTTCTGTTGTTTATCCTAGTATGCTTCCTGGACTTGCTTCATAGGAAATCTGCTACCAAACAGTTTTTGCTGAGTTCCAGGGTCAGAGAAGCAGATGTCGAAAACAGAAGAATGGCCTGCCTCAGTTGAGTGTGCTTGCTCCATCCAAGTTTAACATTTACAGGAATGACCAGCCATTGCAAGAAGGGACAGAGAGTTTCATCTATGTCGACGATCATGCCATCACCGCCCAAGCAGGGAGCTTTGAAATGGTTGAACAGAAGCTCTCCAAAGCTTTAGGTCCTCTTACTGCCTATTACAGAGAAAACTAGCTGATTCCTAATCCATCTAAAATGCAGACATGTGCTTTTCATCTTGAAACAGACAAGCAGCTCAAGCTCTGGGGATTACCTGGGAAGGAATCCCACTGGAGCATTGCAGCACACCAAAATACTTGAGAGTCACTCTGGACCATGCCCTGACTTACAAGAAGCACCACTTGAATATTGAGCAAAAAGGGAATGGTAGAAATAATATTGTACAAAAGCTGATTGGCACAACCTGGGGATCACAACCAGACACAGTGAAGACATCTGTCCTTGTCCTTTGCTACTCTGCTGCTGAATATGAATGCCCAGTGTGGAATACATTTCACCATGTTAAAACAGTGAATGTGGCTCTTAATGAGACATGCCACATTATCACAGGATGTCTATGCCCTAAGCGGCTGGAGAAATTATACTGTTTAACCGGTGTTGTATCTGTCGGGAAGTAGCAGCCAGCAATGAAAGGAGCAAGGCATGGACATCTCTGGCCCTTCCTTTGTTTGGTTATCAGCTGGGGCTTTAAATCAAGAAGGAGCTTCCTAATATCTACAGAGATACTCACAGGAACACCTCAGCAAGCAAGAAACTCCCTCCTGGGCACACAGAAGATGGGGCGACTTGGAAAGCTTTGGACAGACTGAGCTCTGGGACCATGAGATGCAGAGTTAACCTTAAGAAATGGGGCTACAAAGTGGAGTCTGCGACATGCGAGTGTGGAGAAGAGCAAACCACAGACTACTTACTACAATGCAGTCTAAGCCCCACCATGTGTAAAACAAAGAACCTTCTTACAGCGACTCCAGATGCACTCCAAATGGCCAGCTTCTGGTCAAAGGAAATTTAGTATCATGCCAAGTTTTTAACTTTGCCTGTGGTTTTGTATACATTATAACTGTATTCTGAATTCACTTCTGACATGATAAATACATGAAATAGGGTTGGTGTAAAGCAGGCACGGGCAAACTTTGTCTCTCAGGCTGTTTTGGACTTCAGCTCCCACAATTCCTAACAGCAGGTAGAGGGACCAAGTTTGCCCGTGCCTGGTGTAGAGCCAGGACTTCATCAACCACATCTGGAGGGCCAAAGTTGACCCAGGCCTGCTATAGGCCATCCCTCATGGCTCATGAGTCTGATTGTCTTCCAAGGGAGAGTCTTGGCAATGTGTCCGTAAGTGATTATGAAGACCTGTTCGAGATCCTTTCATATTGAGGACAACGGTTTCCAGGTGGAATGCGGTCCCGGACAAGGGTTTACTTGAGGCGTTGTATTTCTCTCGGCACATTCCTCCTTATCGCCCTCCATTCCTGCCTCTTCAAAATTCACAACACTATTGGCAACAGCTACCCTCCAGCGAGAGCCAGGGTTTTGTTTTCCATTCTTGAGTTGGGAGATGGCGATTAGGCATTTGGACAACATGGCCCATCCAGCAAAGTGGATGGCAGAGAATCATGGCTTCAGTGCTGGTGGCCTTTGCTTCTCCTTCCAGAACACTGATGTTTGACCACCTGCCTTATTTCCAAGAAATTTGTAGGATTTTTCAGAGGAAATGCTGATGGACCTGTTCCATAATTTGAGAGTGACTTTACAGACGATCCACATTTTACAGATGTATAACAGAGTTGGGAGGACAGTAGCTTTATAAACAAGCATCTTGGTATCCTTGAACACTCTTTGCTTCATTCAAAAATGCTGCACTCACAGAGCTGAGATATTGTTGTATTTTAGCATTAATGTCAACTTTTGTGGAGAGGTAGCTGCCTAGGAAGCGGGAATTGTCAACATTTTCTAGTGTTACACCTTTGCTTTGATTGTGCTTTTCCTGCATGGCAGGGGTTGGACTAGATGACCCATGTGGTCTCTTCCAACTCTATTATTCTATGATTATGTGATTCATTAAGCTTTATTGCTGGCATTGCAGGTGGATTGGTTGGTGGCACTTTGGTTTTGGGTCTACACCAGTGGTTCTCAACATGTGGGTCTCCAGATGTTTTGGCCCAGAAATCCTAACGGCTAGTAAACTGGCTGGGATTTCTGGAAGTTGTAGGCCAAAACACCTGGGGCCCACAGGTTGAGAACCACTGGTCTACACTGACCATATAATGCAGTTCGAAACTGCTTTATATGTAGTGTTGATCCCACCTCTGTCAGAAAAGGAACTGGCCAAACTTCCTTGAAGAATGCCTTGCCCAAGAAGACCCTATGAAAACATCAAGGGGTCATCATAAGTTGACAAGCCACTTGAAGGTATGCAGGCCTGTAGCGAGGGGTGTGTGTGTGTGTTTAGGGGTGCAACCTCCCCTGAAATGTTTCAGATTTTTTTTAAAAAACCTGGTTTACTCATGAATTTTAACTGGTTAACCAAATCCCCATGCTAAGCCTATGAGATGCAAAAAATTAAGAGTCCCTCCAGAACTGCAAGCACTATCTCAAGCAAATATTGACAATTTATTCACACTGTTATTACTTGCAGCAATAGCCGATGTAGTGAAGCAACCAAGTTGGGTGTGTGTGTGTTGAATGCTCTCATTAAGGAGGCCAGCCTTGGTGGAGGTGGTTGACAGGGGCGGAGCTGCAGGCTATTGAAGGCTGTTCTACCCTCTGCTGTGCTCTTTGCTTCAGCGTGAGCTAGGAGGCAGGTTTCAACCCCCCCCCCCCCACGAAAATTTCAACCCCACCCAAAAATTTCAACCCCTCCTGAATTTTTTTTCTGGCTACGGCCCTGAAGGTTATGTACACACTGAAGAATGTCAAGCTTAAATACCCCCAGAGCTCCAGATCCCCATAGATCTTGGAAGTTCAGCAAGATCAGCCCTGGTTCATACTTAGATGGGGGACTGCCAACAGATCCCAGGTCCCGCAGGCGATAATTCCAAGGAAAGAACTGGCAGAATCACCACTGAGTGTTCCTTTTCTACAAAGACCCTCTGAAACCCATGGAGTCGCCATAAGTCAACAGGTGACTTGAAGGCACGTGTGCATATAAATATTTGGTGCTGAGGAAGAACTGAAAACAGAGGCCTCACAACATCACGCTTCCTGGAAGCATCAACAGGCATTTGGAAATAGGATGGCGATGGAGTTTAATTCGATTAGCAGGACAGTTTGAATGCCAAGATGCCTGACCTTACAATTTTAAAATTGGAGAGGAAAGCCCCTGTCAGTGAAAACATCAAACATGCTATTCGTGTCAATTTAAATATTTATCTCACTCCTGTTATAGATTATTTCTATATAATGCAAAATACTAGCATTAAATGTGCTAAAATGAAGCATTTTGGTGGCCATCCATCAAATTAGTCTCCTCAGTTCCCTGGTTTTGTGGATTGGAGTAAACTGTAAGTAGGTTAACGTTTCCAGTGGGCACACAGCCTTACATTCTGTCAAATGTTGCTTGTTTCTAGTGGCCAAACTGTGCGTCTGTGACCTGCTGGTGGATGAGTGTGATGTCAATTGTTGCTGCGACCCTCTCTGCACAGCTGCGGATTTCAGTCTCTTCACTGCATGTTCTGTTCCCATCGTCACGTAAGTGTTTGCAGATATATCATGCCTTGAAGCTTGAAGACCTGTGTCAAGACATTTGAGAGAGATCTGTGGCAGGGTCAGACAACTTTACCGTCTCGGGTTGGTTATTCCTTCAGATATTGACATCCCACTCACTGTCTAAAGATCTAAGGGCAGCATATGATAAAATCAACACAATCCATTGCAAACAGTGCAACAGAAAAGGTTTCCAAAAGTAAAAGAATGAAAACTTCACAAGCAAATTGGAAGATAGATTAAAACCCGTTAAAGTACTTCAAAACAATTCAAAAACCATCCATGTGTGGGTCTATACAAAAGCAGTTATACTCTTAAGGCTTTCATAAACCACCGTGTTTTTCCTTGATGGCAAGAAAATATGATTGTAAACAAGGGAAAATAAATATTAAGAATGTGCAAAAATTGAAGTCAAAATTTTGCAGTGGGATAACTGAGATTCTGTGGGCTGACAACTGTGAATCAAATAAAATTAGCTCTTACTTGCTGCTAGTGCCAAGCTTCTTCGAAACAGGAATAACATATGAAATATTTTACCAATTTGCCCAATGCATTTAATTCAATCTTTGGCAGCAGCAACCACACATTTTCAATTGTAAATTCAGACACAAGATATCGGACAAAGTTCTGCAGATACATCGACCTCTACATTTGCCCAATCTGATGTTGGTAGCCCAGAATCCTTGCAAAAGTAAAAGGTTGGAAATTGGTTCTTTCCCTATCTCTGGATGAGGACGATAATTTAATCCCACTGATTTTTTGTAAGGCTGCCTTTCTGTATGCAGCACGTCCTATTAATATCCCATGCTCCCCCCCCCCCTTCCCACCATCTTAATGCGTCACATGTATTGCATGGGAATCATCCCTCCGATCTCTTTCTTTAGGCTGTTTAGCTGCTTGCCTCTCAACAACTGTTTATGCCTCGGGGGTTCTGATGCACTGTGCATTTGACAACCAGAGAAAGCAGTGCTTGCTGGGGGTGTTTCAGCTGAATGCAAATATGCCAGTAAGTCTCCCGTTGTAGGGTTTCAGGTCTTGGAACATGTGCCTTGCTCCTTCCCTCCCTTTCAAGGGCCTTCCAAATAACAGTGTGAGTTCTCCTGCTGAAAAGCGCACTTGTCAAGCCGTTTCTGCCCTCCTCCCAGTAAATCAGCCCAGTCTCAGTGTGGCAGCTTAGTCTTGGCTCCTTGGAAAGTGAATCGGTCCACCATGTGGGTTTGATGCTTGCCATTTTTCTGGCCTGCGGTGTCAATCTGCCGCCCACATCCAGGTACTTTCAGAGACGCCAATGCTTCCCTGTATGTTAGGCAGATTGTCTGCCATTAAAAGCAAAGGGCCCTTTGCCAGAAGAGAGGCCTAGCATGGATGTGCCGGTTTCTGAGCCACTCATTCTGAAAAGTTCTCTAAAAGGTAGTTCCTTGAAATACCAGGCAACGTGGCTTTTACATCCTTTTCCAATAATCGATTGGTAATCAAAGTGTGGCAGTCGGAGGACAATCCACATTCCCAGTCATTGGCTGCTCATCCTTGATGAGTTTCCTGGAAATAAAGAGTTACAGCCAAAGGACTGAAATATGGTGCTGTTCCCTAGCAGCACATAACATTATCTTCTGTAATCTAGCTGTTAGGAATAATATATACATATATGAGCACCTTGTCTTAAATTTTATTATTATTATTATTATTATTATTATTATTATTATTATTTTGTTTCTTATCCTCCTCTCCGTGTTACAGTGTATTCATTGTTTAAAATTTCATTCCTCCACCCACATCAATGTTTAATTTTTCCAGAAAGAGAAGCTTTAGGGCGGGGGGGGGGGGGGGGAATAGAACAAACTTAGCCCCTTTCCCCAGGATCTCCTGTCAAGGAGTCATTGGCATTATTTGTGTCCTTTTTTCCTAGAACTGCAGGCATGTGCTGTGGACTTGAATCAAAGTTTGGGAATGTTTCCTTTTGTTGAGCTAAAACTCCCAGAATGCTCCATTGGCTGTGCTGGTTGGGGGATTCTGGAAGTTGTAGTCCCAGACTCTTGGTCTAATAGGACATGTCTGCTGCAATGCGGTGCCAAATGATAGATGCATGCTCCATCCCTTGCTCTTACTTTGGGTTGTCAAAACTGTATTTTTGTTCTGAGACAAGCCTTCTTTTCCCCCTTTGTCCTTGAAGAGATGACAGCCAACTTTGCAGCCGGCCGGAAGCCCGTTATTCCCTAAACCCGGATGCATACCCTCCTACAATGATCTTTCAGTTAGTTGACCAGGTCAACCCCAGCATTTTCTGTATTCAAGCCGTGAACTGTAAGTAAAGCCAGGTTGGATGAAAGTCTCTTGTGAGGCTAAAGTTTTTCCCCAAAAGTCCTCAGAGGTGGTTGAGTTGAAGGTTGAAATGATGAAATGATTGAAATGATTCCATGGACACCAATATTAAAAGGCAAGGGAGTTAGAGATGAATGGGAATTTTTCAAGAGTGAAACACTCAAAGCACAATTGCAAACAGCGCCAACAAAGAGAAAAAATAAGACAAGTGCAAAGAAGCCTGAATGGATGTCCAAAGAACTTCTAACTGGGCTAAGACTCAAAAGAGAGATGCACAAGAAGTGGAAAAGGGGAGAAATCACCAAAGAAGAATGCAAATGAATAACCAACTCCTGTAGGGAAAGGTTTGCAAGGCTAAAGTGCAAAATGAGCTCAGGCTTGCCATGGACATTAAAAACAATAAAAAGGGCTCCTTTGCTTACGCTGGTAGAAAAAGGAAGAACAAGGAGGCGATAGGGCCTCCACAAAAAGAAGATGGGGGGTAATGCTGACAGGGAATAGGGAAAAGGCAGAACTACTTAATGCCTTATTTCCCTCAGTCTTCTCACAAAAAGAAAGCCATACCTAAACTTAGCAACTTGCAGTAGATGAAGGATTAGGGGAAATCCAACCCCAAATAGGGAAACAAGTTGTCCAGGAATATCTGGCCACTCTAAATGAATTCAAGTCCTCAGGGCCAGATCAACTACATCCAAGAGTATTGAAGGAACTAGCTGAAGTTATTTCAGAACCACTGGCAATCATCTTGGAGAACGGGAGAAATCCCAGCAGATTGGAGGAGGGCCATTGTGGTCCCTGTCTATTTTCAAGAAGGGAAAAAGGATGACCCAAACAATTATCATCCGGTCAACCTCAAGATTCTGGAAAAGATTGTTAAGGAAGTGGTCTGCAAACACTTAGAAAGGAATGTGGTCATCACTAATAGTCAACATGGATTTCTCAAAAACAAGTCATGCCAGACTGGTCTCTTTTTTCAATAGAGTTACAAGCTGGGTAGATGCAGGGAATGCCGTGGATGGATCATGTCTGGATTCAGGAAGGCCTTCAACAAGGTCCCCCATGACCTTCTAGCAAACAGCACTGATCAGCACTGGGCCCAGGACAGAATCCTTCAGCATTCCACTAGTCACTTTGAATCATAGAATCATATTTATTTATTTATTTATTTATTTATTTGGAGTGCTTCTACCCCGCCCTTCTCAACCCCCTAGGGGGGACTCAGGGCGGCTTACAAAAGGCACAATTTGATGCCCAACAATTCACAAAATACAATATACAAATACAATATAATGACAACAGTTATAACTAGTTAAAACAGTCAAATTAATACAATGGCAGCAATAAAGAGTTGGAAGAGACCTCGTGGGCCATCCAGTCCAGCCCCCTGCCAAGAAGCAGGAAAATCCATTCAAAGCTCCCCCAACAGATGGCCATTCAGCCTCTGTTTAAAAGCCACCATAGAAGAAGCCTCCACCACACTTCAGGGTAGAGAATTCCACTGCTGAACCGCTCTCACAGTCAGAAGGTTCTTCCTAATGTTCAGGTGGAATTTCCTTTCCTGCAGTTCATTCTTTCTAGGATGAAGAGGAAGCACTGGTGAGAGCACTCTTTGGGTTCGGTCGCTTAACCAATTACAAATCAACCTCGCAGTAGTATTATCCAGTCCACATTTTATTAGTTTGTTTGCAACAAGGTCATGGGGAACTTTGTCCAAGACCTTACTGAAATGAAGACATGCTATGTCCACAGCATTCCCTGCATCTACCAGTTCCTTTCTAAGTGATTGCAGACAGCCTCCTTTCCTGGTATTGATGTCAGGCTAACTGAATGGTAATTGTTTGGGTCCTCTTTTTTCCCCTTATTGTGGGTTGCATGTCCCCTATTACCTTATCCGCTCCATATTGCTGAGGTTGAATACCAGTCTCTTTTTGGCAGAAGACTGAGACAAAGAAGGTTTGGACAGCTCTGCCTTTTCCCTAGCCCTTGTTAACATTTCACCACTTTCTCCACGCAGAGGCCCTACCATTTCCTTTTTTCCCTTTTTCTACTGACATAACCAAAGAAACTCTTTTTATTGTTTTTAATCTCTCTGGCAAGCATGAGCTCATTTTGCACTTTAGCCTTATGAACCTTTTCCCTACAGGAGTTGGTTATTTGTTCAAATTCCTCTTACGTGATTCCCGCCTTTCCATTTCTTGTATATGTCTCTTTTAAATCTTAGCTCAGTTGAAAGTTCTTTGAACATCCATTTTGACTTCTGTAGACTTCTCTTCTTTTTTCTCCTTGTTGGCACTGTTTGCATTTATGCTTTCAGTATCTCATTTTTAAGAAACTCCCATCCATCATTAACTCCCTTCTCTTGAAGTATTCCTATCTATGGGATCACACTCAATATTTAATGTAGGTATGTAATACATATATTAAAATACACAAAACAAAGATTAAAATACAGTAAGTACAAGACATGAGTTTAACATTCATAGTTAAATATCTTCATGAAACCATTGTGAGAGATCATCCAAAGTTCAATGTCATCTCTATGTAGATGATGTTCAGCGCTATCACTCCTTTCTACCTGTTACTAAAGAGGCTGTTCAGGTCCTAAACCGTGCTTGGAGGCTGTGACAGTCTGGATGAGGGTAAACAAATTGAAACTGAATCCAGACAAGACAGAGGTACTCCTGGTCAGTCAAAAGGCTGAACAGGGTATAGGGTTACACCCCCCAAATGTTCACAGCTAGGGAGTGATCCTAGACTCATAGCTGAGCCTGGAACCCCAGGTTTCGGCAGTGGCCAAGGGAGCATTTGTACAAATAAAATGTGTACCAGTTGTGCCCCTACCTTGAGAAGCCAGGCTTGGCCATGGTGGTCTATGCTCTTGTTACACCCTGAATAGACTACTGCAATGCACTCTACGTGGGGTGGCCTTTGAAGACTGTTTGGAAGTTTCAAGTGGCCTAATGGGTAGCACCCAGGTTCCTCACTGGAGCAGCGTACAGGGAGCATACAGCCCACCTACTTCGTTAGCTCCACTGGTTGCCAGTTTGCTACCGAGCACAATTCAAAGTGCTGGCTTTAGCCTGTAAAGCCTTAAACGGTTCCGGCCCAGCTTACCTGTCCAAACGTATCTTCCTCTATAATCCATCACAGAGATTAAGATCCTCTGGGGAGGCCCTGCTCTCGGTCCCACTCCCCCACCCCCCACAAGCTCAGTTGGTGGGGATGAGAGACAGGGCCTTCTCAGTGGTGGCCCCTTGGCTGTGGAGCTCCTTCCCCAGTGATATTCGATCAGCTTCCTCTCTTCTGGCCTTCAGAAAGAAAGTTAAAACATGGCTATGGTACCAAGCTTTTGGAAAATAACTGCAGTGAAATAAATGACCAAATAATCTGTGAAGTGACTATTGGAATGACCCTCGACTACAACTTTGGATTATGTGATTTTAATAATTGATGTAACTGTTTTTAGATGTTTTAATTCTCTGGTTTTTAATGTAGATATTTACCAGTTGTGTGTTATTTTAAGGCATTGAATTGTTGCCAATACGTGAGGCCACTCTGAGTCCCCCTTGGGGTTGAGAAGGGCGGGATACAAACATGATAGATAGATAGATAGATAGATAGATAGATAGATAGATAGATAAAAATGGACTGGGTTGGCAAGGGCAACCCACTTCTGAATAAATCTTGCTGGGAAAACCCCACAATAGGGTCAGAATGAGTTGGATTCAACTTGAAGGCACACAGCAAACAATATAATACTGAGTTTTTTCTTCCTTTCAGACAAAGATGCTCTGTCTTTCCTGACTCCAGACATACCCACTTCAGATAACTTTGACAAGTTGCTTGAAGAATTTAATGAGGATGCTTTTGATCTTACCTTGAGAGTCAAATTGGATGTTCGGCGTGCCACAGATGCCGGCAAAACCTCCAGATACCAAGTAAAGAGGAAAACCTCTCGCATGTACCAGCTATAATAGGAGCATGGTCATTAAAGTTGGGCAAGGGCCATTAAAATGTGAATGTTAAACTAGCAACACAGGGCTCTTTTCTTACATATTAAAATGCAACCCTTGTGTTTTCTCTTGACAGTACAAGGATCCAATTCAGACTCCAGAGGGGTTCTTAAGGCTCCCGGCACCTCTCTTCTTTTCCTGGTGCACTCATGACAACCCTGCAGGTGAGAAGAGAGAGCCCTCCCTTTTGCAGGGCTCTTTCCAATCCATAGTTTTAGCATGCCCCTTTCAACAGTTGACACTAGATACTCTTCAAACAAGTTGTACACTTTTTAGGAAATAGGTTTCTCTTTGAGATTAAATCTAGTCGTGTCTGACTCTGAGGGGTGGTGCTCATGCCCATTTCTAAGCTGAAGAGCCGGTGTTGTCCGTAGACTCCTAGGTCATGTGGCTGGCATGACTGCATGGAGAGTCATTACTTTCCCTCCAAAGTGGTACCTATTGATCTACTCACGTTTGCATGTTTTCAAACTGCTAGGTTGGCAGAAGCTGGAGCTAACAACAGGAGCTCACTCTGTCCCGCAGATTTGAACCGCCGACCTTCCAGTCAGCAGGTTCTGCAGCTTAGCAGTTTAACCCGCTGCGCCACCGCGGACCCTTTGTAGGAAACCAATTGTTTATATTCAATATTTGGGCTGGATACATAAACCACATTTACGTTTGCTTCATGGATATGCGCATGGGGAGCTCTACAAAAGCAGACCTCTCTTGTTTTGACACTAGCCTCAAAATTTATGCGTGCCAATCTGTGAAAATCTTTCCGGCACTTAGTAATTGTGTTTTTGCGGCTTTTCTAGGGTTTCTAGTGAACCAGGCTATCAAGTGCAACACAGCGATCCAGGGGAGAGAATGCACCACTCTTCCTGCCCTCAGCATGGCGTTCTACGCCAATTTGAGTGTTTTAGCTGTAAGTGTTCCTTGTGGGAATGCACTGAAAAAATAGCATTTTGTTTGTATCAAATCAAGACATGGACTAAGAAGTGAGGATTGTGCTTTTATTTACACAGTAACTTGCAACCGTGGGTATACCTCATATTTACTGGACCCTCTCCCCCCTCCCTCCACACCCCCCCATCTCTTGCCTCAGTTCTGTGGCAAAAAGCCTTGACATTATAGACTGGAGGCTAAGCCAAGTTTTGGTGGAAAAAAGAGGAAGGCTGTATCTGAAGTGCTTCTTTTTCCTTTATATTCCCACCAGGTCCCGAATTCAAGTAAAATGGTAGGTGTCCTTTTGTTCTGACATTGAGAGAGTTGGCGTTAATATGTGGGCATCTTGTATTTTGGTTCGCAGTCTCTTTCCAGGCTCAGTTCACCGTTAAGGAAGCAGTAAATAATTAGTTAGTTGTATTTAGCAATGGATTAATTTTTGTGGATTAATGGTAAAATTCAGGGATTGACCATACAGTGCAAAATCCTGTATGCGTTATGTACTGATCAGGTGGCACCTTGGTGAGGAAGGCACACTCTCTCAGCCTCAGAGGAAGGCAGTGGCAAAGCCCCTCTGAACCAATCTTGCCAAGAAAACCCTGGGATAGGCTCACCTTAGGGTCATCATAAGTCAAAAGCAACTTGAAGGTACACAAATTAGAGTTGTATCAGAGAAAGACATTTTAATATGTTTATTTTAGATTATGTATTTTGAGCTATGTTGTGCCTTGCGTCGGAAAGTTGAGTAAATAATAATAATAATTATCATCATAGGAAGGCATGGGCAAATCCCCCTGAATAAATTTTGTGATTAGGATAATCACAAAATTATCCTAATCACAAATCTTGTTGTGTATCAAATAATAATACACAAATAATAGTACACAGTAATAGTACACAAATCTGTGTACTAATCTTGTTGTGTATCAAATAATAATTATTATTAGGATAATAATAATTATTATTTGATACACAACAAGATTAGTACACAGCAAACAAGATCACTATGCTGGCTGTTGTATTGGATCACATGTTGGACATTTCCGAAGTGTCTAAGACTGTGATGTACCAGCGAATAATGCGTGCAGATCTGAGTAAGATGGCCTTTTGCAGCTGACAGATGGTAATTTGGTCAGCGCTGATTGTTTTTAAGTGCAGGCCAAGGTCTTTAGGCACTGCACCCAGTGTGCTGATCACCATTAGGAGCCCCTTTATTGGCTTGTGCCAGAGTGTTTGCAGTTCAGTTTTTAAATTCTCATGTTGTGTAAGTTTTTCCAGTTGCTTCCCATCCATTCTGCTGTCACCTGGGATTGCAACATCGACAATCCGTACCTGGTTTTTCCCCACAATCATGAGGTCAGGAGTATTGTGCTCCAAATCTCTGTCAGTCTGAATTCAGAAATCCCTATTTTCTGCATTATTATTATTATTATTATTATTATTGTTATTATTATCCTAATTGAATTTTGATTTTCACATTTAGATTTCAGCGGATATACTGAGCTCAAATCAGCTTTGATTTGTGTAACTGTCCTTTTTTTAAAAATAGCAAAAAACGTCTTTCCAAAATGCCAATGTCTGTAGCAGGAGGGGAAGAAGAATCTGTATTATGGTTAGCATAGTCAACAAAGGGGTACCATATGATGCAAAATGGTCTCCGTCTGTTAATTTCCTGTGTATTGCAGGAAATGTTCACTTTCCCATCAGTGTTCCAAGTCCCACACTGGTTTCATCCAGTTTTCCATAGAAACGATATTCATGGGGTCCCCCCCCAAATGAATTTGAAAATTTCTTCTGTGGGTCGTAAAAATGCCAAGATTATCCTACGTAGAAGACAGTGAGCATCAGCACTGACATTTAAGTGAAATGTGCTCTGTCTTTTGCTAAGGCTGCGGGATTACATTATCATAATCATTGTTGTTATTATTGTTATTCTATTTTCAGGTGAATGTCACCATCCAGTCCATCACTGTTCAGATGCTGGGTGGACTGCGGACCCGTCTAAACAAAACTGATGTCCTGATGCTCCCCACATTACATCCCCAGTCATGCAGCAATGTGGTGCTTGAGGTAGCCGCCCCCCACCCATTCCAACTTTCTGTTTAGTGGAAAACAAAGAGGAGAAGCTAATCTTCAATTCTTAGAAACCGATTATCCATAGGTCTATGAGCAACGGTCTCATTGAAATGAAAACCTGGGCCAAGTGAGCCTCCCATGAAAGGGAATTGCACAACTTGGGTGCAGCCACCAAGAAGGCTCTCCTTCATTTTCACCAAACTCACCTGTGAAGAAAAAGTCTTCCTCCTGAAGATCGTAAAAATTGGGCAAGCAGTTGGGTGGTGTAGTTTTGTCAATATGCTGGACCTCAGCTGTGTAGGCTTTAAAGGCAATTGGAAACAGATGTGCAGCCAGTGAAACTTCCATGTTGTCTAAGTGGTGTAACTTTATTTTTGGAAAATGTAAAGAACTAACGGAAGATGAGATTATATCCTGAGTCTCACAAAGCTAGATAAAAAGGGACTTATGTATCTCAGCACATGGCAGGTCACTGAATCTTCCATTTTGTTCTTCTCCTGTGAGCATGGAGAGAGACAGGATGTCTCCAGACAGCCAAATAGCTAGAGAGCAAGGCCCTTACTTTCCTATATTTTGGGAAATGGCATTTATAACCTTTTGGAAATACACCGTTTGGAGATCATAACTTTTTAAAGAAAAGCATGACCTTTCATAGAAGAGCCCAAAACCCTTTAGAGCAGAATCTTCTCTTGTGGTATAAAACCAGATGTAATTATGCAAGGCAATGGTTTCAGTTGTTAGACTGAATAACCTGTTATCTCTGATCTGTTACGAAAACAGAGATTTTCCAGTGCATAAAAACAGCAGTGCTTCAGAAGTGTTTTTCAGTGCCCAAAATATATATACTGTCCCATAAAACACCTTGTTTTATATAATGCACTCAATAAACAAAAATGAAGTAGACTTTGATGGAAATGACATATTTGGTTTACTCACAACCTTCATGTGTTCTGCATACACTTATCAGTCCAGTTTCAAGTATTTTTGAGATGGTTCCCTGTGCTAAACGACCAGGAGGAACCATAAAGGAAGCTGCATACCAGAACATGCATACAGGAAACAGTAAGCAACAGGATCATAGATAAACATTACTATAGAAGGCTTGAAGAAGGTTTCCAACACTATATAGTAGTAGTAGTAGTAGTAGTAGTAGTAATGCTTATTTATATTCTGCTCTATCTCCCTGAGGGGACTCAGAGCGGATTACAACATACACAGGTAGGCAAACATTCAATGCCTTTAATGCAGTGAAATAACAATGACACAGAAATACACAGGACAAAGGTAAAGGTTTCCCCTTTCATCTCCAGCTTCTGGAGGTGGTGCTCAACTCTGGCCATGGGGAGGTGCTCTTGTTCCATTTCCAAGCCAAGGAGCCTGTTGTCTGTAGATACCTCCTGGTTGCATTGCCAGCATAGTTGCATGGGCACCTTTATTACCTTCCCGCCAAAGCGATGCCTATTGATCTCAAATTTGCATGTTTTTGAACTGCTAGGTTGACAGGAGCTAGGGCTATCACTGGAAGCTCATCCCGACCCGCTGCTTCAAATTGCCAACCTTCAGGTCAGCAGCTCAGCAGCACAAGGGTTTAACCCATTGTGCCAACCGTAGTTCTTTCAATAAAGTCTTTTGTAACTTTTAAGGCTTGACTGCTCCTGTAATTGAGGAAGCTCATTTGCTCTACTGCTGTGCTCAAGAACATTCTGATCTGTTAAACTGCTGCTGTTGCTGCTGATTTACATTTTTAAATGCTTTCTCCTTTTTGAAATTACCCAACATTCTCTGTCAACAGTCTGGCATCACAGTTTTGGACCCAGTGTGGTGTCCAAACAGTTTCTGAAAGCAGCCCCACATAAAATTGCATCCCTTGGAGATGCAGCTTTTAGACAAAACTTTCCAGGATGGAAAATCAAAATATGATAAGGTTAAGATATGTAATCTCATTTTCTCTCTTTGTGAGAGATATGAACACAACCTATGGTCTCTAGTGAATTGTCATTCTAAAAATGTAGGTGATTCCACATTCCCACATCTTCCAGGGGGCTTTACGTGCCCCGTGTTCTTTGTGTTTGCAGGCCAATTACCTCACAACGTTTACAGAGGCAGGGGAAATAACTGGCGTGACTGTGTCTTTGGTCCTGGGGACCATCAATGCAACGGCCCTTTTTGTTCAGCAAATCTTTGGGATCCATTTTACTCAGGTAACTTTTTTTTAAAAAAATGACACTTGGGAGGGGGCATTATACAACCCTGCAGTTCAGATTTGGTTGTGGATGATGGGCATTGCAGTCCAAGGAGGGCTGTCTGCTTTCTACCCTGCTTTGGTAGGCATTGCAGCTTTCTCAAGAGAATAGGAGCGTTCAGTGGCCCATGTTTAATATTCCCTCCAGGTTATTTCTTCCTTCATAGCCCCAAAGTTGAAAATAGTTAGTTCTTGTGTATTTATTTATTTACAGTATTTATATTCTGCCCTTCTCACTCCGAAGGGAACTTAGGGAGGAACACAGAACGTACATATGCGGCATACATTCAATGCTGTTTATACACAGACAAGACAGACAATTGTACATAGGAAGAGAGGTGTGTGTGTGTGTGTGTAGGCTTTTCCCATCTTTGGAATCTTGGACACTTGTGCTCGGTTCCGGCCATGAGGGGGTGCTGACGCTCCACCTCCCTGCCGAAGAACTTTGTTCATAACTCCCTCCTTTTGATCTAATTGCTGGTATTTTTCTGGCATTTCCTTATGGGTGCCATAAAATACCTTCCCACTATTAAGTGGTACCTATTGATCTACTTACATTTTGCTTTCAGACAGCTAGGTAGGCTGAAGCTGGGCTAAAGGCCAGGAGCTCACCCTGACCCGTGCTTGTAACTGTCAGCCTTTTGACTGTGTATCTTTCTTAGACCGTAGAAGCAATGGTTTAATAATAATTCAGATATAATAGCCATTATTCATTTTTGCTTTTGCCTTTTTTTAACAGCAAGATACTCAGCCAATTCCTCTGAGCGGAAGCCCTGGGTACTTGGTGGGACAACCAGTAAGGGCTGGATTTAGGTCAACCAGATATCCTTTTTGTCCTTATTCATCAAGCAGTCGATTTAAAGGACCAGTGATAGAAACGGTCTGAGAACCTAGGTAGACGTTGCCAGTCGATCCTGGACCCTCAGTGTGGAAAATATGGTTTTTTGAGGATTATGACTCATGGATCCCATGCATGCTGGCAGTTTCTGGGATCTATAGTCCAAGACAGGAACGTTTCCAGCCTCAAAGATGGCACAGTATACTGACTTGATAAAAAGTACTCACATCCCACACAAAGGCCATTTGACCCTTTCCTTAACTCTGGGCCTTTACCTCTGGAGTCATTCAGAGTTTAAATGAAAAGGGCCAGCTCACCATCCTGAAAAGCACCCCGGCCCAGGATTGCTTGGCTGTGGAAGGTGTTCGAACCCCTGTCTTGTTCGGGTACAACATGATGTCTGGGTGCCAACTACGGTAAGGGGCAGACGTGAGCTTTTCATCAAGACAGGGCAGTTTGTCACCCTTATTTTGATACTGAAGAATTGTAAACATGTGGTTTGGATACAGTTGGAGCGAATCCCTAGCTCATGTATAGGTAAACTATCTAACTTGCGGGCGGGAGCAGGGTGGGTGGGTGGAAGGGAGGGAAGGAAGGAAGGAAGGGAAGAGGGATGAAGGAGGGAAGGAAGGACAAAAGGGTGGAAGGGAAGGAGGGAGGGAGAAAGAGGGAGGTAAGGAAGGGGGGAGGGAAGAGGGAAGGAAGGAGGAAAAGTTGGAAGGGAGGGAAGGAGGGAAGGAGAAAGAGGGAGGTAAGGAAGGGAAGGATAGGGTGGTGTGAGAGAGGAGGGCCTGAGAAAAGACCCCAAGGAGGGCCTGAGAAAAGACCCCTGGGCCTGGGTTTGCCCATACCTGCCCTAGCTTATTGCTTAGCAAGATGCCAAAGGGCATACCTATTAAAGGTTGCCATCTTGAATGACTTCTTTGTATAACGGACTACTGGGATTATTTTCTGAAAGGATAACAAAGGACTCCAACTGTGAGCTGTTGGCCCCAGCCGTGCTGACCATGCTGAAAGGTCCAAACTTTCCAGACTCCGTCGCCTCTTTTGGGGATTCTCTACCCCAAAATGGACCAGATTGGATTGAGATTATAAATAATTTCACCAAGCCGGTAAGAGTACATTGAGCATTGCTTCAGTCAATGTGACTGTCTTCCTTTCCCCTGAGCATTGTCCTGGAAGAGAAGCCCCCTTAAGGGCCTGGCCTCATATTTTTCCTGGGCTGGAAAATCCAAATTATTCTTCCCTTGTCCCAACTGACATTGACTTAGGTGCATAGATCCAAAGTTAGCCATTTATATTTGCTTTAAATTTGATTATCAGCAGGCATTTGGGGGAGGATGAGCAGCGTGTTACTGGGGAGGGTGTGTGTGAGTTTGAAACATAATTTAAATAGTATTTATTATGTCTTAATTGTATTTTATCATCATAGCCACAGAGTACTATTTAATATAATAACAACAACGACAATAATAATAACAACACTTCTTTTGGCCATAAATGGATGAAAACAGAGTGGTTCCTTATACTTCGGGACCTTGTAGCTCCATTTGCAACAGTAATATTGTATAAGGCACATTCATGTTGCCATCTTCTGAATAAACTGTAGCTTATCTCTCTCAAATGTGATACTCCTGTGCCAAGTTTTTTGCACCCTTTCCAGATTGAAAGCCCCTTTGTCCCGTCAGGAGGTTAACATCCACAGTGCACAAAAGGGCTTGCAATCTGTAAAGGGTACGAATACTGCATTTCTTTCATAACCCCCCCCCTCCAAGCCAAAAAAATACCAAAAGAATTTTTTTGGCTGGAAATTTTTTTTTGAAAATTGGCGTTTCTGTGCTCGAGTTCCCTTCATGGCAGGAGGGAGAAACATAATCAAATGAAGAAGTCGTCCTTACTAGAATAAAATAAATGCCATGCTTTGTAACTCACAGAATATCTTCCTCTCTCTTTTTAGAGCACCTGCGAAATCCCCATTTCGTTTGAATTTCAAGTGCAGTGGACTAAATACGGCTCCTTGGTGAACCCCCAGGTTAAAATCGTGTGCCTCACGGCAACAGTACTGACATCTGCCTTGCCCCAGGTGGGTGGCAATGGACGGCGAAGGGAGGATGTGCTGTGATTCGGGGTGTATTTTTAACTAAATGAGCCTTGCTCCAAGCCTGCGAGGCCCTGCATTGTACAGGAGACAGATGTCTGGTGCATGAAAGTGGCATTTCTAAAGGAGATTGTGGCGCATTGCAGAAACGATCAGGCTTCAGCTTCAAAGGTGGTCTCGAGCCGTCTGCCACCGCGGAGGTGTGCTTTTGGGATTCCCTGCGGATGGGCCTGCCTCCTTCCTCTTTGGGGTTGGCACAGTAACTGTATACACCCAAAGGCCGCCTGTGGTCAAGGTGGGAGGAAGAGGAGATAGGTGCAGGCTGTGTGGGAAACCACTGAGATCTTTGCCCAGACAGAGAAAGGAAGAGACTGTGGGGCCCCTTCCAACTCCAATTACTCCCTCAATTCAGCATTTAATATATTTACAGTGCTCTTACTTTTCTCCCAGCATGAGATCTAAGCCAGCTCACAGTCTGAGTAAAAACATAGTTGAAACACTGAAGTACATGAAAGTGGAAAAAATATACCGTATATACTTGAAAATAGGCTGAGTTTTTCAGCCCTTTTTTAAGGCTGAAAAAGGGGCCCTTGGCTTATATTCGAGTCAAGCTAGAACCTGTGCGGGGTGGGTGTCTGAAGGAAAAAGGCTCTCGCTCAGAGGCCGGCTGAGCGCCATGCAGTGGGTCGGAGGAGGAGTGGCGGTGTCTCCTCCGGCCCCCTCCTTCAGAAAGGAGGTGATCCTGCAGTCCCCAAGAACAAGCCGATCCTGCAGTCCCCAAGAACAAGCCGAGAAGGAGGAGAGAGGCCTGACAGTCAGGGAGAAGAAGGCAGATCAAACACTGGGGGAAAATAGGCAGAAAAGGGCAAGGAGGAAAACAATGGAGGGAGACACCAGATGACGAGGGAAGAAGGCAAAGAGGCTGCCAAACAAGAAAGGAAGCAAACAGGGCCAAGCAGCCAGGCAGCGGCAAAAGTCAAGAAGGAAGGCAAGGAAGGCAGCAGCATGGCCCTCTGGATCAGGCTGGGCTGGGGAGGGATGGGCAGGAGGGAAAGGCTCCCTTCCCGACCAAGCAGCAGAGCCTCCCCCCCCCCCCCCCCACACTAGCTCAGGCCTCTTTCTCCCT
Source organism: Anolis sagrei (assembly GCF_037176765.1). NCBI lineage: Eukaryota > Metazoa > Chordata > Lepidosauria > Squamata > Anolidae > Anolis > Anolis sagrei. The sequence continues at coordinate 31,308,187 of NC_090034.1, read as the reverse complement.
CTCCTCTCCCTCTCTCTGCCAACAGGGCAGGCAGGCAGGCAGGCTACTCCCAGAGAGTCAAAACAAAGGTGCCTGGAGAAAATCCTGCTGGAGAAACTTCAGCTAACCTTAAAGGGGAATCGCCAGTGCAAGGAGAGTCTCCTTAAAGGGGAATTGCCACAAAAAAACAAAAAAACAACCTGCCACAGATTCAGTGCCATGGAATCACAAGAGTTGTAGTTTTATAAGGTCCTTAGCCTTCCCTGCTTAAGAGAGCTGGTACCATACCAAACTACAACTCCCAGTTTTCTATCAGAATATTTTGAATTTCAATTCTCACAATTCCTAACACCAGGCAAAGTTTACCCATGCCTGGTAGAGAAGCATCCTACACTTCTTCAGGGTACATCAACAGTACTGTAGGAAAATACAAAAGGCTCAGTTCTGTTGAGCACAAACCCCCATCACCAGATATGTGTCTGGAAAACTAACAGAAATGTTCTAAGATGGTTTAGCTTTTGGACATATCCATATTTTATAATAGCAGGAGAAATTAACCCATTTCCAGACATGCCAACAATGTGTGTATTAAGTGGGAAAATCCTGAGCGCTTTTTCCTTTAATGCTAAAAGTTGCATTTAGAGTAGACTTTGGCCCTCCAGGTGTTTTGGACTTCAACTCCCACAATTCCTAACAGCCTACTGGCTGGGTTGCTGAGAGTTTTCCAGACTGTATAGCCATGTTCCAGAAGCATTCTCTCCTGATGTTTTGCCCACATCTATGGCAGGGATCTTCAGAGGTTGTGAGGTCTGTTGGAAACTTGGCAAGTGGGGTTTATATATCTGGGGAAGGTCCAGGGTGGGAGCAAGAACTCTTAATACTGGGAGCCAGATTTTGTTCATTTTCATGGTTTCCTCTTTTCTGTTGAAATTGTCCACATGCTTTTGGATTTCAATGGCTTCTCTGTGTAGCCTGACATGGTGGTTGTTAGAGTGTTCCAGCATTTCTGTGTTCTCAAATACTGGCTGTTAGGAATTGTGGAAATTGAAGTCCAAAACACCTGGAGGGCTAAAGTTTGCCCATGCCCGATTTAGATCCATCTCCAAAAGGGTATATTCATCAAGCCCTTTGGGCATGACCTTGGAAATATCTGGCTGCAGTGCAAAATCTTCTCAAGTGTTGGGTTTTGGAAGCTGCAAAAGATGGCTTTAAGGTAACTTCTGTCCCCTCAGCTTACCAGTAGCTGCTGCATTTCCCACCCCCGGCTTATACTTGAGTCAATAAGTTTTCCCAGTTTTTTGTGGTAAAATTAGGTGCCTTGGCTTATATTCGGGTCGGCTTATACTTGAGTCTATACAGTAAGTAAAGAAGCCATCACACTGAAAATATAACAATAACTTTGGCAAACCAGTTAACGTTATAATGATAGTAACGGTAGAAATGCCAGTGCAACACATTGCAATTTCAAAGGCCTTCAACTGGAAATTAATCCTCAAACTTCTGGAGATACAGAAAGGGGGGGGGGGGTGAAGAGGGGGCCCACTTAGTTTCCTGTGGGAGGGGAAACAGCTCAAGGAAATCACCTCCTCCTTTCTGTTTTCAGGTGGGGCCAGGAAACGAGAGCACCATCCAGATACACACTATTGCAACTTTTGTTGATGTCTCTGCACCAGCCAAGCCGGGTTACAAAGCTCTTCCAAGCATCGAGGCCAGTCTGCCCTTTGACTTTTTCTTTCCATTTGTTTAGGGCAGGGGCCCACGTCCCACTCCTTCAAGCCATAACCCCAACAGTGCAACCACATATCCCTCTACCTCTATTCCAGCCTAAGGTGGCAACTGGTTTTTCTCTGCTACCAAACACAGCTATTCTCCCCAGATCGGTATGATGGTACTTTGTATTTAGTAATGGGTCACAAAGGGCTTCGGACTAAGAGGTGGTAACAGCAGGAATCCCAAAGGAAGAACAACAACCACAAAGCCATGTCCAATAGAAAGTTTGGAGAAAGACTTCTCTTCAAAGAGATCTGCTTCTCTGGGTGCCACCGCTTTTGACATACAGCTCAGGGAAACTAACAAAATCCGTCCTTTTATATGAGTTCAGCTTTTTAAAGTGATGTTTATTTATTTTCACACTGTACAGCTGTACAATTAAAGATTGGAATAATTAAGTCTTCCAGCTTGTGGACTGGTTTGACAACACTGATAAAAGGTTGGGGGGGGGGGGGGAGCCAAGGACACAGAAGAAAAGGCTTACCGACAAGGCAGGGAATGTACAAAAGGAGATTTTCAAAATGTCACAGTATAAAGCGGGGGAGAGAAATAGCTTTTCGACACCAGGACTCCTTTCCAGGAACGGCATTCAAGCCCAGGAGAGTCACGACCAGGCATCTATCTGAGCTGGGTGAGAAGTCCATGTTGTTTTAGTAGGTTGGTCAGCCTTTCGATTTCTATCTCCTGGAGGAAAAACACAGGGTTTTTTTTCAGTCAGTTGTCAGTTTCCTGCACAGTACCTGATCTCCTACTTCCTCACAAATAGCTGTTAGTTAGGAAAGAATCTTAAGGAAAGAAGAAACCTCTCAGTTGGCAATGTTCCCTGTCAAACAGCTTTTAGAGAAACGAGAAGGCTGATCTACTCAGAACCTGGAAACTGACTTACAGCCAGCAAGACTGTTTCCACAAGGGCAAAGCACATGAAAGACGTTCCTGGTGACTACTTTTATATCCTGTTGGTGCCATTTATAATCCCTCTAGCTTTAGCAGGGTCAGACCCTGGGTAGTGCCTGCTTTACCTTCTCTGCGCAATTGCCTTCCAGCTGTTGGACCTTCACAGTGAGCTGCAGGTTGGCTTGCTTCAGCTTAGAGACATGCTGTTCAGACCGCGTCTTCACGGACAAAATGATCCCTGCAGATGGATTCCGAGGACAAGAAATTATGATTTACAGTTAGCTAAGCTTCAACAATCACTTCTATTATTGTTCCAATTTGAAGGCAAGCTGTCTGCTAGGCATATTCTACCCATTTCACAGATACAGGAACAGAAGTCTGAGAGATAGGTGACATTAGGGAGATGGAAACTTCCGAGGTCCAAGTCTGGGTCTTTTGGTTGGGGCTCAAAAAAGGATTGGGGTTTTTAAGGCTCTATGTTTTGATATCCTTCCTTTGTTAATGGAAGGCACAACTAATGAACTATTGATGTAGTGGAGAAGCTCAAACTGGAATGACTGAGGCCGAGGGGACAGAATCAAAACACACAAACCAAAATGAAATGGTCGGAATAAACAGTGTTTCTGGCCAGGCACCAAAGGAATTGAGAAAGGGATTTACAGGACACGGAGTTGCATCTTGACTCCATCCTGTCTTTCAGAGACTCACCGTTGATAATCCGGGCCACGCGCCACAATCGCAAGAGGATCAGCAACCCGAGGGCTTCAAACTCGTGTTCCCGGAACAGGAGGACAATGTCAAGGACAAAGGAGACAATGACCACAATGGCATCCAGGACTTCAAACTTGTGCTTGAAGAACTCTAGGCGGTAGGCAAAGAGTTTGAAGCTCACTTCCACCAGAAAGAGGGTCAAAATGGAGAGGCTCAGGTAGTGGAAGACCTGGGGGGGTGGAAACAGCGACACCCAGAATCCCCCAGTCAGCCAGAATTCGGAGAGCTGTAGTCCAAACATCTCTCTGCTTTCTGAGATTTTAGCAGGTATCTACAACCACCACATCCTTTTTATTTTTTCCCAACTGGTGTCCTCCAGATGTTTTCAACTACAACTCCCATCAACCCTAATTGACAAGATCAAGGGAGATGACATCCAAAGCAGTCAGAAAAGCAACCGCTTGGGAAAGCCAGCATGAATGAACCCATGAATAGAAGTCTTAGACTGTTTTTCATGTTCTGAATTTCAAATAGCAGAGATTGCCGTTATCATCAGCTACATAGAGATCTTACACTATAGGTATTTATACCTGGCCCATATATGAGAGCAAGAGAGACATTACAAAACCTGTCCACATATGCAGAATAGAAGTCGGCTTCCTTTTAAAAGGAGTGGCTTTTTGCCATGCTGGTGCCCTCCAGCCAGGTTAGGCTACAAGTGCTTCTAAACCCAAACCTACATTCCTCCCACTTTTTTTTAATGGTTACCTTAGGCACAATCTCGCCTTTGTCTGGATGGATGATTTTTAATTCCAAAAGCAGTTCCCCCAGCACCAAGATGGCATCCGCGATAACTAGGCCAACAATCAAGATCTGGAATGAAGAGGGGAGGGGAAAAGAAAACAGGGTTAACCCTAAGTAACAGAATCTTTGCAAACTGCCTCGACCTGACTTGATGCTTAGGACATTTGTCCCTCGCGTTCAGTGTCTCTCCTCTCATCAATAAGCTGTGGTTGAAACTGTTAAAACAGAGAACTAGAGCAAATACCGCAACCTCTCAACACACATTTCCTTCCTTGAGGAACCCACAAAAAGTTTTTTGAGGAGGGAAGATAAAAGCCTAAGGGAGTGAACACATCTCCATCCAGGAAAAAAGTATCCAATGTTGCGACAAGGAATCCTATTTTTTCCATAATCAAACTCAAGGTGATATGAGGAGAAGTTCTTAAGGAGCGTCCTGTTCCATTGAGGAAACAGTAGAGACCTCTGGTTGCTGCCAGCCAGAGGATAGAGCATCCGACTTGATGGACAAATCAGTCTGATTTCTCATAAAGCCAGTGTCTTGTGTTCACAGAGATGCAAGACATTGGTCTGGCCTTGTGCAAACCAAGACAGGAGACCGCACAAAGCAAGAACAAAACCCACTCAGAGAACATATCTCTTGTACCTGAAATTTGTGCGACTGGAACAGCTTCTTCATCACATCCCGGAAGGATGGGGGCCTTGGCGGGGAATCCACCTTGATGGCTGCATCGGGCGCTTTGCCTTCCCCTTCCTCCTCCATCTCTTCTTCCTCCCATTTCTTGTAGTCGTTGTTCCACTGCGCGGGGTCGTCCCCCACCACGGTGAAATGCTTCAGGTACATAGACATGGTGGCAGTAGCGGTGGTGCTCTCACAGGGGCATCCCCCAGTTCAAAAGGAGCTGGAAAAGCTGGTCACCTGTAAAGAGGGGCATTCCTTACTGTAAGGCAAACTCTATTGTTTTCAGCTTAGCTTGCTCAAAGAAACAATGTAAGCGCCATGATGCCACCTGGGCTTTGTAGTTTGGGGAGACACAGTAATCAGAAGACTGAACCTGAGAAATACTATTCTGCAGGGTTGCTGTGAAGATAAAAGAACTTCCTCCTTTATGCTTCAGTGAGCATCTCAGAGGGGGAACATGCACAAAATTTACCACTGCCCACATGCACAAACTGGAACAGAGTCAATGTTGGTCGATCACAACTGAAGCCCTATTGATTCTAGTGGGCTTACCTGAAGCTTGAAAGACTCTGATAGATGGTCCTGACCAAGTTACTTTGAGAACTACAGAAGCCCCCAAGCAGAAGAGTAGCCTTTGTCCAGTTAGCTGAGGAGATCTGGGAGCTGGAGTCCTCTCAAAATAGCCTTGTCCAAGCTCCATCCATGCTCCGTTAGGGAAACTGGTTGTCAATTATGCTATGTAACACAATTTTTGTTCCTGGGTTATAAATGCCATTTCCTAATTTGGTTCTATCATAAAAACATGGAAAAGGTTTATTAAACTGCAAAAACTTTGTTTTTGTGGGACATCTTGCAGCACATTTTCCTCTAGTTTTTCAATGAATATTTCAACCAATTGAACATATGTGTTGTCGAAGGCTTTCATAGCTGGAATCACTGGGTTGCTGTGAGTTTTCTGGGCTGTATGGTCGTGTTCCAGAAGCATTCTCCCTTAATGTTTCGCCTACATCTAAGGCAGGCATCCTCACAACCTCTGATAATTCCAGCCATAGATGTGGGTGAAACGTCAGGAGATAACGCTTCTGGAACATGGCTATACAGCCCAGAAAACTCACAGCAACCCAGCAATTCAACACAATTTGTGGTAGCCACAAAAACGAAGTTTCTGGAGGATAACAACTACTTTCATAGTAAGCACCACACAATTAAACAGGAAATAACACTTTCATACCAGGAACTTTCAGACCAACACTTTCAGACCAACACCCCTAAAAAGAATCTCCATTCTTACCTTTCTTAATCAGTCTTGTCCAGGCAATAGCTGCTGTTGCCCTTTGCTCTGACTAGTGAAGAACAACCCTGTGGAATGGAACAAGAAGAGGACTGATATGTGAGTCGCAAGGGGACTGGTGTTGTTCTGCCAAACGTCTGCTGGCTGTGCAAAAGGAGATGGCAAATGGACCCAAGTTTCCTGTGTCCTCTGTGTTTTTGCATAAGAGATGTCCATGAAGAATGAACGCAACCCCCGCCCCCATATCACTTCCTTCCTGCCTCCCCTCCATAGCCACTCTCGAGCTCTGCAAGGAAAGGGGGAAACTCCGTATTCCTGATTACAGTCAACACGGCGCATGCCAAAGGAAAACGAGCTTTGACGCATTTGTTGTGGGTACGTGCTGCAGGGATGGCTTTGAGGGCAGAGGTGAGGGCTGCTTGGGATCTGATGGGGAAACCATTTGAAACCTTGTGTTTTACGAGCGGGGAGAGGCCCGGGCCTTGCTCGATCTGGCCCAGAGTGCTACCAGATGGTTGCCAAAACGAGTGCTTGTTGGTGCTACTTGAGAGAGAACCTGTTGCAATACAGGATGGTCTGGGCTGGCCGCAGCTGGTCATGGTTGCTTGAAAATCACTTACAAAGCCTTGCTGGAGAAGCAGCCTTTCTTAAGTGTTCACTCAGATAACCATTTGCTTCGAATCCAAGTCCTATGCGGAATAGCTGAGGAAACAGCATGGCCCGGAGAAGAGAAGTCTGAGCAATAGCTGCCATATCACCCAACAATCTTCCCTTCTCCAGGCTACACATATTTGTCTCCTTCAGCATTCCTCACAGGTCTTGGTTTCCAAACCCCTGGAACAGGTATAGAAAAATCCAAGCAGGAGCAGCAGATGCCAAAAGGTCCGTATTCTCCAGATTCAGGATACCAAAAAAATGCAATTACTCTGAAAATGGTTAGCAATATATCAGGCTACACATCCCACCATCCAACCTTGCTGGCTAGGTGCAGTGGGAGCTGGAGTCCAGTACTGACAAGGTACCAGATTGGAAAAAGTTTCATAGAAGTAATAGTTACAATGTGCCTTCAAGTTGACTATGACTTTTTTTGGAGGGAGGGCATGGTCATGGTCATCATCATCATCATTATTTGGCTATTTGCTTAAAAACAACCTGCCAATCTTTTCAATCTTGCACAAGAGGAAAATTACCCAGAGCCTGACAATGTTTCTGACAGGTTGTCTTGACCCTTTTTTGTCGAAGGCTAGAAAGCTTCTGAATAGTCTTTTTAAAACCCCCCTCCTGCTTCCTAATTCTTTGTAACCAAGGTTCTCTCTGGACTTTACAACTTGCCCACGACTTCTGAGTTAAATATTCTCCCCATGCCGTCTTACTGGCCTCACACACAAAAGGAACAATTCAAAAATGACATTTCCAAGGGCAGCCACTTAAATAGCCTCCTTTTGAATTCTGGGCAATTTAGTCATTTCAGAAATAACATTCTCAATGCCTTTTTGAGATGGCAGAATGACACAAAGCATCCAATATCTCAAATGCAGGAAGAAAAAATAATTGGAGGAAAGTTTGGGCAGAAGAGGGAAGACTCTGTTGTATTGCCTACTAGCTTGGGTACCCAGCGTTCCCCGGGTTATTTGAAAAAGTCAGTTTTTTAATTGTACAAAATGCATTAGGTTGTGGATTAACCCCGAGAAACTCCATCAGTACTTAAAGTTTGTTATGTTGGCCAAGTTTGCTCCAGGTGCATCACTGGTGGGGTTCAGTGTGCGCTCTGGCTGTAGGGGAAACTACAACTCCCACTATGGTGAGTCAGTACCCTCAAATCTCTCCAGGAGGTTAAGTTAGTCATGGGGGTTCTGTGTGCCAAGTTTGATCCAGGTCTATCATTGGTGGAGGCCACATTTTCTCTGGTAGTGGGTGAACTACATTGAAACTCCCAGAAAGGAACTCCCAGAAAGGAAGGTCAGTTCCTCCCACTCCTCAGTAATCAAATTTCGGCATATCAGGTATGTGTGTCTAGTTTGGCCAAATCCATCAGTGTCTGGGTTCACAGTGCTCTCTGGATGTAGGTGAACTACAACTCTCCCAAATCAAGGTGAATTTCCCTCAAACCCCTCCAGTATTTTTTTCCGGTCATGGGGGCTCTGTGTGTCAAGTTTGGTCCAGATCCATTGGTGTTTGGATTCACAGTGCTCTCTGGATGTATGTGAACTACAACTCCCCCAAATCAAGGTGAATTTTCCCCAAGGACCTCCAGTATTTTTTGCTGGTTATGGTGGCTCTGTGAGCCAAGTTTGGTCCAATTCCATCTTTGGTGGAGTTCAAAGTGCTCATGAATTGCAGGTGAACTATAAATCCCAGTACTCCAAAATGCCCATGCCAATTCTCCTCAAAACCCACCAGTATTCAAATTTGGGCATATTGGGTATGCATGACAAGTTTGGTCCAGATCCATCCTTGTTTACATTCAAAGTGCACCCTGGATGTAGGTGAACTACAACTCTTATAAATCCCTCCAAAGACCTCCAGTATGTTTTTGTTGCTCATGGGGGTTCTGTGTGCCAAGTTAGTTCAAGGTCCATCACTGGTGGAGTTCAGAGTGCTCTTAGATTGCAGGTGAACTATACATCCCAGGACCTACAACTCCTGGGGTTGGTTGATTGGTTTGTGTTGATCATTAATGCATTGCTGGAGCAGGGGATTTTTCCATCTCATCTGAAACAGGCTGTGGTTCGTCCACTCCTCAAAAAGGCCTCCCTTGACTCCACGGTGCTGAACAACTTCAGACCGATCTCCAACCTCCCTTTTTGGGGTAAGGTGCTGGAGTGGGTGGTTGCCTCCCAGCTCCAGGGCTTTCTAGATGACATCAACTACCTAGATCAGTCACAGTCTGGTTTCAGGCCTGGTCACGGCACCGAGACAGCCTTGGTCGCTTTGGTGGATGGCCTCCGTAGAGAGCTGGACAGGGGGAGTATGACTCTGTTGGTTCTCTTGGACATCTTAGCGGCTTTTGATACCCTCGATCATGGTATCCTTCTGCGTTGTCTCTCTGGGATAGGTCTCAGGGGCACGGTTTTGTCGTGGCTCCGGTCCTTCCTGGAGGGACGAACCCAGATGGTGAAGCTGGGAGATGCCTGCTCGGACCCCTGGCCTTTGACCTGTGGGGTCCCGCAAGGATCTATTCTGTCTCCCATGCTTTTCAACATCTACATGAAACCGCTGGGAGAGGTCATCCGGAGTTTTGGAGTTAGGTGCCATCTCTATGCAGATGACACACAACTCTATTACTCATTTCCACCTAATTCCAAGGAGGCCTCTCGGGTGCTGGATGAGTGCCTGGCCGCTGTGTCTATCTGGATGAGGAAGAACAAGCTGAAGATAAATCCCGACAAGACAGAGGTCCTCCTGGTCGATCGCAAACCGGATCGGGGTATAGGGTGGCAACCTGTGTTGGACGGGGTTACACTCCCCCTGAAGCCACAGGTCCGCAGTTTGGGAGTCCTCTTGGATTCATCGCTTACGCTTGAGGCTCAGGCGTCGGCGGTGTCCGGGAGGGCCTTTGCACAATTGAGACTCGTGCGCCAACTGCGACCGTACCTCGCGAAGACTGATCTGGCCGGGGTGGTCCATGCCTTTGTCACCTCTAGATTGGACTACTGTAATGCGCTCTACGTGGGGCTGCCCTTGAAGACGGCTCGGAAATTCCAACTGGTCCAACGGGCAGCAGCCAGGATGTTAACTGGTGCTCCTTACAGAAAGAGGTCAACCCTCCTGTTCAAGGAGCTCCACTGGCTGCCGTTTATTTTCCGAGCTCAATTTAAGGTGCAGGTGCTTACCTGCAAAGCCCTAAACGGTTTGGGACCATCCTACCTGTGTGACCGCATCTCCGTTTATGAACCCATGCGCTCACTTCGTTCATCCGGAGAGGCCCTGCTCGTGATTCCGCCTGCGTCGCAGGTGCATTTGGTGGGGACGCGAGACAGGGCCTTTTCTGTGGTGGCCCCCCGACTCTGGAACACCCTCCCAAAAGATCTTAGACAGGCCCCTACATTGACAGTCTTTAGAAAGAACTTGAAGACCTGGCTGTTCCGATGTGCCTTTCCAGAATAGGAAACTCCAATAACAAGTCCCAGAAGCACTTAATTAGAATTAAGATTGCTGCACACTGCACACTGCACTTACCCTATAATCCTTACATATCACCTGTCACATTAGGACTTTTAATCCTGTACCCATTACTCTGGCTCGGCCCAATTTTATAGTGTCTTGATATATTGTTTTTTGCTTGTTGTTTAATATTGCTTTAACTGTTTTTAATTTGCTTTAGGTTTTGTATTGTTATGTTGGGTTTTGAGGCCTTGGCCTTTGTAAGCCGCATCGAGTCCTTCGGGAGATGCTAGCGGGGTACAAATAAAGTTAATAATAATAATAATAATAATAATAATAATAATAACTCCTATAAATCAAGGTGAATTCTCCCCAAACCTCTCTAGTATGTTCAGTTGCTGATCAATTCCTCCGTTTCCTCTGTGTCATAGAAAATAACAGGAAAGGGTTAAGGGAGAGGGAGTGGGTGGAATCATGCAAATTCCACACCAATAGAGAGAGTCAGAAACACTGGGATGTCTGTGGTGGAGGAAACACATAAAAACTAGGATGACATTGTCCCCATATTAAAACCCTCACTTGGGTGGTGGGCAGTGTGCTGTTTTTGGAGGACATTGGCAGTGCCCTTGGACATGTTCATGGCACTCTCTATTACCTGCAGTGTCACTGGAGGGAGCGCATTTGGTGTTTCCTGAGTAGTGGGAGCTAGAGCTGTTTGTGGCGGCAGGAGCTTGTCTGAGTAAGTGGACACCCCAGCCACATACACACATACACATTTTCACTTTTATTATGGGTATAGATAGATTGAATAATCTGGCCGTCTGCGGAGGGGATGGGGGGAATACTAACTAATATGCCTCCAGTGTGATTGAAAAGGGAGCATCACAAGGCCTTTCTCTATTACAGAGACATGAACGTCAGCATGAGGGACTCTTCTCCAAGTTAGGCCACTTTCCTTGTGTCTGTCTATTCTTTTATCTGGAAGCCACTTCCTAATTCTTCCCAAAGCCATTAGTGTTCTTTGTTTTCTTTTGATTGGGAAAGGAGCATCATGGGGCTGCTCTCTAACACAGAGACATGAATGTCAATGTTAGGGACTCTTCTCCCAAAGATAGGTCACTTTCCTTTCAAAACAAACTTCAAACATCCAGGTAAACACAAGTAAAAGCCATGATCAAAACCAGTTGCAGCCCTTCTTTGGAAGAATCCAGGAAACATAAGCTTAACAAACAGATCGGTCTGAAGCAATACGGGACTTCTCCTTCCCCAAAACCTGCCTGACAAACAGTGCAGAAAAAAACAGCGAGGCAGTCTCATCATATTGGGCCCCGCTATCTTGCTAAACCTTCATTGGCTAAAGGGCCTTCCATCCAATTTGGTCCAAAGTCTTCTCAGCTCCCAATTTGGCAGGGCTGTTCCCATTCATCCTCTGCTGTCCCAATTTTTCAGCAGCTTTAAAATGATCCCATTTTCCTTCCACTGGTTTGTATGTACATCCTTCCTGCTCAAGTGATACCGGATCTCGGCGCTCGTCCAGACCCGTCAAAACTCTCCCTCTCATCCAGCTTCCTTCTTTCGTTTCTTTTTCAACAATCTCTCCCAGGGTATTATTGCTACAAACTGCTTAACAGTCGAAAGTTCCCTGGGTTGTTGGCTTTGAAAAGTTCCCTTTTCTATATTTAAAAGCCCCTCAAGTCTCCTTTATTTGTGGGCATTTCCCAAATGCAAACATGTGAACTTGGTGACTGTTGTGGTAACTGTTACGTCCCACACAAGCTTCCAGACATGACAAAATACGAGACCGGACTGTCTTTTGGACTGCTCTCCAATTCCCTGTCCAAAGCTCCAGAGATCTGCGTTCTCTAGATACCACATTTCCCCTCTTGTTTCTCTCTCTGTCTTATGAGCATATTGTGAAGGGAAAAAGGGACACAAAGAGGGTGCTCCCCCTGCTCTGCCATATATTTCTACCCAATTTACAGCATATTTGGAAGCACAACTATGTGTTTTTTGAAGGCATGAGCTCATAAAGTCTATTGTTGTCAAAAAAGAGGCCTTTTCTGGAGAGTTTAGGCCGATCTTCAAGTTAGTCCTTTTTCATCCGCCCTACATACCTCTGCCTGAATGTCATAAGCCAGGAAATGATACACAGCCCTTCAAACACAAGCTGCACCGTCATCCTGAACATCCAGATCAAGCCCCACTACATTCCAACTCAGCCCCATTGCATTGGCTCAAGTGTTCCAATTATTATTATTATTAATATTATCATTATTATCATGTTTATTTATACCCTGCATGACTTGAAGAGCATTTCAGACCAATCCCAAAACATATCTAGCCCATTGAACAAGACAATGACACCTGCATTAACTTTCAGATCCTGTGTACTTTTGAGGGCAGGAGGAAAATATCATGGGAAGGGTCCAAATTATTACATTATATAACAGAATTTGGAAAAAAAATCTGTTCCTAGTTGTAAAGTGTTATTTCCTGTTTAATTGTGTGGTCCTTACTTTGAAAGGTATTGCTATACTCCAGAAAATTTGGTTTTGTGGCTGACATTTTTAACCTTTCAATGAGCCATTTTAATCCATTTGTGCCGACTGCAAAAACACCAAGTTTTTGCAGTTTAACAAACTTTTCCCGTCTGGGTTGCTGTGAGTTTTCCGGGCTGTCTGTCTGGCCATGTTCCAGCAGTATTCTCTACTGATGTTTTGCCCACATCTATGACAGGCATCCTCAGAGGTTGTGAGGTCTGTTGGAAGCTAGGCAAGTGCGGTTTATATACCTGTGGAATGATGTCCAGGGTGGGAGAAAGAACTCTTTTCTGTTGGAGGCAAGTGTGAATGTTGTCACGGGCCAGCTGGATTAGCACTGAATGGCCTTGCAGCTTCAAAGCCTGGCTGCTTCTTGCCTGGGGATCCTTAGTTGGGAAGTGTTAGTTGGCCCAAATTGCTTCCTGTCTGGATTTCCCCTGTTTTCTGAGTGTTCTTCTTTATTCGGTGTCCTTATTTTAAAGTTTTTCCCATGTCTATATGATAGAATCAATTAGGAAATGACATTTATAACCCAGGAAGAAAAACTGCTCCATAGTGTTATGGACAGGGTCAGTGCTGTTATAACCCAGGAAGAAAAATCACATTCCATAGTGTTATGGACAGGGTCAATGCTGCTTGACCTCCTCATGGCTGACCGTCTCATAAATTGCTCATTCTGACTCATGCTGATCCTAAAGTGGACCTATCATGGGGTATGCATGGGAAGACTTCTTCCAAAGTGCTTGCCTTTGTCTTTGCCTGAGGCTGAGAGTGTGACCCCAGTGGGCTTCACTGACAAGGGGGCTCCAAACCTTGATCTCCAGCATCCTAGTCTGACCCTGAAAGTACTGCATCACAATGTCTGTGGATGAGTAGCACAAACACAAACGCAGAGCAACCTTTCAGCCTGAGCAACAGTTGCTCAACTCTTGGGCAATAAACCCTCCTTCCTGTTGTGGGGCCACAGCAGAGAGAGCCTTGTGGTGCCCCACACTACCCTCCTTGTCCTCCAACCATCCTTCAGAGATAAGCATCAGGACCTCATTGTTGTGGGTCCTTTTTTTAAAGATCTGCCTTCAAAGAAACCTACGAAGAGGATCTTTGCTCACTTGCATGATGAGCCACTGCATCAACATCAGTATCACAAAGCGATAGCTTTGTTTGCCTACGTTCCCCTCTGCAGGAGTCAACACGGGACACGTTCCTAAGTCACTTTGCGGTAGTCCAACAAAGTAACTTGTTCAAATGCCGCTTTCAGGGAATCACTCCCAAGCCTCTTCCACCTGGCGATGTCCCGTGATTCAAAATGTGCTCCGAGATGTCCTTTCCTGGGCCTGGCGAGCGTGCGATGGCAACAAGAGGAAGGCTTTCTGTACATGCTCAATGGCAATCCAAAGGAGACCAACGTCTGGCAAATCACATTCTCCTCCTCTTCACCTCTCATTTGCCCAAACCTTCCTGGGGAAGGTGGCCGTTCTCATCCACTCGGGATCCTTTCCAACTGGGAGGAGAGTCAGGGCAGAAAAAGATGGACAGGTCCTTTAAGGTAAGCTGGGGCGGGCGGGGGATTCTGGGGGTTCCAGTTATTCCAAACCCTTCTCCCAGACTCATAATTGACGCAAGGCCTTGGGCAGCATCGGGCCTCAATGTGAGGGGATTCTGGGAGTTGCAGTCCCTGAAAAGGAACCGTTTTCCCTGGCAAGCTTAGAGGCTGAATGTGCATTCTAGCTCTGCTGATAGAACAGGCCTGGGCCATCTTGGGCCCTCCCTCCAGGTGTTTTGGACTTCAACTCCCACCATTCCTCACAGCCTCAGGCCCCTTCCTTTTCCCCCTCGGCCGCTTAAGGAAAGGGCCTGAGGCTGTGAGGATGGTGGGAGTTGAAATCCAAAACCTAGAAGGAGGGCCCAAGTTGGCCCAGGCCTATGTTTGAAACATCACTAGCTCAGGAAACCCTTCTTGCCAAAGTGTTGCAAAACCAGATCTTGGCATCCTCCTAAAAAGCCAAAGAATTCCACCCTGAGCAAGTAAGACTTTGGGGGGCGGGGGGTTCCATGGAGAAACTGAAGTCTCTCAACAAGGACTGCTTTGTTCGGATCCCCTCCTTGAAAGGTCTCTCCCCCCACCTCAAAAAAAGGTAAACCAATGGCTGATTGACATCTCTGCTTCAAGATGCCATCGGCCTCCCTCTGGATCTTTCAGGGGGGTGGGAAAGGCTTGAAGGCCTCTGCTTGCAAAACAGGGAGGGCCCACCTTTGGAATCCAGTCCCCCCTCCCCACAAAATAATCGCTTCCAAAAGCAGAAACCCCGCCCCTTCCCCTGCAGGGAGAGCCCCAAAAAGCGGGCAGAGGTTTAGTACAAGAGGAGGAGGAAGGGAGGGAGGAAGGAAGGAAGGAAGGAAGCAGCCCCCAGGCCCCTCCTTCCCTAACTCTCCTCGCCCTGCCTCACCCTGGGTTCCCAAGAGATCATCTGTTGCCTCCCTCCCACCAGAAAAAAGGGGAGAAGGGGGTCTCCCTCCTCACCTGTCCGGTGGCTGGGGCTCCAGGCAGCAAAGGAGGCGGGGTGAGGCCAGCACGCCCACGGAGCCCCTCCTTTCTTGCCTCGGAGGGGAAATTTCCTGCCCCGCCTTCACGGCTCCTCCCCCCCCCCCCCGGCTCCAGAAGCCAAGCAAAGACTCCCCCAGACCCCAATGTCGAGGGCTTCCCTATTTTCATGGAGAGGTTGTCACCCCTCGGAGGGGAATCCTGGGCTTCTGTCGGGAGGGCTTGGGTGGTGTCTCCTTGCCTGGCGGAAGGGGGCTGGACTAGATGGCTCTGGGGGCCCATTCCAGCTCTTGGATTCCATAATATACCCATCATCTCTCTCCATCCTCTCTCTCTCTCCCCCCCTCCATCCTATCTATGGCTGGCTGGCCCTCTGTCGGGAGGGCTTGGGTGGTGCCTCCCTGCCTGACAGAAGGGGGGGGGGTGGACTGCATGGCCCTGGGGCTCCCTTCCAGCTCTGGGATTCCATGAGAGACCTATCATCTCTCTCTCCATCTTCTCTCTCTCCTTCCCTCCATACTATCTATCCTATCTATGGATGGCTGACCCTCTGTCGGGAGGGCTTGGGTGGTGCCTCCCTGCCTGACAGAAGGGGTGTGTGGACTGCATGGCCCTGGGCCCCCCTTCCAGCTCTAGGATTCCATGATACACCCATTATCAATTTCTCCATCCCCCCTCTCTCTCTCCCTCACCATGCTATCTATCCTATTTATGGCAGGGTGGCCCTCTGTCGGGAGGTCTTGGGTGGTGCCTCTCTGCCTGACAGAAGGGGAGTGGACTGCATGACCCTGGGGCCCCTTCCAGCTCTAGAATTCCACAATACACCCATTATCTCTCTCTCTCCATCCCCCCCCCCTCTCTCCATGCTGTCTATCCTATCTATGGCAGGGTGGCCCTCTGTTGAAAAGGCTTTGATGGTGTCTCCTGCCTGGCAGAAGGGGGTTGGACTGGATGGCCCTGGGGCCCCTTCCAGCTCTAGGATTCCATGATAAACATATCTCTCTCCCTCTCTCTCCATTCTATCTATGACTGGCTGGCCCTCTGTCAGCAGGGCTTGGATGGTGCCACCCTGCTTGGCAGAAGGGGGTTGGACTGCATGGCCCTGGGGCCCCCTTACATCTCTAGGATTCCATGAGACACCCATCATCTCTCTCCCTCAATCCTTTCTCTATCCTATCTATGTATGGCTGGCTGGCTCTTTGTCAGGAGGGTTTGAATGGTGTCTCCCTGCCTGGCAGAAGGTGATAGGCCTGAATGGCCTTGGGTCTCCCTTCCAGCTCTTGGATTTCATCTCTCTTTCTCTCGTAATCCTGTATTTCTCCATCCTATCTATCCCATCTATGGCTGGATGTGCCTCTGTCAGGAGGGCCTGGATTGGCATCTCTTTGCCCGGAAGGGGGTTGGACTGGGTGCCCTTGCAGGGCTAGGATTCTATGATATACCAAACATCTCGCTCTCGATCCTATCTATCTACCAACCTACCTATTTCTCCACCATATCTATGGCTGGGTGGCCCTCTGTCAGGAGGGCTTGGGTGGCGTCTCCCTGCTTGGCAGAAGGGGGTTGGACTGGGTGGCCCTAGAGCTCCCTTCCAGCTCTAGGATTCCATGATATACCTACCATCTCTCCCTCCTTCCATCCTCTCTCTCTGTCCTATCTAACTTCATCCTATCATGTTTGCTTTGTTCTGTTAGAAATGTAATATAATGGACTGGCTGCTCTGACACGACAAATAAATCCTATCTATGGCTGAGTGGTCCTCTGTCGAGAGGGCTTGGGTGGTGTCTCCCTGCCTGGCAGAAGTGAGGCTTGTCCTGGGTGGCCCTTGGGGTCACTTCCAAATCTAAGATGCTATGATTTTGAAGAACAAGAGCATCATCGCCTTCTCGCAGAAAGCGAGAAGGCGAAGGGGCTTCTGTCAGGAGGAATTGACATTTCCCTGGCAGGAGGGCCCTCAGGATCTCTTCTGGCTAGGATACTGGGATTCTAAGATGCAAAAAGACAAAACCAAAGGCATTGACCCATCTCAATCCACAAGGAGGCAGGTAAGAAATAACATAATCATTATTATTACTACTATTATCATTATTGGGGAACCCAAGGCTGAAAATTGGGGCAGAGGAAAGCCCCCAGGTCCCCTCTATAAAGCACCCACTTCCAGCTTCTAGGAGGAGAACTGACGGGACACCCAACTGAACCCAACCCTTGGCCTTTCAGGAGGCCACCTCTCTTTCTTAAAGAGGCCACCCATCCAAGCCCCCTTCCATAACCCTCTCCCTGGATCCCATGTGACAGTTGGAATGTTTCAATGTTGGCATCGTCCGACCCCTCTGCCACTTCGGACTGGAAGTTGGAGGTTGACTCTCTACTGTGATGCAGTTGGAAGATGCTCCAGTTGGAAGCCATCCTTCTTGCAAAGGATATTGCCTTGGTGGAGGCTCCTTGGCCACGTCACAGCTCTGCCACGGGAGCCATGTATCCCAGTGACGCCCTCTACTCAGGCTCCCAGACAAGAAGCACAACCACGTCGGCTTGCAACCGTAGCAGAGCCATCTCCTGGGAGCGCGCATCAATATTTCAGCAGAGAAGGCGCAGCAAGAAACAGCAAGACGATCATGATGTAGCAAAAAACATGGACTAGGCCTTAAGAGAGTTCTACATTTTCCCAGGTTCTTCAGTGGCTGAGCTTCTGCCAACCAGGAAGGGGTGTGTGTGTGGATACAGAGTGCTTTCCTGGACTGTGCGCCTGTTCCCTCCACCCCTTGCCCCTTCAAACTGCTTTTGTGGCAGACGGCCTCCAAACCCGTGGATCCCGACAGGGCAACACACCAGTGTAAATCCAGCCCTTCGGTGTGGGTTGCATGCCTTGGGAGCAACTCATGGCCTGGCTGCAGTCTAGCCTCTTATTTAAATAAACAAATAAATAGATGTAATGCTGATAAAATGAACACCAAGAAGGCTTAACAAGTTACTCATCATTTAATAAGCATTTCACCACACTGTACTGTTCCCAAAGATTACAGGGTCGATTTATTTATTTATTTAAAAAGAACAAAAAGCAAAAGATACAGAGTGCACAGAAACAGGTGAACAGTGTTCCCTGTTGTCGGCGGTTATTTTCTAGGCTTTGTAGAAGAGGCAAATAAAAAACCTAACTGTGAAACCTAACTCTCATGCAAGTTATTGGCTTACAGCAGGCCTCTTCCACCTGTGGCCTCCAGGTCTTTGGGCCTCCAACTCCCAGAAGTCTTGGTTAGCTTTGTGGGAGCAGAAGTCCCAAACACCTGGAGAACCAAAAGTTGAAAAGGCCTGGATTACAAGCTTTCTGAACTGGCAAAAATAGCCCCACAGGAAGCTTTGCTACAGAATATGGAAGAAGGAGCAAAATCATCAAATCCTGCCTCTGTGCTGACTCTCAGCTACTCCGTGGCATCCTTCTCGCAAAGGGAAAGCCCTACAAGACACCCCCTTCCCTTTGCTTGGGTTTTACAACAAGAGACTGAAACTTTTAAAATAATGGCTTTAATTGTCATTTTAAAGTATACGGGAGGAAAAGTGTGCTCCCAATAAAATATACATCATACCAGTGAGGCTGGCAAAAGGTTGAGGGTAATCTCATAGGTTTGACAACAGAACATGTGTACATGACAAGGAGGGAAAAAAAGCAATCTCTTTGAAACTCAACAAAAAAGAAAAAGGAAAGACATTCACAGTGGTCTCTACAAACAATATTAACCTGACAGCAATACGTTTCCTAGCCTTGGAGCACACTAGTGTCGCATGAGGTCCTAAAAAGAAAAGCAGGCATCACACACCACCCGGCGTTAGTGGTACAGATACCCCAAATGGCAGGAGAAGGGGCTGTGGAGTCTACAGCTGGGACATAGAGAAGGAAAAGGATCACACCATTGCTCTCCAAACAAATCGTTTTTTTAAATTAAAAAAACTCTTTTCGAGAAGCGAGAGCTCCTTTGCTGTGACAACTAGCCAAAGCCATCCATCAAAATGAACAGAAAAACCACAAACACATTTAAATCTAGTCTTAGCAGGCTGACCAATACATGTTACTGTTTCTTTTAAAAAATTGAGATTATATACTATAGTACAAGTCCCAACTAGGCCGGGCCAGGAGTGATTATTTCTTTGCTTGTTTCGTGATCATCCCCCGGGGGGGTGTTACAGGTCGGCTAGCGTTGGGCTTCTTCTTCTCGGCAGGCTTCAAGATCTGCAAGGACAATTCAAGGGTCTTTTTAGCAAAGGGGTCTGGAAGCCATGCCTGAACACACGGGGCCACAAAAGACCATCAGGACAGCACACCCCAACTTGACAGTACACATTACATTTCAACCTGATTCCCACCCCAGACTTCGGGCAGGAGTTATTCCTCTAAAGCAGCCCTCCTCAACCTGCAGCCCTCCAATTCCCAGAAGCCCTGTCCACCTTGTTCAATGGTCAGGCATTTTGGGAGATGGAGTCCAAAGCACCTGGAGGGCTGCAGGCTGAAGAGGTCGGCTTTAAAGCTTTGCCATACGCAATATGGGAAATTCAATGAGGGCGGGGATGCATTTAGGATTGATAACTATGTTTATATTTTTAATAAATATGTATGAAAACAGATAATTGCTTCCTGAGGAGCAGTCTGAAGAGGAAGATGAGGTGAATGCCAGGCTATTAAGACGCCTCCCAGGAGAGAAATCAATATGGGAGAATAGAGGAGATAACATTTGACAGGGGAAAATGCCTGCCAAAAACCACCCCAGTGAAAGCCAGCCTAGACCTGACAGGGAGAGAACGAACGCACATTATAAAGTGCCGGCGGTAAAGCTTAGGTGGTCCCGCAAGGCAAATGCCAGCAGGGCTTTAAGGCTCAACGCCCACACCCTGAATTGAGAACCCATTCTGCCTTTCCTCCCCCATATGACTGTGTCTCGCAGATCGTGCTCTTTCGAGGCAGCGGGGGTGAGCCACGACTTTCGGGGCAATCCAATTCAAGGTGAACTGCTGACGTCTGCCCTACTTAATGTATGCCAGGCGGACGCCTCGCAAAGATTACAGAGACAGAATACGTTGGGAAAAAGCTGGGGCTTACTGTCCCAAACGCTGGGTGCTGGAAAGACCAGCTTGGAGTGAGAAGTGCCAAGTCCATGGGGAAACCAAGGCACCAAGGACTTTCCAGACAGCGTACCTGAAAGGAGCACATCAAAGTCTCATCCACACTCATCATGGCGCCTGCATTGTCAAACTCCCCGCAGTAATTGGGGGCAGAAAACAGGGTGACCAGCTGCCTTTTTGCAAAGAACTCATAGCCATCTTCAACCACCTTTGAAGGAAAAGAGCAGTTAGTGTCAAGAGTGAGGAGAAAGCAAGAGGGAAAGAGCAGCAGTCACTTATAGTTCCATATTCTCCTCCCAGGCATTCTCAGCCTCTGGCAAAGGCAGCGCAAATGGCCGTGGAGAGAGTGGGGAGCTCAAGGATCCCGAGTGCAGACTTTCCACAGCCAAATACACATCATGAGACAGCCTGAGACAAAACACCCCAATCCTCTCCCCACAGTCCAAACTGGTATATGCAGACAATGCCAACTTTGCTTTAAGTACTAATGCTATGATACTTGTGAAGTGCATGATGCTAATATGCTTGAAAACCTCCTATGATGAGTCAATTACCCTTTGAAACAGAGTGGGAGACCCATGTAGCAAGACAGTTCCATTTACTCCCTTCCTTTTCTGCTCCCCTTCTGCTAAATGAGAGGATGTTGATGAAAGCTTTGAGCACGCCGTAAGTAGTATATCAAATGTAAACAAGGCACTGAAGAGTGGCAGTATCCTGGCCCACAGAAGCAGTATTCTAGCTGAGATCGACTCTCTCTCTAGACTCACTCATTCTCCCACCTACAAAACCCACTTGCGTCAAGTACACTCTTAATCTGGAGAAGAAATGCTAGATCTTCAGAGGGAGCAGTTACTAAAGCTAAGCAGATGTTCCAATGCAAGTAGACCAGACCTTTTGGGGGGGGGGGGGGGGGGAGAAGAAGAAAGAGTGTGACAATTTAGTGTGGTGTGGATTAGGGGATAATGCAGAAGCCCTGAGGTTGAACGATTTTGCCATGAATCTTAGTATTACATCTTTACCTGATGAGCTCTGCATATAAGATCCAAATCATGTTTGTGTAGGAACTTTGCAACAACTTCAGCTCCAAAGGTGAAAGACACCCCTCTGTCATTTTCACCCCATCCAAGCACGTCCTTATCTGGATCAGACCACAGCAGATCACAGAGAAGGCCTTGATCAGGCACATCAGTAGGACGCATAATCCGTCGAATCTGTTCCATGGACTGGAGGTCTGGTGATAAGCCTTTGGGAGAAGAAGATGCATTGTGTTCATTAGTGGGGTACAAGGCACATATACAACACTGTGTATTCGTAGGAATGAGAGCCTCACTCCAACTGCCTCCTTCACATGTTTATTGTGAGGAAATAGCAACAACTCAGTTCTAGCCAAAGGCACGCAGTACATGATCAGTACAATTACAGTTTTGTGTATTCCCCCCCCCCCCAAATGTACACACTGTTGCTGTAAAATAGGAGGCAACCTTGCCGTCATCAAGCTTATTTGTGTTGTATGAGGCTGGGTTTTGTGCCCTTTGTATTAAAAGACAATATTTTTTATGGGACCCTGCACTAGAAAATATCAATTAGGAAATCCAATTATGACAAATCTCTTATGACTGGAAAAGGATCCTCTATGAGCATCAGTAGCATTCTCTAGCATGAAAGGTGCTGTTTTTGTTCAAAGCGCCCCAATAACCACAGGCCAGTTATAAGGAGACCCCCCCCCCCCCCGCCAAAAAAAAATCAGTGCTTTTTTGGCATAAGGCACCAGCAACTAGCGCAACCTTACCAAAAGTGCAGTTTCACACTTATTTGTTTCTCCTAGGCATCTGTGGTCTAACGAGTTCCTGTTCTAAGTGGTTGTTATCGTAATCATCATCATCATCATCATCATCATCATCATCATCATCATCATCATCGCCTCCTCAAGCAGATGCCTGTTGTCCTCTGTAGGTAAAGCCCTGGTATACCCCAGTTGGAGAGTTTTCACAACTCCACACAGGCTAGCCCATCTTTCATGTACACACATTTAGGTAGCTTGCATTTTGTGCAAATCCAAGCCAGTAGATCAAGATGGCTTGAGGTACCCCAGGTGATGCCATGACAATTCTCAATTTGCTGTGCGACACAAAAGAAACACTCCTGCGAGGCCAAGAGGAAATGACTGTTTATGTGCAGACAGATGTTCAGAGATTAGCAGATTACATTCCTTGGTTCAGCACAATGAATCCCACAACACTATAAAGACCAAACACAATATTGAGGGCATCATATCATTCATAGGGGACCATCAAGGACAGTATCTATGGGACAGTAAAGATACAAAACTATCACTTCTGACAATTTTTGCTGAAATAGGCTCAAGCAAGGAAACACCACGAGCAGCAAAACACCTGGAAGGTACGCACGTTCCTTTTATAACCTAGCATGAAAGACTGCAAGTTGCTACTACCAAAAGACAGCCATTGGTCAAGAGCTTGTGAATCTCAATGCATTTTTCTGTGGCATGACAACTACGCAGAAACAAAGTCACATTCAAGGTTACCAAAATAGTACAAACAAAAGCCAGTCACAAAGTACGTGTGTGCATGGTGCACTCAGAGAACAGGACACAAGAGTCTTGCAATTATGTCTTAGGACACTGTAGCAGGAAAATTTCATTACCACCCCACTACAGCCAAGGAGAATATAGCTATGCTTCGCCAGCGGGGAAGGGAAGGCAATGCACACAACTCGAGCACAAACCCACCTTAACAAAGAACAAAAACACATGCTCACGGAGACCTTTATGGGTACATCAGCATTGTAATTATATCAAAGAAACGACTTCTCTGACTGGGAAACTTCAAAACTAAAATGGAGTCAAGAAGAGCGATGCAGGGTGACAAGGAAAAATGGTATAACTTGCATTTCTCAACTCAAGGTCCCAGTCTGTGATGGGAAACACACATTACAGTTTTGACAAGTTACCCTGCACCAGTCCTCTTGACTACATCTCAGCTTAAAGTTTCTCAGTCAGAAAAATCTGATGTTATCATGTATGTAAAAGAAACAGGAAAGGAAGAGAAACATCACACAGAATGCTTGGAATAGCAATGTAGAAGAATACGTATCTAGTCCTCAAATCTCCTCCACCACAAACAGAGAAGGACAAATTGCTTACCTGTAACGGTAGTTTTTCGAGTAGTGATCTATGAAATAACATAAATGCAGAGCACATTTGGAACCCTCTAGATCTTTATCGAAACAGCCTTGCATTAAACCTGCCCACTCTCCCACCAGTATGAATAGGTGGGTTCACCAGTTCCATGGTCATCCAAGCAGCAGCCAAAGGACACCAGGGATGGCATGACGCCAGAGGGGAGGATGGGCATGGTCGTGTGATTTCACAGATTACCACTTCATGGCATCTGTGAATTACACAAATGGGAGGCTAGCAAGCTACTAACCAAAGGTGGCAGGAGACATGCCACATTAAAACAGCATTGCCCCCCCCCCAAAAAAACCCCCCTCAGTATCCCTGTGGGACATTGAGTTCAATCTGTAAAGGAAAATACAAGTTAGAGGTCTAGACCATGTGGCCACTCTGCAATCATCTCTGCACCTCTCAAGGCGGCCACAGATGCAGCCACAGTCCTTGTGGAGTGGTTTTGAATGTTCTGAAGGCTGTTTGCCAGCCAAATCATAAACCAGTCTGATGGTAGAAGCAACCCAGTTAGAAAGTCTTTGGGTTGACATAGGTAAGCCTATTTTTTTAGATGAATAGCACAGGAAAAGTAGATTTCCCGTGAGCCAAAGTCCAGTGACCATAAAACGAAGGAAAAAGCATTATGTCCTCATTAAGATGAGAAGGAGAGAAACCTTCAAAAGAAAGGAAACGACAGGTCAGAGAACAGCTTGATCACAATGGAAACGCAAATATGATTGGTCAGCTCAAAGAGCACACAGTTCACTCTCTAGCCTAGAAGATGTGACGGCTACAAGGAAGGCTGCATAACAGAGGAGAAAGTAAATGGGGACACAGCTGTAGTAGACACCATGTGTCCTAGTAGAGATGGACATCTTGAGCTCGCACGCTTCTGAGATATATGCAGAAAAGAGCAGAAGTCTGCAGTGTTCGGAACCAAGCCTCGTAGAAGGAAGGCCGCTTCCCGGATTGAGTTCATGATGGCCCTGATAAATTGAGTATGTTGAGTAAGAAACAGATGAGATTTGTCGAGGTTGATGATGAAGTCTAGAGTGCGAAGGAGAGTTAAAGTGACATTACATTGTGAAGTAGCTAATCTTGAGAATGTACTATTAGAAGCCAGGAGTCTATGTAGGAGAAAGGGACGATGCCCTGTTATGAAAAGAAGACATTGGTGCAGTGGCAGTAGCAAAGAGGGTATTGTTCTTGACACCATCAAAGCTGACATTGCAAGGCAGCTATTTGCGTTGAGTGAAAGCGAAAGATGTCATAGCAGTTGGGGGCTAGAATTGCGCTTGATGCTTTGACATAACTGAGGGAGGTCCAGAGGTGTAAAACTGGAAATTTTGGTGTCCAAAGGTTGTGGCCTAAAAAGAGGGTGGAAAGCCAAAATATCTTGCAGTGGTTTTCACCTTATTTGTGTGCCCCAAGTGAGCATTTGTTTCTGGGTGGAAAAGGCTCATCTCATCAAATGGGAGATCCTCGATGACCGCTCTGGCAGAAGATGTTAGGCCCAAGGAACGCAGCCAAGCGTGTCGACGCATAGTGACCGCGTGCGCTATGAGCTTCCCAGAGCAGTCAGCAACATGCTCAGAAAGCTGGATTTGATGGCCAGACAACATGCAGGCCTCCTGGTAGATAACTGACAACACCCGTTGCTCCTCTTCTGGGAGACGTTCAAAGTATGGCGCTATCTTATCCCAGAGATACTTCTGGTAAGCACCCATAGATGCTCCATAGTTTGAGATTTTGGCCAACAGACATCCTGAGGTGTAGACTTTGCGCCCCATGGCATCGAGCTTCCTCCCTTCTTTGTCAACTGGAGTGGTATGAACCTCACGTGAAGTTTTAGATTGTGCAATGTCCACGATGAAAGAATTTGGCATAGGATGTCGAGTAAGCCAATCAAGGGAAGTACTGTCAACTCTGTACAAGTTGTCCAACTTGCGTGATGTTGCAGGTATCGATGCTGGGGTAGACCAGGAGGCTTTAAGCACCTGAAAAAGGTAAGGCAGGAAGGGAAGAACAGTAGGTGAAGGAGCTTGAAGTTGGATGTCTTTAAAGATAGGGTCATAGATGGCAAAGTTAGGCTGTTGTATTTGGAGACCCAGAGCTCCGGCCAAGCGGAACATCTGATCCATGAATGGTCTGAAGTCATCAATTAATGCTGGTGGCTCAGGATCAGCTACGAGTGGAGTGGGAGAGAAACCAGGCCTCGAGTCCAAAGACGAGTCAGATGAAAAGGAGTGGTCATCACAATGCCCATGCCTAGATGGGAGTAACTGGCTCCAATGTCTGGAGGAGTGAGAGGGAAAAGCAGAAGCCTGTGGTTCTAATGGGGCACAAGCGGCATCTGTGGCCATGTCTGGTTGAGAAGGGTCAAGATTAGAGGCAGCGTCAATGGGGGGAGCGGCCATAGCCGAAGTCGGAGACCTTGGATACCGACGGGAATGGATTTGATATCCTTGGACATGGGAGGAACAATTGCACCCTGGGAAGTGCCGACAGGAATTATGGTAGTCTTCAGTAACACGCCTGTTGTGGGAATGGCCATAGGGTGCACTGTGGCAGTGATGATCTCTATGGTGTGGCTTGTATGAACGGGGCTGCAAAGAATCAGAAGAACAGGAACAAGTCGAGTAGGGCCGATAGTGCCCATGTCGTGAGAAGTGTCGATGTGGGGAGCGACCTCTTGATACCAAATGACTCAGAGACTGAGGAAGTGGATGGGTTGGCCTGGAGCCATCAAATTCAGCTACAACAGAAATGGTAGTGGGGTTCGGAGGGGGCTGAGTTGCAAGGCAGGCCTGTCCTTTCGTAAGAGGAGCCTCTTGAATCTCACCCTCAGAAGAAGTCTCAGTTCTGGGAGAATGCTCAAGTACCAGAGATGCAAATTCTTGGGCTGATGGCATAGATAAAGTAGACGCCTGAGATGAGCCAACTACACCTGTGATCCCGGGATAGTCAGCCAACATCAAAGAAGGAGGGCAAGTGGGAGATTCTTCCACTTGATCTCTCTTTTTATATTTCCTCTTGGATCCATCCTCAAATTCAATGGAGCAACCTGGCACCAGTGGTTTGCTGAAGGGCGATCCAGCCTCTTGTTGGTAAGCTCCCTTCACCTGTGAGGAGGGTGATTCCTGGAGTGACTGTTTTATCACTAGACAGGCTGAAGATGTTGAAGGCAGTGGTGAAGTGGATGTTGAGGATGTTGGTGTCAACATTGATGAAGCCTTTGAAATAGCTGTGAATTCCATTGGTACTGAGGAAGTCCAGGGCAAAGCCGTTGACTCTGAGATGGTTGGTGGAGCGAACAATCTGGTCAGCCCCATGGTTGATGATCCAGGTGCACTCAAGCCTTGCTTATACAGAAGAGCCTTGAGGTGGGCCTCTCGATTTCTCTGTGCCTGAGGTGTAAATTCTTGGCAGTGCCGGCATGTCTGAACAATGTGGGACTCGCCCAGACAAAGAAGGCATTTCGAATGTCCATCGTTATCAGGGATCCTTCCTCCACACTCCAAGCATTTCTTGAAAAATGAATTGGACGCCATGATGCTGAAGAAAAGCTGTAGACAAGGAACAAACGAAGGCTGGGGAGCCAGAGAGAACACC
Organism: Anolis sagrei; assembly: GCF_037176765.1. Taxonomy (NCBI): domain Eukaryota; kingdom Metazoa; phylum Chordata; class Lepidosauria; order Squamata; family Anolidae; genus Anolis; species Anolis sagrei. Next base: position 31,280,962 of record NC_090034.1, on the reverse strand, counting down.
CCAAACACAGTCCAAGGTCAAGGTATCAGAAAATCAGGAGAATGGTCAAAGACAGTCCAAGGTCAAGGTATTCGAAAATCAGACAGAATATGAAGACTAACCAGTGAAGATCAAGGATGAAAGGTGAAGAACACTAACAAAGTTCCTACAGGTGCTGCTACTGCAATGGATGAAATGGAAGTGGGGATTCGGCGGGACTCGCCTATTTATAATAGTTGGGAGAGTGGGAGGGGGACCAAATAACTTTCAATAAAGATCTAGGAAGATCCTATGCACTGCGCAGGTGCAGAATAATCCATTTGTGTGATTCACAAAGACCACAAAGAAGAACCAAAACATTCCGGACAGAAGAGGCTACATTATATATACCAGAGGGTATTATTTTCTCTAAGAATAAGAGTGCTTGCCCATGCACATAAAAAGCAGTAGCCACTTAGTTAGCCTTTGTCTTGAAATTATGACCCAGGCTGAACCGATGAGAAGAATGCATGTGGGAAGAAGCAAATGGATAGCTGCTGGTAACTCATGTTGCTGAAGAGGCCTATGACGCAGTTCAGATCCACTCTGCAAATGCAGAGGGAGTTCTCAAGTACCTGGCATTCTGTAAAAGAAATACTGAACAATTGCCCCTGAAATGCCTGACATTGAAAAGTTCAGGTCAAGAGTAGGAAGAGACGTAGATTGGTTTGAGTTTGGAATGGAAGCGAGCATTGAAGATAATAGCGCTGAGTGCATCTGCTGGCAAATGGAAGCCTGGTACCCTAACAAACACTCATTCAAAGTTTTTTGTTTTGAAAACTTGGATATCTGTAAAGCGAATGGAAAAACTTGAGACAAACACTCCTCATTATGGTTCCCAATGTTCCAACAAAAATGTCAATTATTTTAGGTACTGCCTGTTCTTTACTAAGGCAAGAGAGTTAGAGAGCTATTAACTGCTACCTAATGAATTACACTCAAACATTCAATTATTAGACAGGAATATGGGAAAAGTTTAGAGAAGACCATCAAGATCTGTTGGCAGGGATTGAATTTGGAAAGTTGAGATGGGACTTAATTGCTGGTTGCACATTGGATGACTATATTTTGCAACTCAGCAGAACAGTTTATAATGGTGCTATGCTGTTAGCTGCAATGTCACAGGTCAGATCTATGACAGTGTACCAGTTTCCTTTTCATGGTACATCGCCACAATCGTTGGAAGTGCACCTGAAAACCACCTAAAATGCCAGGCAGCCATCCTAGCTAGTAAAGTTCTGTAGCACTGTCAAGCAGGGCACAAAGGCTCATATAGCCAAGTCCTCTCCCACCAGCTTTGATACTGCAGTTACGACTCTGACGCAGGTTCTCAGCAAATGTTTTTAGAGAGATGTTTTCTTTGGTTTTGTTTTGGAAAGGGTAGCACATGACACACTCATGACATGGATCAAGCTGCAGGCATTGCATCAATACATTTGAAAGAGGGTGGGAATCACTAGCATAGGCATAACAGAATGTAGCCTTAAATCCAGTTGTTAGTCCCAGAGCAGAACCACCATATCAATGGGAAATTGGTACAGCAACATTTATCCAAGATCCACTTGGCTCTGTGGGCCTCCTTCAGCTGAGACACATAGCTGTATTTAGGCCATCGTTTATAAAGCTGTATCTGAATTGTTGCAGATATTTCATTTTTCCTATTGCACCACTGCTGGTAGATGGCTATCCTAACCTAGATCATACACACTTATATTTCACCCAGTTGCTTTACAAAGATATGTGAAACCTAGGTTGGTCTCCTTTGGAAACAATGGAGACCAACCTATAGAAGGCATTAGGGGAGTCATATGGACACAGGAGATCTTGGAATTGGCACCCAAAGGCTGGAGCTATACCATTTCACAACCACATCATTCTATTTCTTTTTTTTTAAATGTAATTTTTAAATACTCTTTTTATACTCAGACTAACCTACAGCTAGCACTCATCCTCAACACACCTGCTGTCAGCATCATTAATAGACTGAAATACAAATACAGGTTTTCCTACTTTTGTGTTTGATTTTTAGGTAACTTTGAGTGTAAGAGAACTGTTGGTTCATTTTTATGAGATAAAGTACAAATTTAGGATTTTTGTGACAAAATTTATTTTATTTATTGAGTTCAGAGAAACAGAGTATCTTGAAGTCTGGTTTTATAGCAGTTGCAACAAAGACATTTACAGATGTGACTTACTACCCTGAAACTATGAGGCAAGGAGCTAACAAAAGGAGTGGCACCTCTCAATATCATGCTGAACAGTGTGCAAAATCTGATGCAAAATGCCAGCACTGTCAAACTGCATGGCAAACAGGGACTACTGTGCTAACAAGTTTCCATATGAATGGAAAACTGCCCACACAGTTCAACATTCACACTTTTAATTTCAAGATGCAAAGCCGGTGAGGAAGTGAGGGGATTCATTAGATGCAAGTTGAAAGGAGGAGGGGGGCACATTCAAGTTAGTAAAATCTCTTCAGAGTGCTCAGAAGGTTGTTTGATAAACATTGTGCAAATGGCACAGACACAAAGAAATGCAAGAGCTGGTTCAAGTGAGTGCCACCGGGGTTGACAGGCAATGTCTTGGATGAGACTAAAGGCAAGGTCCGTTCCGGAAAGCAAAAAACTTGTTCCGATGTGGAAATGAAAAGCACTCATTCTCTGAGAAAGCAAGTATTAATAGTTCTGGTAAGCAAATATAGAACAGTACACACACACAGATATATATATACATATTAATACACCTAAAGGAAAAATGCAGAATTTTCGGTGTCGGAGTACCTAAGTAATTGAAAACAGGACCTGAGAGGAGTGTCAGAGACAAATGGACTCATTAAAAACCAACAAGTGAGGCAGCCACATCTGGCCCTCACAGTGCTGGTCTGACCCTCTTAGGAAGGGGATCACCCAGCGGGGAAAGGGGTAGAATAGGACAGCAAAGATAATCCAGGGATTGCTTATCACACATGCCACAAACACTTGCCAGGATAGAAAAACTAATAAGAAAATGAATTAATGAATTCTGGAGCACATCTACACTGAATCATTATTGCAGCCTGATACTCCCACCATGGTCCATCCTACAAAATCTTAAGAGTTCAAAGTTTACTTAGAATTCACTACAGCTCTCAAGCAGGCAAGTCGAAGTTCCTCCCCAAACTACACATTTCTCGATTCTGTAAACCAACTGGAGCCAGCTGAAGAGGTATCCAAGTGCCACTTTCTTCTTGACCTTCCAAGTAACAACAGCATGGCTGGCAGGAGATGAAGCTACTTTTGCAGAATAGTGCTCTGTGCCTGCACATCTTCCCCAGATGCCCCATAGACAGGGAGTGAAAAACCTGCAAAGGGTACATGCATAATCCTACCCCCAAGCCACTCCCAACGCATGCCACCATCACACAGAATCAATCACAAAGGCAATCTAAGCTCCTCAAAAAGAGAATCTCTGGCCGGGTTTAAAGCATCTGCCTCAGATTAACGAGAGGTGACCTGTTCTTTCTGTGAGGCTGTAATGTTTGCTTCGCACATCTGTTCCACTGTAGCCTTCCATTCGACGCCTTTAGCAATGTAAGACTGATGTGTTGGACTCTAAACACACCACTGTTGCTTGGATTACAGTTTAGGAATGAGAGGGCTGAATGTTGAAATTAAAGATGGCTCAGGAGATGCTAGGTTAGCATGCAATGCAAGTATTTACACAGCAAAGCCCTGGAAACTGTCTGGATAACCTGTAATTACTTGTAAGAAATATAAATACAGCCGGCATTTATAGCTTCATATTTCAGGGGGGAAAGTCCAGGCAGGCACTAAATGAGGCACTTTGCTTCAGGCAAGGCCAGCATTCACACTGCAGCTCCTAAAGGACATGAAATGCATCCCGCTCACTAACAGCTTTGCCACCACTGCCAGATAGGGGAAGTAATCTATGTGTTGCAGCACCTATCTTTGTATCCATTAGAGAGATGGACACCTTGCTCAGACCCTCCCCAGTGCCAGCAATGAAGTCACATAAGGAAGATTTCCAGAAGGCTGGCTACTTCCGCCCATATGTTCTTCCTTGTCTTTTAGTGAGAAAATTGCATGGACATGGAGAGTCCACATGTCTGACTGGGACACTGTGCCCCTTTAGCTACCACACTGTGATGGCAAAGTCACACAATGCCAGAAAGGCTACTTTCTGCATGACTGGTTTTGCTGTTCTTGAAATGTATTCCCTGTAACTGGAAAAACTATAGCCCAAGGAGGACTTATACAGTAGGCCCTGTTTTGGAATCTTATATATATTTATTTATTACAGTTGATGACCAGCACCAAAGGTTTTGGCATCTTAAATTTTCCCACATTACACTTAAGGTTCTGCTGAAAAAAGATGGGTACAAATGAAAGAATTTTAAGCCAAATTCTTGAAAAAAAGAATTCTTAAGACCCAAGTTTTTGCTACGCAGCAAAACTGAACAAAACCTTCATTTTAAACTCTAGCTATTATCTAGAGTGAGGTATGTGCTGAACTCGGACTGTAGAGCCTTGTCAATTAAATAAATCCTCCTGCATTACGGAGAAAGTTCAAGGCGTTTATTCAACATGTTCAGCGGCACAGTATTAGCCAACTGGGTTGAGAAGGCTTCAGAAATCATTTCCCCACTTACCTCCATGGCAGCAAAATATTTTCTCATCCACAATGGCTGCAATTGGTAAACAATTAAAGCAGTCTGTAAAGGTTTTCCACAGCTTGATGTTGTATCTTCTTTTACCTAAGGGGACATTTCAGGATATGAACTCACTTAAAAACCAAAGACTGATGGAAAAGAAGAGCATTACAGGACATAAAGGAAAAAAACTAAAAACCAAGCTAAAAAACTCTGCTGGTTCTGGGTTTGGTTTAAATTCACTCCAGTAAATATACCTTGATATACCTCTTTCTAGAAATATAGTATTGACACTGCATCTGGCGATGGGAATCTGAAAAGTTAAGGAGGCAGTAGCCTCCTCTTAAGACAGACCTGTATCATCAATCAGATTTTTTTTAACATTCTGGTTGCTCATAACAACCTTGAGAAGTGAATTCACCCTGCCATATAAGAGAAAGGGGGAGGTTGGGAAGAAGATGGGGAATGTAGAAGTAGATAAAAGCATCTGGCAGTGTTTTGGAAATAGAAACTGCAGCTTGTGTTTTGGGAATTGAAAGGAGAAACATGGCCATACAGCCCGGAAAACTCACAGCTACCCAAAGTAGAAACTGTGAGTTTCCAAAGTAGAAACTTTGAGTAGAAACAGCTACCCAAAGTAAAAACTGTGTCTTCTGGCCAGAAGGGGTTAAGTGGGGATTAGTGTCTTCATATATATACCAGGGAGTGCGAGGGGAAAGTTAGAACTGACTTTCTTTTAGTATGGCAAGAAAGGAAAATAAAGACTTTGTTTCCAATGGTCATCATTGTAAGCTTGTCTTAATACCAAAGAACTTCCAGGTTCTGACACTGTTGAAGCTTCCCAGGGGCCGCTGGCTGGCTGTGATTGGAAACAGCATTTTTGTTCAAGATGAGCATGTGATTGAAACAAGTGAAAAGTAGACTATTTGAGGAGTTCTTCCAAACCAAAATTGATTTTATTTATAAATCCTGAAACAGTTTGGAACTGAGTTATCAGCTGTCAGTTTTGGCATGTGCAACAAAATGAAGCAGAGATAAAATACAACATGCAATGCACGAGGTCAGCTTTGCACTTGCAAACAAATGGAAGGTTTGCAGTGTTGCAAGTGAGCATTTACTTTTAACATAATTGTTAAGTAGAGGCTGCATGGAGTGGTCAACGGAAGACTATCGTTTGGTCTAAGACAGTGGTCAAAAGGCTGATTTTTGCCTCTGCAACTTTCTAAAAAATCTGCTGAAATTAGCCAATAAGTCTTTTCGGACTGTCATTAACACAAGCTCACTCCAAATGTAGTAAAAGTTAATAATAACCTTTTCCCAGGATCCCAAAATCACCTCAGAAGTACTTACATTCATCATAAAAGCCATAAATTCTATTAATGCTAGCACATTCATGGTTCCCTCTGAGGAGGAAAAAATTTTCAGGATATTTTATCTTGTAGGCCAGTAAGAGGCAAATGGTTTCCAAGGACTGCTTCCCTCGATCGACATAATCACCAAGAAACAGGTAATTGCTTTCTGGTGGAAATCCCCCATATTCAAAGAGTCGAAGTAAGTCATAGTACTGTCCGTGGATGTCACCTTAAACAAATAAACAAATTTTTTACACAGTCTGACAGTTTTGCTTACTAAAGCAAGGCTAGATAGAATAACATTCAATGAATGCTAATATACCTGATCTAGAGACCAAAAGAAAGGCACTCATAGTGTGCTCAAAAAACGTAAGCACATGTTCCATAAGCCTCCCGCAATTAACTATTTCTATACATTTATTAAAAGAGAACCTACAGGGGTATCAGTGCCACAGATTTCTCCATTGGATGTGGTATGTCAAATTAGTAACACGGGAGGCATCACATGACATTACCAACGTTTTACCATGTCAGTTCCTTAAAAGGGTTCAAAGCAGCTAAACCCAATGCTTACCACATATTTTCAGTGGTGCTTCAAGTTCCAACAAAATGGGCTGACTGAGAAAGATCTCCCGAGACTTCAAGCACAACCCTCTGATTTCGTTTTCTTGAAGTTGGACATTTTTGCCAGGTTTCGATCCTCTCACTATAAAAGGGAAAAGAACAATTGCATGTTGCGAGTGAGTCAACACATTCCAAAATTAAATACATACAGTCCAATATTTATGATTCACCAAGGGAGCCAACTTTGGGGCCTATCAGGTTTTTTTTTTCCTTGAACATTTGCAGAGAAAGCTTGCAACAAATAAGCCAACTGCCCATTATTAGAAGAAGGCAACTGGTGAATAACAAGAGCATTACTCTTCAGAATTATAGATTGCTCCTAAAATGCAGTGGCCCAAAGAATACATTCTTTAGAATTTATTCTCTGGGCCACTGCATCTTACACTGGCATAACACATCCAACTCAGAAATAGGAATTATAAACTTGAACTTTGCTATGCCAACCCAGTTGAAGCTGGTCTAACCCAAGGGCTTATTCCAACTCCAACCCCCCCCCCCCCAAAAAAAACCCAGGCAAATTGGACTCAAAATAGCCACACGGATTAACCAGGGATTTAAGGCATTGTTCTTCCTGATAGGTTGGCAAGATTGAGAAGCACAGATATTCTCAGACTGGTAGATTTATATATATTAACAGCAGTTATGGGTCTATTCTAAGCTTAGCTTGGATATAACTATTGCAGAGAGAAATTGCAAATGATCACCATGTACAGAATTTCTAGGTGCCAACAAAAGTGTTCTCTAAATGTGTCTGAAGTGCTTTCACTCACATCAAAGGGAAATGAAGAGTGGAAACTTCACATTTTTGAAACCACGAGAGCCCTTAAAGCCTCACGGTTTCCAAATAAAACTAGACTATGTCATTCATAATACCCAAGTAAAGACGCCTGAAGCTCAATCAATCCTGCAGGCAAAATGCTTCTGTTACCTTGTGCCTGTAAGCAAAACAAAGGCCTTGTAGTACCTTCCCAACTAATTCTGTCATGCCATTTTTTGTGGCAACCTCTGTTATGTTATTGAAAGTACTACTTGTGGCCTGGTGGCATGCAGGAAGCCAAACAAGCACTTGAAATTACCTGTGTTGGCAGTTTTGAAGAGTTCAAAGGTCATATTTTTAAGAGGATTTACTCTGAATTAAAAACGTGTTGCAATTACCAGCAGATTAACTGCAGGGGAAAGGTTGTGACCTGAGCAATACACATTTCAATTATTCTTCCATGTCAGTCCTGCTAGCATTTGTCAGTGCCATGACCACTAGATATTGAGGGCTCAATTAAAACACTTAGTGAAAGCAATGAAGCATAAGCCCATTGAAATCTTTTCCCATCACTGCCATGTAATTTCTCCGTGGCTCAATAGCTTCATACAGAATTTTGCCAAATTCACTTCCCAGGTTATAGGAAAGGAGCCTGAAATGCAAACTGTCCAGCAGCAACGGTTTATAGAAAGTGATCCCAGCTAATTACATTTTTTGAAATGACAGAAAATGAAAATCATTTAACCTTTCCATTCAAGCAGTTAACTACAGCCTGCTAATGCATTCTCTAGGTAACATCACTGACAGCTCTCTTTCACATTACACAATTATACTTTGTCTATAGTACTTTAAATGCCATGGCTTCATCTGATGGAATTCTGGGATATATAGTTTGATGATGCACTGGTGATATAACCATGTAGCATGAAAGAGACTCAAGCCTCTTAAACACAATATGACGAAGTAAAAATTTTCAAGGTGACTTGAGAAACTTTTTTCTTTGTATTCTAAAGCAACTATGTTATTTATTGGTATTCCGAATCCTCCTAGCCTCCATCACTCAGCAAGACTCACATAGGATTTCACTCGAACAGGCATAACAGGCTTAAAATGTGAAGGAAGACTTCTAGAAAGAGAGCAGGACTCATACAAGATCTACACCCAGAGCAGTGTAAATGTTTCCATTACTGTGATTTCAGGCATGTTAGCAGATTGTTATTTACAGATTTTTAACAGTACAATCAGCTAAAGACAAAGCAGCTGGAATGTTTATGCCATCACTCTCAAAACTGTAAAACTACATGCCAGCAGAGCCGAGTACAAGTCTAAGAGGCTATTTTTAGGCCATCAACTCAGCTGAAGAAATGCTAACTGCATATGCTTTAGCTAATTAATGCATCAATTAATCTGGATATGGAGAAAGACTTATTTCTGAAAAGAGCAACACACTTTTCAAGTTTAGATGATTTTAGATAAACCATTGTAGAAGAGGATTCCTACTTATTAGGTAGAATAGAATACTGGAGATGCCTCGAAAGATGCTCTTTGTTATTTGCAGATTTTTATTAACTCTTATAATCACATAAAGTCTGTTGCCTGGCTAAGCACCCCATCTATTTAGTTTATCAACCCTAACCATTTATGAACTAGGCATTGCCAAAAACCTATTGAAGGTTTCAAGTTAGCACTAGACCCGAGAATTCACATTTGGGGAAGCCGAGAAAGATAACGTTCTTGACAATCAAATCACCAAGTTTGTTCTTGGTCTTATCAGGGAGACACATGGCTCTGCCAAGCACAAACATGCTTAAGGCACTTTGCAAATAAAGGTGCATCACCGTGTATTCTACATTCTGGCAGAAAATGTATCAAGTATTTGTTTTAAATACACACACTGGCTTTGTTTTAAGTATTTAAACCAACCACAAAATGCATACTCCTTGTTACAAGGTGCTGCCTCTTAGGGAACTATTGTTTGAAAACCCGATGGGTTTTCTATGACCGGCAGCAACAACAAAGTCCAACAGCCTTGCCCAAAGGCAAACTCTAAATCAGTGGTTCCCAACCTTTTTTGACCAGGGACTATTTGACCAGGGACCACTCTCCAACATTTCTAAAATTTAAAAAAAGAACTTGAAGTAGAACTTAATGGAAGAGGTTTAATAAAAGTAAAAGACTGGGATTGGAAAATGGTAAATATGGAAAGAATCAAAGAGGAATTAGGAGACTTAGATTGGTATAAGTATCTACAATTGAGTAAATGGTCAAGTGATATAAGGAAAAAGTATAATGGAGGTAGGGAATACACAAAAATAGAAAATATGATAACTCAAAGGGAGACTAAAGAAGAGAATATAACATTAAAAGGCACAGTAAGTGATATCTATAAACTGTTATTAATGTATGAACAGGAACAAGATTATTTGAAGGAAGTATGGGAAACAGACTTGGGGGGAAAATGAATAATCAAGAATGGGCAAACATATGGAATATGAGAATACTAAAATATATGTCTATCAGAATTAAAGGAAATTACTACAAAATGATATGGAGGTGGTATCTAACCCCTATTAGATTAAATCAGATTGATAAAAAATATTCAAATCAGTGTTGGAGAGGTTGTCAGGAAATAGGGACGTATCTTCATATGTGGTGGTCATGTTACATTATACAAAAATTTTGGGAAAGCATATTCAAAGAAATAAGAGCAATAATAAAAATAGAGACTGAGATTACACCAAAATTAGCTTTATTACTTATACATGATAATATAATTCCCATACAAGAGGAGAAAGAATTGGTTTCTAATTTGATAACAGCAGCTAAATTGTTGATAGCAAAAAATTGGAAGGAAAAAAAAGAAATTCAATTAGAAGAATGGTATAGGGAAATTTGGAATATAGCGATTAATGATAAGCTAACTTGCAATATTAAAATTAAAAAGGGAATATGTAAACAAACAGTCTTTTGGAAAATATGGGGAAAATTTATCGAGTATGTGTTTAATGAGGGAAAGGGGTATAAGCCAGCAAGAGAAACAATGATATTTTGGAATGGTGAAACAACATGAGTTGGTTGGTCCTGGTGGAGGGGGCACAAACTAAGGGTAAGGGGAAGAGGGAGGGGAAAAAGGTATCAAAGAGAAACAACAGGAATGGACCATGGTCAGTATTCAAAGAGTGCTCATCATTATGCTTCCAAAACAGAATAAGATTGAAGGATGGGACATGTTTAGAATTTGCATGTTGTATATATGTTACGATTATATTGCATTTGGAGAGTGAAGAATGAGTGACTTGATTATAAGGTTGGTCAGATTCTAATTATTTTTTGTTTTGTAAATTGAGAGAAGTCTGAATTGATTTATAGTTAGTTGGAATTTGTAGTCGTTATAGAGTATAGGAATAATTTAGTGATAAAGGTATGTTTACTTAATGTGTTTATGTTAAATTGAATAAATGCAATAAAATATTTTTTTTAAATGAATCCGTTTTTGGTTGATTTTAGATTCGGTTTGGTTATTTGGGATAAACCAATTGCAGAAAATTACATTGGATAGACCAGATTAGCTGTAGTTTCTGATACAGAACATAGGCCATCCAGTAGTCGCCATCTGCTTGCCCACAGAAAACCATATTTAATAATCTAGAGCTGTCGTGGGTAGTCAGCTTCTCCCCTCCTGAAATCCTCAATGCCATGGCACTATAAGAGGGTTTCGTGAGACCAGTCACTCTAGCCACAGTTTCAAGGCAACGGTGTAGTAATGATGAGGCCGCAGACCATATTTTCGTTCTTGTGGATCACTGGTGGTCAATGGACGACAGGTTGGGAACCACTGCTCTAAATCAAGTATGAATGGTAGGAATTGAGTCTCAGAAATTTAATACACTCACTGACAAAAGGAAGAGAGGGAAATTCCAGAGAACGGGAGCTATAAAGAAATGCTAGACCCTCTGTGAATGAGGGATTCCTGAGGAAGGCTACCTGCTTGTACTACAATGAAGCAAGACGGCAAGGCTGTCACTATTGGCTTAGCGAAGACATCAAATCCCCCAACTCCTCCTCTCTCAGAATGTTCTCCTATACTACCCATTATGTAACCTTTACATAACATCATGGAAGCCAAAATACCTGAATTCACTTTGTTTTCTTTCTCTTGCAAAAAAGCCACTCTTATACAAAGAATTTATAACATAACTATAATTGAACACATCTTCAGTAGTAGAGGGAAAAGCCCAAACTCTCCCTGGAATTCAAGATAACTAAACTGAGAGTGTTATACTTTGGGTGTAACTTAGGGGACAAGACAGTAATGCTTGGGAAGATAGAAGGCAAAAGGAAAAGAAGAAGACTATATTGCAGATGGATGGACTCAATTGGAGGATTTTTACTAATCATCAGACGCCAATGTTAATGGCAGTTAACATTAAGTGAGGAGGAAAATCATGCAGAGTAAAACATTATTTAATGAAAAATGAGATAGTTTTGCAGACTCAAGTTCATGTCCACAGCTCATTATCCACTTTGATACAAGCAGTTGAGCTTTGAACAGTCCTAAAAACATTGGAAATAATCCCTTGTTGCAAGCAGAAGCAGATAAAGCTTCCAGAAAATTATCAGGGTAGGAAAATACTCCTAATTCTTGTTTGTTCCTTTCCTCGGGATCCTGGGCACAGCCAAATCCAACCCCTGGCTTGTTATAAAAGTAAGCTTGGAGTTGCAGCCTGGAAGCAACAATAAGCTTTTCTTTCCTGGCAAGTTCTCTGGTTAGTTCAGCTCCTCCGACTTGCTACTTCTAGCTGCAGACAGAGTGAGGAGGAAGCAATACAGATATTCTCATTGTCATGTGCAAATCTGGGCTGTCAGGTTTGTATAAAGTGCAAAGCAGAAATCTTCAGGCTCTTCGCGGGTGTGAAAGGAGGAGACACAGCTCTTTTTTGGGTTCTACTTTTTCCATGTTTGAAAATTGTAAGCTGTCCTAAGTCTCAATTTTTGGGAGAAAGGTAGGATAAAAGGTGGATGCCCAGCACATCTAACCACACTGAACTAGCACTATAAATGTACGACTCTTACGGTAGCCCTCCCTTTTTTGTGTGCTCATTGATTCCTATGAAAGTTGTGTAGGTTATGTGATGTTTTGGTTAAAAAGATATTATCTGTAGTCTATGAGCAGTTGCAAAATTCTCACCTGGCAACTCAGGCAGCAGAAATAAAAAGCTGCTGTTCAGCTACTTCAGATGGGATATCACAAGAGTCCTTAAACTTTTTCTTACCAGGGATGCTAAGTAACTTTTGTTACCACAGACCAACAAAATTTAAATCCTGAAGAGCATTAAACAGTTACTCATCAAGGGCCTTTAAATTTGGAGATGAGGAAGAAATAAGTAAAATATTATCCTACGATAATATTTTTATTGGAATGATTCCATGCAATTTTAACACACTATAACCAGTAACAATAATACCTGAAAAATGCTTAACCTTGGCCTAATATTATTTATTAATACTGTAATGAAAATTTTGTACAAATGGTGTTTATCCCTGGCAAAAGACCTGTCTTTGAAATCAACTATCATCAGTCAGTCCGTCTGTCTGTCTTTCATTCATTCCTTCTTTCTTTCCACCACCTACTGAATCTTCCTTACCCCCTTAAAACCCTATTAGACTCAATGTTGGGGGATTCTGGGAGAAGTTGTTCCACAAAAGAGCCCTCCCCAAAACCCTTTAAGCCTACCAAAGGAATCCCAGCTGCTGGTAGCTCTATTTCAGAGGAAGGAACCCCACCTGTATCCTGCTTGACCCCTAAAATCCCATTAGACCCAATGTTAGGGGATTCTGAGAGCACCAGTCCCACAATAGAACCCTCCCCAAAACCCTTGAAGCCTGCCAAAGCCATCCCAGCTGCTGGAAGCTCTATTTTGGAGGAAGGAACTGGCCCAATCACCTCCCGAAACCCTATTAGACCCAATGTTAGATTGACCCCCTCTTTGTCTTTAGAAAAAAAAAAGTTAAGACCTGATTCTGAGATCAGGCATTTGGGAAGAGTGCAACACAGAATTTATATGCAGCAACATGAAGGATGACTATGGTTTTAGGTATATGGTTTTAACAGGTTTTAACAGTTTGTATATTTGTATGTTTTTATTGATGTTTAATGTGTTGTATTTTATATACTTTGTATTGCAATGTGGAACTGAAGTGGCCAATCTGTAAGCCGTTCTTGAGTCCCCCTCGGGGTGAGAAGAGCAGGGTATAAATATAGGAAATAAATAAATACTTTAACTGTAAGCTTGTAACACTCCTTCATGTCTTCCTGGACACCACAGGTTAAGAACCACTAGAATCCATGTTGAAAACACCATTCCATCCTATACTACTAGCCTTTTTTTCCTTTTCTACAGTATTTCTGCAATCTAAAGGAAAAAGCTTTTTAATAAATCTGTTTTACAATAAATGGAAGGGGAGTGGAAGTAAGATGAGAGAACAGAGAACAGTATATCCTCTATATTTAACTCAAACCACACTGCAATATTTTGCATTGAATGTTAAAAATTAATTCCCCAGCTGAATTCTTCAAGTGCAAGTTCGGGATGGAGTCAGACAAAGCAAGATTAGTGCAGCCTCTTTCCTCAGATAAGCTGATCCTGCTTGCTGCTGCAAAGAGGGTTTGCCATCACAACTGCTTTATTCTAGCTAAGATTAACAAGCAGTTCCAACCAAAGGCTAGTCCCCTACAACCAACACTGAAAGTAATCCCCCAGAAAGTTTAGGGAATGTTATGTGCTGGAAACAACCATATCACTAGGGTCAGCTAAACTAATAGTGTTCAGATGCAGCACACCTCCACATGTTAAAATAATCAAGTTCATGACAATGTATTTGTACTTTGATTTAGTCTGTAATTTATTTGCAAGCAGACTCTTCACCCTAGTCTTTAAAGGCCTCCTTTAAAAATAATGACTATAACAGACAGGCACAGGTGGGCAAACAACATTCCCACACCTCCATATTTTGCTAAGCCAGCACTCTTGCAGTTAGAAAGAAGGTGAACCCACAGTCTGTCCTTCACCCTCCACAAGATGCTACATTTGTGAAGAGGAAGGGAAAACAATGAAAGAACAATATAGACTTATTATTTATGCCTTGCCCTTAGAAACAGTGAAGTACTGCACGTACAGCTAATCTAGTACTCTCCATTCCTGCCCTGCCCAACCGTTTTGAAACCAATTGAGGTAGATGCTGTAATCTGGAGTACAAAACCTTTCCAGTCTCTTCTCCTTGGTGATAGACCCCTTCAGGTCTGCCCCTGCCCCATGATACTTCTGAAGAGCCCAAAAAACAAAGCCACAAGACTGAGATGTGGGGGACAATATCCAGATCCAGTGTTACAAATGCCAACTATTTCAAACTTGGACAACTTGAAAGAGTCCCTTGCCATTTAAATCTTGAGAAGGGAAAGATTTTCTACACACTGCCCCAGGTATCTTAAAACATTCGCCCCAAGTCTTGTTTGATACTTTGCTTCCTCTTCCTCCAACTGAAACCAAATCCTCCTTTTTAACAGAATGACCAAAAAAGGAACTTTTTTAAATGAAACTGCCATAGCCAGCATTTATTCTTAAGCATGCTCTGCAGCTTTCTTGTGCCCCTTCATTAGTGTGCATGTGTGTCTTCAAGTTGCCTGTTGACTTATGGCAAGCCAAAGAATTTCACAGGGTTGTCTCAGTCAAGGAATACCCACAGGAGGTTTTGCCAGTTCCTTCCTCTGGAATAGATCATACAATACATATGATTCTTTGGTGATCTCCTGTCTAGGTATTAATCCATCTTAGGTTCCACAATCAGCCAGAATTTGGTGCCTTTGAGGTATTTGGGCCAAATTCAATCATGAGAACCCCCCCCCCCCAACTTCCTTCACAAAAGCCTTCTCTCGCATACATTTACACAAGGAAGCAATCCAACCCGCTTGCCAATGCCCCCCTACTCCTAAGGCAAAGCACATAGGAGCCTCTAGATTCTACTTAAAATACTGCTACTCATTCCTATATTTATTCAAAACACATTCTTTTCAGAGACCCCCAACCCGCTCCAACTGTGAAGCAAGGATAACTTTAGTATGCACTCACTCCCTACCATAAATAACTTCTCACATGGGGTGGGGGTACCCTCCATACCATGCTGACCTCTGCACCATTATAGTGACTTCCCTAACACATCTGCATCCCTATTTTAAACCTACACATCTCCCACAGAGCTCCTGAGACACTTATTCTAGCTTTTCGCCTCCTCTCCTTGTATCCAGCAACCCGCATTTAAAATATAGGCCCTCTGAGTTAAATTAATCCTTTAAAATGCACAGAGCAAGGAGAAAAAAGGGAAAGGGGGTAGAGAAGGGCAAGTATACAAACGCAGAGAGCAAACTCTACAGCCTGACACACATGTATGCTCGGGGACATCTCCCAAAACAAAAAATTTCCGGACATAAGAACAACGCATAGGTCAAAAACGTGGCTGTGTAGGAGAATGTGAGCGATGTGCAGGCAGCCTTCTACTTGTGCATTGCATTCCAAATGGGGGCTTTCTTTATCAATGGCACTGACTTGACTTCGGAGAGTGGCAGCCACATGGAGGAACAGAGAAGAGGTACCTTGAGAAGAAAACAGCACATCTCAACCCAACCCATTTGCGTCTTCTAACTCCATGAACATAATAATTAGTTTCACAAGGTTTTTGGAGGCAAGGAGGACTCAGGAGGTGGTTGCATCGGTTCCTTCCTCCGAAATAGAGCTCCTAGCAGCTGGGGTGGCTTTGGCAGGCTTCAAGGGCTTTGGGGAGGGCTCTTTTGTGGGGCTGGCACTTCCAGAATCCCCTAACATTGGGTCTAATAAGGTTTTGGGGGGAAAGGAGAACACAGGAGGGGTTCTTTCCTCTGTAATTGTACTCTCAACAGCTGGGACGCCATTGGCAGGCTTCAAGAGCTTTGGGGAGAGCTCTTTTGTGGGACTGCTGCTCCCAGAATTCCCCAACATTGGGTTTAATAGGGTTTTTGGAGGCAAGGAGGACTCAGGAGGTGGTTGGGCCGGTTACTTCCTCCCAAATAGAGTTCCCGGCAGCTGGGATTCCTTCGGTAGGGTTCAAAGGTTCTTCTGTGGGACTGCTGCTTCCCGAATCCCCAAACATTGAGTCTAATAGGGTTTTCGGGGTAAAGGAGACTCAGGAGGTGGTTGGGCCAGCTGGGGTTGCTTAGGCAGTCTTCTAGGGCTTGGGTAAGGCGCTGCTTTTGGGAAACTGCCGTTCCCAGCATCCCCCAGCCAGCATAAGCTGGCTGGGGGATGCTGGGAACGGCAGTCCCCCAAAAGCAGCGCCTTTCCCCAAGCCCTTGCTGCCTAGCCTGCAGCGTTGGAGAGGAAAGACGCCTAAGGCCTAGGTCTTGCCTCTAGAATACATCTGCAAGGCAGCCCTTTAGGGGTTGCATGGGAGGTCAAAGCCAGGCCCTTTCCTCCCTCCCACTGAAAAGGCTGCTTGCCTGTGCCTTCTCCCCAAAGCCCTTCTCACCCTCCAGCAGCCGTTGTATGATGCTGTCTATGTTGAGCTTATCGCTATCCGCCATCGCCGGGAGACTCGCTCAAACTCCACTGTTTTCGCTTCCTTTCCCAAGACGGGCCTTTTCCTCACTCCTTCTCTCCTCCGCCGCCGCCCGTCCTGCTTATAAAGGGCTTCCGCAGCGAAGCGCCGGCAGCAGCAGCAGCGGCGGCGGCGAACAAGATGGCTGCCTTTCCTCCTCCCCCCCTCCTCCCCCCCCAAGTTCCCTCCTTTCCGCCGCGCAGGGTTTCCCTCCCAAAAGCCAAGCCGGGACTTCTTTCTGAGGCCAGGAGCGGGAAGATTGAGGGCGAGAAAAGTGCATCTTCGCGCCGCGTACTCGGTTGGGATCCTTCCGCGTGTAAAAAAAAAAAGGCCCTCCCTCAGGAATGGGGCCCTTTCCAGGACCTTTCCACGCAGCCCTATAGCCCAGAATATCAAGGCAGAAAATCCCACATTATCTGAGTGTGGACTCAGATAACCCAGTTCAAAGCAGATATTGTGGGATTTTCTGCCTTGATAGTCTGAGATATAGGGCTGTGTGGAAGGGCCCCCACACAGCTGAATAAAATCTCACATTATTTGTTTTGAACTGGAGTATGTGGCAGTGTGGACTCAGGGCCCTTCCACAGAGCCCTATAACCCAAAATATCAAGTTAGAAATCCACAATATCTGCTCTGAACTGGGTTATGTGAATCCACACTGCCATATAACCCAGTTCAAAGCAGATAATGTGGGACTTTATTCAGCTGTGTGGAAGGGGCCTCAGATAATCCAGTTCAAAGCAGATATTACGGCTCATCCGCCTTGATATTCTAGGGCCCCTTCCACACAGCTGTATAAAATCCACATTGAACTGGATGATATGGCAATGTGAACTCAGAGAACCCAGGCCCCTTCCACGCACCTGAATAAAACCCCACATTTTCTGCTTTGAAGTGGAATATATGGCAGTATGGACTCAGATAACCCAGTTCAAATCAGATCTTGTGGGATTTTCTGCCTTGATAGTCTGGGTATATGGCTCTGTGGAAAGGCCCCTAGGAAGTGAAAGGAGAAAAAAACTGACAAAACACCTTTCAAAGAAGTCAGGAAGAAACGAAAGGAGAAAAAGAGACAAGGAAGACCGAGAACTCTAACCAGGACTGGGTTGTTGTGAGTTTTCCGGGCTGTCTAGCCATGTTCCAGAAGCATTCTCTCCTGACGTTTTACCCACATCTATGTCAGGCATCCTCAGAGGTTGTGAGGTCTGTTGGAAGTTAGGCAAGTGGGGTTTGTATGTCTATGGAATGCCCAGGATGGGAGAAAGAAATCTAGTCTGTTGGAGGCAAGTGGGGGGGGGCCCTCCACACAGCCTTACACCCCAGAATATCAAGGCAGATAATCTCACAATATCTGCTTTGAACTGGGTTATCTGAGTCCACACTCAGATAATGTGGGATTTTCTATCTTGATATTCTAGGATATAGGAGTCCTTCCACACAGCCCTATATCCCAGACCAGTGATGGGCAACCTTTTGAGCGCGGTGTGTCAAAATTTGCCAAAAAACTGAGCATAATTCAGGTGGTGTGTCATTTCAAGAAAAAAAACCCATAATTTCGCAATATTTAGTTTAAATAGCAAAAAATATATAATTGTAATTCCCACTTTCTCTCTTATCATGTTGTTCTACCCCTCTTTATGTAAATAATATCCTTTTTGGAGTGTTTAATAAAATATAATTTTAAAAACCCAACAAAATATTATTTATTTTTAATTTAATGTAAATGTATTTCTAGCATTTAATATGCTGTTTAATGTATTTCTAATAATAATAATGCAATAATAAAAAAGTAACATTGCAAAATATATTTTGATATTTAATTTACCATTTCATTTAAGGCATATATATATTTAAGGCATATATTAAAAATATTTAAAATGCATTAAATTAAAATGCATTAAAATAAATGTCAAATAAAAATTCAATTTACCATTTCATTTAAGACATTCTGAAATATTTGAGTAATATAGAAAAGTAATATTATTTATCATTTAATTTAATTTAAATATGTAACTCCTTAATATTTAGGAAACAATGCAAAATAATATTCATTTACTTAATAATTAAATAAACCAATATTATTTTGCAATTGGTTTATTTCCTTTGCAAAAAGAGAAAACTCATGTAACCAGGAAGAAAGGAACCGTGCGCGGCTGAAGAGGTGGACCCAGGAGCGTTTGAAATGGGCGGAGCTTTCTTTCCAGGAGGCCAATGGGAACGGAGATACAGGGAAGAGGCATGGCCTTTCCCGCCCAGGTCTTTTACTTGAATGAAGAGTGGGCAGGACTTCGGCCTGCTTTTGCGAGCAGGAGGGAAGAGGCCCCTTTCCACGCATGCGCGGAATTGATTCTATGGAGGCTTACTGCAGCCTGGGTTTCTCTCTATGGAATAAGTTACTTTCTTTCCTATCTATTTTTTAAAATGGCATAAAATAAATACATAATATCCAGCAGGTGCGCGTCAGTAGAAATGGCTACGCGTGTCATTACTAACACGCGTGTCATAGGTTGGCCATCATGGTCCCAGACTATCAAGGCAGAAAATCTCACAATATCTGCTTTGAACTGGGTTATCTGAGTCCACACTGCCATATATTCCAGTTCAAAGGGGAAAATGGGATTTTATTCAGCTGTGTGGAAGGGGCCTAGGGCTGTCTGGGTCCTGGGAATGTTGCCATTGACCAACTTGATTAGCATTGAATATCCTTGCAGCTTCAAACTATTCAATGCTAATCAAGTCCTGAGGGTGAAATATCAGGAGAGAATGCTTCTGGAGCATGGTCATGCAGCCCAGAAAATTCACAACAGCCCACTGAATCCAGCCATGAAAGCCTTCGACAACACTAACCAGGACTGCTTTTTCTTGTCTACTTCTTGTGGGGCCTTCCACACAACCAAGCCTGTAGCCAGAAAAATAATTCATGAGAGGCTGAAACTCCCTCCCCTCCCCGAGATGACTTTTGAGGCCAGTGTCTCCTGAGATCTCAACAAGGCCCTGCAGTGACCATCATTGTGCAAAGGTTCTTCACAAGTAACAGATCCTCAATTATTGCTCCCTTTAAGCCCGTTGTTGTGGGTCACAAAGGACAACTGTTTCCACAATTGGCAGAAGTTTCTTTCTGTTTTCTGTTTTATTTCCTTTCTCGTGATGACGGATTCCATCCAGACACTCTCCACTGTGAATGAGCAAGAGGCTTTTAGCCAAGCACAAGTTGTTCTGATGGGACTCTGTTTTTTGGTATCTATTGAAGATTTCAATTGCATTTTTCCTTTGCACAAATGGTTTAGCAACCCATGCACCAAGCTAATTCTTCTTCTTCTTTTTAAATTAAAAAAATTACACAGCTAGCTAACACAACTAAACATATATTTGTATACATGTAAACTTTGCCTGCACCCACCACCCATGGGTCATACATTCATCCTTAATATTAATGATTCTTATATTGACCTCTTGTCTCCAAAATGTTAGTGTATGTTGATTTGGCTTTCTTTTTTAATTAAACAAATTTATATTTTAAGAATTTGCCAAATATTACCTCACAATATTTCTTTTCATTCATCACAAGTAGGTTTATAATTTGTTGTACCAATTCTCAATTTCGTAATCATCATTTTCCATTTTTTGTGTGGCTATAACTAATCTGAAAGCAGTAACAAAAATTACTATTAATCCTTTCTTTTGCCATTTCAATCTTATGTCTCCAAAATTTAATAAGGTAAAGTTTTCCCATTGACATTAAGTTTAGTTGAGTCTGACTGTGGGGGGTGGTGGTCAGCTCGATCCCTAACCCGAAGAGCGGGTGTTGTCCATAGACACCTCCAAGGACATGTGGCTGGCATGTCTGCATGGAGCTCTGTTACCTTCCTGCCAATGCAGTACCTATTGATCTACTTACATTTGCATGCTTTCAAACTGTTAGGTTGGCAGAAGCTGGAGTTAACAGTGGGAGCTCACTCAGCTCCCTGGATCCCAACCACCAACCTTTCGATCAGCAAGTTCAGCAGCTCAGTGGTTTAACCCGCTGCAACACCGGGGGGCTCCCCAATAAAGTCCAGTGGCACAGCTTCTTCTCTTTACTCCTGTTTCATGGTTTCTTTGGCAGGGCTTGGATTAGATGAACCAGTGGGAGATAGCTTAGTTTTTTCACTTCAGTCCAGGTCAAATCCCCCGTCCCATCCCTTAGGTTTTGCCTGCCGGCTACTACATTTTGGCAGCTTCCACTATGGTCACTTCCACTATGTCAGCTATTGCAATGTAAATTGGTAGAAAAGGTAGGTAATGATAGTGTGGATCATCAAAATTTGGTTGAGATAATGCTTGTAGTTCTAGAGAGGGACTCTAATTTTTGCTTATCATATACTTGGCATGGGGATTTGGTTAACCAGTTAAAATCATGAATAAACCAGGGTGTTGGGTTTTTTTTTATACCTGAAACATTTGCAGGGAACGCCATGGATGGAATGTATCTGGATTTCAAAAAGGCCTTCTTTTAATAAGGTCCCCCATGACCTTCTGGCAAACAAACTAGTCAAATGTGGGCTAGGCAGAACTATGGTTAGGTGAATCTTTAATTGGTTAAGCGAATGAACCCAGAGGGTGATTCTCCCCAATGCTTCCTCTTCATCCTGGAAAGAAGTGATGAGTGAAGTGCCATCAGCAGGGTTCCGTCCTGGGGCGGGACCTGTTCAACATCTTTATTAATTACTTAGATGAAGGTTTAGAAGGCATGAACATTAAGTTTGTAAATGACACCAAATTGGGAGGGAGAGCCAATACTCCAGAAGAAAGGAGCAGAATTCAAAACGATTTCAACAGATTAGACAGACGATGAGTCAAAACTAACAAAATGAAGTTCAACAATGACAAATGCAAGATACTCCACTTAGGCGGAAAAATGAAATGCAAAGATACAGATGCCTGGCTCGATAGCAGTACGTGTGAAAAAGATCTTGGAGTCCTTGTGGACAGGAAGGTGAACATGAGCCAACAATGTGATGCAGTGGCTAAAAAAGACAATGGGATTTTGGCCTGCATGGATAGGAGTCTGGTGCCTAGATCCAGGGAAGTCGTGCTACCCCTCTATTCTGTCTTGGTCAGACCACGCCTGGAATCACATGGTGTCCAATTCTGGGCACCACAGTCCAAGGAAGAGGTTGACAAGCTGGAACGTGTCCAGAGGAGGGCAATTAAAATGATCAAGGGTCTGGAGAACAAGCCCTATGAGGACCGACTTCAAGAACTGGGCATGTTTAGCCTGCAGAAGAGAAGGCTGAGAGGAGACATGATGAGGGCCATGGATCAAGATATGAGGGGAAGTCAGAGGGAGGACGGAGCAGGCTTGTTTTCTGCTGCCCTGGAGACTAGGACGTGGAACAATTACTTCAAACTACAGGAAAAAAAGGAGATTCCACCTGAACATGAGGAAGAACTTCCTAACTGTGAGAGCTGTTCAGCAGTGAAACACTCTGCCCCAGAGTGTGGTGGAGGCACCTTCTTTGGAGGCTTTTAAGCGGAGGCTGGATGGCCATCTGTCGGGGGTGCTTTGAATTCGATTTTCCTGCTTCTTAGCAGGGGGTTGGCCTGGATGGCCCACCAAGTCTCTTTCAACTCTAGGATTCTATGATTTTGGGGGTGAGGATAAAAAAAGGGCAGAGGAGAACCCTAAGCCTATTGAAGAAAGGTGGCTTACAAAGAAATTATACATAAGGATAAGCTGTTGCATTTAGTCATTTTGAAGACAGAAAACAATGCTTGCAAATGGATCCCTTACTCAATATCTTTAATACTCGTTGGTTTTATTCCCAAAGGTGCTGAAGACAATCCAAGAGAAGCCCAGGAAAACCCCCAAAACAATTTAAATCAGACATGTGTTGATAATATATATAATTTTATTGTCAGAGGGACGAGCTAGCCAATGTTGTAACTACTTTTGTTTTTCAACTTTGGCTGAAAGTAGTTTGATTAGCATATTTATTACTAACTTAATTGGTAGGCTAGGCGTTTATTTTCTTTATTATTTTTATTATTAATGTTGGAGCCAAGTCAGTGCTGCCTCTCTTTCTCCTCGAGGGCAAATGCCATCTTCATGCACACCCGCTGATTCTTTACACTGGCAGTTATACTAATAATATTAACCATAACGTCTCATTATCAGTGTTGGTGGAGCTAGCAAGCTGTAAAGTTCAGGCTTGGAGGATGAGATTGGAAAAACTGCAGCATCAGCTCTCCTTGAAGCAAGTCAGAAAGAAAGAGTCAAAGGAAGGGAGATGTAGGCCAGCCTGGAGTCCAATAGATTTATAGTGCAAATGAGTGCTGAACAGCAAAAAGGACTTTTTGTAGGGTTTAGGACAGAACAGGTAGAGGGGTAGGGAGCTGATGCCAATGGCCTCCAATAATATCTTGCACTTGTAAGTAGAAGTTAGTGAAAGAGTCATCCCTAGGGGGCCTTGTCACACTAGAGAAAAAAATCAGCTTAAAATCAGTTTTCTGCCTCCTGTAGAGTTCTGGGAGTAGCCTTTAACAGCCTACTAAACTACAAACACCAGACTTCTGCAGTAGACAGAAACTGCATTTTAAGTGGATTTTTCTCTCTAGTGTGATGAATACACCTCCTGAAAACATTTTAGAAGAAACTTTCAAGTCATTTCTAGAAGATTCAAAATGTTTCCGTTTTCTTATGCAAGGATGGTCTCATTTCACATGCGCATGTGATTAGTTTCAAAGAAAAGGTTTGCTGAAGTATGTGCTCTTCTTCTTTTTTTTTGTGATGTAGGAACCTAGCTATTTGCGTTCCACATTACCTCTGTGTCTGGTACGAAGTGTTCAGTTAAAGCAATCATGCCCAGGAACACATTGACTTGAAGCTAGGCAGGCTGGTGAAGTCCACTGAAATGTGCACTGTCATAAATGGGTCAGTCTTTAACATACTTAGATAACAAGAAAAAAAAACCCACACTTTTGTCAAAGTGTGAGGTGTCAGACATGCTTCTACAATGAGTTATTGCTTGGCACCCATTGGCAAGTTTGACTTCTTGACTAGTGTTAGGAAGACAACCTAAAACACAGTGTCTGAAATTCTGTTTGTACACAATGGCAAAATACCTATACTGGCATAAGCTGTGACAGTAGTGACAATGAAGTAAATAGAGTATTAAAAAAAAAGCTTGGAACTGGCAATTTCTGTGTGCCTTTGCTGACCACCACTGCTTGAACCTGGAAAAAGTACTCAAAAGTGCAACTTACTCTGTCAAAAATTGAGGCATCTACCATGATTTCCTGAGGATTTATGGCTCTCCCCTTTTGCTTCTAGTGTACTCCCCTCTGTCAGGATTTTGACATGAAACTCGGCCCTGCAACTTGGATAATAGTCAGAAACACCCTCTCCAGTGCTGAGGCGTCTCGCCATGTGTTTGGATGATGCACGACTGCAACAGATGGATGGAAACGTACGTGCAAATATTCCCTTTTATCATTATAGATTCATGAAAATGCACATCTCCTGTTTTTCAATTCTACAATTGGATGGCCACAGCAGTTCTCACATTCTGTTTCCTACCATGTTCTTTCTCCTGTATCTCTGCATGTTCCTTGGGGCAGGGGGCACTAATTCAGTGAGGATCCTCATTTCTAGGCAGTAGCATGGTTTGTGAAAAGCATATTGTTAACATGTAGGTTGCATATACACATCTCTTCTGGAATTAATTCAGCAAAGGAGATCCTTGGGTTGCTTAAAAAAATAAGTCATCTTGAAAAGCATAAGTATTGGATTGTGGCCTAATTATGTGAAATGTTCTCCCACATATGACTGGGGGATATGGTGCTAGGAGCATCCTTCCCTACTAGGTGAGCTGTGTGGGGATGATAGGGGTTGTAGTCCCACCCATGTGGAGGACACCAGATTGGAGAAGACAAACAGTAAATTCCAGGTACCTGGCAAACACACTCCTCCCCCACTGGTGCAGGTTTTTATCTTTTCTTTGATATTTCCAGGGTTAGAATTATGGTTTGGCTAAATCGTGTAAGCTGATGTATTATTCATTTCCCCCCTTAGAATCGCGTTCTTTGCATAGCTTCTTCCTGTACCTCTCATCATTGCACAAACTGATCCCCCATTTAGAAATGCCAGCCTATTTAATTTCTCTCTTACGTTCTCCTTGTCTCCTGTGGGTACTGTTTCTGCTCTTTCCAAGGTTGATGAGGCTCATCCTGGTAGCACTTTTTATTTTAAGTTATAGACGTTTTGCAGTATTTGAACGTGATTATAATAGGTGATCAAGTCCCATAATCTCTAAGGTTATAATAATCACATATAAAGGGTGCCAACTTTGCATAATAGGAACACGAGCATTTACTTGAAGGTTTCTTGTTTTGCCATGGCTTACCTTTTCATCAATGAAGGAAAAGAACCCAAAGGCACCCAGGGTCTTTCATCAAAGACTAGCAATGGAGGCCCAATCTTTGTAGCCATGTGGTAGTTTGCTGGCTGGAAGGGAGGCTTGCATGTCACCACCATTGCACTCTAGGTGTCCAAGAGATAGTATAGCAACTTACCAGGGTGCATCTACACCAGGGGTCCTCAAACTTTTTTAACAGAGGGCCAGGTCAGAGTCCCTCAAACTGTTGGAGGGCTGGATTATAATTTGAAAAAAAGTGAATGAATTCCTATGCATACTGCACATATCATATTTGCAGTGCAAAAACACTTTAAAAGAATACAATAATTAAAATGAAGAATAATTTTAACAAATATAAACTTATTAGTATTTCAATGGGAAGTGTAGGCCTGCTTTTGGCTGATGAGATAGTATTGTTGTGGTGGTGGTGGTTGTTGTTGTGTGCCTTCAAGTCATTTCAGACTTAGGTTGACCCTGAGCAAGGGCTGGGTAAATGACCTTGGAGGGCCGTATCCGGCCCCCGGGCCTTAGTTTGAGGACCCCTGATCTACACTATAGAATGAATGCAGTTTGTTACCACTTAAACTGTCACAGCTCAATGCAGTGGAATCCTGGAAGATGGAGATCTGCTCAGGAACCAATACAGTGTTTGAGAACATGGCACCCCAGTGGCCAAATATCATCCCTTTGGAGGCCAGGTAGGTGCCAGGTAACAACATGGGTGCTGCTTTCCTTCATTGCAGTTTTGGAACTACTCTGTACTAATTCCATGTGAGTTTTGCCTTTGGTCCCAAACCTTCTGTTCAACACCTTGACATTGTTCAGCAAGGGATGCTTACATTGGAAGCTCTGCCCCTTCTAAGAAACTTGGTACCTTGGGCAACGCTATTTTCAGCACCTGTCTATTAACTGGATCTTTATTGAGCCCAAAGGAGCCACCTCTGGAGAAAATCTCTGATGATTCAGTATATGATGGCCTTCACTTTGCGTCAGCATTGTGTTCACTCAAATTGAACTTTAAGCGAAGATTCTCGACTCCTCAAGGTGATGAGCCGCCAAGAGATCATTGTGACCTTTTTCTCGGCGTTCTTGTTTTTGACAAAAATGACCGCATGTCTGCTAGGAAATAAGGGAAACATTTGATTGTGTATGACTAAGAGCAGTTACCTGGAGAGAAGCAATGTGCAGGACGTTAGAAGCATCACCTATGTCAGGGGTCCTCGAACTTTTTAAACAGAGGGCCAGGTCACAGTCCCTCAAATTGCTGGAGGGCCAGATTATAATTTGGAAAAAAAATGAATTCGTATGCACATTGCACATAACTTATTTGTAGTGCAAAAAACACTGAAAAACAATACAATAATTAAAATGAAGAACAATTTTAACAAATATAAACTTATTAGTATTTCAATGGGAAGTGTGGGCCTGCTGATGAGGTAGGATTGTTGTTGTTGTTGTTGTTGTGTGCTTTCAAGTTGTTTCAGACTTAAGTTGACCCTGAGTGAGAGCCAGGTAAATGACCTTGGAGGACCGTATCTGGCCCCCGGGCCTTAGTTTGAAGACCCCTGACCTATGTAATGGATGCCATTGGTTGCTCCTTGGCCATATTCCAGGAGCCCGTCATGTAAGGTTCATTTTAAATATTTGCTAATTCAGATCATAATGCTATTATCAGCACTTGACTTTGGAGGGATCTAATGTTGTTGTTTAGAATCCTGAGTGCCGCCCCTCAAACTACAAATCCCAAGATTCCATTGAATCTTGGTATTTGTTAAATCTATGGTTGTTAAAAGTGGAACTGCTATGAATGTGTAGTGTGGATACATGCTCAATTTATTTTGGGATGCTGTTACTATATCTACCTATTGAGTATTTATTTATTAATTCATTTAAAACATTTATATTCCTCCCTTCTCACCCTGAAGGGGACTCAGGGAGGAGCACAGCAAACACTGAATGCCAGGACAAGAATTAATTATATATAGAGTAGGGGTCAGTTCTTCTATACACAATGGGACAAAATCCTGCATGCATTTAAACTGTTATACATTTACTTGATATAATCCTAACCTTAAAAAATGTAAGATCTAAGTGTACTAATTGTGTACAGTCATCAGAGAAATTGTGATGGGTTGGTTGAAAGCCTGTCCAGTGCTAAAAACCTGGGTTTAAATTTCTGTGTATGTAGTTTTTTCCACCAGCTCCTTCCAATTGACCCTATCCAGATGGCTTTGACTACCTCTCAAACTGTAGGGCCGAATTGCCACACTACCACAAAAACTGCAGTGGGGAGGATGATGAGTGCTATAATCCAACACATTCGGAGCATGAAGGCTGGGTTTGTGCTAAAATCAGCAATGCAGAGAGCCAAATGGGTTGAGGACATGTGCAAAACAGCACAACTTCCCCCATCTTCTTCCGTAAATACACTTTGGTCTTCATGCTGAGATAGGTTATCATTTAAGTGACATTGACTGATCGGTTTAATTTGGGAGTCTTCAGCCAAGTTTCTGCAGTGATAAAACAAGAACTGTTTAGGTTAAAGTCCAGTGACAAGTACAAAGGATGGCCAAGATTAAATGTTGTTTGGTGCTTCTGATGAGAGAGACAGGAGGGAAAGAAAGATCAGATCCTTTTTTACAACTTTTTTTTTTAAAAAGAAGAATACAATTACATTGAGAACAAGATTTTCTTGGGACAGTGTTTACAGAGTGCATAAAAGAAGGAAGAATAGAAGATGATTCAAGGAGGATTAATCTCACATTCCCAGTGTCACGGGTTGAGTTACATGAAAGTTTCTATAGCAATGCCCCCAGAAGCCCTACAGAATTCACCAACCCATGTGGTACAGAAAAGCATGTTCATGGGCAGCCCTATCTCGTCCATTGTTTGTCTCCCTCCCCAAGTCACTTGTTGTGCGCCTCCAAGTTGTTTCTGAATTATGACAGCTGTGTCACAGTTTTTTCTTGGAAAGATTTGTTCAGAGAGGGAGAGTGACTTGCCTGAGGTTACCCAATTAGTTTCCATGGCCGAATGGAAACCCATTGGGTAACCTGTAGTCCAGTGCTCAAACCACTACACCAAGCTGGCTCTCTCCAAGTAATATTTGTAAAAATTATTCTGTCTCTCTTTTCCTCTTCCACCCATGAGTTCCAAACTTTTCCTTCAACTGCCTTAGTTTGCCGATTAATCCCCTGACATCTCACTTATTCTGTCTCTTTTAAAACATATTGTTTTCTCCCTTCCCCTTTCCTTTGACTTACTTCAGTTGCAGCAACCTGAGTTTAACGTGCAAAATTTGGTTCACTCTGCAGAGGGAGAGGAGAAGGTGGAAATGTTCCTTTCCCTGTGGGCTCAGGCAAAAGCAAACTGCTGCAGTCTCTTCTAGCTGCCTTGTTCTTCCTCATTTATCAATTTGGTCTCTGTGGCCATATTCTGATGTCGATTGGCCACCTGCGTCCCGATTAGCGGGTGGTACTTATGCTGCAGTGGCCACTTGGCCTGGACCATGTGTCTGCTGCGCATGGCAAGCTCACCCTCCCTCGGGTCGTTCTGGCCTCAGCCAAGACTGAGCCTTTGTACTCCACTCTCCCTCCTCCCTTTAAGCAACCGTTGTGCTGTTTTCCCCACTCAGTAGCATGTAGGTCACCAGACAGCCGTAGGGATGCACCAGCTGACATTTATCTCTTTATTTTTGGGGAAAAAATCTGTTTGTGCATTGGGCTGACTTGGGGCAACAGGAACACAGTGGTAAGCTTTTTGCAGGGTTGCAGTGAAAAAAGTCTTTTCCAGAATGCTGTTGCTGTCAGCTTCGTTAAACAAAGACATATAATGCATTTTTGAATGAAAAGAAGAAAAATTAGCTTGGTCCCAATGGGCTCTTTTTTCTGGTTCAGCTGGTTTCTGGGCGGTTGTCATAATTCCTTGTGAAAGTAAACATTTCAGGCACCATCCTGGAATATAAAGAAAAGAAAGAAAGAAACAAAAATGAATATGTGATGGGCTCTGTTCTCCCACTGAGATCTCAGGAAACCCCACTTTTTGTCCCACCAAACTCACAGGTACTACTGGAGAGGACTATGTGAGGCAGGGCTTTCTTGGTGGTTGCCCTTCTTGTGATCCTTCCACGGACAGGTAGAGAGCTTTTTGTCTCAACAGGTTTTGCAGCCTGGGAGAATGGCCTTTCAGAATGTGCCATCTTGCTTCTATTTGTTGTTATTGAGGCTCAATAGCAAGATGCTGGGGATTCTGCCTCGGAGGATGAGGGGAATTATTGAATTTTCACTGAGTCTATGTGTTATCAGGCTGAAACTAAGACAGAAATGCAGGCCATAGATCAGAGAGAAGGGTCAACAGCTACAGTTGAGAAAGAAGTGATAAAGGATGTTTGGGATTCCATTTTCTTGAGAATCCGCCTTCTTCGCTTCCTCGGCCTTCAGAGGATGCAGAGTTGCTCCGAGATATGAGATTAGACCTCCGCTCAGAGAGAGCAAAAGAAAGTTAATTAGAAGGGCAGAAAGACTTTGTGAGAAATAATCCTTGAAACCCAGGTGCCTAAGGGATGACTTCATAACTTCTTGGTCAAGTCTCAGCTTAAATTGAGTGGTAGTTTCCTAGTCTCTTCAGAGCAGACAATGTTGTGTTAATATCAAGTTCATGTTCAGCTCTCAAGTTTGCCTTTGTTCCTGGAATAGTTTTGCCTTGGAAAAGTTCCTGTTTTCATGTCTATGAATGCATGCCTATGTTCCTGACTTCATGGTTTTCATGTACCTTGCTACCTTGGACTATTGATCTTTGTATTTTTGGACTATTGCTATTTTATAGCACCTTTTCTAATGCTTTTTGGGAAAGGCTCATTTTTTTCCTTTTGTATATGTTTTTTGTAAATAAACCGCTGTAATTAGCTCATACTGGATTCTGTGTGGTGCTGGGTGAAAAGGTGTTCCTTCCTGGGCTAGAGTGCAACAGTTGTTTTGTATTCCACTCTTTTCCCCCATAGTTTTTTTCTCCTCACCCTGCTTTCAACAGTGAATCGAGCTTCCAGAGTCATTGGGTATGCCCAGCCCTTGAGGGATTGATTTGCAGAGGAGACTAGCTTTGCATTCCCCTTAAAGAACTTCAGATAGACTGGGAATAATATCTTTCTCCAGTTTGTAGACAGCAGTATGTATCAGTGGTAGTGTTGTGCTTGTCAGTATTGGATTGCTTGAGTTTCATCTTGGCTTCTGGGAGAGAGAGAAAGAGAGGTCTGGCACTAGAAAAACAAAGGGAGTGAAAACATACAGCTACGCGATTGATGCAAACAGATGAGCTGCCATATTTCCAACGACAGAGATAGCCAGAAATTGTTATGTTGGTTTCCAAGCCTTATTGAGGCAGCAGCAGGAAGGGGCAAAAAATGGCAGCAGGTAGAGCAACTGACTGGGGGAGAAGCGGATTCGGATTGGGGAAGTAGGAGTTTGAGAACCTATTCTGAAAGGAAAAAACATCTTCCCTCGCCAACAGAACATTGGCAGAAAACCGGACTCAGAGGCGCGGTCCCAGCGTGGGTGCCCACCAGAGCCCAGGGAAGTCACTTGTTTGGATAAAAACAACTCCCAGAAGCTCCCACCAATCCAAAGCCTTTTTCATTGCTCTTGCACGATATATTTTCCTCCTGTTTTACATGCTGCTAGTTTGGCTGGCCCAGTGGTCCTAGTAGCAGAGCTACTCTGTTCCCCTCCTGAGAATACACACTTTGCACAAAGTTATAATTCAGCTTAAATGTCTGTAAGTCAGTTTACAATTACATGAC
Organism: Anolis sagrei; assembly: GCF_037176765.1. Taxonomy (NCBI): domain Eukaryota; kingdom Metazoa; phylum Chordata; class Lepidosauria; order Squamata; family Anolidae; genus Anolis; species Anolis sagrei. The sequence continues at coordinate 31,249,749 of NC_090034.1, read as the reverse complement.
CTCTCAACAGGATGGTAGCTTTTTCAAAACCTTATCAGATATCTATAATGATACTAACCACTCTTCTATTCATTTATATCCTGATCTTCCTCCAAGACAGCTGTCAAATTATTAAGTAATATACAAAAACATCACTTAAAAAACCATCTATATTTAAAATCTATGTAAAATTCATTGGAGTATACAGAATCAACAAAACAGCACACCATGTCTAGCCAATTGCTGTCAATACCTAAAAGCCTGTCAGAATAGGCAATTGTTGACTTGTCAGCTGAAGGGACCCTCCTTAAGGAGGTAGTTTGAATGTCTGGGAGCAGCCACCAAGAAGGCCCTGTCTCCCTTTCCCCACTAAACAAGCCTGGAAAATCAGGGAGGCTGTGAGAAGGGTCTCTCTGAAGACTTTAGAGCTTGACTAGGCTCATTCAGTACATTCTGGAAACAGGATTCTTGGAGAGTCCCTGGGTTAGAATATTAACCCCCCTCCCTCCCCAATTCACTGCGGTTGCCAAGCATGGACTAAACCAATTCCTTTTTATTATCTTTCTGCGAAATCTGCTACACAGAAGGCATCCCAACCTGCCCTATTTGATTGTTTAAAGATGCACCAGGAATGGGTTTGCTCCTCGCAGCAGAGAGGATTGTATTGTATCCTGGGATTCAACAACATACGGGGAGCCAGTTATGAAATTTGCATGAGAAAGGCGATAGATAACTGGGGCAGGATGGTGAGATCAAAGGCAAATTATGGAACTAATAATGATTTATTCATTATTTCCCCTACTTTAAAACCAATGCAAAAGGCCTAGAACTTTTAGGCCTCATACGGGCAGGGGAAAAAAAACTGGCGAGAGGAATAAAGGAGCTATGAGATTCACCAAAGCACCTGCATGCATTTATTATGACTCAACCTGTTTTGGAAATATGATTCCTCCTCTGAGAGGCCCTTAAAACCAATAATCCCACTTCTTCCAAACAACATATATATATTAATCTCTTTTTAGAAAAGGCTAACATGCATTTGAGAATCCATTAATACAATGACCAAAGAGGTATTAAAGTATCCACTATTAAAATTGGTTTATATTACCCATAAAGTTAGTAGCAGGTACATTAATAACTTGTTATAGGTTATTTAAGTTCTTACTGTCTGTTACTTTGTTTGTTGTTAAGTTTAGAGTTAGGTTGCTTTTATATTGTTTAATATGGTTTGCCCTATTATTATTTGTTGGAATGATTTTTTCCCCTTTTGGCATTGAATGTTTGCCATACAAGTTGGAAACTGCCCTGAGTTCCCTCGGGGAGATAGAGTGGTCTATACATAAATAATTGTTGTTATTATTATTATTATTATTCTCTAATTGTGTAAATTGTTTCACAAAATGATGGAGTTGGAAGGGCCCCTATGGGCCATGGAGTCCAACCACATTCTGCTCAATGCAGGATCTCCAGAACTAAGGAGTTGTCAAGACTCTTTCTGAAGACATCCAAAGAAGGAGGCCCCAGTACTTCTCTAGGCAACTGGTCCCACTGCTGAAACACCCTCATTGTTGCAAAAGTCCTTCTAACATTCAAATTCAAGTTGCTTTGATGCTGACTATCATATCATCACCAAGCAGGGAGCTTTGAAATGGTTGAACAGAAGCCCTCTGAAGCGTTAGGTGCTCTTACTGCCTATTACAGGGAAAACCAGCTGATTCCTAATCCATCTAAAATTAGACATGCCACATGATCACAGGATGTCTATGCCCCACACCACTGGAGAAATTATAGTGTTTAGCCGGTATTGCCCCACCTGACTTCCGCCGGGAAGTAGCAGCCAATAATAAAAGGACCAAGTGGGTGCTAGAAATAATATCATACGAAAGCTGCCTGGCACAACCTGGGAATCCCAGTGAAGACATCAGTGACACAGTGAAGACTTCTGCCTTGCACTTTGCTACTCTGCTGCTGAATACGCATACCCAGTGTGGAACACCTCTCGCCACGTTAAAACAGTGGTAGTGGCTCTCAATTAGACATGCCACATTATCACAGGATGTCTGTGCCCCACACCACTGGAGAAATTATAGTGTTTAGCTGGTATTGCACCACCTGACTTCCGCCGGGAAGTAGCAGCCAATAATAAAAGGACCAAAGCATTGACATCCCCAATCTACTTTCTGTTCGGATATCAGCCAACGTGCCAACACCTTAAATCAAGAAATAGCTTTTTAAGATCTACAGAGATACTCACAGGAACACCTCAGCAAGCGAGAGTCCAAAAGTGGCAGGCTAAAACCCGGAACCTCAAACGATGACTGATACCAAATCAGAGACTCCCTCCTGGGCACACAGAAGGCTGGGCAACTTGGAATGCCCTAAACAGACTGTGCTCTGGCACCACAAGATGCAAAGCCAATCTTAAGAAATGGGGCTACGAAGTGGAGTCCACAACATGCGAGTGTGTAGAATAGCAAACTACAGATCACCTACTACAATGCAGTCTGAGCCCTGCCACATACACAATGGAGGACCTTCTTCTAGCAACACCAGAGGCACTCCAAGTAGACAGCTTCTGGTCAAAGGACATTTAGTATAATGCCAAGTTTTTAAATACATTACAACTGTACCCTCAATTCACTTCTGACATGATAAATTTTTAAAAAATCAAATTAAATTCATCCTCCTGTAACTTTGAACTCTTAGATCGGTTCCTCCCCTCTGGAAACCAGAGGGAACCATGATACAGCAGAGGATAGGCCCTTGACAGCTTTTGAGGTATTTAATGTGGACAGTCACGGCACCTATCCGTCTTCTCTTGCCAGACCTGAACATGCCCACTTCCTTCAACGTTTCCTCCCATGTTTTCTTCTCCATGTTTCTTCTCATCCTCCTTGCCCTTCTCTGAATTCACTTTCAGGTAAGATTTCATCAGTGCAGAATAGATTTGGAAACAGTGTTTCTATTACTGCATTATAAGATAGATATACCCGTGCGTTTGGTTTTTTGGAGTTATGTTTAGTTGTTCATGATGGTTTTTTGAGTTATGTTTAGTTCATGATGCTTCTATTACTGCAATATAAGATAGCATTCTTTTCTGTAGCATTTCATGGCTGTCCTGTGTTCAGCTTATGCTCAACATTGTTCCCAATCCCTGTTTCACATGTAATGGTGATGAGTCAAGTATCCCCCATGTGCATTTGATTTTTTGAGTTATGTTTAGTTGTTCATGATGGTCAGCGTGACATTCTGGACATTGAGATATGATGAGTTTGTCATCCGATATTGTAGCTGCGGTACACGATGCCTGCAGTTATTTCTAGAATGTATAATGAAGAAGTATTCATATGTTGTTTACCGGAGGCTATACTGCTTTTAAGTTTTTCTTTGAAAAGCAAAATCTATTTCCCAAATACATTTCTCATCACATCAAGTGCCTTCCCTTGAAGGTTCTTGATGTCCTTACTCGGATTTTTATTATTACAATCCAGTAGCTGCATCCTCTCTTACGATTACATATTCTTCTTTCTTAATAACTTGGGACATCTCGACCACACTCGGAAATTGCTTGGCCACATGGGTTCCTATTCTCATTTGGGAAACATGGGTATGGGCTGTACATTTGGAAATGCCAAACTTGCTCTGAACATAGAAGATGCTCAAACAAGAGCTTTGGTTTTTGACGCAAGTGATCTTATGAAGGTCATACATTTGCAAACAGGTGTACCTGGATTTAATTGCAGGTTGTTGATTGCCAGGTGGAGGAAGGTGTGGGTGTGTGTAACCTGAATAACAGAGTGAACCTGCTCTAAGGTGAGCACGTTGAATCCAGAGGTAGGGAGAGAACGTGAAAAATGGGCAGGGAGGGGGTGGAAAGGGGATACTGAAGGAAGGCCTGACTGACAGGCAGAGGGACAAGGACCCAAAATATTTTGGTGAAAACTGCCTTCTGCCAGCCTGGCACATGCTCTTCGGGACAAAGATTGTGATCAGGCACTTAGTCTTAATGAAAGGTTCGGAGGGGGTGTCCAGATGCTTATTTCAAAGATCTGTACATCTAAAGCCAAGGGGGATCAGAGGGAGGTGGGAGCCAGATTGAACACCTGCTAGAAAGAACAACAGAGATTTCTACTTGATGCTCCAAACTGCCCACAAGAGAAAAAACCCTTCCATGACTGCCTCTTGGTAGTTACAAGGTCACTGAATGCCCTTGGACCAGTCTTTCTCTCTTTCATCTTACACAGTTATAGCACTTGATATCAGTTTAGTGCCATGGCTGCATCCAATCAAATCTTGGGATTCTAGCTCTCTGGAAGCAAGCTCTAAATGTCTGATTGATTATCTTACTAGCTTGGGTACCTTTATTAGAATTAAGATTGCAGCACACTGCACTTACCCTATAATCCTTATACACCACCTGTCACATCAGCACTTTTAATTCTGTACCCATTACTCTGGCCCGGCCCAGTTTTATTGTGTCTTAGTGTATTGTTTATTGCTTGTTGTTTGTATTGCTTTAATTGTTTTTAATTTGCTTTAGGTTTTGTATTGTTATGTTGTGTGTTGAGGCCTTGGCCTTTGTAAGCCGCATCGAGTCCTTCGGGAGATGCTAGCGGGGTACAAATATAGTTAATAATAATAATAATACCTGGTGTTGCCCGGGTTATTTGAAAAAGTCATTTTTTTATTTTACAAAATGCATAAGGTTGTGGGTGAACTACAACTCACATCATGCCAGGTTAACACCCTGAAACTCCATCAGTAGTTAAAGTTTTGTCATGTTGAGAAAGTTTGCTCTAGATGCATAATTGGTGGGGTTCAGTGTGATCTCCGGCTGCAGGATAAACTACAGCTCCCACTATGGTGTGTCAGTCCTCTCAAATCCCTTCAGTAGGTTCAGTTGGTCATAGGGGTTCTGTGTTCCAAGTTTGGTCCAGATCCATCATTGGTGGTGGTCACAGTGTGTCTGGATGTAAGTGAACTACAATTTCCAGAAATGAAGGTCAGTTCCCACCCCCCACCCCAAACCCCTCCAGTATTTTAAGTTGGTCATGGTGGTTCTGTGTGCCAGGTTAGGTCCAGGACCATTGTTGGTGGGGTCCAGAGTGCTCTTTGATTGCAGGTTAACTATAAATCCCAGTATCTACAGTGGCTATAAATCAAGGTGAATTCCCCCCAAACCTCTCCAGTGTTTTTCTTAGGTCATGGCGGTTCTGTGTGCCAACTGTGGTCCATGTTCATTGTCAGTGGAGGTCACAGTGCTCTGACTTGATGTGGGGTGAAGTACAACTTCCATCATGTGAATTCAATCCCCCAAACTCCTCCAGTATATTTAGTTCCTGATTAGTTCTGCTTTGTTTGTTGTGCAGAGTTGAAAAGAGTAGGAAAGGGTTAAGGGAGAAGCAGTGGGCGGAATCATGCAAATTCCACACCAATGGAGAGAGTAAGAAACACTGGAATGTCTGTGATGGAGGAAACACATAAAATCTAGAATGAAATCGTCCCCAAATGAAACATTCCTTGGGTGGTGGGCAGTATGGTGTTTGGGGCAGAAATTGGCAGGGGTTCAGCTACATGTTCATGGGGCTCGCTGTAACCTGAAATGTCATTGGCTTTGGGTGGCTCCTCAGCACTGTGGGTTAAAGCTGTTTGTGGAAGTGGGAGCCTATCTATGGAAGTGGGCACCCCAGCCACATACACATACATATTACAGATCCTCCGACAAACACCTCCAGTATATTCTGCTGGTCACCAGGGTTCTGTGTTCTAAGTGTGTTCCAGATTCATCATTGATAGGGTTCAGAGTGCTCTGGATGCAGGGTGAACTATCATTCCCATGTGGGTGGATCAGTTCCCCAAACTCCTCCAGTATGTTCTGTTGGCCATGGGGTTTTGTGTCCCATGTTTGGTTGAGGCCCGTCATTAGTGGGGGTCACAGTGATCTGTGGAAGTGGGTGAAGGTACTGCAAATCCCATAATCTGTGATCCACCCTCCTCCAAACTGTAGCAGGATGTAGAGTGGGTCATGAGTACTATGTGTGCCAAGTTTGGGTCTGGTCTGTGATATGTAGGGGCTACAATGTTCTGTGGGAAGTGAACCGGGTGAAGGTACTGCAAATCCCATCATTCGTGGCCTATCCTGCCCTGAACCGCACCAGATTGTAAAGTGGGCCATTAGGCCTCTGTATGCCGAGTTTGGTCTTCTTCTGTCATTGTTGAGGCTGGCCAATCAAAACCCATATGCAAATTGTACCACAGTGACAACCAATTAGAAAGCTGCCACGGCCTCAGGCCCTTTACCCCCCCCCCCTCTGCTTCCTCAGAATGTTGGAGTTTTATGGCTGGCCAATCAGAGACCATATGCAAATAGTACCACAGTGGCAACCAATCAAAATGCTGCCACATACATACCCACATACAAACTTTGACTTTTATTATATACTAGCTTGGGGACCCAGCGCCGCCTGGGTTATTAGAGAAAGTGGGTAATGGCAGTTCTGTATGCCAAGTTTGGTCTTTATTGGTCATTGGATGACGGTTGCATTGTTTTCAGGAAGTGAGTGAAGGTACTTGAAGGTACTATATCCTCCAAACAGCAGCTGGATATAGAGTGGGTCATGGGGGCTCTGTGTGCCAAGTTTGGTCTTTATCAGTCATTGGATGAGGGTGGCAGTGGTTTCATTAAGTGAGTGAAGGTACTGCAAGTCCCTTCATCCAAAGTCCATCCTCCTTCAAACTGCAGCAGGATGTAGAGTGGGTCATGGGGGCTCTGTGTGCTAAGTTTAGTCTTGATCAGTCATTGGATGAGGGTCACAGTGGTTTTGGTAAGTGAGTGAAGGTACTGCAAGTCCCATCATCCATGATCCATCCTCCTCCAAACTGAAACAGGATGCAGATAGGGTCATGGGGGCTCTGTGTGCCAAGTTTGGTCTTGATCAGTCATTGGTTCAGGGTTGCAGTGGTTTCAGTAAGTGAGTAAAGGTACTGCAAGTCCCATCATCCATGGTCAACCCTCCTCCAAACTGCAGCAGGATGTAGAGTGGGTCATGGGGGCTCTGTGTGCCCCTTTGGTCTTGATTGGTCATTGGATGAGGGTAGCAGTGGTTTCAGTAAGTGAGTAAAGATACTGCAAGTCCCATCATCCATGATCCATCCCCCTTAGAACTGCATCAGGATGTAGAGTGGGCCATGAGTACTCTGTGTGCCAAGTTTGGGCCTGGTCTGTGATTTGTAGGGGCTACAATGTTCTGTGAGAAGTGAATCGGGTACTTGAAGTCCCATCATCCATGGTCTGTCCTCCTACAAACTGCACCAGGTTTTAAAGTGGGCCATTGGGCCTCTGTGTGCCAAGTTTGGTCCTGATCCGTCATTGGTGTGGGCCACAGTGCTCTAAGGAAGTGGGTTAAAGTACTGTAAGTCTCGTCATCCATGGTCCATCCTCGCTCAAACTGCACCAGAATGTAGAGTGGGTCTTGGGAGGGGGGGGTCTGTGTGCCAGGTTTGGTCTTGTTCTGTCATTGTTGGGGGCCACAAGGTGTTTCGGACTTCAACACCAACCATTTCTGACAGCTTCAGGCCCCTTTCCTATTCTCTCTGCTACCTCGGAATGTTGAGGTTGGCCAATCAGAGACCATATGCAAATTATACCTCAGAATGTTGAGGTTGGCCAATCAGAGACCATATGTAGATTGTACCACAGTGGCAGCCAATCAGAATCTTAGAATATTGAGGCTGACCAATCAGAGACCATATGCAAATTGTACCCCAGTGGCAGCCAATCAGAAAGCTGCCACATACACTTCCACCCTACTTCCGCCCACCGCATGCATACAAACATTGACTTTTATGATATACTAGCTTGGGACCCGGCGCTGCACGGGTTATTTGAGAAAGGAATTGTGCATCAAGGTTGGTCTTTATCAGTTATTTATATGGTTCGCAGTGGTCTCAGGAAGTTAGTGAAGGTACTGCGAGTCCCATCATCTGTGGTCCATCCACCTCCAAACTGCACCAGGATGGAGAGTGGGTCATGGGAGCTCTGTGTGCCAAGTTTGGTCTTGATCAGTCATTGGATGAGGGACGCAGTGGTCTCGGAAAGTGAGTTAGGGTACTGCAAGTCCCATCATCCGTAGTCTGTTCTCCCCCAAACCTCACCAGAATGTTGAGTTGGCCATGGGGACTCTGTGTGCCAAGTTTGGTCTTGATCAGTCATTGGTGAGGGTCTCAGTGGTTTCAGGAACTGAGTGAAGGTACTACAAGTCCCATCACCCATTGTCCTCCAAACAGCACCGGGATGTAGATTGGCTCATGGGGGTTCTGTTTGCCAAATTTGGTCTTGATCGGTCATTAGATGAGGGTTGCAGCAGTCTTGGGAAGTGAGTTGAGGTACTTGAAGTCCCATCATCCATGGTCCATCCTCCTCCAAACTGCAGTAGGATGTAGAGTCAGTGAAGGTACTGCAAATCCCTCAGGCCCTTTCCTTTCTCTTCTCATCCACTTGAGAATGTTAGAATGGATTTTTTGTTGTTTTTTTTGTCGTGTCAGGAGCAACTTGAGAAACTGCAAGTCGTTTCTGGTGTGAGAGAATTGGCTGTCTGCAAAGACGTTACCCAGGGGATGCCAGGATGTTTTGATCTTTTACCATCCTTGTGGGAGGCTTCTCTCATGTCCCTGCATGAGGAGCTGGAGCTGACAGAGGGAGCCCATCCACGTTCTCCCTGGATTTGAAACTGCGATTTGTCCTGCCGGCACAGGGGTTTAACCCTCTGAGCCACCAGGGGCTCCTGTTGAAGCTGGCCAATCAGAAACCATATGCAAATTTCCTTTCTCCTCTCAGCCACTTGAGAGTGTTGGAATGTTTTGGCTGGCCAATCAGAGACCATATGCAAATTGTACCACAGTGGCAGCCAATCAGAAAGCTGCCACATACACCTACATCCACTGCATGCATACATACATACATACAAACACTGACTTTTATTATATACTAGCTTGGGGACCTGGCACTGCCCAGGTTATTTGAGAAAGTGGGTAATGGTGGTTCTGTATGCCAAGTTTGGTCTTTATTGGTCATTGGATGACAGTTGCATTGTTTTCAGGAAGTGAGTGAAGGTACTTGAAGGTACTATATCCTCCAAACAGCAGCTGGATATAGAGTGGGTCATGGGGGCTCTGTGTGCCAAGTTTGGTCTTTATCAGTCATTGGATGAGGGTGGCAGTGGTTTCAGCAATTGAGTGAAGGTACTGCAAGTGCCATCATCCAAAGTCCATCCTCCTTCAAACTGCAGCAGGATGTAGAGTGGGTCATGGGGGCTCTGTGTGCTACGTTTGGTCTTGATCACTCATTGGATTAGGGTTGCAGTGGTTTCAGTAAGTGAGTGAAGGTACTGCAAGTCCCATCATCCATGATCCACCCTCCTCCAAACTGAAACAGGATGCAGATAGGGTCATGGGGGCTCTGTGTGCCAAGTTTTGTCTTGATCAGTCATTGGTTCAGGGTTGCAGTGGTTTCACAAAGTAAGTTTAAGTAGTGCAAGTCCCATCATCCATGGTCCATCCTCCTCCAAACTGCAGTAGTATGTAGAGTGGGTCATGGGAGCTCTGCGTGCCAAGTTTGGTCCTGATCTGTCATTGGATCTCAGAATGTGAGTGATGGTACTGCAAGTCCCATCATCCATGGTTCATCCTCCTCCAAACTGCAGTAGGATGTAGAGTGGGTCTTGTGGGCTCTGTGTGTCAAGTTTGGTCTGTATTGGTAATTTTCTGACAGAGCCCCTGGCCTTTCCTTTCCTTTTTTTGTCATCTCGGAATCTTGGAATTGAGGCTGGCCAATCAGAGACCATATGCAAATTTCCTTCTGTCATGTCCCTTTTTCTGTCATGAACCCTTTTCTCCACCAGGGGCTCCTGTTGAAGCAGGCCAATCAGGGATCATATGCAAATAGCACCACAGCAGCAGCCAGTCAGAATCTTGGAACTTTCAGGCTGGCCAATCAGAAAGCCGGCACATACACCGCCACACATCCGCCGCATACAAACTTTGACTTTTATTATATACTAGCTTGGGGACCTGGCGCTGCCCGGGTTATTTGAGAAAGGAAGTGTGTATCAAGGTTGGTCTTTATCAGTTATTTATATGGCTCGCAGTGGTCTCAGGAAGTTAGTGAAGGTACTGCGAGTCCCATCATCTGTGGTCCATCCTCCTCCAAATTGCACCAGAATGGAGAGTGGGTCATGGGGGCTCTGTGCACCAAGTTTTGTTCTTGATCAATCATTGGATGAGGGTCACAGTGATCTCAGAAAGTGAGTTTAGGAACTGCAAGTCCCATCCTCCATAGTCTGTTCTCCACCAAACCTCACCAGAATGTTGAGTTGGCCAAGGGGGCTCTCTATGCCAAGTTTGGACTTTCTTGGTATGTGGATAAGTGTCGCTGTGGTTTCAGGAAGTGAGTGAAGGTACTTGAAGTCCCATCATCCATCATCCGTCCTCCTCCAAATAGCATCGGGATGTAGAGCGGGTCATGGGGGACCTGTGTGCCAAGTTTGGTCTTGATCGGTCATTAGATGAGGGTTGCAGCAGTCTTGGGAAGGGAATGGAGGTACTTGAAGTCCCATCATCAATGGTCTGTCCTCCTCGAAAGTGCACAAGGATGTAGAGTGGGTCATGGGGACTCTGTGTGCCAAGTTTGGTCTTGATCAGTCATTGGCGAGGGTCTCAGTGGTCTCAGGAAGTGAGTGAAGTGACTGCAAGTCCCATCATCCATCTCCAAATTCTTCCAAACCGCACCAGGATGTAGAGTGGGTCATGGAGACTCAGTGTGCCAAGTTTGGTCTTTATCAGTAATTGGATGAGGGTTGCAGTGGTCTCAAGAATTGAGCAAAGGTATTGCAAGTCCCATAATCCATGGTCCATCCCCGGCCAAACCACACCAGGATGTAAAGTGGGTCATGAGAGGTCTATGTGCGAAGTTTGGTCCTGATCAGTCACTGGATGAGGTTAACAGCAGTCTCAGAATGTGAGTGATGGCACTGCAAGTCCCATCATCCATGGTTCATCCTCCTCCAAACTGCAGTAGTATGTCGAGTGGGTCATGGGGGCTATGTGTGCCAAGTTTGGTCTGTATTGGTGATTTTCTGAAACAGACCCTGGCCTTTTCCTTTCCTCTCTTTGTCATCTCGGAATCTTGGAATTGAGGTTGGCCAATCAGAGACCATATGCAAATTTCCTTCTCATGTCCCCGTTTCTGTCATGAACTCTTTTCTCCACCAGGGGCTCCTATTGAAGCTGGCCAATCAGAGACCATATGCAAATAGCAGCAGGGCGGCAGCCAATCAGAACGCTGGCACATACTCCTCCCGCCACACGTCGAGCCTCTGTGTGCCGAGTTTGGTCTTCTTCTGTCATTGTTGAGGCTGGCTCAGGCATGTAGCCGGGGGGGGGGGGGGCTTGGGGGGCTTCAGCCCCCCCCCCCCCGAAATTCTGATGGTGGTTCGCGAAAAGGCCTTACTGGTGCATTAATTAAACTGTTATGTTTATTCATATCATGATCTGATCACCATAATCAATATATCCCATATGCATGGGGGTATTGGGGTAATAATACAAAAGGTTTGCTAGGCTAGACCCTCTTTCACTCAGACTCAGCCCCCCCCTGAAACTCAGTCCCCCCCCGAAACCCCCCCGAAAATGTTTTAGCCCCCCCCCCCCCGAAACGAAATCCTGGCTACGGGCCTGGGCTGGCCAATCAAAACCCATATGCAAATTGTACCACAGTGACAAACAATTAGAAAGCTGCCACAGCCTCAGGCCCTTTACCCCCCTCTCTGCTTCCTCAGAATGTTGGAGTTTTGTGGCTGGCCAATCAGAGACCATATGCAAATAGTATCACAGTGGCAACCAATCAAAATGCTGCCACATACATACCCACATACATTGACTTTTATTATATACTAGCTTGTGGACCCGGCTCTGCCCGGGTTATTAGAGAAAGTGGGTAATGGCGGTTCTGTATGCCAAGTTAGGTCTTTATTGGTCATTGGATAATGGCTGCATTGTTTTCAGGAAGTGAGTCAAGGTACTTGAAGTGCCATCATCCATGGTCCACCCTCCTCCAAACAGCAGCAGGATATAGAGTGGGTCATGGGGGCTCTGTGTGCTAAGTTTGGTCTTGATCAGTCATTGGATTAGGGTCGCAGTGGTTTCAGTAAGTGAGTAAACGTACTGTAAGTCCCATTATCCATGGTCAACCCTCCTCCAAAACTGCAGCAGGATGTAGAGCGGGTCATGGGGGCTCTGTGTGTCAAGTTTGGTCTAGATTGGTCATTAGATGAGGGTTGCAGCAATCTTGGGAAGGGAGTGGAGGTACTTGAAGTCCCATCATCCATGGTCTGTCCTCCTCCAAACTGCACCAAGATGTAGAGTGGGTCATTGGAGCTCTGTGTGCTAAGTTTGGTCTTGATTAATCATTGGCGAGGGTCTCAGTGGTCTCAGAAAGTGAGTGAAGTTACTGCAAGTCCCATCATCAATCTCCAAATTCTTGCAAACCGCACCAGGATGTAGAATGGGTCATGCAGGCTCTCTGTGTAAATTGTGGTCCTGACCCATCATTGTTGGCAGTTGTAATGGTCGTAGGAAGGGAGTACAGGTATTGCAAGTCCCATCATCCATGGTGCATCCTCCAATCAGAAAGCTGGCACATACTCCTCCGCTCGCACCGCCACACATCCGCCGCATACAAACTTTGACTTTTATTATATGTATAGATAGATATAGATAGATATAGATATTGATATAGATATAGACATAGATAGCTATAGATATAGATATAGAAGATATAGATAGCTATATATATAGATATAGAAGATATAGATAGCTATAGATAGATATAGATATAGATTTCTATCCCGCCCATATCAGCCCGAAGGCGACTCAGGGCGGCATACAAAGTCGGCACAATTCGATGCCATATAAAATACATACATTGATAAAAAGCAAAAAAGAAACATTACAGTACATTTGGAACATAAAAACAATAAATAATAAAAAAATATTTAAAAACTATGTCCTCTCATTCAAATCCTCATCCGTTCCTGGGTCATTTTCTGATTCAAGTTTGTCTATTTATCCTAAGGTTCCAAATGCTTGCTCGAAGAGCCAAGTTTTCAGTCTTTTTCGAGAGGTCAGGAGGGAGGGTCATCCAAATCTAATATCGAATATCCCTAGACAAGGAATAGATAGGAAAGGGTTAAGGGAGAGGCAGTGGGTAGGGTCATCCAAATCTGGGGAGAGAAAGGAACCCTGGGATGTCCATTCTGAAGGAAAAACAAAAAACCTAGGATGAAATTGTCCCAGAATGAAAGCATTGCTTGGGTGGTGGACAGTATGGCATTTGGGGAGGACATTAGCAGGGTTTGGGCTACATGTTCATGGCACCCGCCATAATGTGCAATGTCCTTGGAGGGAAGGCCATTGGTGGCTCCTCAGCACTGTGGGTTAAAGCTGTTTGAGGAGGCTAGAGGCTGTCTGTGTAAGCGGATAACCCTGCCACATACACACATACAGATTTTCATAGATAGATATATATGCATTTAATTTAAAGTACAGTATGGAAGGCTTTAATTTCAATAGGGTTTGCTATTATCCGCAGTTTCAAGTTATCGAAAGGAAGTCTAGGACCATATCCCCCACAGATACGAGGGTCACAATGTAGTTGTGTATCACCTCCCAGTCTACAAGGACTCCCAAAGCAATGAACAAATACAAGCCAATTATGAAATCACGAATCCCAGGATTTCATAGAACTCGGAAAAGTTCCTTTTTGAAGTTTAGCCACAGAGGATTTAGCTACAGAGGAAAAGGCCCTTGGGATCAGAGAGTGATTCCTTGCATCCCGGCTGATGATTTAGTGCCCTCTTGATCTGGAAGAAGCACAGTGGCCCCTGCCAAGTGAAGCCTTGGGAAAGAGATGCCATCCGGTTAATGAAGATGAAACTCTGGGCTGCCATGCCTAATAGAGAGATGGATGAGTAATGGGAGCGGGTGAATATTGCCACAGAGAACTGGATCCTCTCTGAGAGCTTTCCTAAAAGCCAGGCAGCCCAGGGAGGTAGGGATTGAGGATGGAGGTCATCACCCCACAGAAGTGGGGAGATTTTGCATTTGCAAAACAAGGCAAAAATACACCTGAGCAATACAGAGTGTATTTCCATAAGAATTGTTTTGGAGCAACCCCCTCTCAGGAAACTCTGCCCAAAACGGACCTTTCACAGCTCTCAGAATCATTGTGGTTTCAATATGTAACATAACTGCTCCATTAATAACTGTTCCATTAACAGGGCAATACTGAGCTGTTATAACAGGGATGGTAAATGTCTTTGTCTACAGCCTGCAAAAGCAGCCTAGTAGCCCAAGTCTGCACATTGCCCACCCCTGTGACATCACAGAAATTGAGCCAATAGGGGTGATATCGAGCAAGAATTTAGGGGTCTTTGGCAAAGACCAATCAGACTCACCAATGAGAGTCCGTAGCCCTGGCGAGACAGGAGAAGCACCCAAGATTTTTCCCTGATTTTTCTCAATAAAAGTCTCACCAAGTTGAAGAAAAGCCACCGAGTTATCTTTATTTCGTCCCAGCTGGTACGGATGTCAAACCGCAATCTCTTGCCAAAGTCGAAATGTTTGGCAGGGCAGAAAGGAGTACATTATATAGGAAATACAGAACTGTCAAATTCAAACTTCCCACCCTCGCCCCCTTGCCGGCTTCATGGCTGGAGTCATCAGTTGGAGGGAGGTGCGGCTGGCTTAGGCGCGCCTCGGCCAATGGGGAAGCCAGTGCCGCTTTGGCTTCTGAGCCAATGGGAATTGAGGAGGCGGTACAAGTGGGAAACAAAGAACTGAGAAGAAAAATGAATGGATTAAATGGAACTTAATGGTTTGTCCAATGGCCGGCGATAATCCAGAGATTCCTCAAGCTGGCCTGGTATTGTCCAGTGGGGGTGAAATATACAAAAGTGACTGGCGCGGCTGCCCAGCCTCCATAACCTTCAGTCCTGGATATGGGATTAATTAATGCTATCTGCGCATTGGTTTCAGCCGAGGGTGCAAAGACAATGGGCGAGACGGATGGGGCATCCTGATCTTCCCTGAAAGTAGGATGTCCCATTGTTGATGAGTGATCGGGTTCACCATGGGGTGCTTTCCTGGGTGGCCATGCTCCGAGACCCAAGAGGCACCATTGTTATTATCATGCAATAAGTCTTTGTTGGAGTCCTTAAGTCAATGGGGAATTCATCCCAGGAAATAGGAAGGAATTTCCCAAGGGTTTGTCATGCTGGGGTCACGAAAAGGTGGCTTCCCATATTTTTATACATAGACACATATATAGGGTTCATAACGCATACACAGGGAAAAGGGAAAAAGGAAATTCATATTGACCCATCCTACCCACCAGAGTTCATAATGAGTCCAATGTCATGAAATCATATAGTCCCAAAATCATAAAAGGGAGTCCAGGGGGCTTTGGGGGAAAAGTTCCAGAAAGTTTTTCAAAAGTTCTTGGAAGTTGGCAAAAGTTGATAAAAAGTTGTAAAATCCATGGGGGCAGGTTGGGAAAGATGTCCCAGAGTCCACAGAGTCCTTATGAGATGACTGCCAGTGCTGGAGGTCCGGATCCATGTTGAAAAATGAAGAAAACTACAGATCCCTTCTGATCAAGGACCAGATCCCCACTGACATCTTGGGGATCCCAAGGGGTTACCGTGACAGTTTCCCCAGTTCGTCGGGCTCTCTGGCCATCCACAAAATGGTGGCAACGATGTGGTGTCATTGGGGAGCCAGCTGGGCTCCATGTTGCGGCAAAAAAGGTTATTCCCGGGGCGGAGGGGTTAGCAGAGCGAAAGCAAGATAGCCATTAGTCTTAGAATTCCCCCAGGAGAAGAATGGCACCGATTTTGAAGTGATCAATTGACTCACGGATACGGGGGCCCAATGGGTTTCCGCATATGCAGTGCAGAGGAGCCCAGTTTCGGCCTCTCCAGGATGCGAAAATCGCATCCCGGGCAGGACAGCAGCCATCTGCAGCCTGGGAGAGGAAAGGTTTATGTAGAGGAAAGTTTGGAGGCAGTAAAAGTAACACTAGGGAGAGAAAAAGTTACAATTAATGGATACTTTATTGGGGGATTTGTTGCAATGTTAGGAAGGGGGAAAAGGGTGAAGCAATAAGAAGGCTTCTTGGTTGCAGCTGCTGCTGTGGCCACGTTCGGGGCAATAGAGAACTGAGGAACTCCCTGCTGCAGGTCAGATCAGCTTGAAAGCAGGGAGTTCTGGGTTCGACATTATTGGAAAAGAGCTAGGGGGTGTTTTTTTTAAAAAAATGCTAGTGATATGTTTAAGATCATTTTCCCTCTGAAAAGACAGAGCATAGCAAATATCCCCAGAGGACAGTGAGACCACTATTCAAAAACCCTGGTAGCCAAGGGCCTGTGTAGACATCCGGCCGATTCCGAGTGAATTTCCAATTGCACATTTCTGTCCTGGGTAGAGAGCAGAGCGAATACAGCTTGTGAATTTTAAATCACTTTGCGTCAGAGATGTTACATAAGTCCTTGGGAGCTAAATATAACAGAGGGCTCCTTTTGGGGGGGGGGTGAGGGATGTTTTTGCTTGAGCAAGGGTGCATTGGAACCAGAAAATAGGAACTGGTGACTTTCTCAGATAGACTGCATGTCTCCTGCAGATTGGAGGAGGGCCAATGTGGTCCCAATCTTCAAGAAGGGAAAAAAGGATGACCCAAACAACTACCGTCCGGTCAGCCTCACGTCAATACCAGGCAAGATTCTGGAAAAGATTGTTAAGGAAGTGGTCTGCAAACACTTAGAAACAAATGCGGTCATTGCTAATAGTCAACATGGATTTATCAAAAACAAGTCATGCCAGACTAATCTGATCTCTTTTTTCGATAGAGTTACAAGCTGGGTAGATGCGGGAAATGCCGTGGATGTAGCATACCTGGATTTCAGTAAGGCCTTCGACAAGGTCCCCCATGACCTTCTGGCAAGGAAACTAGTCCAATGTGGGCTAGGCAAAACTACGGTGAGGTGGATCTGTAATTGGTTAAATGGACGAACCCAGAGGGTGCTCACCAATGCTTCCTCTTCATCCTGGAAAGAAGTGACGAGCGGAGTGCCGCAGGGTTCCGTCCTGGGCCCGGTCCTGTTCAACATCTTTATTAATGACTTAGATGAAGAGTTAGAAGGCAGGATCATCAAGTTTGCAGACGACACCAAATTGGGAGGGATAGCCAATACTCCAGAGGACAGGAACAGGATTCAAAACGATCTTGACAGATTAGAGAGATGGGCCAAAACTAACAAAATGAAGTTCAACAGTGACAAATGCAAGATACTCCACTTTGGCAGGAAAAACGAAATGCAAAGATACAGAATGGGGGATGCCTGGCTCGAGAGCAGTACGTGTGAAAAAGATCTTGGAGTCCTCGTGGACAACAAGTTAAACATGAGCCAACAATGTGATGTGGCGGCAAAAAAAGCCAATGGGATTTTGGCCTGCATCAATAGGAGCATAGTGTCTAGATCTAGGGAAGTAATGCTACCCCTCTATTCTGTTTTGGTTAGACCACATCTGGAATATTGTGTCCAGTTCTGGGCACCACAATTCAAGAGAGATATTGACAAGCTGGAATGTGTCCAGAGGAGAGCGACTAAAATGATAAAAGGTCTGGAGAACAAGCCCTATGAGGAGCGGCTTAAGGAGCTGGGCATGTTTAGCCTGAAGAAGAGAAGGCTGAGAGGGGATATGATAGCCATGTATAAATATGTGAGAGGAAGCCACAGGGAGGAGGGAGCAAGCTTGTTTTCTGCTTCCCTGGAGACTAGGACGCGGAACAATGGCTTCAAACTACAAGAGAGGAGATTCCATCTGAACATGAGGAAGAACTTCCTGACTGTGAGAGCCGTTCAGCAGTGGAACTCTCTGCCCCAGAGTGTGGTGGAGGCTCCTTCTTTGGAGGCTTTTAAGCAGAGGCTGGATGGCCATCTGTCAGGGGTGATTTGAATGCAATATTCCTGCTTCTTGGCAGGGGGTTGGACTGGATGGCCCATGAGGTCTCTTCCAACTCTTTGATTCTATGATTCTATGATTCTATGATTTGTCTATTTTTGTCCTCATGGGCCTTTAATAAACCACACAATAAACTTCTAGGTTTTCCTTCCCTTCAAATTGGAGGGATGTGTATAGGGGGAGTGGGAGTGGGGCAGAGGCAGATGTAATAGAAAAGGAGAGCTGAGACTTCAAGGGATCTCAAACTGCTAGGGCAATGTAATGTATAATAGCATTATTGGGGGAAATGAATTTGTGAATCAGTAATTCGTTTTTTGTAACTAGTTACTTTCATCAACTCCCAGATGGAATAGATTCTCCATGCTGTCTGGGGATGATGGGCTGCACATTGGGCAAGCTGGAGATTTGTGATGCACAGCTTTTGCCAGCAGTCAATCACAAATCTCCACTTCTCCAAAAAGGGACATGCAAAGGTAATTTAAAAACATGGCAGATGTTTCTGGGACCAATTGAATGAGTGAAAAATCCCCCTTTCCAAATAAATTGTCTATTCTGTTTTTAAGTTACCATATCCATTCTAAACAAGTATTCACAGAAGGGCTGCAGTTCTAGACCTGTTCTAATCTTTGGTAGCCTCCATGAAAAGAAATCAACAAATTGCCAAACAATTGTGTTGTTACATTAGGAGAGATTATTTGATGCGGGAGAACCATTGACTCACTGGGCTGCCTGTCCTTCCAGCAATGCATTCGAAAGTGATGTCCTTCCAGCAATGCTGGAAGGACATCTGTGAAACGGATGGATGGAGATAGTTGCAGAATCTTCCTGGAAAAGCAAGAACCCACTGAGAGGGTTTGGGAACGTGGTGGAGGCCAAGGAGATAATTTTGGGGCACATCATCTGCTTCGAAAACATTGAGTGAAATCAAGCTAGCCAAGCAGAAATGTGAAGGCAACACTACCAGGCTTCTGTGGGCTCAGATGCAAAGGAGTGAGTCATGGCCAACCGCTTTCCTACTCTTTTCCTCCACAAATGGGGCCTGAAAGGGGGTATCCCACACCCCAAAATGGAGCCTGAGAAGTTTTCTGGCATCCCTCATCTCCCCCCTCCCGACAAATAAGCTATTTTTATACCTGCCTGGCTCCTTCTCTTCCTCATTCTTTGTCTAGCTGGAGTTCTTTAGCAACATCAGCACTAAGAGAGAGGAAGGAGTGCAGGAGAAACAATTTTGGTTGCAGCAGTAAACAGGGTTACACAGCCGTGAGAAAGAGTGGGATTCTGCTTTACTGGAACGGTGTGTGGCTGCCCAAAACCGGCAAGAAAAACAGCATGGGTAACCAGCAAAGCAGGGAGAAAAGAGGAAAACAATAGATCTGTCTCCTCAGCTATAATAATAATAATAATAATAATAATAATAATAATAATAATAATAATAATTTTATTTTTATATCCCACCTCCATCTCCCTGAGGGACATGCACAACAAATGGAAATTATTATTATTATTATTATTATTATTATTATTATTATTATTATCTTTATTTGTACCCCACTAGCACTCGATGTGGCTTACATAGGCCAAGGCCTCAAAACACAACACAACAATACAACACCTAAAGCAAATTAAAAACCGTTAAAGCAATATTAACAACAAGCAATAAACAATACATCAAGACACTATAAAACTGGGCCGGGCCAGAGTAATGGGTACAAGATTAAAAGTGCTGATGTGACAGGAGGTATGTAGGAAATGGCTATATGACTGTATAAGTAATGTTATTTTTTAAAATCTACTGTGTATTTTTGGTTTTATATTGTTTTTATACTGTGATATTGCAGAATCGAATTGTTGCCAGTGTTAGCCGCTCTGAGTCCCCCCTCGGGGGTTGAGAAGGGCGGGGGAGAAATGTTGTAAATAAAATAAATAAACAAACCAGGTTAAAATAAGCATCGAAAAACAAGTAATATCAAACATCAATAAACATAAAATCAGACAACATTATAAAAACAATTAAAAGCAATATCATGGCTGAGCAAATAAAGTGCTGGGTTTGGTTCATAATTATTAAGTTCAATGAATCCTAAGTAGAGCCAGGGAAAGTGCGGCAACCAGAGAACTGGGCTAGGAGGCAAATTTCCTTAGGCTATTAAAGCTATCTTCAGAGCACATAGACCTGACCAACAAAATGGAAACCAAAAGAAAAGTGGAGGTTAATGAATGAAAGAAAAAGAACAAATTAACCCAGTCTGGGTATTGGAAGAAGATTTCAGGAGATCTTTAGAAGGTTTGATGTGTTTTTGATCACTTGTCCAAGGCTTAGCTGACCTGGTAGTTTCATTTCACATTTTCATCATGCTCATTTTGGAGAAAATATTATCTGTGGAGCAGGCTGACCCACTCTTATTTTTTTGTAACGGTGTGAAAATTTCTCTCTTATCTCTCCTTGTCATTTTTATTCCCGTCACCAATTTTTCTGTTCAAGAAGCAATGCCCAGGAACACATTGACTTTGTTAACAAAGGGATAGCTGAAGTGCCATCCCGACCATCTATCAATCTATCAATCAACCAACCAATCAATCATGGATTTTATTTATAGACTCCCAAGACAGGGAGTAAAGATGGCTTTCAGTTGAAAAGACATATGAGTCAAAGCACTTGAAACTAAAAGCATATCCCTCATATCAAATTGAAAATAGTATTAAATTGTCTGTAGAACTGAAACCATTTAAGACATTATCTGTGGTTTTTTTCCCATCGTTGTTGTCTTTGCCGGCCACCCGGGGGCTCAGCCGATCTCTGTGAAAGGATCTAAATCCCTTCAAATAAATATAAGGGCAAATAGATAAATAAAACTGGACAGGTCTTTGCCCCAAGGTACTTACAATCTGAACTCTGACAGAGTGGGCATCTGGATCCCATTTCCTTTGCTATAGCTCCGAAGTTGATATAGGTCATTGAACGGAGTGACATGGCTGGCATTTTGTTCTAGCACACGTCTGCGGTCCCTGGGCTTTGGGCTGAAGTGACAGGAAGAAAGCATACGTTTCAGTGTCTCTGTCTTTTCAAGATGAGGAAGATGATTATGATCAGTTAAAAAGATAAAGGTTTCCCCTTTGCTCATCTCCATTTCTAAGCCGAAGAGCCGGCGTTGTCCATAGATGCCTCCTAGGTCATGTGGCCAGCATGACTGCATGGAGCACCGTTACCTTCCCACCAAGGCGGTACCTATTTATCTACTCACATTTTCATATTTTCAAACAGCTAGGTTAGCAGAAGCTGGGGCTAACAACAGGAGCTCACCCCATCCCATGAATTTGAACTGCCGACCTTCCAGTCAGCAAGTTCTATAGTTTAGCAGTTTAACCCGCTGCAGCATCACAACCCCAGCTTTTCCCCAAAATTGAGATTCAAGTGAGCTTAGAAATTCAGAGCAGTGAAATGTTGATGGGTATATGTTATGAGCCTTCAGGTCAAGTCTGACTTAGGGCAATCCTTTTCCAGGTTTGGTTACAGGAGGTGCACTACTGGTTCCTTACTCTGACGCTGAGAGAGTGTGAGGAGAGGAACTGGAGCTTTGCAACTGAGCATTTAAAGTCTATTTCCCTCAACTGCAAACCCCAAACTCTGCACAACTTTCTGTCGTGCACCTACATAGCTTTCCAAAGGTTCTGTAGGTGATAGCTTTGAAAAGCAACCTCATTAGCTTGGCCCACCCTCCCCTCTGAGATGCCTTGTCCAAGTGTTTGCTGGAAAGGGGGATGCTTTCTGATGGGACGGGAATTTGCATCCGAGTTGCTAGGCAACTGGTGCTGCCAGGCGAAGAGGAAACACACTTTCTCTGGCCAGATGCCACCATCCATCACAGGGCAGCAGGTTATAATTTCCAGAGCAGGAGAGAAGCACCGTTTTGCGATGCATTCCTATGTGTGTGTGTGTGTACTCCGAAGTAGGCTCTGTTGAGCACAAAGGGAGTTTACACAGCATGGCAGCCTGAGCTAGCATTGGGATTAAAGACCTGAAGCAAACCAGGAGCCCACGGTTGCAGGTTGGGCTTCCTGAATGCATGGGATGCATGAGCTCCTAAACCAGGCACATATGGAGAAACTGTGCAGGAACTCAGATACTTTTCCCTAGGGGTTGGAAGCCATGGCTTTCCAGATGCTTTTGGTCTGTACTTTTTAACCCTTGGCTTTGAAATGTTTCCATTTAAGCCATTTAAACTAGGGTCACCATACTTTCAAAAGCCAAAAAGAGGGACTGCTTCAAACCACCAATCGCTGTAAAGATTTTGACTTTCAATACTCTGACTATGTCATCGAGGGCAGCGGAGGCCCCCGCCTTCAAGTTGGTTTGACCCGCAGCAGAGAGTTCCGCAGTTCCTGGCGGCCACAATTGAGGCAGACTGATGAAATGTGCCCCAACAGGCAGCTCAAACAGGGACCGCACTCAGCCTCTATGCCTTTCTATTACTTTCCCCCAAGCCCTAACATTGTAACTATTCCCCTAATAAAGATACTTGAAATTGCAACTTTTTAACTTTCTAGTTTGATACTTTGTGTCTCCTCTTGCCTGAACTATCAAATTGCATGAAATTAACCTTTTCCAGGCTCCGGGGGACCGCGAGCCTGCCCGGAATGTCTCTCTGCCGTTCCGGGGACGCTGAATCCACGCCTCTTGTAACCGTGGATACGGAGTTTTTCCTTTCAGATCTCAGTATCCACAAAATCACAAAATGGCGGATTGGCTCCATTTTAATGTCTTATTTTTCTGTACTAAATTCTAAGCCTATCTGCTATCTCGCTTTTCTTATTTTGGACCCCTACGCTCGGGAAATAACCTCTCAAGTTTTGAGAATATATTTTATTAGAAACAGCTGATTGCCAAAAATGCCGGTTCCATTGCTGCTGCTTCATTGCTCCTCGCCGCCTCTCGCCTCTGCCAAGCTCTGGAGCCGGGGACTTGATGCGGTTCCCCCATGGGACTTTGGGAAGAGCCTGGCCAGGGGGCCCCGGACCTTGGGAGGAGATTCTAGTTCTCCAAGGACCAAAGTGTGAATCCGTTGCAGCACGGCCGGAGTTCCATCTGCCAGCCTTTGCAAAGATCAAGGACTTTCTGTTGCCTGTTTGGAACTTCAGAAAACACCATTTCCCCATGAACTTTCTCCAGAGACACTGGACTCAAAGCCTCCAGATGAAATTAAATCTTTTTTTAATTAAATATACTTGGGATGTGGGACAGGGATGGGGTTTGTTGTTATGAAATGTTTATGATTTGAATGTATGTATCTTCCTATGTATTATCCTTTGCCTTTTGCCTTTCCCTTGGCCCCTTGCCCAACCTCAGAGAGACGACCAGGAAAACAACCAGTGCCCGAGGGGGCTGTTGACCCCACAAAACAAACATTTCACGAACTCTTGCATGGACAATAGCAAAGGAAGTTCCTATTGATTCTCTGAGTTGGTCTGATTGATAGGCATTTCCTACGGCCAAGTTTTGATTATTAGGAACAACGCGGGCCAGACTGCCCACTGGGGGGTCTTCTGCCCAGCTCTGTCTTTCTTTACCCAGCACACATTACAAACATCTCTTATCAGATCAGGGACAGGAAAACTCTTCTTAAATCAATCAACTTTTCATCAGCAAGACAATAACACAATCCCCCAGCTGGCCGATTCCCCGGATGCAGGGACACATAGGTTTCATGAATATCGTAATCCCATTACTCTCCGTTGTCCCTGATCACCCCGCCTCCTCTTCCCTGATTCGCTGATTCGCTGATTTCCCGAAGCAGGGAAAGCCTCCTGATAGGCTCCCCAGAAGCAGGGAAGCCTTGTGATTGGCCCAGGCTGAGGGCGGGCTGCCAAGCCTCCTCTCAGCTGTTCGGCCACCAGCCAATCACCATCAAGCCGGGCGGGGAAGGGCGGGTGGGAAATTTGAAATCTCTGTACATGTTTTGGCTATAAAAATGCTTGCAAATTTTGTAACGGCATGCTTGTGGGTGAGCTATCCCCGCATTTGCATCCTCTTCAGCTGAATCGCTCAATTAAAAGCCTCAGTCTCTATCTTCTTCCGCTTTGGTGAGAGAATTATTATTTTTATCGCCGGAATTCATCTTCTCTGTCCTCGCCAAGGTTGCAGGCCCTCTTTGGTGCGGTCCTAGGGGTCTCTCTTACTGGAGAGACCCTCCTAAAGTCGGCATTGACTTCAACTATATAAGTATTTAAACCATAACCATTTTAATTTATTATTTAGTGATATCTAATAATACCAACAATCGGCCCAGGCAGACCTTTTAGCTCTGAAAAGGATGACCTATCCAGAAGAGGAGTACAGATGGAAACTTTTATCTTAATTAAATAACGAAATGCCATTCTAAACAATGCTTTTAGGCTACTTTTGATAGGACAAATGTGTCAAGAGGCGGTCATATCTCCCAAGGTTTCACATATGGAAACTGGGACAAACCAGACAGCATCCGAGTGTGATCAAGGCAGCAAAAGAAATTACTGAGGAAGAACAAACAAGCTATTTGGCACTGCAGCAAGTTATTTTTGCCTGAAACGACCGGGAAGGGCAAGATTCAGAGCCTCCTCTCATCCGTGCTTGAATAAATAGAGTTCCAGCTTCATTTCAACTCAGTTTGCAGCTGAGGCCAAAGAGGGAGAACAGGAAGGGGAGAGATAAACAGGGGCTTTTGAAAAACAGCTGAAAAAGTGGGATGGCAGAGGATTCATTGGAACTATTCCCCACAAGCAGGGATAGTTGCAGGATAGGAGTTGTGGAACTTATTGTTACATTTCTCAAGATATATCTGTACACATAATACAAGTCAAAATATGTATGTATGTGTGTGGCTGGGGTGTCCACTTCCACAAATAGGCTCCCACTTCCACAAATAGCTGTAGCTCGCACAACTCAGGAGACACCAATGGCCCTCCCTCCAATAACAGTAGGTTATAGAGAGCACCATGAACATGTCCTGGAGCCCTGACAATGTTCTCCACAAACACCATACTGCTCACCATCCAAGTGAAAGCTTTCATACGGGGACAATTTCAGCCTAGGTTTTATGTGTTTCCTCCACCACAGACATCCCAGTGTTTCTTGTTCTCTCCATTGGTGCGGAATTTGCATGACCCTGCCCACTTCCTCTCCCTTAACCCTTTCCTATTCTTTTCTATGGCACACAGCAAACAGAGGAAATGATTAGCAACTGAACATACTAGAGAGGTTTGGGGGGAATTCATCATGATTTATAGGAGTTGTAGTTACTGGAATGTATAGTTCACTTGCAATCAGCGAGCACTCTGAACCCCACCAATGATGGACCTGGAACTAACTTGGCATACAGAAGCCCTGTGACCAACAAAAAAGAATGGAGGTCTTTGGGGAAAATTCACCTTGATTTGGGAGCATTGTAGTTCGCCTACATCCAGAGAGCACTGTAAACCAAAACACCGATGGATCTGGATCAAACTTGGCACACATACATGATATGCTGAAATTAGATTATTAGAGGGATTTTGGGGGAAACTGACCTTCCTTTATGTGAGTTCTGGTTCACCCGCAACCAGAGAAACGGTGACCTCCCCCATGACTAACTCAACCTATTGGAGAGGTTTGAGGGGACTGACCATAATGGGAGTTGTAGTTACCCTGCAGCCAGAGAGCACACTGAAACCCACCAATGATGCATATTCTAGAGCAAACTTGCCCAACATAATGAACTTTAAGTACTGATGGATTTTTTTGGGGTTACCCTGGCATTTTGTGAGTTGTAGTTCACCCACAACCTTATGCATTTTGTCCAATTAAAAATCAACTTTTTCAAATAACCCAGGCAAAGCTGGATACCCAAGCTAGTGTGTATATGTATGTATATATATCCAGGGCCCCCTGGTGGCGCAGCGGGTTAAACCACTGAGCTGCTGAACTTGATAACCTAAAGATTCAAATCCAGGGAGCAGGGTGTGAGCTCCTGCTGTTAGGCCCAGCTTCTGCCAAACTAGCAGTTTGAAAACATGCAGGTGTGAGTAGATCAATAGGTACCACTTCTGCGGGAAGATAATGACGCTCCATGCAGTCATGCTGACGCCATGAGAGATGAGCACCACCCCCCAGAGTTGGACACGACTAGACTCAACGTCAGGGGAAACCTTTACTTTTACCTTTTATATATATATCCAGATGGCATTTTTGTTGTCTGCTCTATATACTAGCAGCACTTTGCAACATTTTATTCCTACCATGAGTTAGTTACTTTTTCATTCTGCTTAGGGCAAACTACAGCGCGGAGTGACGGGTACAGCCCAAAATTCTCCCAGCACAATGTTACAAAAGGAATGAAAACTCTGCTTTGTGCTTCATAGATGACCTTGCAGGACTGGGACCAGTCCGGCAGGCATCTTCTTGAAATAATTCCTTGGGTCTGTAAAAGACTAGAGGCCAAGGGCAAATGATTCTGGGAAGAAAGGGACGCTACCAGCTACTTGTTGTATAAAGATCAACTGCCCAGTGTGTGTATGTGTATGTGCCACAGAGAAAGAAAGATAGAGCAGGAGCTCCGACTCCATCCGCCGGCGTACATGGCAAACGGACCGGAATGTTCTGAACAATCTGTTCCCTGTCTTCTAGGGCTGGGGCGGAGGAAAAGGCCAGCTTCCCCACTTGGAATAATCTTGGAATAATCATAATTCTGAAAAGCAGAAAATCTGGTGGCAAAGGGAAAAAATATTAAAGTGAGGGGGAGTGAAATGCAAGCAGCTCTCAAAGGGAAGCCATGTGCTGTGTGCGGAAAGGTTGCAAAAGGCAACATCGATTCCAAGAGCATTGCTGGATGACTCCAAGTACTGAGATGCTGAGCCAGGCAGAGGAAAACATATTTCTAGCCCCTTCCCTCCATGCTGGGCAACATCTTGTAAAACCAAGTGGAGGCTTCCCCTAGTTGCTTCTTCTCTCCCTGGTCAGGGGAGCAGTGCCTTCAGCCCAGGTTTCATCTCTGCCTTTGAAAGAGGCCTCCATGGTGCTGAGCCATGGCCCCCAAGGGTTTCTGTGCATGGGATGCTCCAGGATCATGTGAAATTGACTTGAAAGCATTCTTCTTTTCTCCCCGGGTGGGATCCATGACTCACAGTGCCACTCAAGACAAAATAGGGCTAAATGCCAATGGCAAGTGTAAGGAATAAATCACAATTAAATAAATTTGGGCTGTATCAAGGGGAGTATAGTATTTAGATCAAGGAAAGTCATGGTGCCCCTCTATTCTGCTTCAGTCAGACCTCGCCTGGAATGACCCTGTGTCCAATTCTGAGCGAAACAATTAAAGACTCTAAGCTGGGAGCTGTCCAGAGGAGGGCGACCAAAATTATCAAAGATCTGGAGATGATGAATGCCTCTGAGGAGGAGCATCTTAAAGATCAGGGCCTGTTTAGCCTGCAGAAAAGAAGGTTGATACACGACAGCCATGTATAAATATGTGAAAGGATGCCCTAAGGAAGAGGGAGCAGGCTTCCTTTCTGGTGTTCTGGAAACTAGAACTCAATGGAGTCATGGGTTCAAACTGCAGGAAAGGAGATTTCACCTGAACATTAGGAAGAACTTCCTGACTGTAAGAAGAGCTGTTCAGCAGTGGAACTCTCTGCCTCAAAGTCCAGTGGAAGTTTTTGAACAGAGGCTGGATGACCATCTGTTGGGGGTGCTTTGATTGCTTTTCCTGCATGACAGAGGGTTGGACTAGATGGCTCATGTGGTCTCTTCCAACTCTATTATTCTATGATTCTGTGAAATTAGCCTCTTGGAAAATCACCAATCTAAAATAGCTTTTCAAGCATTTATAGTGTAACAGTCCAGACAAAAGTACATCCCCTCCATTCAAAGGTCCCCAGTTAAGAGCCAAAAGCCTGTCTAAATGAAAAGCTCTTTGGATGCTGATGGATGGGGAGCAGATGGGTGCATGTTTGTAGTATCTTGTGGGAGGGAGTTCCATAGCTACAAAGCCATCTCCAAGAAGGCCCTTCTCCTGGGCTTGTGATGATGGTTGAACCCAGAGAATGGAAGTCTAATGTATCTGCAATAGCTTACTCCTTTGATGGGTCACATTTCAAAGGTATTACAAATAACCTCTAGAAACTTTATGCAAATCAGAGGCCTACACCAGATGTGCAAGAACCTGCAAGTGGGACAGGCATTTCAATCTGCCTGATTTCCCCTCTGTGCCCCTAAATAGACAGCCCACAAGAGGCTGCTGCACCCTGCCTTCTGTTATCAGCAGCAGATAGGTTATTTTCTTCTGCCGCAAGAGTTCGGGGTTTCAAATTTTATTCACATAATGCATCCTAAGCAGCTTTTCTGTCAATCTTCCCACCACACTGCATTAATATCTTTCCACTCCTAAGCTCTGCTCACCCATCTCTGAAATTCTCCAAGTATGTTCTGGTGGAGGAGAGGTCTTTCTCTCAGAATTTACTAAACAAAACAAGTCAGTGCAGGGAGCTGCTTTGGATGAGCTCTACAGATTTGCAACGGGGAAAAAAAGGAGGCTGGCCTTCCTCAACCAAGTGCCTAGCAGATGTTTTAGACTACAATTCCTATCAGCCAGTTGTGTATATGCTGACTGGGGATGATGGACTTTGTAGTCCATCATCCCCATATCAAGAAGGCAGTGTGCTTAGCAAGAAGGAAGCAGACTTTCATGTTTCACAACCACACATTTAACATTGTGTTATGAAACTGCACAAATTCCGATTTCTGTAAATAGTGTATAAGTGGACTTAGGAAGATGTACGTTCTCAGCTAGATTCTGGCAGCAAACTTTGAGGCAATGCTCCTGTTCCAAGATGCCCACTCAATCCCAGTACAGACCAGAGAAGAAGGTCATGCCACCTCTTTTTGTGAACTTTTCTGTGGGATCTCTTCTTTTATAACCTCGAGGGCTGCTTGGACAAGGCAGTTAATTGTCTGAAAGCACACCAAAACTCCCAGTCTGGCTCTTGGTCCCTCTCAGTTAACCCTGGTAACAGGGACTATGGCAAATCTCAGGTAGACAAATACGAGTTCTTTTCTCTAATGTCTAGACGGGCTAGTGGTCTGGCTGAATAGAAGGAATCTTTTCTTTATGGCTTGTTGAAAGGCGAAGCATACATGGTCACTCTGCCCGCCAGCAGCTCTGCTTTGCTCCGATTTTTCATTGTCGCCGGCTCATTCACTGTTCTGCTGAGTAGCGATTCAAGGACCGAAGAAGTAATGAAGTCTCGCCACTTCTCAGCAAATGTTGAACAGTTCTGCTCTGTGTGAGATGAAACAAGAAGGAAGGAAAGAAAGAAAGAAAGAGAGAGAGAGAGAGAGAGAGAGAGAGAGAAATATGGGCAGTGGGGGGAGAGGTCTCTTTTGGTCCAAGTACATGTTTCTGTAGGGCTGCTGCATGGAGAAGAGAAAGGAGACTCCGTTCTTTCCTGGCAGTTTTCACAGACTGCTTTGTTCGGCACTGATCAACAAGAGAGAATAGTGCAGCTCTGAATTGCAGCATAATGTACAATGGGGTCGAGTTTACCCAACAACCACCACACAAACCGCTGACCAGTGAATGGGGAAAAAAAGATGGGGCTCTGTAATATAGGATGCTAGAGAAGGAACTGGAGGAGAAGATAGGAAAGCCAAACTTCAGAAGGGTGAAAGAGATGTGTTACCCAGTTGCTAGATTGTCTTATCCCTTGCATGAGCCATCTCTATCACGGCATACACTCTTTATAGCCTCTCACCTTCCTTTTCCTGACAATTTCATGTCTGTCTGCTTCTGGAGGCCGTGCGTTGGAGAGAAACAACCCAATGTGTTAGTGAGAGACTTGGAGGGGAGAAAACAGTGGAAGCAAAAACATAATGGTCCCCAAATCTCACATTTCCAATCTCTGCCTCCCAGTTAGGATTGCTGAGCCAGGATTATCCCTTTTTCCTGGCCCTTCTGATGTTCTAAGGAGGGTGCTGGCAATTTCATTCAGATCATACCTTAAACACCCACCATACCACTTCATCACATTGAAGCAGGGAAGTGTACATCTCAGTTTTTAAATGAAACTGATGATTTCCCTACCTTTGTCACACTGTTAAATGTATCTGGGGCACTCCGTGGTACTCAGCATTCTTTCAGTAGATTTGCCATCACATTATAGAAATGGGCAAACATCCAGATGATTTCAAAAAATACAGTTCCCCACCACCTCATGAAATGTTTTAAAAGAATGCTGCCCCCCATGCTTAAAATATGCAAAGAATGCTCTGTTCAACACTTGAAGCCAAACTAATGTGATGACAAGAGTGGCTTCCCGTATTTTAAGTGTAGCACTCAGTGGCATTTAGTAAATGTGATGAGAGTTGCACAGAGTTCCCTATACAAATGACAAACAGCAAGGCTGGGAAATAAGGAAAAGACATGTGCATACTCCTTTCAAGGCATGGCTGTCACCTCAAGATTCTTCCTTTGTGTCCTGAGGACTGAAGGAGGAGGACTAGGCTGCGATGCCAGGCCCTGAGACCTGATGGCCCTGCTTCTAATTCAAAATGCTGGTTATAATCTTGGATCCAGGCTCTCTAAAAGGCTATATCTCCCTACATGAATCTGCTGACCTTTAAGATCTTTAAAGGAAGTCTTTCTCTCAGTCCCATCACCATCACAGCAGAGTGCTTTCTCCATAACTGTTTTGTTTTAAATGCTGCAGTAAATTGAGCTTTTAATTGGGTTGTTGTGTTTCTATTTTATGATGTTTTAAATGTCTTCTTGTATCTTGTATACTTGTGCATTTTTGTATACTTATATTTATAATTAAGTGAGGTGAGCTCCCGCTGTTAGCCCCAGCTTTTGCCAACCTAGCAGTTTGAAAGCATGCAAATGTGAATAGATCAATAGGTACCGCTCCAGCGGGAAGGTCACGGTGCTCCATGCAGTCATGCTGGCCAAATGACCATGGAGGCATCTACAGACAACGCCGACTCTTCAGCTTAGAAATGGAGATGAGCACCATCCCCCAGAGTCAGACACAACTAGACTTAATGTCAAGGGGAAACCTTTACCTTTTATTTATAACTCAAGCCTTTCTTTTGTAAATAGAAGACTGATGTCATTGTTTTAACTTTGGTGTTGATAGGTTTTGTGTGGGGTGGATTAGTTTTTAAATGGTTATAAGTTGGCTTGAATCCCATGGTGGGAAAATACAGGATAGGAAAGAAAGAAGGAAGGAAGGCACACAAAGAGTATTAAACGGACCAAGTCAGTTCCTTCTCCAGAGCTTCAAAATGTGACTTTTGGAGTGCAGTGTCCTGGGTCTCCCAAGGTCAGGTGTTTTAGTTCCCAGGCTAACTTTCTTCAGCTCCATGCTGGGGGTTGTAGTCCAAAAACACCTTTCCAAGCTCTGGGGAAGCCCAACATTTCCCCTTGACTGGAACTTTTCCTATTCCTCCACAAGCAGGCTTGGTTTTTGAATAAAAGAACAGCCCTTCTTCCAAAAGTATCACCAACTTAGCCAAAGTGCTGGGAAATAATCTTTGCTGCCACCATGCAGTTAACAGCGAAATTGCAATCAGGAATTAGCACTTTGAGTAAAGAGAGGAAGGAATGGGTCCTTTTATGCCAGGAGGGGAGAGACCTAGCTATACTACATGTCCCAAGTGGAATGCTCTAAGGACCAGCTCCAGAGCAGGATACATTGAGCATCAATGCAAAGGAGGAAAAATCAGTATGAGTTTATACACATACTTTTCAAGGAAGTGCTTTCCTTGAGATTCCTCCTCTTCACCTGAAGCGTGGCCAAGCCTGAAGAGCTGGGAAGCCTGCAGTGGACAGAATTCCTTCTCAGAAGAGCATCTTTTCAATCTTCTATATATCTTGGCAATGATGACCAGAATGGACCACGACTATGAGACTGACTATGACCCATGATATGACGAAGCGGATTTTTAGTATAAGTATATGTCAAGTAGTAGTAGCATGTTATGTATTGTTCTGATTACTGTAAATTGTCTTTTCTATGTTGTTGTTCACCGCCACGAGTCGCCCCCTGGGCTGAGAGTGGCGGTAAATAAGTGCAAGTAATAAATAAATAAATAAATAAATAAATAATCTCCAGTTGACGGGCCCACCCACACTAGAGAATTATAGCATAATTATTCCTTTTTAACTGGCATTCTCCTGTTCTATGGACATAATTTGGTGGTCTGCTGGACCGCTCTGGCTGAGATTTCTCAGTGCTTCTCCCTAAACTATAAACCCCTGGATTATAGAGCATGGAATCCTGAATAATAGCACTATAGTAATTCTGGCAAGTCATCTTGGGGGTGAATTTGGAATTGAAGTTTGGAAGGCATTTCAAATGAGAGGAGGCTGGTGGGGCTGAAAATGACAAGTCCCATGCACCCCACAGTAATTGATTTGAGGCCTGCTCCAAGGGCAGTGGAAGCTGCAACCCAATATACCTGCAGGGCAGCAGGTTTGTGGAGCCTCTTTCAATGCCGCACTGGTTCCTCACACCAGTGGAAAGCAGGGCGGCCTGTTTTCCTCTTTCAGAATCTGCTACAGTGGGATTTGTCTTGGAGGCATTTCAAATGTACCTCTTGACACAGTTCTTGTCCGAATAAGACGCAGGAAGACTGCTGAGTGAGCAAAAGTGCCGTGAGAGAGACAGAGCCTTCCCCCTCAAATGATGCCTGAATGCAGAGATCCACCTTGACCTTGAAATGCCTGAAACAGGTATTGATTTCTTTGAAAAAAGTGAATGCTTCTCGCATCTTCAGGACATTTCCCAGGCTGGGCTTGGCATATCCCACTTGCCAGGGAAGGCAAACATACAATGAAAAGAGGGATGTGTGTGACCCAGCAACAGCAGAATATAAGCAAGAAGGCATGAATCAGTAAGGAGGAACACACATGCCAAGACAGGCTGCAGCAGTTTGCTTTTGCCTGAGCCAAAAGATAATAACATGGCTTTCATCTTGAGTCTCTGATATTTTGACTTGTTTCTAAACACTGCCATGCTCTTTGGAGGTTTATGCCATGCAACAGTGGGATCTAGTTCTCTCTCTCTCTTTCTCTCTCTCACACACCCCTCCATCCATTCCTCTAGCTAGCTATCAAAACAGAAATAATCAAATGCTATAGAAAGGCGGTTCAGCTATAGCGTGGTACAGTATATTGGTCTGTTTTCTTGAAGTCCACTGCGCTTGGGTTATTTGAGGAGGAAGCCACAAGAGGGCAGCACGCTCCACTATTTCCTTTTTATGCATTAAGCAAAGTAATAAGAAGTAGTTTGGCTAATATTGGTGGGATCCCTTCTTTTGGAACTATCTGAGAAATTGGGGCCTCACTGGGTGCCAGTAGTTCTGACCTTTGACCCTGAAAGATCAAGTCAGTGGTGTGTGGTTGGCTGGAACTCCAGGTCCTCCCTGTGGTCCTCTCCGCCTGCCCTATCCAGTGGAAGATATCTAGAGCACACCAGATTGAGGAAGGTGGGCACACACTTTAGTCTCCTTCCTTTTCAGCTTCTCCACAATCACCCAAGGTCTTCCACAGTCAACTCTCATTCACAAAGGCATACTGAGTTTTTCTGAATAATAATTCAACAGAGATACAGTTTTTAAAATATGTTTCTCCAAATACGGAGGATGGATGAGGGGAATGAGACACCAGGAAGGTGATAATGGTTGGGAAGCACACACCAACATCCCAGCTAGCCTGGATAGGAACAACCAGAAAAGGCTGTCGAGAAAAGTGCTCTGCTAAGGAACATCTTGGCAACTACTTCAATCCTTTTCTTCTCCGTGTGTGATGATATGGACCAAGTTTTTATAATCCAGGTTGCCAGTCACATCTGGTGGGAAAGCGGCAAACATTTGGTCAACCTGTTGGAAAGAAGGAACAGCGAAGAGGGGAGCTCTTTACTGTTTTATCGTGTGCCATCGGCAGTAGCTACAACTGCCAACTTTTCATTGCCAGTTATTAGATACAGAGTGCAAGCTTTTGCTTACTCTTTTTGCTTACTCCAAAGTATGTCCCACAAAGTTGGATACAACTTATTCCTCAGTCATTCCATTAATCAACTCAAATGTTAGTTGATCAATTGGTGGGAATGACAATTAAGGACATGCTTGTTTCATCCTCATCAAACTGCTTCCTGCCATGGCGGTCCCTATGTAGACTTGTCCACAGCTGCATGGTACATGGTAGACTCCTGCAGAGGTGAAAGGATCCTTCTTATCCTTTGCTGAATGTTGGATTTGTGAAGAGGGATCCTTTCACCTCTGCTGGAGTCTACCATATACCATGTAGCTGTGGACAAGTCTACACAGGGACCACCTAAAGCAGCATTGCCCAGACAAAAATCAAGGAACATGAAAGGCACTGCAGAGTATTTCAACCAGAGAAGTCAGCCATAGCGGAACACGTGATGAACTAACCTGGGCACAGCATATTATTTGAAAACATAGAAATGCTGGACTACTCTAACAACCACTGTGTCAGATTACACAGAGAAGCCATTGAAATCCACAGGCACATGAAAAATTTCAACAGAAAGGAGGAAACCATGAAAATGAACCAAATCTGGCTCCCAGTATTTAAAAAAACCCTCCAGAATCAGGACAGTAAATAAAGAGCAATGCTACCCCCCCCCCCAAAAAAAAACCCTGAGAGGAATTCCAGACAGGAAACAATCAGGGTCAGCTGACACCTCCCAACCAAAGATTCCCCAAGGCAGGAAGTAGCCAGGCTTTGAAGTTGCAAGGCCATTCGGTGCTAATCAAGGTGGCCAATTGCAACATTCACACTTGCCTTCAACAGGCAAGAGTTTGTTCTCCCACCTTGGACATTATTCCACAAGGATATATATAAATCCAACTTGCCTAGTTTCCAACAGACCTCACAACCCCTGAGGATGCCTGCCATAGATTTGGGTGAATCATCAGGAGAGAATGCTTCTTGAACATGGCCAGACAGCCTGGAAAACTCACAGCAACCCAGTCATTCCGGCCATGAAAGCTTTCGACAGCACAATATACTTGTGGTTAATGATTCATCTATCCAGCTTAACATGTCCTCTTACCTCCTCCTTTGAAAACCGCTCTCCTTGTGTCATGAGCATCTCTTTAATGCTGGAAAAGGAAATTTGGGATACATGAGGTCCAAAAGGAAACATTAGTTAGTGTTAGCCTTGCCTCCTTCAGTAGTAAGAGCTGGAGGGCTAGTGGAAACCATTGTGGCCTTTCCCACATGCTATGAACTCTTTTGTCCCCATTTCCTCTGCTGTACTACTAAGGCTGAAGAAATCCTGTCACTTTGAGCCAATGAGAAGCCAGTGCCTCTGCAAGTGTCCAGTGGGAAGCCTTGAGGTGTGGGAATGGAGTTAGATTGGAATGCCGGATGGTTTGCAGGTTCTGGTTCTGTTTTTTTTTTCTTTCTTCCCCAGGCCTCTAAAGGAGTGGTTTGTTTTTTTTAGAGAGGACTTGTGAGGGGCATCAGCAGTCACCAAGTTGTTGCCAGATCCTATGCTGCCACCCTGTGTCCCTAATGTTGGTGTGTGGCCTCTGGGCAATGGATGCGGGTTCAAATCCTCCTGTTTCCTTGGGACAGAGACAAGGCTACATGCAGAGCATCAGTTGAGCACAGCGCTTTCTCACTAGCTGCTTTTTGCAAAGGTTAATTAATTGAAATCAAGTGCTGCAATGTGTAAAGACGCTTCATTTCCAGCGAGGAAAATAAATGAGTGTGTTTGAATGATAGGCTATGAGCAACAGTGGCTACTGCTTGATGCATGGTGCTTAATGACACTGCTAGACTCCATTCCCATGATGTCAGCAGGAAAGATCCCTAAGTCTCAGGCTTGGGCTGGGAGAATTCAGGCCCTGGCATGAGCTGACCCGGCAGCCCTAGAAGGAGGAGATGGCATTTCCATCATGACTGGTGATGGGATGCCATCCTCTCCCAAGGTGGCGCGCTAGCTCAGGGGCTAAAGAGTGGTCCCCTGACTCAATGCAAAGACAGCGAAGTTCAAGAGTTATGTCCAGGCAGAATGAGATGTGGCTTTTGGGAGTAAGGAGAAGGGCAGAGAAACAGTCAGGGTTGAGTTGGGACTTATTTCCACAAAGATAATTATCTGAAGTTGAGCCTCCCCAGGACACTTACTAGTTTGCCTTTAATCCTTTGCCCTCTGGATCAAACACTTTGAAGGCATTCAGGATAGTTTCCTCTGGATCAGCTCCTGTAAGGCAGAGAGAACACCTTAAGGTCAACACATTAGATTGCCTTGGTTTCCCTGAAGCAGACCAGCTCTGGCCAGATTTTTTTTCAGCAGAGGTTTGCCCTTGCCTGCCTCTGAAGTTGAGAGAGAAGGACTTGCCCAGAGTTATCCAGTGGTTCTCCATGGCAGATTCAGCACTTGGTGTCGTAAAAATCTAGTTCATTGTTCAGACCCCACAAATTCTCCTGTTCAAGGCCCAACTCAGGCTAAATCTAACCCAATACAGATATTTGAACAAGTTGCTCATTCTTGACATTGCCCCAGAGCAAATTTGAGTTCCTAAACCCTCCTCACAAAAGAAGGCCAGCAGTGCATGGAAAGTCCCAACCCGTTTTTTCTCTCACCTTTGAGTTTCTCTCCAAACATGGTCAGGAACACAGTGAAGTTGATTGGTCCAGGTGCTTCTTTGATCATGTCGTCTAGTTCTTCGTTCTTCACATTCAGGCGTCCTGGGCAAGAAGGAAAACACAATATGATTAAAAAAAGGGATATTCACTAAAAATTCATGATGAGGTTGAAAGGCCCAGCATTCCATTGTTAACCTGTGCCACTCTATTTACAGGTCTACCACCAGGCTGATGGCAACCCACCAGGCATGTTTATGAGAGCTGGAGAACATCTCACTTTGGTGCATGGGATGAGGTAAACAATGGCCATCACTGGCCGTCTGATAGGTGCCTTGCAGCTCAAGGTCAAAACTTGGGGAAGTTACTGGTTGATGCTTCCCTAAATGACAACTCCAAGCAATTCTGGGCCCTGGTCACGGGAATGCTGGGATCTGGGAAAACATCTCCCAAATGCCATATACCAACACAGGTGTGGGAAACATACTTCACTTTACTATATGGATCAAATGAAGGAACAGTCAGAAGGGAGGGGAAAGAAAATGCAGTCTTCTCCATTGGTACCATAGACACACCACAATGGCCCCAGTGACCAGTGGGGAGATAAAAACTTTGATCTCATCACTTAAAAATGGTAAGGCCCCCAGGGCCAGATCAAATACCCCCTGAATTTCTAAAAAATAACATCTCGTGGTGGACGGCCTTCCTAGCCCCCCTCTTCACACACATCAACCGCACAGCCTTAATTCCTGCCTCATGGTCAAAATCTACTTTAATCCCAATATTTAAAAAAGGGGATAAAAACGATCTAGCGAACTACCGCCCTATCAGTTTACTCTCGGTGGTGGGCAAACGTTATGCTCGCCATTTATATAGCAAGCTTCTAGACAGGTTAGACTCAGAAAAAGTAATAGGTGAGGAACAGGCAGGCTTTAGAAAAGGGAGGTCTACCATAGACCATTGTATCGTGTTAAGCCACCTAGCAGAAAAATAACAAGCCCCTCCCTATAAAGGACTATTTATCGTGTTTATAGATCTAAAAGCTGCCTTCGACTCTATTCCAAGAAATCTACTATGGCAAAAACTACAGAAGACCACAATTGACAAAAGATTGCTCTGGTTAATTAAGAGCTTATATTCAAACACTTCAACACAAGTAAGATGTGGAGTACAAGGCAACCTTTCAAAACCAATAGCAGTAAATAGGGGGGTGCGCCAGGGGTGCATCCTGGCCCCTATTCTGTTTAACCTATATCTGAACGACCAGCCACCCATGTTTCACTACCAAATGGACATCCCCCTAAAATCTCATCCACCAATATACCGCTATTGTTATATGCAGATGATGCTACCCTCATATCTTACACCAAGGTAGGACTCAAGCGAGTGCTGAGTGCATTCTACCAATACTGTGAGAAAAACCAGCTAAAGATAAACTATAGTAAAACCAAAATCATGGTCTTCTCAAAGAAGCGAGCCAGGCATAACTGGTACATAGGAAATAACTTAATTGAACAAGTTTCCAGTTTTAAATATCTAGGGGTTGCTTTTCAAGCCTCAGGTTCCTGGGGATGCCACCAAAAAATGGCAGTTCAAAATGCCCTATCCAGTAGTAAAGCAATAATTTGCTTTTTTTACACCAAAGGTGGCCAGTATATACCAGCAGCAACAAAGGTCTTCCAAGCAAAGGTAACAGCCCAATTATTATACGCAATTCCGGTATGGATCACAGGCTTCACATCCAAAGTAGAACAAGTTCAATCAGGGTTTCTTAGAAAACTGTTTGCTGTCCCCAGTTGTGTTCCATCTGCTGTTTTAAGACTGGAATCAGGAACAGCCTCACTCGAATCACTGGCTTGGAGAAGGGACCTAGGATACTGGATGGAGAGGGTGCACAAAAGGCCTGATTCAAAAAGACTTCTTTAAATCCCACCGAATCAAAGCACTAAATCCAGAGGTGGCCCTAGGTAATTTTCAAAGGTAAGCGAACATTATTTTGGCGCCCCCCCCCCCCAACCAATCACTGAAAAATAAAACGTAGAAGATAGAGGTGAATAAAAGAGTTACCTTACAAACCAGAAATTTACTTACAACATTATGTTCATATAGTTACATTACCTAGAATTAACACAAATTAACTTTTTTTAGAATGCAAATATTTTATTAAACTTAGCAACAATTTTAAGTTTTTGTTGTTATTTTTGGTCTACAAGTACTACACAAAGGTTTATTGGTCATGCTGTCTCTTCAAAAGATTTTTCAGACTAGGGTCTTGCTAATAACAGAGAACTCAAACCCATGCTTGTTGGGTCTGTAAATCAGATTTGTTTTGGAGAACGCAGCCCCAGGAGAATAGACACTTCCTTTTTAAGAAAGCGAACTCTTGTCCTTCAAAAGTGCCATGCCAGCCTGGACCATTGCAATGGGTGTGGCAACACAGCCAGCATCTGGCCCCTTCACTTGACTGGATACTTTAACATCCAGTTTTCTTTAACACAAATAAACTTGAACACTTTTAAAATTAAAAAGATATTTTTCTGGCTTTCAATTTTGAAAACTCGTGTACTATTATATCTCTTTCCATTTCATTCAACAAGCCATTTTCAATGGCCAAGGTTGCTAGTCCACTCAAGCGCTCTTGACTCAAAGTTGATCTTAAGTATGTTTTTATAAGTTTTAATTTTGAAAAACTCCTTTCACCGCTGGCCACAGATCCCAGGTTATCTGCTTTGAACTGGATTATATGAGTCCACACTGCCAGATAATCTGGGATAAACAGAAAACCTGGGATCAGATCTTGGGATATAGGGCCTGTCTGGAAGGGCCCCTAGACCCCTTCTACACTGTTCTTATAACCCAAGATCCGATCCCAGGTTATCTGCTTTGAACTGGATTATATGAGTCCACACTGCCAGATAATCTGGGATAAACAGAAAACCTGGGATCAGATCTTGGGATATAGGGCCTGTCTGGGAGGGCCCCTAGACCCCTTCTACACTGTCCTTATAACCCAAGATCCGATCCCAGGTTATCTGCTTTGAACTGGATTATATGAGTCCACACTGCCAGATAATCTGGGATAAACAGAAAACCTGGGATCAGATCTTGGGATATAGGGCCTGTCTGGAAGGGTCCCTAGACCCCTTCTACACTATCCTTATAACCCAAGATCCCATCCCAGGTTATCTGCTTTGAACTGGATTATATGAGTCCGCACTGCCAGATAATCTGGGATAAACAGAAAACCTGGAATATGAGGATTTAAAGATTGAACTGCAAAGACTCTGGCACAAGCCAGTCAAATTGGTCCCAGTGGTGATCGGCACACTGGGTGCAGTGCCTAAAGACCTTAGCCTGCACTTAAAAACAATCAGCACTGACAAAATCATGATCTGCCTGCCAGCTGCAGAAGACCACCTTACCCCAGTACGCATTATTCACCTATACATCACACAGTCCTAGACACTTGTGAAGTGTCCCACGTGTGATCCAATACAACTTTCTGCCCCATATAACAACAACAACAACAAACCCACAAACAACAATGGTAAGTCAAAGTTATAGCAGGTTCCCTCATCCTTTCTGCCCCATATAATACTAAAATAATAATAATAAAAAGAAGAAGAAGAATATAATAACAACAGTAAGTGGGACTTGGGTGATTTGGACTCCAACTCCCACTATTCCTCACAGCCTCAGGCCCTTTCCTTGTAAGCAGGTGACTAGAACTGACCTGGCTCCTCGTGCTCCTCCCGGATCTTGAATAGCTGGAGCAGGAGGCACGAGGGCGCCTTGCACACAGCTGCTCTCGCCTCCTCCCGCACGCATGCACGGAGTGGAGGGAAACACCGTCCAACTGTGGGGCGCATGCGCAGAGCCAGAAGGGAGGCGGCAGACTCTGTGTAGCCTTCAAGAGGGAGAGGGAGGCAGAGAAAGGTTGCGGAGGGGAGGGGGCATTTACAGAGGCGCCCTTGTGCCTCTGGCAAAAAAAAAAACAAACTATTCAGCAGCCGCTTACCTAGTAGCGTAATGCAAGAACCGCCCCTGACTAAATCAGAAACTCAGGCAGATGGGCCTCTCAGAGAATATATTGAGCGATTCTGAGCATAAAAAGTTAATGCAGATCTTAGCGGAACGAATCAGTGACATAGACAAACAGGACTCAATGACTCTGGCGTGCTCCACATGCTCTCCATTGAGTTTAGGCCTAACATTTAATTCTTTGGGAGGTGCCAAATACTTAGAAAATTTAAACATCCCAAAATTTCGCCTTGCTTTCAGTTGGGCCAGATTCAATGCCCTCAAATCAGCCATACTAGAGGGTAGAAACAAAGGGACTGATTACAAACACAGAGTTTGCCCATGCGGGGAGGGTAAAATTGAAACTGTAATACATGTACTTTTTATTTGCACAATTTACAAGGATGATAGACTAAGGTTAATATCCCCTCTACTCACCAAGTGGCCAGGAAGAGCCACAAGTTGGTACTGCACTTATTTACTGTCTGATCTTGATAAAAGAGTAATGGAACAGGTGGCCAAATTTCTGTTTGCAGTGGCAAAAAGCCACAAGTGCTTCATGAATAACCTGTAAAGGCTGAGTGTAACAAAGAGTACTTGGGAGACTTATTATTAATTTGCAATCAGTTCCTGTTTTAGATTATATAGACAGTCATTCATCCGATAGCGAATGGTGATACTTCTTTTTATTAATTATAAGCCAAATGTGATGTTATTAATTGTTAATTGTTGTATTTCATCGTTCTACTTTCACTTGACTCAGCCGATGGTTTGTTGACCGAAATAAAGGCTACTGACTGACTGACTGACTGACTTTTCAGAGATGTCTTGTGGATGGATGGTGCTTCTTGGCTTACCTAATGCAGCAAATGTATCTCTTAGGTCTGCTTTGTCGATGAAGCCATCCCGGTTTTGATCCATGATGGTGAAGGCCTAGAATGGAATAGACAGATGGGCAGTGCTCCAAGTTCAGTATGACTACATGTTAGGGACAGGAATTTGCTCACTGAATACTAAAGTAAGGGTGTCCATGCCATTGCATTTCTGTACTGTGTACAATAAAGGATGGCTGTAAAGCATGGGCAGTGAAGAAAAATAACAGGAAAAAGATTGGTTCAACTGACATGTCTTGGTGGAGAGTTATCTGGATCTCATGGGCTGCCTAAAAGTAAATGTTTTAATAACACTATGTAACATACTATGTTCCTGGGTTATAAATATCATTTCCTAATTGATTCTATCATAAAAACATGGAAAAAGTTTATTAAACTTCAAAAACTTTGTTTGTGCAGGACATCCTGAAGCACATTTTTCTCTAGTTTTTCAATGAATATCTCACAGTCTCAACCAATTCAACCTAATTTGTGGCAGCCACAAAAACAAAGTTCCTGGAGTATAACAACTACTTTCAAGAAAAGTCCTGAACAATTAAACAGGAAATAACACTTGCAGTTTCTCAAGTCGCTCCTGACACGACAAAAAAAAATATGTCGAGTTGCCATATGTCCAAGACAACTTGATGGCAATGAAAAACAATGCTTTATAGGTGGGGATGATATTTCAGGAGGATATCCACCCATAGCACAGTAGTGTTTCTTGTGCCTGTTTGATAAGAACCCACTGTTCCAGTCTTTAAGCTCAGGCTCTGTGGCTCGGTTCCACAGATAAGACCTGGCTTCAGATTCAGCTCCAGCAAAGCCCCTTTTTAATTGGATTCCAGAGCTCTTAATCTTCTTGAATATTGGGTTGCCCAAGCCTTGGCATATGTCATATGTCAATGTTACATGAGGCTGTTTCAAAGGACAGTTTTGTGTAGCAAGTCCACCCTCTCAGTAATTCTGAATGTGGGACCAAGGCTAAAGGAACTGTCCCATGCCTAGGAGGTTTAGGATGGAAGTGAGATTTGAACACAGGACATCCCATCCACCCTGGTTCACAACCCGAGCTGTTGGACTATAGTGCATTTTAACAACACTTTGCAAATACTTTGCCTGCAACCTGCCTGCCACAGCAATGAGCCTGCCTTCAATTTCTCAGGCAGAGCGAGGAAGGCACTGCATTACAAGTAACTTTATGAGTTGTCATGCAATATTTTATAGGTTAACAAGAGCATAATAATGCTAGTTCTT
Source organism: Anolis sagrei (assembly GCF_037176765.1). Lineage (NCBI taxonomy): Eukaryota > Metazoa > Chordata > Lepidosauria > Squamata > Anolidae > Anolis > Anolis sagrei. Next base: position 31,206,926 of record NC_090034.1, on the reverse strand, counting down.
AACAGAAATGCCATGGGTACTAATATCCTTTTTAGCAGAATGAGCTTAATTATTATGTCCAAAAATCAAAAATAAAAAAAAATTATTTTTTTTAAATATCCAAGCTTTGATGTCAGGTTCCATGGACATACCTCTTTGAACTCCTGGATCTGTGCCTGTTCAAACATGGAAAAGACGTTGGAGTTGGCCCCTTCTGCTCTCTTCTTCGCTTTCTTGGGTGCCTGGGGGCAGGATCCAGAAATGGCATGGTTATTCCTGAGCATTTGAACCTTTGCCTGCCAACCTCCCTTTAGTTAGTTCAATGAGTAGTCCATCCAGCCGAGCCTCCAACGATTCATCCAGGAACTCTTTGTCCTGTCCTGGCACTTTTTACTGGACTCAGAACCTCTCAAGTCAGAAGCCTTTGCTCTGCTGCTAAGCTCTTGCTTTAGGGTTATTGGCAAGGCTGCCTTGCCAGGTGACTTTATTGGGCAGTGAGCGATGTACCAATGTGCCAGGTGCTGCCCTCTTGACCACAACTAGATCACCTCAACTAAGAGTTCTGCCACACAGATGCCTTTGAGTGCCACAAAATCACTAGACTCATTTCTGGGCTCTGAACTATTATATCTTTTTCTCCTTAGCTGTATTTGGGTAAGGAGAAACAGAATGGACAAAGGATGGATAAAATAAAGCAAAATATACGCAACTCAATGCCGACCTGACTGGATGGGTCCCCATTTTTCTGCTTTTGCACCCATGCAAGCAATTTGGCAACTCCACTTCTACAGTTCTGAACAGGATGCAAGTATTCAGCGATTCACAAAAATATACAGTTGCTTCTGTAGGGGACTGTCAGAATGCACTGGACTCAGGGTGCCAGACCAAATCTTTGAAAGTTATTTGGTTCCTTATGCCAGTAACATGGCTAGCATCCTCTTTGTGGCATGACTCCACCATATGCTTGCATATCTATTGTTTTGGTGGTTGCGGAGGCTGGTATTCCCTTCCTCCCTGTACAATGTCTCCACAGTGAGGGACAGGAGACACATCTGGCTATACCATCTTTTGAGATGACCTATTAGAACTCAAAAGATAATGCCCTTGTCTGGCTACAAGGACATAGCCAGGTACTTCTTGCATGCGCCCTTGCTCTCCACCAGTTGCAGAATGATCATGGAGGGGGATATTGTGGCACAATGATGATAGGGCAGCCATGGCAGAATCCCACATGCAGGATTCCTATGCCATGCTTGGTCACATAGGGTCTTGGCCTGGTTGGTCTCCTCCATTTCCCACCACTTTATCTGGTCAGCCCCTCAGCAGATGAGAATCTTGCCCATCTCTTGTTTCTAAGGGGACACGCTCACCAAGGGAGGTCAGTTTCCCCTTAGCTGCAGCTGATCCAGATCTATAGTGATCATAGCTTCCCAAGATGTGACCCTCATTCTCACCCACCTCCCTCGGAGCCAACCCTCCAATCCTTCCGGGTTCTTTCACTCACCATATCAAAGACCAAGGTGTCCAACTGGTATTGTTGTCCGAAGAGAAAACTATCAGCGGGTGCCCCTGTGACTTGGGCTGCTGAGACAATAAATACAGCCCATCGCAGATTAAAAATAAACCCATGTCCACTTTTGGCTGTAAAAGGTGAGTGCTTCCCCCCTCCCAACCCAACCTCCCTTCTCCCTTCTTAAATGACAGGGCTCATTGTCATGCGGTGACATGTGAGACAACAGAAGCTTCCAAGGTTAGGGACATACCAGCTACAAGCCTCCCACACACTCTCTCTCACACACCCTGCAGCCTCTCTATTTAAGACGTCGATGCACGTTTTGTTGGGTGGTTGGCTGAGAGCACCTGTGTGTGTCAGTTTGGCTTCAATGTGTACATCTCAGATGGATAGCAATGGGGAAGGGGAACAACTTCACCAAGATAACTGAGGTGTTCTCTTGGAGACAAATGTCCCCATGCCTAGGTCAATTCACTCAGTCTGTCACACTGAGTGAATGAAAGTTCTGGCCAGATTACTGCTGGTAGGTCCAACTGAATTAGTGAGGTTTACACAAGTGTTTATTCAACATGAGTCTATTTTCACTCAGGATGTCAATAGGATTTAGACCAGTGGTTCTTAACCTGTGACCGTGGACCACCAGTGGGCTGCGAGGAAGGAAAAGGTCCACGAGCCTCGTTCCTCTTTATTAATTTTATTTTATTTTATCTTATCTTATTTTATTTTATACTAGCCATCCCCTGCCACGTGTTGCTGCGGCCCAGTCTGTGTATATATGTTTTGCGTGTGTGTATATGTGCATGTATATATTTGTGTATATGTGTATATATGTGGTTTTGTGCATGCGTTGTAATGTATTTTTTAAATATACTTTTTGGCTTTTAAAGTCTCTTCTGCTGTGTTTTCAAGTGTTTTTATAAGTGATGATCACTTGTTGGCCTGATAGGTGTATAGTGTCAAAATTTGGTGTCAATTCACCCAATGGTTTTTGAGTTATGTTAATCCCACAAACAAACATTATATTTTTATTTATATAGATATTTTATTTCCACTCCTTTCATGCCACCTACCACTCCTTCCCTGTCACTGACCAGCCCCAACCCCTTGGATGGACCACATCAGCTCTAGATTATTAAATATATATATTTTTTGTGGGCGAGCAGATGGATAATAAGGTCTGCGGTTCTAGATTATTAAATATGGTTTTCTGTGAGTGAGTAGATGGCGACTATTGGATGGCATATGTTCTGTATCAGAAACTAGAGCTGATATGGGCTATCCAATGCAGTTTTTAGAATCAGCACCCCAAATACCCAAACCAAATCTAAAGTTGACCAAAAATTGATTCGTAACCCTTGTGGTACTAATGTTGGAGAGTGGTCCCTGGTCAAGTGGTCCCTGGTCAAAGTGATCCCTGATCAATTGGTCCCTGGTCAAAAAAGGTTGGGAACCACTGATTTAAATTATTAACTTGGGGAAAACTACTTTTTTGAATTACAGCTTTCCAAATCCCAGTCCCCATGTTTATATTCGTATTTTCCGTGTTGTTGTTGAGGTTATTATTTGTTGTCAACTTGATTTCAACTTATGATGGCTCTATGAATGAGAGACCTCCCAGAGACCCAGCCCTCAATTGCCCTGCTCAGATCCTGCAGATTCAAGGTAGGCATGATTTCTTTGGTGGAGTATATCCACCTGCAATGTGGTCTTCCTCTTCTTTTCTACTGCTTTCAGTTTTACTGAGCATCATCATCTTTTCCAACTAGCCATTTCATCTCATGATATGTAGAATAGTCACAGGTTAGTCTTCTAGGTTTCTATAGAGAGGTCAGGTCTCATGTAGGAGTAATAGATATCTAAAGACCAGCACAGACCCCCCCATAGCTTCCAACATTTCACAGGTAAAAACTGAAACAGGTGTCTCCAAGTCACATCAGAACATTGTCAAAATTGAATTTCTGTTCTTAATGGTTTTTTAAAAAATAAAACTTCTATTTTTAAAATGTTTTAAAGTTTTCAGGTTTCACACTCCTGGTCTATGACTGTAAAAATAAAATTGATTCATGGTCAAGTTGACAAAAGTTATTGACAAGTATTGCTCTCAATGTCCTGAACATACGGTCTTTGCCGTAAAACTGCCTGAGAATCAAGGTATGTAGTGACAAGGGAGCTTTAGAAGACCCTATCTACCATTTAATTAAATATATATATTCTAATTGAGTTCAATTTGTAGGGCTTTGAAAAGTTACTGTTTTGGACTACATCTCCCCAAATTAGCTTTTCCTATCTGTGCTGAAAAATGGGTGAAAGCAACACCAGCAAGGTTTTTGATCTCACCCAACACCTCTGTTCTTGCTAGTCTTACCTCTATTGTTTTAAAGAAGAAAGCAGGAAGATAGATCTCCTGAAAGGCTAGATCCACCATGGCCTGAAGCAGTGTGTCTCAAACTGCAAAGGTGCCAAGGAAAAGTAATTGTGGAGGCAAGGACTACGAGGCATGACTATGGGCAAACAGTCTTGCAGTCCAGTCTTTCAGGCTGAACCCTGGGGCAGATGGAGTTTTCAGCTGACCAGGGCAAGCAACCTTCTCTTGCTTTGCCTTTGTATTTTTAGCTTGCTCGCCCTGTCCCTCAGCATCTCCTCCCCCAGGGGCTGGGAGTACAGACATACTTAGAGGCTGGAGAGGGGGCTGAAGGTGACACCCGGGGCACAAACAATACTGTCCCAGTCTTCGCCCTTGGCCGCAGCTGTCTTAGCCACGCGTGATGGAAACAAATGAAGGTACCAACAGCTGCTGCGCCGGGCTAAGGTTCTTTCTTCCCCATAGCTCTGCACATGGTCGGGTGAGAGCCCAGTTTTATCCATTAGTCACCAAGGCCAGGCGATCTTCATGAAGGCCCCTCCTTCCTCTGCTTCTGGATGTACAAGCGCGTGGCACAGCATTGTCTTCAGCAGAAGGATGAACTGATCCAAACTGGCAGCTGAGGGGCCTCCTTCCAAATAAACCCAAATCAGGCACTTGTTTGTTCCATAGCCACTGAGAGAAGATGGCAAAAGGGAGTGGTCCTTCAGAGTCAGACGCTAGGGTCATTGGCACCTTGCCTCTAAGGGCTGCTCTGTATCTCTTGAGGAGAGGGGTCAAGATGATCTTTGTCACTCAACCAAGAAGGCAAAAACTGGATGGAAGTCTCTTTTGGTCCGGTGACTCACCCCTTTTGGATAGAGGTAGCCTGTGTTTAGCGGAGTGAAACATCCTCTGGTTTGGACTATTTCTTTCCCTTTGATACCTCTTTTCCTGTCTTCCTTCCTTTGACATTCTCACTCTCTCTGAGGCCCTTTCATGCTCTGTCTCATGATGCCCACTTCTCTCTTGCTCTCTCTTGAGCTTCTTTTTCCATGGGCTACACTTCCTTGGCTCAACTTGACATGCTACAGATGTGATGGACTACAATTCCTATCATCCCCCTGCAACCTGCCCTAATGACAGTCGGCTAGTGAGGAGCTGCCTAACTCTCCAAATCAGAACGCTTCCCCTTTCCCTTTTTTGCCTCCTTCTTTCCCCCTCAGTTACAACTGTAAATTCTCTCCCTCCTATTTGGTTAATTTATTCTTTGATGGGGAAATGGATTTCAGAAATAAAAATGTCAAAACTTGTTTCCTTTACACCACAAATTTCTATAATGGCTCTGTGTGCACCGAAGGCTTATCAAGTTTTTTTTCCTTCCCCAGAATGATTTCCCAGGCTGTTTTACCAGCAGCTGATCGGCTTTACGTGTCTTTCTTCTGTATGCATCCACAAAGTAAAAGAGTGCTCGAGACATTTATTTATTGATATGCTGCAAAAGGAGGGTTTAATCTGCCTTCCTTTGGAATACGGTGTTCAATATTTTGACAGTAGCCGTTTGTTCTCATCTCCATTGGTCTAGATTCCTCCACGGCCAGATGCTAATTCGCAGCGGCTTTAGAGGCCTAGTGAGCTATTCCTGATATTCTGGGGGTGGGGTGGTGGGGTGAAGCTCAGTTTAAGTTTAAATTGGAATGGGTAGCAGGTTGCTGCAGGTGAAACTGGCCTTCCTTGCCCTCTGCTAGCGACCAAAAGCCTCTCCTAGATTGGGTTTTGAGCAGGTGATCCTTCTGTCTCAATCCCAGAATTTCACACACGAATCCAGACGATGCTGGATTTTTGCCCTGCACCTGGAACTGAACCACAACAACATTTCAAGTTTTATGCAAGCAATTCTTAAAACAAGAAACAGAGAACAGAATCTGAAATTGCCGTTATCCTGCAGATAGGATAAGCAGTTATCCAACAGCTACATGGGAGAGGGGGGAAACTGCAAAAGAAGTGAGGGTCATTTTCTCTTCTGACTCCCACTCAGCAGGCTGCACCAGTGCTGCCATCATGACCAGAAGTGAATTTGATGTTGAACACAAATTTGGGAGGCCCTGCCAAGGCAGAGACTGGCCAGACCTGAAAAAGAGGATCTGGACACCTGGCGAGACAGAAGACACCCAGAAAGATTTTCCCCTATTTTTCCCAATAAATCTCACCAAGTTGAAGGAAAACCACCAAGTAGTTTATTTCATTCCAGCTGGAATGGATGACAAAAGCAATCATTTGCCCAGGAGCCGACATGACTCGTTGGGGAAAACAATGCCATTTTAATAAGAAATACAGAGCTGTCAAATTCAAATTCCCCACGCCCTGACCCAGCTTCATGCTGATTGGTTGGAGTAAACAGCTGGCTGGGAGGCGCAGTCGGCTGGGCTGTGCTCTGTCCAATCAGAGCACTTGCCCCGCTTTGGCTTCTCAGCCAATGGGAAGGCAGGAGGCGGGCCAGGCAGGAAACAATGAAGGGGGTGCAAAGGTGACAGGATTAAGGTGACCAATGTTTGCCAAATGACCCAATGATAGCTTAAGCCCTCAAGTCGGATCTGAGTTATTGTTTGATTCATTTGAATCACCATCTTTCATCTTGCCCCAAAGGGCTAGGTACTTTGTTCTACAGTCCTGGGATGTGGAGTTCATTGATGAAGCTTGAGGTTGGTTTCAGCCGTTTAGGGTTGACACAATAATAATAATAATAATAATACTTACTTACTTACTTAGGCGATCCCTCGTTGGACGAGTAAGATGGTCTTCCATTATGGATTTCCCTGTGGGTCCGCATGTGGCTGTGGAGCCCTATTCTTGCTCTGCATCTTTTTCCGCAGTGAGGGCATTGGTTTCCAGGTGGAAGGTGGTCCCGGTCGGGGTTGGCTTGACGCGCCTTCCTCCTGGCACGTTTCACTCTTTCACCCTCCACTCGTGTCTCCTCAAATTCTGCAGCACTGCTGGTCACAGCTGTCCTCCAGCTGGAGCGCTCAAGGGCCAGGGCTTCCCAGTTCTCAGTGTCTATGCCAGAGTTTTAAAGGTTGGCTTTGAGCCCATCTTTAAATCTCTTTTCCTGTCCACCAACGTTCCGTTTTCCGTTCTTAAGTTCGGAGTAGAGCAACTGCTTTGGGAGACGGTGGACAGGCATCCGGACAACGTGGCCAGCCCAGCGGAGTTGATGTTGTAGGACCATCGCTTCAATGCTGGTGGTCTTTGCTTCTTCCAGCACACTGACGTTTGTCCGCTTGTCTTCCCAGGAGATTTGCAGGATTTTCCGGAGGCAGCGCTGATGGAAACGTTCCAGGAGCTGCATGTGACGTCTGTAGACAGTCCACGTCTCACAGGCATAGAGCAGGGTTGGGAGGACAATAGCTTTATAGACAAGCACCTTGGTCTCCCTACGGATGTCCCGGTCCTCAAACACTCTCTGCTTCATTCTGGAAAATGCTGCACTTGCAGAGCTCAGGCGGTGTTGTATTTCGGTGTCGATGTTGACTTTGGTGGAGAGGTGGCTGCCAAGGTAGCGGAAATGATCAACATTTTCTAATGTTACACCATTAAGCTGTATCACTGGCATTGGAGAGGGGTTGGCTGGTGCCTGCTGGAAAAGCACCTTGGTTTTTTCAATGTTCAATGACAGGCCGAGTTTCTCGTATGCTTCTGCGAAGGTGTTTAGAGTGGCTTGTAGATCTTCTTCTGAATGCGCACAGACGACATTGTCATCAGCATACTGGAGTTCTATAACAGATGTTGTTGTAACCTTGGTTTTGGCTTTCAGTCTGCTGAGGTTGAATAGCTTGCCATCTGTCCGATAGATTATTTCCACTCCGGTGGGAAGCTTCCCATCAACAAGGTGAAGTATCATAGCGATGAAGATGGAGAATAGAGTTGGGGCAATAACACATCCCTGTTTGACACCTGATTCCACTTTAAATGGGTCACTTTGGGAGCCACTGCTGTCCAAGACTGTTGCCATCATGTCATCATGGAGGAGACGCAGGATGTTCACAAATTTGCTTGGGCACGTGATTTTGTGGAGGATGGTCCAGAGAGCGCTGCGATTCACTGTGTCGAATGCCTTTGCAAGGTCGATGAATGCCATGTACAGAGGTTGGTTTTGTTCCCTGCATTTTTCTTGGAGCTGTCGTGCAGTGAAGATCATGTCCACGGTTCCTCTGGAGGGGCGGAAGCCGTTCTGGGATTCTGGGAGGGTGTCTTCTGAGAGGGGCAGAAGGCGGTTTGCAAGGATTCTTGCGAGGATTTTCCCAGCAGAGGTTAGAAGGGAGATACCTCGATAGTTTCCGCAGTCTGTTCTTTCCCCTTTTTTGAAGAGGGTGATGATGGTGGCATCCTTGAAGTCTGCTGGGATTTTCTCGGTCACCCACACTTTTTCTATGAGCTGGTGGAGTTGGTGTGTCAGCTCAGGTCCTCCCTCTTTAAAGATTTCAGCAGGGATCCCGTCTGGTCCACTGGCTTTGTTATTCTTCTGTTGGCTGATGGCATTGCTGACTTCTTCCAAACTGGGCAGTGCTGCAAGCTCATCCCTGGTTTGTTGTTGTGGGATTTGTGAGAGGACCTCTTCGGCCACATTGGAGCTGCTTTGGTAGTGTTCTTTCCAACGTAGTGCAATTGAGTTTTGGTCCTTCAGGAGTTTGGTTCCATCTGATGAGCGTAGAGGCTGTATGCCATGGTTTCTTGGTCCGTAGATGACCTTTGTGGCTTTGAAAAATCCCTGAGCATTATGGGTATCTGCCAGGTGTTGGATTTCTTAGGCCTTCTTTGTCCACCAGATGTTCTTGAGCTCTCTTGTCCTTCTTTGGACCTCAGCTTTTGCACTGGCATAGATCTTTTTCTTAGCAGCACAGTTGATGTCTCTCTGCCATGCTTGGAAGGCTTTCCTTTTCTTGTCAATTAGCTGTTGGATCTCGATGTCATTTTCATCAAACCAGTCTTGATGTTTCTTGGCTTGGTATCCAATAGTTTCTTCGCAGGCTTGGATGATGGAGGTCTTCAGTTTGTTCCAATGTTCCTCAACATTTTCGGGGTGTACTGTGGGTAGATGGTTCTTGAGTGCTGTTTGAAGATGGCCTCGTCTGGAGGGCTCCTGAAGGGCTTGGGTGTTCATTTTGCGCCTTGTCTTCCTTCCTTGGAGTCTGCGCTTGGGAGCGATCTTGATAGCCATCGAGGATCGAATTAGCCTGTGGTCAGTCCAGCAGTCGTCAGCACCTGTCATGGCTCTTGTGAGGAGCACGTCACGGCGGTCTCTGGCGCGTGTGATTACATAGTCTAAGAGGTGCCAATGCTTTGACTGGGGGTGCTTCCATGATGTCTTGAACTTGTTTTTCTGGCGGAAGAGCGTGTTGGTGATGACAAGGTTGTGCTCCGCACATTTGGTGAGAAGCAGGATGCCGTTTGAGTTGCTGTTTCCAACCCCGTCTTTTCCTATGGTCCCTGGCCACAGGTCGAAGCCTCGCCCGACTCTTGCATTGAAGTCCCCCAGGAGGATGATTTTGTCCTCCTTAGGTATCCCCGATAGGACGGTGTCCAGCTGACAGTAGAATTTCTCCTTGATGTCTTCGTCAGCATCTAGTGTTGGTGCATAGGCACTTATGATGGTTGCCCGTTGGTTTTTGGCAAGATCGATTCGGAGGGTTGAGAGACGTTCGTTGATGCCAGTGGGTGCTTCGGACAGATGTTTCATCAGATCATTTCTGATGGCGAAGCCAACTCCGTGCATTCTTTGGTCTTTTTCGGGCAGTCCCTTCCAGAAGAAGGTGTAGCCTCCTTTTTCTTCCTTCAGCTGTCCCTCTCCTGCTCTCCGGGTCTCCTGAAGGGCTGCTATGTCGATGTTGAAGTGTCCCAGCTCCCTTGCAATGATGGCAGTTCTGCGTTCGGGGCGTTCACTGCCGCTGTTGTCCATCAGAGTCCGTACGTTCCACGTACCGAAGTTCATTTTTCTTTTTTGGCCGCAGGGTGGTGACCCCACTGGACGCGGCAGTCCAGTCAGGGATAAGTGAGGCAGACTATGTTTAGGGCACCTTTTCTAGCCCCCTCCCCGTGTGGGGTGAGCAGAGTGGGTCCTAAAAAGGGCTGCTCAGTCATGGATACAGCTGCCGAACTACTCAACTGCCTCGGACCTTGAGGTAGAACGACTGAGTCCGTACCCACCGCCCATGTGCCAGTCTGTGACTAGGGGCTTCCAGATTTCACAGTCCTGCCCCCGTCGCCACTCGCTGATCGCCATGGGGCTTTGGTTGGTTTGTTTTTATTTTCTTTGGAAGACGCCTGTGCGTGGGTTTTTTTAATGTGTGGAGGTCAGTGCACAACTGATCAACACACAGACTTCACAGAGTGAGGTTCCACTGGTGATGTAGTTTAACACAATGACCGTGGCTTCTCAGTCTGTTGCAGCCTTCTTCCGCCTTCGCAGCCGTTGTAACATGTGCCATGTTATCCTCCGCCTGCTCCGCCGTTGAGGTCTTTGGGTCTTCGGACTGTGCTTGGTCTGGAACCTCCCCCGCGGCCACTCCTGGGAGTGCACGACTCCAGTTGTTGTGCCTACAGGTTCATCGGAACGCGCAAGCCCCCTCACCACGACAAGGTGACAGTCCGTCGAGGGGGTAATAATAATAATAATAATAATAATAATAATAATAATAATCTTTATTTACACCCAGCCACCATCTCCCCCAATGGGGACTCGGGGTAGTTTACATGAGGCCAAGCCTGAACAACAGATTACAATAAAATAAGATACAAATTGCAATAAAATAAACAACATAGCATTAAAGTACAAAACATATAAGCATATAAACAATATACACAAAACATAAAGAGAAGAGAAAAAAGCTATAAACCAAACATAATGACAGTGAGCGGGCCGCATGTACATAAAATGATTTAAAAACTCAGGGTGAGATAATGGAGCAGAATTATTTGTAAGGGAGAACTCATGGAGAGACAGGAAAATGAACAGATCTTCGTACAAGGGTGGGCTGGGCTGTACTCCTAGGACAAGAACGTTGAGGGAGCAATAGCATAAAATTATGTGACTACTCTCCGAAAGCGCAACGGCAGAGCCAGGTCTTGAGATTCTTTTTAAAGGTTTTTAAAGTAGGTGCTTTCCTAATCTCTCCAGGCAATGAGTTCCAGAGTCAGGGGGCACAGAGGAGAAGGCTCTTTCCCTTGTACCAACAAGGCAAGCCTGAGAAACTGGCAAGGGCGAAAGGAGGGCCTCTCCCGAATATCAAAGAGTTCGGGCTGGTTCATGGAGAGAGATACGATCACGAAGGTAGGTGGGTCCCAAACCGTTTAGGGCTTTATAGGTAAGAACCTGTACTTTGAATTGGGACCAGAAAATGAACAGCAGCTAATGGAGCTCCTTGAACAGGGGGGTTGACCGCTTCCTGTAAGTTGCCCCAGTTATTAATCTGGCTGCCGATCGTTGGACAAGTTGTAATATCCGGGCTGTCTTCAAGGGTAGCCCCATGTAGAGTGCATTGCAATAGGCATGGACCACCATGGTCAAGTCAGACTTCACGAGGTATGGTTGCAGTTGGCACATGAGTTTTAATTGTGCGAAGGTTCTCCCGGCCACCACTGACACCTGTGCTCAAGTGTCAGCACTGAGTCCAGGAGGACCCCCAAACTGCGGACCTGTGACTTCAGGGGAAGTGCAACCCTGTCCAGCACAGGTTGCCATCCAATACCCCGGTCAGACGAACGACTGACCTGGAGGACCTCTGTCTTGTCTGGATTGATCCTCGGCTTGTTCCTCCTCATCCAGTTCATCACAGCAGCCAGGCACTGGTCCAGTGTCCTCAGGGCTTCCTTGGAGTCTGTTGGAAATGAGTACTGGAGTTGGGTGTCATCTGCGTAGAGATGACACCATACTCCAAAACTCCAGATGACCTCTCTCAGCGGTTTCATGTAGATGTTAAAAAGCATGGGGGACAGAATGGATCCTTGCGGGACCCCACAGGTCAGTGGCCAGGGGTCCAAGCAGGAGTCCCCCAGCTACACCGACTGGGAGCGACCCTCCAGGTAGGACCGGAGCCATAGAAGAATTGTACCCCCAAGTCCCATCCCAGCGAGCCTCCCCAGAAGAATACCATGGTCAATGGTATTGAAAGCCACTGAGATGTCCAAGAGAACCAGCAGGGTCACACTCTCCCTGTCTAGTTCCCTGCAGAGGTCATCCACCAAGGCGACCAAAGCCGTCTTGGTACTGTGCCCAGGCCGAAAGCCAGACTGCGAATGATCTAGAAAATCGGTGTCATCGAGGAATCCTTGGAGCTGCGAGGCAACCACCCGCTCCAAAACCTTGCCCAGAAAAGGGAGGTTGGAAATTGGTCTGTAGTTGTCACATATAGTCGGGTCAAGGGAGAACTTCTTTAGCAGAGGTTTTACCACCACCTGCTTAAGGCAAGATGGAAATTTCCCCTGGCCCAATGAGGCATTTATTATTGCAACAAACCATTCCAACAACCCCTCTCTGGCCAGCTTAACTAACCAGGAAGGGCAAGGATCCAGAGCGCAAATGGAAAGGCTGTGGCAAAATTCCTGGTTCCTTGCAGATAGGAAGATACGTTTTGTGTTGAGTGATTAAATTGTCCATTGGTCCTATCATTCCAGATGGCCTGGCTTTGCCCTCCGAGGTTTGGTCTGATAAGAGCCATTAACTTATTATCCATGCAAGTGGGCTTGGTGGAATCCTTTGTCAGAGGATTATCAACTCAGGAAGCTTGGAGGGGCTTTCCAGAGTCATGCGAGTTGCTGATTTTATGAAACAGTGGCCTTTCCTTCCTATTTTATATAGATACATACATACAAGGGATGGGAATGGGGTAAGAGAACATACAATGAATTCATAAGGAGAGGGAAAATCATGCCAAGGCCTCAGGGGAAATCATGCCAGCCCCCAGCCACCCCCCCTCAAAGTCCATCAAAGTTTATAAAAGCTTGGAAAAGTTGACAAAAAGAGTCCAGAAGAGTTCATAGTTCATAGAGGTTTGGCAAAAGAGTTCCTGAAGGTTCTGAAGGTTTCCAAAAGTTGTATTGTCGAAGGCTTTCATGGCCGGAATCACTGGGTTGTTGTAGGTTTTTTTGGGCTATATGGCCATGTTCTAGAGGCATTCTCTCTTGACGTTTTGCCTGAATCTATGGCAAGCATCCTCAGAGGTAGTGAGGTGAGGTGACCTCACTACCTCTGAGGATGCTTGCCATAGATGCAGGTGAAATGTCAGGAGAGAATGCCTCTAGAACATGGCCATATAGCCTGAAAAAACCTACAACAACCCAGTTGGACAAAAGTTTATGAAAGTTCTTGGGAAGTTGGACAAAATTCATAAGAGTTCTCAAAATTCCTTGGGGAGCCTCTGGGAGCGCTGGGGGTTGGAATCCACTCATAAAAAAGGAAAGAAAACTACAGATCCAATTCATAAAAGGGCAGAGCGGCCTGCCAGGGGCCCGGGGGTCCCAAGGGATGACCACAGTGAGTTCCCCGGGGTCGACAGGCTTCTGGATACACATGAAATGGAGGCACGAACATTGTTGCAACGTGGAGCCATGGACTGAAACCAACTGGTTCCCACTTGAGGTTTTTTGGAACAAAATGATCTTCCCTGGGCGCAGGGGTCCATAACACAAAAAGTAAGATAGCAGTTAGTCTTAAAATTAGTCTAGGAAAAAGATGGCACTGATTTGGAGTTGATTCGTTGACCCGCAGATACGGGGTCTCCGTATCCGCAGTTCAGTGGAATGCAGTTTCGGCCTCCCCTGGATGTTGTAAGAGCATCCTGGGCAAGTCAGAAGGGATCTGCGGCTCGGGAAAGGAAAGGTTCATGTTAATTAGTGCTTGAGTCAATAAAGGGACACAATGTATCACTATGGAGAGGAAAAGTTAGGAAAAACATACTTTTTATTAAGGATTGTTACATTGAAACGGGGGAACTCAGTTCAGTGAGAAAGGAGGAAAGGAAAAGGGTTTCTGGTTTTTTTTTGTCATGTCAGGAGCGACTTGAGAAATTGCAAGTCACTTCTAGTGTGAGAGAATTGGCCGTCTGCAAAGGCGTTGCCCAGGGGATGCCCGGATGTTTTGATGTTTTATCATCCTTGTGGGAGGCTTCTCTCATGTCCCCGCATGAGGAGCTGGAGCTTGATAGAGGGAACTCATCGGCCTCTCCCCGGATTCGATCCTGCGACCTGTCGGTCTTTAGTCCTGCCAGCACAGGGGTTTAACCCACTGCGCCACCAGGGTCTCCAGGGTCTCTGTCTTCATTCAATTCAGGTCTTCATTCAATCCAAACTGCGGAACTCCCTGCTGCAGTTCAAATCAGATTGAAAGCAGGGGCCTGTGAGCTCATCCTCAATGTCAGTTCTGGTTTAATTTTTGACAGGTTGGTTGGGGGTTCAGGGACAAACTCTTATGTTATTCAGCACTTTTAGTTTGCTGAGACCTGGCATATTTTGTCTGCTTTTCCTCACAGCCATCCTTGTGCGGTCCTGGAGAAAAACACAACCACTGGCATAGTAAGCCAAGAGAGAGGTCTTCCATCTCTAATGTTGAAGCCAATCCTTAATCTTCCAAGGAAGAAAAGACGGGATGGCTCTGGATCAACTGCAGTAAGAGTCCTCTGTCCAAGAAGTCCCCTGAAAAAGAGATCCAAAGGATTGACACTCCTCCTTTGGGGAAATTCAGAGGGCCAGTTTCTGCCATAGACAGTGTCACCTTCCCAGGAGGAGAGAGGAGAGAGAGCATGAACAAAAGGGGTGGGAGACTATGTCAGACATTTGAGAGTAAGCGCCAAGGCATTTAAAAAGGGATTTAAATAGATGGGAGGCTTGGCATGGAAGACAAAGAGGGATAAGAATAAACTCCTGGATGGGCTGTTCATGCCAAACCAGGCAGGTGGCTTGACTGTCCCCATTTATTGAACAGGGTCAGCGTTTTCTGAGCTGTGAACTAGAGAACTGGGTGTTCCTCCAGTCTGGCAAGAAGCCTTCAAGTCCCATTACTTGGGCAGTGTGGGGTTTTGCGCCACAGATCTGGTGAACATTCCCATATCCAGAGGAGATGGCTCCCTTTCACCCTCGCATTATTTCCTCTTTCTGTTGACTTCAGACTGTGAGAAATCTACAGCACACTTCAGTTTGCTCTAAAAAAAACTGTCAATCAAACAGTATCATTTATTTATTTATTTAAAACATTTATGCCCCGTCCTTCTCTACCTCTGAAGAGGGACTCAGAATGGCTTCCGAACAGGCAATAATTCAATGCCAACATAGTAATAACACATAATAAATGCATCCAATTAGCCAACAATATGACCTTGGTGAAGTGTAGATAAGTTTCTAGACCTCATGGGTTCCCCTTTCCCTTGCCTCTCCTCCCTAACATGATCCCCCATCTGACTTTTGTGAAAACTCAAGAGAGCGGTTTCAAATATGCCTCATTTGCATCATTTTTTGAGATTCTTGCAACGCATCATGGCTTTCTTAGTTTGGTGAATCTAGGCAAAGAGCATGGCTAGAGGGTGGTTTGGCTTCCTGCCTCGTTTCTGGATAATTGGGATAAAGTGGGAGGAAATTAGCAAAACATCAGGAGACCAGTAACACCCAAGCCTTCACTTTCAATCAAGCATCGGTGACTACTACTCTCTTCTTTGCCCCTCCAAAATTCAGAGAAATTAATTAGCCCTGGGTGCAATTACCTTAATTTCCAGCATTAGGCAAAAATCTATAAACGTTATCAAGTTACAGGCCATTGCTTAATGTGAGTTGTCATACAAGCCACCACCAGGTCCCCTCTACCATACTTTTAAACTGGATGCCAAGAGACTGCATGGCAAGCAGTGAGGCTTGAGGAGATCCCCAGAAAACTATATCATGCAACCAAAGGAGATGCCAGTTCCCTAGGAAGGAGGGTGCCACAACCTTAAGACAGATGAAGCTTCTCCATCTGTCTAGTTGCTTTGCCAGGCATTTGGCATCCTCCCCATTTAACTACACAACACTGGCTCATCAGAAAAGCAGAATATTTATTGTGTTCAAAAATACATGACAGGTCATTCTTAACACTGTTTTAACTGAATGTTTTCATCAGAAAGTTTATTGAGAGTTTAAAAAAACTTTTGTGCCTTATATTGTTTGAGTTCTATGGTCAGCCCCTTCGGGTAACATATTGGAAGAGCGGGATAGAAATTAGACCAAAAGAAAAAGCCATTTGGGATGCATTTCTTTTCTGCAGTTTGATGGACCGCTGCCGAGTGGACCACTTTCGGGATGGGATGGCAGGCGTGCTACTACCATATGATGACATATGGAGAGCTGAGACACAGGGTACTTCCCTGCCAACCCTAAAAATACATTCTGGCTGGCATTGTGATCCAGATGGCGAGGGATAATTCCTGGGTAATTTGGATGGCACTGCATCTGCTCCCTTGCTCATTTCATGGTTGTCAGGCACAATCCAAAACATCTCGAGTCTGGCGGGTACGGGACAGCGGAGACAATAATGTTTTCCAGGGAGTGGAGGAATGGAAAGCTTTTAGTCTTTTCCACTGCCTCTTGTGCCACAAAGGGTGCCTGACTTGTAATGGGACAAAAACTGCAGGGCCAGATCCCCTCCCCACAGCAGAAAAGGGTCCCAGAGGAAGATGCTGGGACCCACAAGGCATCGTAGAGGTGAGCATCTTATCCTGTTCCAGGTGAGATGGCAAGTGCTGAAGGCCAACCAGGGAACTGCCTGCCTTCCCATAGGTCTGCCTCCATTCTTCCACATGTTGCCCGACCAGGTCTCTATGACAGTGTTTATCAACTTTCCTAATGCCGCAACCCCTTAATACAATTCCTTTGTTGTGCTGACCTCCAACCATAACACTATTTTAGTTGCAACTTGATAACTGTAATTTTGCTACTGTTATGAGTCATAATGTAAATATCTGATATGCAGGATGTATTTTCATTCACTGGACCAAATTTGGCACAAATACCTGATACGCCCAAATTTGAATACTGGTGGGGTTGGGAGGTGGGGATTGATTTTGTCATTTGGGAATTGTCGTTGCTGGGATTTATAGTTAACCAACAATCACAGAGCATTCTGAACTCTACCAATGATGGAATTGAACAAGTCTTGGCACACAGAACTCCCATGACCAAGAGAAAATACTGGAAGGGTTTGGTGGGTGTTGACCTTGAATTCTGGAGTTGTAGTTCACCTACATCCAGAGAGCACTGTGGACTCAAGCAATGATGAATCTGGACCAAACTTGGCACAAATAGTCAATATACCCAAATGTGAACACTGTGGAGTTTGGGGAAATAGACCTTGACATTTGGGAGTTATAGTTTTTGGGATTTATAGTTCATCTACAGTCAAAGAGCATTCTGAACCGCATCAACGATAGAATTGGGCCAAACTTCCCACGCAGAACCCCCATGACCAACAGGAAATACTGTGTTTTCTGATGGTCTTTGGTGACCCTCCTGACACCCCCCTGGTGACCCCCCCATGGGTCCCGACCCCCAGGTTGAGAAACACTGCTCTATGAAATGTTGGGGCACAACTACATGCTTGCAAACCCATGGTTGGTTTCTTGGTATTTCCCATGAGAAGCAACAGCAGGGAAAAGACCAGAGCTTTGAAAGTCACCTTTGATTGAAAGAGTCCAAAAAGTTCCCTGCTTCTTTTAAAAGCCATTTCATTCACTGTGTCCCACCTTACAATCTATTGATGTGGGAAGAAAAGTAATAATATTTAAACAAATAGTCTTTTACTTAAAAGCAGCTGTGGCTTCAAATTGGCTAAAGAATGGATGTCGAAACTAGAAGATCCAAGATAGAAAGAAGGACGTCTGGTGTACTGAAGAACCTTTGCATTACTTTGAGCCAGTGACAGACAAGTTCCAGTCTTCCCAACAGAGAATCCTCACATCTTAAGAAGTGGAAAACCTCGCAAAGGCAGCACTCCTCACAGATGGTTGCCCACTGCTGTTTCAAGACCTGAAAACTAGGTCTTTCAAGAACTCCCAAGGAGTGAGGGACTTCCAAAGAGAGATGGTGGGGTAAATATTGGGGTGCCCCCTTCTCTTTCTTTTAAAGAAAGGGGAAACACAAGCTTCCTTGCCCTCTCTGTGTGGTGTGTTTCATGCAAGTCAATTAACATGCCATCAAGCGAGCTCATTAACCTTGCTAGCATGCTACTCTGCAGCTGAATTCCCACTCCTTTGCAGCGTGGAGAGGATGAATTGTACTTCCTCCCCTTTTTAATTTTTTCCTATTTTTTTTTGCAATAGGGAATAATGTTATCAGCTCTCGCCAGGAAGAACAAACCTTCCCTTCTGTGCCTTGCTCTGGCAGAACATGCCAAATTGAAGGGGGGAAAAGAGAGAGAGAAGAAGAAGAAGAATGTGG
This sequence comes from Anolis sagrei, assembly GCF_037176765.1. Classification (NCBI taxonomy): domain Eukaryota; kingdom Metazoa; phylum Chordata; class Lepidosauria; order Squamata; family Anolidae; genus Anolis; species Anolis sagrei. The sequence goes on along the minus strand of NC_090034.1, from coordinate 31,188,645 downwards.
GTTAATCACATCTTTTCTTCTCTCTGATTTTTCTCCAATGTGAGAGGGCCCGGCCTATTAATTAGAAAGCCTTTTTTTCATGTAAAACACGGCCTCCATCGCCGATAAGGCCAGGCGATACTTGACGTGCCTGCTGTTACTACCATTCGGTTATAGACCACTTTTGCAGGATGGGCAGCCTGCCTGGCCTGTAAATGCCATGGGTGATTTTGGTTCACAAGGGTGCTTGATCATGGCCTCCAAGGCTGTCCCATTAAAAGGAGGTGGAGTTCTCTACCTTCAAGGAGCTTACAGTTGAAATGCTAAAGCTAGCAGGGGTCGTTTCTTGGGGAAGAGATAACTGCAACTCCCAGAACCCCCTGCCATGGGGAAGCTAAAATCACCAAAGTATTCCTCCAATGATTGCTGTTCTTCTCTTGATTCTTGCTCACTGTTGCCATTTTCAGCACAGATTCAAGAGGTGGCTCATAGCTGCCATGTCAGTGAGGTGATTCAGTAAGTTATTTATCTATTTATTGACAATATTTATACCCCACCCGTCTCACCCTGAAAGAGGACTCTGAGCGGCCTTATAAACTATGGCAAAAATTCAATGCACACAACAGGAAACACATCATATCAAATTATCAAATTATAAAACAGTTAAATACAAAAAAACCAGATTAAAAACATAAAGTCATGATTTCCATACTTCTTGGTTTTCCTATAGTTATTATTCAGACTACTAGGTTGAGGTTGAATTCCATATTACCCTACTCCCTGAACGCCTGTGTACAAAGCCAGGTCTTTAGCTTTTTCCTGAAGACCAAGAGGGATGGGGCCAGTCTAATGTCACTGGGGAGGGAGTTCCACAGCCGAGGGGCCACCACTGAGAAGGCCCTGTCTCTTGTTTTCCCCAGTCACACTTGCAAAGGCGGTGGGACTGAGAGCAGGATCTCCCTAGCAGGACCACCCCATCTTAAAGCTCTAGTTGGCTCATAAAGGGAAATACGTTCGGACAAGTAAGTTGGACCAGAACAGTTTAGGGCTTTATAGGCCAAACCCAGCACTTTGAATTGGGCCCAGTAGCAAACTGGCAGCCAGTGGAGCTGACATAACAGAGGGGGTTGTATGCTCCCTGTACGCTGCTCCAGTAAGGAATCTGGCTGCTGCCCGTTTGACCACTTGGAGCTTCCAAACAGTCTTCCCATGAAGAGCGCGTTGCAGTAGTCTATTCAGGATGTAACAAGAGTGTGGACCACAGTGGCCAAGTCTAGTGTCTCAAGGTACAGGTGCAACTGCTGCACAGGTTTTAATTGTGTGAAAGCTCCCCAGCCACCGCCGAGGCCTGTGGTTCCAGGCTCAACAATGAATCCAGGTGAACTCCCAAACTGTGAACCTGTGACCTCAGGGGGAGTGTAACCCCGCCCAGCACAGGTTGTAACCCTATACCTTGTTTGGCCTTTCCACTGACCAGGAGTACCTCCATCTTGTCTGGATTCAATTTTAATTTGTTCACCCTCATCCCGACTGTCACAGCCACCAAGCACCGGTTCAGAACCTGAACAGCCTCCTTAGCAGCAGGTAGAAAGGAGTGATAGAGTTGGACGTCATCTGCATATAGAGGCATCTTGGAGAGCTTCTCCAACAAAACATGGCACAAAGTTATTGGGTGCATCTGCACTGTGGAATGAATGCAGTATGACCCCACTTTATTGTTGTTGTTGTTATTATTATTATTATTACTTCATTTTTATCCCGCTTTTCTCCTTCAGCAGTTGCCATCTCACATCTCACCTTCCTCCTGGGACAGGAATCAAAGTGGTGTAGAGGTTAGAAAGAGAACAAAGACATGGTTATGGAACCCAGCTTTTGACTAGTAAATTAACACAGTATAAGAAGTAAATATGGAATATGTGTAATCGACATTTGGAATGGCCTGGTCTACAAGTTTGGTTCATGTGATTTTAATGTTTTTATTAGGTGTTTTTAATTTTTATACTTCATGTTTAAATGTCCTATTATGGTGAGTTTGTCCTATTGTATTTTATGCTTAGTCATATGCTGTTTGATTTATGATTTGCTTTATGTATATAGGGCATTGAATTTTGCTGTTATTTTTTGTAAAGTGCTTTGAGTCCCCCCAGGGGTGAGAAAAGCTGTATATAAATACTGTAAATAATAAATAACATAACATAACATAACATAACATAACATAACATAACATAACATAACATAACATAAAATACACATTCCAACAAAACATCATAAGCAAACTAAAGCAGGTAACTTATATACAACAAATTAATAAATTACAACATATAGCATTAAAAAAAACCCTGAAGGTGCCTTAATGCTCTGGGATCCTAGGACCTGTGGTTTGATGACGCATGTGCAGAGAAGACAAAGGATCTTGCAAAGCTCCAACTCCCAGGATCCCAGAGCATTGAGCTAGGGCTGTTCCTGTGGTGTCAGACTGCACTAATTCTAGCGTAGATGCATTCATTGCTCCACTCACAGGGAAACCACCATAGTCCAGAACTTGACAAAAGTACAGCATTAAAATGCCCCTAGCAAGGAAGGTCTTGGCTTATATTTTTGAAGTGCCCTTGAAGTCGAGAAATAATTTAAAAGGGTCTGGTCCTGAAGGAGAGACCCTGCGGACCCACCAAAAAGGGCTTGCTACAGTGGTGAGCAAGAGAAGCTGCAATTTAAAAGATTTTTCCCTAAGTTCCCAAAAAGAATCTCACCAAAGTTGAAGGAAGCGCCACCGAGATGATTTTATTGTGATCCAGCTGGAAAGAATGCAAAGCAGCAATATTTCGCCAAGCTAAGCATGACATGTGTACAAATAAAAGCCATTTTAATATAGAAACAGGGGTGTCAGGTTTTTTTAATATCATCTTTATTGAAAGTTTTCCTTTTAAAAAAAATAAAAAATAAAAATACAGTGTAATGAGTTGAGAGAAAAAGAAAAGTAATAATAATAATAATAGAAATAATAAAAAATAAGAAGTGACTAGAAAGAGAGAGAGAGAAAGAAAAGAGGAAGAAAAAAGAAAAAGAGAAGAAAAGAAAAAAAAAGAGATAAAAAACAGCGGAGACGGATGGTATACATCTCCTTTGTTGACTTCCTTGTATCTTCCGAGTGGGTTTTCCTTTTCTTTCTTTCATCTGTATTTTCTTTACTTCCTGTTTTCTCTTCTTTTTATATTATTATGTTTCTGTTTTCTTGTTTCAAATAATTTGTCACTTTTGTCCAATCAGTTTCTTTTATTGGGGTTCCTTTCTTTTTTGATATCAGATATGTTAATCTATCCATGTTTCTATTATCTAGAATTTTTTCTGTCCAGTCCTTAATTTCTGGAATCTCTTCCTTCTTCCAGAACTTTGCATAGCAAATTCTTGCAGCATGTTCAATAAAAAAAGAAGTTTATCTGTATTTTTATATATCTTGGGGTCTGTTATGCCTAATAAAAATATCTCTGGTTTGAATGGGATTCTTATATGTAGCATTTCCTGTAACATTTCGTGAAATTTTTTCCAATACAATTTAGATTTTGAACATGACCACCACATGTGGAAATATGAGCCTTCCATCCTTCCACATTTCCAGCATTTTGTATTTATATTTTTGTAAGAATTTCCTAATTTTTGAGGGGTCATATACCATCTATGTGTAACTTTAAGTCAATTTTCTTTTAAATCGATTGCATATGTATATTTAATCTTTATTCTCCACATTCTTTCCCATTCTTCTTTTTTTATTGTTTTTCCTAAATTTTCATTCCATCTTTTCATATATATTTTTTTCATCCTCTGTTTCCATGCTCCATTCCATTAATTTCTTGTATAATTTTGTTATGATCTTTCTTTCGGATTTTAGTAACTATCCCAAAAGGTGTCTTGTTCATGAAAGCCTTTTTCTTTATCTTTCTTAAAGCATTCATTTATTTGCCTATACTGGTACCAGAGGCGGCCCTAGGTAATTTTCAATGGTAAGCAAACAGTATTTTGGTGCCCCCCTCCCCAAAACCAATCACTATATATATATATATCTATATATATATATATATATGGGGGCATGGACAAATTTTGGCCCTCCAGGTATTTGGGACTTCCTACTGGCTGTTTGGAATTGTGGGAATTGAAGTCCAAAACACATGAAGGGCTGAAGTTGGCCCATGCCATCCATCCATACATACACACACACTAGCCATCCCCTGCCACGCGTTGCTGTGATCCAGTCTAGTGATCTTGAAAAGAAAGTAATAAGAAAGTTGGTTTCTAATATATGTAATTTCTTAATGCTTGTGGGTAAATAGTATTTCTTGTTGTTTCTTTGTCAGTGTTGATGTAGTTCCAACATAAAATACTGGAGGGATTTGGGGAAAATAGACTCTGATACTGGAGGGGTTTTGGGGAAGCATGTACAATAATTTAGATTTGCAGTACCTTCAGTCGCTTCCGTTCATGAAGAGGCCTCCTTGCCACCCTGAGAGGAGTGATGGCACAGCTGCCTGGAGAGGCACTTACAATGCTGCCCTTCTTCATACAGGAGAAGAGGCCCCGTGCTCCATCGGCTCCTGGGTATGCACTTTGCATTCTCTTCCCCCACACGCTTTGCAACTCCGGGAGAGGGACCCGCGCCGGCATTGCAAGGCGCACGGAGAAAGAGCCCTCATGCAGGGAGCATGCTCTCCCTCCATCCTTCCCTCACAAGCGCGCACGTTGTCCTCCTCTCCTCCTCCTTCTCCTCCTTGCAGGCCAAAGGAGACAACAACGCCAATGTGCATCCTTCTCCCAGCGTTAGGAAGTGCATGGAGAAGGAGGGCAATGCAGGGCGCACATTTCCTAATGCCGGGAGAGGGATGCACAGCTGCGTTGCTGGGCACGTGGGAAAAGAGGCCTTGTGCATGCCTCTTTTGTGTTTTATCTTGGGTGCTATCTTTGAAATGTGTCATTGTGTACGTAAACAGCTATCCCATGATCCCAAACATTTTATTTATTTATTTACAGTATTTGTATACCACTTTTCTCACCCTCAGGGGGACTCAAAGTGGTTTATACACTTCTAGTTCAAAGCACTTTGGATCAGGGATACTCAACCTGTATTGCATTACAAACTGCTAGACCGGCTGTTAGGTATTGTGGGAGTTGAAGTCCGAAACACCTGGAGGGCTGAAGTTTGCTCTTGCGTGTGCTTGACCCAGAAGCAGATGAAGAGCCCTCCCTCCCTCCAACTGCCACTACTTTGGCCTTGGAGAAATAGGTGGCATGTGAAGCTATGGAGCCCTTCCAGACAGGTCCTATATCCCTGGATCTGATCCCAGGTTTTCAGCTTTAAACTGGATCATGAGTCCACACTGCCAGATAATCCAGGATAAACAGAAAACCTGCAATCACATCCTGGGATATAGGGCCTGTCTGGACAGGCCCTTCATCCCTTCCCACACTGGCATCCCTTTGCCTTTGTGTCATGTTTTAATTAAATTATACACCTAAGGGCAGGGGAGCATTTTGTTGTCGCTTTACTCGTACAGTGACAGTGTTACACAGTTGGTGTTCTGCAACCACTGCTTCAACCATCCATGGTTTGAAAACATTTTTTTAAAAATCCCAAAGCAGTCTTTGATTTTGCCACTCTGTACTGTGGAAATATAAATATAGAGCTCTATAGTGTCTCGTCCACCAGCAGTTGGGATTGAGCCCTGGAACTGATGGAAGGATAAGTGGAAGGACAAGGGTTAGCAACCCAAAAGACGCTGCTGCAAAATGTAATGGCTAAAATCCAAAGTCAAAATATTATCCAAATTTAAACTATTCAGCCAGCAATGGAAAGGAATCACACAGGATCATATTTTTGCAGTCCATAAAGTGTGTTGATGACAAATCAGATAAAGGAATACTGGGGAAATTAATATAAAGCAGTGTGTATAAAGGGACATTGCATTTGGTAATCTAATGCAGGCTTTAAAAGGTTTTAAAGATCAAGTCAGGGTCTGCTGTAGTTTTTAGTTTTGGATATGTTTTTATGGATTTTAACTGAATTTTTAAAATACCAATGATATTTAATTCCATTTTAATGTTTGCATATTTGTGGATTTTAAACTGTACTGAAATGTTTTTAATCTAAGCCAACTTGAGTCTTCTTGGGGAGAGAAAAAGCAGGGTATAAATAAACATAATAATGTTTTGTGGTAGGCTTTCATGGCCAGAATCACTGAGTTGCTGTGAGTTTTCTGGGCTGTATGGCCATGTTACAGAAGCATTCTCTCCTGATGTTTTACCCACATCTATGGCAGGCAACCTCAGAGGAACAAAATCTGGCTACCAGTACCCTCTAAAATAACCCTCTAAAATCAGAACAGTAAATAAAGAGCAACACTAAAAAAAACAGGGGAATTCCTGACATGAAGCAATCAGGGCCAGTTGACAGCTCCCAACAAAGGATTTCTGGGCAGCAACTAGCTCGGCTTCGAAGCTGCAAGGCCATTAAATGCTCATCAAGATGACCAATTGCAACATTCACACTTACCTCAAGCAGACATGAGTTCTTTTTTCCACCCTGGACATTCCACAGATATACAAACCCCACTTGCCTAGTTACAAACAGACCTCACAGCCTCTTGAGGATGCCTGCCATAGATGTGGGTGAAACATCAGGTGAGAATGCTTCACCAAGCACCAAAGAGCATTCCGAGCTCCACCAATAATAGAATTGAACCAAACTTGGCATACAGGACTTCCATGACTAACAGAAAATACTGGAGAGGGGTTTTGGAAAAATAGACCCTGATATTTGGGAACTGCAGTTTACCAAGCACCAAAAAATATTCTGAGCTCCACCAACAATAGAATTGAACCAAACTTGGCATACAGGACTTCCATGACCAAATACTGGAGGGGTTTGGGGGAGGCATGTATAAAAGATGACATTTGCAGTACCTTCAATCCCTTCCGTTTTTTGAAGAGGCCTCCTTGCTGCTCTGAGAGGAGTCCAGGCACAGCTGCCTGAGAGGCCTGAGAGAAGAGGCCCTGTGCTCTTCCAGAGTAGGGAGAAGGGGAGTGTGAGTGTAAGAAAGAGAGGCAGGGAACTGGGAAGGAAAAGAGAAAGAGCCTGGCTGCCTGCCTCCTTGCACGTGGAGGACTTCCCTCTCGCCTAGTGGGCGGGGCCTGCGCTTCTCCATTAGAAGGCTGTGCCTCCGGCCCTCAATCCTCTCTCTCTCTCTCTCCCAGGACCCTCCGTGCTTGTCTCTTTCTCCTGCACGTGTGGCGAGGCCTCCAGGCTCTTTGCGGCTGCCTTCCCTTCCTGGCTGGAGGGCCCAAGAAGAGCAAGTGGGAGAAGAGGCCTTGGGAGCATGCACGCAGGAAGGGAAGGCAGCCCCATGGCGCCATGAGGCCTCTAATGGAGAAGCACAGGCCCTGCCCACTAGGTGAGAGGGAAGCCCTCCAGGTGCAAGGAGGGCCACGGCTAGGCTCTTTCTCTCCTCTCTTCCCTTCCCTTCCCTGGCTCTCTCTTACACACACACTTCCAGTAGCTTCTGTTTCTGTTTGGCGCTGTTGAGGGCGCATGGGGCCTGCAGGAGGAGGCGTGGCCTAAGGAGACTCCGGTGCCCGGCTGGCCGAGTGGCGCCACCCGCAAATGGCTACTTTGCCTAACCGTTCAGCCGGCCCTGGTCGAGGGGCATTTACAGAGGTGCCTCTGCGCCCCTGGCCAAAAAAAAGTGTTCAGCGGCCGCTTACTTCGCGTAATGGACGGGCCACCCCTGACTGGTACCACGATATTTTTTTGTTTATCATATTCATTTCTTCTTGAGTTTTTGTTACTGTCACACCTTCTTCTTTTTTTAATAATTCTTTGTATTTTGGCCAATTATTTCATCCCATTTCTCTCCTTTGTGTAGCCTCTAATGGGGACAACCATAATGGGGTCTTCTCACATATTTTAGATTTATATTTTTGCCAAATGTTCATAATAGCCTATCTAACGAAATGATTTCCATTTTTTTTCCTTTTTTGGATCCTCGTACCACATGTAGTAATGCCAACCGGTTCTCAAGTCAACTCCTTCTAAATTTAACAGTTTTTCTTTCTTTAATTCTGCCCAGTCCTTAGACCACATCAATGCACTAGCTTCGAAATATAGTTTTAAATCTGGTATTGCGAAACCTCCTCTTTTTGTTTCTTCTGTCATATTTTTAAAGCTAATTCTTGGTTTTTTACCTTGCCAAATGTATTTCATTATATCTTTGTTCCAATCTTTTAGCAAATTTTGATTTCTTATTATTGGGAGGTTTTGAAAGAGGAAAATCATTTTGGGTAGTATTTTCATTTTCACACTAGCAATTCTTCCTAAAAGTGACAAATTTAGATTCTTCCAGTTCTCTAATTCTTTTTTCATCATTTTCCATCCTTCTATATAATTGTTCTGTAATAATTATAATTTTTTAGATGTCAAGACTATTCCTAAATATTTTAATTTAGTTACAATCTGAATGTTCCATCTCTCTTTTATTTTTTCCTGTTCTTTTTGTGTGATATTCTTTGTCAAAGCTTTTGTTTTTTCTAAATTTAATTTGAAACCAGCAATTTCCCTGAATTCCTTTATAACCTTTATCCATTTTCCTAAATTCTTCTCTGGGTCTTCAATTATGCAGATAATGCCATCGGCATATGCCCTTAGCTTGTAATCTTGACCTTGGATTCTCGAACCTTTCAATTCTTTGTCTTCCCTGATTTTATCCAAGAATACCTCCAGTGTTAAAATAAATATTAAAGGAGATAGAGGGCATCCTTGTCTTGTTCCTTTTCCTATCTCGATCTTCTCTGTTTCCTGTCTATTTATCCAGATTTTTGCTTCTTGTTTTTCATATATCGCATTTATCATATTTTGAAAATAATAGCCTATGTCCATTTCTTTCATCAGTGATATAAAAAATTCCCAATTTATGTTGTCAAAGGCTTTCTCTGCATCTAGAGCCAAAAACATTACCTTCTTTTGGTTTTTAATTTCATAATATTTAATCAAGTCTATTATTATTCTTACGTTTTCCTTTTGTTTTCTATTAGATAAAAATCCTGATTGTTCTTCTTTAATTCTTTTCTTGAGAATTTTTTAAAATCTCTCTGCAATTGCGAAGTTAAATATTTTGTAATCTAGATTCAACAAGGAAATGGGTCTATAATTTTTGACTCTTTCTGGGTCAGTATTTTCTTTATGTATCACTGAAATGTTTGCTTGTCTCCACAAATTTGGTATCTCCTTAGATCCTCTTACTTTGTTCATAATTTTTTAAGGTATGGTGTTAATTCTTCCTGGAATGTTTTGTAATATATGGCTGAGAATCCGTCCGGTCCCGGGGCCTTATCTACTTTCAAATTTTTAATTGCGTTTTTTATCTCAAGTTCTGAAAACTCTTTATTTAGGTCTCCTCTTTCCTCTTCTGATATTCTTTGTATTTTCCTTTCTCCCAAGTATTTTGAAATTTTTTTCTTCTTGTATTTGGTCTTTTTTATAGAAATTTTTGTAAAATTCCATAAATTGCCTTTTTATTTCTTCTTCTTGTGTATATGTGTTATGTTCATCTTTCAATTTTGTCACATATGTTATTTCTTTGTTTTCCCTTAATTTTTTTGCCATCCATTTTCCTGGCTTGTTAGCATTCATGAAGTAATTTTGTTTCAAGTATTTCAGTTCTTTGGCTTTTTCATCTAATTCTAAATATTCTCTTTGTTTATGGAGTAGTTTTAAGTTTTCCACACTTTTATTATTTTGGGGATTTTTCTTCAGATTCTCCTCTTCATGTTTTATTTCCTCTAATATTTTTTCCATTTCCTGTCTTTTTATTTTGTTTCTTATTGCTTTCTGTTGCATAAAGTTGCCCCTCATTACTGTCTTGTTTGCTTCCCACATCATGTAAAGATGTGTTTCTGAATTGTCGTTTATCTTGAAGAATTCTTTTAATTTTTTCCTATTTTTTTCTATATCTTCTTTTTTTCCAACAAATTTTTCATCTAGTCTCCATTTTCTTGTTGTTTTTGATATTGATATAATCATCTCCATTGGACAATGATCTGAGTCTATTCTTGGTAAAATGCTTATTTTCTTAACATTTATCATTAAAGATCTCGATATCCACAACATATCAATTCTTGACCAGTTTCTATATCTTCCTGAGTAAAATGTATAGTCTTTTTCTCTTTCATGTTTTGATGTCCACACATCCTGTATTCTATATTCCTTCATCCAATTCATTATAGATTTTGGTAGCTTTCCACTAATTATCTTTCTTTTCCCATTTTGCTTATTCAAATTGCTTCTGTCTAATTCATTGTTTATTACTCCATTAAAGTTCCCTAATATTATTAACTGATCGAAAATTTGGCCATTTATCTTTTTTTTAATTTTTCTGCAAATATTGTTTTGTAGTCATTCGGGGCATATATATTACATATTAATAATTTTTTGTCATGGATCGTTATAATTACTCCTAAATATCTCCCCTCTTCATCTTTAAAAGCAAGGGCTGCTGGGATATCCTTGTTTATATATGTTACCACCCTTTTTTTTCATTTGCTGAAGCATAAAAGGTTCTTCCAAAATTTTTATTATCAAGATGTGCTACATGTTTTTGTGTTATGTGCGTTTCTTGTAAAGCAATGACATGATATCTTTTTTCTGCAATCTATTGAATATTTTATTTCCATTATTCTGTGAGTTAATTCCGTTAATGTTGTTTGAGTAGATTTTTCATTCTCCATACATTCTTCTTTTTGTATCTCCTTCTCTTGTTCTTCCTCCTCTTTCTCAATCTCTTCTAATTCTTCCTCTTCTTCCTCGTCCTCTTCTTCATCCTCATTCCTTGGTTCATCCGTCTTTTTTTATTTTATCTTGTTCTATATTTCTTTCACTGTTTGTTCTCATATTTTTCCCCCTTTGTTCTCTATATCTTTCTTGTTTCTCAGGGAAGTTCCTTTCTTGTCTTTTCTTCATTCTTATTTCTCTCTCATATTTCTCTCTTCTCTTTTCTGAATCTCTTTTTATTTTGTCATAGAAATCTTTTGCACTTTCTTCATTTAGTATTCAGTATCGCTGTTCTTTATACATTGTCATTAGACCTTCTCCTTTTTCCCATGGAAATCTAATGTTTTGTTTCTTTAATTCTTCAGTGAGGAAATTATACTTCCTTCTTTTGTTTAGAGTTGCCTTTGGGTATTCTCTCAATATTACTACTTTCTTTCCTTTGTAGCACAGTTTTTTTGCTGTTTATTTTTAGGATTTCATCTCTTACCGTTTTTTTTGTGAATTGAACAATCACATATCTTGCGGTTTTATTCTTTTTCGCATAAATTGTATTCACCCTGTATATCCTGTCTGTATGATTTAAGACTTCTTGATCTGTCCAATCCAACATTTCTGCCAAAATTTCTATTACTTTCTCCTGTATATTTTCTTTCATTTCTTCTATTATGTTTCTTAGTCTAAGTTGGTATACCAAATTTCTTGCCTCTATTGCTTTTTGCGTTTCTTCTATTCGATGGCTTTTTAGGTCTAAGGTCTTCATTTTCACTGATATTTCATCCTGTTCTCTCTTTAGTTCCTGTTTTTCCTTTTTTAGTTCCTTCAATTCTCTTTGTGTAGATATTATATTCACTTTCATTGCTCCTAACTCCTCCTTCAGTTCAGACATCTGTTCTTGTACAATTCCTTGGTAAACATCTTGCTTTTCTTGTATTTTATCTTGTTTGTCTTGTATGATCTGTATTTCTGCCATCATCTTTTTCATCATCTCTTTTAGATTCATGTTTTCTGTCAATGATGCTTTCCTGGGTCTTCCCTTCATATCTTTAACTTCTTTCTCTCCTTTATTTTTTGGTGTTGCCATTTCTTCTTCTTCTTCTTCTTCTTCTTCTTCTTCTTCTTCTTCTTCTTTTCCTTCCCCCTTTCTCCTCTGTTATTTTTATTTTATTTTTTCCTTTTGACAACAGTAAATTTATTGATTGAGTTTTCTTTGTCTCTTAGATTTTTATTTTTTCTTATGTTGTATTTTTCTCTACAGCGGGGGCTAGAGAGTGGGGGTAAAAGTGGGAGGATATGGAAGACAAAAAGGTGTATATAAATCCAACAATCAAAACATCATAAAGGTAGCAATTAAAACAAATATATTACTGTTATTATGATTCAGTCTTCCACGTTATTTATATATATATATATATATATATATATATATATATAATTGTTATTATTTTTATTTATTTATTTATTTATTTATTCAATTTAATTTGGTTTAGAATATTTAATTATCTTGAAGTTCTCTTACCCTTCTTTTCTTTCTTTCTTCTTTCTTTCTTTTCACTTTTTTTTCTCTTGCCTTCTGCTTTTTCAAATTCTTCTCTCACCTTTTTCACCTTTAGGCACCTTTTCCTCCCCTTTTATTCTCCCACAGTTTCCACAGTTTCTGTCTTTCTTTGTTTGCTTCTTGCCCTTCTTCTTGCCTTTGAAATTCCTATTTCTGATCTCGGTCCTTCTTACGATGCCTTCCTTCTCTCTTCCTGCCTCTCTTCCACTCTCTTGCGAGACTTTAATGATATATTCCTTCTTGCCCTATTTCCGCCCTCTCTCGCCTTCTCTCGCTCTCTCTCACAGCTTCCTGCTGTTTTCTCTCGCGGCTTCTCGCTTTCTCTCTCGCGGTTTCGCTTTCACGCTATTTGCTCTTGCTTTCCCTGGACCTCACTCCCTCCTACACGTGGTTGCAGCCCCTTTGGGGATCTTTGTTTATCCTTTCCTTATCTCTTCAGTGACTCAGGAGCAGCTTATTCAAGGTCAGGCTCCAATTTCTTATCTCTCCTTCTTGTTTCTTCTTTTATGTTCAAGTTTAGAATATTTCTATATTTTATGTTTATTTATTATTTATTATTTAATATTTTATGGGTTCCCAATTGTCTTTTTTTGTCTTTTATCCCCAAATAATTTTAGATGCTGCTGTCCTTGTTTTTGCTTCTTTATCTCCTTCTTTCACTCTCTTTCTTTCCCTCTCAGCCTTTGCCTTTTTATTTTAAGGAGTGGAATTCCTTGCGCCTTCTATTCCGTTTTTAATACTTAATTCTTTTTAATTCTTTTTAATTCTTTCTTATGTCTTTCATTTTTCATCCCCTTCTCCTCTCTCTTAAGGTGCCTGTTTTCTTCTTCTTCTCTCTCTTTTCCCCAAGATTAGTCCAATTCTCTAGTTCATTTTTTTATTCTTACCTTCTTATCTGATCATCTGTTCTTCTCTTGACTTTAGAAGAGACTTTCTTTTCCACTTTTCTGATACTTTCCCTCAAGTTATTTTGTTTCCAACTCCTTCTTCTCCTTCAGCTCAAAGTGTGTGAGGTTGGAGATGTACAGGGAATTATCCCCTGTGTGCTACTGTTGCGGCCCGCCTTACCTCGGAGGTCTAGATACCGGGTCCTTTGGTGGTCCCCTATTGAGGAGGGAGCCCCCTTTCAGACTGTCGGCTGACCCCCTTTCGGTTACGCTGTTTCTCTCACCTCTATCTGTGAATGAAAGGGAGCTTTTGCTCTACCCAGCCGCTTTCCAGAGCTGGCACTCCTCCGCCAAGTCTAAAGTGCTCTTCTCTCCGCCATTGCTGCACACCCGGAAGTCCAGGGTTGTCAGTTTTGAATTTCTCACTCCCCGCCCCTCTGCCGGCTCGATGGTGATTGGGTGGTGCCTGAACAGCTAGGAGGAGGCTTGGCTGCCTCCAGAGCACCTGGGCCAATCGCTGGGCTCCTGTCGCCTCGGTGTCCTGACGAATCAGGAGAGAGGGAGGCGGGACAAGGCAAAACAATGAGTTCTTGAGTGGATTATGGAGATTTTGGGATGTCCAAGCAACCAGCGAGTCCTGAGGGCCTGCGAGCCAGACTGGCTATTGTCACTAAGTGGCTGCAATAAACATTGATGTTTGGCGATCTTGCCAAAATTCGGATTTTTCCAGTGCTGAGATATGGGAACAATGAGGGAACTTTGGTAGAAGTTTCAATGAAAGAAAATTTGAATGGGCGACAGATTAGGATGAGGTGTGACTTTCCGAAGGCCTCCTCCGTCCCATTGAGATGTGATCAAAATTGCTAAATGACTGCTTCCTCTGGGGGACCAACTCTGAGCTGAGAGGTCACGATCCTCTTCTATTGCTCATGCAATTGAGTCTTTTGATAAGGGTCTTTTCAACTGGTGATTTCTTTCTTCCGGGATCAAGGCAGGGGTGGCTGCCTTGTATTTTTTATACATTTTTCAATAAAGGGGAATGGGGCAAAAGGGTCAGGAAAAGGTCAGATACACAGGGAGAAAATATTCCACTTATCCCTCCCCCCTGTGTCCCCTAGAGAAATTGATAAGAGCCTTGATTATGGCTCAATATATGTCCATAGTTCATTATAGGAAAATCCATAGATGAAAGTATGTCCTTAAAGGGAGAAAAGTCTTGATGTGGGGCAAAAAGGTTCAAAAATCATAAGGAGAGGCTTTGTGATTCCACTGAGCCGAGATATGGAGCTCTGCATCACTGGGGCTGAAGCTTGTCTTTATGTCCTTGGAGAACTATAACTCCTTCCCAGGGCTGGAGCCAAGTGACAGATCCACTCCCCTATGGCCTCATGGGGTGACTGCATCAAGTCCCTGGGTCCTGGGGCTCCAGAAGGATGAAGAAGCAGCAACGGCAGGAGCAGTGCAGCAGCAAAAAGGCTTGGTTTGACAATCAGCTGTTTTCCTTTAAAATATATTCTCAAAAATAAAAAGGTTATTCCCTGAGCACAGGAGCCCGAAATGCAAAAAGCGAGATAGCAGATAGTGTTCGAATTTAGCTAGGAAAAATATGGCACCAAAATGGAGTCATTTCATCAATTCGCGGATACCGGGGCCCGAGGGGTTTCCGTATCCGTGGTTTGAAGAAACCCAGATTCGGCCTCCCTGGGACGCCTGGAAGGCATCCCAGGTGGGCCAGCGGCTGCCCGCAGCCTGGAAAAGGGTGAATTCGTGCATTACATACTAGTGAGTCAGTAAAAGGACACAACGTATCACTATGAAGAGGTGAAGGTTACAATTGAATTAGTCTTTATTTAGGGTTTTGTTACAATGTTTGGGCTGGGGAAAGAAGTGAAAGGAGAGAGCTCAAGGTTGCAAAGAGGCTGCTGCTGGAGCACATTTCATCAGTGCTGGCCCAACAGAGCATCCAGGAACTGCGGAACTCCCTGCAGCTGGTCAGATCAGCTGGAAAGCAGGGGTTTGGGGTGAATTCTACATCACCCTTCCTTGGATCAGACAAAGCTGCCTTGCCCTGAAAAACAACACATCCTGGATCCTATGTTGCTAACTGTTATATACTGAACTGCTTTTGGCCTGCCCCACCATGTTGGAACACGGCTGCTGTCTCTTGGCAGTTGTTTTTCTAAATAAATAGGGAAGACTGCCCTTTGGGTCCCAAAGGGTGCTCATTCCCGGCGATGACATCCTGGTAAACCCAGCTGGCGTTCAGTCTCGGCTTCCATCTGGATCTTCATCTGCAGAAATCTCGAGGGATTGAAAAGGATGGAGCCAGGAATGGGACGAACGGACCTCGGATTTCTGGGAGGCTCCTAAACAGAGCCTGGAAAGGTATGAAATATGTTCAGAAGTCTATTTCACTTTAATCACTTTGTATGCCTTTGATTTGTATGCTGCCCTGAGATCACATCCTGTAAGGCAGGAGAGGCAGGTTGTAATAAAAGAAATGTGTGCTGTGTATTTTTGTCTAAAAAGCTGTTGGTGTCCTGTGTTCAATTGTCTCTTTTTCAGGGCAGTGCTCTCACTCTGAGATTTCTCCTCCTTGAAGGTATCTACACTGTCAAATGAATGCAGTTTGACTGCACTTGAGCAGCCATGGCTCAATGCTATGGGATCTGAAGAGCTGTCATTTGGGGAGGCACTTGCACTCAAGGCCTTATTTATTTATTTATTTATTTATTTACAATATTTATATACCGCTTTTCTCACCCCTAGGGGGACTCAAAGCGGTTTACACATAGATAATGGCAAAATTCAATGCCTTACAACTACAATAGTAAAACCACACATTAGACATAAATCATATTAAAAACAGTACATCACCAAGCAATAAAACAGTCATTAAAACCATAAAACAATCTCATCAGTCAAGTTGCCGTTCCAGTCCTTGTTCCTATAAAATCTGCATACATCTATTGTCTGAAAGCCTGGTCCCAGAAACAAGATTTTATTTTTTTTCTAAAGGTCAGGAGAGAGGGAGCAGATCTTACCTCCTTTGGGAGTGTGTTCCATAGGTGGGGGGCCACAGCCGAGAAGGCCCTGCTCCTTGTCCCCGCCAGCTGCATTTGTGCTGTTGACAGGAGCGAAAGCAGGGCCTCCCCAGATGATCTTAAATTGTGAGGTGGGACATAGGGGCAAATGTGTTCGGACAAGTAAGCTGAGCCAGATCCATATAGAGCATTATAGGTCAAAACCAGCACTTTGAATTGGGCTCAGAGATGGACTGGTAGCCAGTGGAGCTGGCATAACAGGGGTGGGTGGGTGATATGCTCCCTGTATGCCACCCCGGTTAGTAATCTGGCTGCTGCCCGTTGAACTAACTGAAGTTTCCAAACCGTCTTCAAAGGCAGCCCCACGTAGAGCGCGTTGCAGTAATCTATTCGGGATGTAACCAGAGCATGGACCACCGTGGCCAGATCAGACTTCCCAAGGTACGGGCGCAGCTGGTGCATGGGTTTTAGCTGTGCAAAAGTTCCCCTGGCCACCACCGAAACCTGGGGTTCCAGGCTCAGTGATGAATCCAGGATCACTCCCAGGCTGCGAACCTGCGTCTTCAGGGGGAGTGTAACCCCATCCAACACAGGCTGAAACCCTATGCTCTGTTCAGTCTTTCGACTGACCAGGAGGACCTCTGTCTTGTCTGGATTCAATTTCAATTTGCTAGCCCTCATCCAGTCCGACACAGCAGCCAAGCACTGGTTCAAGGTCTGATCAGCCTCCTTAGTGACAGGTGGGAAGGAGTGACAGATTTGGACGTCATCTGCATACAGATAACACCTTACTCCGAAACTCTGGATGATCTCCCCCAGTGGCTTGATGTAGATGTTAAATAACATCGGAGACAGTACTGAACACTGAGGGACTCCACAAGACAATGGCTGTGGAGTCATACAGGTATCACCCAGGAACACCTTCTGAGACCGACCCTCCAGGAAAGACTGGAGCCACTGCAGAGCAGTACTTCCAAGTCCCATTTCTGCGAGGTGTCCCAGAAGGATACTGTGGTCAACGGTACCGAAGGCTGCTGAGACGTCCAGCAGAACCAACAGGGACACACCTCCCTTGTCTAGCTCCCGGCATAGATCATCTACTAAGGCAACCAAGGCTGTTTCAGTGCCATGTCCCAGCCTAAAGCCAGACTGTACTGGATCTAGATAATCAATGTCTACCAAGAACCCTTGGAGTTGCAAAGCCACCACACGTTCCATGACTTTGCCCAAGTAGGGAAGATTGGAAACTGGCCGAAAGTTGACTAATTGAGTGGGGTCCAGTGGTGGTTTTTTTAACAGCAGTTTTATAACAGCCTGTTTTAGGCTGGCTGAAATCTTGCCCTCCTGTAAGGAGGCATTAACCACCACCTTAACCCACTCTGCCAAACCCCTTCTGGCTTCTTTGATCAGCCAGGATGGACAGGGGTCTAGGATGCATTTGATAAGCCTCGCCTCTCCAAGGATCTTGTCCATATCCTCAAGTTGAACTAATTGAAAATAATCCATTAAAACCGGACAAGCAGATGCTCATGTTACATCCTCAGAAACTGCTGTTAATGTGGCATTGAAGTCGGAACGGATCAGTGCAACTTTGTCCACAAAGAACTGAGCAAATGCTTCACAGCGATCTGCCGAGTTGTCAGGGATCTTGCTCTGAGGCAGATTTAATAGTCCTCTGACAACTCGGAACAGCTCAGCCGGATGGTTCTTAGCGGATGCAATATTGGCCGCTAGTGATTTTTTTTTTGCAGCCTTTATTGCCACGTCATTGGTCCTTTAAAAGGAAACTAGATGTGCTAGGACTGACCCGCTACGCTTCCGTCACCACACGCACAATAGCCATCTCTTCTTTCGCTTCATCGCTGCCAGCTCCTCAGTAAACCGAGGAGCTGGTTTAGCTCAGTTACTCGAGAGGGGGCGTTCTGGAGCCTTGGTCATCTCCCTATCCCAGAGAGAGACCAGAACCTCGACAGGGTCACTTACCGAGGAGGCGGGAATATCCCCAAGAGCCTTGTCAAACTACAACTCCCATTTTGCATATGTAACAGATGAATGCATAAGAACCATGGGTGAATGCCTTCTACTAAGTTAACGTTGGATGTTCCCCCCCCCCCCCCCCCGTTGCATTTCTGCATAGAAAACAGATACCTTCCCGTGCCAGCCAAGTATAAATTCCCTCTGACCAATCCAATCTCCAAGGAAATCAATGCATTTTAACATGAGCTAATATTTATGAAATTGAATTTTTGCGAGGAAACTAATGCAGGCCTGTTCGACTTTATGCATTTTTATTAAACTAACGCGTTTTAAATTTAACTGTCATATATTCACGATGACAGACCACTCGTACTTACAGATTAAAATAATATATGTTTGCAGGAGTCGATCGTTAGCCAAACGCCGCGCAGAGCCTGGCTGAGGGGGAGATGACAAATTCATGCAGCTCCTTAATCTGCTTGCTTATGTACATTAGCTGGTAGGTTTGTTTATTGGTAATGATTATTCTGCTTTTAAAAAGGTATTGGGACATAAAAGGGTGGGCTCTCCTCTGGCACAGCAGCTAGGAATTCTAATTTCTGTGGAGAAAGCTCTATTTATTCTATTTGAGCTGAAAATCTTGCTTTTGTTGGGCCCAAGGATTGCCAAAAATAGACTCTGCCTTCTGTTTAAATCTCTTCTCATTAGCAAAGAAAATGAAATGGATACAACGAATATCCCCTTTCTATACAGTGTCCAGTTTGGGGATTGGAAAAGTCAAAATTGGGTACACCAATACTATAATTAATGCAGTCTCAGTCCACTGCAATCGCCTTGCTCAGTGCTATGGAATCCTGGGAATCATAGTTTCCCAAGGTTTTCTCTGTCAAATAATGCTGGTGTCTCATCAAACTACAACTCCTAGGATCCCATAGCATTTGGCCATGGCAGCTAAAGTGGGGTCAGGCTGCATCAATCTTATAGTGTAGAGATGCATCCTTAGTAGTAGTCCCAGTTATAGCAGACCTATTGATGCAGTGGATTTCACCTGTATGTTGACTTGCTCTACACAGCAAGTGAGTCGATAGATCCAATAGGATTTGGATCTTGGGCTACAACTCCCAGAATCCCAGAACACCCAGAAGGGGCCGTAGTAGCACAGCAAGTTGAACCGCTAGCTGAAGAAATACTGCTGATTGGAAGGTTGGCAGTTCCAAGCTATGGGTCGGGGTAAGATCCCACTGTTAGCCCTAGCTCCTGCCAACCTAGCAGTTCAAAAACATGTAATGTGAATAGATCAGTAGGTGGGAAGGTAAAAGGCACCCATACAGCCATGCCAGCAACACGACCAGGAGGGATACGGACAACAGGCTCCTCAGCATGGAAAAATGGAACAAGAGCATCTCCCCATGGCCAGAGTTGAGCATCGCCTCCAGACGCCAGAGATGGAAAAAGGAAACCTTTGCCTTGTTTCTGTATTGTATGTAATCTGCTCTGAGTCACCTCGGGGAGATAGAGCGAAACATAAATAAAGTGTATTATTATTATTATTACTATTATTATCATCATCATCATCATGCCATGCTGGCTGGGGCATCCTAAGAACTGTAGCCTAAATAAAGCAATTTTTCAAAGCTCTGAGTAGATTTGGGATCTATTTAGGAAGAATAATAAAAACGAAGCTAAGCTGCCTGGAGCTATTCCTAGGCCACACCTGCTCTCTGAGCATGCACAAAGTGAATGGGAAGAGTCCATCTGGCATTTCCCCATGCCACTCAGGTGTTTGAGGTCCAATCATTAGAGAGTGGGGGTGCATCTGCACTGTCGAATTAATGCAGTTTGAGGTGACTTGAACTGTCATGCTCTTGAATCCTGGATGTTGTAGTTTCACAAGGTCCTTACACTGCCATATAATGTAGTTTCAAACTGCATTATATGGCAGTGTAAATGGGGCCTGGGGAGGGCAAGATGCTGCCCCTTCTTTGAGCCCCTACTTTTGCCCTCTGAAATGTTTGCTGCAATGGAAGGAAGCAGAAGACAAAGGGGGAACGGGGAAAGAGACACTGGGACATTAGCACCTAAAAAAATGGGACAGAAGAGAAATAACAGCGGCAAATAGGGATAGTTGGAGAGTATGGGGTGGAGCCCCGCAACAGTAACCTTCCCATCTTCTGTGTGATATCGAGCTAGAATTTGGAGGCTCCCACCCAGGAGAGAGGAGCCCTCAGACCCACCAAAGAGGATCCGGAACTTTGCCAAGTGAAGAGGAAGGAACCCAGAATTTTCCCTGAACTTTCCCAAATAAATCTCACCAAGGTTGAAGAAAAGCCACCGAGTTGTTTATTGAGATCCAGCTGGAAAGGATGTCAAACCACGATAGTTCATCAGGAGAGACATGCAAGCAGTACATTTTGGTACATTTTTATAGAAAACAGAGCTGTCAAAGTTCAAATTTCCTGCCTCCCGCCCCTCAGCTGGCTTCTTTCTGATTGATTGTCATTAACAGCTGGGGAGGAGGCGCGGCCGGCCTGGCTGCGCCTTCGCCAATCAGAAAGCCAGCGCCGCTTCCAGCCTGCAACCAATGAGAGCGGAGGAGGGGGTCCTTGGGCAGAACAATGAAAAGAATGTCCAGGTGATTGAGTTAGGCTGATTTAAGCTGTCCAAACGACCAGCAATAAATCCTGAGTCAATAGGGAAATGCACTGGGAAAAAGGTTACTCAAGGTTGTTGATATGCTGAAGATCACAAAAGGTGGCTTCCTTATATTTTCATATATAGACATACGCACAGGGGTCAGGGAGATACATAGGGAATAATGACATAAAGGGAATTTCATATACCCATCCCACCCACCAGAGTCCAAAAGAAGAAAGTTCCATAAAGTTGGCAAAGTTCCTTGAAATTTTGAGAAAGTTGTCCAAAGTTGTAAATCCAGGAAAGGCAAGTGGGGAAAGGTGTCCCAGTGTCCATGAAGTCCTCATAATCATCCACCAACGCTGAAGATCAAACTCTGGGGGAGAACTACAGATCCCTTCATACCAAGGACCAAGGCGGCCAGACCCGTAGCCAGGATTTCGATGGGGGGGGTGAGTTTGTTTCAGGGGGAGGGCTGAGTCTGAGTGAAAGAGGGTCTACCCTAGCAAACCTTTTGTATCGTTACCCCAATACCCCCATGCATATGGGATATATTGAATATAGTGATCAGATCATGATATGAATAAACATAACAGTTTAAATAATGCACCAGCAAGGCCTTTTCGCGAACTACTATGAGAATTTCGGGGGGGGGGGCTGAAGCCCCTCAAGCCCCCCCCCCCGACTACATGCCTGAAGGTGGCCCACCGACATTTTAGGGGTTCCATGGGTTGACCGCGACAGTTCCCCAGAATCAGCAGGCTCCCTGGATGTCCACAAAATGGTGGCAGCGAGGCAGCATCTTTGGAAAAACGTCTGGACTCCATGACACGGTTTTGGGGACAAAAAGGGTTATTCCCAGGGTGGAAAGAACAGCGGAGCGAAACCGAGATGGCCATTAGTTTTAGAATTCTCCCAGGAGAAGATTGGCACCATTTTTGGAGCGATCCATTAACTCGCGGATACATATCCACGGTTTAAGGGAACGCAGTTTTGGCCTCCCTGGGATGTGAGAATCGTATCCAAGGAGGGCTGGCAGCCGTCTGCAGCCCGGGAGAGGAAAGATTTATTGGATGGAAAGTTTGAGGCAGTAAAAGGACACAATGTAACACTATGGAGAGGGAAAAGTTACAAATAATTGATACATTTTATTGGGGGGATTAGTTACAATGTTAGGAAGGGGGGAAAGCAAAGAAATGAGAAGGCTTCTGAGTTGTAGCTGCTGCTGTGGCCACATTCATGCAGTTGGCCCAAGCGGGGCATTGTAGATCTGTGGAACTCCCTGCTGCAGGTCAGATCAGCTTGAAGGCAGGGAGCTCCGCATTCGGTCTCATGTGGAGTGCTGACTTTACCTTCACCTCAGACCCTTCTTCTGCCACCATCTTGCCTTTTCCTCAATGACTACCACTGGGATTTCTAGGTGAATATTTTTGTGGTGCATGTGCGCATATGTAGAGGTAGAGGAGTGTTTGTACCTGCGGGGTCGAAGCAGACTTAATTTAACAGCCATGCCTGATTGAATTTCATTTTCATGCAACAGAATAGATCGCCTCCTGCAATAAATAAAGAGAGCGGAATTATTTGCATATCTTCCTTTGTGGCCCTTCGAGAAATCTCTGCCTCACTCCACATGGAAATTCATCTCTAGGCCTAGAAAGAATGGAATTTATCATAGGTACCCAGTGGGGCTGCAGTGGCACAGCCAATTAAACTGCTAAGCTGCAGAACTTGCTGACCAGAAGGTTAGCGGTTCAAATCCACAGGATGGAGTGAGCTCCCACTATTAGCCCCAGCTTCTGCCAACCTAGCAGTTCAGAAACATGCAAATGTGAATAGATCAATAGGTAGCACTCCGGCGGAAAGGTAACAGCACTCCATTCAGTCATGCCGGCCACAAGACCTAGAAGAGGAGCACTACCCCCAGAGTCGGTCTTGACTAGAGTTAACGTCAGGGGGGAACCTTCACCTTACTCAGTCATTAGCCGGTTTGGTTCTTGATCAAGAGAGAAAAGCAGGATGAGGATAATACATTTGTCCCTGACACATTGGCAAATATCTCTCTAGTAGCCACTGTTTCTAAGTGAAACTGACCCCAGTGAGATTTTGGGCCTGAGCTTTTCTGAAACAGGTTGCCATCAATCCAATCCTTGCAGAAGATCAGAGCATCCAAGGCGCCAAATAGCAAAACTAATTAAAGCTCGCTCGCTAATTGTTGTTTAGAAGGGTGTTGCGGAAAGAAAGAGAGACAGCTGGGGGAAAAGACATTTAGCATCTGCTGGATGCCAATGACAAAAATGGAAGTGATGCAAGGATTTTGGGAGAACTGAAGGGCCCACAAAGCCAATATGAAATGCTCCCCAGATCTGAGAGGAGGAATGGGATGCTCCCATTATGCTTACCAACTCAGTGGCATTGCTACCAGCTCTCCAGCCCGCCCGGTTCAACATTGCATATCTATATATTTAAGTTATATGCTCTATTTGTCCAGCATGGGTCTCAAGGCAGCCCAGAGGAAATAGAAAGACAGTGCAGCACCAACCTTTTGATACAAAAGGTCCTTTCTCACTTTCTGACTACAGTAGTTCTTCCTGATTATTGACTTTTGTATTTTGATTATTCTGATTTTAATTTTTGCGTTCTTTGGTGTAACTCTGCTCAGTTTCCTCTGGTTGTGCTGGAGGACCGAGAGATTTCTGGAGAGAACGCCTCTCTAGGGATCTCCGTGTCCAACAATGTGATTCTGTAATCAGCTTACAGCAGAAGAGATGTGCTGGAAGACTTAGAAATGTCTAGGGAAGCAAAAAAAATAGCATTTTCTTTATTTGTGTCTTTTCACTTTAATGGGAATTCCGTACTCCTAACCATACTGAGACGGGTTGATTGTCAGGTTTGTGCAATGTCCCATGTTGCCCAGCCCCTGCTGTCCTCCGCCGGTGCCACCAGGGGGCGTTTTTACCCAGCATGCTCAACTTGGTCGTAGTCAAGGCAAACTACCAGTGAATTATTTCTGTGTGATACAAATGTCTTGAGGTGGAGAGGCAAACCTTGTGGAGGTGAGCCGAGCCGGAAGACGCAGAGTAAATCACCTGCTGTAATCTATTTAGACATTAACAAGCAACCCCTTCAATTATTTATAGAGATGGGGGGGGGGGACAACCCAACAACACCCGTTTAAATAATTTAATAACCCTTGGAGGGAGGGATTTCAAAGCTGGTGAAGATAATGGGTCTCATCAAGTCCAAGAGGGACTGTATGCGTCAGCCAAAGGATGGGATGACAATGGGTTGGGAATCTAACTTCCAGAACAGCAGAAAACAAGCTTGCTGTGCCTTCTATTTGGCATCCCTCCTCCATCTATGTAAAGATAACTGTATCACATTGAAGCAGAGCATGGATTGAGGGGGCCCTGCCTAAGCAGAGGCCTGCGAAGACCCAAAAGGAGGGTTTGCTACACCTGGCAAGACAATAAGCACCAATAAAAGTTTCCCTATTTCCCAATAAATCTCACCAGGATGAAACAAGGCCACCAAAGTTTATTTTCTATTCCAGCTGGGAAGGATGACGACTGCAGTAATCTGCAAGGGAGCCGGCATAACTTCTGTGCAGGGAACCATACAATATATACAGTTTTTCCCATTCAAATTTCCTGCACCCGTCCCCTGAGCCAGCTTAACTGTGATTGGCTGTGACATCAGTGAGCTGGGAGGAGCGTCCGGGGGCCAATCACTTTTAAACTTGCTGCGACTCTTAACCTCTGCAGGGGTGGAGGACAGATTAAAATGGTCCGCCCTAGGAGACTGATGGATCCGGACGGATTCCTGAGGAATCTTGGGGTTCTTCCTGCCTTGGAGCCTGGCGATTCTATCGACGCCTTGGTAACTCTCTATAATGGGGAGATGTCCAGGGCGATAGATACGATCGCACCCGAACGCCCCATCCCGTTGCGTAGTGACAGGCCATCTCCCTGGTTCACCGGGGAGCTGGCTGTGATGAAGCATACGAGAAGGGGGCAAGAGCGCAAATGGAGGAAATCTCGGGACGTCTCTGATCGAGCACGGGGTAAAGCCTCTCTTAAGGCATACTCCGTGGCTATACGGGTGGCCAGGAAATCATTCACGACCACCCGTATAGCGTCTGCAGCAAATAGATCGTCGGAGCTGTTTCGGGTCGTGGGGGAACTCCTCCACCCACCTGTGGTGGAGGAGGTCACTGATGACCCAGCAGCTCGGTGTCGCGATTTCGCACACCATTTTGCAGGTAAAGTCGCTCAGATACGCCTTGAGCTCGACTCCAATTCCATCGCAGTGCCTGAAGAGGTGACGGAGGCATCTGCTTGTCCAATTTTGTGGGATTCTTTCAGGCTTGTTCTTCCTGAAACCGTAGAGGAGGTTCTTGGGGCTGTGAGGGCGACCACCTCACCTCTAGACCCATGCCCATCTTGGCTCATTAAATCAGCCAGGGAGGGGTTGGTTGACTGGTTTGTATTGATTATCAATGCATCGTTGGAGCAAGGGATTTTTCCATCTGGTTTGAAACAGGCTGTGGTTCGTCCACTCCTCAAAAAAGCTTCCCTTGACTCCACAGTGCTGAGTAACTACAGGCCAGTCTCCAACCTCCCTTTCTTGGGTAAGGTGCTGGAGCGGGTGGTCGCCTCGCAGCTCCAGAGCTTCCTAGACGATACCAACTACCTAGATCAGTCACAGTCTGGTTTCAGGCCTGGTCATGGCACCGAGACAGCCTTGGTCGCCTTGGTGGATGACCTCCGCAGAGAGCTGGACAGGGGGAGTGTGACCCTGCTGGTTCTCCTGGACATCTCAGCGGCTTTCGATACCATCGATCATGGTATCCTTCTGGGTTGTCTCTCTGGGATGGGCCTCGGGGGCGCGGTCCTGTCGTGGCTCCAGTCCTTCCTGGAGGGACGGACCCAGATGGTGAAGCTGGGAGACGCCTGCTCTGACCCCTGGCCTTTGACCTGTGGGGTCCCGCAAGGCTCCATTCTGTCGCCCATGCTTTTCAACATCTACATGAAACCGCTGGGAGAGGTCATCCGGAGTTTTGGAGTTGGATGCCATCTTTATGCGGATGACACGCAACTCTACTACTCCTTTCCACCTAATTCCAAGGAGGCTTCTCGGGTGCTGGACGAGTGCCTGGCCGCTGTGTCGATCTGGATGAGGAAGAGCAAGCTGAAGATCAATCCCGACAAGACGTAGGTCCTCCTGGTCGATCGTAAACCGGACCGGGGTATAGGGTGGCTACCTGTGCTGGACGGGGTTACACTCCCCCTGAAGCCACAGGTCCGCAGTTTGGGTGTCCTCCTGGATTCTTCGCTCACACTTGAGGCTCAGGTGTCGGCGGTATCTGGGAGGGCCTTTGCACAATTGAGACTTGTGCGCCAACTGCGACCGTACCTCGTGAAGGCTGATCTGGCCGGGGTGGTCCATGCCTTGGTCACCTCTAGAATGGATTACTGCAATGCGCTCTACGTGGGGCTGCCATTGAAGACGGCTCAGAAACTTCAATTGGTCCAGCGGGCAGCAGCTAGGATGCTAACTGGAGCTCATTATCATGAGAGGTCTACCCCTCTGTTTAAGGAGCTCCACTGGCTGCCATTTATTTTCCGAGCCCAATTCAAGGTGCAGGTGCTCACCTACAAAGCCCTGAATGGCTTGGGACCACCCTACCTGCGTGACCGCATCTCCATCTACGAACCCACACGCTCCCTCCGGTCATCTGGGGAGGCCCTGCTCGTGATCCCACCTACGTCGCAAGCACGCTTGGTGGGGACACGGGACAGGGCTTTCTCTGTGGCGGCCCCCCGACTTTGGAATGCCCTTCCAAAAGAGCTTCGTCAGGCCCCTACTCTAGCAGTTTTCAGAAGGAACCTAAAAACTTGGCTGTTCCGATGTGCCTTCGCAGGTTAGGAATCCCCATCCCAAGTCCTAGAAGCACTTTAGCACAACCAATGTTGCTGCACACCGCACTTTTAATCCTACGTTCCTCCTGCCATCTCAGCACTTTTAACCCTGTACCCCATTGCGCCGGCCGAACCAGTTTTAATAGTGTCTTGATGTATTGATGTATTGTCATTGTTGTTATTTTGCTTAATTGTTTTGATTTGCTTTGTTTATTGTTGTGTTATGTTTTCTATTGTATTGTGTTTTGAGGCTTCGGCCCGTGTAAGCCGCATCGAGTCCTTTGGGAGATGCTAGCGGGGTACAAATAAAGTTAATAATAATAATAATAATAATAATAATAATAATAATAGTGCGGCTCGCCCAATGAGAGCCCGAGCCCCGCTTCGGCCACTCAGTCAATGGTGTGTAAGGAGGCACGGCAACAGTAAAAAAAATGGACAATAGTACTTAATTATAAGATTATGAATGGCCCATCCTGGACCTTATTTGACAAGCGATCAAAGTGATTGCTGTAAGCCCTCAAGCTTGACCTGGCTATTGTTACAGAGGTTTGAAATAAAAATTTTGTCTGCCCCCTCAGAGCCAGCCCATTGTCAAAAGTTCAGTGATACTGGTTTCCTTAATGGGATGTTCTGGATCCATTCTTCTGGAAAGAAGGATGGCTTTGTTGGAAAAACAATGACATCCCCTTCCCCGCACGGGTGGAAATGTCTTTTGTGAGAAGTGATTAACATGTCCATGGGTCCCTGATACTAAGGTGGCCTAGTCAAAAAGACCCTCCGAGGCCCAAGGAAAGGGGCCATTTGTCTATTGTCCATGCTTGAGAGTATCTGAAAAGTCCATTGATTAAGGGTAGACCCAGGAAGTTTTGCAATACCTGGGTCCTTAGGGGCTGGTCATAGTTCACAAAGAGGTCACTTTGTTTAATATTTTATATAGACGTACATATAATAATTGGCGATATGGGACATATACAGAGTTCATAAAAGGGAAAGGGAGCATGCAAGATTGGGGAAAGATTGGTCCTTGTCACCTGGAGTTCATAAGGGAAGGCATGGTTATAAAATATTATTTACTTGGCATTCCCTTTTCCTAGCCTTAGACAGAAAGGTCTTGGAATCCTTTTATTTGTAGGTCATTGACTGGTATGGGGGAAATTAGCACAGTTTTTAAGTCATGGGTCTGCTTAGGTAGGCCAAAGGTCAAATGCCTTTTGTGACAGAGTTTACAGTAAATATAGTAGTTACCTTTTGTATATGGCAAAAATCTTGATTAAATGTACACACCACCTAACATGGAAAGGGTCCTTGTTGTGGTTGTTAGTTCTTCTGCAGATTGGCCAAAACGTAACTCTTATTATATCATTCCAGCCTGGTGTCCTTGGCAAAACGATGAATTCCCTGATTATAAACTATCTTTTATTTGGGGCGGGGGGGGGGGGGTCATGTTTGACTACAACATAATCTCTGGATCTTTTCTCCTCCAGGCTAAACTTCAACTCCATGGTACCAAGAGCTTGGTCTAGGACCATCTCGGTTGTCGTCTTCTGTTCTGGAGATGTTCCAGTCTGTCAACACATTCCTTACACTGCAATGCCCCGAACACAGCATTCAAGGTACAATCTGATCAAAGCAGGACACCCCACAAGGTTGCTTCCTCTCAATTTGAGTTGAGGCTCAGGCGCACCTTAGCCAATGGGAAAGCCAGCGCTGCTTCGACTTCTCAGCTAATGAAGAGCGAGGAGGCGGTACAAGCGGGAAACAATGAACTGAGAGGAAAATGAGTGGATTAATGTGACTTAATGTGTTGTCCAATTGCCGGCGATAATCCGGAGATTCCTCAAGCTGGCCTTGTATTGTCTTATGAGCGTGAAATATACAAAAGTGGCTGGTGCGGATGCCAAGCCCCGGTAATCTCTAGCCCTTGGTATGGGATCAGTTGATGCTATCTGAGCATTGGTTTCGGCCAAGGGTATGAAGACAAAGGGTGAGGCCGATGGGGCACCCACATCCTCCTGAAGGCAGGATGTTCCTTTGTTGATGAGTGATTGAGTCACCATGGGGTGCTTCCTCTCAGGTGGCCATGCTCCGAGGCCTGAGGGGCACCATTGTTTCTGTCCATGCAAGAAGTCTTTGTTGAGTCCATATAATCAATGGGGAAATCTATCTTAGGAAATGAAGAAGAATTTCCTAAGAATTTGGCATGCTGGGGTCACAAAAAGGGTGGCATTCCATATTTTATACATAGGCACATATATGGGGTTCATAAGGCATACACTGGGAAAGAGGGAAAAGAAATTTATATCAACCCATCCCACCCCCCAGAGTTAATTTAAGGTCTAAAATAATAAAGGAAGTCCATGAGGTTTAGGGGAAAAGTTTCTAAAAAGTTTTCAAAAGTTTTTAAAAGTTCATCAAAGTTCAGGAAAAGTGGCAGGATCCATGGGGGCAAACTGGGAAAGGTTCCCCAGAGTCCATTGAGTCCTTGGAAGTGACTGCAAGCACTGGAGGTCGAGATCCACATTGGAAAACGGACCAGGGTAGCCCATCGGTTTCCTGGGGGTCCCAAGGAGTGACCGCGACAGGTTCCCCAGGTCAACAGGCTCTTCAGGCATCAACGAGACGGCAGCAGCAATGTGGTGGTAGTTGAATTGTTGGGGGCAAAAAGAGTTATTTCTGGGGCGGAGAGGTTAGCGGAGTGAAAGCGAGATAGCCATTAGTCTTAGAATTAGCCCCGGAGAAGAATGGCACCGATTTTGGAGCAATCCGTTGACTTGCGGATATGGGGACCTGAAGGGTTTCTGTATCAGCGGTTCAGAGGAGCGCAGTTTCGGCCTCCCTGGGATGCAAAAATAGCATCCCGGCCGGGCCAGCAGCCATCTGCAGCCCAGGAGAGGGAAAGTTCATGTATGGAATGGTTTGGAGGCAGTAAAAGACACAACGTAACACTATAGAGAGGAAAAAGGTTACAATTGATTTGATAGTTTATTGGGGGGATTAGTTGCAATGTTAGGAAGGGGAAAGAAAGTAAACCAGAAGGAGAATCTTTCGGTTGAAGCTGCTGCTGTGGCCACATTCCATGGAAGCTGGCCTAAGCGGGCAAAGGAGAACTGCGGAACTCCCTGCTGCAGGTCAGATTAGCTTGAAGGCTGGGAGTTCGGTGTTGGTTGTCCTCACAAAGACTGATCCCAGGAAAAAGTGGGATTCTGCTCTAGCTGATCCTATTGTATGTGCTGGTCTATAACAGGCATGGTGTACTGCAGTTGAGAACAACAAGGGAAAACTGATGAGCCTCCAATACTATTTACTCCCACCATGTTAAAAAAAACCCCATCGTGGATCTAGAAGTCTGGCCATCAGCATTAAAAACTCCTAAGAAATGTCAAGGCTGATAAGTTCCTTCATGGATGCATTTTAGAAAAAGCTTTCAATGATGCCAAGGTTAAATATTTTGGTTCATTTTCTCGTGCGTTCTCAAAATAGTGTCTGCCATTATACTAAACAATGCTTGTACATATTTAAAAAATCTAGGTTCTCACTGTAGCCATGCCTTGCCTGGGTTTGCTGCAGGGCTGGGTAACTTGGGCCAGGCTTTAGCATAGCAGGTTAGCCACCAGCTGCAGTAAATCTTGCCAAACGAAAGGTTGACAGTTTGAAGCCTGGGTCAGAATGAGCTCCTAGCCTTTAGCCCAGCTTTTGCCTACCTAGCAGTTTCAGAAACAGCAATGTGAGTAGATAAATCGGTACCGCTTAAGCAGGGAGCTATTTAAGGCAGAGGCAATCATAAGGAAATGCTAGAAAAAATGCTGGCGATCCGATCAAGGAGGAAGTTTACAAACAAAGCTCTTTGGCAGGGAAAGTGGAGCGACAGCACCCACCCCCACCTCCCCAGCCTCCAAGATGCCAAAGATGGGAAAAGTAAGGTTGCTTACCTGTAACCATGTTTCTTCGAGTGGTCAACTGTGAAATTCACACCTGTGGTATTTCCTGCGTCCACGCAGCTGATTCGGATCCTTATTGAAAAGCTTTTGCCAAATCAGGGACTCCAGCCCCGCCCATCCACTCTAGTAATAAAGCCAGGCAGCGGGGCTTGAGGCCTTAGTTCCGTACCGCGAAAGGCAGTTGGAGATAGAAGGCATGACAGAATGCGGGGAGGATGGGCGGGTTGTGTGAATTTCACAGTTGATCACTCGAAGAAACATGGTTACAGGTAAGCAACCTTACTTTCTTCAGCGTGGTCACTATGAAATCCACACCTGTGGTAGACTAGCGAGCAGTCCCATGGATGGTGGGCGTCATGCTAGTGCAGAAAAAGAACTGCTCTCCCAAAAGCCACATGTTTTTTGGCGGCCAAGTCCAACTTCTAATGAGAGACAAATATGTGTGGTGTTGACCAAATGGCCGCCTGACAAATGTCATCCAGTGACACACCATGCAAAAAAGCCACAGAGGTTTCCACTGCTTGAGTGGAATGAGCATGGAACTGAACAGGTAAGTCCAGTCCTGCCATCGGATATGCTAGCTGGATAGCTGCGACTATCCAGGCTGCCAATCTCTGGGTAGAAACCGGAAGGCCTACAAAGTCCTTACGGTACTTGACAAAAAGTCTTAGTGACTTTCGTAATAGAGCTGTGCAGTGGACATAGAAGGCAAGAGCTCTCCGCACATCAAGAAGGTGTAAAGACTGCTCCAGAGGAGTAGAGGGGTTTGGAAATAAGGTTGGAAGGACAATGTCCTGAGACATATGAAACTATGATGCTGCCTTAGGTAAGAAGGAAATGTCTGTGCCCAGCACGACCTTCTCCTTATGAAATTTCAGGTAAGGACTATCGACTCAAAGAGCTGAAAGCTCGCTTGCGCGACAAGCAGAAGTAATAGGCGCTAAAAATGCTGTTTTCCATGATAGATGGGACATGTCAGAAGTGGCCATTGGCTCAAATGGTGGTTTTGTAAGGGAGGAAAGAACAACCTCCAAGAGGGGGACACAGGCCTACTTGCGGCCAGAAATTTCTAAAGCCTTGCAGAAATCGCTTTACAAGAGGATCGGATAAAGGAGAGGGAAGAGAATGCTTGCTTCTAAACAAATCTATAGTTGCCAGATTGACCTTCAAGAATGATAATGAGAGTCCTGAATCTGACAGAGAAATATAAAAAATCCAGGAGGAGGGAAGTGGAAGCAGACAGAGGCTGAACCCCATGCTTTTGTGGAAAAATGCAAAAATGACACCACTTACAAATGTAAGAATGTTTAGTGGCAGGTCTCAGGGCAAGGTCCAAAATACTGGTTGAGAGAGGGCTGAGGCCGGATCTGCCATGCCGTCAACCGGAATTGAGAGTACCTGGGAGTACGGGACTGGGCTGTTGCCCACAGTTAGCAAGTCCGGTCTGAATGGCAACTGAATGTAATAGCTGCCTGCAAGTTGGAGCAGAGTGACAAACCATGTCTGGCGGGGCCACCATGGTGTGATGAGAATGCAATCGACCTGCTCTGCTTGAAGACGAGAGACCACTCTGGACAGCAGTGGCAGTGTTGGAAAGATGTACAGGAGGGCGGATGTCCAATCCAGGAGGAAGACATCTGCCAAACAGCCTGTCTGGTGGTGGTAAGACGTGCTCCAAAGAACTGGCACTTCATGTTGGCGGGAGAGGCAAACAAGTCCACAAGGGGAGTTTGCCATCTGACAAATAGCTCCCATGCATGGGAAGGATGAAGGGACCATTAGTGGTCAGTATAAACTGTTTGACTGAGGGAGCCAGCAAGAGAGTTCTTGATGAATGGCACTGATGGTTATGGTTTGGCTATATACCAGTCCCAGATTCTGATGATGAGGGCAAGCAAAGTGCGATAGTGCATCCCGCCCTATTTGTTGATATAGAATATCACAATCGTGTTGTTGGTGGTAAGCTGGACAATACTGTCCATGAGCAAATGACAGAAAAGGTGCAGTGCCATTTCTACTGCGAGTAACTCCAAATAGTTGATGTGCTCTGTGCCCTCTATGGCCGCCCAAGGACCATGGGTGGTGTGACCCTTGAGGTGAGCTCACCATCCTGAGAGGGAAGTGTCTGTTGCTAAGATTACTGAGGGTCTTGGAAGACATAAAAATACGCCCACACAGAGATTGGAGCGATGAGTCCACTAGTTGAGAGACCTGTGGATGGCTAAAGGGACAATGAGACATTCATTGGGTTTATCCTGCATGAGATGAAATGCCCGAAGAAACCAATTCTGGAGAGGCCGAAGGTGCAAACAGGAGAAAGGAATGGCAGCTGCGGTGACTGCCATGTGTCCCAAAAGGCACTGGACATCCCTGGCATGGATGCATGGCTTCTGCCAGACTCAAAGAGCTAATACATGCAGATTCAGAAACCTGTCTTCTAGCAAGTAGGCCCTTGCGTGCCAGGAGTCCAATACAGCCCCAAGGAATTGGGTTGTTTGGATAGGCTGAAGAATAGATTTTACCTTGTTGATAATAAGACCAAGCTTCTGCTATAAAGACAGAGTAAACTGAATGTTCCTCTGTAGATACTCACAGGACTGTGCACCAACAATCAGCCATCAATATGGGGTAAACTACTACCCCGTGCACCCAAAGATGAGCCGGCACCACAGCCATCTCCTTAGTAACACCTGTGGAGCTGTGGAGATACCATAGTGAAGAACTTGAAATGAAAAGGCCTGACTGCTAGCAAAAAGTGACAAAAATCTACCATCTTGTGGTCTAATCACCACATGAAAATAGGCATCCTTCAAATCAATGCTACTAAACCATGCCTTGCTGGATAACAGAGGGAGGATGGTTGGTAATGACAACATCTGAAATTTGCGATATGCAATATATGAATAAAGTCCTCTAAGGTCCAAAACTGGCCAAAGTCCACTGCCTTTCTTGGAAACCAAAAGGTATTTGGGAAAAAGGGAAAAGAAGGAAACATAGAAAGACGTAAAGAAGCTACTGCTCCTTTCTGAAACAAAGTAATTACCTCCTGCTATAACACAGGAGAAGGAGGAGTGGCCCGTAGAGTTCCTACTGGGGACAGTTTGAGAAATTCAATTGCATATCATGCTCTGTAATCTCCAACACCTATGAGTGAGAAGTGATCTAATGCCATGCATCTAAAAATGATGAGTTGGAGCTCCAAAAACTGGAGCTGAAGGGTTGGAGGCTATTAAAGAAGAAAAACGCATGCTAAAAACGCTGTTGGCCCTGATCTTGTTCTTTCCCTTTAGTTTGTTGTCATCCCTGGTGGAAAAATTAAGTCTCCCAGCTACAGAGGCCCTAGAGTTCTGGCCCTGCTGAGGACTGAAGGAAACAGGTCATGAAGGTTGATGATAATTAAGCTGAGGGGCTGGCCACCACAATCTAGGCTGGAAAAAGATTGTGGTAAAAAGCCAAACTTAGAAGCAGCCTGTCAAATCTTGTGCGTACTTTTGAAGTGAGGGTGTGTATCAGGATGAAACAGACTATGTTCTGCCATGGGCAGTTCTTCTGCCATTGCTCTGCCTTCTTTGGAGAGGGTAGAGGATCTCAGCCAAGCATGCTGGTGGATGGCTGCTGCTGCAGCAGCAAACACCTTTAGTACTGTATCGGTGCTGTGCTTAGACATAGCTTTCTGATGTGAAGCTTAGGTGAGAGCTTACTGACAGAAAGCCCTTGGGAACTGTTGATGTTATAGGGGAAAGAGATCCAAATAAGGTGCTGAGTTATGCCACAAGAGCACCTGATAGGCTGCCATACAAACATGGTAATGAATCATGCAAGTAAGTAGGCTAGCAGTGGGGTGGATCTTATTATCACAGTGGACTGACTTGAGGTGTCTTAGCTTTCTTGGATTAAACAACTTTGACCACAATAAAGTTCAGTTTAGTAGGCTTAACTAACCACTCTGCTGAAGAGGTGTCTATGCAGTAAAGTGCATTTACAAACTTAGAAATTCCAGACACAGATACAGGAGTTGCCTTTTGTTTTTCTCCAAGCTTAAGCAAGTATGGAAGTGCTGGGAGAACTGTACTTGGAGCTTGTTTCTGCTGTTGCTCAACTGAGAAAAGCAGATCCTCTAAGCAATCAAGGAGGAAAAATTAGGTAACACATCCCCTATGGAAGCTGGGATGGAAAAGTCCTCCTCAAGAGGAGGAGAAATCTGCTACTCATAGGAGTCAGAATCTACATCAGACTCATTGACTGGTTCCAGCTGAAAGGAAGCACCAGAATGAGCTTAGGAAAAAATCTTATTAAACTCCTGAAAACCAAAAGAAGGGACTCCAAATCCTTGAGAAGGAAAGGAGGGTGCAGTTTGTGCCTATTCAAAATAGTACCAACCTACCTGTTGTGGCATGGGCCAAGTGGCAGATGGGGCCCAAAAGACACAGTACTTACATTCTGAGCTGTCACTGAAGCTCCCAGGCGGCATGATGCAGAGGGAGGATGGTAGCCCGAAGGCCCCTCCAAGGAGTTATATTCCATGGGCTGAGACCCAAAGCCTTGGCTAGCCATCACTCACACAGGTGGCGTGGCTGCCTTGAGCCTCCTCTCTCCTGAGGGGGGCAAAAGCATGGCAGGGATCGCTGCAGCGTCCACTGCCTTCTGGGGTAAATGGGGCAGGGAAAGCATGGGCAGTGTGAGCAAGCTGTCTTCCAAAAACAGAAACAGCTGAGAGGCTAGGCTGCAACCCAAAACAAAGTTATTGGCACTAAGCCACAGTGGCATTTTGCTGCCACAAGCTCTACCAGTTCCTGGTTCTGTAAAGGGGTGGTAGGCTGTTTAAAAGTCTTCTTCCCTTCTGCTTTCTGAGCAAGGGGAACAGAAGAAAAAGAAGGTAAGTTGCTGCCCATTGCCAAAGGCAAAGAAGCCTGAGCCTCAGAGGACACGGCACTTTTTTTTTGTTTGGAGGGAGGGAGTTTGTCCTCCCACTGGCAAAAAACACAAAGGGGGTGGGAGTCACCCTGGAGCAACTTCCCCTCATACTGGCCTGAATAGGATAAACAAAGGTCCCAGAACACAAGTTGGAATTGCAGTCTGTTAGAGTAGTCAAACTAGAGTCCTTAGGAGAGAACACCGAGTTGTTGCTGCTTTCGCAGACAAAAGGAACTAAGGCCTCAAGCCCCGCTGCCTGGCTTTATTACTGGAGTGGATGGGCGGGGCTGGAGTCCCCGATTTGGCAAAAGCTTTTCAATAAGGATCTGAATCAGCTGCGTGGACGCAGGAAATACCACAGGTGTGGATTTCACAGTGACCATGCTGAAAAAGCCCATATATACATCTCTATTTATGTACAGTTGTCTGTCTTGTCAGTGTATAACGGCATTGAATGTTTGCCGTATATGTGTTCTGTGATCCGCTCTGAGTCTTCTTCAGGGTGAGAAGGGAGGAATATAAATAAATAAATTGTATCCTTCTTGAAGCTGTTGGGCTGCAACTCTCATCATTCTATTTATTTATTTAGAACATTTGTATCCCGTCCTATTCTCAACCTCCGAAGAGGGACTCAGGGTGGCTTCCAACAATATGAAAATACCAATAAAATACACAATTACATAAAATGGTAATAAATATGCATTTAAAAATAGTTCGCCAAGTTTAAAACGTGCTTGTCTCTGCTGTCTAGGGAGTGATGAGGGTTGCAGTATAACATCTGAAGGTTCTGCACAATGCCAACACTCACTTTCATGCTGGAAAGGGAGAAAAACCCTGTGATACACCCCATTTAATGTTGACAGACTACATCAGCCTTGCCCACAGTAAGGAATGCTGGGAGTCATAGTCCTTCATTATTTTGAGGTCTGCTGCTGACCCATCTATGCTCTGCACCAGTAAGAATATGACATAACCCCCCTTTAAGATTGGGAACACACTAGGGTTTTAGATGGAGAATTGCTATTTTATCTCCAATGTTGCTTTCCCGCATTTAAACCATG
This sequence comes from Anolis sagrei, assembly GCF_037176765.1. Classification (NCBI taxonomy): domain Eukaryota; kingdom Metazoa; phylum Chordata; class Lepidosauria; order Squamata; family Anolidae; genus Anolis; species Anolis sagrei. Next base: position 31,151,928 of record NC_090034.1, on the reverse strand, counting down.
GGAAGCAGGAATTCCGCATACATTTATGCTGCACTGAACACCGCAAGACTTCTGAGCAAACAGAGATAGGGTTGTACTCTACTGATTTTTAAAAAGAATCTTTTGGGGGAACTATCTGGCATTCGGAGTTTACTCAATGTTGAACAGGAGACGTTGTTTGTAGTGACAATTGGTATCAAAACCAAATGGGACACCTGGAAAAAGTCTGCTATCTAGGGGACATCTAAAAAGAAACAAGCAAGCCCAGGAGATAAACATTGAATGGTGATGATAATAACAAGCAAGCAATATTGATAATACATGAGCCCAGGAGATAAGCAATTGCAGAGCAAGAGAGCGCTCTGGGGACATTTTCTAGAGATCAGCGTGGAGAACTTGTCTTGCAATTTAAACAATTTAGAAATCTAAGCTTTATTTTCAAAGTGGTCTCAGCAAACTTCTTGGCAGGTGCTACAGGCACCCTAAACTCTTACAATGACCTGAGATGTGTCTACATTACAGAAATAGAGCAGTTTGGTGCCAGCTGAACTGCCATGGTAATAAATATCTTTAAAACAAAAAGAAAGGGGGGAAAAGAAGGGAGGAAGACATCAGAGCTGGAAGACATGCAGAAATGACAATCCAAGGGGTTGGTCAACTGACTCATTTCCCCCAAGAATAAAAGCAGAACCAATCCCTTAGTTTGAGGGAAAGTACCTACTAGAAGGTTGGAGGTAGTAGCTGCACTTTAAGACAAAGAAGGGCGCTGATATCCATCAAAGTTTACCTTATTCCTTTGAAAACTTTGACGGTCAAGATCTAGACCAGTGTTTTTCAACCTGGGGGTCGGGACCCGAGTGGGTTGTGAGAGGGTTTCAGAGGGGTCGCCAAATACCATCAGAAAACACATACTTCTCTATGGTCTTAGGAACCCCTTTGCCAAAGTCGTTCAGGTTCACAGTGCTCTCTGGATGTAGGGGAACCATATCTCCCCCAGATCACTGTCAACTCATCCCAAATCCCTCCAGTATTTTCTGCTGGTCATGGGAGTTCTATGTGGGACGTTTGGCCCAATTCTATCAGTGGTGGGTTCAGAATGCTCTTTGATTGTAGGTGAATTATAAATCCCAGCAACTACAACTCCCAAATGACAAAATCAATCCTTCCCAACCCCACCAGAATTCAAATTAGGGTGTATCGGTATTTGTGGCAAATTTGGTCCAGTGAATGAAAATACTTCCTCCATATCAGATATTTATATTACAATTCATAACAGTTGCAAGATTACAGTTATGAAGTAGCAATGAAAATAATGTTATGGTTGGGGGTCACCACAACATGAGGAACTATATTAAGGGGTTATGGAAGGTTGAGAACCACTGATCTAGACCAACCCAAGAGGCACTGGGTCCTGGTTACATCTTTCTTTTCTTAGCAGATTGGAAAAAGCAGCAAATGCCCCACCGTAAGAAAGTGAAGGGGTGTTAACCCTTTTTTAGATGATCCAAAGCTAACATTATGAAACCAAATTTGAAAAAAAAAATCTGTTCCTGGTTTGAAAGTGTGGTTTCCTGTTTAATTGTGAGGTCCTGACTATGAAAGAAGTTGTTCTACCCCAGAAACTTGGTTGTTTTTGTGGCTGCCACAAACTAGGTTGAATTGCTTGAGACTGGATGGGAGTTATTCATTGAAAAAATGGAACAACGTGCTATAGGTGGATGATGTCCCTCCCACAGAAACAAAGTTTGTGCAGTTTAATCCACTTTTCCTATGTTTTTATGATAGAACCAATGAGGAAATGACATTGATTACTTAGGAACACAAATCATGTTACATAGTGAGATCTATCTATCTGTATTACACTATGGGCCCTTCCAGACGCACCCTATATCCCAGGATCTCATCCCAGGTTTTCTGCTTTAAACTGGATTATATGAGTCTGCACTGCCAGATAATCTGGGATAAACAGAAAACCTGGGATCAGATCCTGGGATATAGGGCCTGTCTGGAAGGGCCCTATGTATATTTATACACATAATAAAAGTGAATGTGTGTGTGTGTGGCTGGGGGGGTGGGTATCGACTTACACAGAAAAACCCGTGCCTCCACAAATAGCTATAGCTCCCACTACTCAGGAGAAACCATTGGCCCTCGCTCCAATGACATGGCAAGTTATAGAGAGTGCCCTAAACATGTACAAGGGCCCTGCCAATGTCCTCCACAAACACCATACTACCCACCACCCAAGTGAAGGTTTTCATATGGGGACTGCCTCTCCCTTAACCCTTTCCTATTCTTTTCTATGGCGCATAGCACACAGAGGAATTGATCAGCAACAGAACATACTAGAGAGGTTTGGGGAGAATTCACGATTATTTATAGGAGTTGTAGGAACTGGGATGTATAGTTCACCTGCAATCAATAAATACTCTGAACTCCACCAAAGATGGAATTGGCCCAACCTTGGCACACAGAGCTCCCATGAACAACAAAAAATACTGGAGGTCTTTGGGGGAAATTCACCTTGATTTGGGGGAGTTATAGTTCACCTATATTCAGAGTGCACTTTGAACCCAAACACCGATGGATCTGGACCAAACTTGGCACACATACTTGATATGCTGAAATTTGATTACTGGAGGGATTCGGAGGGAACTGACCTTCCTTTCTGGGAGTTGAAGTTCACCTACAACCAGAGAAACTGTGACCTCCACCAATGATGGACCTGGACCAAACTTGGCACACAGAACCCCCATGACCAATTGAACCTAATGGAAGGGGCTAACTCACCATAGTGGGAGTTGTAGTTTACCCTACAGCCAGAGAGCACACTGAACCCCACCGATGATGCATCTAGAGCAAACTTGCCCAACATAACAAACTTTAAGTACTGATTATTTTTCGGGGTTAACCTGGCATGATGTGAGTTGTAGTTCACCCACAACCTTATGCGAACCCCCATGACTAACTCAACCTACTGGAGGAGTTTCAGGGGACTGACTCACCATAGTGGGAGTTGTAGTTTACCCTACACCAAAATTGACTTTTTCAAATAACTTGGGCAATGCCATGTACCCAAGTTAGTAATATAATAAAACTTTATTTATATCCCACCCTATCTCCCCATAGGGACTCAGGGCAGTTTACAACAAATATCAGCAAACATTCAATGCCATAAGGTACAAGACAAAAAATAAAATAACCAAAAACCACCCAAATCCAACAAACCAAATCGACATCTCCGCGATTTGTGTTCTTGGGTTATAATTTATATATATATATATATATATATATATATATATATATATATATGTGTGTGTGTGTGTGTGTGTGTGTGTGTGTGTGTGTATTTATGTATGTATATATGGAGTTACACTTAAAAATGTCCTTGTTCTGACTTGCAAACAAAGTCAACTTCAGAACAAACCACTAGAACTGGTCTGGTTTGTAAGTTGGGGATGGCCTGGACCCAGGGGTGGCTCAACCCATTACGCAAAGTAAGCATTTGCAGTATAGTTGATTTTGCCCAGGGGCACTCTTGAGGCGCTCTTGGGGGAAAATAGACCTTGACATATGCGAGTTGTAGTTACTGGGATGTATAGTTCACCTACAATCAAAGAGCATTCTGAACTCCACCAATGATGGAATTGAAATATGGCACACAGAACTCCGACGACGAACAGAAAATATATATCAGTGATTGGTGGGGGCGGGGGGTGGGTGGGCGAAGGGGCACCAAAATACTGTTTGCTTACCGTTGAAAATTATCTAGGGCCGCCTCTGCCTGGACCTTTCGGCTGCATTTTTAGAATGCCCTGCAAATCTTTGCCTGAAGCCAGTGCCTCCCATCTAAGGCTTTTAGGATTGTGGGCACTTTGGCGTAGGGCTGTCGGGCCTTCAAAACACTGCTATTGCAACACGGAATGAACTGGATCAGTCGGCCCAGCATGTGTCTACATTGGCTATGTAATGCAGTTCAAAACCGTGCAGATGGGGCTGCTGTCCTCCTTGTGAGGGCCCTTCCAGACAGGCTCTATACCTCAGGATCTGATACCTGTTTCTGTTTATCCCAGATTATTACCGGGCAGTGTAGACTCCTAGAATCCAGTTTAAAGCAGAAAACCTGGGATCAGCTCCTGGGATATAGGGCCAGGAGCAAGTTGCAATCTTCACCTGGGACCTTGGTCTGGGGACCTAATACCAAGCCTATAGCCAAGGGGGCAGTTTAGGGGTTCAAGCCACCCCTGAAAATGTTCAGGTTAAAAAAATACAAACTTGGTCGACTCATGGATGTTCACTGGTTAACGAAATCCCCATGTCAAGTCTGTGAGAAGCAAAAATTAGATTCTCTCCAGCACTGCAAGCACTGTCTCAAACAGATTTTGATGATTCACACTATTACCTACCTACCTTTCTACCAATTTACCTTGCAATAGCTGCAATAACTGACATAGTGGAAGCAACCAAGTTGGCCTACTCACAGCTGGCAGGCAAAGGGGAGCTGACCTGGATTGCAGGTGAAAACTGAGGAAACTGAGGTGCTGCCCACTGATTCATCTAATCCAGTAGTTCCCAACCATTTTTTAAACCAGGGACCACTTTGGCCAGGGACCACTCTCCAACATTAGTACCAAAAGGTTTATGAATCAGTTTTTGGGTCAACTTTAGATTCGGTTTGGGGTGCTGATTCAGAAAATTGCATTGGATAGACCACATCAGCTCTAGTTTCTGATACAGAACATATGCCATGGTCAGCAACAGGGAAGGAGTGGAAGGCGTGAAAAGAGCAGAAATAAAATTGAAAAATAAAGAGGAAGGAGGCTTGCGGACCAGATTTTGTCCTTGTGGCCCAAAGGAAACCATGGAAGAGAAGCAAAGACAAGAAGCTGTTTCATTGCTAGACCTTGGACTTTTTATGAACACAATTGTTTCTGATGACCAAATGAAAGCTCAATTAGTGGAAAATCCACAGGCTCCATTGCCAGGATATGCCTTTCCTGTGGATAAGAAGGGGCAACCCAAATGGTTCAGCAGATTTCCCTGGTTAGCCTACTCCTTTCAGGTGCAAGGTGCAGTCCAGAAGTACTGTGTGGTGTTTGGAGGGTGAAGGTGGGGGTAAAGGTGCTCATCAGAAGCTTGGTGCATGGGTTGTTAAACCATTTGTGCAATGGAAAGGTGCAAGGGAAGTATTAACCAGAAAACAGAGTCCCATCAGAACAACTTGTGCTTCACTGAAAGCTTGCTAATTCACAGTGGAAAATGCCTTGATGGAACCCATAATCATGATAATAAAGGAAATCAAGAGAAAGCAGAGGAAAAGAGAAAGAAACTTCTGCCAGTTGTGGAAAGTTGTCCTTTGTGGCTGTCAAGAGGGAGCAATGATTCAGGTCTGGTTAACTGTGAGGAACCTTTGCACAGTGATGGTGATTTCAGGGCTTGGTTTAGATCTCAGGAGACACTGGTGTCAAAAGTCATTGCGAGGCAAAAAGTTTCAACCCCTGCCGAATGTTTGTTTCTGGCTCTGGGCCTGGGACCCAGGCCCTTAGTGGGGAGGGGGTGAACCCCCCAATCAATTTGTCAGGTAAAAAGAAAGGCCTGGTTTCCTCATGAATGTTAACCCAATCCCCCTGCTAAGTCTATGAGAAGCAAAAATTAAACAAGTCCCTCCAGAACTGCAAGCACTATCTCAAGCCAATTTTGACAATTTATTCACACTGTCATTACTTGCAGCAATAGCCGATAGAGTGGAAGCAACCAAGTTGGTCCACCCATATTCGGCAGGCAAAACCTAAGAGGGGTGTGTGTGGATTTGAAGGCTCTCATGAAGGAGACCAGACTTGGTGGGGGCAGTGGACAGGGGTGGAGCGGCAGGCTATTTAAGGCTGCTCTGCCCCCCTGCTGTGCTCTTGGCTTCAGCATGAGGGAGGAGGCAGGTTCCTGATGGGGGGTGAGGCCTTTCCCTCCTTGTTCCCCCCTCCCCTTTTCCAGATAATAGGGTTCCCATTGCTATGACTATATACAGGTCGTTTTCACTTTTAAACATTTGAAAACATACATAAGAAGCACAATGGGGCAGGAAAGACTTTCTGGACTTGCTCTCATGAGTGTCCAACAAAGTTTATCAATGGAGCCTGATTTCTGTCAAAGTGTTCTGACACAGTTTCCAACAGATGTTGTGGTATTCTTTTGTAACTAGGTAAAAGGTTAAGGTTTCCCCTTGACATTAAGTCCAGTCATGTCCAACTCTGGGGGGTGGTACTCATCTCCATTACTAAACTGAAGAACTGGCGTTGTCTGCAGACACTTCCTAGGTCATGTGGCCAGCATGACTACAAGGAATGCCATTACCTTCCCGCCAAAGTGGTATCTATTGATCTACTCACATTTGCATGTTTTTGAACTGCTAGGTAGGCAGAAGCTGGGGCTAACAGTGGGAGCTCATCCCGCTCCCTGGATTCAAACCACTGACCTTTTGGTCAGCAAGTTCAGCAGCTCAGTGGTTTAACCTGCTGTGCTACCGGGGGCTGCTTTACAACTATAAATTACCAATTAACGGTAATTTCAAGTTATTTTAAAACTTGAAACTTTTTAACTAAAATCGAAAACTAATTTAATTAAGTTTATGTAAAAATACAGAATGAACCATACTGGGTTGTTGTGAGTTTTCCGGGCGGTATGGCCCTGTTCCAGAACCATGCTCTCCTGACGTTTCGCCTGCATCTATGGCAGGCATCCTCTGAAGTTGTGAGGTCTGCGGGTGCCTGCCATAGATGCAGGCGAAACGTCAGGAGAGCATGCTTCTGGAACATGGCCATACCGCCCGGAACACTCACAGCAACCCAGAGAGTCCGGCTATGAAAGCCTTCGACGATACTATTTACATTATTTTGTGTTATGGAACTGCTCTTCATGATTCGCTAAAAAAAGTTTCAACCCCCCACCCCCGAGAATCTTTTCTGGCTCTGGCCCTGCTGGGACCTACCTGTCAGGGCTGTTGGGAGGCGAAATGTGAGGCTGGGGCCGGGAGGAGAGAGGAAGGCGGGCATCGATTAGTATGAAAGCCGCGTCGGAGGGAGGGAGGGAGGGAGGGAGGGAGAGGCGAAAAGTCCAGGCTGGCTCCCCCTCCCCACTCCCTCTTTCGCCCTCCCTCCAATCGCCCCCAAGATGGCCGCCGATGCGGGATCGATGGTTCAATACCGTCCGCCCTGGGCTCTCCTCCGCCGGCTCCAGGTGAGCGGCCTCGGCCGGACCGCGCGGCGGCGCCTCTGCTGGAGGAGAGGAGAGGAGAGGAGAGGAGGCTGGGAAAGGGAGGGAGGGGGCTTCCGGAGGGAGGGAGAGAGGCAGAGGAGCTGAAGGAGGGAGGGAGGGAGGGAGGAGGGGGTCCTGCCGGCGCTCTTCTCCCTCCCTCCCCTCCCCCATCGATAGGTATTAGAAATTGATTCGCCGCCGCCGCCGCTGCTGCTCTTTGTTCGGTTGCCTCATTGATCCCGCCGCCAGGAGCAGCGCCACAGATCGGGAGAGAGAGAGAGAGAGAGAGAGGCGCAGAGGCAGAGAGGGGCACCCAGGCGGGTGAAGGAAGGCAGGAGCCAGCCCGGGCCCAGGAGCTGCATGGAGGCGCCGCCGCCGCCGCTTCCCGCTGCCGCCGCCGCTTCGTCGTCCTGCTCTGCCTCCGGCTCGCAACTCCTCCGCGCGGCCCAGGTGAAAGCCAAGGGAGGCGAGGCAGAGGGGCTCCAGGCGTGGGCAACTTTCCCAGTCCCTCGTTTCTCTCTCCTTCCTTCCTTCCTTCCTTCCTTCCTTCCTTCCTTCCTTCCTTCCTTCCTTCCTTCCTTCCTTCCTTCCTTCCTTCCATCCATCCATCCATCCATCCCTCCCTCCCTCCCTCCCTCCGCGTCCTCCTCTCTCTCTCTCTCTCTCTTTTGGCGGGAATCCCTCGGCTCTTCCGCAGTTCCCGCAGATAAGGCTCGGGACAGTGCCGCCTGAGGGGAGGAAGAGGAGGAAGAGGAGGAGGCAGCCTGCGCGCGCGCCCCGACGCCACACGGACGGAGGGAGGGAGGGAAGGAAGGAAGGAAGGAGAAGAAGGAGGGCTCTCTTCCTTTTTGTGTGTGTGGGGGGCGGCGGGGGTGGGTGCCTCGCTCTCCCCGTGGGAATGTCCCACCTGTTTCCTAAGAGGGCCCTCACCTGCCCCTCTCCCCCAAAGCTGGCGCCAAGAGTTCTGTCAAGGTGGCAGGCTGAGAAAGAGGGGAATCACCTCCTTGCTTGCAGCCCCCTCCAAATGCCCGCAGGAGGAGGCCGCCTGCCTGCCTGTTCCCACTCCAAAGCCAGCCTGCCTCCCTCAACCCCCATGGCCCTACCTGGTCCCCCCACCCCCTCCCAAGAGGCCTGCACTGGGGCTGTTCTCTAAGGCCTGGCGCTCTTGCCCTTGTGATTGATGTGCCCTCACTCCCGGGATGACAAGAGCCCAGCTGAGAAGGAAAAGGAGAGCCCAGGTAGGAAGGGAGGGAGGGAGGGAGGGAGAGAAGGGCTGCCACTCTTGCTCAGGGACTTGCCACTCTACCTTCAGGGCCAGCACATCCCAGGCAGAGTGGTGAGTCCTCAGACTGGGCTGTTTCTGTCCCCAAAGCAGAGTTCCCTTCCACTTTGCCTTGAGGGTTGTGGGGAAGGAGCAGAGCGGGAAGTACACCCAGTTGTGATGGACGTTGCAGAGCTAGGACCCAAGGACTTAGGAGTGTTGGATTTCGGGCATGCGGGCAGGTTTCAAAGTCTCCCAAAGTCCATCGTTGTATCATTTGCCTTTGCATTTCCCCAGCTCCTCCGTCTGCCCGGGCTGTTTGGAACACAACTCCCATCCTCCCCAGATGGGGCACTGGGGGCTGTGGTCCAACTCACCAGGAAGATGCTTTGGAGATTTGCAGCGGAAGGCCAACTTGCCCAATCCAGATTCTTCCTGTAATGCCTCCAACACATAGAGCAAGGGTGGGAAACTTTTACCTACCATAATGCCTTGGACTACAACTCTCACAGCCCTTGGCTCTTGGTTTTATTTTCTTAACTGATTGTAAGCCTTGCATGGTCAGGTCGCATCGTCCAAAGCTGGGCAGTATTTTGTTTGGGTTGTTGTGAGTTTTCAGGGCTGTATGGCCATGTTCCAGAAGCAATCTCTCCTGACATTTTGCCTACATCTGTGGCATGCATCCTCTCACAACCTCTGAGGATGCCTGCTACAGATGCAGGTGAAACATCAGGAGAGAATGCTTCTGGAGCATGGCCATACAGCCCTGAAAACTCACAACAACCCAGTGATTCTGGCCATGAAAGCCTTCAACAATACAGTGTTTTGTTTCCCAAGCTTTCATTCAGAAACAAAGAATGGACATTCCTATAAAAGGTTCATGTCTCAAAAGTGCTTTCGGAAGATCTAGAGACCTCTGGAGTTGGCCCTGGAGTGCACCCTCTTTCAACTGGGAATGACTAAGTGATCAACCATTGTCAGTTCCCTGCCAAACTGGTTTGGAAAGCACTCTCCATTAATGCTGGGTCAGTAGCAAACTTTAGAGAGACTTGCTGTTTAACGCCCCCCCCCCTCCCCTTGGGAGTGGAGACCAACTCACAGCTGTCTGTTGATATTTCCATGTTATTTTAAAAATTGTGGTGAGCTTGTAGCCTCCAAACATACAGACTATTAAATTACTGTGTGTTCAAGTGTTCCACTGACTTTTCTTGGGATGTTGTGTATCTCAAGTTGAGGTACAGCAGCCATTTGAGGCTCCTGTCCAGTTTGCAAGCCTTATGGTCATTTTTCCTGCAAAATGTGTTCCTATAAACCAAGGCAATTTCTCCTCTTGTAGCGTACAGTAGATTGTTCTCCCAGGGCACATTTAGCCAAGTTTCTCTTTATCCCCTTCAATGCATTGCTGTAAATTGGGTCACCTGCAAAGAGATCCAGCTCTTTTGTGAGGCAGAGCAGCAGATGCTGGGAAAGCATCCCTGAAGCTAGCTTTGGTACAGCTAGGATCTGCCCCACGGCCAGGATTGGAGGTGGATGTCATTGCCAGGCAAGCAGACAGAAGAGAAGAAGGCACCAACTTTCTTCTTTACGTCTGGTAGCAAACTCTCTTGAGCAGCCCTGCTTGTGAGCCTCACCCCCTTAAGAACCCTGTGTCTTCTCATGGGGAAGAGTGCCCAGTGAGAATGTGGGCATTGCTTATGCCAGGCAAATGGCAGCCCCTCATTAGCTCTACTCTCCAGCAGATCTGTAGGCTTTAATCACTCATAAAAGTTTTAGCTGTCTGTGCAGGCTGTACATAAGTGGATTGGAGTGTCTAAGCTGAAGCTGCTGCTTACCGTTGCTACTACAAAAGAGAAGAGCACTTGATTTTATATGGGCATTAAAACCGGCTTAAAATGCAGTGTGCTTCGTGGGGGATGGGGGTTGAGGGAGGGGGGAAAGAAAATTTAGGTGCAATTTCATGATATTTCAATAATGTATCAGTGGTTTGAGAATTTAATGCGATTCATCTTTTAAGGAGATTATTTGTTATAGCTGCAATGCCAAGGCCTAAATGGATTGCAGGTGGTAGGGGTGGGGGCTGCCTCATATCACTCTCCATTGCTAGCATTAGGGTTGGGTGGGTGATAGAAGGGATTAGACACCCCCTCCCCCCACTGCCTGTTATATGATCTGGTGCATACCTCAATGCATTGTGCATATCTTCAAAGAGGAGGATCCCGTCAGCTTGTTACTGATGGAATTAGCAATGGTCTGAGATATTTCCAGGTGTATGTTGGTTTCAGTGGCACCTCAAGTTAATTGCTCTACAGATGAACATGTGCAATTGTGTCCACCCTTAACTGTGTGTTGAAAGATGGCGGCTTGTTTCTGATTTGTGTTTGGGCAGTGTCCATTCCCAAGGTTTTGCCTGAACTCTCTTCTTTGTTTTATTTACCATATTTCTGTCCTGCCTTTCTTGAACCTGAAGGTGACTCAAGTTTTGAGTCCATGCACGTAGGTGACTGGTTCCTGAATTAGGTGATGTTTGCTTCTGGAGCTGTATCTCTGGCCATGCTCAGTCCAGAGTTTGGAAAAGTTTCTTTTGTGGACAGTGACCCTCAGAATGACCTAGTTGGCATGGCCACTCACAAATAAAATACTTTCCTGAGCTCTGCTGCACCTAACAGTTGGGTGCAGAGCCTAGGAATTCTGGGAGCGGTGGTCAAAAACCCCAAGTTTTCAAAGTTGTTTTCAGATCTCACTATCCTTGGAGCTGTGGACAATTATTGCCAATGTGTTTCCCCCTCTTTCATCACAATTTTGCAGACAGTGAAACAAGTGACAGAATCCAACCTTGTGACTTAAGAACCAGTGGCATTTGAAAGTGAAGGGTGACCATCCTGTGTACAACTCCTCACTGGGACTGAGAGGGACTTGCCCAAGGTCACCCATTCAGTTTCTATGGCTGAGCAGGGATTCAAACCCTGGTCTCCAGAATCATAGTCCATGATCTTTGATGTCTTCAAGTAGGAAAAATATTGCCTAAAACACCCGAGTGCCGTTTCTGCTAATCTGTGTTAGCAATCGTACGGCAGAGGGACTAAGGTTTGGTATAAATCCTCTTCATCTATATCCAGGACATAATTCTCTATTAATAATATTAATAATTTATTTATAGACCGCCCTTTCACCCCAAGGGGACTCAAGGCGGTTTACATACAAAAAGGCAAACATTCAATGCCATAATCTAATTCAAACACATCAAAATAATACAAAATAATATAAAATGACATTGGTAAACATTTGGTTGTCTGCTTTTAATTCACATCTGTATTTGAAGGGAGCCTTTGCATGGTGTGCTGAAAATGATGTAGTAAAATCGTATGTTGCAAGGTCCATCGTACAATTTCTTGCAGAGCTCAGTAAAGGTACTTATTTTGGACTGAAGCTACCCAAATCTTTCCCTCACTCTGCAAGGAAATCTGCAACAGTCTTCATGATGCAACTTTTTGAAAGTGGTTTCTCATGCCTTCAGGGATGGAGTTAGGTCATTTTAGACTTCAAATAGGTAAGGCTATTCCTCCATCCTCCTTGTCCCGCAGACAGCCATGTGTGCTAGCTGATTCCCCTGTTTTTGCTTGGGTGCCTGGTCTGGTGTCCCAAAGTCTTGCCTGGGTGGTGCCATTGTGTGCCTCCTCTACAGACTCAATGGCAGCCTGCATTTGACAGTCCAGCCTTAAGTCCTTTGTCTCTTTGATCAGAGACAAAGTTGATGTCAGCAAAGGGACAGGCAGCATTGTGTGGGACTAGCATATGTGTCTGATGGTGGGGATTCCCCAAATTAAACTAAGATACACAGGTGAATTACTTTTTCAACCGTGAAATGCTTAATTCCGCATTCTGAAGAGATGGATACAGATTTGATTAACTTAATTTGAAAGCTGTCTTGAGAGGGCTTGGTCCTGAAAGGTGATCTAAAAGTGCTTTCAGTAATGTGAACAGATCTTGCCAAGAAAACCCTATGACAGGTTTGCCTTCAAGTTGCCACAAGTTAGAAAATAATTGAAGGCACACAAGTCACACTGAATCCAACGGCACTTGCTTCTGAGTAGATATGCCTAGAGCTGGATTCTTAGCCATCATAATTTCTGCAGGCATTTGCCTCTATATTATGTGCAGAGTCAGTGATGCTACAAATTTGCCACTTTTGAACTAAAAACATACTTTGCACTAAACTTTCTCTCAACTCTGTTGTGGGTCTTTTGACAAAGTCTCAATATATATAGCAATGGTTGGCACATTTCCCTTTGCTAAGATGTTCTGTTGAATTCAGCGTGGTTCTCTCCTGTGTTGACATACATAGATTTGTTTGATCCACCCTATATTTCTGCAAAGACAATCCAGACTTGCTTCATAAAATAAAAAGTAAGCCAAACTTTGCGCCCAGTGCCAGCCCCATGAATCTATTGGGCTGCTCCTGCTGTGCAGTTTGCCCCATGGTGGGCTACTGCTAGGGAAACCTGAAACAGAACAATAGATTATTCCCCGAAAAGGCTTTCTATTTGTACACAGGATTTGGGGACGCTGGTATTTGGACAACCTTGACAAATGGTGGCACATGTAATACATGCTGATAATGCGATAGCCCCGGAGTGCTTTGATCACCACGTTTGTTCAGCAAGTGCTCTCGGAAATGAGCAGAGATAAAAATTCTCTCGGAGATGGTGCTGGGCATATTTCATTAGGTTTGGGGAACAGTCTTAATAGTGGAATATTGCTAATGTTGTATTTCTTTCAGTGTTTTCTGATAGTCCTGCCTAACCAGATTTATTCATTTAGTAATTCTTCCCCTTTCATTTCAATTCATGAATTCTACTCTGTTTGACCATAGGCAGTGTATGTTCAGCATTTTTATTGCTTTGGGTAGTTTATTTTGGTTTGGCTAATGAAGCGGAGGGGCAGTATTCTTTTTTCAAGGAGTCTCTGTCTCTTTAGTGTACAGAACAAAGGGTTTGACGTATGGTTGCAAAGGCCAGTTACTCTTGACAGTGGGCACTCTCTACGCACTCTTGACCAGCTGCAAAGACTGCTCAGGCTACATTAGGACTGCAAGGGAGCTGGTGAGTTGGTGGGCTATTAGTTGTGGTAATTTCACAAGTCTGTTGTATGCAGTGTATCTCTTGAATACCTGATACTAAGGACTCGCAACTTGGAATGGACTTGCCCTTAATGATCTGCTTGAGAAGTCTGTGAACAGGAGATGAACACAGGAGTTGTGCTCTGCCCTTTACAGCTAGACCATTCCTCTAGACAGGAGTTCTGTTTTGTATCCTCTGTATTCCATGTTGGCTCAAATGAGATGTAGTTGTTCTTTAAAAAGGGATCTTTCTAATTGGTTGTCTGCTGTCAAGGAACTGAATGTTTAATTGGAGGGTTTGGCCATGCATACATATGTGAGGGGAAGTCATAGGGAGGAGGCAGCAAGCTTGTTTTCTGCTGCCCTGGAGACTAGGACGCAATGGAGCAATGGCTTCAAACTACAGGAAAGGACTCCACCTGAACATTAGGAAGAACTTCTTAACTGTGAGAGCTGTTCAGCAGTGGAACTCTCTGCGCTAGAGTGTGGTGGGGACTCCTTCTTTGGAGACTTTTAAACTGAGGCTGGATGGCCATCTGTCGGTGGTGCTTTGAATGCGATTTTCCTGCTTCTGGGCAAGGGGTTGAACTGGATGGCCCACAAAGTCTCTTCCAACTCTATGATTCTTTGATTTCTGGTTTGAAAAAGCAAAGGGGTTTCTTCTGAAGTAGCACTTGGCTCATATTTTTTATGTGGAAATGGGAGTGCCTGAGTTGTGTTCTCCAATCAAATTAGCTCTCTCAGGATACCTACTGAATAAATATGAAATAGACATTTTGAGAGGTACTGATATACGAGAGTAGATCAAAAGGTTTTTCCTCCTGTGTCATAAAAATGTTATGAATAAACCTATAACAGCAGAAGTAGCTACAGATCATAGCCTGAACTGTCCTCTACTCAAGCTACCCTTCAACATAGTCACCATCAATTTGGACACATTTGCGCCATCATTTAACCCAAGAAGCAAAACTTTTTGGAAAAAATTCAGGGTTTTGATTTGTGACCCATGATTATCCCCAAGTTTGATGTTGCTTTAACATCATTGAAGTCATTGAATCTGAAAACATGTAGGTTGTCTTTCAGGGGTCCAAGCAGGTTAAAGTCAGACGTGGCCAAATCATAAACATTCTTCAAACGATGAAGGACTTCTTTGGCCAGAAATTCAATGATGGCTCTTTCTTTTAGCTTCAGATTTATGGTTCTAATCAGTCAATCAGAAAAAGAAAAGGCTATATCACTAGAATAAGGTTACCTCTATCATATCATACATAGATAGTCCAGTAGCAGGGAAAGAAATAAAAGTTAGAGTGATGGAGGCATTACTTTTTGACCCACCCATGTATAAATGGGAGAGCTAGCATGATGTAGTGGTTTGAATGTTGGACCGTGACTCTGGAGACCAGGGTTATTATTATTATTATTATTATTATTATTAACTTTATTTGTACCCCGCTAGCATCTCCCGAAGGACTCGATGCGGCTTACATGGGCCGAGGCCTCAAAAACAACAACATAACAATACACATAACATTATAAAGCAAATCAAAAACATCAAGTAATACATGATGAACAATACACCATAAGAGCCTTGGAAACCCACTGTTGATCCTTGCAAAAGTCACATTCTCTCAGCCGCAAGGAAGGCAAAGTCGACCCCCTCTGAACAAACCTTGCCCAGAAAGCTCTATGATAGACTTGCCTTACAGTTGTCCTAAGTAGCAAAGTCCTAAGTTGTCCTAAGTAGACATGAAGGCATGCAACAATAACAATATAGGAGAGACCGTTTGGGTTGGGAGAGAGGCAGAGTTGTGCCCAGCTTCCTCCACCTGGCTGCATTGTAGGGTCTGGGCAGAGCTATGTAGGGAGACACTAGGCACTGCCTTTGCAGTGCCCCTTCAAAGCACTGGCCTTGCTCTAAGCCCTCATTCTGCCAGGCTCAGTCCCCAAGAAGATACCAGCCTTCTGGAGGGTGTCAGTGCCTGATGGAGTGTTTTCATTGTTCTGGCATTTTAGGCTTTAAAAATGTGGACTGTTGATTAAAATATTATCTTGGCGTGATATTCTGGAGTGCATAAATTTTACATATATATCAGCTAGTTGAGACATCCATTAAATGCCATGACAGCTTGACTTATCTAAATGTGCTATCATTTAACAAAGTGTCAAAATTCTTCTTTATCCTTGATGACAGCAGTAAATAAGCAATCAGTTCTATTAAGTTTGGGAAACTTGGGGATAATCTATACACATAATAAAAGTGAAAATATGTATGTGTGTGTGTGGCTGGGGTGTCCATTTAAACAGACAGGCTCCTACTTCCACAAACAGCTATAACTCCTGCTACTCAGGAGACACCATTCGCCCTCCCTCCAATGACATTGCAGGTTATAGTGAGTGCCATGAACATGTCCAAGATCCTTGCCAATGTCCCCCACAAACACCACACTGCCCACCACCCAAGTGAAGGCTTTCATATGGGGACAATTCCATCCTACATTTTATACGTTTCCTCCACCATAGACACCCCAGTGTTTCTGACTTTCCCCATTGATGTGGAATTTGCACAATCCCACCCCTTAAACTTTTCTTATTATTTTCTCTGGCACACAGATCTAAATCAAACTAAGCAAGCATACCTAATATGCCAAAATTGGATTACTGGA
This sequence comes from Anolis sagrei, assembly GCF_037176765.1. Lineage (NCBI taxonomy): Eukaryota > Metazoa > Chordata > Lepidosauria > Squamata > Anolidae > Anolis > Anolis sagrei. The sequence continues at coordinate 31,135,661 of NC_090034.1, read as the reverse complement.
GGGGTTTGGGGGAACTGACCTTTTTTTTCTGGGAGTTATTGTTCACCCACAACCAGAGAAACAGTGACCTCCACCGATGATGGACCTGGATCAAACTTGGCACACAGAACCCCCATGCCTAACTCAACCTACTGGAGGGGTTTCAGGGGACTGATTCACTATAGTGGGAGTTGTAGTTTACCCTGCAGCCAGAGAGCATGCTGAACCCCACCGATGATGCATCTAGAGCAAACTTGCCCAACATAACAGTACTGATGGACTTTTTCGGGGTTAACCTGGCATGATGTGAGTTGCAGTTCACCTACAGCCTTATGCATTTTGTACAATTAAAAAATTGACTTTTTCAAATAACCCGGGCAATGCCGGGTACCTAACCTAGTAAATACATAAAATGGAGACTAAGGAAGAACAGCCTTCCCCACCCTGGTGCCTTTTAGCTTGCCTGGGCATTATAGTGCAGCACATCTGGGCATTGTTGGGGTAGAAGAACAGCAGTTGGAGGGATGAATTATTTTTCTTTATCTGGATTACTCTCAGAGCTTTGTCCTAGGAGCTACATGTGAAGGACTGGAGTTATATCTGAGGGCTCGTGGTTTTGATTCCAGTTCACTAAGAGGATTTGGAATCCTTGAAATAACAATTCTTTCTGAATGTGTATAAAACACTGTGTGATACAGAGGAAGGGGACTCTGAGGTGTTTCTGCCCCACAGGATTCAGACATGGATTCATGCAGTAAAACTGTGAGAGAGGAAGTTGAGGATGGCATAAATTTTTGCATGTGTTGACTGGATGGATTCCACTGCCTTGGGATGTGGGTATGTCTACTTTATTAACAGGTTTTGGAAGAGGATTCAGTCAATTACTGGAGGAGATTGGTCAAACAGTGGCTATTTGGTAACTCTGGGGATTTGGTCATTGTGGAAAGAAGGACATGAGGTGGGTTCTTCCAACCTTGGTTTGCCTCAGAGCTTGAAAACATTCCTTTTCTGGCCAACAACACAAATAATTCCTCAGTGACAGGTGTATTTTATCGTTGTGAGATTTGAGGAGTTGCAGTCCAAAGGACTGTTTCAAAGTCCCGACTGCTCTAGGAGATCTCTTCTTGCATGTTCAGCTTGTCAACTTAATTCTCCCTGAGATATTGGTCAGGGTTAGAGAGAGTGGTTGGTTCAAAGTCACACATCAAGTTTCATGGCAGTGTGGGGAACTGGAGCAGGATCTCTGAAGTCCTGCCCCCAGTGCTCTAACCACCCCACTCTCTTGGGTCTCAATGGGCTGCTCTGTGATCCGGATGGAATCTTTGAGGAGAGGTGTAGAAAGGGATTATGGATAGGCCTTGTTTTCTTTCTCCATGCAGTTTCCTTCTACTGGTGGGAGAGAAATTGGGGCATGGGTGATTTATACCTAAGTCTTTTCCCCTCTCCCTCTCCTTCTTCCTTTTTGTGGTTTGCATAATTGAGATTCTGCCAGATGAGATCCCTGCAGAAGATGATGAGGGGTTTATCTTTAGCACAGGCTGTTCCTACTTTAGAAACTGATGACCCCAATTGAAAGCCGAAGAGGGACTTCTTTCCTAATTAATAAACCCATTAATTAATTGTGTGCACACCGCAGCCCATTAGAGATGGGAGTCGAGCTGGCCTGGAGATTGAGGTTAGTGAATTCTCTCTGCAGTCGGGCAGACAAAAGGAAAGTGGGGGAAATGTACATTTGAAGCTGTCTGAGATTAGACAGCTCTGGCCTTCCCTAGCTTGCCATCCTCCAACTGTGTTGGAGTGTGATTCCCATCGCTCCCTGCCAATATGATGCCTGGGATACTCAATTCTGATGCCTATAAATGGAAAAGCCTTCCATCCTGGGAAGGAGGGAGCCCTTCTAGAATCTAAGGGAACTGGAGTATGTCACAAACCTCTTGGGTCTCAGTAAGGACTGGGGCACATTCCAGGACCTGGAGAAGTGGACTGTCAATCCAGATGCCCAAGTGCCACCTGGCTGCTTGGGGGTTCAGGCCGCCTGGCACTGCAGCCTTGAGTCTGCCCTTGAAGAGAGAACTCAGTTAGCCAAGTTGGTCATAGATGTGTTGAGGGTGCATGATGATACCTATCCCAAGTTTGAGGTCGTGTGTGATGCCCCATAGGGGTCAAGTGAGCATTTGGTAGCAAGTGACATTGAGATATTGTAAGCCCCATGATGGCCAAGGTATGTTTCATGGGGAGTTCACGTTGGCATGTTTCATGGGGAGTTCACATAGTCTGTGTCACGAGGGCACAGCCCACTAGCTTACTTTGCCGCTTGCTTTCTAGAGAAAATTTTGACCTGCCAATCACCCTGTGTGACTGTCAGTTTGCAATTGCAAACCAGATCCTGGGTGAATCCTGCCGTTCTAAACCCCAGTTATGAAATAGGGAATTTGGCTGCAAGAGACAGGAAAGTTAGGTGCTGAAACACAACTCGGAATAGATTTCAGATTTCGCCATGTGATCCTTTGTCCTGAATGGTGATAAATATTAATTGCTTTGGAAAACCTGCCTTGGCTCGGTGGCTAGTCCCAAACATTACCACCTTTTGAGATGAACTTGCTAAACCCAGAAGTCTTTGCGGGGTTTATATGCTGAGCTTCTTTCTCCTTCCCTATGTTAGCAACGTTGCCGTGTGTCCTCCCACTTCTGTCTTCATATCCAAATAAGCTTAGAAAGCAAGATGAAGCATTTTCCCTGGGCTCTGCAATCCATGAATTCATGTTGTTTCCCTCTGCTGAATAGAAAGGTTTTCTAAACAAATTGCAAAGTGTGCTGTTGTTGTGGAAAGAAAGTTAAAATTCTTTGCTTTTCTTAAAAAACAAGTAGAAGATTAGATTTTTAAGAGAACCAGGCATGTTTCATGGGGAGATTTTAGAGTCTGACAAATAAAGCATTTCAGCTTGGGAGTCCATAGGTGCATTAAAAAGGCATTTCAGCTTGAGAACCCATAGGTGCATTTAAAGGGGCACAAAATTGAGGTTAGAACCCTTAAACATGTACAAATATAAGAATACACAAGAACACCACCACATTTTTAAAGAATCAAGAAAATGAGGCGATTAGAAAAATGCCATGGCAGTGTCCAGCAACCATAAGCAAGAAGTGAAATAGCCATTTAGTCAGAGTGGTGCTGGAAGGCTGAGGCATCCAAGATAATTCACTGCCAGGCTAGTCATGACGCCTGCTTGACAGGGAATGGTCTGCTGCCTTATGGCTTCTTGTAGTAGAAGGACCATCATAAAGAGAGCCCTGCAAAGGAAGGTTTCATTGGACTCTGAAGTTTTCCTCCATATGTGGTTCCTCAGGGAAGGGTTGAACACTCTTCCATTATGCAATCCTCATCAGTTTGCTTGACTCTGGGGAAAAGGACCCTTTCGGCCAGGCTTTAGCACAGCAGGTTAACTACCAGTTGCTGTAAATCTTGCCAACCAAAAGGTTGACAGTTCGAAGTCCAGATTTGGGTGAGCTCCTGGCATTTACCCCAGCTTCTGCCAACCTAGCAGTTTCAAAAACAGCAATGTGCATAGATAAATAGGTATCGCTTAAGCCAGTGCTTCTCAACCTGTGGGTCCCCAGGTGTTTTGGCCTACAACTCCCAGAAATCCCAGCCAGTTTACCAGCTGTTGGGATTTCTGGGAGTTGAAGGCCAAAAACATCTGGGGACCCCAGGTTGAGAACCACTGGCTTAAGCGGTCAGGCATTTAAGGCACCCATAAGAATGTGGCAGCCAGGTTACTCACAAGAACGCCCATGAAATGCCATATAACACCAGTGCTGCAACATTTACATTGGCTTCCAACTGAGTACCATGGCCTGTATAAAATGCTAGTTCTGACCTTTAAAACTCTTTACGGCCAGGGTCCATCGTACCTTAGGGACCGCCTCTCCTTCTCCCATCATTGGAGATCGCAACGACCAGCCCAACGTGACTTACTCCATATACCGGGTCCTAGAGAAGTGCACTTGGAAAGGACCAGACGCAGGGCTTTTTCTGCCCCTGCCTTGTGGAATTCCTTGCCGCCCTACATGAGAGCCATGCGTGACTTAGGGCCTTTTACTCTCGCACTTAAGACCTGGCTTTTTACATTCGATCTCTGTTAATTTTTAATTTTTGTATGTATGTATTTTATTTTTTATAATTTAGCTGTAAATCACCTAGAGCATTCTCGGATGGAGGGCGATTAATAAGTTATTAAATGATGATGATGATGATGATGATGATGATGATGATGATAAGGAAATGCCAGAAAATTCCGATAATTTGATCAAGGAGGAAGTTTACGAACAAAGCTCTTCGGCAAGGAAAGCATCCCCTCCTCCCCATAGCCAGAACTGAGCACAAGCCTCCAAGATGTCGAAGATGGGAAAAGCCTATGTATACCTCTGTACAGTTGTCTGCCTTGTCAGTGTATAACGGCATTGAATGTTTGCTGCATATGTGTTCTGTGATCCGCCCTGAGTCCCCTTCAGGGTGATAAGGGTGGAATATAAATGCTGTAAATAAAATTAAATAAATTTGTGGTTTTGGGTTTGTTCGAAACCTGTTTTCTGCATTCAGAAACATTCTCTTTGTTGGATTGAAATGTTTGATGAGTTGTTTAGTAACGCGTATTCTTGTCAAGTGAGTTCTGCTTGGCAGAAAATAAGTGAAATGTTGGAGAATGTTTGTCTTGCTCCTTGGAGGTCTGTTACTGTGCGTTGATCAAATTTGTCTCTCTGACTTCCTTTCTTTCCACACAAAACTGCTCTCCCATGTTCTGTTCTGCTGGATTGAACCATTAGGAGAACAGTGCAGTTTCTACAACTGTACATTGTGAGTGTTTAATTTGCTGTGTGTAGAATTTTATCCTAAGAATTTCAGTGCTCTATGGCTAAGATGAGGAGGTTGGAAAGCATCTAGGCCAGTCATGGGCAAACTTTCTAATTTGGGGGCCACATGGCAGGCTGGAGCGGGGTGGGCAGGCCAGGAGGGAGGGGGTCCTCCCCAAGTCCCCTCCCTGCCCTTTCCTCTCCTTCCTCTACTCTTTCGGAGGCAGAAAGTGAAGGAAAGAAAGGAAACGTTTGGATCCCAAAAAGGGTTAGCCTTGGCCAGGATGAGATGGGGGAGAAAAAGTGTATTTATTAGACTCTGTATTGCCTTCTCCTGATATAGAATCCTAGAGTTTGAAGAGACCCCCAAGGGCCATCCAGTCCAAACCCCTGCAATGAAGGAAGACACAATCAAAGCACTCCCAATAGACAGCCTCTGCGAAAAAGCCTCCAGAAAAGGGGACTCCACCACACTCCCAGGCAGTCTATGTCACTCTCCAGGAAGTTCTTCCTAATCTTTTCAGTCGAATCTTTTTCCCTGCCATTTGAACCCATTGCTCACTTGTGCCCTGGTCTCTAGAGCAGCAGAAAGTTAGGTTTCCCCCTCCTCCTCAATGGGACATCCTTTTATTTCTTGAAACATGGTCCCTCTCTACCTTCTCTTCTCCCAGTTAAACATCCCCCAGGAGGAAATGAGGAAGGAATAAGAGAAGGATGGATGGAAGGAAGAGTGGAAGGGAATGGAGGGAGGTGAGGAAATGAAGGGAGAAGGAAGAAAAGACAAAAGGGAAGGAAGGAAGAATGAAAGGGTGGAAGGGAAGGAGGGAGGGAGCAAGAGAGAGGGAGGAAGGAAAGAGAGAAGGAAGGGATAAGATGGTGAGAGAGAGAAGAGCCTGAGAAAAGAGCCCAAGGGGTCTCATCCGGCCTCCATTCCTGAGTTTGTCCATACCTGATCTAGACAAAAATCTGGGGAGTAAAGCCTTTATGCTGTTGAACCCAAAACAACCTGTGCATTCTCACAGGCTTTTAGGAAGTGATTTTGGACATTGATTATGTGGTAGGAGTTCTTAAAAAAACAGGAAAAATAGAGTTTTCCATCATTCAAGCTGTTTTGAAGGGCTAGCCTGGGAGGGAATGGGGCAAGGGAAGAAATCTCATTGTAACAAGTTGATTGTAACCCAAAGGTTCTTTTAACCTTATCTGTGTCTCTATTTCTTCTTTGGCTGCCACTACAAAGGCTTTCCTGTCATCTAGCATGTTATGCTACAAGAAGGGTATGTGTAATATTTTTGCTCTTTAAACATTTAGAACAATGATTACGCACACCACAGCGCCATTTGATAATCATTTCATTGTTTCTTACTTGACAAAGCTGTGCTGTTTAATACAGCCTTGCCATGTAATTATGGGGTTTTGTTGTCTGTCTCTCTGTTTTTTTAACTAGTGCAGTGTAACATTTAATGATTTCCCTAAAGCTCCAAGAGGACCCCGGAGTATTGATCTAGCTGCAGTTTTAAGTGACTCACAGCCAATGCAAGGGCTGCTTTAATATTAATTGCTTGACGTGGCATGAGCTTGCTGGCAATTCGGTGACATGTATTATTTTTTAAAGTAAATAGCCAAGCTGGGGCCCATGTAAATATTGCCCTTGTGGGAGCTGGGCCGTGTGTCATTCACACCACCAAGTGAATCATGGTTGCACTTCAGTGGTGTGCCCTCACTGTGGCTCCGAACTCTCAGGTGGGAGCTTGACACAATCCAGGGAAAGGTAGGCTTCCATCATTACATCCTGGGCCTTAACATCCAGAGCTGTGAGTGAAAAAAGAGCAGAACTAAAGGGAGGGCACAGATTTTTGCTTCCTGGAAATCCCACCTTCCACTGCAAAGGTAGACCTAAGTGCTTCCAAGGTATGGCCCTCATGACATCCAAGGTATGGTTGAAAACATGTTGGCCATTTCACCTGCAGTGTTAGAGACCAAATAATAATATTTTGGGTTGTTGTGAGTTTTTCAGGCTGTATGGCCATGTTCCAGAACCATTCTCTCCTGATGTTTCACCTGCATCTATGGGAGGCATCCTCAGAGGTTGTGAGGTCACAACCTCTGAGGATGCCTGCCATAGATGCAGGTGAAACGTCAGGAGATAATGCTTCTGGAACATGGCCATACAGCCCAGAAAACTCACAACAACCTAGTGATTCTGGCCATGAAAGCCTTCGACAATATAATAAAATTTTGACTTAGGATTGTTGGATTGCCTAGGTAGAAAAGTGAACCTGAACACAAGGACCATCTAGTTCAAAACCTTTCTGCCATGCAGGAACACACAACCAAAGCCCTTCCAACAGATGGCCATCCAGCCTCTGCTGAAAAACTGCCAGGGAAGGAGACTCCACCAGATTCCCAAGCAACGTATTCCACTGCCACACAGCTCTTACTGTATTTAAGACAATTTGTTCTAGCACCATATACTTTAACTGATAGCTGTGAGGCTTCCAGGCAGGCCCTATATCCTAGGATCTGATCCCAGATTTTCTGTTTATCCCAGGTTTTCTGTTTATCCCAGATTACCTGGCAGTGTGGACTCATATCCAGCTTAAAGCTGAAAACCTGGGATCAGATCCTGGGATATAGGATATGCCTGGAAGAACCCTTAATAGTGGTCAGGGTTGCGTACCTTGCTCTGTTTTTATTGCACTTTGTTACTGAAACCTCTCTGATCTTCTGTTGTCCCTCAGTTTTGTGAGCAGATTGCTCCTGAAGGGGCTTGCTACCATCTCCCATTGTCGGCTCTTGTTCTTCTCTGATGTTATTTGCCATCCCTTGGGCCTTACTGCTTTGTGGAAGGATGGATGTGTCTTGGTCATGGCCACCCAGTGCCATCAATATACTGCGGAAGGACTGTTGTACATATAGAAGACCTTTTGCAAGGTCTTAAGGGCCAGAAAAATAATACAGGTCAATAACTGGCTTAGAAAATGGTGTCAGGAGAAACGCTTTGGCTTCCTCAACCATGGCCTCCTTTTCCAGGAGGATGGCCTACTGGCAAGGAATGGGGTGCATCTCACACAAGTAGGAAAACACCTTTTTGCTCACAGACTCGCAAACCTCATTAGGCGCACTTTAAACTAGGTCCACCGGGGGAGGGGGACAACAGCCTTGCGAACACTACTTTACCCACAATGTCAGGGAACCGCCAGAAGGCTAAACGGAGGACTGCACAAACACATTGAGGACCAAGTACTGAAAGCACAATAATCCCAAATAAACAGCTCAGGGGAAGATCTCAGGGGCTCACATGTCTTTATACTAATGCACAGAGCATGGGAAATAAACAAGAAGAACTCCAACTTTTAGCACAACACCACAAATATTATGTCATAGGCATCACTGAAACCTGGTGGGATGACTCCTATCGCTGGAATGTAGACATGGAGGGCTATAACCTTTTTCACAGAAACCGAACAAAGGGGAGAGGAGGCAGAGTAGTCTTATATGTCAAAAACTGTTACGCTGCAGAGATGCAAGACAGCAATCTGGGAAGCCAGCTTGAAAGCATCTGGATAAGAATCAAGGGAACTGGGACTCAAAAAGATGTCGTTGTAGGTGTCTACTACAGATCTCCAAGCCAGGAGGAAGAACTTGATGGAGTCTTCTGCCAACAGTTGACCAAACAGGCACAGAGAAGAGATGTAGTAGTCATGGGCGATTTCAACTATCCCAATATTTGCTGGAAAACAAACTTGGCCAAGAGTACAAAGTCCAACAAATTCCTCGCTTGCCTTGCAGACAATTTCATGGTCCAGAAGGTAGAAGAGGCAACAAGGGGGTCAGCTACTCTTGATCTCATCCTAACAAATGTGGAGGACCTGATCGATGCAGTTGAAGTCGTCGGATTCTAAGGGGCAAGTGACCATGTGCTCCTGCAATTTGAGGTACAAAGGAAGTCCGAAACTAAGATAAGTGAAACCCGCATTTTGGACTTTAGAAGAGGTGATTTCCGAAAAATGAAGGAAACACTGAGCAGCATTCCGTGGACACAGATACTAAAAGACAAGGGAGTTATGGATGGATGGGAGTTTTTCAAGAGTGAAATATTCAAGGCGCAATTGCGAACAGTGCCAACAAAGAGAAAAAATAGGACAAGTGCAAAGAAGCCAGTATGGATGTCCAAAGTACTTCTAACTCTGGTAAGACTCAAAAGAGACATGCACAAGAAGTGGAAAAAGGGAGAAATCACCAAAGAAGAATTCAAACAAATAGCCAACTCCTGTAGGGAAAAGGTCCACAAGGCTAAAGCACAAAATGAGCTTAGGCTTGCCAGGGACATTAAAAACAATGAAAGGGCTTCTTTTCTTATGTCAGTGGAAAAAGGAAGAACAAGGAGGCGATAGGGCCTCTTCGAGGAGAAGATGGGGCAATGCTGACAGAGGATAGGGAGAAGGCAGAACTGCTTAATGCCTTCTTTGCCTCGGTCTTCTCACAAAAAGAAAGTCATCTTCAACCTCAGCAAGATGGAGTAGATGAGGGATTAGTGGACATCCAACCCCAAATTGGGAAACAAGTCATCCAGGAATAGCTGGCCGCTCTTAATGAGTTCAAGTCTCCAGGGCCAGATCAACTACACCCAAGAGTATTGAAGGAACTAATGGAAGTCATCTCGGAACCATTGGCAATCATCTTTGAGAGTTCTTGGAGAATGGGAGAAGTTCCAGAAGACTGGAGGAGGGCCAATGTGGTCCCAAGCTTCAAGAAGGAAAAAAAGGATGACCCAAACAATTACCGTCCGGTCAGCCTCATGTCGATACCAGGCAAGAATCTGGAAAAGATTGTTAAGGAAGTGGTCTGCAAACACTTAGAAGCAAATGCGGTCATCGCTAATAGTCAACATGGATTTATCAAAAACAAGTCATGCCAGACTAATCTGATCTCTTTCTTCGATAGAGCTACAAGCTGGGTAGATGCGGGGAATGCCGTGGATGTAGCGTGCCTGGATTTCAGTAAAGCCTTCGACAAGTTCCCCCATGACCTTCTGGCAAACAAACTAGTCCAATGTGGGCTGGGCAAAACTACAGTGAGGTGGATCAGTAATTGGTTAAATGGACGAACCCAGAGAGTGCTCACCAATGCTTCCTCTTCATCCTGGAAAGAAGTGACGAGCGGAGTGCCGCAGGGTTCCGTCCTGGGCCCGGTCCTGTTCAACATCTTTATTAATGACTTAGATGAAGGGCTAGAAGGCATGATCATCAAGTTTGCAGACGACACCAAATTGGGAGGGATAGCCAATACTCCAGAGGACAGGAACAGAATTCAAAACGATCTTGGCAGATTAGAGAGATGGGCCAAAACTAACAACATGAAGTCCAACAAATGTAAGACACTCCACTTTGGCAGAAAAAACGAAATGCAAAGATACAGAATGGGGGACGCCTGGCTGGAGAGCAGTACATGTGAAAAAGATCTTGGAGTCCTAGTGGACAGCAAGTTAAACATGAGCCAACAATGTGATGTGGTGGCAAAAAAGCCAATGGGATTTTGGCCTGCATCAATAGGAGCATAGTGTCTAGATCCAGGGAAGTCATGTTACCCCTCTCTTCTGCCTTGGTTAGACCACACCTGGAATATTGTGTCAAATTCTGGGCACCACAATTGAGGAGAGATATTGAAAAGCTGGAATGTGTCCAGAGGAGGGCGACTGAAATGATCAAGGGTCTGGAGAACAAACCCTATGAAGAGTGGCTTAAAGAGCTGGGCATGTTTAGCCTGAAGAAGAGAAGGCTGAGAGAAGATAGCCATGTATAAATATGTGAGAGGAAGTCACAGGGAGGAGGGAGCAAGCTTGGTTTCTGCTTCCCTGAAGACTAGGACACTGGCTTCAAACTACAAGAAAGGAGATTCCATCTGAACATTAGGAAGAACTTCCTGACTGTGAGAGCCGTTCACCAGTGGAACTCTCTGCCCTGGAATGTGGTGGAGGCTCCTTCTTTGGAAGCTTTTAAACAGAGGCTGGATGGCCATCTGTCAGGGGTGCTTTGAATGCAATATTCCTGCTTCTTGGCAGGGGGTTGCACTGGATGGCCCACGAGATCTCTTCCAACTCGATGATTCTATGATTCTAAGTGGCTAGGCCTTTGCCAGGTTAAACCACTAAGCTGCAGAACTTGCTGACCAGAGGGTTGGTGGTTCGAATCCGGTGGACAGGGTGAGCTCCTGTTGTTAGCCTCAGCTTCTGCCAACCTAGCAATTTGAAAACATGCAAATGTGAGTAAATCAATAGGTACTGCTTCAGCAAGAAGGCAGTGGTGCTCCTTACAGTCACGCTGACCACATGACCTAGGAGGCATCTAAATACAACGCCAGTTCTTTGGCTTAGTAATTGAGATGAGCACCGTCAGACTTGACGAGACTTAATGTTAAGGAGAAACGTTTACCTTTAGGCCTTTGCCCCAAGGCACTTGCAGCGTGGCCTTCCTGCTCATCTGAAGGGTTGCATCAGAGCTCCGGAATAAAATACCATAGAATTGGGAGTGGGGAGGTGAGCGTATGCATTCCTCTGTGCTTCCACCCTTCTTTCAGCAACCAGAGTGCAAAGTAGAATTTCAGGCCTACATAGATGTTGTTAAATTCAAATTGTTTCTCCTTTGGCATCTCTGTCGCTGTCTCTCCATCCCTCACATAATTTGATTCCTTTCTATTGTAATTCAGCCTTCAGAGTATTGCTGCGGTAAATATCTGATTAGCAAAACCCGCACTGTGTCAACTCAGCGGCTGCTTTTGCAAAAGGGGAGGGAGACCAGAGGGGGGAAGACTTTCTTCCTCTCTTCCTCCTCCTCCTCCTCCTCCTCCTCTTCTTCTTCTTCCTTCTCTTCTACTCCAGCGTTTTCCCTTATAGAAGCCCATACTCACTGCACAGTGCCTCCTCCTCCTGTACTTTTCTTTCCAATAAAAGCACCTAATTAACATTATTCTTTAATTATTGCCTCTATCAACAAGGGGTCTGATGCCTACCAGCAGGCGCGCCTTGCTCTTCTCTTTGGCTACCCCTATGTATGCCTCAGTTCCTGTTGCCTGTTGAAATGAATTTGATGTCATCTGTCCATTGTCACTTAATGGGGACTCTCGGGGACGCGTGGCGCGCCGGAGTGCTGTTAGCAGCCCGCAAGCATGTAATTCGCCCCCTCAGGCAAGAGTACTTTGGAAGTCTCTGGATAGTTTTGAACTCTCTGTTCTTAATTAAATATGCAGTTTTTCACGGTAAGCAGGTTAATTCTTTTGTGCTGTGTTGTAATGCTGTTAGGAATTTTTCATAGTTCTTATTAAACATTATTCAGGCATTGTGAATTCTGTAATTAAAAAAAAGGCAAAGAACAAAGATTTTTTTAAAACTCCTGGTCTTTTTCTTTTCCCCTGGTTAATTTAGCAAATGAATTTTGCAGGCTTTTCCTCTTTTTTGTGGTCTGGAGGGGCTGCGGGGAGTAGGGGGAGGGAAGCAAGTGCATCCCCCAGACGTTGCAGCAAGTGTTTTAAAAGGGGAAAGATTTAATTGCTCAGTTGGGATTGGTTGCTTATGAAAGATTTGACTGTTTGATTAGCAAACCCTTTGGGGAACTGCTTTTAATGCTCCATGATCTTAATTCCCCCCGCCCCATCTGACTGTCAGGTTCTCCAAGGACATCTTCTTTCTTCCTAATGGGCCTTTTTCAAATATAGTTCAGAGAGCAAAGCGAAGGGCTGACAGAGGGTTGAGGAAGCTAACCTTCTTCTGGCACTTGGGGAATCATGCACGTGTTGGGTTATACCAAGGGAAGGGGCAAGTGCGAGGGCTTCATTGCTGACACCCTTTATTTCAAATCATTAGATCCACTGTGTTTTAGGTGATGAAACTCTTAGATGCAGGAACTGAAAATATCCCTCCCATCCCTTGATCGATTTGGGCGGGTCTTTCCTTTCCATCCAGTGCTGCTAAGAAACCTTCTTCTCTAGACAGACATCAAGGAAGAAAAGCAGGAAGCAGGTGGTAATAAATTTGATTTGTAAAAAGGAGCTTCTTTTTTAAAACCGAGGAGATTGTTGTTAGACCTACAGGTCCCACTTGTCATGCCTATGCCACTTCTAGGTAACTCCTCCCAACAGCTGAAGCTCTAACTTTAATGGGTTAAAATACTTTGTCAGACAAGGACCTGAGAGATCCATTCTCAAGCCTCCAGTGAGCCATGAAACCTCACAGGTTTCACTTCCACCAACCGTTCCCCCTTGGCCTAAGAACCACATATGCATTCTTCATCAGGACATAAAATTTATTTATTTATTTATTTACTAGCTGTCCCCTGCCACGCGTTGCTGTGGCCCAGTCTGGTGATCTGGAAAATAAAGTAATGAGAAAGTGTTGGTTTCTAATATACGTAATTTCTTTAGGCTTGTGAGTAAACAGTATTTCTTGTTGTTTCTTTGTCAGTGTTGATGTGGAGAGTGTCTGGTTTGCCTACTCTGGAATATGGAACATATCATAGTCCTTCTTTAAGGGCCTCTTTCAAATCCATGATACTATATCTGTGTGTGTGTGTGTGAGAATCATATCTATCTATCTATCTATCTATATTTATGACTGGATGGCTCTTTGTCAGGAGGGCTCTGATTACATTTTCTTGCCCTGGTGAAGAGAGTTGGACTGGATGGCCTTAAGTATTTTCTGTTGGTCATGGGGATTCTGAGTGGGAAGTGTGCCCCATTTCTGTCGTTTTTGGGTTTCAGAATGCTCTTTAATTGTAGTGAACTATAAATCCTAGTAAGTACAAATCCCAAATGTCAAGGTCTATTTCCTCCAAACTCCACCTGTGTTCATATTTGGGCATATGGAATTTTTGTGTCAAGTTTGGTCCAGATCCATCATTGTTTGAGTCCACAGTGCTCTCTGGATGTAGGTGAACTACAACTCCCAAACTCAAGGTCAATGCCACCAAACCCTTCCAGTGTGTTCTGTTGGTCATGGAAGTCCTGTATGCCATGTTTGGATCAATTCCATCATTGGTGGAGTCCAGAATGCTCTTTGATTGTATGTAAACTATAAATCCCAGCAACGACAATTCCCAAATGACAAAATATTATTATTTTTTGAGTGGAGGACATACATTGGGTTGTTAGGTGTCTTGTGTCCAAATTTGGTATCAATTCCCCCAGTGGTTTTTGATTTCTGATGGTATCACAAACGAACATTACATTTTTATTTATATAGATTTGTTTATTTATCGTGTCAGAAGTGAATTGAGAGGACAATTATTAAGTATTTTAAAAGACACAAATAAAGTTTAAAACTTGGCATTATGCTAGATTTTCTTTGACCAGAAATTGGCCTCTTGGAGTGCCTTTTGTGTGACTGTAAGAAGGTCCTCCATTGTGCATGTGGCGGAGCTCAAGTTGCATTGTAGTAGGTGGTTTGTGGTTTGTTCTTCTCTACACTCACATGTTGTGGACTCCACTTTGTAACCCCATTTCTTAAGATTGGCTCTGCATCTTGTGGTGCCAGAGCACAGTCTGTTCAGCGCCTTCCAAGTCGTCCAGTTTTCTGTGTGCCCAGGGGGGAGGTTCTCATCCGGTCTCAGCCACTGATTGAGGTTCTGGATTTTAGCTTGCCACTTTCAAACTCTCGCTTGCTGAGGTGTTCCATCGAGTATCTCTGTAGATCTTAGAAAGCTGTTTCTTGATTTAAGGCATTGGCATGCTGACTGATATCCAAACATAGGATGGGCCGGAAAAGTTACTGCCTTGGTCTTTTCATTATAGGCTGCTACTTCCCAACAGATGTCAGGTGGTGCAATACTGGCTAAACAGTATAATTTATCCAGTGGCGTAGGGCATAGGCATCCTGTGATAATGTAGCATGTCTCATTAAGAGCCACATTCACCGTTTTAACGTGGTGAGATGTATTCCACAGCGGGCATGCATATTCAGTAGTAGAGTAGAAAAGTGCAAGGGCAGATGTTTTCACAGTACCTGGTTGTGATCCCCAGGTTGTGCCAGTCAGCTTTCGTATATTATTTCTAGCACTCACTTTTTGCTTGATAGCTAAGCAGTGCTTCTTATAAACCAGAACACAGTCCGGACTGGGTTTTGTTTTGTTTTTGTTTTTTTGTCGTGTCAGGAGCATCCTGTTGTGAGAGAATTGGCCGTCTGCAAGGACGTTGCCCAGGGGTAATTTTGATGTTTTATCATCCTTGTGGGAGGCTTCTCTCATGTCCCTGCATGAGCTGGAGCTGATAGAGGGAGCTCATCCACCTCTCCCCAGATTCGAACCTGCGACCTGTCGGTCTTCAGTCCTACCGGCACAGGGGTTTAACCCACTGTGCCACCGGAGTAACTTCTAGGTATTTTGGTGTACAGCAATGCTCCTGCGGGATTTCTTCCGAGGTCATCCTCAGAGATCGAGATGCTTGTCTGTTCTTAAGATGAAAAGCACACGTCTGCATTTTAGATGGATTAGGAATCAGCTGGTTTCCCCTGTAATAGGCAGTAAGAGCACCTAAAGCATTGAGAGCTTCTGTTCAACCATTTCAAAGCTCCCTGCTGGCGTGGTGATGGCACAATCATCAACATAGATGAAACTCTCTGACCCTTCTGGCAGTGGCTAGTCATAAAATTAAAAAGTATACATGAATGACCAGACGTGGAAGTTTAAAGTGTCCGTTTATTAGCCGAGCCTAAATCCCAATGTTTTCAACTCACAGTAAGAGAAATGTCTTGGGCTTTTCTTGCCTGGTGGCCAAGTGCAAATATGATGGTCTTGATGGGCAGCCTCCCATGCTAAGAACCAAGAAAACTGGATATGGTGTTTGGGCAGTAGTGGGGAAGGCCCCCAGGATCGTATCACTGCCTGAGAGCTCAAGTTACCTTGGGGCAAAATGGGCGCCAAGCAGATTTTCATAGCCCTTTAAGCCTTATGATTTCATCAATGCCATAGCAGAAAGGGAAACTTGGTCTACGTATGTGCAGCTGCACTTCCCACCTTCTGCGTAATGTCCCAAATTTCTTTCCTGGGCTGCAGATTCCTTCCTTGATCAGGTTACCAATCTCTACCATGTCGCCTAACGAAATCATACCTGCTATCTGATTTTATTCAGGAATGAAAACGGCTGCCACTTCCTTCTGTGTCCAATCCGCTGTGATATTTTAATTAGAGTGACAGGGAAAATGGCCCATTGACATTTACCAGTAACGATATTAAACTGTCAAATTGGCATATTGGCATGTTGGAAAGAGCTGCCATGGGGCCCCTGTCCTGCCTGTGCAGAATGGCCAAGTAGGCGGTGGAAGAGCAAGGACTTTGCTGAAATCTTCATGTGACTTATCAGGTTTTCTCACCGAAGTTTGGTCAACTTTAATAATAAAAGCAGTGTCGAGTAGTGATAAGACTTTGTAAAAAAGTTTGGAGGATTGGAAGGAGACACATGAATCCCATGGTGTGGAGAGGTCAGGACTATGGACACATTGTAGGGTCACTGCCATTGGCTAGCTTGGGGCTACTTTCTGCAGAGGCCACTGGACATCTGATAGTGTTTATTGACAACATCAGAGATTTTACCACCCGAGTGCTTTTTCAATTAATAATAATAATAATAATAATAATAATAATAACTACTTTATTTGTATTCCGCACTATCTCCCCGAGGGTACTCAAGCCAATCTTTACAACCATAAGGGCTAAGATTTTGACTTAACACCTCCAGTGCTGGCAGTGTAGAAACTATTAGACAAATACTTTCTGCTCAAGATTCTTTCTGTTTTTGAGCCTGGAAATCATTCTCCTCTCTTGCTCTTTCTCATTCTAAATATATTTTCATATTAGGATTTCATTGGACGAAGAGAGTGACAACCTGCATGTTAGGCAATGTATTTATTGTATTTATATCACCTGCCTTTCTCCCAACACTGAGGCCCACTTAATTAAAACACAGAGACAGCTGAGACTAAAATAAGTTCTGATATAAAAACACAATTAAACACATAATCATATTAAAGCAGCAACCAAATTAAAACAATTTAAAAACCATGTTAACATACAGAAGAGGTTCCAGACTGAATTAACTCCCTATTTGAAAAAAATTATGAATGAGATAAGAAAATCCAAAAAGATGCCAAATTCATGGAAACAAGCAAATATTACAGTGATACATAAGGAAAACACAGACCCGGAGAAAGTTAAAAATTACAGACCTATCTCCTTGCTAAATTTAGATTACAAGATTTTTAGCTTTGTAATTGCGGAGAGACTTAATAAATTGCTCAGAAAAAAAGAAGAACAATCAGGCTTTGTACCAAATAGACAACAAAAAGAAAATGTAAGAATAATAATTGATTTAATTGAATACTATGAAATCAGAAATTAAAAAAGTAATGTTTTTGGCTTTGGACGCTGAGAAGGCCTTTGATAACGTAAATTGGAATTTTTAAAAATTATTGATGAAAGAAATCGATATAGGTTATTACTTCCAAAACATGATAGATACAATATATGAAAAACAAGAGGCAAAAATTTGGATAAATCGGCAGGAAACAGAAAATTGAGATAGAAAAAGGAACAAGACAGGGATGTCCCTTATCTCCCTTAATATTTATTTTAACATTGGAGGTACTACTGGATAAAATTAGAGAAGATAAGGAATTGAAGGGAGCGGGAATCCAAGAACAAGACTATAAACTTAGAGCATATGCGGATGATATATGTATAATAGAAGAACCGGAGAAAAATCTAGGAAAATGGATAAAGACAATAAAAGAAATTGGTGAAATTGCAGGATTTAAATTAAATTTGGAAAAAACTAAAGCATTGACAAAGAATATTACAAAGAAAGAACAAGAGAATTTTAAAAAGAAATTGAATATCCAGATTGTACCAAAATTGAAATATTAAGAATAATACTGACATTGAAAAATTTACAACTATTACAGAATAATTATATTGAAGGGTGGAAAGTAATAAAAAAAGAATTAGAAAGTTGGAAAAATGTAAATTTGTTGCTTTTAGGAAGAATCGCGAATGTGAAAATGAAGATACTACCAAAAATTATTTTCTTTTTTCAAAACCTACCAATAATAAGAAACCAACATTTGCTAAAAGATTGGAATAGAGACATCATGAAATTTATTTGGCAGGGCAAAAGACTGAGAATAAATTTAAAAAATATGACTAAAGAAACAAAAAGGGGAGGTCTAGCAACACCAGATTTAAAACTGTACTTCGAGGCCTGTGCATTATTGTGGTCAAAAGAATGGGCAGAATTAAAAAAAGAAAAGTTATTAAATCTCACAGGAATTGATTTGAGAACCGGTTGGCATCATTATTTATGGTAGGAAGGCTCAAAGAAAGAGAAAAAGTTTGGCAATCACTTTGTTAGATCCGCGATTATAAAAATTTGGCAGAAATATAAAAATAAAATAAATGAGAAAACCCCATTATGGTTATCCCCACTAGAAGCAACACGAAGAAGAGAAACAGGATGGAATAATTGGCCTAAATATAAAGAATTATTAAAGAATGAAAAAGGTGTGACCGTATTAAAGACACAACAAGAAATGAATATGATAAACAAAAAAATATCGTGGTATCAATATAGACAAATAAAGGGATGTTATAAGAAAGACAAAGAAAAAGGCTTTCAAGAACAAGACAACTTCTGGGACACTGTACTGAAGCTGGAAAGGAAAGTAATAGCAAAGATATATAGGAAGTTATTGGAATGGAACTCAGAACCGAAGGGAGAGAAAAAATATATGAAAAGATGGAAAGAAAATATTGGAAAAACAATCAAAAAAGAGGATTGGGAAAAAAATTGGAAAACAAAGATTAAATATGCATATGCAACAGACCTAAAAGAAAATTGGATTAAAGTAGCACATAGGTGATACATGACCTCCCAAAACTTGGGAAATGTTATAAAAATATAAACATAAAGTGCTGGAAATGTGGAAACATAGAGGGAACATATTACCATATGTGGTGGTCGTGTGCCAAATGCAAAATATATTGAAAAAAAACTTCATAAAACACTGCAGGAAATGTTAAATATAAGAACCCCATTCAAACCCGAGATATTCTTACTAGGAATAATAGACCAAAAATTAGAAAAAAATACAGATAAACTCCTTTTTTTTATTAAATACTGCAGCAAGAATTTGCTACGCGAAATTATGGAAAAAAGAAGAGATCCCAGAAATTAGTGACTGGATAGAAAAAATAGTAGATATTAAAAATATGGATAGGTTAACATACCTAATATAAAAAAAACAAAGGGGCCCCAATAAAAGAAACTGATTGGACAAAAGTGACAAATTATTTGAAACAGAAAAACGGAAATATAATAATATAAAAGGAAGAGGAAACAAGAGGGAAGAAAAGCTAAGACAAAAGAAAGAAGAGGAAAAACCACTTGGAAGATATTCAGGAAGTCAACTAAGGAGATGCATACCACCCTGCTCCAGATTCTTTTCTTCTTCTTCTTTAAACACTATCTGCAATACTGTGTTTTTTCATTTCATTTTTTTCTTCTTTCCCTTTGGTGTATTGTTCGTTTCATTGGATGTTTTTATATTGCTCTTTTTCTGGTGTTTTGATTTTTTCTTTTTTCTTTTTTTCTCTCTTAAAAAAAGGAAACTTTCAATCAACATGCAGAAGAGGTTTACTGGAGGACTATGTGGCAAATTCAGTTGAGCTGATAACATTGCACCTAACCAGCTAGCTGGCTAATAAACTGTTTGCTTTGCTATGGGGCAGAAACTTAACAGGGGCAAAGGTTTTTGTTTAAGCTGCTCTGTAAGTTACAACCATGAAGTTTTCTTTTTAAACAGCTAAGGAAGAACAAGCTCACTGTAGGGTCACTGCTGTTGGTTAACTGGAGAAAACCAGAAATGGATTTTTAACTGCAAGGATTGTGAGCCCACTTCTGGGGCCAACCTCCCCCCCCCCCCCCCCGGTTCTGGTGTGAGTGCTGCAGGAAGTAACCCATCCTTAATTCAAGATACATATCCAGTCCTGCTCATGTTATGCTTGCCTTTCTCTTTGGGTTCTTTCAATCCAAATCAATCCCCAATAGATCCCATCCTGGAGGAGTCTCTCTCTCCTTGGGGTTCCCTCTATGAAATGCTTTGCATTCAGCCCTGGAGAGCCATGACTGGAAGCTGGCTTGACACCTGTAATGTATTCCTAGTCATGACACAGAGTGGCAGCGTGTCATGAACTGCATTCTCCTGGGACCGATGGCTCTGTGATATTGGCTTTAACCCACGGAGGCTCCAGTCAGTGTGTAAATTCATCAGGCTTCCGATATTGCTTTCGGACTACTGAATAATTTACACTTGCCAGTCTCTGGCAGGCGTGGGTCATTGAGGTTCATGGGTTAATAACAGGGTGTTGTGATGGCGGTGGTGTGGGGTTTTTGGGGTGGGGGCCTGAGTTGTCAGCAGCTGGCTTGATAACATATGAAAGAATCCTATTCTCTTGATTAGATTTTGAAATGGATCAATTTTTAATCAGCAGAACATCTGACCCACTCAATAAGAGTGTAGCATTGTGGCAAGGGAGGCTGGGTGCGGAGGGGCGGGGAGGATTGAGGCTTATTTACAGGACGCTAGTTTGTTTCTTCCTGCTAAGCCAAGGCTCCTGTTGAGCAGAGATCCCGCCTTGCCCCACCCTCCAAATAACATTGACCGTGGGCTTTTCAAAAGGAAGAAAGAAATGTCTGGCTCCCCTATTGGATGCGTTTGATCCATCTGTTAGAAAATCCATTGGTCCTGCTTAAGAGATAAGAGCGCCAGCTAAATGTTTGAGTCCGTTATCCGTTTTTATTGACTTGCCAATTGGGAACTGCTGCTTAATGGAGGAAGTGCGTGTGTGTGTGCGTGCGCGCTTGGACATGTACACCAATAGCATGTCATCTAGCTGATGAGGAATGCTTCCAGTAGGATCCAACTTGGCATCAGAAATTAGACTGTGCTTGGCTGGATCAGTCAAATCCTCTGCAGGCTTGGTTTGTAGTTAATTCCCCAGGTAGAGCTTTGCCTTGTTTTCAATTCACACAGGCAATTTTATGGTCTTGCCAGATTCCCGCAAAGCTTATGAGGACTAGAACCTTAAGGAGCTCTTTAAAAAGGATTCTATATTTGCAAGCATTGCTCTTTGTGCCAAGCTGCCCACTTGCATAATGAGACTGTTGAAAGTTTGCACAGATCTCTGAATATCTCCATTCTGGGACTTCGATGCCTGAGTCCTTTCTCCAGTGTCCAGGGTGAAGGACACCCCTTGAACTGCTATGACTCAATGATATGAAACCCTGGGACTTGCACTTTAGCGAGGCCCCAGCATTCTTTGGCAGAGAAGACTAAAAACCTTGTCTTTAGGGGCCGCGGTGGTGGAATGGGTTAAACCCTTGTGCTGCTGAACTGCTGACCTGAAGGTTGACAGTTTTAATCTGTGGGATGGGGTGAGCTCTCGCTGTTAGCCCTAGCTCCTGCCAACCTAGCTGTTCAAAAACATGCAAACAAGCAGTCATGCCAGTCACACAACCAGGAGGTGCTAACACAGGCTCTTTGACTTGGAAATCGAAAACAGCACCTCCCCCAGAGCTAGAGATGAGCACTTCTTCCAAAGCCAGAAATGAAAGGAGAAGCCTTTGCCTTTGCCTTTGTTTGTGTTTGTGTGTCTCATTGTATTGTAACAAGGCATTAAATGTTTGCCAGTATCTGTTTACACTGTAATCCACTCTGAGTCCTCATGGGGAGAAGGGCGGAATACAAATAAAGTGTTGTTGTTGTTGTTCTTGTTGTTATTAATATTATTGTCAGACAACAACTCCCAGGATTATGTCACAATGAGACATGGTAGTTTACATGGTGCCAAACTGCATTAATTCTCTCCAAAGCATTGTCCTAAAACAGACAAGGAAAGGTTGAGTAGGGATGCTTTCAATAACAGGAAGAAGATTGTGGCACTGGCATCATCATGTGTTTTGGGCCTTTGGCTAGTTGGGCACCAGAGCCCTCTGACTGAGGATTCTCAAAATCTGCAAATGTGAAAAGGAAAGTGTTCCCTTATTTCTAGCCTGAGTAATTAACCCAGTTCAAGCATAACTTTGTCCCATCTGTTTGGCTCTTCAGCAGCATCCCCCCACCCCACCAAATCCTGGCAGTCGGAGGCCTCCAATGTATTCTGTTAAAGAGCAACATTGCAGCTACATCAGCAATATTGTTTTCCTTGTCTTGACAGTAAAAAGAGAGAGAACAGAATTTGGGGTTGCTCTCTCTTTATTGCTTGTTGATTGACGTAGGACTGGCAATGCTTCCGAGTTCAGCAGGCAGGCAAGGGTTTTCCTCTTTGGAGCTCCTCCTTCTGTGTTTGGTGTGGATTTTCCAAGGCTTCTGTTTTCACTGGTATGAGCCAGGGCTACCTACTCTCAGTCTGCTGGAGAAGAGAGCAAGATGGAGAGGTCGAGCAGAAGATGGAACCTTGGTTAAAGAAATCCTTGATGGCAGCCTCTGACAACCTGAGGCCCTCTAGATACATAGAACTACATCTCTCCTATGAATCTCTAGCGTAATGACTAGATATGGTGAGAGTTGTAGCCAGTGGCACCCATTGTACATTGTACAACGAAATTAAATGCCATCCCCAATCACATTATATATGTAGAATTACAAACCAAACACCCATCCTTCCACATTCTAAGAGTTGTTGGACAACCCCTAATACCACATCGTTGTGAAACCATAGAGTTCAATATAGTCAGAGCTCTAGGATAAAAGCAATCTCTCAGCCTATTTGTCCTTGTATTTTATCATCATACTGGCTTGGGTACCCGGCATTGCATAAGGTTGTGTGTGAACTACAACTCATATCATGCCAGGTAAACCCCTTAAACTCCGTCAGTAGTTAAAGTCTGTCATGTTGGGCAAGTTTGCTCTACATGCATAATTAGTGGGGTTTAGTGTGATCTCTGCCTGCAGGATAAACTACAGCTCCCACCAGAGTGGGTCAGTCCCCTCAAATCCCTCCAGTTGGTCATGAGGGTTCTGTGTGGCAAGTTTGTTCCAGATCTGTCATTGGTGGTGGTCACAGTGTTTCTGGATGTAAGCGAACGACAACTTCCAGAAATGAAGGTCAATCCCCTCCCCCAAATCCCTCCAGTATTTTCAGTTGGTCATGGTGGTTCTGTGTGCCAAGTTTGATTCAGGTCCATCATTGGTGGGATTCACAGTTTCACTGGTTGTAGGAGAAGTACAACTCCAAAAATCAAGGTCAATCCCTCCCAAACCCTTCCAGTATTCAAATTTGGGTGTATCTGGCATGTGTGCATCAGTGTTTGGGATCATGGTGCTCTCTGGATGTAGGTGAACTACAACTCCCCCAAATCAAGGTGAATTCCCCCCAAAGCCCTCCAGTATTTTTTGTTGGTCATGGTGGCTCTGCGTGCCAAGTTTGGTCCAGGTCCATCATTGGTGGGATTCAAAGTGTTATTTGATTGCAAGTGAACTTTAAATCGCAGTAACTACAACATTCAAATGTCAAGGGCAATTCCCCCCAAAACCCACCAGTATTCATATTTTTGCATATCGGGTATGCGTGCCAAGTTTGGTCCAGAGCCATCTTTGTTTGGGTTCAAAATGCTCTCTGGATGTAGGTGAACTACAGCTCCTATAAATCAAGCTTAATCCCCCCCCCCAAAACTTTCCAGTATTTTTAATTGGGCATGGGGGTTCTGTGTGCCAAACAGGCCTGTAGCCGGGGGGGGGGGGGGTTCGGTCCAGAACTGCAAGCACTATCTCAAGCAAATATTGACAATTTATTCACACTGTCATTACTTGCAGCAATACCCAACGTAGCGAAACAACCAAGTTGGGGGGGGGGGGGTTGAATGCTCTCATTAAGGAGGCCAGACTTGGTGGAGGTGGTTGACAGGGGCAGAGCTGCAGGCTATTGAAGGTTGCTCTGCCCCCTGCTGTGCTCTTTGCTTCAGCGTGACCCTAACCCCCGCCCCAGAATTTTTTACCTCCCCCCCCAATTTTCAACCCTCCCTGAAATTTTCAACTCTCCCCGAAATTTTCAACCCTCCCTGAAATTTTTTTCTGGCTACGGCCCTGGTGCCAAATGGGATCCAGGTCCATTGTCGGTGGGGTTCACAGTGCTCTGTCTTGATGCTGGGTGAACTGCAACTTCCATCAAGTTGAGTCAGTCCCCCAAACCTCTACAGTTGTTCAGTTGCTGATCAATTCCATACTGTTTGTTTTATGCCATAGAGAAGAGTAGGAAAGAGTTATGGGAGAAGCAGTGAGCGTGATCATGCAAATTCCACACCAATGGAAAGAGTCAGAAAGACTGAGATGTTTGTGGTGGAGGAAACACATCAAATCTAGGATGAAATTGTCCCTGTATGAAAACTTTCACTTGGGTGGTGGGCAGTCTTGTGTTGGTGGAGGACACTGGCAGGGCTTATACACATTCATGGTGCTTGCTATAACCTGCAATGTCATTGGAGGGAAGGCCTTTGGTGGCTCCTTATAGGTGGAGATCATAGCTGTTTGTGGAAGTGGGAGCCTGTCTGTGAAAGTGGGCACCCCAGCCACATACACACATACATATTTTCACTTTTATTATGTGTATAGATAGATGCTGTCTACCAGATGGTAATAATTAAAAAAAAGAATATCCGAGTTGAGATGGATTCTTAAGCATATTTTGAGCTTTCTTAAGGCAGTAGGAATTCTGTCTGTCTCCCAAATATGTTCCAGCATCTTGAGGGCTCTTTTAAAGTTCAGACTGAAAACTGGAATGTATTTGACCTTGGGAGTTTCAGGGGCAGAAAAGTGAAAACTGCACAAGAGAGCTGCTTTGAACAGCCAACCAAGCCACCCTGGTTACATGCTTCCCTCTTTTCAGTCAAAGAATTCCAACAAGGGAAATACTTTAGTGAGGGGTTTGTAAACCTAATTTTTAAATTTAAAAACGGAATCCAAAGGGGTCTTCTACTTTCAGGCTTTTTCCAGGAGTGAGATTCTTCCCTCTTAAATTAAAGAAACCTTCATTTGCTGCTTCACTTTCCCCTCCAAACTCCCTCCTTAAACACACCGAGAGGTGACCCTGTGTGGGCTTGCTCAATGCAGGAGGCATCATCTTCTCAAAATAGGTTCTGGAGACCCTTCTACACCCTCCTGTTTTTTGATCGATCCCAGCACTCTCAACACCCTTTCCCAACAGCCGCCTACACAGTGCTTAAAAGAACCAGGCAGAGAGAAAGCGCCTTGGTTGAGCTCTGGGGCTGCCCAGGGATACAAATGGAGAGGCTGATGGCCCCTAGTACGTCCTTGCCTTGAAAATGCATGGACTGCGGGGCTCCCCATGTAGAGTGCTTTGGAGGGCATATGGAAAGGAGCAGCCAATCAAATTGTAATCCTTTCAAAGCTTGTCTTACATTGTGTGGCACCATATATGAGATCCATTGTGTTTTTGGACAGAGCAGGCCTTGGTCTTATGCTTTTGCATAGCATTGGGCAAAAGGGGGTAGGGGGAAAAGGGAGTCACAACACTGGGGAGTTTATTTAAGAAGGGGAGCAGAAACAGAGCAGAGAGAGGTGGCTAGAATGGATGCAGAGGGAAGCAGGGCAAGAGGGGATGCCTTTAGCGGAGCTTGCCATGGATGCGGGTCAGGATAGGCTTATCTCCAATGTGCTGCCAAATATACTCATGTCTCCCTGTAAATGTTTGCACATTTTGGGTGTCAGCTCATTGGTTAATCCACTGCTTTCTGTACAATCCGCTGACATAAGGTCTCTTTAAATGAGTATCAATTCTGTTAAATATGCTATTAGTACGACCATGTTGCCTGAAAAGGAGGTTTGCTGTTCATGGAGAAGAGGAAGGCTCTGAAGGACTCCATGACCTAATTAAATTAGCACTTCGGTGTGTTTCAATGCTTAGGATTTTCTATTTGGGGGAACTTGATTACCTCGCATTTTATGCACTGTGGCTAGGTTGAGTCTCTAAAAAACAAAGCAAGCAAACAGAAAGGCCATTTTGGTGCCTCCCAAGTGACTTTTTAAAGAAAAAAAACGACTTTCCCTCAAAATTGTAGAACAAAGAAGGATGAGGCTGTCCTCCAAAGCACATTCCAAAGCATCCAGTTCAGCATTTAAAAGAATGATTTGTTGTCAGGGTCCATACTTCAACAGTTCCAGCTATGAACAATAGAAACTGTGCGAAGCAAGTAGAGATATGCTAATTAACAACAGTTGGGACAGAGTAGGGTGCAGTTGTTGATCCCAGTGAACATCCCGAGCAAAAGCAGAATTTGGCTATCTAAGCTAAGCACAACCATGGCTAGTTCAGTGGCTGGAGGCCCCAGTAAGATCTTGTTATCATTTAAGGGAAGGGGATGGCTAATCAGGAGAACAGACAGTGCCTCTTGAACTAATTTGATACCTTTTCCTGTCTGTAGTGGAGGACACTATCCAGTAATCTGTTGACCTGGTTAGTTTGTGTGAGTGTAATGGGGAGGGGAGGTGCCATCTTGTGCTTGGTTCTAGACAGCAGAAGGTTTTTACCAAGAAGGGGGAGAAGGCCATGCTTTGGCTACTCTTCTAGGCCTGGCCAAAACAGAAGTGTTATCCAGCCACAGAGGCCACAGTTGGCCACAGAGGCCTGTGTCAGAAGGCATACAAGACCAGGTAACCTGTGGTCCTATCTGCCCATCAATTCACATTCTGGTATCTGCTGCTGTGGTTCAGAGCCAGCTTCCTGTCTGCCTGTGCTTCCATCATCATAGTGGCAAGTAACCACTCGGTAAATATAAATTATGTAAATTACATTTATTTATCTTGAGGTCAATTTCTCTCCTGCCGTCTCTCTGAGGAGCACTCCATAGCTTTCCTCTTCCCAGTTTGATTCTTGCATCATCCCTGTGGAGTCAGTTAGGCAGAGGGAGAGAGACCACCAGGTCACCCAGTGCATTTGACAACTCAATGAAGGCTGCAGCCTGGAACTTAGGGGGCAAACTTTAAAGAGAGGAACATTAACAGTCAGAAAGAGAATAGATTTTGAACAACTCTGTATGCGAAGGTGGGGGGATTGATTGATCAATCAGTCACAATCAATGGATCAATAATGCATCATTGTTGATCATTAATGCATCATTGGGGCAGGGTT
Source organism: Anolis sagrei (assembly GCF_037176765.1). Lineage (NCBI taxonomy): Eukaryota > Metazoa > Chordata > Lepidosauria > Squamata > Anolidae > Anolis > Anolis sagrei. Next base: position 31,108,650 of record NC_090034.1, on the reverse strand, counting down.
TTTTTCCATCCCGACTAAAACAGGTGGTGGTTCGCCCACTCCTCAAAAAGGTCTCCCTTGACTCCACGATGCTAAACAAACTCCAAACTCCCTTTTTTGGGCAAAGTGCTGGAGCAGGTGGTTGCCTCCCAGCTCCAGGGTTTTCTAGATGACATCAACTACCTGGATCAATCACAGTCTGGCTTCAGGCCTGGCCGCGGCACCGAGACGGCTTTGGTCGCCTTGGTGGATGACCTCCATAGAGAGCTGGACAGGGGGAGTGTGACCTTGTTGGTTCTCTTGGACATCTCAGCGGCTTTCGATACCATCGATCATGGTATCCTTCTGGGACGGCTCTCTGGGATGGGTATCGGGGGCACGGTTTTGTCGTGGCTCCGGTCCTTCCTGGAGGGTCCATCCCAGATGGCCTTTGACCTGTGGGGTCCCGCAAGGCTCTATTCTATCTTCCATGCTTTTTAACATCTACATGAAACCGCTGGGAGAAGTCATCTGGAATTTTGGAGTTAGGTGCCATTTCTATGCAGAGGACACACAACTCTATTACTCATTTCAACCTAATTCCAAGGAAGCCCCTCGAGTGCTGGACGAGTGCTTGGCCGCTGTGGCTGTCTGGATGAGGAGGAACAAGCTGAAGATCAATCCCGACAAGACAGAGATCCTCCTGGTCGATCAAAAACTGGACCGGGGTATAGGGTGGCAACCTTTGCTGGACAGGGTTACATTCCCCCTGAAGTCACAGGTCCGCAGTTTGGGAGTCCTCCTGGATTCATCACTTACGCTTGAGGCTCAGGCGTCGGCGGTGTCCGGGAGGGCTTTTGCACAATTGAGACTCGTGCGCCAACTGCGACCGTACCTCGTAAAGGCTGATCTGGCCGGGGTGGTCCATGCCTTGGTCACCTCTAGATTGGACTACTGTAATGCGCTCTACGTGGGGCTGCCCTTGAAAACGGCTTGGAAATTTCAGCTAGTCCAACGAGCAGTGACCAGAATGTTAACCGGTACTCCTTACAGAGAGAGGTCAACCCTCCTGTTCAAGGAGCTCCATTGGCTGCCATTCATTTTCCGGTCCCAATTTAAGGTGCAGGTGCTTACCTACAAAGCCCTAAACGATTTGGGACCCGCCTACCTGCGTGACCGCATCTCTGTCTACGAACCCACACGTTCCCTTCGTTCATCTGGAGAGGCCTTGCTCACGATCCCATCTGTGTCACAAGCGCAGTTGGTGGGGACGAGGGACAGGGCCTTCTCTGTGGTAGCCCCCCGACTCTGGAACACCCTTCCCAAAGACAGCAGACAAGCCCCTACGTTGGCAGTCTTCAGGAAGAGCTTGAAGACTTGGCTATTCCGGTGTGCCTTTCCATAATAGGAACCCAGCAATCATGTTTCAGAAGCACTTAAATAGAGATTTAAGATTGTCTGCACATTACACTTACCCTAAATCCCTATATTCCACCTGTCATACCCAGCACTTTTTAATCTGTACCCATTACTTTTGGCCCGGCCCTAGTTTTATTGTGTTACTGTGTATTGTTTTATTATTTTATTGTTTACTGCTTTAATGTTTTTGATTTGCTTTATGATTTATGTGTATTTGTTATGTTGTTTTATTGAGGCCTTGGCCTTTGTAAGCTGCATCGAGTCCTTCGGGAGATGCTAGTGTGGTACAAATAAGATAATAATAATAATAATAATAATAATAATAATAATTTGATAAAGAAGCCTGATGACAGCAAGAAAAGCTGGCTTATTTTTTGGTCTTATCATTAGCTCAAAATGCTGCTTGTTTTTGCCATCCTTTCTCTATGGTGGCTTCTTACTGAAATGCCGCAGGTCCAGTGGCCAGTCTTTCCTCCTTGCCCTCTTACTAATCCCCGGTCATTGATAATTTTAGCTTTTCTGAGAGAGCCACCTTGGAGGCGACTCATTTCTCCTCCTTGCTGCTGAAAACATTGATGGTGTGTGAAACTAGAGCCTTTTGTGCAGGACTTCGGTTCCTGAAAAATTTATTTACTGCTGCTCTGATCTGCAGGAGTGAATTGATGTTTATTGCCAGTTGTTCTTGCCAGGGACGAGGGGAGGGGGGGAGAGAGGAAGGCTGAAATGCAGAGTTGCTGCTCTCCCCCACACTCCCATCCGCTTGAAAGGCCTTTTAAATAAGTACTTAATAGTTGGGCCTGTGATGGTGAGGCAGGCTGCCTGATAGACAGCGTACAGTATATTATTGGCCATAAGCTTGCTTAATCTTTTTCTCATGTTTTTAAAGAATGCTTTATAACCGTACAGCCAGAGCGCGATCCACCAAGTATTTGAAGCTAAGCAAAATTATACCGGCTGTTATTGCTCCATGATCGATATTACTGGGAAGCACAGAAAGCTCTGAATGGCTCTGTTGCAGGTTCACCTCCTGACACGAGGCAGGTCCGACTGCACTGCTGCAGCACACAATTGATCTAGTCCAAAGAACATCTCGGCATGGGAACCCAGCGCAGTCATGTGGGACTTGGAAAGTTTGGCCTCCTCCAAATCCACCTCAGAATGAAAGCTTTCTGTTCTCAGTCCTTGTCCATCCATCACCATGCACTTGCCTTGCTTTTGCCCAATGTGTTCTGACAGCTTGATCCCACTGTGTATGGTATGTATATGTATGTGAGGCTCATAGATTCTAGGCAATCCCTGCAATCACAGTGTGTCCCCCAAACCCCCAGGCTTCTTTTTGTAAAATTATAATAAAAACAGTTGGTTTTTTTAGATGGGGTTTCTCTCTAAATTCACTCCCAACTGAGTGGGAAGAGCTTGGCGTAACTTCTGGTGGCTGAGTTGGAAAAGGCTGCCCTTGATCACACAGGCTTTCCCTAAATGTTTCAAATTATGTGTTCGCATCCTTATCTCTTATTGTTCAGAAGCCTGGGAAATACAATAACATTTGTTTCTTCAGCTTTTGCTGCTTGTAAGGGGGCAGTTTTGCTAGAGTTGTGCTTTTTCCCACCATTCTCCCCTTGTGATTTTATGCCTTTCCCAAGCAAGAGGTTTAATTGGGCTTGGCCTGAGTGTTGATCATTGAGGGGGAATGGCGGTTTTTTTTAGAGTTCATACCAATAGGATTGGATGGCTCCTTTCACTTGCCCCAGCTTATTTGGAAATGGGGATATCTGTTCTAGGAGGTAGCATGGGGCCTGGACTCAGTGGGCCTAGAATTCGTTAACTCTTCCTGGCAGAAGAAAGAGTCACATGGCGAGATGAAAGGGGAGCCACTTAACCCAAAACTTTCTCCTTGCTCCATTCATTGAATGCAATTAGTGCAAAGGATTATGATGTGGCTGCTAAGGAGAGAGATCCATCCCCTGCCAGCTGCAAACCCGAGTCCCTTGCTCTTTGTACTATTCATCCTTCTCCTTGTTTTGCTGTTAACATTGATATTCCACTTTTCTCTTCCCAAAACCAAGTTGTCCAAAACAACTAGCAAATTTTTCTGAAAATGCAGATGGAGTCCCAAAGGCACATACACACACACACATATACGAGGGTGAGTCAAAAAGTTTTGCCTCCTGTGTTATAAAAACGTTATGAATGAACCTATAACAGCAGAAGTTGCTCCAGATCATAGTCTGAGCTGTCCTCTACGCAAAACTTCCATTCAACATAGTCACCATCAATTTGGACACATTTGTTCCATTGTTTAAACCAGGCATCAAAACCATTTCAAAAAAAATTCGGGGTTTGGCCTTGTGACCCATGATTTCAAAGCTGTTTGAATGTCATTTGAGTAATTGAATCTGAAACCAGGTAGGTTGTCTTTCAGAGATCCAAACAGATCAAAATCAGAAGGGGCCAAATTATAAACATTCTTCAAGCATTAATGGATTTCCTTAGGTGCATAACTTTCTTTGGCCAGAAATTATATGACGACTCTTTCATTTAGCTTTAGATTCATGGTTCTAATCAGTCAATCGGAAAAAAAGACCATCAGTAAAGTTACCTCTATCATATCATACCTAGATCGACCAGTACCCGTGAAGGAAATAAAAGTTAGAGTGATGGAGGCATTACTTTTTGACTCACCCTTGTAGATATTATATTTTAAAATATTTTTATTTATTGTCCCTGCTGTCTTGCTGATACAAAGCAGAGGAGCTGCTTCTAAGACATTACAAGGTGGCTAGAAGGCATGTACTTTACATATTATTATCAACCTGTCTCTCATTTTAAGCCCCCTGTTCTTAGCCATGCGTGTTTATTTCTTCTACCCACTTTTAACATATCTTTCTACCCCCTTGCTGCTATTGCTTTTTTTCTTTCAATATTTAAAGAAAATTTTGAGAAGCAGGGATGGATGTCTTGTCACATTGCTTGTGAAAGCACATTGGATAGACAGCTCTGTGCCCACTTGAGGAGAATGGCGAACTGTTGGGCCTGCAGGCTTTCCTTATAATCAGCAGGATGGCACTGTCAGACCTTTTACTGCCAGCAGAATGACCATCCTAGCTGAACCCCAATCTGGGTCTCTATACTGTGCTCCTATGAGAGTGGAATGTGCCTTTTGGCTCCAGCGGGCCCATTTATCCCTTTATGCCATGCCAACCTCTGACTCTGCCCTTCAAGATGCCCCCCTAGGCCTTCTCCGCTTGGCTTTGCCCCCCTGGCACCCAGCCTCCCTTTCGCTTGTCAGGTGGCAGCTGGCTGGAGGTTGGAAGGGGCTCCTACCAGCATCTGTGTGCCCTCAGATCAACCTTTTTAATTTTCTTTGATGATCATTTCTGACAGCTGTCAGTCATCTCTTTGACAAGTTCACAAAGGGCAGTAGTGTGTGTGTGTGTGTTGCGGGGCAATGGGACTTTATGGCACACTGCCTTTAAGACATATTCTTTTCATTGTGGTAGAATCTTCCTCCAAATATCATCCTTTTCTCCCTCTCTTTTTAAATGAGATTTTCAAGGAAGCCATAAACACTGATTCGGTTTGTCTTCGATAAGATGACTTCAAAGTCAAAAGGCATTCCATGTTGAATGCCACGCATGAATGAATTTTGACCCTCCAGGGCTCTGATTATCCTCCTAGGAATCCAGTTGTGTACCTTGCCTGCACCTTGTTTGTTTGTTTGTTTGTTTGTTTGGGATGTTGCAGGCTTTGGCCAGCTCTATCCAGGCTGTCTGATGGAGGGTTAATTTTCCAGGTGAGAGAATGGACTGCCCTACTTCAAAATGCAGCAGCTACATGTAAAATGCAGATATTACAAACTGCATGTGAGTATTGTGCTTTGCAGTGAATTGATGCATATTCTGGAATGAAATGATCTAAGGACTGCTGATTTTCACTTATTGTAAAGGAAAGAAGCATTTGCTTGAAAGTTTAATTGAAATTAGAATTTTACTCCAAAATTGCTTAATTGTATTTATTGATTGTGTCTTGGGTGCCTTTGTATTTTTGAGAACCACTGGATTCTAATCCAATGACGCAGACAGCGCTGGCTGAACCACAGTTAGACTAATAATCTTTTTCTCCCAGCACTGTCTGCAGTGGCTGGCATTCTCTCTTGCTCTGCCAAGGGGACACCTCTCTTCTCAGACTTTTTGCTGGGGACGTCAGTGCTGCACTCTGGCCTGGAGTCACCTTTGCACCACACAAGAGTCCAGTATAACTAACTAAACAGTTTATTGAAGAAAACAAATTTTAAAAGGCAAAAAGCAATACAAAAAGCAATGTCCCAAAAAGCAATAGGAAAAAGGGCTATTAAAATGCAATAGTCCATATATCAGAGTTTTAATCAAAAGTGACAAGGTACATGGAAAATCAAGAAGCAAAACATAAGCATAAATCCATAACCAGGAACACAGGGACTTCTTCTAAAACATGAAACCATGAACATGAGCACAAAACTTTTCCAAAGAACTTAAACGTAGACTTGAATATGGAACAAGACCAAGGTGTACATGGTAACACAGCGTTGCCTGCTCTAACTCTTTTAGTAAACAACACTTTAATTTAAGGACCACAAAGTTATGAAGTCATACCTTTGACATCTGCTCTGTTGCTTCAAGGATTTCTCAGGGAGTGTCTGTGGCCTTCCTGATCGAGCCTCAAACTCCTACTAACCTCAGGTGTTTTCTCAGGGGAAAGATCTCTTCCTTCCAGCTCCTTATCTTCTGTTGCCAAGGCATGACTAGGGGAAAGGTTCTCCCTATCTTCTGATGCCACAGGATCTCCATCTCCGCTCTGCTCTGAAGCCATTTCTCTCTCACTAGACAAAGACCCATTCTCCCAGACAGAATCGTGATCTAAAATCCCTTCATTTCCCACACTGGAAAGCCAACCAGTCCTCACAACCTCTGATTGAACAATTCCTTCGTATTCATCCTCTGGCTGAACCACAACAGCCAAGCACTTAAACTAGGCATTTTCTTCAGGGGAAAGCATGGGCCAGGGTTTCTTTCGAGGGAGGATGCAAAACCCAGATAACATGGACCCAAGGAAATACCATGGCTAAATTCATAGCCCAGCTTTTCTTTCTCTTTGGTTGAGGAAGAGGTCTGCTTAGCTCCAGAGATCAGATCTGGGGGCTTCTGGCTACTTAGATGATGCCCCCATCAGCACAGGCCAAAGATGAAACTGTCAGGTTAGCCTCTTTTGAGTTTAAGAGGGTCAGGTGATGCTGTTTACCCTATTCTGTCTTACATTTGACAAGGGTTGGCTCTAATAGGAAATATGGCATTGTCTCTCTTTCAGTCCCTCTACCTGGCAAACCTGAACATCTTGGCTTACCCTTGGTGGCCAATTCCTAGTTGACAGTTCTCCATCTGGAGTGCAAGTTGCAACAGTGGCAACTTCCATGTATGTCAGTGGGATGGAGAAAGCACTCCGGGTAGTAATCTGAATCTTAAAGGAGCTGTCCAAGGTGCTGGGTTTGTTTTGAAGATTGGGTCCAGCACCATGGCTCCTTCCTTTAAAGCAGTGGTTCCCAACCTTTTTTTTTGACCAGGGACCACATAACCAGGGATCATTTTGACCAGGGACCACTCTCCAACATTAGTATCAAAAGGGTTCCAAATGAGTTTTTGGTTGACTTTAGATTAGGTTTGGTGATGCCATATTATTATAGCAAAACCACCTTGGCAAGCCCAGTTTCAGGGACTCCGCTGACATTTCAGCAAAGTTCTTGGCTGGTGGCTCCCAAGTCAGTGGGACAGTGAATTTGCTTGAAATTTGCATCTAGACTTTAAAGCACTGGTTCCCAACCTGTGGTCTGTGGACCACCAGTGGTCTGCAAGAACTAAAATATGGTCCGCGGTCTCACTGTTCCTACACCATTGCACTGAGAGCGATTGGTTTTGTGAAACCCTCTTATAGTGCTAAGTGTTAAAAAAATCCACAGATAATAGCATAGCCCAACTATTTTTTTCTTGGTGTCTTCATTTTTAGGCCTGTTCCTGGGGGTTTTTTGGGGTGCTGATTCAGAAAATTGCATTGGATGGACCACATCAGCTCTAGTTTCTGATACAGAACATATGCCATCCAGTAGTTGCCTTCTACTCGCCCACAGAAAACCATATTTAATCATCTAGAGCTGATGTGGTCTATCCAATGCAATTTTCTGAATCAGCACCCCAAAAACCCCCAGGAACAGGCCTAAAAATGAAGACACCAAGAAAAAAAATAGTTGGGCTATGCTATTATCTGTGGATTTTTTTAAACACTTAGCACTATAAGAGGGTTTCACAAAACCAATCGCTCTCAGTGCAATGGTGTAGTAACAGTGAGACTGCGGACCATATTTTAGTTCTTGCAGACCACTGGTGGTCCACAGACCACAGGTTGGGAACCAGTGCTTTAAAGTCTAGATGCAAATTTCAAGCAAATTCACTGTCCCACTGACTTGGGAGCCACCAGCCAAGAACTTTGCTGAAATGTCAGCGGATTCCCTGAAACTGGGCTTGCCAAGGTGGTTTTGCTATAATAATATGGCATTTTGCGTTACTTCTGAGTCATCTTGTGTCCTTTTCTGGCTGGGGGTGCAGTGTCCTGGGAGTAGGATGAGGCCACAACGAGGCAAGAAGGAATGGACTGTGGGTTAATGGGAGACTCGGATGAAATGGAAGTGCCACTGTAAGCCTTGTGTTTTATCGTCACATTATAGCTTTAAAGGAACGTGGAAATAAAATCTCATAAATCATTGTCTGGTCTCTTTGCAAGCGGGAAAGAACCTGACATCAGAGGCGGAGGCTTCATTGCTTGTGACATGTACACGCACACACACTCACAACCCTCTTTCCACTCAGTGGTAGCATGGAAAGGCAAAATATGGGAAAGATCAGATTTCGAGTTTTTACTCTTCCATATGTCAACTTTTGAAAACTTTGTGTTCAAATCACTAGAAAAAAAGTTCCCACTTACGAACCATCTGGAACATGACATTTAAATGGGTTTGTATGCATGTTTACAAGATGTATACAGTTGATCCTGTAGTGTGACAAGGCTACTTTATAGCCTGATGGTAGTGACTGGCACATGGATGAATACAAGAAGAAATAAATTAATAGACTGTTCATCTTGGTCATAGAATCTCTGAGTTTATTACTGATTTGTAGGTGTTTGTCTGTTAATAATTTTGTGTGATCTTTTCTTGGTGATTGTTTTGTGATTACTTTCAGTGAATTGTATGTGGCACATTGAGGGTCTAAATGTTCTAAAGACCACCAATCCTGTCTGGCAAGAAGGGTCAGCTCTGGTTAGGACTCGGACCCTCAAGGCATCCCAGGTGTTTTAAGCGATCTTTTAGAGGAAGGAACTGGAGAAAACACTCCTGAGGCTATAGCTACACTGTAGAATGCGTGCAGTTTGACTCCACTTCAACAGCTAAGGCTCAAAATTATGGGGTTTGTATTTTGTTGGGGTACCCAGCAGTCTGGCTAAATACCATGTAAAACTATAATTCCTGTGTTCCCATTACATTAAACTATGGTAAAGTGGGGCCAAACTGCATTCATTCTACAGTATAAAAGATGTAGCCTGAATATTCCTTGTCTGAGGCAGCCCTATGGAATCCATGTGGTCATTATAAGTCAACATAAGTGATTTGAAACTGTATACACACATATGGCTCATTTACTAGGATGTGTGTGGTCTCATTTTGCCAAATGTGCAGAAGACTCCTGTTCTGATCAGGTAGAAAAATTGGCTCCCAGAGATGGGCTCTGGATTCCCCAACTTGCCATCCCATCTTTGTGCGTTGGTCCCGTGAATAGGTGACAGTCTTCACTCCCAGGGCTCCTGGCTCAACCCACAGTGCCAGTCACCTTGCCCCTTGCCTGCTTTTAACTAAAGTCCTATTTTCAGTTTCAAAGAACAGAATAAAGTTTTGTGGAGGGGGACAAGGCGCAATGGAGTTGGTGCTGGCGGGGGAAAGCTCTGATTTGTTTTGATTTGGGGCGCCCAATCTCATCCCCATTTCACGTTGTATACAGCCATGGCATCTTTCAGCATCCTTAATTAGAGTGGACTTAGTGCTGTCACTGCTTATTAATCTGTGTTGAAACCCAAGGCGGGCACCCCTTCCTCCTAATCTGCAACTCTTGTTCACATCGGAGTGCGTCGAGTGGTGGGCAGGGGGAGGGAGCCCTGCCTGGCATTCATTCTAACGGCAAGTAATCTGGCCATGACAATTGAAACTACATGGTATTTGGCGCATGAAGTGATCTCAGTTCAATTCATTCTGATAGCTGTGCAAACGGAGGAGCAGGGTAAGTAACCTGAGCTGCCAGTTCAAAAAGCGGGCACTTTATTTGCCGCTAAATGGGGCTGACCCCTGGACCGTGTATCGGCCTCTGAAATGAGCAAGGGCAATGTTTGTTCCCATACAACATTTAGACAAAGGGAACCCTTTATTTGGGAAACGGTCTTTTGATTTATCAGGCGATATGGGTGGAAGTGGGAAGAGCGGGGACAGTAAATTGGATCCTCTTCTTTGCCGATTGGTGAAATTTTTGCAGCTGAAACACAGAGTTGTTCGGAAAGTTTGAGCTGGGAACAATAAGCAGCAGCAGTAGCTGGCTTCCCCAGTTTTGGATAAACCCAAATTGCGGCGGGGGGGGGGGGGGGCATCCCAGCTTGTTGTGAAGAAGTTGCATGCTTCTGCATGTGGGCACACACAGTCTGGCACCTTTAGGTTTTTGAACTGCAGCTTCCAGAGCCCTCTATCCGGCTTGGCCATGGGCATTTGTTCCTGCTTTCCCTTCCAGTGTAGACAGTACTGTGATGAGCCAGTGATGTGACTTGTGAATTACTGTCCTCTTCCTAATATTATAACTCTACCTTTGAGGAAGTGAAATTTCATGTTTGAATGTTACGGCTTTCGAGCATATATTACTTTTAATAACAAAGACCCCTTGTAGTGGGTCTTTCTGTCCAAGACAGTGGAGCCTCCCCACTCAAGAGCAGTCTGTCTCTACTCACCAGCTGTCAACACTGGATGTTCCCACTTGGGAACCTCTCTTGGAGGCACATTATTGGAAGCAGAGGCCTAAATCAACTGTGGCCCTACCCAGTCTGCCAGTTTTCTATTTTCTCAGTGGCCTGTTTCAGAACAGTTTTACAATCTTTTTGGTGTACCTGGAAGTGCATAGAAATGTCCAGACAGACTGTGGTCTTGTACTCCTTGGGCAGGAGCTGAGTTCTTTGGGCAGCGGCTGTTTGCTTGGCAACTGGCTGGCAGTAAAGGCCGACCGTGGTGAGGAATGCCAAAATCCAATATCCTCCCGTTGGCCTTCTCTTGGAAAGAGCGTCTGCACTGCCGGAATTGCTTTGAAGGAGCATCTGGAATTAATGAGCCAGGCCGGTACAGGGCAGAAATCAATGCCTTCTACTTTAATTGCACCATGTTGGAGCTTTGTCTTTTTATTTGGAGTTATGTAGTTACAATGGGAGATGTCTCTTTAAGCTGCTCACTCAGTGCCGGATGTGTGTTGGGGTGGGACCTCGAGGGAAGAGCTTCTACCTGTCTTTCCAGGGGAGGGAGGGTCTTGACCTGCTGGATGAGCAGTGGGGGGCTCCTTTGACTTTTCTTGCTTTTGACTTGAAGGAGCCCCAAAGGTTGAGCCTGAGAGCCTATAAAAGGACCCGAGGTTCCATTTCTTCCTCAGGAGAAAGGGTGCTCAAGGTACCATCTCGGTGCAGATCAGATCACCTGGGCTTGGGCTGGGCCATTCTTTGTGTCAAGAAGGATTAGAGACACCAGTCCAATGCCCAGGTGTGCAAATGGTTCACCTTCAATGCATGAGGGTTAGATGAAAACTGTGTGACCGCAGTGAATCCTGCAGGGAGGCCATGGGTAACCTCATCCCTGGGCTCAGAGGATTGACTCTAGGAGGGAGTAGGGTTGAGCTGGCCTACGGCTCAGGAAAAAAGCACATAGATGCCATGCAGAAGGGCCCAGCTCCGCACAGCATGGCCATGTAGGGTTGGGGAGAACTGTGGCTGACAGTTGGACCTGAGTGCCACATCCCTGCTAGAGAGATTGCCCAAAAGTGCACTAATGCGCCTGACAAAAAGCTTGATCCAAAGTTTGGAAGCATTTTTAAGTGCATTGCGTGAATTGGGGGAGGGGGATCACCTTTTTGCAAACGTATGCACATTTTTTTGCATCCCTGGCTTGGCTGTAACACCCTCTTTGGTGTGAACCTAGTTGCAGATGGGTTTTCACTCGCATACCTATGGAAGGGGCTTTGGCTGCATGTGAATGGTTGAATCCTAGTGTTGCTAATAGTTTGCACTCAGGAAGCTGACAGCTGTCCAGCAAATGCATTTACTTGGGAGTAAGTTCTGCTCATTCCAGAGGAACTTTGGCCCCTGTAAATACACTTCAACGTTGCTGCTGTAATAACCCCGTTTCATGTTTAATTAATTTCTGTACAACTTTGGTCTTATTCTGGCCAGAGGGATTTTAGTTACAGGCTGTTAAGGATCAAAATGTTATTAATACAGTCTGAAAGTAAACAGGGTGTGGGTATTTTTAGCAAATTGTTCTTTATGGTATTGATTTACATGTAATGTAGTACTTGCATGAACAGTGGTTATAAATCTGCAAGCATTTATCATCTGAAATAGCTATGAACAGAGTCAATTTTTGTATTTATTAGACGTGATTGTGGCATTTTTGTATCTGAATTTCTGGCCTGCTCATCCCCAGAGCACTGTCGAGGTTAAAGTTCATCGAACAACAGCTAGCACAACAATATAATTAAGTCCAAAGTGGACATTTATGGTGTGGTCCTGTAAATATGGACTTCAAAGTAACACCCACAAAGTTCAGTGGGGCTTACACAGCAGTAAGTGGGTTTACGATTGATTTTTGATGGGCAGGGGCCATATCCCCAAGAAAATCATATTGTTCAGTTTTGGGTTTTTATTTGCAACTAGCTTTGGTACCTGGCATTTCCCAGGTTATTTGAAAAAGTCCATTTTTAATTCTAAAAAATGCATAAGGTTGTGGGTGAACTACAACTCATGTCACGCCAGGTTAACTCCCAAAAACTCCGTCAGTACTGAAAGTTTGTTATGTTGGGCAAGTTTGCTGTAGATGCATCATTGGTGGGGTTCAGTGTGATCTCTGGCTGTAGGGTAAACTACAACTCCCACTATGGTGAGTTAGTCCCCTGAAACACCTTCAATAGGTTGAGTTAATCATGGGGGTTCTGTGTGCCAAGTTTGGTCCAGACCCATCATCGGTGGAGGTCACAGTTTATCTGGTTGTGGGTGAACTACGACTCCCAGAAAGGAAGGCCAGTTCCCCCCCCCCCCCCAAACCCTCCAGTAATCAAATTTTGGCATAGAATCATAGATATTTTGGCTTAGAATCATAGAATCAAAGAGTTGGAAGAGACCTCATGGGCCATCCAGTCCAACCCCCTGCCAAGAAGCAGGAACATTGCATTCAAATCACCCCTGACAGATGGCCATCCAGCCCCTTTTTAAAAGCTTCCAAAGAAGGAGCCTCCACCACACTCCAGGGCAGAGAGTTCCACTGCTGAACGGCTCTCACAGTCAGGAAGTTCTTCCTCATGTTCAGATGGAATCTCCTCTCTTGTAGTTTGAAGCCATTGTTCCGCGTCCTAGTCTCCAAGGAAACAGAAAACAAGCTTGCTCCCTCCTCCCTGTGGCTTCCTCTCACATATTTATACATGGCTATCATATCTCCTCTCAGCCTTCTCTTCTTCAGGCTAAACATGCTGAGCTCCTTAAGCCGCTCCTCATAGGGCTTGTTCTCCAGACCCTTGATCATTTTAGTCGCCCTCCTCTGGACACATTCCAGCTTGTCAATATCTTTCTTGAAATGTGGTGCCCAGAATTGGACACAATATTCCAGATGTGGTCTAACCAGAGCAGAATGGAGGGGTAGCATTACTTCCCTAGATCTAGACACTATGCTCCTATTAATGCAGGCCAAAATCCCATTGGCTTTTTTTGCCGCCACATGACATTGTTGGCTCATGTTTAACTTGTTGTCCACGAGGACTCCAAGATCTTTTTCACACGTACTGCTCTCAAGCCAGGCATCCCCCATTCTGTATCTTTGCATTTCGTTTTTTCTGCCAAAGTGGAGTATCTTGCATTTGTCACTGTTGAACTTCATTTTGTTAGTTTTGGCCCATCTCTCTAATCTGTCAAGATCATTTTGAATCCTGCTCCTGTCCTCTGGAGTATTGGCTATTAGGGCTGGGCAACCACGGAAAAATTTGTTTCTAAAATCGATTCGTTTTTTGGGGGTTTTTACGTTTCGATTTTTAAAAGAATTCCGAAATTTTTCTTTTAAAAAGTTCGATATTTACGAAATTTCGTAAATTACGAAACAATTACGAAACGAATTTAAAAATTCATTTCGTTTTTTAGTTGCTCCTGAATGGTTCGTTATCGCTTCGTTATAAAAAAAATAACGAATTTTTAACGAATTACGAAATTACGAAACGAAACCGCCCAGCCCTATTGGCTATCCCTCCCAATTTGGTGTCGTCTGCAAACTTGATGATCCTGCCTTCTAACCCTTCATCTAAGTCATTAATAAAGATGTTGAGCAGGACCGGGCCCAGGACGGAACCCTGCGGCACTCCACTTGTCACTTCTTTCCAGGATGAAGAGGAAGCATTAGTGAGCACCCTCTGGGTTCGTCCATATAACCAATTACAGATCCACCTCACCGTAGTTTTGCCTAGCCCACATTGGACTAGTTTCCTTGCCAGAAGGTCATGGGGGACCTTGTCGAAGGCCTTACTGAAATCCAGGTACGCTACATCCACGGCATTCCCCTCATCTACCCAGCTTGTAACTCTATCGAAAAAAGAGATCAGATTAGTCTGGCATGACTTGTTTTTGATAAATCCATGTTGACTATTAGCGATGACCGCATTTGCTTCTAAGTGTTTGCAGACCACTTCCTTAACAATCTTTTCCAGAATCTTGCCTGGTATCGATGTGAGGCTGACCGGACGGTAGTTGTTTGGGTCATCCTTTTTTCTCTTCTTGAAGATTGGGACCACATTGGCCCTCCTCCAATCTGTCCAGAGGAGGGCGACTAAAATGATCAAGGGTCTGGAGAACAAGCCCTATGAGGAGCGGCTTAGGGAACTGGGCATGTTTAGCCTGAAGAAGAGAAGGCTGAGAGGAGATATGATAGCCATGTATAAATATGTGAGAGGAAGCCACAGGGAGGAGGGAGCAAGCTTGTTTTCTGCTTCCTTGGAGACTAGGACGCGGAACAATGGCTTCAAACTACAAGAGAGGAGATTCCATCTGAACATTAGGAAGAACTTCCTGACTGTGAGAGCCGTTCAGCAGTGGAACTCTCTGCCCCGGAGTGTGGTGGAGGCTCCTTCTTTGGAAGCTTTTAAGCAGAGGCTGGATGGCCATTTGTCAGGGGTGATTTGAATGCAATATTCCTGCTTCTTGGCAGGGGGTTGGACTGGATGGCCCATGAGGTCTCTTCCAACTCTATGATTCTATGATTCTATGATTCTATGATTCTATGCTGGAACTTCTCCCGTTCTCCAAGAACTCTCAAAGATGGTTGCCAATGGTTCCGAAATGACTTCCGCTAGTTCCTTCAATACTCTTGGGTGTAGTTGATCTGGCCCTGGGGACTTGAACTCATTTAGAGTGGCCAGGTATTCCTGGACGACTTGTTTCCCAATTTGGGGTTGGATGTCCTCTAATCCCTCATCCACTCCATCTTGCTGAGGTTGAAGATGACTTTCTTTTTGTGAGAAGACCGAGGCAAAGAAGGTATTAAGTAGTTCTGCCTTTTCCTTATCCCCTGTCAGCATTGCCCCATCTTCTCCTCGAAGAGGCCCTATCGCCTCCTTGTTTTTCCTTTTTCTACTGACTTAAGAAAAGAATCCCTTTTTATTGTTTTTAATGTCCCTGGCAAGCCTGAGCTTGCCTAATTTGATCTAGATCCATCTGTGTTTGGGTTCACAGTGCTCTCTGGATGTAGGTGAACTACAACTCCCCCAAATCAAGGTGAATTTTCCCCAAAGACCTCCAGTTTTTGCTGGACATGGGGGTTCTGTGTGCCAAGTTTAGTCCAGTTCCATCTTTGGTAGAGTTCAGAGTGCTCATTGATTGCAGGTGAACTATAATTCCCAGTACCTACAATTCCAAAATTCCCCTCAAAACCCACTAGTATTCAAATTTGGGCATTTTAGTTATGCATGCCAAGTTTGGTCCAGATCCACCATAGTTTGGATTCATAGTGCGCTCTGGATGTAGGTGAACTACAACTAATATAAATCCCTTCAAAGACCTTCAGTACTTTTTTGTTCGTCATTGGGATTCTGTGTGCCAAGTTAGTTCCAGGTCTATCATTGGTGGAATTCCGAGTGCTTTTAGATTGCAGGTGAACTATACATCTCAGGTCCTATAAATCCTATAAATCATGGTGAATTCTCCCCAAACCTCTCTGGTATGTTCAGTTGCTGATCCATTCCTCTGTTTGCTGAGTGCCATAGAAAATAATAGGGAAGGGTTAAGGGAGAGTCTGTGGGCAGTGTCATGCAAATTCCACACCAACTGAGAGAATAATAATAATAATAATAATAATAATGCTTTATTTATGGTATTTATTTATAATACTTTATTTTTTCTCTTCCCAAGGGGACTCAGGGTGGTTTACACACAAAAAGGCAAACATTTAATGCCCAACTCAAATATAAACATTTTAAAATAAGCAGAATAATACAAAAATAAAAACCATAAACTTGTGAGAAAAGAGAAATTAACACCAAAATGAGGACCAAATACGAATAATTGAATAAACTGCATTATACTAATAACATAAATTAACCATTTAGACATAAAGCCTAGAAAAAGCAATTAAAATACATTAAAATGACTATCAAGATTGTTCTCATGTACCATAGCAGTAAGAAACACTGGGATGCCTGTGGTGCAGGAAACACATAAAATCTATATCTATATCTATCTATCTATATCTATATCTATGTATATAATAAAAGTCAAAGTTTGCATGCGGAGGACAAAATTGTGGCGGTGTGGCGGTGTATGTGCCAGCATTCTGATTGGCCAGCCTGAAAGTTCCAAGATTCTGATTGGCTGCCGCTGTGGTGCTATTTGCATATGGTCTCTGACTGGCCAGCTTTACACGAGCCCCTGGTGGAGAAAAGGGTTCATGACAGAAACGGAGACATGAGAGAAAGAAATTTGCATATGGTCTCTGATTGGCCAGCCTCAATTCCAAGATTCCGAGATGACAAAGAGAGGAAAGGAAAAGGCCAGAGGGGTGAGTCAGAAAATTACCAATACAGACCAAACTTGGCACACAGAGCCCCCATGACCCACTCTACATCCTACTGCAGTTTGGAGGAGGATGAACCATGGATGATGGGACTTGCAGTACCATCACTCGCATTCTGAGACCGCTGTTAACCTCATCCAATGACTGATCAGGACCAAACTTCGCACAGAGACCTCTCATGACCCACTTTACGTCCTGGTGTGATTTGGCCAGGGATGGACCATGGATTATGGGATTTGCAGTACCTTTGCTCAGTTCTTGAGACCACTTCAACCCTCATCCAGTTACCGATAAAGACCAAGCTTGGCACACTGAGTCTCCATGACGCACTCTACATCCTGGTGCGGTTTGAAGGAGGATGTGCCATGGATGATGGGACTTGCAATACCTGCACTCCCTTCCTAAGACCATTACAACTGCCAACAATGATGGATCATGACCACAATTTACACAGAGAGCCCGCCTGACCCACTCTACATCCTGGTGTGGTTTGGAAGAATTTGACAATGGATGATGGGACTTGCAGTAACTTCACTCACTTCCTGAGACCACTGAGACCCTCGCCAATGACTGATCAAGACCAAACTTGGCACACAGAGTCCACATGACCCACTCTACATCCTGGTGCACTTTCGAGGAAGACAGACCATGGATGATAGGACTTCAAGTACCTCCACTCCCTTCCCAAGACTGCTGCAACCCTCAAATAATGTCCGATCAAAACCAAACTTGGCACACAGAGCCCCTTGACCCACTCTATATACTGGTGCACTTTTGAGGAGGACAGACCATGGATGATGGGACTTCGAGTGCCTCCACTCCCTTCCCAAGACTGCTGCAACCCTCATCTAATGTCCGATCAATACCAAACTTGGCACACAGAGCCCCTTTACCCACTCTACATCCCGATGCTGTTTCGAGAAGGATGGACGATGGATGATGGGGCTTCCAGTGCGGTTCAAGGCAGGATGGGCCACTAATGATGGGATTTGCAGTACGATTCACTTCCCACAGAACATTATAGCCCCTACAAATCACAGACCAGACCCAAACATGGCACACAGAGTACTCATGGCCCACTCTACATCCTGATGCAGTTCCATGGGGAATGGACCATGGATGATGGGACTTGCAGTATCTTTACTCACTTACTGAAACCACTGCGACCCTCATCCAATGACCAATCAAGGCCAAATTGGCACACAGAGCCCCAAAACCCACTGTACATCCTGGTGCACTTTGGAGGACAGACCATGGATGATGGGACTTCAAGTACTTCCACTCCCTTCCCAAGACTGCTGCAATCCACATCTAATGACCAATCAAGACCAAACTTGGCACACAGAGCCCCCATGACCCACTCTACATATTGCTGCAGTTTTGGAGGAGGGTTGACCATGGATGATGGGACTTTCAGTACATTCACTCACATTCCGAGACCGCTGTTAACCTCATCCAATGACTGATCAAGACCAAACTTGGCACATAGAGCTCTCATGACCCACTTTACGTTCTGGTGTCGTTTGGAAAAAATTGGAGATGGATGATGGGACTTGCAGTAACTTCACTCACTTTCTGAGACCACTGAGACCCTCGCCAATGACTGATCAAGACCAAATTTGGCACACGGAGCCCCCATGACCCACTCTACATCCTGCTGCAGTTTGGAGGAGGGTTGACCATGAATGGTGGGACTTGCAGTACCTTCACTCACTTACTGAAACCACTGCGACCCTCATCCAATGACTGATAAAGACAAATTCGGCACACAGAGCCCCCATGACCCACTATATATCCTGCTGTTGTTTGGAGGAGGGTGGACCATGGATGATGGGACTTCAAGTTCCTTCACTCACTTCCTGAAAACAATGCAGCCATTATCCAATGACCAATAAAGACCAAACTTGGCATACAGAACCGCCATTACCCACTTTCTCAAATAACCCGGGCAGCGCCGGGTCCCCAAGCTAGTATATAATAAAAGTCAAAGTTTGTATGCGGCGGATGTGCCAGCTTTCTGATTGGCCAGTCTGAAAGTTCCAAGATTCTGACTGGCTGCTGCTGTGGTGCTATTTGTATATGGTCCCTGATTAGTCTGCTTCAACAGGAGCCCCCGGTGGAGAAAAGGGTTCATGACAGAAACGGGGACATGACAGAAGCAAATTTGCATATGGTCTCTGATTGGCCAGCCTCAATTCCAAGATTCCGAGATGACAAAGAGAGGAAAGGAAAAGGCCAGAGGGGGCGGAGTCAGAAAATTACCAATACAGACCAAACTTGGCACACAGAGCCCCCATGACCCACTCTACATCCTACTGCAGTTTGGAGGAGGATGAACCATGGATGATGGGACTTGCAGTACCATCACTCGCATTCTGAGACCGCTGTTAACCTCATCCAATGACTGATCAGGACCAAACTTGGCACATAGACCTCTCACGACCCACTTTACGTCCTGGTGTGGTTTGGCTGGGGATGGACCATGGATTATGGGACTTGCAGTACCTTTGCTCAGTTCTTGAGACCACTGCAACCCTCATCCAATTAGCGAAAAAGACCAAACTTGGCACACAGAGCCCCCATGACCCACTCTACATATTGCTGCAGTTTTGGGGAAGGGTTGGATGATGGGACTTTCAGTACCTTCATTCACATTCTGATACCGCTGTTAACCTCATCCAATGACTGATCAAGACCAAACTTGGCACCTAGACCCACTTAACGTCCTGGTGTTGTTTGGAAAAATTTGGAGATGGATGATGGGACTTGCAGTAACTTCACTCACTTCCTGAAACCACTGAGACCCTCGCCAATGACTGATCAAGACCAAACTTGGCACACAGAGTCCCCATGACCCATTCTACATCCTGGTGCACTTTCGAGAAGGACAGACCATGAATGATGGGACTTCAAGTACCTCCACTCCCTTCCCAACACTGCTGCAACCCTCATCTAATGTCCGCTCAAGACCAAACTTGGCACACAGAGCCCCCATAACCCACTCTACATCTCTATGCTGTTTGGAGGAGGGTTGACCATGGATGATGGGACTTGCAGTACCTTTACTCACTTACTGAAACCACTGCGACCCTGAACCAATGACTGATAAAGACCAAACTTGGCACACAGAGCCCCATGACCCACTCTATATCCTGCTGCTGTTTGGAGGAGGGTTGACCATGGATGATGGGACTTGCAGTACCGTCACTCACTTCCTGAAATTAATTCAACTGTCATCCAATGACCAATAAAGACCAAACTTGGCATACAGAACCGCCATTACCCACTTTCTATAATAACTCGGGCAGCGCCGGGTCTCCAAGCTAGTATATAATAAAAGTGAATGTTTGTATGTGGAGGGCGGACGTAGGGAGGTGTATGTGGCAGCTTTCTGATTGGCTCCCACTTTCACAGGCCACTGTGACCAACACGGGTGATGCACCTGGACCAAACTTGGCACACATAACCCCCATTACCTCTTTTACATCCTGGTGTGGTTTGGGGGGAGGTGGACCACAGATTTTGGGATTTGTAGTACTTTCAAACGATTTGGATCCCACGGACCACTGTGGCCCCCAACAAACATCAATAAAGACCAAACTTGGCACCCAAAGCCCCCATGACCCACTCTACATACTACTGTGGTTTGGAGGAGGACAGACCATGAATGATGGGACTTGAAGTACCTCCACTCACTTTCTGAGACTGCTGTCACCCTCAACAATGACTGAACAAGACCAAACTCGGCACACATAACCCCCATGACACCCTTTACATCCTGGTGAGGTTTGGGGGAGGGTGGACAATGGATGATGGGATTTTTAGTACTTTCCAATGCTTCGGATCCCACAGACCACTGCGGCCCCCAACCAGAGCACCCATGACCCATTCTACATCCTACTGCAGTTTGGAGGAGGATGGCCCATGGATGATGGGAATTGAAATACCTCCACTCACTTCCCGAGACCACTACAACCCTCATCCAATGACTGATCAAGACCAAAGTTCGCAAACAGAGCCCCCATGACCCTCTCTATATCCTGGTGCAGATTTGAGGGGATGGAACACGGATAATGGGAATTTAAGTAATTTCACTCACTTCCCGAGACCGCTGCAAACCTCATCCATTGACTGATCAAGACCCAACTTGGCACACAGAGCCCCCATGACCCATTCTACATCCTGGTGCAGTTTCAAGCAGGGACCATGGATGATGGGACTTGAAGTACCTCTACTCACTTCCCAAGGCTGCTGAAACCCTCATCTAATGACTGATAAAGACCAAAGTTGGCACACAGAGCCCCCATGAGCCACTCTACATCCCGGTGCTGTTTGGAGGATGGACGATGGACGATGGGACTTCAACTACCTCCACTCACTTCCCAAGACTGCTGCAACTCACTTCCTGAAGCCACAGTGACACTCGTCCAAATACCAATAAAGACCAAACTTGACTCAGAGAGCCCCCATGGCCAACTCAACATTCTGGTGAGATTTGGGGGAGAACAGACTATGGATGATGGGACTTGCAGTACCTTAACTTATTTTCTGAGACCACTGCAACCCTCATTCAATGACTGATCAAGACCAAACTTGGCACACAGAGCCCCCATTACCCACTCTCCATCCTGGTGCAGTTTGGAGGAGGATGGACCACAGATGATGGAACTTGCGGTACCTTCACTAACTTCCTGAGACCACTGCAAGCCATATAAATAACTGATAAAGACCAACCTTGACACACAATTCCTTTCTCAAATAACCCAGGCATCACCGGGTCCCCAAGCTAGTCTAGAATAAAATTGTCCCTGTATGAAAACTTTCGCTTGGGTAGTGGGCAGTATGGTGTTTGTGGAGGACATTGGCAGGGCTCTTGTACATGTTCATGGCGCTCACTATAGCCTGGAATGTTGTTGGAGGGAGCACCTTTGGTGTCTCCTGAGTAGTGGGAGCTATAGCTGTTTGTGGAAGCAAGAGCCTGTCTGTTTAAGTGGGCTCTTAGCCCCCTCACCCACACACACATATTTTCACTTTTATTATGTGATGAAACATCTGCTAATTCAGTGGCCCATTTAGTCTACCAAATCTGTCACTCAGATTTTTAGGAAGTCCTAAAAATCAGGAAAAGTTCTGACATCTTTTCCTATTGGCATGTATAAACTTTGAGGCTGGTGTTTTTTAGTCCTAAAGTATTTCTGTGTACTCAAGTTATCATTTTAGCAGTTTAAAAGAAGATTACAGGCGAGCCGCTTGGGACTTTTTAAAAAGCTTTTCACAATAAGGAGTGAAAGCCCCAGTGCCTTTAATCCTGAACGTTAATTTACAATTAAAGAAATCTTTTAAACTTGGCATTCCTCCCCTTGTACTTGGTTTTTTTTTTGCCCATTACAAAAAACATCGCTTTTTACGATTGCTTACAGGGCAAAGATACACTGAGCCATTTCAATTTCTCAGGAAGATAATATATTTAATGGGAAGTGAATCGAATCAGGGAATGAGGTAGATGCACAACTTGTGGGGATTGTACAGGATTTGGAGAGGAGTCAGTAAAGTTCAACTTGTCAAGTAAAAATTTGGTGCCTTGGTTATTATTTATTTTATTATTTACAGCATTTGAATCTGAGTTGATGTTTTTATATGCACATGTGTTTTATTGTATTGTATTTTATATTGTGCTTCATTTTTATGTTTGTTTTTAGGCACTTTGTGCAGTCAGTAAGCCACCCTGAGTCCCTTCAGGGAGATGGTGGCAGGATATAAGAATAAAATAATAATAATAATAATAATAATAGTTATTATTATATTCTGCTCTTATACACAGGCAACTGTACATATATATATAGGCTTTCCCATCTTCAGCATCTTGGAGGCTGTGCTTGGTTCTGGCCCGGGGGGGGGGGGGGTGCTGTCGCTCCACTTTCCCTGCCAAAGAGCTTTGTTTGTAAACGTCCTCTTTGATTGACTTGCCAGCATTTTTATGGCATTTCCTTATGGGTGCCTTAAATGCCTCCCCGCTTTAAGCGGTATCTATTTATATACTCACATTGCTGTTTTCAAAACTGCTAGGTAGGCAGAAGCTGGGCTAAAGGCCAGAAGCTCACCCTGACCCGGACTTCGAACTGTCAACTTTTCAGTTGGCAAGATTTATTGTAGCTGGTGGTTAACCTGCTGTGCTAAAGCTGTGCCCTGGTTGTTGAAGATGGGAAATGGATTGCAGCTGGATTGCTGTTGACATGCTCTTTGGCATTTTTCAGATGGAAATAGAGGGAGGAGTGTAATAGGGAAAAAAGACAGTAGTCCTAGCCATCTCCTGTGTGGCATTGTGGAAGGTAGTAGTCCACCTTGGCCTTGAAAAGAGTCAACTGCCAGTCCAGTTGGCTTTTCTACCCCAAATGGGAGGAGCTGCCATCTTGTCTCTTGCCTCTAGTGATAAAATGTCTAAGGCTGACTATTAGGCTTGTTTGATCAAGAAAAAAATTGGTTCTAAACTTGCTTCATTTCCAGGGGGCACCAGCGTTTTGAATTTCAGAGGACTTCCGAAATTTAAGATTTCAAAATTTTGAAATTTCTGAAATTTCGTTAATTACGAATCGATTCATTAATGGTGGACGCGATTGCGCAATGCGCAAAAAAATCTCCAAATGGGACAGGGGGAACTTCTGAAGCATCCCTCTCCCTCTGTTGCTGACTGTTGGTGATAAAACTTACAACTAACAGAAAACAAATTAAAATAAATTCAGGATGAAATTAAAATCCATTAAGTTAGTAAAAATACAAATTAAAATCACTTAAAATTAATAAAATAATAAAATAAATAATATAATAAAATAATAAAATAAGTAATAAGATAATAAAAGATCTCCAGGAGGAGGAGGAGGAGGAGGAGGAGGAGGAGGAGGATGGGGAGGAAAGGCAATGCTGGCACCTTTTCTCTCCTTCTTTCCCGTCTTAATAATTACGAAATAATTACGAAATAATTATGAAAATTTGGAAAAAAGATTGTTTCGATTCTTAATTACTCTTCACACTATTCCTGCATGGCTCGATATTGGATCATAAACTAATTTAAATACGAATTAATAACGACTTTAGAAACTAATGAGCACGATCAAACAAGCCTACTGACTATCCCTCTGGCTCCCAGATTGGAAACTGTGCCTTGGACCCCCAGCGCTTGAAGCTTTCAGTGTTGTCCAGGAGAAGGTTTTGTTTGGGAAACAGTGAACTTGAACTCAGAGAAATTGATTTTCTGAGACTGGCCATAGTGGCTGAGAACTTCTGAGAGCTGGAGCCCAAAAGGTAACTTTCCCAAATTTGTATTTGGAACATGCAGTGGAATTGGGAAAGGGATTGCCCCAAACATGTTTCTCTGAGTGTTGAACCCAAACCAAAAGAGGGTCCTTTCTTTTTTTGGCTGAGCCCGAATATCTTTCTTCCCTTCAACCCTGGCTCCTTAATTAATTAATTAATTAACAAATATATAAATAGACACCCCCCCCCACCCATTAAAGAGGGGATGGTGGGATGATAAGGTGCTGGATCAACGGCCACTCTTCCCCATCCATCCCAGAGCAAAGGCATTTGGTTTTCCAGGCTGCTTTCCCTGTTGGCAAGCCAGAGGGGTCATGTCATGATGCTCCTCGCTCCCTCTCCTGCCTCATCCCCCCTTTGCTTGTTATGGAAAGCCGGAGATAATTAATGTTGTTGAAAGAAGATGATTCCTTTGGCGTCTGGGAGGCTAGCCCCCTCGTCTGCGCGCTTCGGAAAAAGAAACAAGTCAGGGAATGGCCATGGGGAGGGAGGGAGGCAGGCAGGGAGCTGCCGATTTCACAGACCAATAAATAATATCCACAGATAAAAGAGCAACTGCAAAACTTCAGCAGCGGTGGGAACCCACACGGCTCTGCTATTCGATAGCAGCTGGGGATGCAACAGGCAGGAGGGGAGGAGGGCCGGCTGTGAAACAGGCTCTTGCCTTTCCTGCTTGGGCCCCTACTTCTGTGCAAAATGTGCACTGGGAAGGCGTCCCAAGAGCAATGACCCCACACTCTGGAGCTTTGACAGCTTTGAGGGGGATTGCAATGCCCATGGCTGGTGGGGGATTCTGGGAACTGCAGTCCCCTTCCCAACAAAGGGTCAAACCCCTGTAACCAAAGGGATGAGGCCCCTTAGCAGTGACATCTCCCCATCTCCGGTGTGGTTCCTTGCTTTCTTGGGCCAGGGTCAAAGGGTGCCCAGACACTTCTGATGCCAACAACTTGGATCTCCCAAGCGCTTGGGAGAAATGCAAAAAGTAACTGTTCTGAACTCTGGCAAGGAAAATGTTTCAGATTTCTTTTGAGGACAGGCTGTGTACTCCTAATCTGAATCAGTGGGTGCCAGTTTTTTAAAACATCACCAAAGACCCTTGACGATCATCTTGTCTTGGCTACATGGGCACGGAGTTACTGTTTCAGCTTGGCTGGGACTGACAGTCATTCCCCTGATGGATGTCTGGAGACAGGGCACTTGTCTCTGCCCTGTGCTATTGCATTTGTCATCGTGTGATGCCAGGCATACAAATGGGATGAGCAAGGGGACCTGGGTGTCCTGAGCTGCTTCTGGAGCCTGCCCAACAGCTTTGGAGAATACTGGCTGCTTTCTTGGAGGGGGAAAGGTTGAACTGATATAAGTGTCTTAATGCATTGTCACTACAAACAGAGACACACACTTTCCCCTATCATTTTTTTTTACTAAAAAAGCTAGCCAAGGTTTCCCAGAGTTCAGCTGGAGGGAAAGAAAGGTGAATGTGCCAGTGACAAAATGCATGGTAGAAAAAAGGGTACAGCTATATCTTGGTGAACGATGTTGAGTTGTTTTGGGTATAACTTCTTAAGCACAAACTTCAGTACTAGAGGCTGAAACAGTATTGAAAGAAGAGGGGCAACTTCCTGTGCCACCAAAAAGAACAGAAGTTCCATACATTACATAAACACTTTATCCCAAACAAATAATTTTCACATAGGAAATGGAAAAACCTGGTCAAGTAAGTCTTGTGTAAGCAGGCAAAAAACACTGTTGTCCTTCTAAAGCAGGTATGGGTAAACTTCGGCCCTCCAGGTGTTTTGGTGTTTTGTAGTTCAACTCCCACAAATCCTTAAGCAACTGAGGGAGAAAGGGAAGGGGCCTGAGGCTGTTAGGAATTGTGGGTGTTGAACTCCAAAACACCTGGAAGGACGAAGTTTGCCCATACCAGTTCTAAAACATCTTCGTAATGCATCCAGTGACTTTTCTTTCTTTCTCTGGCATCTTATGATCTGAGCAGAAATCTTCTTTCTCGTTCTGTCCCAATTTTACAGATCTATGCTCTTAAACATATTGGGGAAGCTGGCAAGGCATGCTTATCTGGTGTCTGTTTTTAGCATTTCACACATGCTTAGGTAAACAGAAGACAAATGTCAGTTCTAAACAGCACCAAATTGTGGGTTTTAATCAGGGGCAAAACATCAGGGACTTCAGAAGAGGTCTACATAGCGACCTGTTGGTCCCAGGATTTCTGCTTCTGTCATCCACACTTGCTGCTTCGTTGCGGGATTTAGAGATTCCCAAGATGGCTGCCACAGGACTTTCGCTGGACATTTCAGTGTTGTTAAAATAAAAAAACAAACTTAAGATGCAAACATGTGAAGATGTGAATCATTGTATAAGCTCCATTCCTGGGTTATATAAGCTGCAGGACCATCTGTGCAGACAAGGTGTTGTTCCTGGGTTAAACATGTCTGGTCCTGATTGCTCTTATTGTGAAAAGATGTATAATGTTGATTAGGGGGCCACAACTTTGTCCTAGCCAAAGAAAATGTGCCCTCCACGCGTTTCATGAAGTTTCTGGTACACAAACAAAGTTTTCGCTTTCTACTCAACTGTCACCTTCTTTTTAGGAACCAGCCAATCAGGAACAGACATCCAAAAACCTGGGAATAAACCCAGGGCCCTTCTATACAGCGATATAACCCAGAATATCAAAATAGAAAATCCCACAATATCTTCTTTGAACCAGGTTATCTGAGTCCACACTACCATATATTCCAATTCAAAGCAGAAAATGTTGGATTTTATTCAGCTACTAGCTTGGGGACCCGGCGCTGCCCGGGTAATTAGAGAAAGTGGGTAATGGCGGCTCTGTATGGCAAGTTTGGTCTTTATTGGTCATTGGATGATGGTTGCATTGTTTTCAGGAAGTGAGTGAGGGTACTTGAAGTCCCATCATCCATGGACAACCCTCCTCCAAACAGCAGCAGGATATAGAGTGGGTCATGGGGGCTCTGTGTGCCAAGTTTGGTCTTTATCAGTCATTGAATGAGGGTGGCAGTGGTGTCAGTAAGTGAGTGAAGGTAGTGCAAGTCCCATCATCCAAAGTCCATCCCCTTTCAAACTGCAGCAGGATGTAGAGTGGATCATGGGGACTTTGTGTGCCAAATGTGGTTTTGATTGGTCATTAGAAGAGGGTTGCAGCAATCTTCGGAAGGGAGTGGAGGTACTTGAAGTCCCATCATCCATGGCCTGTCCTCCTCGAAACTGTACAAGGATGTAGAGTGGGTCATTGGAGCTCCATGTGCCTGGTTTAGTCTTGATTAGTCATTGGCGAGGGTCTCAGTGGTCTCAGGAACTGAGCAAAGGTACTGCAAGTCCCATCATCCATCTCCAAATTTTTCCAAACAACACCAGGACGTAAAGTGGGTCATGAGAGGTCTATGTGCCAAGTTTGGTCTTGATCCGTCATTGGATGAGGTTTGCAGAGGTCTCAGAATGTGAGTGAAAGTACTGGAAGTTCCATCATCCATGGTCCACCCTTCTCCAAAACTGCAGCAGGATGTAGAGTGAGTCATGGGAGCTCTGTGTGCCAACTTTGGTCTTGATTGGTCATTAGATGAATTTTGCAGCAGTCTTGGGGAGTGGAGGTACTTGAAGTCCCATCATCCATGGTCTGTCATCCTCCAAACTGCTCCAGGATGTAGAGTGGGTCATTGAAGCTCCATGTGCCAAGTGCAGTCTTGATTAGTCATTGGCGAGGGTCTCAGTGGTCTCAGAAAGTGAGTGAAGTGACTGCAAGTCCCATCATCCATTGTCAAATTCTTCCAAACCGCACCAGGATGTAGAGTGGGTCATGCTGGGTCTCTGTGTAAATTGTGGTCCTGATCCATCATCGTTGGCAGTTGTAATGGTCTTAGGAAGGGAGTGCAGGTATTGCAGGTCCCATCGTCCATGGTGCATCCTCCTTCAAACTGCACCTGGATGTAGAGTGCGTCATGGAGACTCAGTGTGCCAAGTTTGGTATTTATTGGTAATTGGATGAGGGTTGCAGTGGTCTGAAGAATTGAGCAATGGTACTGCAAGTCCCATAATCCACGGTCCATCCCCGGCCAAACCACACCAGGACGTAAAGTGGGTCATGAGAGGTCTATGTGCGAAGTTTGGTCCTGATCAGTCATTGGATAAGGTTAACAGCGGTCTCAGAATGTGAGTGGTGGTACTGCAAGTCCCATCATCCATGGTTCATAGTCCTCCAAACTGCAGTAGGATGTTGAGTGGATGATGGGGGCTCTGTGTGCCTATTTCGGTCTGTATTGGTAGTGTTCTGACCCAGCCCCCGGCCTTTCTTTTCCTCTCTTTGTCATCTCAGAATGTTGGATTTGAGGCTGGCCAATCAGAGAGCATATGCAAATTTCCTTCTGTCATGCCCTGTTTCTGCCATGAACCCTCTTCTCCACCAGGGGCTCCTATTGAAGCTGGCCAATCAGAGACCATATGCAAATAGCACCACAGCGGCAGCCAATCAGAACGCTGCCACATATCCCTCCGCCCTACGTTCACCGCACTTCTGTCCGTCGCATACAAACTTTGACTTTTATTATATACTAGCTTGGGGACCCGGCGTTGCCCGGGTTATTAGAGAAAGTGGGTAATGGCGGTTCTGTATGCCAAGTTTGGTCTTTATTGGTCTTTGGATAATGGCAGCATTATTTTCAGGAAGTGAGTGAAGGTACTTGAAGTCCCGTCATCCATGGGCCATCCTCCTACAAACAGCAGCAGGATATAGAGTGGGTCATGGGGGCTCTGTGTGCCAAGTTTAGTCTTTATCAGTCATTAGATGAGGGTGGCAGTGGTGTCAGTAAGTGAGTGAAGGTATTGCAAGTCCCATCATCTAAAGTCCATCCCCTTTCAAATTGCAGCAGGATGTAGAGTGGATCATGGGGGCTCTGTGTGCCAAGTGTGGTCTTGATTGGTCATTAGAAGAGGGTTGCAGCAATCTTTGGAAGGGAGTGGAGGTACTTGAAGTCCCATCATCCATGGTCTGTTCTCCTCCAAACTGCTCCAGGATGGAGAGTGGGTCATTGAAGCTCCATGTGCCAAGTTTAGTCTTGATGAGTTATTGGCGAGGGTCTCAGTGGTCTCAGGAAGTGAGTGAAGTGACTGCAAGTCCCATCATCCATTGTCAAATTCTTCCAAACCGCACCAGGATGTAGAGTGAGTTATGCGGGCTCTCTGTGTAAATTGTGGTCCTGATCCATCATTGTTGGCAGTTATAATGGTCTTAGGAAGGGAGTGCAGGTATTGCAAGTCCCATCGTCCATGGTGCATCCTCCTTCAAACTGCACCTGGATGTAGAGTGCGTCATGGAGACTCAGTGTGCCAAGTTTGGTATTTATTGGTAATTGGATGAGGGTTGCAGTGGTCTGAAGAATGAGCAATGGTACTGCAAGTCCCATAATCCACGGTCCATCCCCAGCCAAACCACACCAGGACGTAAAGTGGGTCATGAGAGATCTCTGTGCGAAGTTTGGTCCTGATCAGTCATTGGATAAGGTTAACAGCGGTCTCAGAATGTGAGTGGTGGTACTGCAAGTCCCATCATCCATGGTTCATGCTCCTCCAAACTGCAGTAGGATGTAGAGTGGGTGATGGGGGCTCTGTGTGCCAAGTCTGTTCTGTATTGGGAGTGTTCTGACCCAGCCCCCGGCCTTTCCTTTCCTCTCTTTGTCATCTCGGAATGTTGGATTTGAGGCTGGCCAATCAGAGAGCATATGCAAATTTCCTTCTGTCATGCCCCGTTTCTGCCATGAACCCTCTTCTCCACCAGGGCTGCTATTGAAGCTGCCCAATCAGAGACCATATGCAAATAGCACCACAGCGGCAGCCAATCAGAACGCTGCCACATACACCGCCCTTCCGCCCTCCACAATTCCTCTGTCCGATACAAACACTCTTCTTTATTATATACTAGCTTGGGGACCCGGCGTTGCCCGGGTTATTAGAGAAAGTGGGTAATGGCGGTTCTATATGCCAAGTTTGGTCTTTATTGGTCTTTGGATAATGGCAGCATTATTTTCAGGAAGTGAGTGAAAGTACTTGAAGTCCCATCATCCATGGGCCATCCTCCTACAAACAGCAGCAGGATATAGAGTGGGTCATGGGGCTCTGTGTGCCAAG
This sequence comes from Anolis sagrei, assembly GCF_037176765.1. NCBI lineage: Eukaryota > Metazoa > Chordata > Lepidosauria > Squamata > Anolidae > Anolis > Anolis sagrei. Next base: position 31,078,391 of record NC_090034.1, on the reverse strand, counting down.
TTTGGTCTTTATCAGTCATTAGATGAGGGTGGCAGTGGTGTCAGTAAGTGAGTGAAGGTACTGCAAGTCCCATCATCCAAAGTCCATCCCCTTTCAAACTGCAGCAGGATGTAGAGTGGATCATGGGGGCTCTGTGTGCCAAGTGTGGTCTTGATTGGTCATTAGAAGAGGGTTGCAGCAATCTTTGGAAGGGAGTGGAGGTACTTGAAGTCCCATCATCCATGGTCTGTCCTCCTCCAAACTGCAGCAGGATGTAGAGTGGGTCATTGGAGCCCCATGTGGCAAGTTTAGTCTTGATTAGTCATTGGCGAGGGTCTCAGTGGTCTCAGGAAGTGAGCAAAGATACTGCAAGTCCCATCATCCACCTCCAAATTTTTCCAAACAACACCAGGACGTAAAGTGGGTCATGAGAGGTCTATGTGCCAAGTTTGGTCTTGATCCGTCATTGGATGAGGTTTGCAGAGGTCTCAGAATGTGAGTGAAGGTACTGGAAGTTCCATCATCCATGGTCCACCCTTCTCCAAAGCTGCAGCAGGATGTAGAGTGGGTCATGGGGGCTGTGTGTGCCAACGTTCGTCTTGATTGGTCATTAGATGAGTTTTGCAGCAGTCTTGGATAGTGGAGGTACTTGAAGTCCCATCATCCATGGTCTGTCGTCCTCCAAACTGCTCCAGGATGTAGAGTGGGTCATTGAAGCTCCATGTGCCAAGTTTAGTCTTGATGAGTCATTGGCGAGGGTCTCAGTGGTCTCAGGAAGTGAGTGAAGTGACTGCAAGTCCCATCATCCATTGTCAAATTCTTCCAAACCGCACCAGGATGTAGAGTGAGTTATGCAGGCTCTCTGTGTAAATTGTGGTCCTGATCCATCATCGCTGGCAGTTGTAATGGTCTTAGGAAGGGAGTGCAGGTATTGCAAGTCCCATCGTCCATGGTGCATCCTCCTTCAAACTGCACCTGGATGTAGAGTGTGTCATGGAGACTCAGTGTGCCAAGTTTGGTATTTTTTGGTAATTGGATGAGGGTTGCAGTGGTCTGAAGAATGAGCAATGGTACTGCAAGTCCCATAACCCACGGTCCATCCCCGGCCAAACCACACCAGGACGTAAAGTGGGTCATGAGAGGTCTATGTGCGAAGTTTGGTCCTGATCAGTCATTGGATAAGGTTAACAGCGGTCTCAGAATGTGAGTGGTGGTACTGCAAGTCCCATCATCCATGGTTCATAGTCCTCCAAACTGCAGTAGGATGTAGAGTGGGTGATGGGGGCTCTGTGTGCCTATTTCGGTCTGTATTGGGAGTGTTCTGACCCATGGTTCATCCTCCTCCAAACTGCAGTAGGATGTAGAGTGGGTCTTGTGTGCTCTGTTTGCCAAGTGTGTTCTGTATTGGTAATTTTCTGACAGAGCCCCTGGCCTTTCCTTTCCTCTCTTTGTCATCTCGGAATGTTGGAATTGAGGCTGGCCAATCAGAGACCATATGCAAATTTCCTTCTGTCATGTCCCCTTTTCTGTCATGAACCCTTTTCTCCACCAGGGGCTCCTGTTGAAGCAGGCCAATCAGGGATCTTATGCAAATAGCACCACAGCAGCAGCCAGTCAGAATCTTGGAACTTTCAGGCTGGCCAATCAGAAAGCCGGCACATACACCGCCACACATCCGCCGCATACAAGTTTTGACTTTTATTATATAGATATAGATATAGATATAGATATAGATATAGATATAGATATAGATATAGATAGATGTGGAAGGGGCCCAAGATAAAAAAAATCCTGTGATTTCCAAGTGCAGGGATATACAGACATTCAAAGGTGCGGATTTTCGGCTCAGAATTGGGATATCGCTGCACCTGAATATCTCGTGTTTTTTGCCGTTCGTAGCGCTTCTTCCCGCATTTTGAGGGAACGGTGTCTGGCCACTGTCTTGTTTTCTGTGGGAGCTCCTGGGATAATGGTACTGTCTGGATGGGCCCAAAGAGAAAAGGGAACTGGACAGGTATAATATGCCGATATACAACTATTGCAAATATATTAACAGGAACTCATTGGGGAACGGTCGTGATTGACTGACATGGGAGTCTTTCCTCCAGTAGCCAGTTTTTGCTTAGCATTGTTGTGCGAGGAGGACAAAGTATTCTGCTCATGCTCAGAAATAGCTCTTGCAACTGTGTGGCTTCACTCCTCAGCCTTTGGACGTTCCCTCTAGCTGCCATAAAAGAGACTGAGGCGATTCTCGGAGCTAAAACAAAATGCAAAGGATAGCAAGCAGGACCCAGGGGAGAAGAATAGCAGAGGAACTGGACTGAGGCCTTCCGCAGCGTCCAGGCTTCTGTTTAAAGGCTCTGGCACCCAGAGATATATATCCCTCCCATCCCACTGTTCTGCAGGAGCAGTATATCTGTGAATAATTAAGCCTGATCTGGGCTTCCTAATGAGCCGCTTGCGAAGGGATGTGTTCTGCATCCTTCATCTGTACTGGCTGCTTCTGGCTGATGGCGAGAGGCCCGTGCAAGTGTGCCTATGCGCCCCCGCCTGTGTGCTTAAATCTGCCTATGTTAATAATCGATCAGTGGATGCTGTTGCCTGGGCTGTTTATGCAACTCTTTTATCAATGCACAGGCGGCAGGGGAGCAAGATGGGAGTGGAGATGGCCAATAGGCTGAGCCCCCTTTTCAGACCAAGATGAAAGGAGGTCCAGATGAAAGGAGGTCCAGTCTGGGACCTCACTGGAAGGGTTTGAGAGGAGGGAGAGGACGATTTTCTGGTGCCAGTGACTATTTGAGTATGCCTGGTGTGGAGGAATGGGACAATCAGAGGCTGTGAGGTGGATGCACTAAAGCATGTGTTTTCACGTAGATGCCATTGAATAAAATGTGGCATGATTGTCTGTGTTTTGTCAGCTCTGTAGTGAGTCCCAGAGCAGACCTCCTTTGTGAAAAGCAGGCCCATTTACTGATGGGATACAGAAGAAGTCCTCTCTGATAGGCCTCAACTGCTGGGGAGGAATTGATAGGGAAAAATGATCCCTCCAATATCAAAAATGTGGCTTTGGGGACTGTAACTGTGGCTATACTGGACAGGGATTGGAGATGTTATAGTCCAAAGAAGTTACTTTTCCTTGCTCTACCTACAGCTTGAAAACATTGTTGAAATATACATTGAAAATGCCGGTGTGCTTTTGTTGAGATACTGAGTTTGCCCTTGGGAGGGTCTGATGCCCACCCTTCTTAACTCTGGTTGTCGGTTCCATTTCATTCCAAGCCAAATGCTCCCAAACCCAACTTGTCAGCTTAGGGGGGAAATGTTATGCAAGCCTTTTTTTTTTAAAAAAAGGTCACCCTCTCTGTGTCTTTCCCTGGAAATATTAAAAAGCCATTTTGGTTTTGAATCTCCTAATTTTATTCTGGTTAGCTTTTAATTTAACGGCATTTTAAAAAATTCATTTTCCTACTAAACTTAATCTTTCATAGGGTAATTTGATACAGTCGTTGCCCATAATGTTTAATGTACTGCCCGTAAATGCTTGGCACTGCTTTGGGGTGATTTAGGCAACCCTGACAGATGGGTGTGTGTGGCGGGTGGGTGTGTTAAACCAGTCTCTGGTGGGGGCTTTTTGGCATTAGTTACTTAACACAATTGTCCATGGCTAGCTTTCTTTCTCGGGCTTTTTTGGTCCCTTCTACATTGCCATATAATAATAATAATAATAATAATAATAACAACAACAACAACAACAACAACACTTTATTTATATTCCACTCTAACTCCCTCAGGGGACTCAGAGAGGATTACAACATACACAGATAGGCTAGACAAACATTCAGTGCCTTTAATCCAATGAAATAACAATGACATACAAATACACAGAATAAAGGTAAAGGCTTCCCCTTTCTTCTCCAGCTTTCTGGAGGTGTGGTGCTCAACTCTGGCCATGGGGAGGTGCTCTTGCTCCATTTCTATAGACACCTTCTGGCTATGTTGTTGACATGGCTGCATGGGTGCCTTTTACCTTCCCGCTGAAAGTAAAAGATGAGTTGATCTACTCACATTTGCATGTTTTCAAATTTCTAGGTTGGCAGGAGTTGGGGCTAACAGCAGGAGCTCACCCTGACCCACGGCTTCAAACTGCCACCCTTTAGGGCAGCAGATTGAACAGTTCAATGGTGTAACCTGTTGCACTACTGCGGCCCCAGTGAGTCTACACTGCCATATAACCCAGCTCAAAGCAGATAATCTGAATTTTATATGGCAGTGTAGAAGGGTCCTTTATTGCCTTCTATAGTTCCTTTCCAAACATGGTTCCCTTGTTTGGTCATCCAAACGGATGGGTGTCTTCAGGTGGGGTGGGCAGCTTTTGTGTTGGGTGAACCTTGCACAGTGTCTTCCTCCCCCATTTCCTTTCCATGCACGGATTAACCCCAAGTCTCCGGACCATTTGGAAACCCGCCTCTATTCTAATAATAATGTTTTAGATGGATTTTAACTTAATGTTTTATTTATTGTGTAATGTTTTTACTGTAATGTTTTGTATGTTGCTGGCATCAAATTGTTGCTGTTGTAAGCCACCCTGAGGCCCCCCATGGGGGTAGAGAAGGATGGGGTATAAATGTTTGAAATAAATAATAATAAATATTGGATGCAGTGCCTTGTTAGACCTCATTCCATCAAGGAAAGGAACCTTTCATACTTTTACATGGGATCTAGGAGGCACCAACACACTCTAAATTGAAACTCTTTTGCAGCTGACTGGCTACTCGCAATTCCCACTAGAAACTCTGCTGGGTGTGCTTGTTTTGTAAGGGGTCTTGAAAATGCTTGGTTTCTGGTGTCTAGTTCGTTCACAGGACTGTGCATATAGGTTTGCATTCTCTTCACAAATCCCAATGAATTGGGGACAGTCTTCTATCCCCGGTGGCACAGCTAGTTAAACTGCTGAGCTGCTGAACTTGCTTACTGAAAGGTCAATGGTTTGAATCTGGGGAGTGGGGTTAGCTCCAGCTTCTGCCAACTTAGCAGTTCGGAACATCCAAATTTAAGTAGATCAATAGGTACTGCTTTGGCGGGAAGGTAACGGCGCTCCAAGCAGTCATACTGGTCACATGACCTTTGAGGTGTCTATGGACAATGCCAGCTCTTTGGCTTAGAAATGGAGATGAGCACTAACCACCCCCACATAGTCAGACACACCTAGCTTAATGTCACAGTCCAGGGGAAACCTTTACCTTCTTGCTTGCCTTCAGATCTCTCTTCAATGCTCACCTCTCTCTCTCTCTCTCTCTCTCTCTCTCTCTCTATATATATATATAAATATCCTGTGTAATTTGCTAACAGTTGTCCTTTGCTGCCTTGCTCTTGTCCATCACTTCTCTCCCTCTCACCCCTTTTCTTCTTTGGTTCCAACTTCAATGCGCATGTATCCCCTTTGGAAATGGAGACCTCCTTCCATCACCTGGGTGTAAAAGGCATTTGAAAGTCTTGGTATTGATATGAATCTTTGTTGTTGAAATTGTGACTTTACTCAAGCCCCCCTTGCACCTTCTATGCTTTTCCAAACCATGTTCTAGATTGTGTTAGTGTGGCTGTAAAATTACTGTCTGTCATTCCAAGCACACTGCCCGAACCACAAGGAGTCTATCTGCTGCAACTATGCAGGGTTTACTACCCTTTCTTTCCTCTGTGCTTCTGTATCAAGTCAGATTCAATCGGTATGTTGTTTCAACGTTGTACAGAATGGCCTACATCTGGAAGAAGATGCTGTTGCTTCTCTGCATGAGGCAGGCCTGGATCAGTGACTCATTCAGGGACCCCATGGGCAACCTCCTCTGCAGGGTTTTGAAAAAATATGTTTAATGTTTGTAACCCAAGTTGCATATATATTATGGAATGCCAGCCCTGCTGAGATAGATTTCTTCCATTATGTTAAGTGACAACCCAATTTCTACATAGGGGCGAAGAAAAGACGGAACGAGAGATGGAGGGGCTTGCATATATATGCTAGCCATGCTGTGTATGTGGTTCTTTTTTAAGGCACCTTTTCAGGATTTTAAATCAGCTATAAAGTTACAGTGCGTCTGCATAAAACACTCTTCCCAATTTAATCCATCTATCTAGTGTTCCATCTAATTACTACATTAGAAAAGGCTTCAGAGCATGTATTGAACATTATAAATGGGAATAAAATGATTCTGGTAATGGCTTAATAAAACAGGTGAGGTAGCTCTGTCTCTGTGTGCTTACATCCTTGGGTTGAAGCCAGATTGATCTGTCAGGTGGGGGAGAGAGGTGCTCCCGTCACCAGTTCCTCAGACTAGAAGAGTGTCTCCAGTTTGAAGTCTGTGTTCCTATTTTGATCTTCACACCTAAGGCAGACCTCACTGGCTTCTTTCTCCAAACCCTGGACTCCTGAGACATATGGAAAGATCCCTGTATCCTGAGTGACGTCTTGGGTCTGTCTCTCTCCCAATATTGTATATTTTCCTCCAACCTATTGCTTTTCAGACTAAAGTGTAAAAAAGCCTCTGTGAAACAGAGGTATGTCCGCTTGAGTACGTATCTCCCATTCATTGTGTCTTTTGTGAAGCTGGGAAAGGTTCCATTTTCAAACTACAATGCTCAGAATCTACAACCAAAGAATGCTGGGGATTGTCATCCAGATATTTCATATGTTGGGGGTTATAATCCCACGCACCTGATTGGGGACACTAGTGGGAAATATAGTGTTTCAGTGTTTTCCAGTTCCTTTTTAGATCTTTTGGAGAGCATGGCACCTGGTGGTGGACTGGGCCTGTGGAGTGGGGCCCCTTGCATACTTACAACCCCAGGCCGTCTCCTCGCTCCCCTTCTCTCATTCACACGAAATGGGCAGGTGTCAAAAGGTTAAGTTCCAGCGCGCCAATAAGGTGCCCATCTTTCATGGCGGGATGCCATTTTTGCTTGGCGTCTTCCGCGTTGTCATGGATACTGAAACATGGGACCCCTGAGATTGGAGCCTCAGAATTAATGGCAGCCCCGTCTAAAGGATTCCTGTCGGGGCTGAGTTGATGGATTGCATTGATGCGCCATTTATCATACTGTAATTGTTGTGGCAAATGTAATACCCGCCAGTATAAACATTGGGCTGCTTTGCTAATAAAACCGAGGATAGGAAGGGAGCGGATGATGCACGGTTATGTTCAGTTAAAGAGACAATGCCTCCCTCTTCCCCTTTCTTTGGTTCCCTTTAGCTTTAGGTCTTCTTTTTTGAGAACCCAAGCCATCTTGGTGCTTTTACGAATGAGACAAAATGGGCCATGGCAACATTAGACCACCTTGCGGGTTGTTTATTTGAAGCCTGGCTCTGTGGACCTACTGCCGGTTGGTCAAGAATATTTTGAGAGGGTCTCCAGCTGCTGGCATGCATTGGGCATTCAGAAAGCCATCCCTGCCAGCCCTCTTTTCTTTTGGTGCTCAACCGTTGTGGTGCTTGCAACTCCTTTTCTCAACTTTCTCAGCCTCGTGACCCCTTTAGTCTCAGAACTCCTTCCCAAACACCACCAAGTAGCCCCAAATGACTACTTGCTGTTCTGTTGGCTCACAAATTATTTTCATCCCAGAGCAGCAGCCAAGGGGCTGTTTGCTGTGCATCCTGTTTTGAAAGGTATAGCTTGAGAGGTGTTTTCAAGTTGATGAAACCTAGAGCTTGGGATAACAGATGGCTTTGGGTGTGGACTACAATTCCTAGAATCCCCTGATCCCCAGGAAGATTATCCATGCTAGCTAGGGGATTCTGAGAATAGTCATCCCCAAGTCAATTTTCCAAGCCCAGAGGAAGACTGAGCAGGGCTGCGTTGGTGCCCAGATCCATGCCAACCCCTAATTGTAGCCTTGATGCAAAGGGATCGCACCCATGGTTCTTCAACTACCCATTATCCCTACCAGAAGGGCAACAAGTTTGCTCTTTCTGGAGGTAGGTTAATTTTTTTTTCTGTGATAATGCGCAGTGTTTCAGCTGCAGATGAGAAACTGAACAAATGAAGCCTCCTCAAGTCTCCAAAGGGCTGGTGGGGAGGGAGATACCAGTCCTGCCAGACAGCTTCATAAAACCCCTGGATTTATGGTGTCTTGATTGACTGTCGGTTTATTGTTCAGTCCTTATTATATTAATGTGATGAGGCTCCCTGCTGCTTTTTTATACCATTATTTATGGGGATAGGAGGTGTCCTTTGACTTCCATCTCATTGTTCCTGCTTTTAAAGAGACACCATTGGGTTTGTGTTGTTGAAAGCTTCCATGGCTGGAATCACTGGGTTGCTGTGAGTTTTCCGGGCTGTATAGCCATCTTCCAGAAGCATTCTCTCCTTGTCTTTCACTGAACATAGCATTTGTTGGATTTTCATAGTGGGTCTGTAGATAGCTTATAGGTTGTGTTTCTTCATCAGCTTCCCTATGCAGTCAGAGGTTCCCTTGTTGTATAGTAAGAATCCTTTTCCTCTGGGTGGGTCTTGCAGCTCTTCCGATGTCTGTGGCGGAGTCTCCATTGGCCTGTAGTTTAGGTGGTTCAGTTTCTCACGTGAAAGGCAGGCAGTAAGTAAATAATAACAACTCTGCTTGCAGCAATTGAAGTAAGCTGAACCCAAGGGGAGGATGAGAGAGAATTCGGGACCTTTTTAAAGCAGTTGAAAGAGAGGGATGGTCGATGATTAATTGGGAGCATCCCAGCCAAATCGAGATAGTTGGAGGGTCTGAGAGAACCCTATTTTGTTTCATTTTTATAGTGCCACTGCAAATGTAAGTGAAAGAGGGGGTGAGTTGGGAGAGGGGCAGTGCTAGGGTGAAGTGGGGAGGAAGACAAACACCCTCTCTGTGTTTGCAGTCATCTGTAATTTTTATCTCTTGACCTTTTAAACATAAGCAGCCATAAAATGAAGAAGTATGGTCATCATTTAACACCCTGCCTGTATTAACTGGCTTCCACCCATGAGCCGTGGTTTTAAATTGGCTAATGCAGACGACTTGCCGGGCTTAATAATAATTCAGATTACTACTGTCAGCTATTCCGGTTTCATGGGTAATTTAGTAGTTGAATAATTTTTTTAAAAAAATTCATCCGTTCCCATGCACTGTTATGAATCAGAAGATGGTTTACCATTGGCAGTGGTAACTGTAAGAAGATTTAAATTGCTACTGAAAAGGATTTGAGTGAAGGTAATGTTTTATAATGTTCTAAGCCATATGCAGTACTTTCAGGCCTCATCGGTTTTACATTGATTCCTAGTGAAGTGTTTAATTGCATCATGAATGCAATATAATTCAGTTCTTTTGGCTAATATGGTATATATCTCAAAGTGATATACGGCACTGGCAGAACAAATTCTAAATTTTCCTCGGTTTTTTGCAGCGCAGAAGGGGCTGGCTCTTGTCCCCATGTGGTTATGGGATAAAGAGACCATTCATATTAACTTGCACAGAAGAGGAATATCATAGGATGGGGCTCATTGGTCTTTTATATAGGGCAGAATGGGACAAATTTGGCCTCTGTTGACCCTTCTGTGTGTGTTTGTGCCTTCAGGTTGCCTGTTGACATTGTGCCACATTGAATTTCATTGTGTGTCCTTAGGCAAGGAATACTCAGAAAGTGCCTTTGCCAGTTCCTTCTTCTAGAAGAAAGCCTATAACACTTGGGATTCCTATTAGTTTGTCATGCCATGGTGAAGGTTCTTCACAAACACAAACAAAGGCAGAGGCTTTTTTTTTCATTTCCGGCTTCTGGAGTGGTGCTCATCTCTGGCTCTAGGGAGGTGCTTTCTGCATTTTCAAGCCAAGGAGCCTGCGTTGTCACCTCCTGGTTGTGTGGCCAGCAAGATTGCTTGGAACATCTCTTTTCCTTTTCCCGCCGAAGCGGTACCTATTTATTTACTCACATTTACATGTTTTCGAACTGCTAGGTTGGCAGGAACTGGAGCTGACAGACAGGAGCTCACCCTGTCTTGCGGATTCAAACTGCCAACCATTGGGTCAGCAGTTGAGTAGCACAAGGGTTTAACCCATTGTGCTACCACGGCTGGAAGACGCCATTCAAATGATGCTCTGGATGTTCTAGGCAGCAGCTTTTGGAGAAAAGGGACCAGGATCAGACCATGCGCATACATGTGCCTTCAAGTTCCCGCTGACAAATGTCATCGCTTCCAGGATATCGAGTGTGGGCAAACCTATTCCCTTTGCAGAGCTCATGTTGTTTTGTGCCCCTTGGTTATCCCTTCTCTTGGCCCTTCTTGAAAAGACTTCGAATCATCTTCTCCTCTGCCTTCGCTGTCCTTGGCCTCATTGGCACATGCTGATGTTTTTAATCCAATTTGGCAGAGGCAGCCAGCATGACTTTGTTTATGAGTGTCCATGAGGGTTAATTTGTGATGTGGGTCTGGAAAGAGAGTGAAGGAGGAAGACTGTGGCATGGCGTAGCAGAGAAGGGCATTGAAACCCCCCAAACATTTTTGGCCTGGAACCTGGGAGTTGCCTTTCAAGATGAAGTGGAGTCATGATATCCTGTTTGTTGGTTGACATATGTATGTTGCCTTGGCTCCAGGGAGCTCATAGGGGTATACATGACTCTCTGCCCCTGGCTCCTATTTATGTTCTCAATAGGCTGAGAGGAAATGACTGCCCTAATTCAGCCAGTGAACCTGATGGATTTGAACCCTAGACTATGCACTTTCATTCAGGGCTATATCACCTTCCATGATAACTGTATCAAAAGAACCACCTCCTCCCCCTCCATTGTAATCTTCTCTGTTGCAGAGCCCAGAAAAATTCCCTTTTCCAGACTAGAGCTTTCAGGATCCTCTTGTGGTGGAAGATTGTGGGAGTTGTGACCCATCAAAGGACCTTTCCCAAACTCCAGTTTGGCACACACTTTTATCAGTTTTATTTTAAGACCATGATCTGTCTTGGGATTCGTTGAGGCTGAAGGCTAGCTATGAGTGTTTTGCAATCAAATAATTGATTGCTTTCAGCAAGAACTTGTGCTAGGAAGATTTCTGTTTGATTTGTGCTGCCTTCTGGTTGGGTTTCCATGCTTTTCTGTGCCGGCCTGAACTGAATGATATTGCCTCCACACTTTTGCAGATGACTTTTAACCCAGTTTGTTGTCCTGGGAAAATGTCTATGTTGGAGCAAAAGAATTTTACCTATTGCGATAGTTGCTGAAAACTCAGCATCTTGGGCTTAAGAACATAAGAAGGCCATGTTGCATGAGCCCAAAAGCCCAGATTTGTGTGGTGGAAGGTTTTTCAATGATGTATTTTTCCATTGAAAAATCTCCACATTGTCAAATTATGGTGCTCAGAGGAACAGACTAACAAATGGATGCACAGCTGTGCTTGTCTCTGCTTCACAAAATCTCTTGCATTTCAATCGGTTGCTAGTACTAGTCAAGACAAAACATGGTCAGTTGCCTGCGCCCACAGGCTCACATCCATCCTTTAGCGACATTAAGTGTTCAATGAGTTGGACTGAATTGGTTTTTCCGCACTTGAAATTGACCTGGTGAGTCATATTCTAAGTAAAGCTAAAGGTGCTGCATTTTTGTCTTTGGAAAAGAACGATAAATACTTGAGGTAAGATGTATCCAGGGCAGGTTGCTTTAGTCAGTTTTATTGAATACTAGCTTGGGTCTTCGGTGTTGCCCGGGTTATTTGAAAAAGTCAATTGTTTAATTGTACAAAACGCATAAGGTTGTGGGTGAACTACAACTCACATCATGTCAGGTTAACCCCGAAAAACTCCATCAGTACTTCAAGTTTTTTATATGGGGCAAGTTTTCTCTAAATGCATCATCAGTGGGGTTCAGTGTGCTCTCTGGCTGGAGGGTAAACTACAACTCCCACTATGGTGAGTCAGTCCCTTCCATTAGGTTCAGCTGGTCATGGGAGTTCTGTGTGCCAAGTTTGGTTCAGGTCCATCATTGATGGAGGTCAGAGTTTCTCTGGTTGTGGGTGAACTACAACTCTCAGAAAGTAAAGTCAGTTCCCCCCAAACCTCTCCAGTAATCAAATTTGGGCATATCAGGTATGTGTGCCAAATTTGGTCAAGATCCATCACTTTTTGGGTTCACAGTGCTCTCTGGATGTAGGTGAACTACAACTCCCCCAAATCAAGGTGAATTTTCCCCAAAGACCTCCAGTATTCTTTGCTGGTCATGGGGGCTATGTGTGTCAAGTTTGGTCCAATTCCATCTTTGGTGAAGTTCAGAGTGCTCACTGATTGCTGGTGAACTATTAATCCCAGGCCCTACAACTCCTAAATGCCCAGGCCAATTTCCCTCATACCTCACCAGTATTCCAATTAGTTCACCTACATACAGAGAGCACTATGAACCCAAACACTGATGGATATGGACCAATCTTGGCACGCATACCTGATATGCCCAAATTTGATTACTGTAGAGGTGTGTGCCATAGAAAAGAATAGGAAAGGGTTATGGGAGAGGCAGTGGGTGGGGTCCTGCAAATTCCACACCAATTGAGAGAGTAAAAAACAATGGGATGTCTGCAGTAGAGGAAAAACATAAAATCTAGGATGAAATTGTCCCTGTATGAAAGCATTCACTTGGGTGGCGGGCAGTATGGTGTTTGTGGAGGATATTGGCAGGGCTCTTGTATATGTTCATCACACTCACTATAACATGCAATGTAATTGGAGGGATTGATTTTTTTTGTTTTTGATTTATTTTTTTTGGAGGGAGAGCCATTGGTGTCTCCTGAGCAGTGGGAGCAATAGCTGTTGTGGAGGTAGGAGCTTGTATGTGTAAGTGATAAAATAGTTTGCATGTAAAAGTTTGAATGTGTCTGACTCATAACGTAATATTACAACCTGCTAAATCAGATTGTATTATTTAGAGCATTTGAAAACTTCTCAGGAAATGTTCAATTTCTACTTTTTATAGAAAAATGGGCCCTATCTTGTCCAGCATTCTGCCCCTTGGTAGCCAACCAGATGTCAACCAGGGAAGCCCATAATGAGAACAACTGCAACCGACAGGGACACACTGCTTCTGATCTTGAAGGTGATACATAGCCATCCTGACTAGTAACCACTGACAGCCTTATTCTCTATAAGTGTTAGAAATTGTCTCAGGTAAGGTTTTAAGTAGGTGTGCTAGGAAACCACCCAACCCTTGCTTGGTTGTTCCTATTTATTAGGCATAATAAAGCTTTGCCACTCCAGGCAGGAAATGCGCTCCTCCATTATGCACTCCTAATGTGACTTCAAAGTGACTAAAGTGATTAGGCTTTTATATTATATTAGAGAACACAAATACTAATTCAATGTAAAATTCTAATTTAGTAGAACCAACTTTTTTTTTGTTCCTGCTGAGAACAGAAAAACGGCATCTTCATGCACTCAGACCCTCTGGGCTTGTAGGCATGGAGGCACTGCACAGTGGTGAGTTCGTGGTGTGTTTCTGGGAAGCGCGTGGCCTGCTGAAACCTCTCTTTGCTGCCTCCTTCTTCCCACTGAGGAAAAAGAAGGTACACAGTTTCCCCAAAATAAAAAGTGTCATGATCTTTTTAAAAAGATAAAGGAGTACATAGGGCAGCATCATATTTGCACATGACGGTGTGCTTGTATAGAGGCACATTGAGAAATTGTAACTGTATTTTTCCCCATGATGCATGCATGATAGCCTATCTGGTTGGCCTCTGCAATCCCCAGTCAATACTAACTATGTTGGCTGTGGCCAATAGGGCTTGTAATCCTAAACATTCGGTTTGTCGTGAAACGTACTGTGCAACTTTCAGTCTTTGAGGTTGAACTATTTCACCAGATAGATGCATGTCTTGAGCACATTGGTGGGATATAGCTTTAACTAACTGAACTCTGGTTTTGAGATAACATCTCTACTCATTAGGGTCATTGTTTTAGCTGTAGACTGCTTCTGCTGCACAAAGTACCGAAACATGCCCCCCATTTTGCCCCCATGTGAGCCATGCCCTAGGTGGAGAGGACCAGTGTGCACCTCGCTTGCTTGTGGTGCAGGTAGGTGTTTTTCTCCATTCCCACCTTGGCCCGCTTGGGACTTTCAGCCCTTTGCTCCGAGCGTGGCAGAAAGCGAGTCACCTTGCATTAGCCATCTCCCGTCAGGGCACGTCATATTAGGACTGGGTCATATTAGTATTTGTTGGCACTAATGTGATCCGAAAGTTGCTAATCCGATCAGACTCCTGCATTGTATCAGTGAAAACAAATATTAATTCGATAGGATGGGAAATTGCTAATAAGAAGCCACATTGCTAATTTGACATGATGGATCTCTGGGAGAGATGGGCTGTCGTTTGTGGTGCACGTTTCCCAGAGTACCTTCAACGGGGCTCAAAGACAAAAGGGGTAATCAAGCGCCAGGCAAAGGACATTGCGCACATTGGTGAAGTTACCTCCATCAGCTGAGAACTTCTCTTGAGTGAGAACAAAGTTGTACAGCCATATTCTCCCACTGTCCTGGTTTGATAGACATACCCCTGCTTCATCTTCTGCTTGCCTTAAAAATCTCTCCGTTTCTCTTTTGTTCTTCCACTTTCTCTTTTTATCCTCATCTTACTTCAAATCTTCACAAATAGCATGCACTCTTTTGACTCAACAGGACATAGGGGAAGATGGAGATTTGCAATTCCAAAATTCAACCTCAGTCAAGCCACAGGTTGTTCACCTGTCACATTGTACGGCCTCTAAACATGGAGGTTTCTTTGAGTCATCACAACAAAAAACCTGGGCCAGGTTGTTGCTCAACCACCATTTTTTGGAGAAAGCCATTCAAACCGTTGTCCATGACCCAACTGGTGACTACAGAGTCCAGAATTTCTCTTCCTCTCTCTTTGACCAGTTGGTTTCCTAGGGGAACCCCGTCTGGTTTTGCTAAGGGAGAAGACAGAGGCAAACCCTGCTTCTCTTCTCAAGAGGGGAACAAGTAATCTCAAAAGTATGAGGGACTCACTTTCACTGGAGGTCTTCCAGCAGAAGCTGTTGTGAAAGGCCCAGTCCTGAACATCCTACACTGAGAAGATGATTGGCTAATGCCAGAAGAGGACATCTGCGGCCCTCACAATGTAGTCCAACTACAACTCCCATTAGACTCGATAGTGATACCTGCTTGCAGGGGTAGTCCAGCAGCACCTGAAGAACCATCATTGTCTTCTTATAGACCACTTTAAATATCTGGTCAGGACAGCCCGACATGGCCTCCTCTGACTCTGCCGTTAAACCTTTCTGATGTCCCTATTGACTTCCCCACAACTACAAATTCCTTTCCTGTCACCTGCCTCCCAATTCAGGCCTCTGCTTAGCCAGGGATGGTCTTCTCCTTTCCTGTTCTCCACTGGGCTGTTGGGCAAACTCTCTAAGAGCGAGTCGGAGGGAGAAACAGTTAATGTTTTCCCCCTCTTCTCCCCCAGCAAATCCTTGGCCGCTATTAGCCGGCGAGTTAAGATGTAATCTAAATCGTCTCTGCTCTCCAGCTTCAAAATGCAGGGAAGCCGGGGATATACCTTGCGGGAGAATTGTGCATCTTAGAACAGGTCTATAATGCAATCAATTCAGTATATCCCAAGTGAAAGAGCAACATTTATTTAACGTCTTTTATGGAGCAGCTGAGTTTTATCACAAATCACATTCCATTTCCATTCACTGGAGACCCCTTGAAGGCTAAAATGCACTTACTTTTCTCCAAGGAAATTTACCAATTCCTCAATAAAAGCCCATTTGCCTGTGTATGTAAAATTGACACATTTATTGAATATTAAGCATTTGTTGGTTTCTCCCAGACTCTGCAGCAACTTTACTGGGTTGTCCTTAAAAGTCATTAGGGGGAGTATATATCGAAGTTGCAATAAAGGTTTATTTATTCCACATATGACAGAGGAACAGGATTGAACCCACCTTCTCCCCACCCCCTGTGCATTTATGTGTTTGGATTTCCTTTTGAAGAACCTCACCAGCAGCACAATAAAACCAGGCTTTTTTGTGCCAGGCTTGATTAATTTCAGCCATTTGTCCCTTAGGCAGGGATCTGGTGGGGTTCTGGAGTGAGGGAGGGAGTTGGTCAGGTTATGGCATCTTTATTATTGAATTTCAAGCATCATGAACATACCCTTGTTGCTGATGCACAATAGTGCAAGCCAGCCTTTCCCAGGGTGCCCCCTCTCTAGATGTGTTACACTACAAGTCCCACCATACAGTCAGTATGATAGGCTTTGCAGTGCTGAAGACTCAGAAGGGCATTGGGAGAGGACATTCTGAGTCAAATAGGCAAGGGATGAGTGGGGAATCTGAGTGTCCCAAACATTTGAGCTTGAGGAGTGTGTGGGTGTCTGGACCCTGGGTCGGATTCTTTGTCTGTCTATAATAATAATAATAAATTCATATTATTATTTGTATTCCACCCTGTCTCCCCGAGGGGACTCAGGACAGATTCCAGCATATACAGACATATACAGACACAAGGCAAACATTCAGTGCCTCAAAACAATAAACACTGATAGAGGTAAAGGCTTCCCCTTCATCTCCGACTTCGGGGTGGTGGTGCTCATTTCCATTTCTAAGCCAAAGAGCTGACGCTGTCTGTAGACACCTGCTAGGTGATGTGCCTGGCATGACTGCATGGAGCGCTGTTTACCTTCCCGTCAAGGCGGTACCTATTGATCTACTCACATTGGCATGTTTTCAAACTGCTAGGTTAGCAGCAGCTGGGGCTAACAGCAGGAGCTCACCCCATCCCACAGATTTGAACCACCAACCTTTCATCCAGCAAGTTTAACCCGTTGTGCCACCATGCTCCTCTGAAGGGGGTGATAGGCTTTTCCCTGGCCACTGTCTACCATTTGTACCCTAGTCTTCTCATGGCCTCAGGGTGGCATAAAGGCACATCTCTTAGTTAGCATTCCGAAAACTCCATTTGGCTGAGGAAAAATGGGAGTGTCTCAGTGAGGAAAAGAGAAAGGGAAACAATGGTAGTAATTGGGCAAAACTTTGGCACTGGTTCCTGGCCCTCTGGGAAAAGAAATGAAAAGGTAAAGGTTTTCCCTTGACATTAAGTCTAGTTGAGCCCAACTCTGGTGGGTGGTTCTCATCTCTATTTCTAAGCTGAAGTGCTGTCGTAGTCCATAGACGCCTCCAAGGTCATGTGGCCGGCATGACTGCATGGAGTGCCATTAACTTCCTGCCGAAGCGGTATCTCTTGATCTCACATTTGCATGTTTTTCAACTTCTAGGTTGCAGAATCTGGAGCTAAGAACAGGAGCTCACCCCATCCCACAGATTCAAACCACTGACTTTTTGGTCAGCAAGTTCTGCAGCTTAGTGGTTTAACCTGCTGTGCCACTGTGGCCCCTATGGGAAAAGAAATGCTCCCCTGCCAAATACAGGCTATCTAGAGAGACCACCCCGCTTCCTTGTTTGCTTTGGTCTGTCTGCTTTCGACTAACCCCCAGGACCTGACACCCTTGCCAAGGAAGCCCGATTTGAGGGAAGGGGTGAGTAGTTCCCTATGGCATGGATGCCACCCTTGTCAGATCCCCTTCTTGCCGCTAATAACACTGGGCCAGCCTGTCCCTGCACCTGCTTTGATCCGCAGCCTCCTCCTTTGCCTCCCAGTTAATCCAGTCCCCATTTTACGGGTGAGGGGAAGTGCTTTGAAATGCTTAGAAGGGATAAACAGCTTTTAATGAAGTTACAGTGCTACATAATGGGTATCATAAAATTGCCTTCATACGCGAGGGTCCCAGGATGGCTTTTACTATCGACTGGCAGAGCGAGCTGTGATTTCCTCCTCTTTCCCTCTCTCGCCCTCTCTTGCACAAAAGAGAGGCGGAAGGTTGCAGGGAGGGGTGGCAGTAATATTAGAATAATACATGATTATTAGAAATAACTGTGCACACACATGTCGATGCATGTGCCTCAGTGTGTGGGGGGCAATCGAGGCTGCCTTTGGAGCGGCCTGTCCGAGGCAGTTTGCAGCTCCTGGGAAGAAGATCCCCGGCCTGAGCTTCATTGCAGCAAAACAGATGTTCACCTTGTTTCTCGATCGGCTGTTAGATGAGAAATTTATTGCTCTTGCATGGTGGGGCTCGGCGGCGCTCCTGAGCTGGGGAGTCTATTAGGCTGAGGGTGGGAGCTGGCGGGGTGCCAGCCCAGCCGCTCTTGTGATGAAAGCCACCGAAGGCCAGGCCGGGTTCGGAGGCGCCAGCAGTAATGCATCGGCGAGACGCTTCTGATTGGGCGATTGATTGGGCTCTGATTTGATTTATTGATCGATACCCTCAAAAAGGAAAAAAAGGAAGAAGAAGAAGAAGAAAAAAAAGAATTGGCGTCTCAGAAAGCCCAGGCTAATCTTTAACTGCTGCAAACATCTCCAGGACATTTTTTTAAATGATAGAGTCTCTCTGTTTCTTTCACATATGTGTGTGCATGTTATTTGTGTGTGTATTTATAATATGAAAGCATATCCCTGTAATCTCTGCGTGTCTGGAGCGGGGGGGGGGGGGGTGAGTCATAGGTTAGAACATTGTTTTTTTTAAGGAATTGGTGGAAGATGTCTGTGCAGATCTGTCTCTGTCAAGGTGGGGGGGGGGGGCAGTTTCTGGTGTGTTTTTTTTCCTTTTGCACAAACTGGCAGACAATCACCAGGCGCATTGCTGGGGCAGATCTATACATTGATGGAATTCAAAGCCTCCAACATTGATTACCATTATAGCAAAAACCGAGGGGGGGGGGGGGAGGTGGAGGGAGAGCACCCGGCAGCAGGCGGAATGGCCGATTATTTTTAGACAAAGATTTTGCCCCTCTCAGCAGCAATTCCCCCCCCCCTTTTTTGCTGAGCCTGTCACTTGTGTCAGATGCCTGCTTTTGATTGCAATTAGATGCCACGCTCCCTCTTTGCCCCCACCCGCAGCCTAATAATAATAATAATAATACCACTTTGGGGTTGAGAGTCCCACCCCCCACCCCCCACCCCGCATTTCTCTTCCTGCTTATGAAATCTCTTTTGTTTCTGTGTCCCTGAGCCCCTTCGCTGGACCTTTACAGTTGACTGGATGAAAGATTATGTTCCTCGCAGGAGTCCCTTCTCTCTCAGGCGGGATGTAATCGTGTTACAGATCATTGGATTAGCATTTCTACGGTTCAGGTAATCCCTCGGGAATGTGGAACCTTGTCTCTGCCCTATCGTGTACCCCCTGAAATCTGGTGGAGGCTCTTGAGGGCCCCTTATAATACTACAATGCTATGCTGTCCCCATAATACAAGAAGTCTCCGCTTGCTCTGGATGACCCTCCTGTGTTCAAATCTCTGCCTTGTCCTAGTTTCCAAGATGAGGGATGCTTTGGGGTGTCATGGTTAGGACAGCCCTTCCTAACTGATTTCTGGATGGCTGGAGCTGAGGACTGGTTTGAAAGCTGGACTGGGACTTAGAAGAACCCCTTTCCCGCCCTGGCACCAGAGCAAACATAACAGCCCAGGGGGTTTTACTTGTCTCTTCAGGGAACACACTCAAAAATGGATGCCAGATAAATTCAGGAAGTAACTAGGGAAGGAGAGAAAGCATGAAAAACTTTTTTTTTTCATCCAGCCTTGTTGTCCTGGTCAAGGATGATGGAAATGTAGTCCAGTGTCTCTGGAGATTACTTGTTTGGGAAAACCTGGATGAAGTCCCATATGAGTTCGAGCAACATTGTTTAGCATCCCATGGTACATTAAGATGACTCTGCTGCCCCTTTTGCAATTGGCGGAAGGCCTTTCCAATTGACAAATCAAACCAATTGGAGTCAGCCCTGACTGTCTTCTTCTATTCTTGAGAGTCCTGGTTCAGGTTGGAGGGAGGCCCACAATCCAGGGCCCGAGGTGGAGCCAGGCCAGCTGCCCAGCCCTGCTGCTGAAAGCTCTCAGAGCCCGATGGAAAACTCTCTGGCGGCTGCTGTTTTTCTTTCTTTGGGAAATCTAATATATTGATTAGCTTTCTTCAGAACAGCATCAATAAAAGTATATAATGGCACGGCTGGGCCCAGTGGCGTCTTCCTTCTGCTGGCCTGAAAGCCGTGCACCCCCCCCCCCCCCAAATTGGCAGGAACCCGATATCAGCTCTTACCTTGACAGGAGTGGGCATGGCTCCTTCGGGTCTGACCAGGCTTGGCACCATCCCTAGTAGGCCCTGTCAGCAGATTTCCTTTGCAGCGCTCAACTGGAATGAGGGTGGTTGGCAGCCCCAGGACCAGAGCCGTCCATAAACCAAATCTCTCCAGATTGCCAGTTTCCACCCAAAGATGGACAGGGGCTTGGCTTATGAGCCTTGTCAGGGTAAATCTCCTTAGTATCTCACAACCAGCACAACCAGTGGCCATGCAGGCTGGGGAATTCTGGTTCTTAGAGTCTCAAATTCTTTCCTTCCAAGTTTTGATTCTCCCAGCCCAGCATAGGTTTCCAGAGGGGAAATTGCTCGCTAAACTGGTATTGTAAGCCTGATGGGAATAACTCCTACTTTCCAAAAGGCTCTCAAGTGATTATTTGGGGAATTTGTCTCTTTCCAAGGATAAAGTTGTCACTTTTTCATCTGTAAGTCCTTTGTCTCTTTGGTAGTAGATCTGGTGAAGCAAGGAAAGCCTGTTTTAGTGAAGGCAATCGCAGTGCTGTTTGTAAATGATGTTTACGTTGGTCTAATCCTCCATGCTAAAGATCAACATAGTGAAATTACAGGGCATGCCAAGGATTAATGCCATCTGTGGGATGCTCATGGTTTCAGCTTGTCGATGCACTGGAGCATTCATTCTGCCAGTTGCATTATGAGTCTTTTCCTCCAAATTGGCAGTTAACACGGAGCTGACAAAGCTGTAACACAAGCTGGTTGTGGAGTCAAATGATGTGTACTTTGAGGTGTTGTCGTAGGGGCTGTTTTTGCACAGACCAGAACCTCAAAGAAGAGAAGAGATGGGGTTTCTAGCTGTGCCCTATTTCTCAGTCATAAGGATTGGGGTACAGCTGCATTAATAACATTTCTTCAAGCAGGCATAGAATAGGCTATGGCAAATCATACAGAGAAGACGGATGATTTGTTGTCTTCTACTGCTTATTTTGGCTCACTGTTTTGAGCAATTTGGCCAAAACATTTCCAAGTATGGTTCTTTTTCACCAGGAGAGCTAGAAAGGCAAGCAATGGTTTACAAATCGAAGTAGCCCTTCTCCAAAAGGAAGGCAGTGATCACCTTGGCCTGTTGGGTTTGGCTGCTTAGAGTTGGCTGCCCTTCCAGTGAAATATTTTTCTCCCTGTCCCACAAATAGCCTTGCATTTTTTTCTAGGAACTCGTTTGTGACAGATTTATTTCTTGCACAGCTTGAGAGAGGAAGGCAGAGCAGGCTTGGGATGGTTTCTGAAGGAGAGAACAATTTTGCTGTAATTAGGCAGAGGCATAAAAAGCTGGATAAGGAAATGCTTGCCGAGGCACAATTGGTTATTAGCCGTTGATCAGTTATCTCAGCAGATCGTTGCGGCTGGCATGCAAGGCATCTGCAATAATAGGCATCTTGATGAACAGATTTACATATCTTTTGAGGAACAAAATTCTGTATTCTCTTTCTTTGCTCCCATTGTAACCAACCCAGTACATCTGCGAGACAAATGTACAATAAACGCGGGGAGAGTCAATTTTACTTTCCCAAAGCCTCAAACTCTCTGAAGAGCTGGTGCAGTAGATATAGGGGACATACATTCCAGTATAAGGGCAAGAGGGCATTTCAGCCACTCTCCAGAGTTAGGCAAAATGAAATCACCTACCGATGGCAGAATGATAAATAATGGAACAGGAGCTATAACTCATCAAGTGGCCCCAGCTGTGCCCCGTGGCACACAGATTGCCATTTCCTTTAGGTTCAAGCCATTTGGCTATGATGCCCCACTTGTGCTTGTGCTGAGGAAGCCCACCAGACCAGTTCATGCTCCCCTGGAGAACAAACTCTGGCTCAGCCAACCTTCCCCAACTCAGTGTTGAGCTGGGGGTGATGGGAGTTGTAATCCAACACATCAGGAAAAAAGAGTAGATTGGAGAAGGCTCCTCCACTCCTACCCCGGACAATCTAAATACAAACTGTATTGATGCCCCAAATGAAAGCACCTGTAACTGGACCACCGTCCCAAGCCTGATGCTCTTATTTCCATCCAGCTGTGGCAAGAACAATGGGCAGCAGAAAGAGAAAGGAAGAAGACAGTGTGGAACCTTCTGACGCTCATTTGGTCGCTTTGCTCTGATTGTCAGGTTCTGGCCTTGACAGAGATCAAAGACAGGCATCTTGGCCTATGCTGTATGCATGCCAAAAAACACATGACATCAAACTGTTTGGGTTCAGGGAATGGGTCCTGATACTTGGTGAACAACTATGGCCTGATTTCTTACTCAATACATCAGGGGTAAGGAATGTGTGGTCTCCAGATGATGTTGGACTACAGCTCACATCAACCGTAGCCAGCAGATGATGGCTAAAGACAACTGAAGGTCCGTGGCTGCCATGTATCAAAGCTGTAATTGTTGCTGGGCCATCCCTTCTGGCTATCTCTTCTTGTGTGCTAACAAAAATGCTCTCTTCTTTGGAGAAGTAGAACTGAAAGGAAGAGGTTGGGGGAAGCTTCCCTTATCCCACCTGTTAAGCTTTTTGGCCCCTTTGCGGCAGTTAGGGAGGTGAATTGCCCTTGTTCTGTGCGGAACCGAACAGTTTGCATAGACTCCCTTCCTCTCACAGTGCCTTTCCATGTACGAAGGCTGAGCCATGATGCATTCCAGTTCCCCAAATCCCCTTTTTGTGTCTTGTCTGGGAGTCAGTGGGCTGCGCCGCTCTGCCCTTTGAAGACAATCCTGCTCTCTCTCCATCGGCTATGATCTGCCCCTAATCTAAAATGGAATCTCTGGGCTTCAGGCACTTTATCAAAACGATTGTAATGGGATCTTGAGAAGGACAGCAATTTTCAAAAGCGCGTTAGACATTCATTTCAGGAAAAAAGATGAAAGTTGATTTGGGGAGGTGGGGCGGGAGAGGGGAGAAGTGACACTGAGGGGGGGGGGGGAGCATGCAGTGCTGTGGGAAGTATTCCTCAAGCTTGAGCTGCATGCCCTGGGGAGCCCAGCGAGGCAAGGCAAACCATATACTGTAGTTTAAATCCAAGGTCTACAAAGCACTGCCTAAGCACCTAACCAGAGGAACCTCTGTTGAAGACTAAATACCTCATCACATGGACATTGAGAAGCATAGGGGCCCATATGTCTAGCAAAGGCAATTGTCCCTTTCTATTACCAATCGTCCCATTTCAAGTTCTGTCTTCCCATCACACGTGTTTGCCTCTTCAGCTTTTCCCCGTCGTTGCCCAGGTTCTAAATCATCACATGGAAAGCCTTTTCTCCACCCCCTCCATCTTACTTTTTTTTAAAAAAGGGAAAATCTTCTTACTTACCTCCATCACACAGGATTGCCTCCTCCACCTTTAGCTCAACCATCCGCTTAGAGGAGACACAAGGCATCATTCTGAAACGCCACTTCTATGTGCTGCTTTCCTCCCCAAACCCCATTCTTAATACATAGGATGATAGAATCACAGAATACTAATAGAGTTGGAAGAGACCACATGGGCCATCTAGTTCAACCCCCTTCTGCCTTTGTGCATGAAAAGCACAACCAAAGCACCCCTGACAGATGGCCATCCAGCCTCTGTTTAAAAGCTTCCAAGGAAGGAGCTTCCACTAGACTTTGAGGCAGAGTTCCATTGCTGAACAGCTCCTCTTACAGTCAAGAAGTTCTTCCTCATGTTCAGGTGGAATCTGTTTTCCTGCCATTTGAAACCATTGCTCCATTGAGTCCTAGTCTCCAGGGCAGCCGAACGGAAGCCTGCTCTCTCTTGCTTAGGACAGCCTTTCAGATACTGAAACATGACGATCCATGTTTCCTCTCAGCCTTCTTTTCTGCAGGCTAAACATACCCAGCTCTTTAAGATGCTCTTCATAGGGATTCATGGTCTCTAGATCTTTGATCATTTTAGTTGCCGTCCTCTGGAAACCTTCCAGCTTAGAGTCAATATCTCTTTTAAACTGTGGTGCCCAGAATTGGACACAGTATTCCAGGAAAAGAGGTCTAACCAAAACGGAATAGAGAGGCACCATGACTTCCCTCGATCTGGACACTCTACCCCTTTTGATGCAGCCCAAAGTCCCATTGGTTTTTTTAGATGTTGTGTACACTCTTGGCTCGTGTTCAGCTTGTTATCCACAAAGACTTCAAGGTCTTTTTCACATGTGACTCTGTTGTCGAGCCAGGTGTCACACACTCTGTATCTTTGCATTTCATTTTTTTTCTGCCTAAGTGTAGTATCCTACATTTGTCCCTGTTTAAATTCATTTTGTTAGTTTTGACCAATCAGCTCTCTAATTTGTTAAGGTTGTTTTGAATTCTGATCCTGTCGTCTGGAGTATTAGCCATCCTTCTTGATTTGGTATCATCTGCAAACTTCTGTGGGCTGTTTTCCTTCCCAAGCCCCATTCTTAATACACTTCTATGTGCTTTTTTCCTTCCTAAGCCATGTTCTTAAGATATCTCCCAAAAGATCATCCATCGGACCACCCCTCAAAACACCACTGCGCGAAGATGAAATGGGATGGACAAGCCTGACACTTTCTATCCCACGTATTTTCCAGCTGGAACTATGGATCTAAAGTGCGCTAGGAGTTCTGAACATGATTGTTTGCCTGTGTTCAGAGCTCCCTATTTTCAGGACACTTAATGTCCATTTCGAGGACAGAGGGGCATGGTTGATGGCCTGAAGTGAGCTTACGGCATATGGTGGGAATCTGTGCCTCTTTAACTGTACATGAAGTGTTCTACAAAGGGTAAAAACCTCAATGTGATGAAGTCCTGTGTTAGCGATCAACTCAGGTAAAATTTGTTTTTGTTTTTTTTTGGTGTCTATCATTGGTCTCTTATTGCTGTGCTTATACCAACAGGCAAATGGTCACTTTTGTCTGTTTCTTTTTTAACAACAACCACACACCTGAAGCTGTAGCCTTCTCTGGGTCATCATTTTTGATAGCTGATGGATACAGAGTTAAAAGGAGTGGCACAGCCAAATCTCCTTTGGAAAATGGCCACTTTTACAATGGGGAGGGTACGGTTGACCTTCCCTCAGAGGGCATCCAGTTCACACTACATAAGCATAGTATTTTAATTCCACTGTAACTGCCGTGGCCCCCCATCCTCTGACATATTGGAGTTTGTAGTTTCATGGTTCAGGGATTATTGGCCTGGTGGCTCTAGCGTTTCTCCTGCTTACTTGAACCCACACAAATGAAGTTGGGAGTTGCCTTTTACCCTAAAAGACCCAGAGTGAAAAAGCTACGACGGATCTTGTCTCTGGACTCTGCCATTCTTGGAAAGCTCAGCGCAAAGCCGTTAAAAAGCTGCTGACTCCCCTTTCTTGCGCCTGGTCTCTCCGGAGCCACTGGAGGCTTGGTTTTTATCTGCTTTTTCTCCAATATTTTTTTTATATCTAACAGTGAAATATTTATATGGTCCAATAAAAGGTGGAAAGCTTGCAATCTTGCTCAGATTCATCGGAGACCAAGAGGAGCTCCGTTGTACGAATTTAACACGCTGCCGTGACCCCTGGTAATTGACTCCATACATCTTTAGCATCAGGAATTTACATAATATGCAGGAAAATGATTGATAGCTCCTGGAAAGGGGCCTGTCTACGGGGAGGCCATGTGCACCGCCATCCGTCTTGTGCGCTGCCGCTTGTCATCCTGCCCAGCATTACATGGCAGGGATGCCACACCCCTCCGTGTCAGCCGGCCCCGCACCCCATCCGGGGAGGGGAAGCCTCTCCATTTTTTGGAGACGATGTCTTACATCAATTCGCTCCAAATCCAAGGAACACAAGGTCTCTGAAGGCATCTCCCTTGCTATTTTTTGCTTGGTCCGACAGTGGGGCTCTGGGCTTGAGGTGGTAGCCTCAGGTGATGCATTTTCAAGGTGGGCATTCAAAGCTACAACTTTTTGGGATGCTGTCCTGCACATGTCTGATTTATTTGGAGTCAGAATCCTAGAGCTGGAGGAGACTCCCCCAGGGCCATCTAATCCAATCCCTTGCCATGCAGGAACACACAATCAAAGCACTCTCAACAGATGGCCATCCAGCCCCTACTTCAAAACCTCCAGAGAAGAAGACTCCACTGCCCTGCAAGATAGCATATTCCATTGCTGAACAGCTCTTACCATCAGGAGGTCCTTCCTAACGTCTAGGTGAAATCTCTTATCCTACCATTTGAATTCATTGCTCCATTGTGTCCTTGTCTCCAGATAGCAGAAACCAAGCTTCCCCCCTCCTCAGTGTGACACCTTTTCAAATATCTACACCTGGCTGTCATGTCCCCTCTCAGCCTTCTTTTCTCCAAGCTAGAAATCTCCAGCTCCTTAAACCAGAGCATTTTGGTTGCCCTTCTCTGGACACACTCCAACTTGTCAGTATCATTCTTGAATTGCTTTGCCCATAACTGGACACAGGATTAATCCAGGTGACGTCCGACCAAAACAGAAGAGAATTGGACTGACTTCTCTCAATTGGACCCTAGACTCCTATGGATGCAGCCTAGAGCCACATTAGCTTTTCTAGCTCCTGCATCCCACTGTTGACTTATGTTTTGCCAGTGGTCTATTAAGACTCCTAGATCCCTTTCACACAACTGTATTTATGTTCATCCACTTAGACAGGGAACCTTCCCCCTGGGTCTGTCTAGCAAATGTTTAAAAATATATATCTTATCTATACACACAATAAAGGTGAAAATATGTGTGTGTGTGTGTGGTTGGGGTGTCCACTTACACAGGCAAGCTCCTGCCTCCACAAACAGCTGTAGCTTCCACTGCTCAGGAGACACCAATGGCCCTCCCGCTAATGAAATTGCAGGTTATAGAGCGTGCTGTAAACATGTACAAGAGCCCTGCCATGTCCTCCACAAATACCATACTGCCCACCACACAAGTGAAGGCTTTCATAGAGGGACAATTGCATCCTAGATTTTATGTGTTTCCTGCACCACAGGCATCCCAGTGTTTCTTTCTCTCTCCATGGGTGTGGAATTTGCATGACCCACCCACTTCCTCTTCCTTAACCCTTTCCTATTCTTTTCTATGGCACACAGCAAACAGAGGAATTGATCAGCAACTGAACATATTAGAGAAGTTTGCGGAAAATTCACCATGCTTTATAGGAATTGTAGGTCCTGAGATTTATAGTTCACCTGCAATCAATGAGCACTCTGAACTCCACAAATTTGGTCCAATTCCAAAGATGGAATTGGACCAAATTTGGCACATAGTGCCCCCATGACCAGCAAAAAATACTGGAGGTCTTTGGAGAAAATTAACTTTAATTTGGGGGACTTGCAGTTCACCTACATCCTGAGAGCACTGTGAACCCAAACACTGGTTGATCTGTTCCAAACTAGGCACACATACCTGATATGCTGAAATTTGATTACTTGGAGAGGTTTGGAGGGAACTGACCTTCCTTTCTGGGAGTTGCAGTTCACCTGCAACGAGAGAAACGGTGACCTCCACTGATGATGGACCTAGACCAAACTTGGCACACAGAACCCCCAAGACCAACTGAGCCTACTGGAGGAGTTGGAGAGGACTGAGTCACCATAGTGGGAATTGTAGTTTACCCTACAGCCAGAGAGCACACTGAACCCCACTGATGATGCATCTAGAGCAAACATGCCCAACATAACAAACTTTAAGTACTGATTGAGTTTTTCGGGGTTAACCTGGCATGATGTGAGTTGCGGTTCACCCACAACCTTATTCATTTTGTACAATTTTAAAAAATGATTTTTTTCAAATAACCCGGGCAACGTTGGGTACCCAAGCTAGTATGTAATAAAAACATCAGAGGTGGAGGAAAATATCTAGCTCAAAGTCTCTCTGAAGGAAACAAGTTGTTACTCTTCTCCTCCAAAGGACAGACAGAGATCACGCCAGGCAGGCCTCAATTGGAGGCAATGAGTGAGAAGACCCTGTCTTTCTGATCCAACTGTTTCACTTAGGAGAGAATGAAATGAATGAGAGTGGCACAAGAGCCTTAGGTCTTAGCTTCTGAGAGTACAAGTGGCTATTATAAAATTCTTGGTGCAAAAAGCTTTCTGGGACTACGTTGAGTGTATAGTTCGAACCAGAATGCATTGGGTTTTACAAGGTCTTTCGCCTTCTCTGCCAAAGGATGCTGGGGTCTCACCAAATGACAACTCCCAGGATTTCCTAGCATTGAGCCATGGCAGTTCATGTGAGGTCAAACTGCATGCATTCTACTATATAGATTGCATAATAATAATAATAATAATAATAATAATAATAATAATCTTTATTTATATTCTGCTTTATCTCCCCGAGGGGACTCAGAGCAGATTACAGGTACATATATGGCAAACATTCAATGCCATTATACAGTTGACAAAGACAGACAGTAGATAAATAGAGGCTTCCCTCTTTTCATCTCTGGCATCCGGCTGTGCTCAACTCAGCCATGGGGAGGTGCTGTTGTTCCATTTTCCACACTGAGAAGCCTATTGTCCATGGACTCATTTCCTGGTCAGATTTTTATATATTTTTGCTGGCATGTTTTTCAGGGCGCCTTTTAATTCCCCACCAAAGTGGTACCTATTTATCTACTTACATTGTTGTTTTCAAACTACTAGGTGAGCAGAAGCTGGGCTGACGGTGGGACCTCACCCCAACCCAGACTTGAACTCTTTAGCAGGCATTTTAACCCAGTGTTCTAGCCTGGCCCGAAAAGTAGCTGGAGCCACGTTGGCTGTAGGAGAGTTTCGAAATCCCACCTATTTCGGAGATGTAGCCAACGCCTTTGTTTCTGTGTTGTGAGCTTTTTTCTTTGGATGGCAAAGTCTCATATTTCTTCAGTGGGATTTCCACATGCACTCCAAAACCCAGCATGATCTGAATCCATACCTAAAACATTTCCCTGCACTGGAAGTGAACTGTGTGTGATTTAAAGGGCCCTACACAGAAGGTCAGCTTACTTAATCCTGCAGTTTTCATTTCCCCGTCTCCGCCCCAAATTCCACCAAAATTAAAAAGCCATCCCCATCTCTTGGAGGCTTATTTATAAACACTTAAAAGCAGGCATAAGTTATGGTTTGGATGCCTTCCTCTTCCAGTGATATACATCCGCTGGTGTGGCACAGCCTTGGAATATTTTTAAAACAGATCACAACAGTGCAATATGGTGCCCCCTTCCTGGTTTGACACGAGTGTTGTTTCTCTTACAAATTGGAAGAAAAAAATATAGGAGTTCTTAACCATATTGATTTATCAACTGCTCCATTCATTTGAACTTTTGGAATTGGTGTTTGTTTCCCTCGGTTTTCATGGATCTCAACCCTGCCTTTTTTGGCTGCATGATATATTTCCCTCTCTTCAAAACATTCAGTCCTGTTGATGCTTGCACCTTTTTTTGCTTTCCAGGACTTGGAAAGTTATTTTTGAAAAGTGATTTGTTTGAAATCGACTTTGTTGGCATTGCTTGTATCCCATTTGAAAAGTAACGTGTTGTGGCACCACATTTGGAAAGCAACTTGGGGAAGCGCTTGTTGGATGGCCCACTGCTTTTAGGGGGCATCTGCACTGAAGTATTAATGCTTCAGTTTGACCCCACTTCAACTGCCATGGCCCAGTGCTGTGGAATAATAGGAATTGTCATTTGGTGAGGCATGAGCACTCTCTGGCAGAGAAGACTGAAGATCTTGTAAAACTATAATTCCCAAGATTCCATAATATTGAGCCAAGGCAGTTGAAGTGGTGTGACTCTGCATTCCTTTTACAGTGCAGGTACATCCTAGAAGCAGGATCAGAGGGTGTGTTGACACTGAATGCAATTTGATTCCACTTTAACTACCATGGCTTATGCTATTGAATTCCGGGATTTGTAGTTTGGTGAGGTACCAGTGAAATAGAGCAAGGTAAAGCAACCGCGGATAGTGAGATCCGGGCTGAGGTTAGCGAGACACAAAGCACAGATATCAAGCCTCGATAAGCAGATACTGGTACTGGTGACAGGCTGCCCTGTGGGTCGGTGTACCTGGTGAGACGAAGAAGCTAAAATCCAATATTCCCAAATAAATCTCGTCAAGTTGAAGAAGAAGCTGATGAGGTGTTTTATTTAATCAGTTGAAAGTGTTGCCAGCTCACGGTAATCTGCCAAAGAAAGCTGAGATACCATACATTGCAAAACAAACATTTTTATACAGTTCCGTCCTTTGAAATTCCCACTCCCGCCCAGCTGGACCCGACTTCGCCATGTTTGGTTAAGGGCTGTTGATGTCACAAAAGGATTCCCTGCTGAGGCGGGACTGTGGCAACTGCCGGCCAATAGGAAAGCGTTCCCTGCTACTAATGCAGATCCCTGCCCTCCAATGGCAGACAAGGGGGAAGAAAGGTGACGAGTCTTAAGTGGATTATTGGGTAATAGCCAAGAGACAAACAAAGGGGGCCATCAGGTCCCATGCGTTTTATTGTAATAATAATAGCGATATGAGTCTCCAGTGAATGGGTCCAGTGCCTTTGGCACTGCTGTCCAGTGAGTCCAAAAGGAGAAATATTGTCCTTACTGATAGGATTAAGTGGTCTGTTTCTGGGAAAGGGGAAATGTCATTGTTGGAGAATAGGGCATGACCCCCTGACGTACTGGAAGTCATGCCATGTGATAAATGGTGGTAATGTCCAGGTGGCTGAGACAAAGGGCAGGAGGAATGGATCCTGTCATTCTTTGCCCAGTCAGTGGTCTATGGGACTAGTAGAGATGGACTGGCCCAAAGGTGATGGGTGATTGAGTCCTTATGTAGATGATACCCAGGAAGACAGCTGGATGAACTTCCTGTGTCAGGAAATGTGGCCGAAACATCACCATAAAGACTTGGTCAGTAGCATGCTTCTCCAAAAAGGATTTTATATTGAGACATAAAATATAATATAATGTTGGCTCTTTGGCTTAGAAATGGAGATTAGCACCAACCCCCAGAGCCGGACACGACTGGACCTAATGCCAGGGGAAACCTTTACCTTTACTTAAATGCACACACACAAAAGGGTCTGTGGATATCGCGGGAACTCTGTGAATGTCTAGTTAGATGTCCCCAGGGAAGGGAAGATGTACACAAGAGATTTGCGGATACTGGGGAAAACCCTGTGAATGGGTAGGTCTCAGTATCCACGGGGAGGCTAAAGTTGACACGAAGTTTTGGGAGCAAATGTTAGATGAATGCAAGGAGAAATGGGAAGGAGAGTTCTGCTTCAAGGACGGTGGAGGGCCATGTGGGCCATGTGGCCCGAGCAGCCACCGAGTCAACTGTGGAACGTGGAAGTGGGTGAGAAAAGGACTCAGAGAGTGAAAGGGGAGATGGAGAGCCAGAAATTAAGGATAACCATGTTTATTTAGGGGTTAAAGACAATATAACTAATAAAGAAGGGGAGAATGTGCCAAAAATGTATCCTGGGCACTGGTAGCTGCTGCTGGGCTCTTCCATGCATCCGGACGGCCAATCCATGAAACGTTCGCTCCCGCCACCTGCTGAACTCTCCGCTGCGTTGCCAAGTTTATTAAATTAATATTTTGACCTGGATAGGGGGTCCACACTCGACAACACCAGCACTCTTGGGCAGAGGAGGTTGAAGACCTTATAAAACTACAGCTCCCATGATTCCATAGCACTTAAAGTGGTGTCAAGCTGAATTAATTCTACAGTGTAGATCAGGGGTCAGGAACCTTCGGCTCTCCAGGTGTGGTGGACTTCAACTCCCACAATTCCTTGGGCCAAGGTAAGCCTTTGGGGCAAATGCCGAGCCTCAAGGAATTGTGGGAGTTGAAGTCCACCACACCTGGAGAGACCTTCGGCTCTCCAGGTGTGGTGGACTTCAACTCCCACAATTCCTTGGGCCAAGGTAAGCCTTTGGGGCAAATGCCGAGCCTCAAGGAATTGTGGGAGTTGAAGTCCACCACACCTGGAGAGCCGAAGGTTCCCCATGCCTGGTGTAGATGCACCCAGAGTTAGCTTCCTTGAGCTTTTTGTCCAAGAAAGGTGGGATATTAATGTTGGAAATAATAATTGGGCATCCGATGTCATGACCAGCTCTCCATTTTCCCAGTTGCCTTCAACTCTGTCTCATCGCCATCGTCATTTCTATCCTGATTTATCTCTCTGAAAAGAGACCCAAAGCACCTATTACCAAAAACAACACTATAGACTTTTGATTTGTGTCCCCAGTATTTACAAATGGTTGTCGTGTGATGTTTGAGTCAATTGGCCAGTCATGAAAAAGCCTCCAAACCAGATTTGTACATCTTTGGTTTTCGAGTCAATATGGGGAAAGCATTTGCTTTGGGAAAAGTTCTGTGTGAGCCCAGAGGTGTTAAACCCCAGAACCCCTCTTCAACCACTCTTTCTCTTTTTCTCTCCTCCCCCTATATGTTCTCTTTTGGTTGCATTTTGTTGCAGAAGGAGCTGAATTCTGTGGCTTCGGAGCTGGCAGCTCGGCAGGAAGAAAGCGAGCATTCTCATAAACATTTAATTGAACTCAGCCGGGAATTTAAGAAAAATGTACCTGAGGTACAGTAGATTTGCTATTATGGAATTAACATGGCGGGGAGGCATATTCCCACCTGCCCACATTCAAGCCGGCCTGTTTTTTGCAATGTGCAGTGGTTTGGTTTCCTACAAAGTGGGGGATTAACAAGCAAAGGAGAAGGTAATTGGCCACAAACACCAATGGTAGGACCCCCCTCCCCCCCAAACAATGTTCAGTTATTGGCCATTAAGACTGCAAAGCTCGGAGAGCCTTGTTGCAGGTTATCCTGGCACTTGCCTCTCTGAGCAGATGGAGTGCCACCTTGTTATATGTTGATGTCTTTGCTTGCTCTTCTTCCTCCTTCCCAATAAAATTTATTTTAGTTGCTTTGACAGCTGAGGGCTTCCCTCCCCCTCATGCCAGCCTGCCATTATGTTCCTTCCTGGCATCAACATGGAGAAGATCTGTTGCGGAGGCTCAGAGAAAAGGAACTATCTATTCTTAAGCTTCATTGATGGATGGTCTGGAGATCAAGGAATAGGAGAGTCCTAGGAAATCCCCAAACCCTAAAGGCATAATTCCATCCACTTCGGACACATCATGCTTCTTTGGTAGTCTAAAAACTATAGCTGCTGGAGGAGCCACACACAGTAAGGAATGGGAGAATTGATGAGAGCATTGATGCTCTCTTGTCTGAAGTGGCTCAAAGGGCCTGAAAACTCCTCCTTGAATTCTAACTGTTAATAATACAATAATAGTACACTTCATTAGCTGTTCAGCAGTGGAACTCTCTGCCCCAGAGTGTGGTGGAGGCTCTTTCTTTGGAGGCTTTTAAACAGGCTGGATGGCCATCTGTCGGTGGTACTTTGAATGCAATTTTCATGCTTCTTGGCAGGGGATTGGACTGGATGGCCCATGAGGTCTCTTCCAACTCAAGGATTTTATGATTCTATTTATATTCTGCTCTATCTCCCCGAGGGGATTCAGAGCAGACTACAGTATACACATATATAGGCAAACATTCAATGCCTTTTGTACAGTGAACAATGACATACAATATACAAACAAAGGCAAAGGTTTCCCTTTCCCCGGCGTCTGGAGGCGATGCTGAATTCTGGCCATGGAGAAGTGGTCTTGTTCCATTTTTCCATACCGAGGAGCCTGTTGTCCATAGACCCTCCTGGTTGTGTTTTGCCGGCATGGCTGCATGGGCGCCTTTTACCTTCTCGCCAAGGCGATACCTATGGATCTACTCACATTACATGTTTTTGAACTGCTAGGTTGGCAGGAGCTAGGGCTTTTTCAACTTTTGTATTCATGGTTGTTTCCCCTCTACTTTGTTTTAACGTGTTGTAAGCCACTTGAATCCTGTGCTGGGAGTAAGGTGGGATGTCTATTCAATAAAATCAGTAGATCAATCAACCAATATAGAATATCTCTCATTTGTTAGGAGGAAAGCGCAAAACACAACCTCTCCTACCACTGAATCAGCCTCAGAGGAAGGGAATTCTGAATCTGGCCAAGAAACTGTGATAGGGTTGCTAGAAGTCAGAAATGCTTTGAAGGCCCACAACAACAACAGCAACAACAGCAATGTTGCCACACATAAATAATAATAATAATAATAATAATAATAATAATAGTTCGACTTGTGATTTTGTGATACGAAATCCAACATATAGATCTTATTTTCTGTGTTTTTGTGTCAGTAAAATAATATGTTTTATTTATATTCCGCTCTATCTCCCTGAGAGGACTCAGGGCGGATTACAGTACACATATATGGCAAACATTAAATGCCATTATACAATTAACAAAGACACAGTACATAAACAGAGGCAAAGGCTTCCCATCTTTTTCCATCTCTGGCATCTGGAGGCTGTGCTTGACTCTGGCCACAGGGTGCGGGCTGCTGTCGCTCCATCTTCCATGCTTTTGTTGTCCTTAGATGCTCTCACATGGGCATGTCCACATGGGCGTCTTTTTTACCTCCCTTCCAAAGTGGTACCTATTTATCTACTCATATTGCTGTTTTTGAACTGCAAGGTGAGCTGAAGTTGAGCTGATGGTTGGGAGCTCACCCCAACCTGGCTTGAACTGTCGACCTGCTGTGCTAATGCCCGGCCCTTTTTCTCATGATCTAAGGCATCATCAGAACCCAGAGAAAATATCTTTCTGCCTCTTTCTGCCTCATCAGAATGATTGTGTTTGTTATCAATATGCAAATGTAATCAGTTAATTAGAGGAATGAAATGTGTAAAATTAATTAAGGCTCAGGTTTCTTTAAGGAACTGGACACCCTGCCTTAATATGAATTAGAATCCAGATTAGTAAAAGCCTTTCTTGGTTTAACAGTTTTAACCTAATTGAGAATACCCCTGGCTTTTTATCTTTTCAGGGGGTCCGAGATATGGTGGCACCCGTCCTAAAGAGCTTCCAGGCTGAGGTAAGGCACCTTCTGTCTCCAGATATGAGTTTCCATCTCTTTTTGTCCAACTTTTTTCCATACCTACTTGTTGGCAATCCCAAAGGCTTGTTATGTCTGTATTCCTCTGTGAAACGGTGAGGGCATTTCAATATGATATATTTTGCAAGTTTATGCCAAGATAAGGTTCTGTTTGGCCTTGAGCTTCTATTTTGTGTCTGGAAATGGTCTTGGGGTGCTTTATGAACAAATCCATAACTTGATGCATCCTGGGAATTCTTTCCCAAGTGTCTTGGACAGATCTCCAAAAGAGAGAAAAAGAGCAATATTTGTGGAGAAAATGCTAATATCTGTGTATATAACCAACCCTTGTATATGGATGCCACCTAAAGAAGTGCCTTGAGTGATCTTGGAATTCTTTTGGTGAGTTGTGGTAGCAGTTTTAGGGACAACATGTCGTTGATTTCATTGATTTATTGCATTTATTCCCCATTTTTCCTTCTGTGAGTAGATGGCAGTGCATGTGGCCCTTTTCTTCCCTGTCTTATCCTTTCATCCGGAGGTTGGCCAGGTGGAAAGAGTTAGTTGGGAATGGAACCTGGATCTTTCAAGTTTCAGTGCAGTAGTGGAACACCTGGCTATGGAACACCCTTCTTAGGGACATTAGATCTGCCCCCTCCCTTTTGTCTTTCCGAAAAAAAGTCAAAAC
Organism: Anolis sagrei; assembly: GCF_037176765.1. Taxonomy (NCBI): domain Eukaryota; kingdom Metazoa; phylum Chordata; class Lepidosauria; order Squamata; family Anolidae; genus Anolis; species Anolis sagrei. Next base: position 31,042,635 of record NC_090034.1, on the reverse strand, counting down.
CTGGCTATTCGAGCAGGCGTTTGAAAACCGACGCAGGATTATGGAACAATTGGACTATGAGATTGGATTATGTTTTTATCTAGGAGATGAAGTGATTTGTTTTTTACTACTGTTATAGTTTTAATTGATATGTTTTTAAATGTGTTAAATGTTTTTATGATATTGTTGGCATTGAATTGTTGCCATGTGAACCACCTCGAGTCGCCTGCGGGCTGAGAGGGGCAGTATACAAATGTAGCAAATAAATAAATAAATAGTCCAACCACTAGACCACAGGAGTAACTTTATCTGGGGGAAGTGAATGGTCAAGCTAACCAGTAGTCAGGTATAGTTTGAGAACAACTCCAATGTGATGGAGTCACCCCTGAATGAGGGAGCTTTATTGACCCATTAGGGGACTTGATCCCTGATAGTGGCCATAGTCAACCCTGATGGCATGAGCTCAAAGCTCTCTTTCCTCGCAAGTCTTTGTGGCCCTGGGTCCCACTTCTTTTTTGACTGTTTAACATATGCCAGCAGAAGTTGCCCCTATAGTTTCTGTTGGCTCCTTTTCTATGTATCATTTTCAAGGCATTCCAGGTGTGGAAATGAGATCCATTCTGGCTCTAAGCGCAGCCATGACTGGGGAAGATTTAAATTCTACCAGGGGGGGGGGGGGTGAGAGAGGAAGAGGGAATGCAGGCATGTGAGAAAAATCATGCGTTGGGACGTTCCTAAAATGATCGTTTGTCTCCTGGGGTTTTTTTTTGGGGGGGGGGGGAGAAGAAGGTGGCCTGCCTCCTGTGCTGTTGCGTTCTGTTGTGTTTTGCTCCAACCCCCCAGAGAATCTCTGGCGCACGGCAACAACACATTAGAGGCTGTCATCTTGCGAGCTTTGTGTTACTTTTAAATCTGTCTCTTTGGAACGATATAACAGCAGAAGGAGAAATATGAAACAATAACTGGATTTACACAAATGTGGACTGATTTCCATATTTTTCATCACTTCATTTTATTACCCGGTTTTTACTGATATGCTTATTTATTTATAGGGCAATCCGGTATTGATTCATTCCGAAATGCTCGGCATAAACACATAAAAGAGAGTGATAACAATAGGAATATATTTCTCGTTGCTTTAAATACTGCCTATTCTCCTAGCAGACCTTGTTAGGTCCTCTGGGAAAACAGCAGGAACATGCCTGGGAGCGCATGTGGGCACTTTCCAATGCAGAATGGTTCTGCCAGGGAGGAGAGGTGGCAAACCACACTGCCACCATGACCTCCTGACTTGTGACAAGGGGTAAGCGCATTTTATCTTGTCTAGCGGTGGTGCTGGTTACCATTGTCTAGCCTTGACTCTGAACTCTGCAGTTTCCCTGCGGGCAGGTCACTCTGGCTGACTGCTGGTAGTGGAGTCTGCAGTCTGGGTGCCCAAAGTGCCTGGGTCAACAGAGAGGGCAGGGCGTATGCAAGAGACTCCCAAGTATGTGAATGAAAGGGTGTTTAGGTGCATGGCTGGATGAGACAGGAAGGCAAGCACTGAGTGTTTACTTTGCATCCTCCCTGCCAGACTGGCCCCTGGCATCGCTCTTAAGATACATGGTTCACCACAGCAGGCATGTTGTTATCAATTTGGCCTCCTAGCACTGTTCCCATTATCATTGAACAATGTAGACTCTGACAAGCACAGGGTATATTTAAATGTCCCCTCCGTGCGTTTGGTGTCGCTGACTCCTAGGTAAGTGTCCAGAGGATCGATTCCATGCAAACTTTTAACTACTGGCCTCTGTCTTCCCATTTCATAGTGTGTGTTCCTTTCTGATTCATACTATCTTAGCATATTGGTGATCCAGTTTTGTCTAGCTTCTTCTTGAGGGAGACTCATGCCTCCCTGCCATGGCTACCCATCCTAGGACTCATGGAGGTTTAGCCGTGTGATCCTGCTTTAGATAATAATAATAATAATAATAATAATTATTATTATTATTATTATTATTATTTGCCAATACATCATGCAGTCCTTGGGAAGTGTCTGACGTGTGATCCAATACAACAGCCAGCAGAGTGTTCTTGTCTGCTGTGGACTCATCTTGTTGTGTTTCAAATAATAATAATAATAATAATAATAATAATAATACAATTCATTTAGATTCTGCTTTATCTCCCCAGAGGGACTCAGAGCAGATTACAATACACATATGAAGCAAACATCCCATGCCTTTTTACACACACAGTGAACAATTACATACAACACAGAAAAAGGTAAAGGGCTTCTCCGTTTTTCTATCTCCAGCGTCTGGAGACAATGCTCAACTCCGACCATGGGGAGGTGCTCTTGTTCCATTTTCCATGCCAAGGAGCCTGTTGTCCATGGACATCTCCAATTGTGTGGCCGGCATGTCTGCATAGGGCACTTTTTGCCTTGTCAATGAGATGGTACCTTTTGATCTACTTGCATTGCATGCTTTGAACTGCTAGGTTGGCAGGAGCTAGGGCTGACGGTCAAGAGCTCACCACGACTTGCAGCTTTGAACTGCCAACCTTCCAGTTAGCTAATAGTGGTGTATCCTGAACCCGGGTTCCTCTGAGTGCAGAACCACTTTTCCCACTGCCATACTGACCCTTTTTTGGACCAACTCTCATTGTGACTCATGGCATTTCAGCAAAATGGGCCTCCACAAGGGGCCATGTTTACCAGTGCCCTGACTGTCCAGGGAAAGGGAGACATTGCGCCTCTACTGCAGAAATAGTGGACAGGAGGGAAGGAGATAGTGGAGAAGGGAAAGGCTTTCATTTTCTTAACTGGATTAAAGAAATTAAAAACCTAGCTTTCATTTTTTTTTTCATCAAGGCAGAGACAAAAGGCCGCCCACGACAGACATGGTGTGGCAACAGCTCGAAGTGGCCAAAGTTCCGAGTCTCCTTGCAAGTGGAGGAAAGAGCAAAGCCAGAGCCCCGCTAATTACAAAAGTTGCTTTATGAAAGATAATTCAAAGCAATAATTTAGCAAACATAATCAAGTAGCACAGATGGGGATTCTGATGAATAGTTTGCAACATGTAATTAGCAGCTCTTGCAGTTACATATCATTAACCCTCGGAGCACAAAAATTATTTTCTCATTATTAGATGAAAAGGTAAAATTAAGCTGACTAGACAGTTAAGGAACAAACTACAATTAATTACCTTCATTTATTACAGTCATTATTTGAAACTCCCCCCTCTCTCCCTCCTTCTTTTTCTCCTCCTCCTTTTGTGGGATGGATGAAAACATCTAAATTAAAAGTTTTAGTGCATTAAAATGAAGGTGAAATATTGATGGTGGAAAGAGACCTAAAGAAGGAGTGCTAGACAAAGATGGAGAGTCCAATCACTGGAACTCTTTCCATGATACCCAGCCCAGTATGTTTCCCAAAGCAATTTTAGAAAACTCAAAAGAAACATGGGGCAAATACAGGACAACAGAAACAGGCCCAAGGCATTCTGTTCATGTAAAGCTGAAATGAGATACAAGATTATTATCAGGTGAGCTCTGACCCAATGGTGGTCGTCTTTAGCAGTATCACTATCCTGGACAAACAAAGCAGCATCTTCTCGGGGGCTTCCAAGCCTGCTTCATGCCAGCTATCTTCAGAGGTTCTTGAAGTTCAGGACTCATTTTGATTTTCTCTGCCCATATTAAAATGGCTCCAAATGGCTGCTTTCCATCTTCTTTGCTCCATTGTTTTCCGTCTCCAGCCACTGAAGCTGTCATTTGTATTCCAAGCTTGTAAAGATACCTTCATATGGAGTGTTGATTGTCCAATCGCCCTGTCTTATTTGCTAAATTTCATGGGGCTCAGTCAACAACAGTTTCTATTTTCAATCCTCTTGAAGTTTCCTTCTGCTTCTTCATTATTATTATTATTATTATTATTATTATTATTATTTCCTTACCAGGGCAAAAAAAAATGATAAGAAGGAAAAGAGGTCAAAAAGGTGACAGGAAATGAAGTGGCATAACTTCCAGTCACCCTTTTGAGAGGGACTGCAGAGGACAATGGAGGCATTTGGCCTTGGTGTCAGGGGATATTTGTCCTGTGCAGAGAGGATTGGGTTGGCATTGATCCCTGGCCCCCATCAGGGCCATGGTGACACAATGGGTTAAACCCTTGTGCTGCTGAACTGCTGACTGGGAGGTTGGTAGTTCAAATCTGCGGGACGGGGTGAGCTCCCGCTGTTAGCCATAGCTCCTGGCAGGCCCGTAGCCAGGATTTTGATTCGGGGGGGGGGGGGGGCTGAGTTTGAGTGAAGGAGGGTCTACCCTAGCAAACTTTTTGTATTGTTACCCCAATACCCCCATGCATATGGGATATATTGAGTATGCTGGTCAGATCATGATATGAATAAACATAACAGTTTCAATAATGCACCGGGAAGGCTTTCTCGCGGACCACCATGAGAATTTCGGGGGGGGGGGGGGGAGACTGAAGCCCCTCAAGCCCCCCCCCCCCCGGCTACATGCCTGGCTCCTGCCAACCTAGCAGTTTGAAAACATGCAAATGCGAATAGATAAATAGGTACCGCTTCGGCAAGAAAGGCATAAGACACTCCAAGCACTCATGTTGATCACATGACCAGGAGGTGACACGGTAGGGTTGTTTTTTTTTTTAGCCCTTCTATAAACCCTACCTTTAGTTTAGTTTATTGGATGCTTATACCATAGGTCTTTCACATACAAGGCAAGGCAAATAAATAAATACATGAACACCAGATTATTAAATACAATATAAAATACACAATAAAATCCTATAAATCATTAAAATGCTACATATATCGATGGCAAGATGCACCTTTAAAATACTACATAATGTATAGACTCATACCTGCGTAATTAAAAACCGAGTAAAAGCAAATAGATACAGCATTATTAAAACTACATAAACAGCCACTATTAGTTGAAAGCATCCCCAGCACAGTCAACTGCAATATCAGAGATTAGTTTTGCCTGGATTTTCTGTGCTGCCAGGGCAAAAAGAGACACCTTGTGAGTAACCACGGGGTTAGTGTCAGCCAAGAGATAGAAAATCTTTTCGGACACAGTGTTGGTCTGAAGGAGGTGAAGAATAAACCCCAGGATTTTGGTTCTTGGATCAGAATACAAAGGGCAGAAAAGCAAATAGTGAGGCAGATCCTCAATTTCCGGGGCCCCGCAAACACATAAACGAAGAGCCAGAGGGGTGCCCGTATATCTGCCATCAATCACTGCTGTGGGCATACTTTGAAAACAAAGGGCTGTGAAGGCTTGTCTAAGTTTTGGAAATGTGAGCCTAGTCAGGTAGATAGCCCTATCATGGTCAAGTTTGTACAGTCTAAACCAGTGGGAGAATTTGGATTTATTAATGGCCTGCCTATCATGGTGGGCACAATTATTAAAAATATATTCATGGGGCTTCTCCCTTGAGTTCAAGATAGAAGGCTTATCAGACAGAGTGGGGTGAAATTCCAGCAGCTTCTGGTATCTAGTATTCCAGACTTTGCATTTTGCTAGCTGTTCAAAACATCCCTTGGGAAAAACCCTAACTGAGGAGTCTTTTACATTTCTCCAATAATTAAATAGGGTAAAATGAACACGCAATCTAATGGAGGGGAGACCATCCTCTGCCCGGACCAAGGCTGCCGGGGTGCCTGGTGGGAGTCTCAGTAGTTTCTTAAGAAATGTGTTCTGGAGAACCTCCAGTTTTGCTGTCTGAGACTCATCCCATCCCCAGACGGCAGCACCATACAAAATCTGGGCTATAACTTTACTCTGAAATATTTTAAGGGCTGGGACAACTAGATGACCCCCTGCAGTGTTGTAAAATCTGAGTATTGCTCCAACAGATTTCAAAGCTACTGCTTTAGTGTGTTCTGTATGGAGTTTCCAGGATAGTCTTTCCGTAAAATGGATTCCAAGGTAATTAAATTCCTCACATTGTTCAATTTGGTGACCCCTGATGGACCATCTGTGTTGAGAGTGTCTTCTTCCAAACACCATTACCTTGGTTTTATTATAGTTGATGTTCAGCTTTTCTTTATAACAATATGCACCAAGCTTAGAGAGCAGTCTTCTCAGGCCAATTTGGGTAAGTGAAATTAGAACAATGTCATCTGCATATAATAGGATGGAGATTTTCTTGGATCCTACTGCAGGTGGAAAAAATTCTGGCCCCTAGAGTGCAGGTATTATATCATTCAAGTAAAGGTTAAAGAGTATTGGTGCCAATAGACACCCTTGTTTTACTCCTTTATTAGTGTGAATGGGGTCAGTCAATGAGCCAGAAATACCAACTATTATTATTATTATTATTATTATTATTATTATTATTATTACTTTATTTGTACCCCGCTAGCATCTCCCAAAGGACTCGATGCGGCTTACATAGGCCAAGGCCTCAAAACACAATACAACAATACAATACCTAAAGCAAAATAAAAACAGTTAAGCAGTATGAACAACAACAATAAAACAATACATCAAGACACTATATAACTGGGCCGGGCCAGAGCAATGGGTACAAGATTAAAAGTGCTGATGTGGCAGGAGGTATGCAGGATTATAAGTAAGTGCAGTGTGCAGAGTGCGGTATCTTAATTCTAATAAAGTGCTTCTAGGACCTGGTACTGGAGGTTCCTAATCTGGGAAGGCACATCGGAATAGCGAGGTCTTCAAATTATTTCCGAAGACTGCCAATGTAGGGGCCTGTCTGAGATTTTTTGGGAGGGCGTTCCAGAGTCGGGGAGCCGCCACAGAGAAGGCCCTGTCTTGAGTCCCCACCAACCGTGCTTGTGACGCAGGCGGGATCACGAGCAGGGCCTCCCCAGATGACCGAAGCGATCGCGTGGGTTCGTAGACGGAGATGCGGTCACGCAGGTAGGGTGGTCCCAAACCGTTCAGGGCTTTGTAGGTAAGCACCTGCACTTTGAATTGGGCTCGGAAAATAAACGACAGCCAATGGAGCTCCTTAAACAGGAGGATTGACCTCTCTCTGTAAGGAGCGCCAGTTAACATCCTGGCTGCTGCCCGTTGGACCAGTTGGAGTTTCCGAGCCGTTTTCAAGGGCAGCCCTACGTAGAGCGCATTACAGTAATCCAACCTAGAGGTGACCAAGGCATGGACCACCCCGGCCAGATCAGCCTTCGCGAGGTACGGTCGCAGTTGGCGCACGAGTCTCAATTGTGCAAAAGCCCTCCCGGACACCGCCGACGCCTGAGCCTCAAGCGTAAGTGATGAATCCAAGAGGACTCCCAAACTGCGGACCTGTGGCTTCAGGGGGAGTGTAACCCCGTCCAACATCGGTTGCCACCCTATACCCCGATCCTGTTTGCGATCGACCAGGAGGACCTCTGTCTTGTCGGGATTGATCTTCAGCTTGTTCCTCCTCATCCAGATAGACACAGCGGCCAGGCACTCGTCCAGCACCCGAGAGGCCTCCTTGGAATTATGTGGGAAAGAGTAGTAGAGTTGTGTGTCATCTGCGTAGAGATGGCACCCAACTCCAAAACTCCGGATGACCTCTCCCAACGGTTTCATGTAGATGTTAAAAAGCATGGGAGACAGAATAGAGCCTTGCGGGACCCCACAGGTCAAAGGCCAGGGATCCGAGCAGGTGTCTCCCAGCTTCACCATCTGGGTTCGTCCCTCCAGGAAGGACCGGAGCCACGACAGAACCGTGTCCCCAAGGCCCATCCCAGAGAGACGACCCAGAAGGATACCATGATCGATGGTATCGAAAGCCGCTGAGATGTCCAAGAGAACCAACAGTCACACTCCCCCTGTCCAGTTCTCTACGGAGGTCATCCACCAAGGCGACCAAGGCTGTCTCGGTGCCGTGACCAGGCCTGAAACCAGACTGTGACTGATCTAGGTAGTTGATGTCATCTAAAAAGCCCTGGAGCTGGGAGGTGACCACCCGCTCCAGCACCTTGCCCAAAAAAGGGAGGTTGGAGATCGGTCTGTAATTGTTCAGCACCGTGGAGTCAAGGGAAGCCTTTTTGAGGAGTGGACGAACCACAGCCTGCTTCAAATTAGATGGAAAAATCCCTTGCTCTAACGATGCATTAATGATCAACACAAACCAATCAACCAACCCCTCCCTGGCCGATTTAATTAGCCAAGATGGGCAAGGGTCCAGAGCCGAAGTGGTCGCTCTCACAGCCCCAAGGACCTCTTCCACGGTCTCAGGAAGAACAAGCCTAAAAGAATCCCACAAAATTGGACAAGCAGATGCCTCAGTCACCTCATCTGGCACTGCAATGAAATTGGAGTCGAGCTCAAGGCGTATCTGAGCAACTTTGCCTGCAAAATGGTGTGCGAACTCGCAACACCGAGTTGCTGGGTCGTCAAAGGACTCCTCCACCACAGGTGGGTGAAGGAGTTCCCCGACAACCCGGAACAACTCCGATGATCTATTTGCTGCAGACGCTATACAGGTGGTCGTGAAAGATTCCCTGGCCACCCATATAGCCACAGAGTATGCTCTAAGAGAGGCTTTAGCCCGTGCTTGGTCAGACACGTCCCGAGATCTCCTCCACTTGCGCTCTAGCCCCCTTCTCGTGTGCTTCATCACAGCCAGCTCCCCAGTGAACCAGGGAGACGGCCTGTCATGACGCAACAAGATGGGGCATTCGGGAGCGATCGTATCTATCGCCCTGGACATCTCCCTATTGTAGAGATCCACCAAGGCGTCGACAGAATCGCCAGGCTCCATGGCAGGAAGAACCCCAAGATTCCTCAGGAATCCACCCGGATCCATCAGTCTCCTGGGGCGGACCATCTTAATCTGTCCTCCAGCCCTGCGAAGGTTGAGGGTCACAGAAAGTCTGAAACTGATCAGATAGTGATCAGACCATGACACCGGAAGGATGTTTTGTTCTTCCACTCTGATCATTCCACTGTCCGCCACAAAAACTAGGTCGAGTGTATGTCCAGCCTGATGGGTGGGTCCAGATATGATTTGTGACAGCCCCATGGTCGTCATGGTGGCCATAAAGTCCTGAGCTGCACCAGACAAGGAGGTCTCAGTATGAATGTTAAAATCTCCCAGCACCACCAAGTGCTGGGAAGCCAGGGCTGAATTGGAAACCACCTCTGCTAGCTAAGATAGGGAAACTGCTGGGTCGCAGGGTGGGCGGTACACCAGCAGAAACCCCACAGTGTCACGGTTCCCCACCTTCAGGTGGACACACTCAAACCCAGGTGCTTGCGGAACAGTGCATCTGACCACGGCGATGGATTGCCGAAAGACTACTGTGACCCCTCCTCCCCGCCCCCCTGTCTGGCCTGCTGATGCACTCCGAAACCCGGTGGACACAGCTGAGTGAGATTTACTCCCCCCAACTCATCCAACCAGGTCTCAGTAATGCACACCAGATCCGCCCTCCTATCCAGGATCAAGTCCTGAATGGCAGCAGTCTTACCATTGATGGATCTAGCATTAATCAGCAGGACCTTAAGACCGAGGGGACTGCCATGGGGCCTACCACTTCCTACCTTCTTCAGGGTCGCAAGAACTCTGTTGCGCTTCTCCCTGGGGCATTGATGACCAGCAAATCTCCTCCCCCACACAACCTGAATGGCGCCCCCCTCCTCCGGACTCTCCTTCACCCCTACATGGTTGGAATCTGTGGCTAGTCAGCTCTCAGAAAGAGTGAGGCTGGAGTTTAGTCTCCCTTGGGTTTCAGGTAGGGATGCTTCCGATGTTAAGGTGGACAGAGAATCAGCAAGGGAACTGAGTGGGCTGAACAGGGGGAGTGTTCTTGGGCGGGAAAGTGTGGCTGATTGTGTGGGAACAACTGGGGCAGATGGGGTGTCAAATTGGTACAAATCAGGAGGGGAGGCCCTAACCGGAGAGCTATCTGTGGATTTATCACGGGGACCTGATGGAACAAGGCGGGAAGGTACCCCTGTGTCAATGAGGGGGCAAATATGAGGGTTCACAACTACCCTTCTGATGGTAATGCCCCATTTCTTTAGGCAGGATCGCATTGCCAGTCGCTCGCCAAGCCATAAGTTGTCTTCTGGTGTATTCTAGCTGTGGTGTTAGAATAAAGTGCCTTGATTAGAAACAGTAGACGCTTATCCGTATTGGTGCTGGCCAGCTTATGCCACAACAGGTTTCTATCAATGGAATCAAAAGCTGCTGCTAAGTCGACAAAGGCAACAGGTGTTTGGTAGGTCCAGCAGTTGCTTGTTGGAAAAACAAGGTCAGACAGTGGTCAATCGTACTCTGTCCTTTTCTGAAACCAGCCTGTTCTGGGTGGATGATTTGGTTATTGAATTCCCAGTCCTCTAATTTGTTTAACATGTGTTTACTATATAACTTAGAGTCAATATCTAAGAGACTAATAGGGCGATAGTTGTTGGGGTCTTGTTTATCACCTTTCTTGTAAATGGGGACAACTATGCTCTCTTTCAAGCCCTCTGGGATTGTGCCTGTGTTATTGATTTGTGAGAACACTTTGGCTAATATTGGAGCCCACCACTCTGAAAAATGTTTAAATATTTCTGGGGGCATCATATTTTCCCCTGGGGCCTTACTCAGAGCCAGGGCTGCAATCAATTTCTTCACCTCAGAAGATGACACAGGGGACCAATAAGGCAAACATGTGGTATTGGGAACACTGGTAGGATGGTTTTCTGAAGAAGTAGGTTCCTCGCCTTGAAAATGGAGAACAGCGCCACCTCCCCCAGAGCCAGAGATGAGCACTGCCTCCAAAGCCAGAAATGAAAGGAGAAGCCTTTGCCTTTGTGTTTGTGTGTCTCATTGTATTGTTACAAGGCACTGAATGCTTGCCGATATCTGTTTACACTGTAATCTGCTCCAAGTCCCCACGGAGAGAAGGGTGGAATATAAATAAAGTGTTGTTGTTGTTGTTGTTGTTGTTGTTGTTGTTGTTATTATTATTATTATTATTATTATCATCATCATCATCATCAGTTGCCCACTCCTGGTCTTTACAAAACCCAGAGAAATAGACACCTCTTTCCTTGGCACAGGAACACGACTATGTACAATTGTCCATATATTCCTTAAGTTACAGCCAATTCTTTCTCTCTGCCCAATTTGAGGATTTATGCTTGGTACCATGGTCTCTGGGGTTATGAGAAGCCCATTGGTGTGCCTTTGCTTTTTGAACCTGGCTGGGATTACCACTGAGGGGCAGCAAGAACAGCGGACTCCTTGAGAAAGTTCTAATGAGATTAACGTCCTTTGGCTTTGAATATCAGGAACTTTGCCAGCGTTTCATTGTGCCTGTCAGGAAGTATTATGACAAAATTAAGGGCCAGCAGCAATTTTCTTTCATTCAGCATCATCATCTTGGCAAAGTCAATTATTTAAAGCCTTTTCCCTTCCCGATTCTTTGCTTTCCCGTTCGGTTAAGCAGCCAGTCTTTGTTATACTTCTCATTAGGAATAACATGGTGGAGAAAATAATATTGATTCAATTCATACATTTACAAAAAAGTTCCTTGTTTGAACAGCGTAGAAGTCTAGTTCAGGAAGATTACATGAAAAAGGTGTGAGAACAAGCACATGAGAACACCTCCACTTTGTTGTCCTCATCAGGATGACATCCAAAGTATAGGAATGCAATTACACCTGGGAGACAAACGAAGAAGATATTTCTCATGTAAAACGTTCGTAGCCGCCAGTCCATTTCATCAGATTAATCTTCTTTGTGTCAGAGAACAGCAAGGAAAAACACCTCTGAAAAACCATCAGTTGCCATAAGTTGGACTCAACATGAAGAGGCATAACAACAAGCTAAGGTAGAAACCTTATCTGTTGCCATGAGTCCTATTTTTATTTATTTACTAGCTTGGGGACCCGGCGCTGCCCTGGTTATTAGAGAAAGTGGTTAATGGCGGTTCTCTATGCCAAGTTTGGTCTTTATTGGTCATTGGATGATGGTTGCATTGTTTTCAGGAAGTGAGTGAAGGTACTTGAAGTGCCATCATCCGTGGTCCACCCTTCTCCAAACAGCAGCAGGATATAGAGTGGGTCATGGGGGCTCTGTGTGCCAAGTTTGGTCTTTATCAGCCATTGGATGAGGGTGGTAGTGGTTTCAGTAAGTGAGTGAAGGTAATGCAAGTCCCATCATCCAAAGTCCATCCTCCTTCAAACTGCAGCAGGATGTAGAGTGGGTCATGGGGGCTCTGTGTGCTAAGTTTGGTCTTGATTGGTCATTAGAAGAGGGTTGCAGCAATCTTTGGAAGGGAGTGGAGGTACTTGAAGTCCCATCATCAACGGTCTGTCCTCCTCCAAACTGCACCAAGATGTAGAGTGGGTCATGGGGGCTCTGTGTGCTAAATTTGGTCTTGATCAGTCATTGGATTAGGGTCGCAGTGGTTTCAGTAAGTGAGTAAACGTACTGCAAGTCCCATAATCCATGGTCGACCCTCCTCCAAAACTGCAGCAGGATGTAGAGTGGGTCATGGGGGCTCTGTGTGCCAAGTTTGGTCTAGATTGGTCATTGGCAAGGGTCTCAGTGGTCTCAGGAAGTGAGTGCAGTGACTGCAAGTCCCATCATCCATTGACAAATTCTTCCAAACCCACCAGGATGTAGAATGGATCATGCAGGCTCTCTGTGTAAATTGTGATCCTGACCCATCATTGTTGGCAGTTGTAATGGTCGTAGGAAGGGAGTGAAGGTATTGCAAGCCCCATTGTCCATGGTGCATCCTCCTCCAAACTGCACCAGGATGTAGAGTGCAACATGGAGACTCAGTGTGCCAAGTTTGATCTTTATCGCTAATTGGATGAGGGTTGCAGTGGTCTCAAGAATTGAGCAAAGGTATTGCAAGTCCCATAATCCACGGTCCATCCCCAGCCAAACCACACCAGGACGTAAAGTGGGTCATGAGAGGTCTATGTGCCAAGTTTGGTCCTGATCAGTCATTGGATGAGATTAACAGCGGTCTCAGAATGTGAGTGATGGTACTGCAAGTCCCATCATCCATGGTTCATCCTCCTCCAAACTGCAGTAGGATGTAGAGTGGGTCTTGTGTGCTCTGTTTGCCAAGTGTGGTCTGTATTGGTAATTTTCTGAAAGAGCCCCTGGCCTTTCCTTTCCTCTCTTTGTCATCTCGGAATCTTGGAATTGAGGCTGGCCAATCAGAGGCCATATGCAAATTTCCTTCTGTCATGTCCTTGTTTCTGTCATGAACCCTTTTCTCCACCAGGGGCTCCTGTTGAAGCAGGCCAATCAGGGATCATATGCAAATAGCACCATAGCAGCAGCCAGTCAGAATCTTGGAACTTTCAGGCTGGCCAATCAGAAAGCCGGCACATACACCGCCACACATCCGCCGCATACAAGTTTTGACTTTTATTATATACTAGCTTGGGGACCCGGCATTCCCGGGTTATTAGAGAAAGTGGGTAATGGCGGTTCTGTATGCCAAGTTTGGTCTTTATTGGTCTTTGGATAATGGCTGCATTATTTTCAGGAAGTGAGTAAAGGTACTTGAAGTCCCATCATTCATGGGCCATCCTCCTACAAACAGCAGCAGGATATAGAGTGGGTCATGGGGGCTCTGTGTGCCAAGTTTGGTCTTTATCAGTCATTAGATGAGGGTGGCAGTGGTGGCAGTAAGTGAGTGAAGGTACTGCAAGTCCCTTCATCCAAAGTCCATCCCCTTTCAAACTGCAGCAGGATGTAGAGTGGATCATGGGGGCTCTGTGTGCCAAGTGTGGTCTTGATTGGTCATTAGAAGAGGGTTGCAGCAATCTTTGGAAGGGAGTGGAGGTACTTGAAGTCCCATCATCCATGGTCTGTCCTCCTCCAAACTGCAGCAGGATGTAGAGTGGGTCATTGGAGCTCCATGTGGCAAGTTTAGTCTTGATGAGTCATTGGCGAGGGTCTCAGGAAGTGAGCAAGGGTACTGCAAGTCCCATCATCCATCTCCAAAGTTTTCCAAACAACACCAGGACGTAAAGTGGGTCATGGGAGGTCTATGTGCCAAGTTTGGTGTTGATCAGTCATTGGATGAGGTTTGCAGAGGTCTCAGAATGTGAGTGAAGGTACTGGAAGTTCCATCATCCATGGTCCACCCTTCTCCAAAACTGCAGCAGGATGTAGAGTGGGTCATGGGGGCTCTGTGTGCCAACTTTGGTCTTGATTGGTCATTAGATGTGTTTTGCAGCAGTCTTGGGTGGTGGAGGTACTTGAAGTCCCATCATCCATGGTCTGTCGTCCTCCAAACAGCTCCAGGATGTAGAGTGGGTCATTGAAGCTCCATGTGGCAAGTTTGGTCTTGATGAGTCATTGGTGAGGGTCTCAGTGCTCTCAGGAAGTGAGTGAAGTGACTGCAAGTCCCATCATCCATTGTCAAATTCTTCCAAACTGCACCAGGATGTAGAGTGAGTTATGCAGGCTCTCTGTGTAAATTGTGGTCCTGATCCATCATTGTTGGCAGTTGTAATGGTCTTAGGAAGGGAGTGCAGGTATTGCAAGTCCCATCGTCCATGGTGCATCCTCCTTCAAACTGCACCTGGATGTAGAGTGTGTCATGGAGATGTGCCAAGTTTGGTATTTATTGGTAATTGGATGAGGGTTGCAGTGGTCTGAAGAATTGAGCAATGGTACTGCAAGTCCCATAATCCACGGTCCATCCCCGGCCAAACCACACCAGGACGTAAAGTGGGTCATGAGAGGTCTATGTGCGAAGTTTGGTCCTGATCTGTCATTGGATAAGGTTAACAGCGGTCTCAGAATGTGAGTGGTGGTACTGCAAGTCCCATCATCCATGGTTCATACTCCCCCAAACTGCAGTAGGATGTCGAGTGGGTGATGGGGGCTCTGTGTGCCTATTTCGGTCTGTATTGGGAGTGTTCTGACCCAGCCCCCCCCCAGCCCCCCCGGCCTTTCCTTTCCTCTCTTTCTCATCTCGGAATGTTGGATTTGAGGCTGGCCAATCAGAGACCATATGCAAATTTCCTTCTGTCATGCCCTGTTTCTGCCATGAACCCTCTTCTCCAGCAGGGGCTCCTATTGAAGCTGGCCAATCAGAGACCATATGCAAATAGCACCACAGCGGCAGCCAATCAGAACGCTGCCACATACACCGCCCTTCCTCTGTCCGATACAAACACTCTTCTTTATTATATACTAGCTTGGGGACCCGGCGCTGCCCGGGTTATTAGAGAAAGTGGGTAATGGTGGTTCTGTATGTCAGGTTTGGTCTTTATTGGTCTTTGGATAACAGCTGCATTATTTTCAGGAAGTAAGTGAAGGTACTTCAAGTCCCATCATCCATGGGCCATCCTCCTACAAACAGCAGCAGGATATAGAGTGGGTCATGGGGGCTCTGTGTGCCAAGTTTGGTCTTTATCAGTCATTAGATGAGGGTGGCAGTGGTGTCACTGAGTGAAGGTACTGCAAGTCCCATCATCCAAAGTCCATCCTCTTTCAAACAGCAGCAGGATGTAGAGTGGATCATGGGGGCTCTATGTGCCAAGTTTGGTCTTCATTGGTCATTAGAAGAGGGTTGTAGCAATCTTTGGAAGGGAGTGGAGGTACTTGAAGTCCCATCATCCATGGTCTGTCCTCCTCCAAACTGCACCAGGATGTAGAGTGGGTCATTGGAGCTCCATGTGCCAAGTTTAGTCTTGATTAGTCATTGGCGAGGGTCTCAGTGGTCTCAGTGAGTGAGCAAAGGTACTGCAAGTCCCATCATCCATCTCCAATTTTTTCCAAACAACACCAGGACGTAACGTGGGTCATGAGAGGTCTATGTGCCAAGTTTGGTGTTGATGCGTCATTGGATGAGGTTTGCAGAGGTCTCAGAATGTGAGTGAAGGTACTGGAAGTTCCATCATCCATGGTCCACCCTTCTCCAAAACTGCAGCAGGATGTAGAGTGGGTCATGGGGGCTCTGTGTGCCAACTTTGGTCTTGATTGGTCATTAGATGAGTTTTGCAGCAGTCTTGGGGAGTGGAGGTACTTGAAGTCCCATCATCCATGGTCTATCCTCCTCCAAACTGCTCCAGGATGTAGAGTGGGTCATTGAAGCTCCATGTGCCAAGTTTAGTCTTGATTAGTCATTGGCGAGGGTCTCAGTGGTCTCAGGAAGTGAGTGAAGTGACTGCAAGTCCCATCATCCATTGTCAAATTCTTCCAAACCGCACCAGGATGTAGAGTGGGTCATGCTGGGTCTCTGTGTAAATTGTGGTCCTAATCCATCATTGTTGGCAGTTGTAATGGTCTTAGGAAGGGAGTGCAGGTATTGCAAGTCCCATCGTCCATGGTGCACCCTCCTTCAAACTGCACCTGGATGTAGAGTGCGTCATGGAGACTCAGTGTGCCAAGTTTGGTCTTTATTGGTAATTGGATGAGCGTTGCAGTGGTCTCAGGAATTGCGCAAAAGTACTGTAAGTCCCATAATCCTTGGTCTATCCCCAGCCAAACACACACCAGGACGTAAAGTGGGTCATGAGAGGTCTATGTGGCAAGTTTGGTCCTGTTCAGACATTGGATGAGGTTAACAGTGGTCTCAGAATGTGAGTGATGGTACTGTAAGTCCCATCATCCAAAGTCGATCCTCCTTCAAACTGCAGCAGGATGCAGAGTGGGTCATGGGGGCTCTGTGTGCCAAGTTTGGTCTTTATCGGTAATTGGATGAGGGTTGCAGTGGTCTCAAGAATTGAGCAATGGTACTGCAAGTACCATAATCCATGGTCCATCCCCGACCAAACCACACCAGGACGTAAAGTGGGTCATGAGAGGCCAAGTTTGGTCCTGATCAGTCATGGGGTTAACAGCGGTCTCAGAATGTGAGTGATGGTACTGCAAGTCCCATCATCCATGGTTCATACTCCTCCAAACTGCAGTAGGATGTAGAGTGGGTGATGGGGGCTCTGTGTGCCAAGTCTGTTCTGTATTGGTAGTGTTCTGACCCAGCCCCCAGCCTTTCCTTTCCTCTCTTTGTTATCTCGGAATGTTGGATTTGAGGCTGGCCAATCAGAGCCCATATGCAAATTTCCTTCTGTTATGCCCCGTTTCTGCCATGAACCCTCTTCTCCACCAGGGGCTCCTATTGAAGCTGGCCAATCAGAGACCATATGCAAATAGCACCACAGCGGCAGCCAATCAGAATGTTGGAACTTTCAGGCTGGCCAATCAGAAAGCTGTCAAACACGTCCGCCCTACATCCTACCTACCTCTGCCCTACGTCGCATACAAACACTCTTCTTTATTATATACTAGCTTGGGGACCCGGCGTTGCCCGGGTTATTAGAGAAAGTGGGTAATGGCGGTTCTATATGCCAAGTTTGGTCTTTATTGGTCTTTGGATAATGGCAGCATTATTTTCAGGAAGTGAGTGAAAGTACTTGAAGTCCCATCATCCATGGGCCATCCTCCTACAAACAGCAGCAGGATATAGAGTGGGTCATGGGGCTCTGTGTGCCAAGTTTGGTCTTTATCAGTCATTAGATGAGGGTGGCAGTGGTGTCAGTAAGTGAGTGAAGGTACTGCAAGTCCCATCATCCAAAGTCCATCCCCTTTCAAACTGCAGCAGGATGTAGAGTGGATCATGGGGGCTCTGTGTGCCAAGTGTGGTCTTGATTGGTCATTAGAAGAGGGTTGCAGCAATCTTTGGAAGGGAGTGGAGGTACTTGAAGTCCCATCATCCATGGTCTGTCCTCCTCCAAACTGCAGCAGGATGTAGAGTGGGTCATTGGAGCCCCATGTGGCAAGTTTAGTCTTGATTAGTCATTGGCGAGGGTCTCAGTGGTCTCAGGAAGTGAGCAAAGATACTGCAAGTCCCATCATCCACCTCCAAATTTTTCCAAACAACACCAGGACGTAAAGTGGGTCATGAGAGGTCTATGTGCCAAGTTTGGTCTTGATCCGTCATTGGATGAGGTTTGCAGAGGTCTCAGAATGTGAGTGAAGGTACTGGAAGTTCCATCATCCATGGTCCACCCTTCTCCAAAGCTGCAGCAGGATGTAGAGTGGGTCATGGGGGCTGTGTGTGCCAACGTTCGTCTTGATTGGTCATTAGATGAGTTTTGCAGCAGTCTTGGATAGTGGAGGTACTTGAAGTCCCATCATCCATGGTCTGTCGTCCTCCAAACTGCTCCAGGATGTAGAGTGGGTCATTGAAGCTCCATGTGCCAAGTTTAGTCTTGATGAGTCATTGGCGAGGGTCTCAGTGGTCTCAGGAAGTGAGTGAAGTGACTGCAAGTCCCATCATCCATTGTCAAATTCTTCCAAACCGCACCAGGATGTAGAGTGAGTTATGCAGGCTCTCTGTGTAAATTGTGGTCCTGATCCATCATCGCTGGCAGTTGTAATGGTCTTAGGAAGGGAGTGCAGGTATTGCAAGTCCCATCGTCCATGGTGCATCCTCCTTCAAACTGCACCTGGATGTAGAGTGTGTCATGGAGACTCAGTGTGCCAAGTTTGGTATTTTTTGGTAATTGGATGAGGGTTGCAGTGGTCTGAAGAATGAGCAATGGTACTGCAAGTCCCATAACCCACGGTCCATCCCCGGCCAAACCACACCAGGACGTAAAGTGGGTCATGAGAGGTCTATGTGCGAAGTTTGGTCCTGATCAGTCATTGGATAAGGTTAACAGCGGTCTCAGAATGTGAGTGGTGGTACTGCAAGTCCCATCATCCATGGTTCATAGTCCTCCAAACTGCAGTAGGATGTAGAGTGGGTGATGGGGGCTCTGTGTGCCTATTTCGGTCTGTATTGGGAGTGTTCTGACCCAGCCCCCTTTGGCCTTTCCTTTCCTCTCTTTGTCATCTCGGAATGTTGGATTTGAGGCTGGCCAATCAGAGACCATATGCAAATTTCCTTCTGTCATGCCCCGTTTCTGCCATGAACCCTCTTCTCCACCAGGGGCTCCTCTTGAAGCTGGCCAATTAGAGACCATATGCAAATAGCACCACTGCGGCAGCCAATCCGAATGTTGGAACTTTCAGGCTGGCCAATCAAAACGCTGGCACATACACCGCCCTCCCTCCACAATTCCTCTGTCCGATACAAACACTCTTCTTTATTATATATACAGATATAGATATAGATATAGATATAGATATAGATTTATTTATTTGCAGTATTCCGCCCTTCTCACCCCAAAGGGGACTCAGGGCAGATCACAGAACACATATACGGCAAGCATTCAATGCTGTTATACACAGACAGGACAGACAACAGTACAGATAGAGGTATATAGGCTTTTTCCATCTTCGACATCTTGGTGATTGTGCTCGATTCCGGCCACGGGTGGGGGGGAGGGAAGGGTGCTGTCACTCCATCCTCCATGCTGAAGAGCCCTGTTCACAGACTGCCTCCATTTTTGATCGAATTTCTGGCATTTTCTGGTATTTTCTTATGATGCCATTAAAATACCTCCCCACTAAGTGGTACCTATTTATCTACTCACAGTTGTTTTCAATCTTCTAGGTGGGCAGTGAGCTGAGCTGAAGGTCGGGCACTCAGCTCCGACCCGTGTTTGAACTGCCAAGCTTTCGATTGACAGTATTTATTGTAGCTGGTGGCTAACCTGCTGTACTAAAGCTCGGCCTTCACATTATAGTTTTTAAAACGACATACATCCTGTTCCTTCCCTCCACATCTTAAGGAGCCAGCCTTCCCTAATCTTTCAGGTTGTTGTTCTGCCAATGTCCATGTCAACTGAAGGCAATGGTTGTTGTAGTCCAACATCCCTCGAGGTCCTCAACTTGAAGAAGGCTATCACAAGCAGAAGTTTTGGTTGCAATTATGGCAAGGAGATGATTTTGACTTTTTAAATATTCTGTGTATGTTTAGCCCTTCTTTGCTTTAGGGAGCAGAATATGAACTAAGAGGTACAATTTAAGGGGGGGGGGGGAGGCGGATGGACGGACTGCAACCTTTTTTTAACCTGTCAATTGCAATAATATTTTTGGTTCCAAATGTTGCTCGGGGGAAAAAAGTGAGCTTGATAAGGTATAATCATAGCATAGAGGCCAGCATGACAGTGGTAATTAATTAGGCTATTATGCATTCTGTGGTGATAATTGCTTTGCTGGAAAGTCACCAGCCATGGAAAGGACCCCGAGCAGAAATGTAATTCATCAATCTCCCGTCTTTGCCGAGTGCGGTTGTGTTTTCTCTCACCTTGAGTCCATGGGCACAGCGTCAGGAAGGAACAACACCCCAAAGTCAATGGCATGTTGTGACGCAAAAGTGTGTGGATGGGGGCTCTGGGCTCACAGACAGGGAGGGTGCTCAGAAGGACCCAGTATGGTCCAACACGGAGGCGGGAGGCAGGCATAAAGTAGTCCCAGACTTATCACACATAACCAAACTTATGACCGCTTGTGGCAAAGGACAGGATAACTGGAATTACAAACTCTTACTGTCAGAAGGGGCTGCAAGGGCCATCCTATTCAACCCTTTCATAGAATCAAAGAGTTGGAAGAGACCTCATGGGCCATCCAGTCCAACCCCCTGCCAAGAAGCAGGAATATTGCATTCAAATCACCCCTGACAAATGGCCATCCAGCCTCTGCTTAAAAGCTTCCAAAGAAGGAGCCTCCACCACACTCCGGGGCAGAGAGTTCCACTGCTGAACGGCTCTCACAGTCAGGAAGTTCTTCCTCATGTTCAGATGGAATCTCCTCTCTTGTAGTTTGAAGCCATTGTTCCGCATCCTAGTCTCCAAGGAAGCAGAAAACAAGCTTGCTCCCTCCTCCCTGTGGCTTCCTCTCACATATTTATACATGGCTATCATATCTCCTCTCAGCCTTCTCTTCTTCAGGCTAAACATGCCCAGTTCCCTAAGCCGCTCCTCATAGGGCTTGTTCTCCAGACCCTTGATCATTTTAGTCGCCCTCCTCTGGACACATTTCAGCTTGTCAATATCTCTCTTGAATTGTGGTGCCCAGAATTGGACACAATATTCCAGATGTGGTCTAACCAAAGCAGAATAGAGGGGTAGCATTACTTCCTTAGATCTAGACACTATGCTCCTATTGATGCAGGCCAAAATCCCATTGGCTTTTTTTGCCGCCACATCACATTGTTGGCTCATGTTTAACTTGTTGTCCACGAGGACTCCAAGATCTTTTTCACACGTACTGCTCTCGAGCCAGGCATCCCCCATTCTGTATCTTTGCATTTCATTTTTTCTGCCAAAGTGGAGTATCTTGCATTTGTCACTGTTGAACTTCATTTTGTTAGTTTTGGCCCATCTCTCTAATCTGTCAAGATCGTTTTGAATTCTGCTCCTGTCCTCTGGACTATTGGCTATCCCTCCCAATTTGGTGTCGTCTGCAAACTTGATGATCATGCCTTCTAGCCCTTCATCTAAGTCGTTAATAAAGATGTTGAACAGGACCGGGCCCAGGACGGAACCCTGCAGCACTCCGCTCGTCACTTCTTTCCAAGATGAAGAGGAAGCATTAGTGAGCACTCTCTGTGTTCGTCCACTTAACCAATTACAGATCCACCTCACCGTAGTTTTGCCTAGCCCACATTGGAATAGTTTCCTTGCCAGAAGGTCATGGGGGACCTTGTCGAAGGCCTTACTGAAATCCAGGTACGCTACATCCACGGCATTCCCCGCATCTACCCAGCTTGTAGCTCTATCGAAGAAAGAGATCAGATTAGTCTGGCATGACTTGTTTTTGATAAATCCATGTTGACTATTAGCGATGACTGCATTTGTTTCTAAGTGTTTGCAGACCGCTTCCTTAACAATCTTTTCCAGAATCTTGCCCGGTATCGACGTGAGGCTGACTGGACGGTAGTTGTTTGGGTCATCCTTTTTTCCCTTCTTGAAGATTGGGACCACATTGGCCCTCCTCCAATCTGCTGGAACTTCTCCCGTTCTCCAAGAACTCTCAAAGATGGTTGCCAATGGTTCCGAAATGACTTCCGCTAGTTCCTTCAATACTCTGGGGTGTAGTTGATCTGGCCCTGGGGACTTGAACTCATTAAGAGCGGCCAGGTATTCCTGGATGACTTCTTTCCCAATTTGGGGTTGGATGTCCTCCAATCCCCCATCCACTCCATCTTGCTGAGGTTGAAGACTCTCTTTTTGTGAGAAGACCGAGGCAAAGAAGGCATTAAGTAGTTCTGCCTTTTCCCTATCCCCTGTCAGCATTGCCCCATCTTCTCCTCGAAGAGGTCCTATCGCCTCCTTGTTTTTCCTTTTTCTACTGACATAAGAATAGAAGCCCTTTTTATTGTTTTTAATGTCCCTGGCAAGTCTGAGCTCGTTTTTTGCTTTAGCCTTGCGGACCTTTTCCCTACAGGTGTTGGCTATTTGTTTGAATTCTTCTTTGGTGATTTCTCCCTTTTTCCACTTCTTGTGCATGTCTCTTTTGTGTCTTAGCACAGTTAGAAGTTCTTTGGACATCCATTCTGGCTTCTTTGCACTTGTCCTATTTTTTCTCTTTGTTGGCACGGTTTGCAATTGCGCCTTGAGTATTTCACTCTTGAGAAATTCCCATCCATCCGTAACTCCCTTGTCTTTTAGTATCTGTGTCCACGGAATGCTGCTCAGCGTTTCCTTCATTTTTTGGAAATCAGCTCTCCTAATGTCCAAAATGCGGGTTTGACTTGTCTTAGTTTCGGCCTTCCTTTGTACCTCAAATTGCAGGAGCACATGGTCACTTGCCCCTAAGGATCCTACCACTTCGACCGCATCGATCAGGTCCTCCGCATTTGTTAGGATGAGATCAAGAGTAGCCAATCCCCTTGTTGCCTCTTCTACCTTCTGGACCATGAAATTGTCTGCAAGGCAAGCAAGGAATTTGTTGGACCTTGTACTCTTGGCCGAGTTTGTTTTCCAGCAAATATCGGGATAGTTGAAATCGCCCATGACTACTACATCTCTTTTCTGTGCCTGTTTGGTCAACTGTTGGCAGAAGACTTCATCAAGTTCTTCCTCCTGGCTTGGGGGTCTGTAGTAGACGCCTACAACGACATCTTTTTGAGTCCCAGTTCCCTTGATTCTTATCCAGATGATTTCAAGCTGGTTTCCCAGATTGCTGTCTTGAATCTCTTCTGCAGCATAAGAGTTTTTGACATATAAGGCTACTCCGCCTCCTCTCCCCTTTGTTCGGTTTCTGTGAAAGAGGTTATACCCCTCGATATCTACATTCCAGCGATAGGAGTCATCCCACCAGGTTTCAGTGATGGCTATGATATCATATTTGTGGTGTAGTGCTAAAAGTTGGAGTTCGTCTTGTTTATTTCCCATGCTCTGTGCATTAGTGTAAAGACATGTGAGCCCCTGGGATCTTCCCTTGAGCTGTTTAATTGGGATTATTGTGCTTTTGGTACTTGGTCCTTGTTGTGTTTGTGCAGCCCTCCGTTTAGCCTTCTGGCGATTCCCAGACATTATGGGTAAAGTAGTGTTCGCAAGGCTGTTGTCCCCCTCCCCCGGTGGACCTAGTTTAAAGTGCGTCTAATGAGGTTTGCGAGACTAGGCCCTCATAAAACTGAAGATGTAAGCCTGAAAATGTATTTGTTTGTATGATACTATGGTGTAGGGTAGTTATCCCTCCGTATCTGCAGTTTTGACTTTTGTGGGTTACAGATATTTTCTTTAGGGCTGTATCTATACTGTTGAATAAATACGGATTGGCGCTTCTCTAACTGCCAGGGCTCTATGCTATGGAACCTTGGGGGTCGTCCTTTGGTGAGGTACCAGCCCCCTTCAGCAGAGGAGGCTCAATACTTTGTATAACCAGAACTCCCAGGATTTCATTACATTCTGCCTTGGCAGTTAAAGTTGTGTCAAACTGCATTCACTTTGCAGTGTAGCTGCATCCAATAATAATAATAATAATAATAATAATAATAATAATAATACACTTTGGCTTTATCTCCCCGGAAGGACTCAGAGCAGATTACAGTGCACATATAAGGCAAGCATTCAGTGCCCTTACACTATGAACATGACATACAATACACAGCTAAGGTAAAGGCCTTTCCCTTTTCATCTCCGGCATCCAGAGGCAATGCTCAACTCCGGCCACGGGGAGGTGCTCTTGTTCCAAGAAGCCTGTTGTCCATAAACATATCTCATCTTTTTGCCAGCATGTCTTCATTGGGTGCCCTTTTTACCTTCCCACCAAGGCGGTACCTATTGATCTACTCACATTGCATGCTTTTGAACTGTTGGCAGAAGCTAAGGCTGACAGTCAGGGGCTCACCCCGATTTGTGGCTTCGAACTGCTAACCCTCCAGTCAGCAGCTTTTTCCTGCATCTAGCGGTTTTAACCACTGTGCTACCGCGGCTCATTCAGACTACTAGGAATCTCTAGGTTCTCCAAAGCGATTATGTGGCTAACTTCCAACATTGATCACAGTGTCATGCTGAAAGACCTAGAAAGACCTAGAAATTAATTTGCAGTTTCCATTTTCGTGGTGATCCTGTGCTCCTCAGCCCAGCAAGTGTGGAGGGCTGGCTGTACCTGGAAACTACTTGCAAGCAAAACTTGAGGGCATTCTTCTAGAGGAGCTCTTGCCTTGACTTTTGTGCTGAGAGCTCAGAGAGACCCAGGCACCTTGGGTGCTTGTGACCCATACGAAGAAGACTCTGCAGTGACCAGACTTCTCATGAAATAGCTGGAAGGGGCAGGATTGGACGAAGGCAAAGAAGCAAGATTTTGGTTGAGCGGTCTTTGCATGCCAGATTACACCACATTGTGACATTTAGCTTTCTCTTTCTGTTTGGCAACGTAAGTGGGGGGAAGCACAGGGTAAAATACCAGCCTACAATCCATCAGGTCACATTGCAGAAAATGTCTCATTTATGTCTTGGTGACTGGAGTGGAAACCCACGGCAGAGAGTAACTTGGGGCAGGCAAGTGGGTGAACTTCGGGAGCAGCTAGAGCTCATGTGGCTTCCCACAGAAGAAGCTCCACTTTCTACAATCGAGAGGAAGCACTCGAGTCAAAGAGCCAAACTGGAATGCAGAAAAAGAAAGAAAACTCACCAGGAGAATACAGCTAAAGAGGGAGAGGAATTTGAAAAAGGGAAACTCCAGCTTCCTCTCGGTACATGCTCCGGCCAAATTCTGTTGGCGTAGCTCTTTCCAGCATGGAGACTACTTTTTCACTTTGAGCTCTGTTTCTAGCAATTGAAGTAAGATCTGCACCGAGGGGGGAAGTGGGAGGAGGAGAAAGGAACAGGGACATTTTCAAAGACCATGGCCATATAGCCCGAAAAAACCTACAACAACCCATTTTCAAAGCAGCTCCAAAAATGGGAAGGTAGAGAATGAACCAGGCGTGTCCCTGCCAAAGTCATTCTAAGAAGTGTTGTTCCCAAGTACCTCTATGCACATCATCCCAGCCGTTTTATTTTGTAAGCACAGGTGAACCGAAATTGGTGGCTTTGATAAATCACCCAAAGGATGAAATTTGGTTTGTGTGGAAACTGACAGTGGCAGGCCTTGCAAGGTTTCAGTTCCCTCTGGACACATCAGAGAAGTTGGGAAAACTAGATCTGTGTACTGGGATGCTAAAAAAAGACCGGGGCTTATGCAACGTGAACAATAGAGTACAGGGAATTGGGATGGCGGGGCGGGGCAGGGGCATAGAAGTGATCTTTGTGCTCCAGTGCCCAGGGCAGTGAGTGGTTTGCTCAGGTGGCTGGTGAATTACAAATGACTGGCTCTGAATGACAAGCAATTTCAATGCAGTCTTGTGTGGAAAGCTTGCAAGCTTTTTTGAGCAGCCAACGAAAAGACAATTCATCTTTCCCTTTCTCTTGTGGGCAGGAAAAATTGTGCTAAGAACAAGGCACTACTCCTGTCTTCCTTGAAGTTCTAGATGTTTTCGAAATAGACCCGAGTCTTGCAATGAACCAAAGAAGCTTTTATTTGGTTCATTGGTTGGTTTCTCCTTTCGGCATCTGGGGGAGCAGATATAAGACCTTTTCTTAAGTGTTTTATTCTTAAACAAAAATCTCTACAATCCATTTTTCAGCTTTTCCAGGGTGAAAATGGCTTTGGGAGGGAAGAAGGATATGGTTTCGTCCTCCCCCTGCCCCAGCCTTTCTATCACTGTCCCCAACCTGATGCCTTCCAGCTATCTTGGGTTACAGCATCCATTGTCCACAGCCAACCTGGCAAAATGATGCCCTTTTGAGGATGCCTATAGTATTGAGGAAGGTGGGTGCTGTGGGTTAGGGCAACGTAGATGTATAGTTAATCTGGTTTTAGGAGCCACACCGGCTTAGATTTTATTCCCCATCTTTTTCTTAAATTTCTTTGCCTTGCTTCTCCTGAATCTCATTTTCATATTCATTGCGGTGGTGGTGATGATGATGATGATGATAGGATTTAAAGATTGAACTGCAAAGACTCTGGCACAAGCCAGTAAAGGTGGTCCTAGTGGTGATTGGCACACTGGGTGCAGTGCCTAAAGACATTGGCCTGCACTTAAAATCAATAGGTGCTGAAAAAATTACCATCTGTCAGCTGCAAAAGGCCACCAAATTGAACAATGTGAGGAATTTAATTACCTTGGAATCCATTTCACGGAAAGACTATCCTGGAAACACCATATAGAACACACTAAAGCAGTAGCTTTGAAATCTGTTGGAGCAATACTCAGATTCTAC
The DNA here is from genome assembly GCF_037176765.1 of Anolis sagrei. Taxonomy (NCBI): domain Eukaryota; kingdom Metazoa; phylum Chordata; class Lepidosauria; order Squamata; family Anolidae; genus Anolis; species Anolis sagrei. The sequence goes on along the minus strand of NC_090034.1, from coordinate 31,016,052 downwards.
AACACCGCAGGGGGTCATCTAGTTGTCCCAGCCCTTAAAATATTTCAGAGTAAAGTTATAGCCCAGATTTTGTATGGTGCTGCCGTCTGGGGATGGGATGAGTCTCAGACAGCAAAACTGGAGGTTCTCCAGAATACATTTCTTAAGAAACTACTGAGACTCCCACCGGGCACCCCGGCAGCCTTGGTCCGGGCAGAGGTTGGTCTCCTCTCCATTAGATCACGTGTTCATTTTACCCTATTTAATTATTGGAGAAATGTAAAATAACTCCTCAGTTAGGATTCTTCCCAAGGGATGTTTTGAACAGCCTTTTTTTTTTTTTTTTTTTTTGTCGTGTCAAGAGCGAGGCTCCTGTTGTGAGAGAATTGGCCGTCTGCAAGGACGTTGCCCAGGGGACGCCTGGATGATTTGATGTTTTATCATCCTTGTGGGAGGCTTCTCTCATGTCCCTGCATGAGGAGCTGGAACTGGAGCTCATCCGCCTCTCCCTGGATTTGAACCTGCGACCTGTCGGTCTTCAGTCCTGCCGGCACAGGGCTTTAACCCACTGTGCCACCGGGGGCTCCTTTTGAACAGCTAGTAAAATGCAAAGTCTGGAATACTAGATACCAGAAGCTGCTGGAATTTCACCCCACTCTGTCTGATAAGCCTTCTATCTTGAACTCAAGGGAGAAGCCCCATGAATATATTTTTAATAATTGTGCCCACCATGATAGGCAGGCCATTAATAAATCCAAATTCTCCCACTGGTTTAGACTGTACAAACTTGACCATGATAGGGCTATCTACCTGACTAGGCTCACATTTCCAAAACTTAGACAAGCCTTCACAGCCCTTTGTTTTCAAAGTATGCCCACAGCAGTGATTGATGGCAGATATACGGGCACCCCTCTGGCTCTTCGTTTATGTGTTTGCGGGGCCCCGGAAATTGAGGATCTGCCTCACTATTTGCTTTTCTGCCCTTTGTATTCTGATCCAAGAACCAAAATCCTGGGGTTTATTCTTCACCTCCTTCAGACCAACACTGTGTCCGAAAAGATTTTCTATCTCTTGGCTGACACTAACCCCGTGGTTACTCACAAGGTGTCTCTTTTTGCCCTGGCAGCACAGAAAATCCAGGCAAAACTAATCTCTGATATTGCAGTTGACTGTGCTGGGGATGCTTTCAACTAATAGTGGCTGTTTATGTAGTTTTAATAATGCTGTATCTATTTGCTTTTACTCGGTTTTTAATTACGCAGGTATGAGTCTATACATTATGTAGTATTTTAAAGGTGCATCTTGCCATCGATATATGTAGCATTTTAATGATTTATAGGATTTTATTGTGTATTTTATATTGTATTTAATAATCTGGTGTTCATGTATTTATTTATTTGCCTTGCCTTGTATGTGAAAGACCTATGGTATAAGCATCCAATAAACTAAACTAAAGGTAGGGTTTATAGAAGGGCTAAAAAAAAAAACAACCCTACCGTGTCACCTCCTGGTCATGTGATCAACATGAGTGCTTGGAGTGTCTTATGCCTTTCTTGCCGAAGCGGTACCTATTTATCTATTCGCATTTGCATGTTTTCAAACTGCTAGGTTGGCAGGAGCTGGAGCTGACAGGCGGGAGCTTACCCTGTCTCGCGGATTTGAACTGCCAATCTTCAGGTCAACAGTTCAGCAGCACAACGGCTTAACCCATTGCGCCACCACAGCTCCCATTAGACAGCTTGCTTTGTATATAAACACCCAAGTTTATTTGTCGAAAACAAAAATGTGTCTTTTCCTTGCTCCTTGCTATGCACCATGGTTTGCTGGGAAGAAGCCTCCTGATTTGGTTGCCCCTTGCCCATGCTAGGACTAAGGGATGACAGTTGACGCTTCAGCAGAAAAGAGATGTTGCACCAGGGGCTTCGGGTGTCAGATCCATCACAGCTGACAGCCCCTTGGACCAAAAGTCAGAGCCAAGTTTGAATTGCCGCCCCAGCCCAGTGGCCCTGAAAGAACCCCCAAGTCTTGACCAGTGAGTTTTCATCTGAGGAAATCACTTATAAATGAACTGTGCCAAAATTGTGTTGTTGAAGGCTTTCATGGCCAGAATCACTGGGTTTCTGTGACTTTTCCAGGCTGTATGACCATGTTCCAGAAGCATTCTCTCCTGATGTTTCGCTCACATCTATGTCTGTTGGAAGCTAGGCAAGTGGGGTTTATATATCTGTGGAGTGATGTTCAAGGTGGGAGAAAAATTCTAGTCTGTTGGAGGCAAGTGTAAATGTTGCCATTGGCCAGCTTGGTTAGCATTTAATAGTTTTGCAGCTTCAAAACCTGTCTGCTTCCTGCCTGGGGGAATCCTTTGTTGGGAGGTGTTAGCTGGCCCTGTCTGGAATACACCTGTTTTCAGAGTGTTGTTCTTTTTTATTGTACTGATTCTAGAGGGTTTTTTAAAAATACTGGTAGCCAGATTTTGTTCATTTTCATGGTTTCCTCCTTTCAGTTGAAAGTATCCACATGGTTTCTCTGTGTAGTCTTACATGGTGGTCGTTAGAGTGGTCCAGCATTTCTGTGTTCTCAAATAATATAGAGTCCCCAATGCTTTGCTATGGCTGACTTCTCAGGTTGCATTAGTCTGCAGGGAACGTTGTTCCCGGGACTCAAGTGGAAGAGGAGGAGGAGGAGGAGGAGGCGGCGAAGATGGTGGCCACTCGGCGGGAAACGCGGCGGAGAGACTCCGAGATGGGAGACAACGACACCCCGCAGCTCCAGCAGACCTCACCTCTGAGGAAGCGTGCCATAGATGCAGGCGAAACGTCAGGAGAAATGCCTCTAGAACATGGCCATATAGCCCGAAAAAACCCACAAGAACTGAGTGATTCCGGCCATGAAAGCCTTCGACAATCTACAAACTATCTATAGAGCCACTAAGAAAATCCAACAAATGCTACATTCAGCAATGGACAAGAGGGATCCTCTCACCTCTGCAGGAGTCTACCGTATACCATGCAGCTGTGGACAAGAAGTCTACATAGGGACCACCAAATGCAGGAGCATTGCCCAGACATGAATCAAAGAACATGAAAGGCACTGCAGACTAACTCAACCATAGAAGTCAGCCATCGCAGAGCACCTGATGAACCAACCTGGGCACAGGTTTGAGAATACAGAAATGCTGGACCACTCTAACAACCACCATGTCAGACTACACAGAGAAGCCATTGGAATCCACAAGCATGTGGAAAATTTCAATAGAAAGGAGGAAACCATGAAAATGATCAAAATCTGACTACAGGTATTAAAAAAACTTCAAAATCTGGACAGTAATTAAAGAGGAACACTCAGAAAACGGGAATTCCAGAAAGGAAACAATCAGGGCTGGCTAACACGTCCCAACATTTTATTATTATTATTATTATTATTATTATTATTATTATTATTATTATCTTTATTTGTACCCCGCTAGCATCTCCCGAAGGACTCGATGCGGCTTACAAAGGCCAAGACCACAATAAAACAACAATATAACAATTACACATGTTGTTGTTCATTCGTTCAGTCGTCTCCGACTCTTCGTGACCTCATGGACCAGCCTACGCCAGAGCTCCCTGTCGGCCGTTACCACCCCCAGCTCCCTCAAGGTCAGTCCAGTCACTTCAAGGATGCCATCCATCCATCTTGCCCTTGGTCGGTCCCTCTTCCTTTTGCCTTCCACTTTCCCCAGCATAATTGTCTTCTCTAGGCTTTCCTGTCTCCTCATGATGTGGCCAAAGTACTTCAACTTTGTCTCTAGTATCTTTCCCTCCAGTGAGCAGTCGGGCTTTATTTCCTGGAGGATGGACTGGTTGGATCTTCTCGCAGTCCAAGGCACTCTCAGCACTTTCCTCCAACACCACAGCTCAAAAGCATCGATCTTCCTTCGCTCAGCCTTCCCTAAGGTCCAGCTCTCACATCCGTAGGTTACTACAGGGAATACCATGGCTTTGACTAGGCGGATCTTTGTTGCCAGTCTGATGTCTCTACTCTTCACTATTTTATCGAGACTGGACATTGCTCTCCTCCCAAGAAGTAAGCGTCTTCTGATTTCCTGGCTACAGTCTGCATCTGCAGTAATCTTTGCACCTAGAAATACAAAGTCTGTCACGGCCTCCACGGTTTCTCCCTCTATTTTCCAGTTGTCAATCATTCTTGTTGCCATAATCTTGGGTTTTTTGACGTTTAGCTGCAACCCGGCTTTTGCGCTTTCTTCTTTCACCTTGATTAGGAGGCTCCTCAGCTCCTCCTCGCTTTCGGCCATCAGAGTGGTGTCATCTGCATATCTGAGGTTGTTAATGTTTCTTCCAGCAATTTTCACCCCAGCTTTGCATTCATCCAGCCCCGCACATCGCATGATGTGTTCTGCATACAAGTTTAAAAGGTTGGGTGAGAGGATGCAGCCTTGCCGTACGCCTTTCCCAATCTTGAACCAGTCTGTTGTTCCGTGGTCAGTTCTGACTGTTGCTACTTGGTCCTTGTACAGATTCCTCAGGAGAGAGACAAGGTGGCTTGGTATGCCCATCCCACCAAGAACTTGCCACAATTTATTATGATCCACACAGTCAAAGGCTTTAGAATAGTCAATGAAGCAGAAGTAGATGTTTTTCTGAAACTCCCTGCCTTTCTCCATTATCCAGCGGATATTGGCAATCTGGTCTCTCGTTCCTCTGCCTTTTCTAAACCCAGCTTGAACATCTGGCAACTCTCGCTCCATGTATTGCTGGAGTCTTCCTTGCAGGATCCTTGCAGGATTACACATAAACCAAAGCAAATCAAAAACATTAAAGCAATAACAGTAAACAAAAAAACAACACACCGTGATACAATAAAAACTAGGCCGGGCAAATGTAATGGGTACAGATTAAAAAGTGCTGAGTGTGCTGAGGATTTTCTTTAAGGATTTTTGGATAGCTGCAATGTGCGGACAATCTTAATCTCTAATAAAGTGCTTTTGGGACATGTTGCTGGGGTTTTCCTATTCTGGAAAGGTCTTCAAGCTCTTCCTAAAGACTGCCAACGTAGGGGCTTGTCTGATGTCCTTGGGGAGGGAGTTCCAGAGTCGGGGGGCTACCACAGAGAAGGTCCTGTCCCTCGTCCCCACCAGCCGCGCTTTCGACGCAGGTGGGATCGTGAGCAGGGCCTCTCCAGATGAACGAAGAGAGTGTGCGGGTTCATAGACGGAGATGCGGTCACACAGGTAGGCAGGTCCCAAACCGTTAAGGGCTTTGTAGGTGAGCACCTTCACCTTGAACTGGGACCAGAAAATGAACGGCAGCCAGTGGAGCTCCTTGAACAGGAGGGTTCTCAACTCTGGCCAGTTAACATCCTGGCCGCCGCCCATTGGACTAGTTGAAATTTCCGAGCCGTTTTCAAGGGCAGCCCCACGTAGAGCGCATTACAGTAGTCCAATCTAGAGTTGACCAAGGCATGGACCACCCCGGCCAGATCAGCCTTTACGAGGTACGGTCGCAGTTGGCGCACGAGTCTCAATTGTGCAAAAGCCCTCCCGGACACCACCGACGTCTGAGCCTCAAGTGTAAGTGATGAATCCAAGAGGACTCCCAAACTAACGGACCTGTGACTTAGAATCATAGAATCATAGAATCAAAGAGTTGGAAGAGACCTCATGGGCCATCCAGTCCAACCCCCTGCCAAGAAGCAGGAATATTACATTCAAATCACCCCTGACAAATGGCCATCCAGCCTCTGCTTAAAAGCTTCCAAAGAAGGAGCCTCCACCACACTCCGGGGCAGAGAGTTCCACTGCTGAACGGCTCTCACAGTCAGGAAGTTCTTCCTAATGTTCAGATGGAATCTCCTCTCTTGTAGTTTGAAGCCATTGTTCCGCGTCCTAGTCTCCAAGGAAGCAGAAAACAAGCTTGCTCCCTCCTCCCTGTGGCTTCCTCTCACATATTTATACATGGCTATCATATCTCCTCTCAGCCTTCTCTTCTTCAGGCTAAACATGCCCAGTTCCCTAAGCCGCTCCTCATAGGGCTTGTTCTCCAGACCCTTGATCATTTTAGTCGCCCTCCTCTGGACACATTCCAGCTTGTCAATATCTCTCTTGAATTGTGGTGCCCAGAATTGGACACAATATTCCAGGTGTGGTCTAACCAAAGCAGAATAGAGGGGTAGCATTACTTCCTTAGATCTAGACACTATGCTCCTATTGATGCAGGCCAAAATCCCATTGGCTTTTTTTGCCGCCACATCACATTGTTGGCTCATGTTTAACTTGTTGTCCACGAGGACTCCAAGATCTTTTTCACACGTACTGCTCTTGAGCCAGGCATCCCCCATTCTGTATCTTTGCATTTCATTTTTTCTGCCAAAGTGGAGTATCTTGCATTTGTCACTGTTGAACTTCATTTTGTTAGTTTTGGCCCATCTCTCTAATCTGTCAAGATCGTTTTGAATTCTGCTCCTGTCCTCTGGACTATTGGCTATCCCTCCCAATTTGGTGTCGTCTGCAAACTTGATGATCATGCCTTCTAGCCCTTCATCTAAGTCATTAATAAAGATGTTGAACAGGACCGGGCCCAGGACGGAACCCTGCGGCACTCCGCTCGTCACTTCTTTCCAGGATGAAGAGGAAGCATTAGTGAGCACTCTCTGTGTTCGTCCACTTAACCAATTACAGATCCACCTCACCGTAGTTTTGCCTAGCCCACATTGGAATAGTTTCCTTGCCAGAAGGTCATGGGGGACCTTGTCGAAGGCCTTACTGAAATCCAGGTACGCTACATCCACGGCATTCCCCGCATCTACCCAGCTTGTAGCTCTATCGAAGAAAGAGATCAGATTAGTCTGGCATGACTTGTTTTTGATAAATCCATGTTGACTATTAGCGATGACTGCATTTGTTTCTAAGTGTTTGCAGACCGCTTCCTTAACAATCTTTTCCAGAATCTTGCCCGGTATCGACGTGAGGCTGACCGGACGGTAGTTGTTTGGGTCATCCTTTTTTCCCTTCTTGAAGATTGGGACCACATTGGCCCTCCTCCAATCTGCTGGAACTTCTCCCGTTCTCCAAGAACTCTCAAAGATGGTTGCCAATGGTTCCGAAATGACTTCCGCTAGTTCCTTCAATACTCTGGGGTGTAGTTGATCTGGCCCTGGGGACTTGAACTCATTAAGAGCGGCCAGGTATTCCTGGACGACTTCTTTCCCAATTTGGGGTTGGATGTCCTCCAATCCCTCATCCACTCCATCTTGCTGAGGTTGAAGACTCTCTTTTTGTGAGAAGACCGAGGCAAAAAAGGCATTAAGTAGTTCTGCCTTTTCCCTATCCCCTGTCAGCATTGCCCCATCTTCTCCGCGAAGAGGTCCTATCGCCTCCTTGTTTTTCCTTTTTCTACTGACATAAGAATAGAAGCCCTTTTTATTGTTTTTAATGTCCCTGGCAAGTCTGAGCTCGTTTTTTGCTTTAGCCTTGCGGACCTTTTCCCTACAGGTGTTGGCTATTTGTTTGAATTCTTCTTTGGTGATTTCTCCCTTCAGGTTACACTTCAGGGGGAGTGTAACCCCGTCCAGCACAGGTTGCCACCTATACCCCGATCCGGTTTTCGATCGACCAGGAGGACCTCTGTCTTGTCGGGATTGATCTTCAGCTTGTTCCTCCTTATCCAGACAGCCACAGCGGCCAGGCACTCGTCCAGCACTCAAGGGGCTTCCTTGGAATTAGGTGGAAAAGAGTAATAGAGTTGTGTGTCTTCTGCGTAGAGATGGCACGTAACTCCAAAACTCCGGATGACCTCTCCCAGCGGTTTCATGTAAATGTTAAAAAGCATGGGAGATAGAATAGAGCCTTGCGGGACCCCACAGGTCAAAGGCCAGGGATCTGAGCAGGCATCTCCCAGCTTCACCATCTGGGATCAGCCCTCCAGGAAGGACCAGAGCCAGGATAAAACCGTGCCCCTGAGACCCATCCCAGAGAGCTGTCCCAGAAGGATAGCATGATCGATGGTATCGAAACATAGGAATGGAATAAAACAATTTCTAAATTCGTTTGGCAAGGGAAAAAGCCCAGGATCAAATGCCTGATATTGATTGATGATAAAAGAAGAGGCGGTCTCGGTCTTCCAGACCTGAGGTGCTATTATGAAGCCTGCTGTCTCGTTTGGATCAGAGACTGGATCCTATTAACAAACAGAAACCTGCTCTCCCTAGAAGGTGTAGATCTTAGGCGAGGCTGGCATGCCTACTTGCACTATGACAAAACAAGGATTGAAAGGAATTTTGGGAATCACTACATAAGAACAGGTCTAATGAAAGTATGGGAGAGACACAAAAAGAGACTATATAACAAAACTCCATTATGGCTTTCATCCCTAGAAGCCCTCCATCGGAGAGAAATGGGCTGGCAACACTGGCCCACCTATCGCGATATCTTAGAAAAGACAGAAGGAAAATATGTACTTAGAGAGGAAAAAAAAATAAAAGAAACCTTTCCCAACCTTTCTTGGCTGAATTATCGACAATTGGCTGATCACTACAAGATAGATAAAACCGCAGATTTTGATGACCAAAATGGCTTTTTGGACAGTATATTGAAATCAAATAACAAGCTTATTACAAAACTCTATAAAAAATTACTAGAGTGGACCACCGAAACGGAACTAATAAAAGACTCAATGATTAAGTGGGCTCAAAATATAGGTCACCAAATAGAACTGGACAAATGGGAGAGAGTTTGGAACCAAAGAATGAAATCAACTTACTCATATGAATTGAAAGAAAACCTTGTCAAAATGATCCATCGGTGGTATTTGACACCCCAAATAATATCAAAATGTTATAAAAACGCTTCAAACAAATGTTGGAAGTGCGAAGATCAGATCGGGACTTTCTTCCACATCTGGTGGTCCTGCCCCGTAGCTAAAAGATATTGGACAATGATTCAGAAAGATATTCAAGAGATTTTAGGAATACAAATAGAAAACAAACCAGAATTTTTTCTTCTAGAAATGTATGACATCGAGGGGGGAAAAAACAACGACAAACTATTTCACTACCTAATTACAGCAGCACGTATTGTATACGCGAAAAAATGGAAACAGAGAGAAGCCCCCCAACGAGAAGACTGGCTTAACAAAATCCTAGATATAATGACCATGGACGAACTGACTTATTGGTTAACACCAAACCATGGCATTCCAAACAATTCTACGAATTGGGATCTGGTAAAGGCCTTCCTTAAGAAATGGAAAATCGACGTCATTTATTAGTAATAATAATAATAATAATAATAATAATAATAAAAAGTAAATCACAAAAACAGTATCACAAGGAAGGAAGAAGTGTTAACGAATTTAAACGGAATATATACATATACATAAAAATCCTCATCAAATAGATGGAAGTTCATCGTTTTTAACCACCCTATCATCAACCCATCCCCTTTCACCTCTCCCCCCTCCCCTCCATACCACTTCCCCTTGACCTCTCCCTTACCCACCCCCTCTCTTACCTTACCCTCCCCCCCCTACACCCTTTGGGAGTTTCACTAATAACAGGGCTTACTTGTACTTTTCCTACTATACTATCTACTATATATTGTTCTCCCTCTATCTATGTATTTATATATAACTTTAATAAAATTTATTAAAAAAAAGAAAAAAAAAGAAACATAGGATCCCCCCAGGCAGGAAGCAGCCAGACTTTGAAGCTGCAAGGCTACTCAATGCTAATCAAGTTGGCCAATGGCAACATTCATACTTGCTTCCAACAGACAGGCGTTCTTTCTCTCATCCTGGACATTGTTCCACAGGGATATAAACCCCACTTGCCTAGTTTGCAACAGACCTCACAACCTCTGAGGATGCCTGCCATAGATGTGGGAGAAACATCAGGAGAGAATGCTTCTGGAACATGGCCAGTCAGTCCGGAAAACTCACAGCAACCCCATGCCAACATTACCGTTTCATTGATACCATTCTGCCCTTAGCAGGAGGTGGATGGGTGGGGCGAAACTCTTTTGCAAAAGTGAATTGCTAGCAAGATGTTTTCAATTGTCAAGGAGAGTTGAGAGCTTTTTCCATTCCTTGTGCTGAAATGTCTATCCTCTATACTTCTGCAGCCAACTTCGGTTTCAGAAAAACATGCTAATAGGCTTGAAGGCCATGGTTTTCCTGCATCGTCCTGTCCAAGCACCATTTAGAACAGAGCTTGGGAAGTTACTTTAATCATTAGTTAGTTATGGTTCAAACCATCCCCTCCCCTTAAATTGCATCTTAGGGCCCTTCCAGACAGGCCCTATATCCCAGGATCCAATCCCAGGTTTTGCACTTTAAACTGGATTATATGAGTTCACACTGCTATATAATCTGGGATAAACAGAAAACCTGGGATCAGATCCTGGGATATAGGGCCTGCCTAGAAGGGCCCTTAGAGAGAAAGCTTTCACGAAAACAAAGGTAGCTATTATGATCCATGAGGACCAAACCAAATCTTCGACCCAAAGTTTGTGTGTGTGTGTGTGTGTGTGTGTCAGGAGCAACTTGAGAAACTGCAAGTTGCTTCTGGTGTGGGAACATTGGCTGTCTACAAGAATGTTGCTCAGGGGACGCCCAAATGTTTTGATGTGTTACCATCCTTGTGGGAGGCTTCTCTCATGTCCCCACATGGGGAGCTGGAGCTGACAGAGGGAGCTCATTCATGCTCTCCCTGAATTCAAACCTCCAGTCTGTCAGTCTTCAGTCCTGCCGGTGCAAGGGTTTAACCCATTGTACCACCGGGGACTCCTGACCCAAAGTGATTGAAACCTTTCTTGGGACCAGCTATAGTTCTTCGATGAGATTGAGGGTGGCTTAGTAGTTACTTCCAAGTTCTCCATATTTACATTCAACTGAACTCTGTTTTGAAAAGATTTGTCTATCTCTAGCTCAGTTTGTTTGTAGTAGTCTGCACCTCTTCTGGCAGAGCATTCCATAAAGTGATTGAAGAAAGGGCAATGTATCTGTATTTCAGATGGTAAAACACATGCAAGATGTTAGCATCTGCTGCCTTCAGACCCCCGCCCCGAATGTTGAAACAAAAGGGCACCATATGATTTTTTATTTAAGCCCTGGCATTAAATTATAAATTTCATTTACTCAGAGTGCATCAAAGATTGATGATGGCGTGACATTTCAGGAGCGTTGAAGATTTTGCCCAAGGCAATGGGCCGAACTTGAACATGGCACTGGGCACAGCATGGCAAGCAGTCCCAAGTTTGCACCTTTCCTCACTGTACAAGGCATCCAATGGGGATTTGGTGAGGGGAAGAGATTCTGTATTATGGAGCTAGAGCAGACATGGGCAAACTTGAGACCTCCCTCCGGGTGTTTTGGACTACAACTCCCACAATTCCTAACAGCCTTGGGCCCTTTCCTTTTCCCTCTCAGCCACTTAAGCAGCTGAGGGGGAAAAGGAAAGGGCCCAAGGCTGTTAGGAACTGTGGGAGTTGTAGTTCAAAACACCTGGAGGGAGGGTCCAAATTTGACCATGCCTGCTTTAGGGTGAGGGCTTCATGGCAAACATTGATCATGTTTAAGCGGCAGAGGGGGGGAAAGGAAGGGACCTGAGGCTGTTAGGAATTGTGGGAGTTGAAGTCCAAAACACCTGGAGGGAGGGCCCAAGTTTGCCCATGCCTGAGCTAAAGCAGTTAAGTTGATGTCAAATAGCTATAAACTGTGCAATTGTAAAGATGCTAAATACCTCCCAAATGAATCTTCGCTGCCCCCGAAAACTAAAATCCTTTGAAGTGGCTGAGGAGAACTCTGACGGTCATTGGACTATTTCTAAAGGGAAAAGGCCAGCAGACTTAAGAGATATTCCCAAGCAGGCCGATAATGTCCTTTCTTTTGTTGCTTGGTGCCGTTTTGGTGTTCCTCCCACGTGGCGCTGCCCTGTCACCTGTCCTCCTTGGTGAGTGGCGCATGTATCCCTGCCCTGGGATAACCTCTCATATTCCTAGAACGGTGACGTCCTCACTGTGGCTTTACTTAAGGGAGCATCTTTTTCCTCGACGGTGCCTGCATTGTCCTTTTGTGCTTCTGTTTCCCCGCAGGTGGTTGCGCTGAGCAAAAGGAGCAAAGAAGCCGAGGCTGCGTTCCTGAACGTTTACAAGCAATTAATTGAAGTGCCAGGTATGGAAGGCCTCTGCAGCTGTGGCCGAATGGCCGCTCAACGGGTGAAATCTTTCCTCTTGGTGTCTGGTAGCAATCCTCCATCAGGCTTTGCCTTGGGAGGACCTTGAGAGAAACAGGATGCCTGAGTACCTGTTCCAGAGTGTTCTGCATGGACCAAGACATCCTGTTTTCATCCTCTTTATATAACAGCAGTGGAACACCCTGGTGTCCTCCAGGTGGCTCAGATTCCATCGCTAGGGGATGATGGGAGCTGCAGTCCAGAACATTTGTAAGGTGTATTGTCAAACGCTTTAATGGCCGGAATCACTGGGTTGCTGGGAGTGTTCCGGGTGTATGGCCATCCAGAAACATTCTCTCCTGACGTTTTGCCCACATCTGTGGCAGGCATCCTCAAAGATTGTGAGGTCTGTTGGAAACTAGGCAAGTGAGGTTTATATATCTGTGAAAAAATGTCCAGGATGGGAAAACTCTTGTCTGCTTGAGGCAAGTGTGAATGTTGCCATTGGCCATCTTGATTAGCACAGAATAGCCTTGCAGCTTCAAAGCCTGGCTGCTTCCTGCCTGGGGGAATCCTTTGTTGGGAGGTGTTAGCTGTCCCTGATTGTTTCCTGTCTGGAATTCCCCTGTTTTCTGAGTGTTCCTCTTTATTTACTGTCCTGATTTTGAAGGGTTTTTTTAATACTGGTAGTTAGATTTTGATCATTTTCATGGTTTTCTCCTTTCTGTTGAAATTGTCCACATGATTGTGTTTTTCAATGGCTCCTCTTTGGAGTCTGACATGGTGGTTGTCAGAGTGGTCCAGCATTTCTGTGTCCTCAAACAATATGCTGTGTCCAGGTTTGTTCATCAAGTGCTCTGGTATGATCACACAGCCCGGAAAACTCTCAGCGACCCATTTGTAAGGTGTCTGATTGGATGAGGCTAGTTCACAGGATTTCGGATGGTGGTCTTTATCAGGGGACTATGCATCTCAACCAGTTCCAGTTTTGATTGGGGCTCTTCAGCTCTGGCACTTTTTTTTTTCAACTGTCCAGCTCCCTTATCAATGACAAACGGTCAGAGGACATTTAATCAACTACCAAACTCACAAATTTTGTATTTTGTCTGTTTGTTTGCTTTGTTCTGTTAGAAATGTAATATAATTTGACTGGTTGTCCTGACACGACAAATAAATAAATAAAATAAATGGCAAATGCACTGGGCATAACAAATGTGCCACAGTACAATGGTGGCACAAGACATGCCATCACCAATGTGTGGATCAACAGGCTATTTAGATGGAAAGAGCATACCATATGCTTATTTGCTTCAAAGTTCTGAGAAAACCTTCCTGAATTCCAAGAAAACTTTCCTGAATTCCAATGAATGTGTGATAGCCTAGCATAGAAAGTTAAAATCAGGATGTTTCTAACACCCCAGAATTGCTTCCTGCTTAACGACCCTGGTTTGAATGAGGCATTCCGAATTGTGTGTGTACAGGTTGGGAATGTCTCTTCTCAGTTTATGCCTGCTGTTCCAATATCCACTTATATTAAAAACACTTGAGTTCTTGAAAAAGGGGTCCTGTTTGAGCTCAAGCTTTCAGCCCTGTTTTGAATATGACATGCTTCATGCCCAGGCTCTGAATCTCTGTATAGAAACTTGGTGTGGATGAATGGATTTCCGCACCAAGTCACGGCAGTTCTGCCACTCTCCTTGGCTCCCTTGCATTGGCCTTGCCGCTCAGCAACCGGCGCTGCAGGGAGGCCTGGCGGTGAGCCGCCGTCCCCCGTGTTCCTTTTTGAAGTGCGAGCGCAACCGACAAGTGGAAACATCTTTTGCTATCGCTGGATTTCAGTGCCTGAGCCAAATCTGTCTTGACAATAAAAAAGGAATACATTTGCTCGCGCCTTGTAATAACGCTGCAGTGATCCGCGCTTGTCTCTTTGACGGCGAGTTAACTAAGATGACTGAACTCCCTGCACAGCAAAGGGGCAGACAATGGGATTCAGAAGCGATTGCTCAGAGGTGGGTGGGGAAACTTGCAGGGTCTATGGCCATACTTCCCATGTTTTTCTCACTGTGAGTGGTACCTGGGTGCATTTAGCAAATGGATGCTAGCGAAGCGAGCAGAACAGGGGCTGTTCAACGCTTCCCAGCCACTTGCCAGCCCAGATTGTTGAAAATCAGGATCCTAAGGGAATACAGCTTGCTAGTCCCCATGGCTGCAGACTTGACCTTGCAAACAGGTGAGTGATGCTTGTTCCCAGATCAGAAGAGAAAGGGGAGGTGAATAGTGTGTTTGTGTTGCTTCGGTGTTGTTATGCTGATCAAAATATTTTTCCTCAATTAGTGCAACTGACTTAAGCAACCTAAATATATCTCCACTGCACTCCTTTATTCATTTGATGGGAGATTTGCCATTGCCTTCCTCTGAGGCTGAGAGAGTGACTTGCTCAAGGTCCCTAGTGGGTTTCTAGGATGGATCTAGTGCTAAAAATGCTACGCTCTGCTGGTTTTTTCTGCTACACTTGTGTAACTCCAGCCTATGGAAGTGGTTGTACTATTTACGCATGCACCTAAAGGGGGATCTGATACCTCTTTCTATTAGTTCTTTCCCATTTGACCTCAGCAGAAGAGGAGGGAGGCATAGATCTATCTCACAAGTCCCTAGAGCTTTCCCCAGAGCGCCCACCAGAGCAGTTGAGATGCTTTGTTGGCTTGGCACAGGGCCTTGGCTTCTGGGCCTGTTTCTGCCTAAGTTTCTGCTTAGGAAATCCATTTGATTCCCTTTTGCCTTAGGACGCATTCTATTTTACGGTGCTGACTTTGTGGCGCTCCCCAATTGCCAGAGAGCTTACCCAGAGAGACAGTGTTACTGCAGAGATGCAAATAGCTTTCCCAGACATTTTGGAATAACAGAAATTCCATTCACTTGGGTGAATTCAGGCAAGCTTGAGTATCTCCCCAAACCCCATTAAATTGTGTCCAGAGACTTCTATAGCCAGTGCTTTGGAACCACCTTACCCGCTTTTCCCCAATTCCTCAGTTCTTCTCAGACACACCTTTCCCCAGCAAGGAAAGCTCTATACCTATAAATACAGGTGGACAAACACATTTGTTGTCAGAGGCTTCAGAAGCCAAGTAGGAGTGCCTGATTCAACAGTTTTTCAGATTTCTTTCTTTTTCCTTTCTGAATGGCTTCTGTCAATGCAAACTTCCAGTGGAGAAAAAGCGGAAGGAAAGTGTGATGCCTCAGCAAGTATTTTGATCAAGGGAGCCGGGGCTTGTGGGTCTCTAATTATGGGAAGAAACATCGTAAATCTTTCAGATATTGTTCACACAGATGTGGCACAGAGGAGCCAGTCCTGCCTGCCTCTGTATTTTGGGCCCAGCCAAGGGGCGGTGGCAGTGGGGGAGGCAGCAATATTGTATTAACAGCACAATTCATGACGTTGTTGGGAAGGGTTTGATTGCAGCCTCCATTTTGACTTGCAGGGTGATGACAGCTGATTTCTTCATTGCATTGTACGTACAACAGCCCCCTCCCCCCAAAAATACAGTCACCTCACCCTCTCTCACACACTTTAGCTCACTAACTTGTGAAAGGCATGGTTGGCAGGATACAGGATGCCATTTTACTAATCTGGAATTGGGTTTGGGATTCAGCTTCTTGGGGACTTGAAATCCCTAAGCCTTGATAGGTAAAGGTTTCCTTTTGACATTAAGTTTAGTCATGTCCAACTCTGGGAGATGGTGCTCATCTCCATTTCTAAGCCAAAGAGCCGGCGATGTCCATAGATGCCTCCAAGGTTATGTGGCTGGCATGACTGCCTGGAGCGCCGTTACCTTCCCACCAAAATGGTACCTATTGATCTACTCACATTTGCATGTTTTCAAACTGCTAGGTTGGCAGAATCTGGGGATAACAGCGGGAGCACACTCCGTTCCACAGATTCAAATGCCAGCCTTCTGGTCAGCAATTTCTGCAGCTTAGCGGTTTAACCAGCTGCGCCAATGCAGCCCCCAAGCCTTGATAGGCATCCCCTAAAAACAACTTGGCAACTTCGGCAGGATGGACAAATAATATTGCAAATTGTTGTCGAAGGCTTTCATGGGTGGAATCACTGGGTTGCTGTGAGTTTTCTGGGTTGTATGGCCCTGTTTCAGAAGCATTCTTTCCTGACATTTCGCCCACATCTATGGCAGGCATCCTCAGAAGTGTGACGTCTGTTGGAAACTAGGCAAGTGGGGTTTATTTATCTGGAATAATGTCCAGAGTGGGAGGAAGAATTCTTGTCTGTTGGAGGCAAGGGTGAATGTTGCAATTGGCCAGCTTGATCAGCATTGAATGGCCTTGCAGCTTCAAAGCCTGACTGCTTCCTGCATGGGAGAATCCTTCCAACAGACAAGAGTTCTTTCTCCCACCCGGGACATTCCACAGATATATATATAATAATTGTCTAGTTTCCAGCAGACCTCACAACTTCTGAGGATGCCCGACATAGATGTGGATGAAACGTCAGGAGATAATACTTCTGGAACATGGCCATACAGCCTGGAAAACTCACAGCAACCCAATATTGCAAAGATTTTGATAGCTCTTAACACAAGCAGGTGGTTGAAAGTTGGGGACTGGGACCCAGGCTGGTCTGGCCAAACAGTGGTTTGGTGAGATCAAGGACAGGGTTTGTAAAATGAATGATACCAAATGGAAGAAGTCCTCCTCTGCATCCATCAGCAAGACTTTGTACGCATCTGTTGCTCACAATCAGGAGGCATTTTCCTTTCCTTTTGTCCACCTGTTCAACCCCTTCCTTCTCCCCATCCCTTTCCTACTTGGTCCCAAACCCAGTTTTCCCCAAAGGACCTGGTGCTGCAAACTGTGTTCAACAGCCCCCCATAGTGGCAGGATGTCACTCAGTTGTGGTTTTCGAGAGTGCAACTGTCTTCTTTCAAAGGCTTCTTTTCTGATGCTTAATAAAAATAAATCATCCAGGTCCCTCCTGAGCATCTAATCTACTGCAATGAATGCAAATTAATTATTAGTTGTTTCCAGGCTTTGCCAGCAGGGTTTGCCCCAGGATCAGTCTGATTGTAAGAATGCTTCCCGTGGAAGGAGGTCAACCCAGGAGAGAAAGCCAGGCTTGTTGTGAAAAGAGAAACCTTGTGAGTCCTCAGGGATTTCCTTGGTAAACACTGGGATTATGTCTCCTTAAGCAGAAAGGTAACACCAAAGGCTTGTGCTTTATTTTAGCACGATTTGGTGGCTTCAGCACCAAGAATCATAGCATAATAGAGTTGGAAGAGACCACAGGGGTCATCCAGTCCCACACCCCACTGTGCACCTTGGCCAGCTCAAGTTCAGGCTAAAACATATTCGGGATCTTGGCAAAATTACTTTTTTAAAGTAGTTCTTAGAATTGCTTGGCCAAGAGGGCTAGTGGGCCTTCAAAGAGGTATACTCTAAACTCTAGAGAAACAAATACACACACACCATCACCCTTGTCACCTTCTCAAGGTTGGCAAGGACCTCCTCAGCTTCCACTCTGAAGCCAGCAGTTACCTTGGTCTGCAGAGCGACAAATGTTATTAGTAGTGGTAAAGTTACCCAGTCCTTTCCTTTACCCCTCCTTTCCTTGTCCAAACCCCTTTGCAGTTGGGAGTCAGCCCTATAGGTGGATCATAAGCCAGGCGAAAGGAGACACTATACTCCTCACTGATCCTTACTTTATGCCACCAACTTTCCAGTGGCACCACAAAACAACCAATCCAAAAATGGGATTTGCAGGCCCTGCCCATCTTGCCTGTTGAATTTGCTGTTTGTTAAGCTGAGAATGGGAGCTTGACTTAGGAAGAGAGAGGAGAAATGTGCCCCTTTGATAAGGAGAGTCCCTCCCTTGGCCGTATGGCTGGAAGCAAAGAGCTCCACATGATCATCAGAATGGTTTCCCAGGCCATGTGGTTCCCTGGCCCATCCTGATAAGGCTGGCAGAATCAGGAAGAAGCTATTTGCTGATCACGAAAAAGGTGGGAGGCTACAGATAAGATTTGGCCTGTGATGATGGCTTATCAGCTTGCCTTTATAGAACTGTACTCTGTGTATGCCCTTTGGTATCTCCTTGCAGTTCTCCAGGCTTCTGAGAAAAGTGCAGCCTTGGTTCCTTTGTTGACTCAACTTATTTGTTGAGGGATCTTCTTCTTTTCCTACTGTTTCCCCAGACATTCTCATCTCTTCCAGTGATCGTGTTCTTTCTTGATATGGTCAAAGTATGATGTCTTTAGTCTGGTCATTTTGGCTTCTAGGGAAAGTTATGTTTAATTTGTTCTCATGAGGGATTGTTTGTCTGTTTTACAGTCCGTGGTATCTACAAAACCCCTCCAACACTGCATTTCAAATGAGTTGATCTTCCTTCTGTTAGCTTTCCTGATTGCCTAGCTTTCAAGATCTTACACAGAAATTGGAAATACAGTGGCATGGATAAATTTGCTGTTTTGTGATATATGTGCTAACAAAAATATCAAAATGTTACTAAGAAATAGCATACATGTCATGTTTGTGTCACATTTTCCATTTTATTTATTTCGTGTCAAAAGCATTGCACAAATAAGTTTTAAAACTGGTAAAATAAAGGGAGCACAAGCAGCTAAACAGTTTTAGACCAAAAACGGATGACAGCGACCGCATTGTCTGTAGCTTGAAACAGTTCTTCCTCTGTACATGAGGCAGGGCATGGTGGGCAAGCATACAGGTGCAGAGTTGTTTGTTCTTCTCCACAGTTGCACCAGGTGGAGGATTCTTCTAGGTGGTGCCTTTTTGTCAGGTCGTCCTTTGACCTGCCCCCTCCACTTCTGAGTCTGTTTGGAGACTTCCAAGTTGCCCATTCTTGGTTTGCCTTTGGAGGAAGACCCTAGTTGGGGGGCCATCCAGTTAGAACTGGCTGATTTTGCTTCCCACGGGGATATTCTTGCTGTTGCTGGAGGAACATTAAGAGGAGTGGTGATTCTCATGAAACTTTTCCTTGATTTGAGTCTACTGGGAGGAAGCTGATAGCCATACAGTGGGTGGCTTTCATAGTGTTCAACGTTATTTCTCTCGCAATTGGCCGTAACTTCCTGTTGCACATGGGGGGGGGGGGGGGGATGCCAGCTAGCTTATAAAGTCTATAAGCAGGTGTAGGTTTGCAATATCCTGTGATTATTCTACATGTTTCATTCAGTGCTATATTCACTTGCTTCGTGTGGGCAGACTTGTGCCAAACCGTCATTAAGATGGTCCGCCCCAGGAGACTTATGGATCCGAATGGATTCCTGACGGCTCTTGGGGATTTCCCCGCCACCTCGGCAGGTGACCATGTCGACGCCTTGGTCGCTCTCTGGAATGGGGAGATGACCAGGGCGATTGACATGATCGCTCCGGAACGTCCCCTCTCAAGTAGCCGAGCTAAACCAGCCCCTTGGTTTACTGAGGAGCTGGCAGTGATGAAGCGAAGAAAGAGGGAACTAGAGAGCGTGTGGCGCTCGGACCCAAGCGAGTCAAATCGAGCACGGTTTGTGTCCTTTCTAAGGGCATATGCCGCGGCAATAAAAGCCGCAAAGAAAACTTTCTTTGCGGCCACTATTGCGTCTGCAAAAAACCGTCCGGCAGAGTTGTTTCGGATTGTCAGAGGTCTTTTAACTCCTGCCGCCTCAGGCGGGAGCCCTGACAATTCGGTCACGCGCTGCGAAGCATTTGCTCGGTTCTTTGCAGACAAAGTCGCCTTGATCCGCTCTGGGCTGGACACCATGTTAAATGCAGTGTCCGAGGATGTGACACGAGCACCTGCTTGTCCTATTTTGATGGATTCTTTTCAGTTTGTGAAGCCCGAGGATGTGGACAAGATACTCGGAGGAATGAGACCCACCACGTCCATCCTAGACCCCTGCCCATCCTGGCTTCTAAAGGAGGCCAGAGGGGGATTGGCTGAGTGGGTAACGGTGGTGGTTAATGCCTCCCTTCGGGAAGGCAAAATTCCAGCGAGCCTAAAACAGGCTATTATAAAACCGCTGTTGAAGAAACCATCATTGGACCCCACTAAATTAGACAACTTTCGGCCGGTTTCCAATCTCCCCTTTTTGGGCAAAGTCATGGAAAGCGTGGTGGCCTCACAACTCCAGGTATTCTTGAGAGACACGGATTATCTGGATCCGGCACAGTCTGGTTTCAGACCGGGGCATGGTACCGAGACGGTCTTGGTCGCCTTAGTGGATGATCTGCGCCGGGAGCTGGACAGGGGGAGTGTGTCCCTGTTGGTGCTCCTGGACCTCTCAGCGGCCTTCGATACCGTCGACCACGGTATCCTTCTGGGGCGCCTTGCGGAAATGGGTCTTGGGGGCACTGCTTTGCAGTGGCTCCAGTCATTTCTCGAGGGCCGTACCCAGAAGATGTTATTGGGGGACTCCTGTTCAACACCACAGCCTTTGACCTGTGGGGTTCCTCAGGGCTCTATATTGTCCCCCATGCTGTTTAACATCTACATGAAGCCGCTGGGTAAGATCATCCGGAGTTTCGGGGTACGGTGTCATCTGTACGCAGATGATGTCCAGCTCTGTCACTCCTTTCCACCTGCTACTAAGGAGGCTGTCGAGGTCCTGAACCGGTGCCTGGCCGCTGTAATGGACTGGATGAGGGCGAACAAACTGAAATTAAATCCAGACAAGACAGAGGTACTCCTGGTCAGTCGCAAGGCCGAGCAGGGTATAGGGTTACAGCCTGTGCTGGATGGGGTCGCACTCCCCTTGAAGGCGCAGGTTCGCAGCTTGGGTGTGACCCTGGATTCATCGTTGAGCCTGGATCCCCAGGTTTCAGCGGTGACCAGGGGAGCATTTGCACAGCTCAGGCTCGTGCGCCAGCTGCGCCCGTACCTTGGGAAGTCTGACTTGGCCACGGTGGTACACGCTCTGGTCACATCCCGCCTTGACTACTGCAACGCTCTCTACGTGGGGCTGCCCTTGAAGACGGCCCGGAAGCTTCAGCTAGTCCAGCGCGCGGCAGCCATGTTACTAACAGGAGCAGGACGCAGGGAGCATACAACGCCCTTGTTGTTCCAGCTCCACTGGCTGCCGATCTGCTTCCGGGCCCAATTTAAGGTGCTGGTGTTAACCTACAAAGCCCTAAACGGTTCCGGCCCAAAATACCTTTCGGACCGCATCTCGGCCTATGAGCCCACGAGGACCTTGAGATCGTCTGGGGAGGCCCTTCTCTCGATCCCGCCTGCCTCACAGGCACGTCTGGCGGGGACGAGGGATAGGGCCTTCTCAGTGGTGGCCCCCCGGCTGTGGAACACCCTCCCGGTTGACATCAGGCAGGCGCCCTCCCTTATGTCCTTCCGGAAGAGCCTGAAGACATGGCTATTCGAGAAGGCATTTAATTAAATGCTACAGCAACTGGAAATGACAACTGGAACGGAATGTAGACTACGAGATTGGTTATGATTCTATGATAAGACGAAGCGGATTTTTAGTGTAATTAGATGATAGTTTATTATTGTTATGTTGTTTATAGTGCTATGGTAGTTTATTGTATGATATCTTTGTTATATGTTGTACACCGCCACGAGTCGCCCTAGGGCTGAGAGCGGCGGTTAACAAATGAAGTAAATAAATGAAGTAAATAAATAAACCGGGGCAAGCATATTCAGCAGTTGAGTAAGACAAGTCCAAGGCTGATGTTCTTATTAATTTTGGGTCTGCTTCCCATGCACTATTAGTAAATTTCCGCAGGACGTTATTGTGTGCAGTTACTTTGTGGTTGGTGTTTGCACAGTGTTTCCTAAATGTTAGTGTTCGATCCAAGATATTTAGGGTAGGAACAGTGTTCAAGCTCTTGGCCTTCCCAGGTAACTTTCAATGTTCTGCTGACTTCATGTTTGCATAGGTAGAAAGCACACACTTGTATCTTGGCAAGGTTAGGCTTCAGGCAGTTATCTTTGTAGTAGCTGGAGATATTTATTTATTTACTGTATTTATATATTGCCTTTCTCACCCCTGGGGGGACTCAAGGTGGTTTACAACATATTAATGACAAAAATAAAAGCAATGCTTTTGCGTTTGGAAAGATCAGCCATTTACAAGAAACGTTTTCCAGGGGACGCCCGACTGTATTTACTCAGTCTTTGAGGAGGCTCTTTCCATACTGTTAACTGTGAGAGAAATAAGGTTGAACACTGTGAAAGCCATCCACTTCATGGCTATCAGCCTCCTCCCAGTAGACTCAAATCAATTATTTATTTATTTATTTATTTATTTACTGCACTTGTAGACCGCCGTTCTCAGCCCTAGGGCGACTCACGGCGGTGTACAACATATAAAAAACAATTTACAATAAGGCAATTACACAAACAACAATAGCAACATCACTATTAATAATACAATTACATTAAATCATTTGCGACGTCTCATCATAGAATCACAATCCAATCTCGTTTTCCATATTCCGTTCCAATCATCATTGCCAATTGTTGTAGCACATTAGTCAAACGCCTTCTCAAACAACCACGTCTTTAGTCTCTTGTGGAATGTCATAAGGGAGGGCGCCTGTCTGATGTCTACAAGGAGGGTGTTCCACAGCCGGGGGGCCACCACCGAGAAGGCCCTATCCCTCGTCCCCACCAGGCGTGCCTGTGAGGCAGGCGGGATCGAGAGAAGGGCCTCCCCAGATGATCTCAAAGTCCTCGTGGGCTCATAGGCCGAGATGCGGTCAGACAGGTATTTTGGGCCGGAACCGTTTAGGGCTTTGTAGGCCAGCACCAGCACCTTGAATTGGGCCCGGTAGCAGATCGGCAGCCAATGGAGCTGGAACAACAAGGGGGTTGTGTGCTCCCTACGTCCCGCTCCTGTTAGTAACATGGCTGCCGCGCGCTGGACTAGCTGGAGCTTCCGGGCCGTCTTCAAGGGCAGCCCCACGTAGAGAGCGTTGCAGTAGTCAAGGCGGGATGTGTCCGGAGCGTGTACTACCGTGGCCAAGTCAGACTTCCCGAGGTACGGGCGCAGCTGGCGCACGAGCCTGAGCTGTGCAAATGCTCCCCTGGTCACCGCTGAAACCTGGGGATCCAGGCTCAACGATGAATCCAGGATCACACCCAAGCTGCGAACCTGCGCCTTCAAGGGGAGTGCGACCCCATCCAGCACAGGCTGTAACCCTATACCCTGTTCGGCCTTGCGACTGACCAGGAGTACCTCTGTCTTGTCTGGATTTAATTTCAATTTGTTCGCCCTCATCCAGACCATTACAGCGGCCAGGCACCAGTTCAGGACCTCGACAGCCTCCTTAGTAGCAGGTGGGAAGGAGTGACAGAGTTGGACATAATCTGCGTACAGATGACACGGCACCCCGAAACTCCGGATGATCTCACCCAGCGGCTTCATGTAGATATTAAACAGCATGGGGGACAGTATAGAGCCCTGTGGAACCCCACAAGTCAAAGGCTGTGGCGTTGAACAGGTGTCCCCCAGTAACACCTTCTGGGTGCGGCCCTCGAGAAATGACCGGAGCCACTGCAGAACAGTGCCCCCGAGGCCCATTTCCGCAAGGCGCCCCAGAAGGATACCGTGGTCGACGGTATCGAAGGCCGCTGAGAGGTCCAGGAGCACCAACAGGGACACACTCCCCCTGTCTAGCTCCCGGCGCAGATCATCCACTAAGGCGACCAAGACCGTCTCGGTACCATGCCCCGGTCTGAAACCAGACTGTGCCGGATCCAGATAATCCGTGTCTCTCAAGAATACCTGGAGTTGTGAGGCCACCACGCTTTCCATGACTTTGCCCAAAAAGGGGAGATTGGAAACCGGCCGAAAGTTGTCTAATTTAGTGGGGTCCAATGATGGTTTCTTCAACAGCGGTTTTATAATAGCCTGTTTTAGGCTCGCTGGAATTTTGCCTTCCCGAAGGGAGGCATTAACCACCACCGTTCCAAGAAAAAGTTTCATGAGAATCACCACTCCTCTGAATGTTTCCCCAGCAACAGCAAGAGTATCCCTGTGGGCAGCTAAACCCGGAAATCCCAATTGGATACCCCCCCCCCCCCATGAGGGTCTTCCACCAGGGGCAAACCAAGAATGGGCAACTTGGAAGTCCTTGAACAGACTCAGAAGTTGAGTGGGCAGATCAAAAGACAACCTGGCAAAATGGCACTATCGAAAAGAATCCTTCACCTTATGCAACTCTGGAGCAGAACAGACAACTCCACATCTGTATGCTTGTCCTCAATGTCCTGCCTCATGTACAGAGGAAAAATTGTTGGAGGCTACAGAAAATGCGGTCACTGTTGCCCATTTTTCATTGAAAGATATTTAGCCGCTTGTGCTCCTTCTATTTTTATTAGTTTTGTACTAATTTATGCAATGCTTTTGATTCGAAATAAATAAATAAATGGCAAAAATTCAATGCCAACATACAGTAACACAAGAAATCATAATAACTAATTACTACATATAACTTCGACTTAAAATCATTAAAACCATTAAACATAGGACACAAACAACATTTAAACATTCAGACAAAGCATTAAACTCATCCTAGTATAAATATTAAAATGACATAATTAAAAAATGCACCATAGCCATTCCGATTATCATTGCACATGTTCCTTAATCATTCTTTGTACTTCATTCTTTTACTAGCCAAAAGCTTGATCCCACAACCACGTCTTTGTTCTCTTTCTAAATGAAAGCCAAATGATTCTTAATACTGAACATAATGATGGCTATTAAATAATGCTATTTCAAAACGATCCAATCTCGCTGGGGAGGGAGTTCCAGAGCTGAGGAGCCACCACTGAGAAGGCCCTGTCTCTCATCCCCACCAACTGCACTTGCAACTGAGGCGGGACTGAGACCAGAGCCTCCCCAGAAGAACTTAACCTCCATGATGGTTCATAGAGGGAGATACGTTTGGACAAGTAAGCTGGGCCGGAACCGTCAGGACATTAGTTTTAAAGTCTTTTACTTATGTTGTTAGACCAGCGTCATCAGCGTTTATAAAGCTTTTTGTGAATTGTGACTGTGGCCGATTCTTATAAAGATGTTAAACAAGGTCGGTGTAAGAACACTGCCTTGGGGTAAACTATTCTTTTGCCTCTTCCATCTACTTTTCCTGCCCTGAAATGTTTTCCATAACCTGTGGTCACATTTCTGGCAGCCAGTGATCCAACATAGGGGAGGCATGATTCTCCCATTTTCAGCCCCAAAATGGCAGTCAAGAGGAGGCATTTCCCCAAGAAACCCTCCCCAAAGACTAGTTGCCTCTGAGAACTTGACTATTTTGGCCAAAGTTCACCACTCTTTGAAGAATGAAGTATTCCTTGACAAGGCTATACCTCCATGCCACCATGTCGATGGCTCCCTTTGATTTCTGCCATCTGTAACTTGCCTCAGTGGGCATCAATCCCAGAGAGCTAATTCCGTTGCTGGTTTGGTGTAAAATTTGAACAACAAAGCCTCGCTGCAACCAGCCGCTGCTATCTTTGCCCGTTTCTTGACCCTAGACGATTTCATTCTCTTTGGGTACCACCCCTCAAGAAAAAAAAAACAATGGGGATGGGTCAATGTGACAGATGAGAAAACATCAGCCAAGTTACAATAAGAGCCATTTTCTTGAACTTATTATAAAAGAGCCAGACTTGTAAATTAATTTGTTCATGTTGTACAATGGCAGTGCAGATGGACTCATTAGCATGCACACAACAAATAATTATGGATGAATTTTTTCGCCGGCCTTCCTAATGGGCTTGCTGGGTTAATTATGTCAATGTATAATTACATTGGTCCTGGGAGGCATAATGGAGCCCCCCTGCTGAGCTGAGGCTGGCTAATGATGGCGGGTGGCTGATGGAGGGGGACGGACCCTGCTTGGAATGCACCTGCTTACCTCGGCAGAACACGCTCTTCTCAGCGCCCAACGCAGCCTAAGCAAACAGGCATTATCGGCAGAACGTGCCGTTGGATGGTAACTCCGGCAGGCTGACAGCAGCGCCAAGGCCGGGCGGAACATCCTCTAAGCCCACTTACTTTGCACGGCTCGCTCATTTTCACCATGGAGGTCCTGGTGGAGTGGCTACACCTGATCTCCTAAGCTGTTCCTTACTGAGCGAGATGTTGGGCGGGATGGACATTGGCCTCCAGGTCCACTTTGTCCCTCCTGAGCCGAACCCCCACCACACATTGCCTTTGGCGTTGTAAGGTGTGGAGTCCCAGCTGTTGGGTACATGACTGGAGGTGTACAAGCCTTGTGTTGTGCTGTGGTCCTGACAGAAGCAAGGCAAAGGGGGCAATGCAGCACTGGGCTCGAAAGCATGCTGCCAGAGGTTGGCAAAGTGACTTTTTTGTACTACTACTCCCAGTCATTTTGCCAAACACTGCAATAAAGAGACAGAGGCACAAATATGTGGGATCTCTGTCTACTAGCCAAGACAGCCACTTTCCCAAACTCTTCATACTGCGGGAAGATGTTTGAAAATGAGTGTTGTTTGTTTGCATGAAGTGACAGTAAAGTCTGACAAGCCCGGCTAAGGCTTAAAAACAGGAACCGTCAGTCAAGCAAGGCCAGAAGACGTGCGTGGGTGAATAGACATTGCATCCTCCAGATACATTCTAGGGCTTCATAGGAAAGCATTTCCTGAATGTAGAAATATCATCATCTTGTATTAAGAGTTGTGGCCTCTAAAGGCTTTCAAAGTCCTCAGGGCAAATCATGGCAGATCCTTTGAAAACAAACAAACAAACAAACAAACAGGTAAACCAGTGGTTTTTGTCATGCCAAGAGCGTAGGTACTTCTTTGTCCCCTGCTTAGACATTTTCCGAGTGCCGTTGTTGTGTTTCTGCGGGTGAAATTCTTTGAAACAGCTCTTGTATTGCTTGCTAGCTGCCCAGAAACCTCCTTGCAATAAAAATGACAAAAAGGGGAGGAGGGAGAGAAATTTGCCATTGCCAATACAGGGTTGATCTCATGAGAAATGGAGCGTTGACCCTTCTGCCTTTGCCCTCTTCCTCATCTAGATCTTGCTCCCGCCCTGGAGACCACACGAAGCCTCGAAGACCGGCGCCAGCAGCTGCATTGCCTTGGTCCGGAGAACCCACCTTTGAAGGAGCTGAACCGGCCGTGGAAGAACAACACTGAGCTCCTGTGCTCCAAAGGTACCAGACCCCCCCCCCCCCCCCTTGTGCCTTGGTCTAGTTGCTTGCCTTGAGCCGCAGGATGGGGCGAGTGCAAAGACATGGGAATATAGGAGGAAAGAACCACATTCATCTGGTGGAGAATAAACAGGTGCCATGATATGGTAATCCCAACTTCTTGAATCATAGTTGATCTATCTATGTCTTGGCACACCATTTAGCCATAGTTGATTCAATGGGTTTGCTCCAGTTGGTATTACAATGAGGCAGGCTTTAGCAAAAGTTAACCTGTCCAGAAAGTTGCCCCTGTGGCTGCTCTTTGAACTCCATGTCTTGGCATGACACTGAAGTTTGATTTATCACTGGGTAAGGCAGAGTAATAATAATAATAATAATAATCATCATCATCATCATCATCATCATCATCATCACTTTATTTTTAGACCACCCTCTCTCCCTGAGGGGACTTAAGCAGTTTACTTACAAAAAGGCAAACATTTAATGCTGTGGGCCCCCTCAGCCACTGAACTTGCTGACTGAAAGGTTGGCGGTTTGAATCCGGAGAGTGGGGTGAGCTCCTTCTGTTAGTCCCAGCTTCTGCCAACCTAGCAGATGTGAGTAGATCAATAGGTACTGCTTCTGTGGGACAGTAATGGCACTCCATGCAGTCATGCTGGCCACATGACCTTGGAGGTGTCTACGGACAATGTCAGCTCTTTGCCCTAGAAATGGATATGAGCACTACCTCCAGAGTCGGGCACAACTAGACTTAATGTCAGGGGAAACCTTTATCTTTTTCCTTCAATGCAATAATCAACAGAAACGCTGCAGTCTCAGACTGATGGCTTGGCCTTAGGTGACTTTTCTGGCCTATTTTGCCCTGATATGGAATTTCGTCCCCTTTCAGAGCAAAGAGAGGGGACGCCTCCACCAGGACTCACTGCTTTGGCGGGAAGCAGGCTCACGACCAACAGCAAAGCACTCCTGACAGCAGAGACCTTCCCACTGCAGAAAAATAAGGCCGAAGATCAAAAGTACGTGAGTAGCTCGTGAAGGAGCTGGGTGGGATAAAAATGCAATGGCCCTCATCTTTTGGATTCGGTTGCCTTATAGAACTGTAAGAAAGAGAATCCATCTCTTCTTTCAGGGACTTGCAAGAAGTACAGATCACTTTGGCTGCTCGGCTGGGGGAAGCAGAAAAGAAGATCAAAGTCCTCCATTCTGGTAGGTTAATGCTCATTTGGGCAATTGATTGATTGATTTAGCAGAGTACCTTTGGCCCTTAGTTTTAAATTAATTTTCTGTGGATTCATACTAAAGATTGCACTGTCTGTCCATCATGACATATTTAGCTCTTAAGTGAAAGCTGGTTTCTTCTCCCAAACAACCACCTGTTGTTCCCGGTTGATGTCAGGCAAGTCCTCCCCATTTCTCTCCCTCCTCATCTATCCATGTCAAATGAAAATATATGTCTTACCCTTTGCTGTTGTTTCTCTCCCCCCCCCCCCCTTTATGGTCAGCACTAAAGACAACACAGACCGAACTGGTTGACCTGCATTGTAAATATGATGAAGAAAAAGCAAAGAAGTAAGCCAGTCTTCTTTTTTTACTTAGCAACATTTATGGAAGTATTTATTTGTCCTTTCCCATGTTCTTGGGCACATTTGATGGGATTGTGGGCCTCAGGTGTGTTTGGTGAATGACAAAAGGACACCAAAGAAAGAGCCAGCTTAGGCGCTCTTGGAAGGGAGTTCCAGAATCTAGGAGCAGACATGGAGAAGGCTCCTTCCATGTTTCCACAAAATGTATGAAGCTCTTCCCTGAAGATTGTAAGAATTTGGGTGGGACTGTATAGAAAGATACAGTCCTTTGAACGCCCTTGTCCTGAGCCGTATAGGACATTTTAGCCCTATAACCAGCACTTGGGATTTGGAGCAGCTGGCAGTTAACCAGCTGTGGTAAAGCCCGGCCCTTTAGAACCAAGCATTGAAATAGAAAGATGGTTGTTTGTTATTTTTGGTTTTCTTTTGTAAGATAGAAACGCCTGCAACGTTTCCTTCTTAAAAGTCTGCCCAAAGTGGCTGGACTTATTTCTCCTTTTGGCTGTTTGGAGGGTTCTGCATGCCTTCACTGGCACTCTACAAGAATTGCCCCTGCCCCCAGCTCTTTATTTCCTCTTAGGCAACAGAGTCAGGACTGCTTCATCATATCATGCCAACACAGATGTTCTTTGATCATGCCACAAGTGCTTGTTTGCTTGGTGCCTGATAGTAAATAATATTGTGTTTGATCAAGATAGTAGCTGCAACATATTGTAGAAGGAGGAATGAAGGGGGGTGGGGGGTAGAGGGCATAAGAATGATGCTACCGCTTGGCATTTGCTTCTTTTCTGTCTGTGTACCGGGCAAGAGAACTATTATTTGATGCTTTTGCAGCAGTTCTCTGTCCCCATTTTGTCCCACACAGTCCTTAGTTAGGTGACATATGAAAAGCAGAGCACCTCTCGGAGAACAGAGTGGCCAGCTTTGTGTGGCTGGGTTCATTTATTACAGTTATGTACCACCTCGCTCCACAAAGGTACATAGTGTCTATAGGCCATGAGCCCTGACACCTTCCCTGTTCAGATTACTAAAGTGAAGGTTCACAGGAATATATATCCTAACAATTGTTGTGTAGAATTGCAAGCTTAAGCAGAATTTGGACAAGAGTTGGGCAATGCGTTGGGCCAATCCCTGCATTGAGACATAGACCAGTGGTTCTCAACCTTTGGGCCCCCGGGTGTTTTGGCCTACAACTCCCAGAAATCCCAGCCAGTTTACCAACTGTTAGGATTTCTGGAAGTTAAAGGGCAAAACATCTGGGGACCCACAGGTTGAGAAACACTGCATTAGACTCTGTTGCTGGAGGTTTCTGTAAACCAGGGGTAGAAATAATGTAGCCTAAGAACTAAGTTCAAGCCTCCCCGGATCCCCTACTGTTGAAAGAAGAGGGTTTTGAACACAGTTCAGGCTCCACACACACCTTTAAAAGTCTAAGGGAGTGGGTGGGGTTTAATTTTAAATCTTTCTGCATTTTAAAGGCATCTTGGGGCCTGGTGGGTCTCAGTGGGGGTTGATGGTATCTCGATCTCCAGACCTAGTTTACCTTCTCTAAAGTGAAGAACCCTTCTGTGCAAGTTCTCTGTCTTGTACACATTCTAACTGGTTGTCTTTGCTTTGCCACCCCAGGACAGATGAAGTGGCCATGATCATGGCGAACCTTGAAAAAGCCAATCAGGTAACAGTTACAAAACATGTGGGTTAGGTGGCAGGATTGCCCCAAGCATGAGCCAAGGAGCAGAAGAGAAGTCTGCTGTATGGACTCCCCTCTCTTGAAGCAGGATCCTGCCACCCATCTGTTTGCTTGTCTATTTATTTATATCCTGCTATATCTCTCCATATGGAGACTCAAAGCGGCTCACAATCAAAAACATTACAACTTGAAATATATAATAATAAAACAGCATATCATTATATATTATTTTATATTATCAGTACTAATTATATTTAATATATTTGTATTACTATATTACAATATTAATGTATATTATTATATTGTATTATTATTAGTATTATATGGTACTACATTATATTATTACCAATATTATATGTATGTACAATGTATTATGTTATTAGCATAGCACCATATTAGTATTGTATGTTACTATATTGTACTAAGTTGCAGTATATATCTATATATATATAAATGCTCTGTCCGTAATGAGTACCTTCAAAACAAAAAAACTACGGGGCCAAATGACCCCAAATTTGGCAACAAAACTCCTCACAATCCAAAGAGTGACCATCACTGAAAAAAACCCCCCACAAAAACACCTTAAAATTCAAAAAAGGAAGAAGACAACACACCTCCCCTGCCCTCCCCCCCCCCCCCCCCCCACGCTGAGGACACAGAAGAAGGGTTCCGAAGTAGCAGTGGCGGCAATGGTTGCTGCTCCCTGCATGTCTCTCGGCCCCTAACTAACACTAAGACAAGGGATCAAAGGGCAGAGGCTGAGGAGAAGAAGGAGGGGGAGGAGAGACGGGGGGGGGGGGGGGAGGAAAAAAGAGGGAGGTGGGCCACACTCTGTGCACACACTCTGACTCTCTGTCTCCCACACACACACTCCCACAGCACAAGGGAAGGACGAAGGTATCATGATGGGGGTAATAGGGACACACAAAACTGACATTGCTTGGAAAGGAGCCCCAAAGACCATCCAGCCCAACCTCATTTGCCAGTAAAGGAAGACACCATCAAAGCCCTCACAACAGATGGCCAACCAGTTTGGAAGGGAGCCCTAAAGACCATCCAGTCCAACCCCCTCCTTCCCCTCCTCCTTCCTTCCCTTCCTCCCTTTCTCTACTTCCCTTCCTTCTCCTTTCTTTACTTCTTCTCCTCCCTCCCTTCCCTCCCTTCCTTTCCTTTTCTCCCTCACTCCTCCCTCCCTTTCTTTCCTTTCCTCCCTTCCCTTCCTCCCTTTCTTTCCTTCCTTTTTCTCCTCCCCTTGCCAGCTTCATCCTCTATTACTAAATCTACAGTGTAGATGCACCCAAAGTCACCCCTTCCACACTGCCATGTAAAATCCAGATTATCTACTTAGGACTGGATTATGTGGCAGTGTAGACACATGCACACACACACACACACATATGGATGGATGTTGGATCACTGGTTGGTTATATGTATGTGTGTGTGTGTGTGTGTGTGTGTGTGTATGATTACAATACTTTATATATTACTATTATCTATATTGCTATATAATACATATATATAGTTATATATACTACTATACAATATAATGTTACTACTATATATTACTATATTAAATAGACTCGCAGAATAGAGTTAGAAGGGACTCTAGCATGGTATTGGGGGAGAACAGACAGGAAGAAAGGAGGGAGGGAAAGAAGGAAGGAGGGAAGGAAGGAGAGAAGGAAGGAAAGAAAGAGGTACCGAAGGAAGGAAGAAGAGAAAATAGAAAGGAAAGAAAGGGGGAGGGAAATGCAGAAAAGAGGTAAAGAAGGAAGGAAGGAGAAAAGGAAATAAAAAGTGAAAGAAGGAAGGAAACAGGGAGGAAAGAAAAGGGACAAAGGAAGAAATAGAGAAAGGGGGAGGGAAGGAAGGAAAGAGAGAAGGAAGGATGAAACCAAAGAGCAAAAGAAGGAATGAAAGAAAGAAAGAAGGAAGAAAGGAGAGAAGGGGAAGAAAAAGGGGGAAATTAATAGGTAGGTATCTCTCTTTCATAATAGTCCAGATATCTACCTATACTTCGAAAATTCTTACTATAGGCCACAGCAATGCGTGGCAGAGCACAGCTCGTAACATATAATATGTTATATTACAACATTATTATTGATTAATAATTAATATTATATATAATATATTAGTATTATTACATCACAATGTTATTATTTATATATATTATTATATTTTATATATTGTAATAAATGATCTATTCCCTTTCCATTTCAGAGAACTGAGGCTGCCCAGAGGGAGGTGGAGACCCTGCGGGAGCAGCTGGCCTCTGTCAACAACTCCCTTCGCCTGGCTTGTTGCTCGCCCCAAGGACCCAGTGGGGTAAGGGCCAGGAGGACCATAGGCATTGAGAAGCATGGCCTAAGCAAATTGTGCCCATTTTGTTGCCTAAAAGAAGCCAGGTCAGAACAGGACTGCTTCTCCTTGATCCCGTGCTGCTCCATTCGTCTTTTTATTTTTTTTAAATTGCCCCTCTGAAATTGCTCTGTGTTCAAGGGCTTCTATTCACTCTGCCCCACTCCTTCTAAAAGATACCGTATATACTCGAGTATAAGCTGACCCGAATATAAGCCGAGCCACCTAATTTTACCACAAAAAACCTGGGAAAACGTATTGACTTGAGTATAAGCCAAGGGTAGGAAATGCAGCAGCTACTGGTAAATTTCAAAATAAAAATAGATACCAGTGAAATTGTATTAATTGAAGCATCAGTAGGTTAAATGTTTTTGAATATTTACATAAAACTGTAATTTAATATAAAACTACCCAACTTTGATTAAACCATTGTTCTAACCTTCTTCAATGTAAGTGTGCTTACGTATCCTTTCAATAATAATGGAGTAAAATAATAACTGTAATAATAATAATAATATTAATAGTGTAAAATAATGGAAATGTAATAATAGCAGTAATAATAGAGTAAAATAATAAATGTAATAACAATAATAAATAGAGTAAACTAATACATGTAATAATAACAACAATAATAAAGTAAAATAATAAATGTAATAATAATAATAATAATAATAATAATAATAATAATAGAGTAAAATGATAAATGTAATAGTAGTAGTAGTAATAATAAATAGAGTAAAATAATAAATGTAACCATAATAATAATAACAGAGTAAAATAATAAATAACCTTGACTCATGTATAAGCCGAGGGGTACTTTTTCAGCCTAAAAAAAGGGCGGAAAAACTAGGCTTATTCTCGAGTATATACAGTAAATTGAAAGTTCTCCATAGACAAATTTTACCTAGCTACTCATGTATGTAAAAACTCCTTCTGTTGGTCAAAGTGGGTCTGTCAGGAATAATAACAGGTATTGGAATATTCAGTCCATGAGGACTTCCTATTTGTATTTTTTGGAAAATGGAAATTTCCATAACATTTTGGAGATTTTATGATCTTTGGAAAGGCATGACCTTGTTAGAAGTCATAAGCTTTTGAAAAATGATGCCATAACCTCTTGGTAAAAGCATGACCTGTTAGAGTCATAACCTTTTGGGGAAATGGCATTCATGCAAGGCAACTAGGTTTCTCAGCTGTTAAACTGATGTACCTAGGTATGTCTTTGAACTGTTAGGGACAAAGATATGACAATGCACAAAAAACATATAAATATATTCAGCAGAGTTTCGGAAGTGTTCTTTTAGTTGCCCCAAAACATCTACTCTCCCTTAAAATATATTTGTCTTTAAATCATGCTCTCAAGAGACAAAATAAGTAGACTTCTTTAAAAGTTACATAGTTGGTTTACTCACAAACTTCATGTATTCAGCATACAGGTACTTTGCATATCAATCCAGTTACAGATAGCATTTGAAGTAGTTTCTCTGTGTATGTAACACAGGGCATCTTTCTTATAATCAATAGTCCATAGTTCAAACATCTCTCTGTTCTGAGAGTCTAATAGAGTCTCTGTCTAGTCTGAAAGTCCAATGGAGCCTCTAAGCATACTGTTCCTTCCGAAATCTCTAAGCATACAGTTTTTGCTGGCGTCTGAAAGCATACCGTTCTAAAATGGAGTCTTGAGTCATGATCAAGCCCAGACCTGATCACATGGTCTGCAGCCCCTCCCACTACAAAGAGTTACGGTAAAATTGCATACCATTACACACATATACAATACATTGAGCAATCTAAATTATATACATAACAAATAACTAGTGGAGGCTTGAAGAAGGTTGCTACTTACCCTCCAGCCCCTCAAGGCCGTGTATGTGACTTTTCTTCTTCCCCTTTATCCTCACAACAGGCCTAGACTGAAAGGGGCTCACTGGTCCAAGGTCAAGATTGGGCCCCAGATCTCCTCCTTTGTAGCAGGGCCCTTTAATCCCACCCTATCCTACTTGACTTCCCCAAGTCCCCTCTCCAAATCCTGCCTTAGCTTGGAGGTGTCTGCTAAGTCCCTGTTGTTGTTTTCACTAGCGGGTCCTTCCATGGGATTTTCAGCCCTTCCTTGCATCCCTTCTTTTGTAGGACAAAATGAATTACACTTTGTGCCCAGGACCGAGGCTTGAGGCAGCACTAGCCACCAAGGATCGGGAAATCCTTCGCCTCCTCAAAGAAATCCAGCATTTGCAAAACACCATACAAGAAATGGAGGAGTCTTCTGCCAGTCAGATTGCAGATCTAGAGCAGCAGTTGGCGGCCAAGAATGAGGCTATTGAGGTACATGGGGGATGAGCTGAGGCGAAGGGTTGCCCTATAGAAGTTTGTGTGGAGTAATATTGGATTGTACCGCCATTCCTTCCCTGACAACTTCTCAAGATTTTCTATTCTTTTGCCTTATGCATAGTTAATCAGAAAAGTCGTGTTCTATTTGAAGATTCCCAGTTCATCAACTATATTTTTGTTCAATAGTTTAATCTTGCTTTACAAAAGGGGACACCGATGAACAGAAAGTGTTCCACAGACTTGGGGCAGGAAGGGGCAAAGATTGAAATACATCTCTATTAGATTTAATCCCAGCTGAATTGTACCCACTGTTACTGTCTAGAGTTACTTTATCACCATAAACCCCTACCCCTGATTCTGACTCTTTTTCACATGTGTTTATACATGAATTGCTCTATTCCATATATACATGCATATTTCTTTTAGAAGTTGGAAGAGAAATTACGAACCCAGTCAGATTATGAGGAGATCAAGACAGAACTGAGGTAAGGTCCCTTGTTTTGGGCGAGAGGCCCAGCAAGAATGATTTGTTTGCCCTTATATTATCGGAGCTAGTTAAGGTTTTCTGAGCTTCCTTTTCTCCTCTCATATAATCATACTGAGCATTGAATGACCTCAAATTACCTTACCCAATCTTCTTTTCCTAATGGTTGTCTGGTATGGGCACCCCTCACACCACTAATCAGGTGTAACTTTCTCAGCCTCTGTTTAGACCCAACCAGCTTAGCTACACATGGAAGAATTGTGAGCTCTGTTCCCCGCTCCTTGTTTATTTATTTATTGTGTCAGAAGCGAATTGGGGATACAGTTATAATGTATTTAGAAACACAAACAAAGTTTAAAACTTGGCATTGTACAAAATTTCTTTGACCAGAAGCTGGCCACTTGGAGTGCCTTTGGTGTCGCTGTGAGAAGGTCCTCCATTGTGCATGTGGCAGGGCTCAGGGTTGCATTGTCATCAGTTGTCTTTGGTTTGCTCTTCTCTGCACTTGCATGCTGTGGACTCCACTTTGTAGCCCCATTTCTTAAGGTTAGCTCTGAATCTCGTGGTGCCAGAGCACAGCCTGTTCAGCACCTTCCAAGTCACCTTGTCTTCTGTGTGCCCAGAAGGAAGTCTCTCATCTGGTATCAGACACTGACTGAGGTTCCAGGTTTTAACCTGCTACTTTGGGACTCTCACTTGCTGAGGTGTTCCTGCATGTATTACTGTAGATCTTAGGAAGCTGTTTCTTGAGTTAAGGCATTGGCTTGCTGGTTGACATCCGAACAGAGGATGAGCTGGAGATGTCACTACCTTGGTCCATTCATTACTGACTGCTACTTCCCAACAGATATCAGGTGATGCAATACTGGCTAAACAGTAAAATTTCTCTAGTGGTGTAGGGCGTAGGCATCCTGTAATAAGGCGGCATGTCTCATTGAGAGCCACATCCGCTGTTTTAATGTAGTGAGATGCATTCCACACTAGGCATGCGTATTCAGCAGCAGAGTAGCAAAGCGCAAGGGCAGATGCCTTCACTGTATCTGGTTGTGATCCCCAGGTTGTGCCAGTCAGCTTTCGTATGATATTATTTCTAGCACCCACTTTTTGCTTGGTATTCAAGCAGTGCTTCTTGCAAGTCAGAGCACAGTCCAGAGTAACTCCAAGGTATTTTGGTGTGCTGCAATGCTCCAGTGGGATTTCTTCCCAGGTCATCCTCAGAGCTCAAGATGCTTGCCTGTTCTTAAGGTGAAAAGCACACATCTGCATTTCAGATAGATTAGGAATCAGCTGGTTTACCTGTAATAGGCAGTAAGAGCACCTAAAGCTCTGGAGAGCTTCTGTTCAGCCATTTCAACGCTCCCTGCTTGAGTGGTGATGGCACGAACATCAGCATAGATGAAACTTTCTGTGCCTTCTGGCAGTGGCTGATCATTTGTGTAAATGTGAAACATTGCTAGAGCAAGCACGCTCCCCTGAGGCAGGTCATTCTTCTATTTTCACCATCTGCTTCTCTGACACTGGAACTCAACCAAAAAGGATCCTCATTAATGCTGCTGTTTCCCTCTTGCAGCATCTTGAAAGGGATGAAGCTGGCCTCCTCGAACTGCAGCCTCTCTCAGGCAAGTGCTCCTTTGCAGGAAGAACGGACATGTCCGAATGGGTCTGGCTGGGCTGGGACATGGGCCTTCTTTTCATCTCAGCAGAGCTAGTGTCATGCACTTTGCATGGAGCTGCCTTTGATGCATGTTTAAAGACTGCAGCGGGTTAAGGATGGTGTGAGGCCAAACTGGCTTTCTGTTCATTTCAGAGTGAAATTGAGAGCTGTGCTTGTGACTTCTAATGCCAAAAGTTGACAAGGTTGTGCCAGCATCCCCCAGCCAACATGGTGAAAAACTACATATCATGTCAAATGAGTGGCCATATTGCCCAGGGTGTTCTGGAATTTGTAGTACAAAAACTATTTTGTCCAAGCTCTGTGTAATGATGCAAAACAGTGGTTCTCAGCCTTTGGTCTTCTGGGTGTTTTGAACTTCAGCTCAACAAATCCTTGAGAATTGGCTATGCTGGCTCTGAGTTTGAAGTCCAAAATATTTGGAAGACCAAATGCAGAGAATTACCAATGAAAAAGGCCATCTCCTCCAACATGAAGGTATTAAGCTATTTGGTGACTGAACGGTTCCTAACAGTTCCTCTCACAAATTAACTTTTCCAAGCTTAGTTTGCGCTGAGGCTCTGCAAATCCCTGCCTCAGAAGGCCTGTAAAATTCCGTTGTGGGCAGCTGATTGGCAAGTGAAGATTTTTTGAGGTTTAGAGCATTCTTTGGTTTCTTAGGCAGATGGTGTTATTCTGTGGCCGGTTGGTGATTTTTAAGCCTGGTCTATTTGTCCCTAAATTGGCATCCATCAAATTTTTCTCAAGGCAATGCCTATAAAACGTTCATTGCGAAATACAAAATAACAATGAAAAAACCCCAAAAGTGGACGATAAACCATCAATGGAACAATAAAAACAACAGACAGCAACTCCTTTTCAGAATTGTTGTAACAAGTTGAGTTATGAGGTCACTTGCCTTTCTGAACAAACGTTGCATTGCTTGCTTTGTTGCTGTTTTTATTTTACTAGTTTCAATATATTATCACTGTATATTTTAATTCCCCACACGTTTTAAAATGAAGAGGATCTCAGAAACACTTGAAAAAGCTCTGTCAGTTTGAACATTTTTACAACCCTTTCCCTTCCCTCCTTATTTAATGATGATTATTATAGAGCATATCAAAACCCGCTGATGCATTGCTTCTGGAAAAGGACTCCTTCTACCCATCACAGAAATACCTTTTGGAAAAGCGAAGCCTCATCCCCAGCACTGGTAAGTTGAGAACAAGGGAGTTTGGGTAAAGAGGTTCTCCCTTTGCGGTGACAATGTTGAGGTTTCCTTGCCTATTGATCTGGAATTATTTCCAGCTTTAAAGGCCTTATTCTAGGTGCCTATTGATCCTACATCTAGGCCACTCAGTGTGCAAGTCACTTGAATTCCCACCTAAGAAATAGGGTTTCTGTGAGAAGAGGTTACTGGGAGATACTCTTCACCAAAAAATAACTTGAAACTCTGGCCCAGATGTTTGTCCAAGTGATATGTAGAGTCTTTTGGTGGAAGCTATAGTTGGTGTGTGTATCTCTGCCTTTCTCTTTGGTCTCTAGAGGAGGATCCCTCAGAGGATGAGTCAGTGAAGGACTCCATGGGTACCGGGCAGGCCTTCCCTTCCCCACAACCGCTCTCACACACTTCCCGGGACGACACTGCCTCTCCTCCCCTCATCCAGCCCCTGCTGGGTCCTGCTGTGGCTCAGGAAGGCTCTCGTAGCTTCTGCCTGTCCCCCTTCCCGAGCCTGAACACCGTGGAGCGGATACCCCTGGACTCGCTTCTCCCAAAACACAGGGGGCCTCCTGGTTACAAGAGTGAGACCAGCAGCCTCGTGGCATTCCCCTCTGGTTTCTATACCGCCAAGGGAGCAACGTTGCCAGGCAACCCTGGACAAGCCCTCCCCGCAAATGAGCTGAGCCTCCCCAGTGACCAGTCGGAAGGGAGCAATTCAGGTTCACCCGACGATGAGCACCTGGATACTGCAGAGATTGCTTTCCAAGTCAAGGAGCAACTGCTTAAGCACAACATTGGCCAGCGGGTCTTTGGGCATTACGTCCTGGGCCTCTCTCAAGGCTCTGTCAGTGAGATCCTGGCTCGGCCGAAGCCTTGGCGCAAGCTCACTGTCAAGGGCAAAGAGCCATTCATCAAAATGAAGCAGTTCCTCTCTGATGAGCAGAACGTCTTGGCCCTGAGGACCATTCAGGTGCGCCAGAGAGGTGAGTGTAGGCAAGAAGCTGGCATGTGTATGGGTGGTATGGATCGCCCTTGTGCACATAAACAAAGGTAAGGCAGCCCTTGTATAATTCAACAACAACATGTCCAGCCTTCAACCTTTGGAAGGCTTCTTCTAAAACCATTTTTAGATTCCTCATCTC
This sequence comes from Anolis sagrei, assembly GCF_037176765.1. Classification (NCBI taxonomy): domain Eukaryota; kingdom Metazoa; phylum Chordata; class Lepidosauria; order Squamata; family Anolidae; genus Anolis; species Anolis sagrei. Next base: position 30,976,294 of record NC_090034.1, on the reverse strand, counting down.
CATGTTTCTTAGGATGCATATATGACGCGAAGAGTCAGTCAGAAACAAATAAAAGCTTTTTGACTCTTCATGGAGATACGGATCCTAGAAGGGATTGTACTGAGGAAAAGGCTGACAGAGAGGTAGTGAATTTGACAAACCAACAGTCAGAACCAAGTTGGGTTTCCTGTGACGCGGCCACTTGCCTCCTGGCAAATCCCCAATTGGACCCAGATGAGGGCTGGCCCTTGCCGCTCCAGCTTCCCTCCCTTGCCCTTCTAGAGCCATTGTCTCACTCAGGCCCCATCCATCAGCCCCGTTCCTGATCTCTTTCTGTTGTGGCAAGCGAGCTAATGCCAAGAGACATTCCTCCAAATGAGGATTCCTAAAAATAGCTGAGCACCAACATCAGTAAATACTTCCTTAACATTACATGAATGAAACTGGAACAAAACATGAGGCAAGTGACAGCCCTTGCTGCTGTGCTTCTTTGATCAGGTAGCATTACGCCAAGGATTAGGACGCCTGAAACTGGCTCCGATGATGCCATCAAGAACATCCTTGAGCAAGCCAAGAAGGAGATTGAGTCACAGAAAGGAGGTAAGTCGGCAGCATTGTGGACTTGAGAAGGAAATGAAAGTCACCTCTTTTGTTTGGACAGTTAGTTTAAACTTTGGCTAAGTGAATTGGGGATCCGTCTCCCTGCAAGCATATTCAAGGGTATCTGTGGTGCCTTCTGCAGCATCTAAAACTACCACGGCACAAAGAGCTTCACATTCCATGGTGCGCAAGACAGTGTCCGTCATCAGCCTTTAGCTGCACCTTAAATAGACACCCCAGGTTCTTGCAAGCTGTCCAGTTACCTTCATTGTGGTTTTCCCCCCCTCTCAGTCGAAATGAGCGTGTTGTATGCTGCCCCCTATAGGCTCTCTTCCACCCCCATATGTTAGGAAGTGACTAGCGAGGGAAATATTCCGGCTACATGGGAGTATTGAGTGTGTCACATTTCGAACCACAATATGAGAGAGCCCTCGTTTTGAATAAATGAATAGACTCCCTTTTTTAGTTTTTGTTTGCTTGTTTATTTATTTATTTAAGTTATTGTTAAACACCATCTTTGGGGATGAATGAGGCCTTTTCTGGTGCACAAAAAATGTTATACTATTGGGCAACTTGATTAAACAGAGGTGAAATCAACAATGAAATATCATAAACACAGCACTGTCAGAAGCTGGAACATACAATCTGACAAATAGGCATTGCCTTGTTAGTCAGGATTGTCAGTATACAAAGCGAAATTGTAGCGCCTTTGAGGCTGAGGCCTCTTCTACACTCCGATATAACCTAGATTATCAAAGGAGATAATCCACATTCTGATTTGAATTAGATTACATAATAATAATAATAATAATAATAATAATAATAATACATTTAATGTATATTCCGCCCTTCTCCCCCAGGGGACTCAGAGTGGATTACAGCATTTACATACATAGGCAAATATTCAGTGCCTTTACAATCATATACAATGAGACACATAAACTCAAACAAAGGCAGAGGCTTCTCCTTTCATTTCCGGCTTCTGGGGGCGGTGTTCATCTCTGGCTCTGGGGAGGTGCTTTCTCCATTTTCAAGCTGTGGAGCTTGCATTGTCACCTCCTGGTTGTGTGACCGGCAAGATTGCTTGGAGCGTCTCTTTGCCTGAAGCGGTACCTATTTATTTACTCACATTTGCATGTTGTCAAAGTGCTAGGTTGGCAGGAGCGGGGGCTGACAGATGGGAACTCACCCTGTCTCGCAAATTCAGCTGCCAGCCTCCATGTCAGCAGTTCAGCCAGCCTTCAGGTCAGCGGTTCTGCAGCACAAAGGTTTAACCCATTGCACCATTATATGAGTCTACACTGCCATATAATTGAGTTCAAAGCATATAATCTGGATTTTATATGGCAGTGTAGAAGGGGCCTGAGAAAATGAAGTCTAGGAAAGTTTCTACTGCCAACTTGGTTTTCTTAGTTGTCTCTAAGATGCCACAAGATCTCTTTGTAAATAAATTGACAAGAAAGCTAGTTTGGAACAGTTTTAGAGCCATAACAAAGCACAGCAGCACAATAACATCCTTGTGAGTAGAGATTGTCTGAGAGCTGTTTGGCAGTGGAACTCCCTGCCCCAGAGTGTGGTGGAGGCTCCTTCTTTGGAGGCTTTTAAATAGAGGCTGGATGACCATCTGTTGGGGGTGCTTTGAATGCGATTTTCCTGCTTCTTGGCAGGGGGTTGGAAGGGAGCTCCAGAGGCGGGGAGTGATCACAGAGAAGTCCCCCCTCTCATCCCAACCAATCACACTTCTGACAGGGCTGTGACTGAGAAGTCTCTTCCAATTCTATGATTCTATGATTGTTCTGAATTTTCAGTGTAATTGAAGTTTAGACATTGCTATGGGCTGTAATGCTGGGGCCAGTTGGAAAAGATTTCAAGAAACATGGTCCCGTAGTGGAGGAGTCCCGGTTCCCAATCACTACTGTTATTTGCCTGCCCTTTAGGAGACACCAAGGGCTCCACAGCGCCCCAGGCAACAGCCAACGGTGCCACAAGCAGCAACTCGGAAGACGCCATCAAGAGCATCCTGGAGCAGGCCCGCCGGGAGATGCAGGCTCAGCAACAGGCCTTGCTGGAAATCGAGTCAGGCAACTCCAGCAGGCCTCTCCTCACTCCACCAGTTGAGCACTCTGCCTTGGCTGCCGTCAGCCAGACCATTGTCCAGGAGTACATCAAGCAAGAGGAGGGGATGATGGGCCCCAGCACCAGCAGCAGCATGGCCCAGGGGCCCTTGACAGTACTCTCCCCTGCCGCCTTTGTCCAGAGCATCATCCGCAAAGTCAAATCTGAAATTGGGGACGCCGGCTCCTACTTTGACCAGCACTGGGCTTCTGAGAGGAGCTTGCTGAGCCGCCCATACACATCCGTGTCACCCTCCCTCTCATCCTCATCTAGCTACTCCAGCACGGCTAACGGGCGCGGGTGGCAGCGGGGTGAAGCTGGCGAGGCCGTCCCGACCGAGGAGGACCTCCCCACCTCTGAGGACGAGCCCCACCGGGTGCTGGAGGTCAAGCTGGAAACGGTGGGCTCTGAGCCCCTATCCACCAGGCGCCTCTCCTACTACCCATCCTATGTACCAAGGACCCTCAAGCCCACCGTGCCACCCCTGACGCCTGAACAATATGAGATGTACATGTATCGGGAAGTCGACACCTTGGATCTGACGCGGCAGGTCAAGGAGAAGCTCGCCAAGAATGGGATCTGCCAACGCATCTTTGGGGAAAAGGTACATCAGGAAAAAAGATGTGGTTCCAAAAAGGCTGGGGGAATTGGAAAGGCTCTCTGCATGCATCAGTGTGAAAGAAACTGCAAGTGAGAAGTGAAAAATGATGTGTGAATGGATGGGAAAGGGTTATATGGGTGTAGTGATGGGCAAAAGGATGGCATTGCATCCCAAAGAACAGTTCTGCCCAACTGAATTTTTCCTTCAGTCCCCAAATTTCTATCATTGTAGTAGATTTTCAGTTAAATATTTTGCTTTGAGCTTATATTTACATTGTCTAAAATTCTCTCAGATTTGTGTCCATGTCTCTTGGCTAGAGGATAATGGTTTCTCCCTAGTTTTTGTTTGTTTATATGTTGTGGCGGTCTTAAATGGCAGAGCATACGTATGGCCTAAGGCCTTTTCCCCTTGTGTTTTTTCAGGTACTGGGATTGTCTCAAGGCAGCGTGAGTGACATGTTGTCCAGGCCCAAGCCCTGGAGCAAGCTCACGCAAAAAGGACGAGAGCCATTCATCCGCATGCAACTCTGGCTTACAGACCAACTTGGCCAAGGGCTAAGCCAACCGGGCAACCCACCCCATGGTAGGCATTCTATGACCTGCCACCACTGTCTTTGTAACAAAAACAGAGTTTGGTTCTCATAAAAGCCATGCTAACCCTCTCTCTCAGCCTGAGAAAAGTGAATAAGACAGGTGCCCTTCAAGTCAATCTTCAAATATGAATACTTGAATATGCACTTGTATGAAAGCTTTTTTTAAAAAAAAAAGCTCGCTACAATTTGGGTCTCTCTTCTCCAAAATAATTGTGACCAGAAATAGGGCCAGGATTTTATTTATTAAAGCTAGTTTAGGTACCCGATGATGAGCAGGTTTGGGATTCTGTAATAATAATTATCAGAAGAAGTCATTGTTTAATGTGTTGTCAAAGGCTTTCACGGCTGGAATCACTGGGTTGCTGTGAGTTTTCCTGGCTGTCTGGCCATGTTCCAGAAGCATTCTGTCCTGACGTTTTGCCCAAATCTATGGCAGGCATCCTCAGAGGTTGTGAGGTCTGTTGAAAACTAGGTAAGTGGGGTTTATATATCTGTAGAATGATGTCCAGGGAGGGAGTAAGAACTCTTGTCTGTTTGAGGTAAGTGTGAGTGTTGCCATTGGCCACCTTGATTAGCATTTAATGGCCTTGCAGCTTCAAAGCCTGGCTGCTTCCTGCCAGGGGGAATCCTTTGTTGGGAGGTGTTAGCTGGCCCTGTGTCAGGATCACTGTCTCAGCCTGGGGCTGGCTGCTTCAGTTCTCTGCCTTAAAGAAGGGAGGTGTGGGTGCAGGAAGCTGGCTACAGTTGGGGAAGGTAGTGTAGATAAGACATTTGTTTTGTGAGGGAAATTGAAACTGCAGTTAGGAGACTGTGGGCACAGTGTTTGGTCACTAGGGGGCGGATGGGAGTTGGGGTTGATATATATATATACAGGAAGTTTGAGTGGGAAAGCTTTAGAACCGTCATTGTAGGATTGTGGAAAGAAGAAATAAATCACTCGTCTCCAGTGTTTTATTGTTGTGAGCTTGATTTTAACTCCAAGATATTCCAGAGTCTGACATTAAGACAGTACTCCTCTTATTAATTTTCCTGCACAAGCGGTGCAATTACTCATGAGTACTTCAAAGGAAGGAGAGCAACTGGATCTCAAGGCACCCAGCGTTGAGGTAACTACTGCCACCAAGACCTTGGCAGCCACTCTAGGAATGGATCTTTCTGCTCTGGGAAGTGAGAGTGGGGAACAGTGACCTACTGGGCTGCCTTTGAGCTCGATCCAAGGCCTGGTGGGGAAAGGAGTGACGGTGCAATGAAAGCTCCCTTCCAGAGAAACTGGAGAGGCAGTCGGAGATTTTAACTCAGAAAGGCGACATCTGGAGAAAAAGGTAGACATTATGGAGAGGATGTTATAAACTTTTCATTTCAAATTGATAAGAGGAGATGAGAACTGGCTGTGTCTATCAGAGCATCGACGGAGAGAGAACCCAGGCAGGGCCCCTAGTTTGGGATCAGAGCAGTGGCACCCTGGGCCTCAGGCTGGGTGATGTTTACAGATGAAGAGGAGGAGACGGGGCCCTTAGGAACCACAACTTCCCAATCGGGGATGCTTGGAAGGAGCCAGTTATCCATGGCAACCAGGAAAGGTGAACCGAGAGTAAAATTTAAAGGGGATCCAAGCCAGCTCTCCTACTTACTTACCAATGAAAGACATTATATGGATGATGATGGCACCCTGTTCCCAACGGAGGGAACCAAAATCCATGCTGTCGGTGCACACTTAAAGGGACCAGTGGCAGACTGGCTGATGCAGATGTATGACACTCGAGCCCCTGACTTGCATCAGCTCCAAGATTTCTTGGGAGCCTTAAAAGTAGATTTCAAGACACAACTTTATCAGGGAGACAGGCAGGTGGCAGAATATTCCCTAGAATTTAAAGCAATTGCAGGGAAGACCAGAGATTGGTCAGAAGCTACCAAACTTGAATTTTTTCTTCGTGGCCTCTGTAAATGCACATACATGGAGTATCTGCGCCTGCGCAGGCTCCAACGGAAAACTTCCCAAGTTGAAACTTTTAAGTTTTGGCGGTAACCCCGCCCAGCCACCCAGCAGAGCATAAAAGGCGCCCTGCGTGCACGCTCTGCAGTTCCTGTTTTTCTGCCGCACAGCTCGCTCAGAATCTTCCCTGACTATGTCAACAACTCACTTCAAGCATTGTACTCAATGCCCGAGAAAAATACCTGATTCAGATAAACATTCAAAGTGAGGCTCACAACACTTCGACCTGCAAGCACTGCCAGGCGCTGACACCCCAGTCAAGAAAGAACAGGGCAGCGCGCCTCAATGTTTTTCTATAAGAAGAATCGTTGGTTCCTCAGCCATCGACTTCGACAGCGTCCACATCTCAACCTCCTTTGGCTTCTTCTTTGACTTTGACTATGCAGTCATCGAAGCCACCTTCCATGACCTTGAAGTTGTCGAAACGGCCTCAAAAACAACCCTGTACGCTAACAACACAGACGGTGTCGGCAAGGTGTCCGTCCACCTCGAGCTCGGTAGCCTCTGTTCGATCGACAAGGTCGACCACAGCCACGCTGCTGTCCACTTTGGCCATGAGGATCGCTTTCAAGAGGTCTAATGAGGAGTCTCGCAGGGCCAAATCCACACCGGCTGCGATTCCTCCAATGCCGGGGAAGTCCTTGCAGCCCACATTGCATCCCCCGGCTAAGAAGAGGCCTCAACCTTGATCTTCCTCTTCCTCATCCTCAAAACGATTGACTCAGACGTCTTCAGCGACCTCCTCATCCAGGTCATCCCCGATCCAGTCGGTGCAACAACCAATACCATTGGTCGACCTGACTCCAGACGTCCAGATGGAAGAGGAATCCCATGTCTCGCCGGGCCAATCCGTGCAGACGGTGGTAGAAATTCCGCAATAACATCCTATCGCGAGGCAAGAACTCTTTCCTCCAGCGTTGACACCAGAAAAAGGGCACTAAACCACTCGACTGGCGAGGGCAGCCCAAGCATCGGCATCGAAGCAACCTCCTCCCCCGTCATCTCTGGTCGGAGTCGCTAGACCTTTACTGATGCCGTCGAGACAGCCTTCGTCCTCTCCTCACCCCTCGGAGGATGACGATCATGATAAAGAAATCCACGGTTTGGTACACTCGGAATCGGTGATCTCCTTAGGCCTCGACAGGTCGCCAACCCATGAAGCATACGAGGCTGATCCGCCCTCACCAACTGACAATGTTCGACCCTTTGCCAACTAAATGGCCAGAATGGCAGAAACCCTGGGCTTTGAGGTCAAACAAACCGCTAAAGCTGTTACCGACCCGGTGTTTAAGAGAGTCCAGTCTGAAGCTCCACCAGCCCCATTGCTTCCGTTCCTGCCTTACCTACTAGAGGTCATTCAAGCATCTTGGAAGACCCTTCGTCGATACCACCAACCTCCAAACGCATCGAGGCCTGGTATCAAACGGATGATGAAGGCCTAGAATGGCTCAAGCATCACCCTGACCCAAACTCGGTTGTGGTCAAAGCGGCTCAGGCTGGAAGGCAGTCGTAACACCCCTTCAGATCGTGAGGGAAAACGCTTTGATGCAGTGGGCAGAAAGCTCTATTCTGGAGCCCTCCTCCTTGCTAGGATGGCAAATTATGGAGCATGTATGGGCGCTTACCAGCAGATCATCTGGGAGAAGGCCCAGCCCTTTCTCGCCAAACTGTCAGAAGACCGTGCGGTCCTCTCAGCCTTGCACACCATCAAATGCAGATGGCAAAACACACCGGCGACACCGCCGGCAAGATCATAGCCCAGACGATAGCCATTCGAAGACATTCTTGGCTTCGTTCATCGGGCCTTTCTTCATCATCTCGACAGGTCATCGAAGACTTACCATTTGACGCTTTGGGACTCTTTAATGCCGGTACCGATGATAAATTAAAATCCAACCAGGACTATAAATTGTTGGCTGCAAAGTGTGGCATTGAAAATAAATCACAAGCCCAAAGAACGCGTTGGTAAAATTACCGCCAACGCCAATTCGGCAACCATTCTTATCGCCATCAATCTGCAAGACAGACTCTTCGCTCTTTGCCAGCCACTCAGTTTCAACCTTAGCAGCAACAACGTTGATCTCAGCAACCCCAGAGGTCTAGATCTCAACAACCACCGGCCAACGGCAACTCCAGACGTCGAGTTTGACGCCCTCCTCGACGATACCGTTTCCATCTCCGCTACTTTTGTCGACTCCATCCCTCCCCCGTCACTCGATATCGGACCGAGACGCCCACCATCACGGACCAAGCGCCCCCTCAATTCGGGGACCACCTCGCTCATTTCATCCATGCATGGCAGCGTATCACATCAGATGCATGGGTGCTGAGGGTTGTCAGAGACGGTTATGCATTGCAGTTCAAAGAGTTACCACCTACGGGTCTCGTTGTCCAAACGGACCCTTCACCGGCAATCCTGGCAGAAGTCGACTCACTGCTTCTGAAATGAGCGATCCAAAGATGACCTTCTTATTTGGACAATCGTGCCTTCTTTTCAAGATATTTTACCATGTCGAAGCCAGATGGCTCCCTACGCCCCATCCTCGACCTCAGGGCACTGAACAAGTTTATCCGCGTTTCAAAATTCAGAATGGTTACGGTATCGTCGATAACCCCCATGCTGTATCGAGGCGACTTCTTCGCATCAATCGACTTAAGAGACACTTCCATTTATCAATACGGAAGTCCCACAGACGGTTCCTCTCCTTCAAGATTGGGGAGCAGACGTACTCTTTCACCGTGCTCCCGTTTGGCCTCGGGACGGCACCAAGGACTTTCACCAAGTGCATGTCAGTCGTCGCAGCACAATTGAGGAGGCGCAAAATCTGCGTCTTTCCTTATCTGGATGACTGGCTGCTGGCTTCGATGTCACCAGATCTCCTTCGAGCACAGGTCACATTTACTCTCAGCCTCTTGCAGGACCTCAGTCTACAACTCAATGCCAAGAAATCCCTTCTCACCCCGACGAGATCGATAAAGTTCATCGGAGCTCACTTCGATTCCATATCGGAGACGGTCTCCTTACTGAGGGTCAGATACCTAGCCCTCCAAAACGAGATCAATCATTGCAGAGCCTCCACCAGACTCAGGGCACGTTATGTCCAGGTCTTGTTGGGACATATTGCCTCAACCATAATGGTCACCCCATTCGCCAGGCTGAAGATACGCCCACTCCAGAGGTGGTTCCTCAACAATTTCAGCCCTCATTGAGACTCCAACCTGAAGGTGCTCTCGATGCCGGCCACAGTCTGTCAATCGCTGAGGTGGTGGATGGATCAGCAACAGCCATCAATTGTCCTCACAATGGACTCTTCAACCTTTGCCTGGGGCGCGCACACGAGCCACTTCTTGGTACAAGATGTGTGGTCGGCACAAGAGAGGCTTCATCACATAAACTATCTCGAACTTTTAGCCATCCTCAAGGCGCTCAGGGCCTTTCTCCCTCTCTTGCAAGGAAACATGGTCCAAATCCAGACAGACAACATGGTGGCCATGTATTACATAAACAAACAGGGAGGGACGGGATCCAGGAAACTTCTCAGACTCTCCATCGCCATCTGGGAATGGTGCTGCCGACATGCAATATTCCCATCCGCCCTGCACCTCCCCGGGTGGCTGAACTACAAGGCCAATTCGCTGAGTTGCTTGATGTCGACATCTCACAAATGGAGACTCGATATCGAAGAGGTACAGAACCTGTTCGATGTATGGGGCCAACCAATGATTGACCTGTTTGCCTCGCCGGAGAACGCCCAGCTGCCTCTCTTCTGAGCCCGCCTGCCTCGAGACGAATCCAGAGGATGTCTCGGAGATGCCTTCCTCATGGACTGGTTGACGGAGTTCCTCTACCTTTTCCCACCGATTCCGCTACTCCTTCGGGTGATCGAGAAGATCAAGCTGACACAAGCCAACTGTATCCTCATCGCACCGGAGTGGCCAAGACAAGTGTGGTTTCCCGCTCTTCTTCGATTGGCCAGCGATCGAGTGTTTCACCTTCCCCCCAAGCCAGGCCTCCTGTCGAGGGAAGGTGGCCTCCTGCTTCACCCGGATGTTCCATCCCTCCATCTGGCAGCCTGGGGAATACCTCCATAGCAACACTTTGTCCGGAGGTTCAATCAGTTTTGAAGGCAGCACACAAACCCTCAACATCGAAGGCGTGTGCTTACCGCATTGCCCGTCTTCAAGGCTTTCTTCGAGATCGATTCCGACCAGAGATGCCCCCGTCGATTAGATTTTCTTTTGTCTCTTGCTAATCAGAACCTTGCTTTGGCCTCCTTAAAGTCATATGTCGCAGCAATTTCTTGGTACCTGCAGACATTGGGCTCTCCCTCATTGTTCCAGAACCATCTCATCAAGACTTTCTTGAGAGGCTACACCAATTTGCACCCACCGATTCACCCACCAACACCGGGGTGAAACCTCGACCTCGTGCTGACCCAACTGTCAGGGCCCCCCTTTGAGCCCCTAGCCACGATTGACCTGAGGTTGCTTTCTTGGAAGGTGGCCTATTTGGTGGCTATCACGTCAGCTCGAAGGCCCTCTGAGTTGGCGGCTCTTCGAATAGATGAGCCTTACTTGTTGTTTCATGCTGATAGGGTGGTTTTACGAACTGATATCACCTTCTTGCCAAAGGTGGTATCGGCTTTTAATGTTTTTATATTGATTATATGTGCAACGTTCATTCAAAAGTCTCTGCCTGTGGGTACAGTTTTTATTTATTTATTATTTATTTACTTCATTTATATACCACTTTTCTCAGCCCTTAGGTGACTCAAAGCGGTTTTTCGCTTACATGTTTTCCTCACAGTTGTTTCGATGTGTTTATGCAACTGTCTCATACCTACCGCACTTTTCAATGTGCTTATGCAACTGTCTCATATTTACCATATGGTTTTTCCCCCTCTTGTGTGTTTAACTTGGGGAAACTGTTTTATGGGTTTTCAATATATTCTGACCAAAAATGCCTTTCTCCAGCAACACTTAAGGGGTCGCCTGTGTTTATACCTTTGCCATACCCTTTATGATATGGGTGGTTATCCTGACACATGTTTCTTCCTAAGGTGTCTGTGTCAGTACTGTCAATAAAATTATGTTTGGTCCTTAACTAGTGTCGGTTTGTCTCCCACCATCCGGGACCTTAGCTTGCTAGATCTCCATGTGTGTGCATTCACAGAGGCCATGAAGAAAAATGGTAGGTTGCTCACCTGTAACCATCTTTCTTCGAGTGGTCCTCTGTGAATCCACACAAACCCACCTGGCCGTCCCCTCTTACAAACCTCCCCTTTTCCTCGCTATAGCGGCGTAGGAACTGGGCGGCTGGGCGGGGTTAACACCAAAACTTAAAAGTTTCAACTTGGGAAGTTTTCCATTGGAGCCTGCGCAGGCGCAGATACTCCATGTTTGTGGATTCACAGAGGACCACTCGAAGAAAGATGTTTACAGGTGAGTAACCTACCAATTTTCACTCTGATGTACTAAAGTAGGTGCTACACAGAAATAACCCAGAAACTTTGGAAAAATGGGTCATACTCACTGGAAGAGTAGAGTGAGATCAAGAACAAGTTAAGAGAAGACCCAGAGGTGGTGGGCAAGGAAGAACGCAGCCAGTGACCTCGGGAGTCGCTCCCTCTTCACGAGTCAGGTCAAGCAGTTGGGAGAGAAAAGGGAGAAGAGGAGCAGGCTTCACATGTGGCCCGGAGGGTCATAGAACCATGAATTGCTGGAAGGGAGTTACCCAGGCTAAAGGAGACAAGCCCCCGCAATGGAAGACTCCCCCTCCTCTCAAGGTGGCCAAAGAAAAGGCGCCAAAAGCGACAGAGACAGATCGGGCCCCAGGTTGAATGCCAGCTAAAAGAGGGGAGCTGGACATGGAAGACAATGCAGAATGGCTGAGGGAAAAAACAACAATCTGCTTTAGATGCCCAACGGCAGATCACAGTATCCCAGGACAAAGACGCGTCAGTGAGTTTTAATTGCAACACCATTCAGGTGATGGTGAAACTACAAAACCCAGAGATGAGCCAAAGGGTAAAAGCGGAGGCCCATATAGACTGTGGATGCACAAGAAGTTTGATTGCCCCAGCTCTAGCTGATCATTTAGGAATAAAAGCCCAACCTTTAAAAGTACCAGTGGCTTTTGCTCCGTTAAATGGGTCCACAGCAAACAGAATAACGGTAGCAGAAAAGATTAATTTTCTAGAGATGAAGATAGGGACCCATCAAGAGACTTTACGACTTGTAATCTCATCCATGGCCCATTAGGTGGTCATCCTAGGTATCCCCTGGCTAAGGTGGCAAAACCCTCAAATTGATTGGAAGACAGAGACTGTCACCTTCCATGTTGGAAGTTTCAATTTAAAGAGGACATCTCAACCAGAAGAGATGAGGAAAGAAGAGAGAGGTGGCCACATCTTCCAAGAACATGCCCCTGGACCAGATACCAGGCGTGTACCATGACTTTGCTGATGTGTTCAGTGAACAAGAGTGCAATCAATTACTCCCCTCCCACCAAAAGACTGATTGCGCAACAGAAATTGACCCGATGGCCAAATTACCAAATCCAAAGCTCTATGCCATATCTGAGCCAGAGAAGAAAGCATTGAGGGAATTCATTGATAAGAGCTTGGCCAGGGGTTTTATTGAGCCAGTCCATTCCCCCATGGTGGCTGCGGTTCTGTTCTAACCCAAGGCTGACGGAACATTGACACTCTGCACAGATTATAGGGGATTAAGTGCTATCTGCATTTCAAATAAATACTTCCTTCTCTTTATGAAATACATGTTAGCTCATTTGGGCAAAGCTAAATTTTTTACTAAATCGGACTTCTGCAAGGCATGCTGTAGAATAAGAATTCGATCAGGGGTTGAGTGGAAGACAGCTTTTAATTGTCCATTACAGTAGGAAGCTATCAGTATAAAGTTATGGCATTCGGGGTTCAAGGCGCTCTGTGCATTTTTATGCAATTTATATAAGGGTGTCTTGGTCTATTTAGATGACATCCTCATATTTTGGCAACATTAGAAGAACATATTGAATTAATTTGACATGCATTGAGAAAGTTGAGAGAGAACCAGATGTATGCTAAGCTGTCCAAATGTCCACTGTGATGCCTCTGAGGTTGTTTGTGGGACCGATCTGTTACAGGCAGATGATGAAGAAAAGCTAAGGCCCTGTGCCTACCTCTCTAAAAAGTTGTCAAACACAGAAAAGGGATGGCACATTTGGGAAAAAGAATCCTTTGTAGTCAGAGCATCTTTGTTACATTGGAGACACTTCTTAGAAGGTGCATTGATTCCCTTTGAGGTCTGGACTGATCATAAAAACCTACAAGCCCTACAAGCCCTACAGACCCCTCATAGGCTGAATGCCAAACAGCTTAGGTGGGCCCAATATTTTAGCTGATTTAAATTCACTTTACACTTCTTCCTCGGGAACCAGAATTCTCTAGCGGCCTGTCACGGATGCCAGTGACTGATTATTCCTCACTGGAAGAGGTAGGGACTGTTTTTCCAAAGCAACGGTTTGACCTGGCTGTTCAGACCCCTCCCCCCCCCCCAATGCAGGAGGGAGAAGAGATAACAGCTATTCCGATAGTCAAGATCACAAACTTTGCTGATGACCTGGGGGAGGCTGCAATCAGTGACGATTGGCTTCAATCTCATAAAGACGAATTAAAGCAAAACGATGGGCTATGGACATGTGAGACAAAGTTTTATGTGCCCATAAACCTGAGAGGTAAAGTGTTGGCCCAGTCACATGGTAACAAAGTCTCAGGACATTTTGGTTTTATTATGACCCTGAAGTTGATAGCCCAGCAGTTCTGGTGGTAAGGATTACGGAAAGACATAAAAGACTACCTACAAAAATGCACCAGTTGTTCTAAAGCTAAACAAGAGCGTGGGAAGCCCACAGGATTGCTGCAGTCAGTTCCTAATCCAGCTCAACCATGGCCTCAAATTGCAATGGATTTTGTGGTTGACTTGCCTGGTAGTAATGGATACAACATTATTTGGACTATTATCAACTTGTTTTCTAAACAGGTGCATTTTGTGATTCTCAAAAGGATCCCTTCCATGCCAGAGCTAGCTAAGTTGTTTATACATCAGCTCTTCCGGCTTCATGGATGCCCAGAACATATCATATCTGACAGAGGAGCTAAATTTACATCCAAATTTTGGGTGAGCTTCCTGAGACTAATGGATACTGAAAGGGCTCTGAGTACATCATTTCACCCGTAGACAGATGGAGCTACTGAGAGGGTACAAAAGAATTTACAACAATTTTAGCTGTTATAGTACTTATCAACAAGACCATTGGAGTTCTTATGTAGATTTTGCCAAATTTGCTTACAATAATTTGGAACACTTGTCCACAGGGGTTTCCCCATGTAAGACTGTTTGGGGAGGGAGGGGGGAGACATCCCTGGTTTCCCTGAGTTGGCAAAACATGACTCGGAGGAGGAGTCGCCCGGGGAATGGAGAGAGAAAATTGCAGCGGCTTGGCCAATTATACAAGCTACTCTGGCATCTGCCAAAATGGATTACAAAAAGTTTGCAGACAAAAAGAGGGCCATGCAACCCGACTACAGGGTGGGAGACTTGGTATACCTGTCAACAAAATATTTGAAATCTACACAGCCATCCCAGAAGTTACCCTCTCATTTTTTTGGTTCTTTTCCTATCTCTGGAATTATAAACCCAGTGGCTGTTTGCTTGGATTTACCACATACTTGGCAAAAGGTTCCTCCTGTGTTTCATGTTAGTCTGATCAAACGGGCTTGCGTGGACTGACTCCGAACCTATCCCCATCATGTTGGGGGCTCATACCTCTTTTGAAATTAAAACTATATTAGACTCTAAACCAGGGGTCCTCAAACTAAGGCCCGGGGGCCGGATGCGGCCCTCCAAGGTCATTTACCCGGCCCTTAGGGTCAGCCTAAGTCTGAAACAACGTGAAAGCACACAACAACAACAACAACAATCCTATCTCATCAGCTAAAAGCAGGCCCACACTTCCCATTGAAACACGAACAAGTTTATATTTGTTAAAATTGTTCTTCATTTTAATTATGGTATTGTTTTTAAGTGTTTTTTTGCACTACAAATAAGATATGTGCAGTGTACATAGGAATTCATTCATATATTTTTTCAAATTATAATCCGGCCCTCCAACAGTTTGAGGGACTGTGACCTGGCCCTCTGTTTAAAACCCCTGCTCTAAACATTCTAGGGGACATTTATACTAGCTAGTACAATGGAAGTCACATTTACTTTACATCCTGAGTGGGTGGCTGCTGAACATATGCAGACCCCTCGCTTAAACAAACCTATCCCCTTAAGCTGGGACCTTTAAAATTTTTCCTATTTTCTCCCACTTCCTTATTTCTCCAGGGGGCCGATCTCGTTTGTTTTGTGAGGGAAATTGAAACTGCAGTTAACAGACTGTGGGCACAGTGTCTTGCCACTAGGAGCGGATGGGAATTGGGGATGATATATACGGAGGTTTGAGCGGGAAAATTTTAGAACTGTCTTTGTAGGATTGTGGAAAGAAAGAATAAAACACTCATCTCCAGTGTTTTATTGTTGTGAGTTTGATTTTAACTCCAAGATCTTCCAGAGTCTGACACCCTTATTGTTTCCCGTCTGTAATTCTCCTGTTTTCTGAGTGTTGCTCTTTATTTACTGTCCTGGTAGCCAGATTTTGTTCATTTCCATGGTTTCCTCCATTCTGTTGAAGTTGTCCACATTCTTGTGGATTTCAATGGCTTCTCTGTGTAATCTGACGTGATGTTTGTCAAAGTGGTCCAGCATTCTGTGTTCTCAAATAATGTCCAGGTTGGTTCATCAGGTGCTCTGCTATAGCTGACTTCTCTGATTGAATTAGTCTGCAGTGTCTTTCATGTTCCTTGATTTGTGTCTGGGTGCTGCGTTTGTTGGTCCCTATGTAGATCAGGACAGTAAACACTAAAAAAACCCCGAGAATTCCAGACAGGAAACAATCTGGGCCAACTAACACTTCCCAACAAAGGATTCCCTCAAGCAGGAAACAACCAATATTTCAAGCTGCAATGCTATTTAATGCTAATCAAGGTGGCAAATTGCAACATTCACATGCTTCAAACAGACAAGAGTTCTTTCTCCCACCCTGGACATCATTTCACAGATAGACAGACGGACAGACAGACAGATAGACAGACAGACCTTACTTGCCTGGTTTTCAGCAGACCTCAACCTTTGAGGATGCCTGCCATAGATGTGGGCAAAATGTCAGGAGACAATGTTTCTGGAGCATTGCCAGACAGCCTGGAACACTCACAGCAACCCGGTCATTGTTTAATTTTGGATCTTATGAATTTATCCATTAGAAAATGGATAAATATGTTGATAAACTATAACTCCCATCATTATCTGTCATTGCTGTAAAGCCGCAGTTACAGTTGGTCATGATAAGTTTGGGTGTCAGGTTTGGTCGGTGGAGTTCACAATGCTCCTTGCATATGGGTGAACTATGACTCCATCATCCTCCCCCCCAAACCCCTGCCAGTACATAAAATTGGTCATGATGGGGTCTGTATGCCAAGTTTGGTTCAGATCCATTTTTGGTAGGGTTCACAGGGCTCTCTGGATGTGGGTGAACTATAAATCCAAACATCCAAGGTAAATTCACTACAAACCCTGCCAGTATTTAAAGTTGATCATGTTGGCTCTGTGTGCTAAGTTTGGTCTAGATCTGTCATCGGTGGGAATCACAGGGCTTTCTGGAAGTAAGAAATATATACAAACATACATACATACAAACAAACAAATATATTTTTACTTTTATTTTGTATAAAAGTAGATAGAGATATCCATGTGTATACTTCTTTTCCAGGTTGTGAAAACAAACCGTACTTCTAAACACTCCTCGGCATAAACACAGGAACATTTACAATTTCAATTGCCCACACTATCTTGAACATAGTGAGCAGGAAAGCTAGATAATGGAGCATGCTTTAAAAAAACAAAAACGAATCTGTCCTCTTCCTCTGCTCCAAAAACACTCCTCCTTATTCTCTTATTTATTTCAGTGCAACTAAAAGCCGAATAAATCCTTCATTTCCTGCTGCTGAAGTGCGCGTGCACACAAACACCCGCACCAGATTGACTTTTGAGTCGTTCTCACACTTGCTGTTTTGACACATCCACCTCTTTTTTCCCATCCTCCTTAATTAGTATGTTCAACAAGACGAGGCGGATGCGCCTCTTCTTCAAATGGCTCTTTGAAAAGAATTAAAAAGTTGATAGCCGAAAGAGAGAGAGAGAGAGAGAGAAACGGAGAAAGAGCAAACGGCAAAACATATTTACAATACCATTTGGGGGTTCAGTATCTGGATTTGAAAGCAGCTTGGGGAGGAATGTTCTTTTTGCCAAAGCAGCAAATAACCAACAGCCCTTCTACACTGCCATATAAAATCCAGATTATCTGCTTTGAATTAGATTACATGGCACTGCAGACTCATATAATCCAGTTCAGAGCAGATAATGTGAATTATCTGCTTTGATAATCTGGATTATATGGCAACGTAGAAGGTTGCTTTTCTTCAGTTCCACCAGTCTTCATCCCTCCTTATGTGTCGTATTGGTCTTTTTAAAAATTATTTATTTATGTTGATACATCCCAACAATCAACAAAATTTTGCCGTATAGGACTTATTCCAAAAGTAAGCATTCCTTAAATGACCTACTGTACCTTCCTTAGTTATGGAAAAGCAATTCTAAATCTTGTCATTGCATCAATTTAACTGTGTGGAAAGCCTGGTTCAAAATGTTGTATCTATTGTCTCCGTCTATTTTGTCTATTAACACAGACCATTTCCTAAACCAATCTTGTTCTATTTGATTATTTATATACTTGTTTTTCCTTTGATTGATAAAATCATTAATTATATATTCTGATAGATAGGCCCACCAGGTTTCCAAACCCCATTTTGTATCGTCTCTCCATCCCCGGGCTATCGTGGCCTGTATTGCGGCTGTCATATATTTTAGGATTTCTGTCCAATTATTGTTATCTTCCTTTACCTTTATGGTGAGGGACATGAACCTGGCTTTATCCCACATTAATTCTTTCCCTATCATGTCTTCCATTACCGTCCTTATTTTACCATAATAGTTCTAGATTTTTCTACAATCCCACCACATGTGGGAGAATGAACCGATCCCCACACTTGTGCCAACATTTGTTTGAGATATTTCCCATAATGTGTGCTAATTGGGTGGGGGTTCTGTACCATTTGGAGATCATTTTCCTTTGGGTTTCCTTAATCCTCATATGTTTAATTTTATGAATATTGTCAATCCAAGACCCAATTAATTTCTCACTGAAGTGTTCCTCTTGTTTCCAATTTTCTATTAGTGTTGTTTTTGTTTTGTAAGTTAAGGTGATTAATTCCTCATACAGTAGCCGGATAATCCCTTTGTCTATTTCTACTTTCCTTTTAATTATTCTGTCAAGTGGGATTTCTGTTACTTCTCTTCTTTTCATGGCCTGAGCTTTACTGGACAGGCCTAACCATTCTATCCAGTTTCCTTGACCACATTTATCTTTTATCTTATCCCACTTTATTATTTCTCCATTGGGTTCCATGAGGTCCCCTATCCTTTTGATTCCATTTTCCTTAAGTGCCCTAATTAGATTCCTGAATGTCTTGTCCTTATTTTCCAAGGTTTCTAATGGGAAAGAGTTGATTTTGTTTATTTGTAATTTATTTTGCCATTTTTTCCAAATTAACAACGTTGTTAAGCATGGGCCGACTTTAAAGTTCTTTAAGTCTTTTCTGTCTATTCTCTCTCCCATATACGTTCCCCTTTGCCAACTGTTTGCTTCCTTTTCTATTTGCACCCATCTTTTCGTCCCTTCCAATTCAAATTCTAATAATCTTGCCAGCTGACTTGCCTCATAATATATTCCCAAAGAGGGAGCCCCCCATCCACCCATTTCTTGTTTACTATAATATAAAAAGTTGGCAATTCTGTTTTTGTTTCCTCCCACTACCCATTTTTAATAGAGTTATCCCATTTATTCAGCAATTTGTTAGGGATATTCACTGGGAGAGTTTGGAACAAAAATAGGAATTTGGGCAAAATCATCTTATAAATTTTTAACCTTGTGGATATGTCTCAGAATTTCTTTCCCTATATGTTAATTTGTTTGCTTATATTTTTCCATAGACAATTAAAATTCATTGGTATGATATTATTGAGATTTTTTGGTATATTTACCCCCAGATATTTCATCTCTCCCCCCCCCCCCCAATTTAACTCCCACAATATTTTGAATCTTTTTGAGTTTTTTCCCATGATAAATTTTTGTGTAGTATCTCTGATTTTTCAAAATTAATTGTAAGGCCCGAAGTTTTTCCAAAATTTTTAACTATTTTAACTATTGATTGTAATGACTCCTCCACCTCCCCTAAAATTATCATAACATCATCAGCATACAGATTAATCTTGATGTCTTCCTTGCCCACCTTATATCCTTTAATGACCGGATTGTTCCTAACTGAATTTGCTAGTGGTTCAATGGCCAATGAAAATAGGGCTGGAGAAACGGGGCATCCCTGCTTGGTTCCCCTCTTGATATCTATTTGCCTATTGTGTGCCCCGTTTACTGAGATGGTTGATTTATTTCCCCTATATAGTTCTTTTATTACCTTACACACTTTCGCCCCCATATTACTTTCCTCACATAGTCTGTTCAAATATTTGTGATCTAATGAGTCAAATGCTTTGCAAAAGTCTAATTTTAATATAAGTAATTTGGATTTTCTTTCTGTGGCATGGTTCAAAATGTTCAATATATTCCTTATAGGGTCCGCTAATTTCCTGTTTTTTATAAATCCGTATTGATCGTCATGAATTATTTCCGGTATTATGTCCTTCATTCTGTTTGCTAAAATTTTAGTAAATATTTTGTAGTCCCCATTGCAAAGGGTTATTGGTCTATAAGAGTTGGGATCAGTTTCATCCTTATTTGGTTTTAGAATTGTATGAATTTCGTAGGATTTCCAGGAATTTGGCACTTTTTGCCTCTCCATTATTTCATTAAATAGTATAAATAGGTTCGGAGTAATTTCCTCTTTGAATATTTTATAGAAGTTTGTTGTGAAGCCATCTGGCCCAGGTGATGAGTTTGCTTTTAGGCTTTCTATCACTTTTTCAATTTCTGAGTTGGTTATTGTGCTATTTAGATTGGTTTGTAACTGTGGACTTATGAATTTTTCCAAGAGGCCATCTTGTTTGATTAATTCTTTGGCTTTGTAAAGTTTTTCATAGTAGCTAGCCATAATCTCCCTAATTTCCTTATCTGATGATCTCAGATGTCCTCTATCATCTTTTCGCTTGAGTATTCTGCTTCTAGCTTGTTTTGATTTTAGGGCTCTAGCCAGTCTTTTCGAATTATTAATTGAGTTAATTTGATAATCATTTCTAACCCATAGGTATTTTTTTGTGGTGTCTATTTTATCTAAGTCCTCCAGTTGCTGTTTTTTCTCTTTCCAGTTTGCTTTATTTTTAACTGATGGATTTTTTTGGAAACGTAGGAATGCATCCTCTACCTCTGATCTTGTTTTCTCAAATGTATACTTTTCTTTTCTATTGATTCCTATTTCCAGTGAAATACACGTTCCCCTTATGGTTGCTTTAAACGCATCCCATATAATCTCTTCTTTTATTTGTGGTTGTCTGTTAAATAAAAAGAATTCTTCAATCTGTTGTTTAATGACCTGTTTATCCTTTTAATTAAGTCATATTCGTGAAAAACAGTGTGCTACTTCTTTTAAAAACTACCTTGGTGACATTTTTCTATTTTATTTATTTTGGAAGTCTTTATTGTGCATGTCCATGACAAGTCACCCTCCATATTGCTAGTGTCTTATTTTTCTGGTATGGGTTTAGCAATGTTTCTCAAACTCTGCTCCTCCAGGTGTTTTGGATGCTCCCAGAAATCCCAGTCAGCTTTCCAGCTGTTAAGAATTGTGGGAGTCCAAAACACCTAGAGGAGCAGAGTTTAAGAAATACTGGGTTAGAGTAGATGTATCAAACTCAAGGCTCTCCAGATGCTGGACTCCCAACTCCATCATTAGACATCATCATGATGGGAGTTGAGATATAGTCACATCTGGAAGGCTGCAGTTTGTTCTCCTTAGTCAGGAGAGTGAGGTTTGGATTTAGATACAAGGCTTGTGGATAGGATGCCTGGCTTTAAAATGTCTTTTCACCTTTCCCTAACCACAGAGCCACAAGAGCTGTTGGGTTTCAATTCTCATGATCCCCAATCCACCTGGTGGATAATCAAAAGTGATGGGAGTTGTTGTTCAGTAATATCTGAGGATCCGAACTGGGTAGAATTATAGTTCGCCTTCTGTCTCCACACGTTCTCCATACATGGATTCAAGTGCCCTTTGAATGCAGCCATAAGGCTGATGTGGCCCTCCACGGAAATGAGTTTGACAAGCCTGGGTCAGAGTGTATTTCACCTGGTTTCTTCCCTTTCTCTATTTGTTTGTGTGTTTCTTCTACAGACAGTCCTGGGGAGGTCCAGTCTTCTCCTTCCCCGTCACCCAGTCTCTCTGAACAAGAGAAAAGTCCCCTGGAGCCCCTGCGCCTCGCCTTGGAAAGCAGCAAGGAAAACCAGCACCCGGAGGGCCAGCCGGGCTCCTTGCTCGGCACCAGGATAGGCCCCAACAGCCAGGCTCCGCTGGGCATCCAGGAGATTGTGGCTATGTCGCCTGAACTGGACACCTATTCCATCACCAAGAAGGTCAAGGAGGTCTTAACGGACAACAACCTTGGTATGGATGCCCACCTGATGAGTGAGCTTGGTTGCTTTGAAACAATGTCCTGATGTGGAGTTTGTGGCAACACATCCTCGACAATTGTAAGGAAAGAAGTACCGACTGCTGGCTCTGCGTCTCAAATGCCAGGGCAAGGAAAGAGTTACTCCAGGGCCTGTTTTGAGGTCACTCCTGATCTGGCTTATAACAACCTGCAGCATATTACCACCAGGTTCCTGACAGAACATTAGAAAAAGGACTTGTTTCCACAGAAGCAGAGATTATTTTAGCCTTTGAGAAATGTATTTTCTTTTTTAAAAAAGGAAATTTTCTTTGACTTTTTTAAAAAGTAAGTTTCCAGACCTTGCAAATACAAGGGCTTGAGCAATACATGGTTGTCTAAGGCCATATCATCCAGATTATCAAAGTAGTCAATCCACATTTTCTGATTTGAACTAGATTATCTGAGTCTACACTGCAGCGGAACTCTGCCCCAGAGTGTGGTGGAGTTTTCTGCAGGTTGCTTTCCTCCATGTGAAAAGCAACACTGGTACTATTATGCAAAAAAGTAATAATAATAATAATAATAATAATAATAATTTGAAACACATCAAGATGAGTCCACAGCAAACAAGATCACTCTGCTGGCTGTTGTATTGGATCACACATCAGACACTTCCCAAGTGTCTAGGACTGTGTTGTATCGGCGAATAATGTGTGCAGATCCCAGTAGGGTGGCCTTTTGCAGCTGGCAGCCGGCAATCTTGTCAGCGCCGATTGTGTTTAAGTGCAGGCCAAGGTCTTTAGGCACTGCACCCAGTGTGCCAATCACCATTGGGACCACCTTTACTGGTTTGTGCCAGAGTCTTTGCAATTTGATCTTTAAATCCTCATATCGTGTCAGCTTTTCCAGTTGTTTCTCTTCAATCCTGCTGTCGCCTGGGATTGCAACATCGATGATCCACACTCTGTTTTTTAACACGATCATGAGGTCAGGAGTATTGTGCTCCAAAACTCTGTCAGTCTGAATTCGGAAGTCCCAGAGTAGTTTGAGGTGTTCATTTTCTGTAACTTTTTCAGACTTGTGATCCCACCAGTTCTTTGTTGCAGGCAGATGGTATTTGTGGCACAAGTTCCAATTAATCATCTGAGCAATGGTGTTATGCCTCTGCTTAGTCTGTCTGCGCGATCTTCTTGCAGCAGCTGAGGATTCGATCTAGTGTTTCATCTGCTTCCTTGCAGAGTCTACATTTGGGATTTGTTGACGACATTTCAATTCTGACTCTGATGGCATTTGTCCTAATGACTTGTTCTTGGGCTGCCAGAATCAGGCCCTCCTTTGTCTCCTTTTTCAAAGTTCCATTTGTGAGCCACAGCCATGTTTTTTCTTTGTCAATTTGGCTGTCAATTTTTCCCAGGAACTGTCCATGGAGAGCCTTCTTTTGCCATTATTATGTATGTATTTATTGTGCCAGGAGCGAATTGAGAATACAGTTATAATGTATAGAGAAACCACAAACAAAGTTAAAAACTTGGCATTATACTAAATGTCTTTTGACCAGAAGCTGTCCACTTGGATTGCCTATGGTGTCGCTGTAAGAAGGTCCTCCATTGTGCATGTGGCAGGGCTCGGGCTGCATTATAGTAAGTGGTCTGTGGTTTGCTTTTCTACACACTCGCATGTTGTGGACTCCACTTTGTAGCCCCATTCCCTAAGATTGGCTCTGCATCTTGTGGTGCCAGAGTGTAGTCTGTTCAGCGCCTTCCAAGTCTTCTGTGTGCCCAGGAGGAAGTTTCTCATCCGGTCTCAGCTACTGATTAAGGTCCCAAGCTTTAGCTTTTGGACTCTCACTTGCTGAGGTGTTCCTGCAAGTATCTCTGTAGATCTTAGGAAGCTATTTCTTGATTTAAGGTGTTGGCATGCTGGCTGATATCTGAACAGAGGATGGATCAGAGATATCACAGCCTTGCTCCTTTCATTACAGGCTTCTACTTTCCAACAGATGTCAGGTAGTGCAATACTGGCTAAACAGTGTAATTTCTCCAGCGGTGTAGGGCGTAGACATCCTGTGATAATGCGGCATGTCTCATTAAGAGCCACATCCACTGTTTTAATGTAGTGAGACATATTCCACACTGGGCATGTGTATTCAGCAGCAAAGCACAAGGGCCAATGTCTTCATTGTGTGAGGTTGTGGTTCCCAGGTTGTGCCAGTCAGCTTTCGTATGATGTTATTTCTAGCACCTGCTTTTTGTTTGATAGTTAAGCAGTTCGTCTTATAAGTCAGAACTCAGTCCAGAGTGACTCCCAGGTATTTTAATGTGCTGAAATGGTCCAGTGGGATTCCTTTCCAGAGCTCAAGATGCTTGTCTGTTCTTAAGATGAAAAGCACATGTCTGCGTTTTAGATAAATTAGGAATCAGCTGGTTTTCCCTATAGGCAGTAAGATCACCTAGAGCTTTAGGGAGCTTCTGTTCAGCCATTTCAATGCTCCCTGCTTGAGTGGTGATGGCACAATCACATGATTATTTGTGAAAATGTTGATGGAGCAAGCACACTCCCCTGAGGCAGGCCGTTCTTCTGTTTTAGGTGTTTTGTCCTATGATTCTCAGAAATCCTAGCCAATGTACTAGCTGTTAGGATTTCTGGAAGTTGAAGGCCAAAACATCTGGGGACCCACAGGTTGAGAACCACTGTGCTAGAAGAAGAATGAGAATAATAATAATAATAATAATAATAATAATAATAATAATAACAACAACAACAACAATAACAATAATACCCATCTCTCCTTACGGCTTGAAGTGGGGTACAATACGGTTAAAACATTCACAGCTGCTGAATTTACATCGATCACAAAATCTTCCTTTTCCTTAGCATAGTGTTTCCTTAGCATAGTGTTTTCATAGGTTTTTAGCATAAGGGCTACTCAGAACAAGGAGGATGCATCTACATGTTGGGGTACATGTAATATCCTCTGAAATATCTGTTGTTGCCTCTGTCTGAACAGATGCGTCAGAACCGTCCCTCAAAGATGTTATTGATGCCTCTTATCTCTTTGCTCAAAACACACTACAGCTTCGGCTTTTGGTTGATCTCTCCCATCAGGTCAGCGGCTTTTTGGAGAAAGTATCCTGGGCCTGACCCAGGGCTCTGTCTCTGACCTGCTGTCAAGGCCCAAGCCCTGGCACAAGCTGAGCCTGAAAGGGCGGGAGCCCTTTGTCCGAATGCAGCTCTGGCTGAATGATCCGCACAACATCAACAAGCTGCGGGACATGAAGAAACTGGAGAAAAAAGGTGAGGTAGAGGATCTGCATTCATTCACAGGTCTGCGCTTCCTAAAGCAGGACCCAAGAGTTGGCCTGCATTAGGAAATGGGTTCTCTTTATTGTGCATGACAATGGATTCCTTCACACCAGACCTGGGCACTCTTGTTTCCGTCTCTTCTTCCTCCAGCGTATTTGAAGCGCCGCTATGGACTGATCAGCGCTGGCTCTGACAGTGAGTCCCCCAACGCTAACTCCACCTGCCCCAGCCCCAGCCCCCAGACCCAAGATCTCAGCCTCCTGCAGATTAAGAAGCCAAGGGTCGTCCTGGCTCCCGAAGAGAAGGAGGCCCTGAAAAAGGCTTACCAGTTGGAACCCTACCCTTCGCAACAAACCATTGAGTTGCTGTCTTTCCAGCTGAACCTTAAGACCAACACGGTGATCAACTGGTTCCATAATTACAGGTAATGGATGGGTCAGAGTTGTGGCTGGCCCCTCCCCACTTCCTTTCCATTTTCAGGTTTTCACCAGGATTTTGTTTTGTTAGCATTGTTTATGTTTGTCTGTTTAATTCTGTCTTTTCTCCGAACACTTGGACTGAAGGCAGAACTTGACCAAAAGGTCTTAAAAAACCAGGGAGACTTGTATGGGAAGATAAAGGTTCCTTGGGAAACTTGAACCTAGGTTATTTGTAGATCATAACCAGCACTCTGAATTTTATCTAGAAATAGAACGACACCCTGTGAAGTTGACATAACAAATGACTTGGGTTCTCCTAATTTAGGCCCCATCTACACTGCCATTATAATGCAGATCGAACTGGATTATGTGGCAGTGTTGTTCATTCGTTCAGTCGTCTCCGACTCCTCGTGACCTCATGGACCAGCCTACGCCAGAGCTCCCTGTCGGCCGTTACCACCCCCAGCTCCCTCAAGGTCAGTCCAGTCACTTCAAGGATGCCATCCATCCATCTTGCCCTTGGTCGGCCCCTCTTCCTTTTGCCTTCCACTTTCCCCAGCATAATTGTCTTCTCTAGGCTTTCCTGTCTCCTCATGATGTGGCCAAAGTACTTCAGCTTTGTCTCTAGTATCTTTCCCTCCAGTGAGCAGTCGGGCTTTATTTCCTGGAGGATGGACTGGTTGGATCTTCTCGCAGTCCAAGGCACTCTCAGCACTTTCCTCCAACACCACAGCTCAAAAGCATCGATCTTCCTCCGCTCAGCCTTCCCTAAGGTCCAGCTCTCACATCCGTAGGTGACTACAGGGAAGACCATGGCTTTGACTAGGCGGATCTTTGTTGCAAGTCTGATGTCTCTACTCTTCACTATTTTATCGAGACTGGACATTGCTCTCCTCCCAAGAAGTAAGCGCCTTCTGATTTCCTGGCTACAGTCTGCATCTGCAGTAATCTTTGCACCTAGAAATACAAAGTCTGTCACGGCCTCCACGGTTTCTCCCTCTATTTTCCAGTTGTCAATCATTCTTGTTGCCATAATCTTGGTTTTTTTGACATTTAGCTGCAACCCGGCTTTTGCGCTTTCTTCTTTCACCTTGATTAGAAGGCTCCTCAGCTCCTCCTCGCTTTCGGCCATCAGAGTGGTGTCATCTGCATATCTGAGGTTGTTAATGTTTCTTCCAGCAATTTTCACCCCAGCTTTGCATTCATCCAGCCCCGCACATCGCATGATGTGTTCTGCATACAGGTTAAAAAGGTTGGGTGAGAGGATGCAGCCTTGCCGTACACCTTTCCCAATCTTGAACCAGTCTGTTGTTCCGTGGTCAGTTCTGACTGTTGCTACTTGGTCCTTGTACAGATTCCTCAGGAGAGAGACAAGGTGGCTTGGGATGCCCATCCCACCAAGAACTTGCCACAATTTATTATGATCCACACAGTCAAAGGCTTTAGAATAGTCAATGAAGCAGAAGTAGATGTTTTTCTGAAACTCCCTGCCTTTCTCCATTATCCAGCGGATATTGGCAATCTGGTCTCTCGTTCCTCTGCCTTTTCTAAACCCAGCTTGAACATCTGGCAACTCTCGCTCCATGTATTGCTGGAGTCTTCCTTGCAGGATCTTGAGCATTACCTTACTGGCATGAGAAATAAGGGCCACTGTACGGAAGTTGGAGCAGTCTTTCGCATTTCCCTTTTTTGGTATGGGGATATAAGTTGATTTTTTCCAGTCTGATGGCCATTCTTGTGGCAGTGTACATTCATATAATCCATCTACACTGCCATATGATCCCTTTTATGATGCCAGATTATCTGCTTTGGATTATATGGCAGCGTAGACTCATATAATCCAGTTCAAATCAGATAATTTGGGATCGGAAGCTGGATTATATGGCAGTGTAGATCCAGCCTGAGAGAGATTGATCTATGCCTGTATAAGAAGTTCAGTAGCAGAGGTTGAAACAAATATCTTTAGTGTTCTGTCCTCTAGATCATTGCTCCTTAAACTGTGGATCCTGACCCCAAATGAGGTCCTCTTAGCTCAATGTTGGTGTTGTGAAAAAATTGGCAGCAGGAAAAGTTTTCTGAATGCCACTCATTTACACAAAAATCAGTTAGGAACATAATGCTGGGTTTACAGTAGACATTTGGATTCAGGGGAAACCTTGTCCTGTTTCGTGTCCTGGCTTTCGTTGGGGGACCCAATCCATTTTTTGTACACCTCCAGAAATTGAGAGGGTTGTTTTTGGTTCTTTAGTTTCAGGGCCCAAAAATTGGACCATTGTGGGTGGGGGGGGCTTCCCACCCACTGGTTCCCCTTCCTGGGGTGAGTTCTTCTTATCTGGCACCTGCTGTTTCTACTCTAGAGTAAGAGATGCTCGGCTGTAAGCACTGGCAGGTGCGTGTCTTCCAGGCCTGCCTGCATGTCCTGCCACACATGCACTCTCCTTAGAAAGAGAGTGCATGTGTTGCTGGGCGTGCAGACAGGCCTAGAAAGCGTACACACCTGCCAGTGCCTACAGCTGAGTGCCTCTTACTCTAGAGTAAGGGGCGCTCAACTGCAGGCGCACACTGGGCCTGCCTGCACTTCCTGCCCCACATGCCCCATCATACTCTCAGTGTGTGTGTGTGTGTGGTGGGGCATGCAGGCAGGCCCAGGGAGTGCCTGCAGCCATTATCTGGGACTGCCTGCCTGCATGCACACACTCTTTCCAAGGCAAAGAGGCAAGTTCAGAAGCACACGAAAGCAAGCTTTTGTGTTGAGCAGATTTTCGTGTGGGAAGGGGGCTTCCTGTTTCATACTTCCGAATAAATGGAAGACACAAAAGAAATGGTAGAAATGGTAGGAACAAATTTTGCGCACATATCTAGTTTACAGAGGAATCGGCAGAATATGCTTCAGCTATGCTCCAGGAAACTCAGACTGTTGAGCAAGCCTTGCAAAAGCTGATTTATTATCAGTAAATGTTTGATTTTATACTTATTTTATACACCTATATACCTGGGGTCATGTAAACATTTCTCAGGCGGTAAGGAATTGTGAGTGGAAAAAGCTAAAGAAGCCCTGCTCTTGATCACACTGAGTGACTTTCTTGCCAATGTTTTGGAATCTGTTTGAGTTAGCTGCACTTGCTCACTTTTTCTTTGCCAGGTCCCGAATGCGCCGGGAGATGCTGCTGGAAGGGGCGCAGGACGACATGGATCTGGAGCAGAGCGCAACCCCAGGAGGCAGCCTTCTGAAGGGTCCCGAGCCCCCATGTCCTGCCTCCGAAGGCGAGTCCCGGAAACCCACTTTCAGAGATGCGGAGTGCCAAGGAGAGAGCAAGTCGGTGGTCCAAATCAAGGAGGAGCAGCCAGAGGTGGGTGAAAAGGATAACTGTTCAAGTCCCCATGAGCCTTGTGGCTCCGATGGGGAAATGGAGCCTGGGCCCAGTCTTAAAGAAGAGCAGGTGGAGGCGGCATGGACAGAAGATCTGGAGGGGCCTAGTCTCATCTGGGGCAAAACACACATATCCAGGCCTGCCGGTTATTCCTCTGTGCATAACCCTATGGAGTCCGGTGCTGGCAAGCAGCTTGACTCAGACCCGCTGAGCTTTAAGTCATCTTCAGAGTCTTCCCGGGGCAGCTTAGAGGGGTCCCTGAACTCCCTGTCTGCGGCCTCTTCCCCTGGCCTCCTGATGTCCATCTCTCCCATCCCCTCCGCCTCAGCTCCTCTCTCCCCGTTGTCCCTAAGCGCCACTGCCAAAGCACAGAGTGAGAGCCTTCCCACCGGAACAGGCGCCGCACCCCCCAACACCAAAGCAAGTACAAACATCCAGCGACGGCATGAGAAGATGGCCAACCTCAACAGCATCATCCATCGGCTGGAGAGGGCAGCCAACCGCGAGGAGACCCTAGAGTGGGAATTTTGAGAGGTAAAAAAGATGTTAAGAAACCACACAAACACACAAGCACTCACATTTTGACCCTAAACTCAGCGGAACAGGCTGACGAAGCAGGGAGTCCAGTGTATATTGAAATAGATCTCTATAAATATATATATATACACACACACACATATATATTTTATTAGTTTCTTCACATACTAAGGAGGAGACAAATCATCTCCATTTTTGTTGAAGGAAAGTGATCCGTCGCTACCCTGTTGCTCCTTTTTTCTTAGTGGCTGATGGGAAGATGAAATGGACTTCATTTTTTGGTTTAAATGTGAAAACAAACGTTTTAAAAAAACTGGGAACACTTTTAGAAGAAAAAAAATATTAAAATAATATTTATAGACCTCTTTTAGATATTTTAATAAAAGGAAACTTTGGAATTTATTAACAGCTCAAGCTGCTTTGATATTAAAAGATAGCTATAAACTGTATCAGTTGTGTCATTAAATGTCCACTGAAAGTCTTGTAGTTTGCCACTGGATGAGATTAAAAAAAATTAAAATTCAAAGATATAACCCAGGCTCCTTGATCAAAGCCATTGAGAAGCACTATGAGACTGACCAAATTTTTGCTAAACTTGATCGCCCGAGGGGTGCCTTGCTCTCTCCTCGGTTTGTCTCTAAGACATCGCATTCATAAAACTTTTGCAGAGACTTGTCTTACAGTCCATGAAGACTCTAAATCGGGAAGCTGCGATGCCATCCTGCGTCCGTCATTTAGTTCTGGTGGTATGTTTTGAGAGCTTTGTTTTGAATATAACACAGGGAAAACAAAGTGTTGTGTGCTGTTGTATATGTTGTAGAAATATGTTTGCAATAGCCTTCCTAAACAAGATGTAGCATGGTTTCAGAAGTGACTCCTTAGTCCTGATGCTTCCTGCAGCTTAGTGGCCCGCCAGAAACAGAGGACACATCGAGAACGTCGACACAGAAGGAACTGACAGCCGTTGGAAGTGAGGATTTTCTGCCCACTTTTAGGAAAAAAAACATACACACCCTCTCAGAAGTGCGGCGTCTTTTTGTTGCAAAAGTTGTATTTGGCAGCTTGCAAAGTCTGTGATGTGTTTGCTTTTGACAGGGACAGACTTTAATGATAAACTATGAGAAACCTACAAAAGTTTACGTTGTCTGTGCGTGTGTCTGTACACGTGTGCACATGGAAATTGCCGTCTTTTTCTCAGTTCAGCATCTTGTTTGTTGGATGGGAAAAAACCATTGGAAGTATTGGCCAATTTGAGCACTAAAATGTTGAGAGGGAAAATGTCTCATGCATCATTCCTCCCCATCCCACCCCCTTAAATCATCAATTCAATCTGGAACCCCACTTGTACATGGATTTACCCATGAAGCTCTTGCATGTATGGGCAGCCTTGATTTATTTCATGGGAGGGCAGAATTCCTACTGTGCAAAGAAGCAAGACTGATGGATCTGGGACCACATTCAGTCTACCATTTATGTTAAGGTGCTGTCAGATTGGGGCAAAAACTTTTTTTTAAAAAAAAGAACAACAACAACAACAATAATAATAATAATAATAATAATAATAATATTTATTTATATTCCACTCTATCTCCCCGAGGGTACTCAGAGCAGATTACAGAACACATATATGGCAAATATGCAATGCTGTTATACAATTAACAAAGACAGACAGTAGACAAACAGAGGTAAAGGCTTCCCATCTTTTTCCATCTCCGGCATCTGGGGGCTGTGTTCAACTCTGGCTATGGGGAGGTGCTGTTGTTCCATTTTCCATGCTGAGGAGCTTCTTGTCCATGGGTGCCTTCTTGATCAAACTGCCAGCATGTCTTCATGGGTGCCTTCTTACCTCCCTGCCAAAGTGGTACCTATTGAACTACTCACATTACTGTTTTCTAACTGCTAAGTAAGCAGAAACTAGGGCTGACAGCAGAAGTTTGCCCTGATCTGCGGCTTGAACTGCCAACCTTCTGGTTGGCAAGATTTTCTGCAGCTGGCGGTTTAACCCGCTGTGCTCACCACAGCCCCCTTAGCAATCACCAAGGTTGTTCATGGCTCCCATCACCACTCTTTGACAAGGAATTGAGTTTCCTGAAAATGATCACTTTCATTACAATCATCCTTCCTTGGATTATCCTTAATTTGGAAAGAAGCATGGAATCTATTCCGTGGGTGGTTTGGTCTGCTGAAGGACCATCGACCAGATTCAAAGATAGTCAAGAGTAGTTCAAGCCACATTTTTGAGAGGGGATTTTATTAGCTAGAAAGGCACTTGGTGGATGCAGGTGATTTATTACAGAGCTTGCAGTCCACAGTAAACCACCCCAGAGGCCCAGAAAGTCCCCAGCTATACCTGCATTCTTTGCCAGGCAGCACGTCTCAGACAGTTAAACATTTACCCAATTGCTCTGGAAACTGTTAGAATCTAGAAGTCAAGCACCCAGAGTAAAATCCCTACTGTGGCTAAAAAAACAGCAGCTAAAATCTTATAATCAGATCCTGGAGGAGGGTCCAGTGCTGTTCTTTCAATATGATACATTCCAGTACTTTCTTTGTTTGAATTTTGGTTGACCTACTGAGGAATTTTCTAGAACTCTTCACCCATCTCTTTTGCCCATTCCTCACGCCAGAGCTTGAAATAATTTAAAAACCAAAAGTCACTTTAACAAGTAGTAACAGAACAGAAGGTATATTGGCAGATCCCCCTCCCCATAACATAATAATAATATACTTTACTTATATTCTGCTCTATCTCCCCAAGGAGACTCAGGGCCGATTACAGAACACATATATGGCAAACATTCAATGCCGTTATACCATTAACAAGAATAGACAATACATAGACAGAGGTAAAGACTTTTCCCATCTTTTTCCATTTCCGGCATCTGGAGGCTGGAAACTCTGGCCACAGGGGGCAGGGTGCTGTCGCTCCATCTTTCACATGCCAAGGAGCTTTTGTTGTCCTTAGACGTCCTCCCGATGTCCTTATGGTGCCTTTATTACCTCCCCACTTAAAGCGGTATCTATTTATCTACTCACATTTCTGTTTTCAATCTGCTAGGTGAACAGAAGCTGGGGCTGATGGTTGGGTGTTCATCCTGACCCGGGCTTGAACTGACAACCTTTCGATCAGCAGGATTTCCTGCAGCTTAGCAGTTTAACCCACTGTGCTAAGTCCGGCTTCTATCATGCCTTCCAATGTGTCTTGGTTTTTTAAGAACAGCTCCCATTACTCCCCTGCTGCCCCACTTTCTCAGCTGCTTATCAGATGCCCCGGTTTCTCTGTCTTCCATTATTCCTACTGCTTTCCTTGTCCTAAGTTTATTTCAGGTGCTACAAATGGACTTAACAGTGCAGTAGTTTGTACTCAAGTTAACTCAGCAGAAGGCAAAGGAAAGGGCAGAATCAGTACGTAGGTGCTAGGTTTTCTCTGCTTAAAATCGTATTGTGTCTGCTTCTTTAATTACTTTCCCCCTCCATTTATTCATTTTTTACCATGTTTGCCTCTTGTTGCCTGTCTGCATCCTCTATACATTCCATTTCCATCTGTGAAATGTCAGAGCTGATGCAGTAGTACCTCATCCAGTCTCTTTGGTTTCCTAAAAGGCCAGAAAATATCACTCGCCCAGTTGCCATTTGAGTAAATGCGGATTTTGTCCACCACTTTTGTAGCTTGTGCACACTTGAAAGAAACAGAAAGCGAAGTTGGATTTCCCGATTTTTCCTGTTGACATGCTAGAGATGAGCTTTAGTGGAGCAGGATTTTGGAACTAAGCACTTAGGTATGATCTTTTGAATCCGGAGAGAAATCTTGTTGTACTCAAAGCGGATGGGAATGTGTGTCAGTCACCTTTTCTTAGGTTAATGTACTGTACTTTAAAAAGTTTCTATGAGATTGATTGAACTTTGTTAAACATTTAAGAAAAAAGGGCCACAAGTTGTGTAAAAGAGCCACTAAAAAGGAAAATACAGACATTGTATAACAACTTGGCTTGATGTCTCAGTTTCTTGAGTTCTGCTTGTTGACTTCAGGATGGGTATCTGCTTACATCTGCTTATCTCATACTTTATGTAATTGATACGCTGCTCTAATGTGACATTATATAAAGAGTAATTTTGCCTTGGAGAAACTGGAACAGTTCAGGGGGAAAAAACCCTTCATTATAAAACATTTCTGTCTGGTTTTAGAAAGGAAGTAGGATCAGTCTGATTTGCAACCAGAGGGAAGGCAACCAGAAATTTTCAGGCAAAGCCAGAAGGCCCAGGTGCAAAATGTATTGCCCACTGTTAGGATGCATCAACTTCATCCAATAAAATCGGATGTCATTCCAGATTGTTTTAAGATTGTGCAATTGTATAGAATCACTATCTGTTTCTTTTCGTTTCATTCGTAAGCCCCCTGTTTTTGCACATCTCCCAAAAATGGGTGGCTTCCAAACGGACGTTTTTCACCGTCCAAAAACACAAAAATTTTCAACCCATTGGCCACTATGGGTGGGCTTCCCCAGGCTCCCCTTCCCCTCAGTTTTAGGGCTAGAGGGGTGAAAATTACCACACATGGAGGGCACATCTACCACTTTTTAGCCCACCAAGTTTTATAACGTTTGGGTCACCCCTTCCCCCCCCCCCCCCCCCCATTTTTAGGCTTTTTTCTTTCTTTCTAGAAATAACATCTCCTTAGAAGCAGCAGCAGCAGGTAGGCAGGGCAGGGCACCATTCCTTTGTGCCAAATGTCAAAGGTGCTGCACACACCACACACACAGCACAGCCCAGTGCCCAGCCCCACTATTTCACATCTTCTTTAACTGGCAGCAATGGGGGGGCGGGATTCCGCTCCCCTCCCCCATCATTTTAGGCAATGGCATGGTTTGTTCTTATACCCTTCATTACAACCTGGATTAAAAGCATCAGAGTTACTTAAGATACCATTCCTCCTGTGACGCTTTCTCCTTGGTCTGCAGAGGAGACCTGGATATAAAGAAAAGCCGTAAGATACCTCTACTTCCGTGATGCTTTCACTTCAGTCTGCAGAGGAGACCTGGTTTTCAAGACAGGGTTTAAGATACCACTCCTGTGATGCTCTCCCCTCAGCCTGCAGAGCAGACCTGGGTTTAAAGAAATGCTGTAAGATACTTCTCGTCCTGTGATGCTTTCACCTCAGTTTCCAGAGGAGACCTGGTTTTCAAGACAGGGCTTAAGATACCAGTCCTCCTGTGATGCTTTCCACTCGGTCTGCAGAGGAGAGCTGAGTATAAAGAAAGGCCGTAAGATACTACTCCTCCTGTGATACTCTCTGTCCTTGGTCTGCAGAGGAGACCTGAGTATAAAGAAAGGCCGTAAGATACTACTCCTCCCGTGATGCTTTGCCCTGTCTGCAGAGGAGACCTGGTTTTAAAGACAGGGCTTAAGATACCACTCCTCCTATGAAGCTCTCTCCTCGGTCTGCAGAAGAGACCCGAGTATAAAGAAAGGCCGTAAGATACTACTCCTCCTGTGATGCTTTCACTTCTGTTTCCAGAGGATACCTAGTTTTCAAGACAGGGTTTAAGATACCATTCCTCCTGTGATGCTTTCCACTCGGTCTGCAGAGGAGCTGAGCGGTGGCAGGAGAGGCGAGGCATGCAGCAGGTGAGGCTCTTCTCCTTCGATTGGCGCAACAGGCAGGGCTCTGAGGGAAAGGGCATGAGAGAGTTTTCTGTGGGCTGTGACAGGAAAAGCAGGTGTGTGTACCAACCCGCTCTCCCACTTACTTTTGTGTTGAACTTATTTTATGACGAGGGGAATGTCCTGTTTCGTGCTACGAAAGGAACGAAAGAACGAATGTCCAAATGAAATCGGGTTTCGTGTGCAACTCTAGAATGTTTATTTACTTGTTACATTTCTATACACCACATTGTGCATGGAACCCAGGCACGGTTTGCATGTTGATCCTCACAAATGCCCTGTGAGGTAGGCTGGGTCAGGAGCTGGAAGGCATTCTACAACAGAGTGACAGCGATAAACACTGAAGGATGGTGCAAACAACCTTGGGAAGACTACAACTCCTGGAGTCTCACCAAATCATGCCCAGGTCACTTGTGTCTTTTGGTGGCAGGAAAGAAGGAAGTAATTCTGGATCAGTCCAAACACAGCCTGCAGTTTTTCTCTGGAATTGAAAATGTTCCTGAAAGAGCAACATACACACTCGCCCAGCTTGCTATGCACATGCTGGCAAAAGTAAATCCAACCACATGTTTCACTTTATGTGAACAATTGGGAGAGAACATTGATATGTTGTGTTTCAGTGTTTGAATGGACCTTTGTAACTCTGCCACACAAGAAGAAATGAACCATCCATGGCTGCTTAATTAGAAATCACTCAGAATGTTGGAGCTTGGGTTAGAAATATAAGCCTGGAAATCTAAATATTGCTAGTAAAAAGGAGAGGCCAACTGTTCTGACTCAGCTGTTTATCTACACAAACTATATAAACGGCATTCAACTTGTTTTCAAAAAGCCAGAGAACCAAAAAAGAGGCCGGGATATCTAAAAAGTACCTGAACTCACCAGCACAACGCTTTCAAGTGAAATTACCCAACTGGTGTACTATGAATGTTTTTCTCACAATTTTCAAAGCTCCCTTTGAAAGACCTTTTAAGGGCCCTTCCACAAAGCCATATAACCCAGAATATCAAGGCAGAAAATCCCACAATATCTGCTTTGAACTAGTTTGTCTGAGTCCACACTGACATATATTCCAGTTCAAAACAGAAAATGTGAGATTTTATTCAGCTGTGTGGAAGGGGCCTAAGACAGTTTTAGAGGCATTTCAACAGGAACATTTTAAATTCTGGACCACTCTAAAATCAATCCTTTCTTTAAAAACAGCACAATGCAATAAATAACCAGATAAGCCATTTTCTTCCAACATTCAAAGGGATATTGTAGTACTTTTGAGACTAACTGGGAAGAAGCAGAGGGTAGATGAAACTTTTCATTTACAAACGTCTTATTCCCGGTTAGTTTCAAAGCTTTCCAAGTTCACTGCCATCTTCATCCAGCAAAGATGGTGCAGAACTCATGAAAGGGCACCCCGGACTGCTTGTTAGCAATGCTACAGAGAAGATGAGTTGCTGCGAGTTTTCTGGGCTGTCCGGCCATGATCCAGAAGCATTCTCTCCTGACGTTTCACCCACATCTCTGGTAGGCATCCTCAAAGGTTGTGAGGTCTGCTGGAAACTAGGCAAGTGGGGTTTATATAAAGGTAAAGGTTTCCCCTTGACATTAAGTCTAGTCAAGTCCGACTCTGAGGGTGGTGCTCATATCCATTTCTAGGATGAAGAGCCGACGTTGTCCGTTGACGCCTCCTAGGTAATGTAACCGGCATGACTGCATGGAACACCATTACTTTCCCGCCAAAGCGGTACCTATTGTTCTACTCACATTTGCATGTTTTTGAACTGCTAGGTTGGCAGAAGTTGGGGCAAACAATGAGCACTCACCCCATCCCATGGATTCGAACTGCCAACCTTCCAGTCAGCAAGTTCTGCAGTTTAGCGATTTAACCCAGTGTGTAACTGCGGCCTTTGTATACATTCCACAGATATAAATCTCACTTGCTTAGTTTCCAACAGACCTCACAACCTCTGAGGATGCCCACCATAAATGTGGGCAAAATGTCAGGAGAGAATGCTTCTGGAACATGGCCAGACATGCTGGAAAACTCAGTAACCCAGTGATTCTGGCCATGAAAGCCTTTGACAATGCATTCTACAGTTTTCACCAGGAAGGATGTGCAGATTTCACCTCCACCCTCTTGAAAAAGAGGGCCAAGTGGTGACAGGAATAAAGACAATAAAAGAAGGCAATAAAAGTTCAGTTCTCCATTGTGGCCACAAGTCATCCAATGTTTTTCTTTGCAATCTGGGCCTTCCCATGCTATCGTTCCTCCTCTGTGGTTTTCTCTCCCCACAGCCATGCCCAACTTGGACAAGTCCTCCCCTGCTTTCCTTGCACAGGAAAGGATTGATCTGCTGTGCTTCCTTCCCCATGCCCAGAAAAAGTCTCCCTTCCATGGCTGCTTCCCAGCTGGGTTTTGCCTTTTGTGCTGTTGGAGGGCTGGGTGAGCAGAAATCAGAAACCAAGACACTTCTGGTGTGTATTGGTTCTCAGAAGAAGACAAAAGTTGATGGCCAATCAATCTTCTTCTCTTCTATTTTATCCCCAGAACACCCCTGCGAGGTAGATCAGAAAGACAGAGCGAGACAGAGAGTTACTCAATGATGATTAATTCAGATTTGAGCCTTGGCTTCTGCAGCTCCCAGTGATGACAAACAGAACAGCACCAAGCATTTTGCAAGGAGGTAGGCTGAAAGCAGAGCTCGCTAGCCTGCTGTTGTGTCCTTGAGGCAGATCCCTTTTTCTCACTTAGTTCCCCTCCTGTAAAGTGGGAACAGTCGCTATGGCTCTACCTCCCAGGCTTCTTGAAAGAGCACGGGGAAGGTTCTTGACATATTATAGGGTACATAGGAAGATGAGGTTCTAGAGAAAGGAAGGAAATTGTAGTCGTGGTTTTTGCAAAGTGAGAGTTTTCAGCAGCCACAAAAAAATGGCTCTACAGTGGGCATGGGCAAACCTTGACCCTCCAAGTGGCTGAGGGGGAAAATAAAAGGGCCTGAGGCTAGGAGTTGTGGGAGTTGAAGTCCAAAACACCTGGAGGGTCAAGGTTTGCCTATGTCTGCTCTACAACATGTCTGCTCCTGGTGTATCTCAACCATGGTTGAACTGCCTCCTTGAATGCTATAGCACCTCACCAACACTGACCCCGACTCAGGATTTGGCTTTGGTTTTTCAGTTCATGCTTTGCTTGTGATTGTCCTGAAAGGCAGGTCCTCTTTCTTTCTAACTAGCTGAAGGCCCCTCATTATAATGTAAATGGTGGCATTTTCCAGGAGATATTTCTGATTGAGGAAGTCTCCCAGCGAACACTAACTAAGAGGCACTGGCTCGATTCTTTAAGCTGACAGACAGGAAGGGATGAGCTGGTACCTGTGGCAGCTTTTCTCAAGAACTGAACAATATGCATTGTCATTAGAAGGTAGGTAGGTAGGAAGCCAGGGTTTCCAACTGCTGAGGCTTAGTCACAGAGGCTGGAGACCGCCTGGCTTAGGCTAGGGGCACACTTAGAGACTGGTGCCCTTTTGCCCCTCCAGCCAGACCCGCCGCAGTTCCAGGATCTCCTTGCCATACCAGTTATGGAGTTTGGAGAAACAGGCCACACTTGGACACACTGGGCCATCCAAGCCGGGGCCGTTGGTGCCCCCTGAATGGCCTGAGAGGGCCCGTCTCCGAGGTGGCAAAGGAGGTGGCTTGAGCCCCCCATCATGGCTGCCCTCCCCGCAAGTCCTTGTACCCCAGGGTTCAGTGGAGGTATATCTTGCCGGCAGACTGGCCAAGCCTTCAGAATTATTCCAGAGTGCGCAGCCATTTTCTTTGGCCGGCACACAAAGTGGAATCGTAGGCTTCTCCTGCACTGCCAGTTCCAAGTTGGGCGCTGTCTGGTTCTTTCGGCAAAGAGGTCCCCGCCTCTGGACCCGGTGCCCGGTGGAGAGATCCCTGCGCATCTCCTCGAGCTGCTTCTCCAGCTCCCTCACCACTAGGCGCAGATAGCCAAAGCTGGCCCTTGAGAGGGCCTTGACCCAGTCCTCCATGGCAGCTTGGCTCTCGGCAGCCAAGACATAGGTGCGGGACTTGGCGCCCTCAAAGCGGATGGCAAAAGCAAACTCCTCACTGGCCTCGCACAGCTCCACCGTGCAGCCTTCCAGGATGATGACCCCCACGGGCTCCCGGCTCTCCCGCTCCTCAAAATAGAAGAGCATGTTTCCCTTCAGCACAAACCAGCGGCGGTGGTAGGCTGTGTTGCGCTCCCCTTTCTTGTAGAGGACGCCGGCGTGGTCCGTGGGCGAGTCACAGGTGGCATAGAAGGTCAAGCTCCTCTCGTTCAGCTTCATGTTGGCCTGTGCCTCAACATTTAAAACAGAGAGAAGGAAAAAAGAGCAAGGCATCATAAGTTCTCAAAGCCATCCTGAACTAACCGAAATCTGGTCTTCTGCACCAGATGGGAGGTGTTGAATTTCCTCAGTAAATCTCAGAAAAATTATCCCCTGGCTTTGCTTCCATAGCACCCGCCTCCCAGAACTCTTCATAAGGCTTGCCAGTGTCAAGGGAAAACAGATCTATCTCTCCCAGCCCTCCACCAACTTTGGCACCTCCGCAGCATCAGTCTGAAGGTAAGCTTCCCACTCCTACAGACATCTGGGAGCACAAGTCCCATTGTCCGGAGCCTTCAGTCCCC
Source organism: Anolis sagrei (assembly GCF_037176765.1). Lineage (NCBI taxonomy): Eukaryota > Metazoa > Chordata > Lepidosauria > Squamata > Anolidae > Anolis > Anolis sagrei. The sequence continues at coordinate 30,936,638 of NC_090034.1, read as the reverse complement.
AAGGCTGACTTGAATCCATTTTAGATAGAAGAGATTCTGCTGTGCCTACACTACAGAATTAATGTAGTTTGGCATTGGTTTAACAGACATGGCTCAATACCACAGAGTCTTCAAAGTTGCAGTTTTCAAGACTTTTAATTTTCTCTACCCAAGAGTGCCGGTGCCTGGCCAGACTACAACTCCAAGGATTCTGTGGCATTAAGCCATGACAGGTAAGGTAGGATCAATCTACATTCATTTTATAGTAGGGATGCCACCCTTTCGCTGTAATATAAGAACAGAGAAGAATGAGGAAGAAAAAAAGAAAGAAAGTAATGCCTCCATTGGGCATCTGCATAGTATAACTTGATGTTATACAGCACCTTCAGTCTTTTCAATATGTGGTTTTTTACTTTGTTAGACTAGCCAGGGTTTTGTCTTCTTTCCTTGTTGTGTCCAGAATGAAAGAAGAGAAGAATGCCAGCCTCTGAAAGAACTGTCTGCCATTGCTTGTGTTTGGATTTCCAAAAGTTGGCAGCAAAGTTTTTTGGCTATGGGGTCCTCGCTGTTTTGAACCACTCCAGCATGAGAGGATGAGAAAGTCTTGCCAGGGAAAATCTAGGCCATTGGGAAGAGGGGGCCTTAGAGCCGGGCAACTGGCACCAATCCACAGTAGAATTCACAGATCACTGGAACCGGAAACTTTGGTCCCATCTGTGTTGGGCAACAGCTCCTATCAGTGCCTCTACACTGTAGAATGAATGCATTGGCGTCACTTTAACTGCTAGGACTTAATGCTATGCAATCCTAGGATTTGGAGTTTCACAAGGGCTTGAGTCTTCTCTGGGTAAGAGTACTAGTGCCTCACCAAATTGCAGCTCCCAGAATGGCATCACCTTGAGTCATGGCAGTTCAATTGGTGCCAAACTACATTCATTCTACAATACAGATGCAGCCCCAGTGAGGCAGCAGCAGCATGATGGGAACTGCCATGGCCTCCCAAATTCTTTTTTTCTTTTCATCCAAAATACCCAGTGGCTTTAATCTTCATTGTTGCAATATATACAAATGTACAATCAGGATACGCAGATCCACTTTTAGGCTTGTCCTTACAAATGATCAGATCCTCAGCTAGTCACATACAGAATACACAGATATTCACAATGAGTCATGCAGGAGAGAGAAAGATGGAACCTTTCATCCTCCTTAAATAGCCAGGTGCTGACACATCATCAGTGAGAGATACTGGCCTCCCAAATTCTTCCAGGCCTTGACATGTAGGACACATTTGGCCCACAAAGCAACCACTCACGCTCATGGGGCAGTGACCGCTTCATGACACAGGAGAGGAAAATTTATCTAGCCAGTGACTCCTGTTCACCGGGTCATCAAAAGGGAAACAAGGAAAAAATCAGCCCGTTCACTTCCTCTGTACTAACCTCAGCAAACTGTTTTCTTAAAGGAAGGAATAAAACATAAACAAGAATTGCTTTGGTCACTTTAAGGGGTAAAGTGATCACCCAGGCCATTTGAGACAGAAGAATCCTGCCCTCTTCATTCTCAATCAGGGACCTCTTGCTCAAGGCTCTGTTCAAGCTCCCATTGTTTTCGGGAGGCCGACTTTGTTTACCAATCCTTGGAAGCAAAGACGAGCACCTGGCTGCCTGGGCTCAGGCAGACAGATCCCTTGAGCTAGCTCAAGCTGTGTGCCCTCTGGACTGTTTCAAAATACTAAGGCTGGATCTACACTGCCCTATATCCCAGTATCTGATCCCAGATTATCCGGTACTGAAGACTTATATAATCCAGTTTAAAGCAGGTAATCTGGGATCAGATCCTGGGATACAGGGCAGCATAGATCCAGCCTTAGGGTGCCTCAACACTATTTATTTATTTATTTATTTATTTATTCATTTACTATATTTATACCCCGCTCTTCTCACCCCAAAGGGGGGTTGGAGCAGCTTACAGATTATGGCAAAATTCAATGCTGCATTATGCATACAAATAAACATATATAACATCTGTAATGATAAAAACAATTATAACATATAAATACAATTAAACAGATCTAAAACATAGTGCCTAGTTTCATAGTCAATATTCAAGCTGCTACACTTAAGTCAAATTCCATATTCCACTACTCCCTGAACGCATGTGTACAAAGTAGGAGGGATGGGGCCAATCTGATGTCACTGGGAAGGGAGTTCCACAGCTGAGGGGCCACCACCGGGAAGGTCTTGTCTCTCGCCCCCACCAGTCGCACTTACAAAGGGGGTGGGACCGAGGGCAGAGACTCCCCAGCAAGAGAGGAGATTCCATCTGAACATTAGGAAGAACTTCCTGACTGTGAGAGCCGTTCAGCAGTGGAACTCTCTGCCCCGGAGTGTGGTGGAGGCTCCTTCTTTGGAAGCTTTTAAGCAGAGGCTGGATGGCCATTTGTCAGGGGTGATTTGAATGCAATTCCTGCTTCTTGGCAGGGGGTTGGACTGGATGGCCCATGAGGTCTCTTCCAACTCTTTGATTCTATGATTCTATGATTCTATCTTAACATTCTAACTGGCTCATAGAGGGAGATACATTTGGACAGGTATGTTGGGCCAGAACCTTAGGGCTTTATAGACTTAAGCAGTGGTTCTTAACCTGTGGGCCACGGACCACCAGTGGGCCGCGAGGACGAAATTCTGGTCTGCGAGCCTCCTTCCTCTTTATTATTTTATTTTATTTCTGCTCCTTTCATGCTACCTGCCGCTCCTTCCCTGTCACTGACCATGGCATATGTTCTGTATCTGAAACTAGAGCTGATGTGGTCTATCCAATTTTTTGAACCAGGACCCCAAACCGAATCTAGAGTTGACCAAAAACTTATTCGTAACCGTACTGGTACTAATGTTGGAGAGTGGTCCCTGGTCAAAGTGGTCCCTGGTCAAAAAAAGGTTGGGAACCACTGGGCTAAAGCCAGCACTATGAACTGTGCTCATTAGCAGACTGGCAGCCACTGGAGCTGACAGAACAGGAGGAGTTGTGTGCTCCCTGTACACTGCTCCATTGTGGAATCTGGCTGCCACCCACTGGACTACTTGGAACAGTCTTCAAAGGCAGACTCACATAGAGTGCATTGCAGTAGTTTATTCAAGATGTAACAAGAGAGTGGGTCACCGTGGCCAACTCTGGCTTCTTAAGGTAGGTGTGCAAGTGGTGCACAAGTTTTAATTGTGCGAATGCTCCCCTGGACATCGACGAAACCTGGGGTTCCATACTCAGCGATGAATCCAGGAGAGCTCCCAAGCTGCGAAATTGTTGAATCAATGCAGTTTGACCCCACTGCATTTGTCTAGCTTACCTGTCTGGATGTATCTCCCTTTATAAGCCAACTAGAGCTTTAAGATTTGCTGGGGAGGCCTTGCTCTCATTCCCACCCCCTTTGCAAGTGTGATTGGTAGGGATGAGAGACAGGGCCTTCTCAGTGGTGGCCCCTCAGCTGTGGAACTCCCTCCCCAGTGAAATCAGGCGAACTCCATCCCTCCTGGTTTTCAGGAAAAGCTAAAGACCTGGCTTTTCACACAGGCATTTGAAGAATAGAATAATACAGAATTTGACTTCAACAGCTTGAATAATGACTATGGAAAATCAATAAGCATGGAAATTAACACTCGGCACTTAGTACATTTTAATCTGTCTTATTGTATTTATGTGATTTAATTGCTCAGATGTTTTACCTTTTTATAGTTGATAGGGTATGTTTTATTGTTATGTCTATGATGTGGCCTTGAATTTTTGCTGGCATTGAATTTTTGCTGGAGCTTGTAATCTACCTTGAGTCCCCTTTGAGGTGAGAAAGCTATGGTATAAATAAGGTTAATTAATTAATTAATTAAGTGCCATAGCTTAATGCAGTGTTTCTCAACCTGGGGGTCTGGACCCCTGGGGGGTCATGAGGGGGGTTTAAGAAGGGCGCCATAGACCATCAGAAAACACAATTTTCTGATGTTCTTAGGAACCCTTTTGGCAGAGAAGGCTGAAAGTCTTTCCGCCTGTCCTCTTCCTTTTTGGTGTTGGTGAACTACAACTCCCAGAATTCAAAAATAGCCCCCAACCCAACTAGTATTCAATGTTGGCCATGTAGGTAGTGTGCCCAGTTTGGTGCAGATCCATTGTGCGCTGGGTTCAGAGTGCACTTTGATTGTAGGTGAACTATAAATCCCAGCAACTACAACTCCCAAATGTCAAGGTCTATTTTTGCCAAATTCTACCCGTGTTCACATTTAGGCATATTGAGTCTTCATGTAGAGTTTGGTCCAGGTCCATTATTGTTTGAGTCCACAGTGCTCTCTGGAGGGAGGTGTACTACATCTCCAAAACTCAAGGTCAATGTCCACCAAACCCTTCCAGTATTTTCTGTTGGTCATGGGCATTCTGTATGCCAAATTTGGTTTAATTCCATTGTTGGGGGAGTTCACAATGGTCTTTGGTTGTAGGTGAACTATAAATTCCAGCAACTACAGCTCCCAAATGTCAAGGTCTATTTTCCCCAAACTCAATCGGTGTTCACATTTTGGCATATTGAGTATTTGTGTCAAGTTTGGTCCAGATCTATCATTGTTTGAGTCCACAGTGCTTTCTGGAGGTAGGTAAACGACATCTCCAAAACTCAAGATCAAAGCCCACCAAACCCTTCCAGTATTTTCTGTTGGTCATGGGAGATGTGTGTGCCAAGTTTGGTTCAGTTCCATTGTTGGTGGAGTTCAGAATGCTCTTTCATTGTAGGTGAACTATAAATCCCAGCAACTACAATTCCCAAATGATAAAATAAATCCCTCCCCCCAACCCCACCAGTATTCAAATTTGAGTGTATTGGGTATTTGTACCAAATGTGGTCCAGTGAATGAAAATACATCCTGCATATCGGATATTTACATTACAATTCAGAACAGTAGCAAAATTAGAGTTATGAAGTCGCAATGAAAATAATGTTATGGTTGGAGGTCATCACAACCTGGGGAACTGTATTAAGGGGTTGCGGCATTAGGAAGGTTGAGAAACACTGGCTTAATGCTATGGAATTGTGGAAGTTGTAGTTTGGGGAGGCACCAGTGCCCTGCCTCGTCTCCCATGATCCCATAGTATTGAGCAGTTAAAACTCAATGTCAAACTGCATTCATTTGACTTTCTGTGAAATGGGAGGCAGGGAGGCATTGCTATTTATTCTGGAATGCCCTTTCCTAGTGCTGGAATCCAAATTGCTTTCTGAGTTGCCTCAGGGGCCTTTTAAAGAGGGAAAGACTCCCCACGCCTTGAACCGCTGTGCCAAGGAGAGCATTTCGGACCTGCGATGCCAGCTGAAATGCCAATTTTCTCTTCGAAGGGCGAGCGGGAGACCTCTCTTTCAAAGGGCCCCTGAGGCAAGAGACATAACCATTTCCTATCAAGAAAATAACATTCCCAAGAATCCTCATTGCCCGCAATATCTTTAGAAGGTGCCCATAATAGTGTTCTCTCCAAAAGACTTAAAGAGGGAAGCCTTCAGGTTTGACAGACAAGAGGGGAGGGTATTGACTCTGGGAATGCCACAATGCAGCCCTACAGAGATTTTCAATGAGGCCACCTGTTCCAAAGTTGAAAGCTCCAAGACAGTCTGTATCTTTCAGAAGCAATACGCAAGATCAGATCTTCTAGCGGCAAAGTCTGGAGCCAGCATGGTGCCGCAGTTTTGAGCATTGGCTTGGAACTTTAGAAGAGCTGGGTTTAAATCCCTGCTCAGCCACCAGTGCCCACCTTTGGCAAGCCACACTCTCTCAGCCTCAAGTGGGGTAGCAATTTGAGGCTTGGACTTTGGGAGCTAATGATGGGTGTAAGGCAGGCATGGGCAAACTTGGGCCTTCCTGCCAAGTGTTTTGGACCTCAACTCCCACAATTCCTAACAGCCTCAGGCCCCTTCCTCGCTTAAGCAGCTGAAGGGGAAAAGGAAGGGGTCTGAGGCTGTTAGGAATTGTGGGAGTTGAAGTCCAAACACCTGGAGGGAGGGCCCAAGTTGGCCTATGCGTGGTGTAAGGGAAGGAACGAAATGAGGCCTCCTTTCTTTTGTTCTCCATCTGCGGCCTGCCAGCTTAACCTACTAACCCAGTAACCTGGAACCCTCAGGCATGTCTCTATAAATTTATATATGGGTGTGTCTCTCTAGGTGTAAATCTCAGCAGACCCATTGCATTTATGGGGCTGTTTACCAGGCTACACATATAAACATGGCTGTATGCCAATGGCGTACCTGGGCCTATATTACACACCAAGATAGGGTCGCAAGAAGTCAGAGTTTCCTTGGAGGCATGCAATCACAAGTTACTTATAGGACTCTTTTCCTTGGCTCTCTCCTTATTGAACTTGGTATGATATTTTATCACAAGTCGAATCTCCCGTCTCCAAAATGCTTGGGTCCAGAAGTGGTTTGGAGCTTGATTACAGATTTTGGAATACCTGTCTTGACATATAAGGACATCATGTGCTATTCTGGGTGTTTCATACTCTGCACTGTGGAATCAATGCAGTTTGACACCAATGCCATTCCCCCAGGCAGGAAGCAGCCAGGCATTGAAGCTGCAAGGCCATTCAATACAAATCAAGCTGGCTACCAGTATTTTAAAAAACCTCTAAAATTAGAGCAACACTCAGAAAACAGAGGAATTCCAGACAGGAGACAATCAGGGCCAGCTAACACCTCCCAACAAAGGATTCCCCCAGGCAGGAAGCAGCCAGGCTTTGAAGCTGCAAGGCCATTCAATGCTAATCAAGGAGGCCAATGGCAACATTCCCACTTGCCTCCAACAGACAAGAGTTCTTTCTTGCACCCTGGATGGACATCATTCCACGGATATATGAACCCCACTTGCCTAGTTTCCAACAGACCTCTGAGGATGCCTGCCATAGATGTGGGCAAAACGACAGGAGAGAATGCTTCTGGAACATGGCCACACAACCTGGAAAACTCACAGTAACCCAAAGTTTGTGCAGTTTAATAAACTTTTCCCTTGTTTTTATAATATAAACAATTAGGAAATGACATTTCTCACCCAGGAACAAACATTGTGTTACAGAGTATTAGGGGTGTTGTAGTTCCGCCAGCTCTTTGGCCTTCTCTGCCCCAAAGTGCTGGTGCCAGGGCAGTTCAAGCGGCATCAAACTGCATTAACTCTACAGTGTGGGTGCGCCCATAGACACTTGATGATACACATCACCTGAAGGTGGTTTTTGCATTCATTTGCTTCAGGAGACACAGTCTGTGGTCATGGAGCCATCCAAATGCCACCCAGGAGACGGGATCCTAGCGGCTGCCCTCCCCCAAGCTTCATCCCCCAGGCCCTAGAAAGGCATCTCCACTGGGGGCCAGCTGGTTCCTGAAATCTGCCCTCCCCCGCTGTTTCTCCTCCTCCTTCCTGTGGCCCCTGCCCATGTGCAGAGCGCCCCACTGCCCCTCCCTCCTCACCTGGGACGCCTCCCGGGAGAGGGACAATGCCCCCCAGCCGCCGGTGCCCTTTCCGCTGCCACCTCCTTTGTCCGCGCTCTGTCGGGGCCGGACCGGCTCCTCCTCCTCCGGCTCCTCCTTCTTTCCTCCCTTCCTTTCTTCCTTTCTTCCTTCCTCCTTTCCTTCTTTCCTCCCCCCCCCTTCTTTCTCGTCCCTTGCCTCTTCCCAGCCCAGGCATGTAGCCAGGGGGGGGGCTCGGGGGGCTTCAGCCCCCCCCGAAATTTTCATGGTGGTTCGCGAAAAGGCCTTATTGGTGCATTATTTAAACCATTATGTTTATTCATATCATGATCTGATCACCATACTCAATATATCCCATATGCATGGGGGTATTGGGGTAATGATACAAAAGGTTTGCTAGGCTAGACCCTCTTTCACTCAGACTCAGCCCCCCCCGAAACTCAGCCCCCCCCCGAAACCCCCCCTGAAAATTTTTTTAGCCCCCCCCCGAAACGAAATCCTGGCTACGGGCCTGTCCCAGCCATAGATAGATATGATGGAGGGAGAGCGGGCTGAGAGAGACAGAGATTATTGGTGTATCATGGAATCCTAGAGTTGGAAGGGACCCCAAGGACCACCCAGGCAAGCCCCACTTCTGTCAGGCAAGGAGACACCACGCAAGCTCTCCAGACAGAGGGCTAGCCAGCCATACATAGAATAGATAGGCTGGAGATAGACAGCATAGAGAGAGAGATGATGGGTGTATCATGGAATCCTAGAGCTGGAAGGGGGCACCGGGGTCATCCAGTCCGACCCCCTTCCGCCAAACAAGAAAACCCCACCCAAACCCTCCCGACAGAGGGCCAGGCAGCCATAGTTAGGATAGATAGAATGGAGAGGGGGAGACTGAGAGAAAGATGATGGGTGTATCATAGAATCCTAGAGCTGGAAGGGGACCCCTGGGAGATACAGTCCAACCCCCTTCTGCCAGGCAAGGAGACCCCCATCCAAGCCCTCCCGACAGAGGGCCAGCTAGCCATAGATAGGATAGATAGGATGGAGATAAAACAGCATGGAGAGAGAGAGATGATGAGTGTATCATGGAATCCTAGAGCTGAAAGGGGGGCCCGGGGCCATCCAGTCCGACCCTCTTCTGCCAAGCAAGGAGATGTCCATCCAAGCCCTCCCAACAGAGGGCCAGCCAACCATAGATAGGATAGATCGTATGGAGAAAGACAGCACAGAGACAGAGATATTATGGGTATATCATAGATTCCTAGAGCTGGAAGGGGCTCCCAGGGCCATCCAGTCCGACCCTCTTCTGCCAAGCAAGAAAACCCCACCCAAGCCCAACAGAGCTCAGGGGAAGATCTCAGGGGCTCACATGTCTTTACACTAATGCACAGAGCATGGGAAATAAACAAGACGAACTCCAACTTTTAGCACAACACCACAAATATGATATCATAGGCATCACTGAAACCTGGTGGGATGACTCCTATCGCTGGAATGTAGACATCGAGCGCTATAACCTCTTTCACAGAAACCGAACAAAGGGGAGAGGAGGCGGAGTAGCTTTATATGTCAAAAACTGTTATGCTGCAGAAGAGATGCAAGAGAGCAATCCGGGAAACCAGCTTGAAAGCATCTGGATAAGAATCAAGGGAACTGGGACTCAAAAAGATGTCGTTGTAGGCATCTACTACAGACGACCAAGCCAGGAGGAAGAACTTGATTAAGTCTTCTGCCAACAGTTGACAAAACAGGCACAGAGAAGAGATGTAGTAGTCATGGGCAATTTCAACTATCCTGATATTTGCTGGAAAACAAACTCAGCCAAGAGTGTACAAGGTCCAACAAATTCCTCGCTTGCCTTGCAGACAATTTCATGGTCCAGAAGGTAGAAGAAGCAACAAGGGGGTTGGCTACTCTTGATCTCATCCTAACAAATGCGGAGGACCTGATCGATGCGGTTGAAGTGGTCGGATCCTTAGGGGCAAGTGACCATGTGCTCCTGCAATTTGAGGTACAAAGGAAGGCCGAAACTAAGACAAGTCAAACCCGCATTTTGGACTTTAGGAGAGCTGATTTCCGAAAAATGAAGGAAACGCTGAGCAGCATTCCGTGGACACAGATACTAAAAGACAAGGGACTTACGGATGGATGGGAATTTCTCAAGAGTGAAATACTCAAGGCACAATTGCAAACTGTGCCAACAAAGAGAAAAAATAGGAGAAGTGCAAAGAAGCCAGAATGGATGTCCAAAGAACTTCTAACTGTGCTAAAACACAAAAGAGACATGCACAAGAAGTGGAAAAAGGGAGAAATCACCAAAGAAGAATTCAAACAAATAGCCAACACCTATAGGGAAAAGGTCCGCAAGGCTAAAGCACAAAACGAGCTCAGGCTTGCCAGGGACATTAAAAACAATAAAAAGGGCTTCTTTTCTTATGTCAGTAGAAAAAGGAAAAACAAGGAGGCGATAGGGCCTCTTCGAGGAGAAGATGGGGCAATGCTGACAGAGGGTAGGGAAAAGGCAGAACTACTTAATGCCTTCTTTGCCTCGCTGTTCTCACAAAAAGAAAGTCATCTTCAACCTCAGCAAGATGGAGTGGATGAGGGATCAGAGGACATCCAACCCCAAATTGGGAAACAAGTCGTCCAGGAATACCTGGCCGCTCTAAATGAGTTCAAGTCCCCAGGGCCAGATCAACTACACCCTAGAGTACTGAAGGAACTAGCGGAAGTCATTTCGGAACCATTGGCAATCGTCTTTGAGAGTTCTTGGAGAACGGGAGAAGTTCCAGCAGACTGGAGGAGGGCCAATGTGGTCTCAATCTTCAAGAAGGGAAAAAAGGATGACCCAAACAATTACCGTCCGGTCAGCCTCACGTCAATACCAGGCAGGATTCTGGAAAAGATTGTTAAGGAAGTGGTCTGCAAACACTTAGAAACAAATGCGGTCATCGCTAATAGTCAGCATGGATTTATCAAAAACAAGTCATGCCAGACTAATCTGATCTCTTTTTTCGATAGTTACAAGCTGGATAGATGCGGGGAATGCCGTGGATGTAGCGTACCTGGATTTCAGGAAGGCCTTCTTTGACAAGGTCCCCCATGACCTTCTGGCAAGGAAACTAGTCCAATGTGGGCTAGGCAAAACTACGGTGAGGTGGATCAGTAATTGGTTAAATGGACGAACCCAGAGGGTGCTCACCAATGCTTCCTCTTCATCCTGGAAAGAAGTGACGAGCGGAGTGCCGCAGGATTCCGTCCTGGGCCTGGTCCTGTTCAACATCTTTATTAATGACTTAGATGAAAGGCTAGAAGGCATGATCATCAAGTTTGCAGACAACACCAAATTGGGAGGGATAGCCAATACTCCAGAGGACAGGAGCAGGATTCAAAACGATCTTGATAGATTAGAGAGATGGGCCAAAACTCACAAAATGAAGTTCAACAGTGACAAATGCAGGATACTCAACTTTGGCAAGAAAAACGAAATGCAAAGATACAGAATGGGAGACAATGCCTGGCTCAAGAGCAGTACATGTGAAAATGATCTTGGAGTCCTCGTGAACAACAAGTTAAACATGAGCCAACAATGTGATGTGGCGGCAAAAAAAGCCAATGGGATTTTGGCCTGCATCAATAGGAGCATAGTGTCTAGATCTAAGGAAGTAATGCTACCCCTCTATTCTGCTTTGGTTAGACCACACCTGGAATATTGTGTCCAATTCTGGGCACCACAATTCAAGAGAGATATTGACAAGCTGGAATGTGTCCAGAGGAGGGCGACTAAAATGATCCAGGGTCTGAAGAACAAGCCCTATGAAGAGCAGCTGAAGGAGCTGGGCATGTTTAGCCTGAAGAAGAGAAGGCTGAGAGGAGATATGATAGCCATGTAGAAATATGTGAGAGAAAGCCACAGGGAGGAGGGAGCAAGCTTGTTTTCTGCTTCCCTGGAGACTAGGACGCGAAACAATGGCTTCAAACTACAAGAAAGGAGATTCCATCTGAACATGAGGAAGAACTTCCTGACTGTGAGAGCCGTTCAGCAGTGGAACTCTCTGCCCTGGAGTGTGGTGGAGGCTGCTTCTTTGGAAGCTTTTAAACAGAGGCTGGATGGCCATCTGTCAGGGGTGATTTGAATGCAATATTCCTGCTTCTTGGCAGGGGGTTGGACTGGATGGCCCATGAGGTCTCTTGGGGGAGATTAAGGAGCCCCCAGTGGCACAATAGTTTAACATTGTGCTGGCAGGACCGACAGGTCGGAGATTTGAATCCGGGGAGAGTGTGGATAAGCTCCCTCTGTCAGCTCCAGCTCCCCATGCGGGGACATGAGAGAAGCCTCCCACAAGGAAGGTAAAACATCAAAACATCCAGGCTTCCCCTGGGCAATGTCCTTGCAGAAGGCCAATTCTCTCACACCAGAAGCGACTCACATGGAGGGGTTGGGGAGGGTGGGAGAGATTGCGAGAGAATATGGAAAGAGATGATGTGTGTATCATGGAATCCTAGAGCAGGAAGGGGCTCCAAGGACTATCCAGATTAACCCCCTTTTGCCAGACAAGGAGACTCCCATTCAGGTTCTCCTGACAGAGGACCAGCCAGCCATGAATAGGAAGAAGAGAGGGGGAGATTGAGAGAGAGGTTGTAGAGGGCGATGATGGGTGTATCATGGATTCCCCGTGCTGGAAGGAACCCCTAGGGTCATCTAGTCCAACCCCCTTCTGCCAGGCAAGGAGGCACCCATCCAAGTCCTCCTGAGAGAGGGCCAGCCAGCCATAAATAGTAAGGAGAGAGGGGGAGATTGAGAGCGAGGATAGAGGGGGAGATGATGGTATATCATGGATTCCTAGAGCTGGAAGGGTCCCCCAGGGCTATCCAGTCCAGCCCCCTTCTGCCAGGCAAGGAGGCACCCATCCAAGTCCTCCTGACAGAGGGCCAGCCAGCCATAAATAGTAAGGAGAGAGGGGGAGATTGAGGATGGAGAGGGAGATGATGGGTATATCATGGATTCCTAGAGCTGAAAGGGGCCCCCAGGGCTATCCAGTCCAGCCCCCTTCTGCCAGACAAGGAGACACCCATTCAAGTCCTCCTGACAGAGGGCCAGTCAGCCATAGATAGGAAGGAGACAGGGAGAGATTGAGGATGGAGAGGGAGATGATGGGTATATTATGGATTCCTAGAGCTGAAAGGGGCCCCCAGGGCTATCCAGTCCAGCCCCCTTCTGCCAGGCAAGGAGACACCTATCCAAGTCTTCCTGACAGAGGGCCAGTCAGCCATAGATAGGAAGGAGAGAGGGGAGATTGAGAGAGAGGATGGAGAGAGAGAGAGAGATAATGGGTATATCATGGATTCCTAGAGCTGGAAAGGGCCCCCAGGGCTATCCAGTCCAGCCCCCTTCTGCCAGGCAAGGAGACACCTATCCAAGTCCTCCTGACAGAGGGCCAGTCAGCCCTAGATAGGAAGGAGAGAGGGGGGGATTGAGAGAGAGGATGGAGAGAGAGATGATGGGTGTATCATGGAATCCTAGAGCTGGAAGGTGGACCCAGGGCCATCCAGTCTGACCCCCTTCTGCCAAGTAAGAAAACCCCACCCAAACCCTCCTAACAGAGGTCCAGGCAGCGATAGATAGGCCGGAGAGAGGGGTAGATTGAGAGAGAGTGATGATGGGTGTGTCATGGGATCCTAGAGCTGGAAGGAGGCCCCAGGGCCATCCAGTCCAATCCCCTTCTACCAGGCAAGGAGACGCCCATTAAAACCCCTCCCGACAGAGGACCAGCCAGCCATAGACAGAATACATAGAATGGAGAGAGGGCGGGATTAAGGAGCCCCCAGTGGCACGATAGTTTAACCTTGTTCCAGCAGGACTGAAGACCGACAGGTTGGAGGTTTGAATCCGGGGGGAGCGTGGATAAGCTCCCTCTGTCAGCTCCAGCTCCCCATGCGGGGACATGAGAGAAGCCTCCCACAAGGAAGGTAAAACAAAACATCCAGGCTTCCCCTGGGCAATGTCCTTGCAGAAGGCCAATTCTCTCGCACCAGAAGCGACTGACACAGGGGAGGGGGGGGGAGAGATTGGGAGATAATATGGAGAGAGATGATGTGTGTATCATGGAATCCTAGAGCTGGAAGGGGCCCCCAGGACTATCCAGTCCAATCCCCTTCTGCCAGGTAAGGAGACACCCATCCAAGTATCCAAGTTCTCCTGACAGAGGACCAGCCAACCATGAATAGGAAGGAGAAAGGGGGAGATTGAGAGAGAGGTTGTAGAGGGCGATGATGGGTGTATCGTGGATTCCCTGTGCTGGAAGGAGCCCCTAGGGTCATCTAGTCCAACCCCCTTCTGCCAGGCAAGGAGACACCCATTCAAGTCCTCCTGAGAGAGGGCCAGCCAGCCATAAATAGTAAGGAGAGAGGGGGAGATTGAGAGAGAGGATAGAGAGGGAGATGATGGTATATCATGGATTCCTAGAGCTGGAAGGGTCCCCCAGGGCTATCCAGTCCAGCCCCCTTGTGCCAGGCAAAGAGACACCCATTCAAGTACTCCTGACAGAGGGCCAGCCAGCCATATATAGGAAGGAGAGAGTGGGAGATTGAGAGAGAGGATGGAGAGAGAGAGAGAGATGATGGGTATATTATGGATTCCTAGAGCTGGAAGGGGCGCCCAGGGCTATTCAGTCCAACACTCTTCTGCCAAGGAAGGAGACACCACCCAAGCCCTCCGAACAGAAGGCCACCCAGCCATTTATAGGATAGAGAGCATGGAGGGTTAAAAGAGAGATTATAGGTATATCATAGAATCCTAGAGTGGGAAGGGAACTCCAGAGTCGCCAAGTATAATCCTCTTCTGCCAGGCAGGGAGGCATCACCCAAGCCCTCCCAACAAAGGAACATCTAGCCATAGATAGGATAGAGAGAGAGAGAGAGATAGGATTGAGAGGGAGATGTTAGGTCTCTCATGGAGTGGGAAGGGGCCCCCAGGGCCATACAGTCCAACCCCCTTCAGCCAAGCAGGGATACACCACCCAAGCCCACCCGACAGAGGGCCACCCAGCCATTGATGGTATAGATAGGATGGAGATAGCCAGATTGAAAGGGGGGATGGAGATAGAGATGATGGGTGTATCTTGGAATCCTAGAGTTGGAAAGGAGCCACTGGGTCATGCAGTCCAACCCCCTTCTGCCAGACGGGGAGTCACCATCCAAGCCCTTCCAACAGAGGGCCAGCCAGCCCCAGATACAGGATAGATAGGATGGAGAGAGAGAGAGAGAGAGAATTGAGAGAAAGGGATGATAGGTATATCATAGTGTTGATGCACAGTGCCACAATATCTCTAGTCTTTTTACTTCCCAATCAAAAACTAAAAATGCGTTTAAAAATACAATATTTTATTCTGCAGAGGAACTAAGGAGTGGTCTACAATCAAGTCAAGTGAGTACCACATTTAACTGTTTCTCAATCATGGGTTTTATAGTCCCAAATTGACACAAACATGCACATGTCCTCAGGAAATCAAAATGTCCCTTTCCCCCTTCTTCCCTGTCTGTAATTTTCCCCTCTCACTTTATCCTTCAACTCAGCACCTCTGTGGGCTCTTCCACACAGCCCTATATCCCAGAATATAAAGGCAGGAAATCCCACCTTATCTGAGTGTGGACTCAGATAACCCAGTTCAAAGCAGATATTGTGGGATTTTCTGCCCTGATATACTGAAATATAGGGATGTCTGGAAGGCCCTATGTCTCTTTCTGTTTCTAAACATCCTTTGTTTCTCTTTCTTCTGTAAACCATTATTGCACACTTTTTCCCCTTCCATCTCTATCGGGTCACTCTGATCTCTACCTCTCACCGAGATGTCTTGTCCTAGCGACGCATAGCAACACTATCTTTTCCCAAATCCCCTTACTCTTTCTCTTTCTCCTTCTTTTAACCCAGGGGCCTTCCACACAGGCCTATATCCCAGAATATCAAGGCAGAAAATCCCACGATATCTGCTTTGAACTGGGTTATCTGAGTCCACGCTCAGATAATGTGGGATTTCCAGCCTTGATATTCTGGGATATGGGGCTGTGTGGAAGAGCCCCCCATTCTTTAATCTATTCTTTGTGAAATTCACTTTACATTTCCTGGTCCCAACAATGGAATCTTCAAGTTGGAGGGGAGCCCTAAAGCCATCCTTTCCAACCCCCTTCTGCCAGACAGGAAGACAACATCCTAACCCTCCTGACAGAGGGCCATCTAGCCCCTGTTGAAAAACTTCCAGAGAAGGAGGGAGACTCCAATGGACTCCAAGGGAACATATTCCACCAAATACTCTTAGATCACTTTCCCATGGACTGTTTTTAAGGCAGGTGTCACCCATCCTATACCTGTGTATTTAATTTTCATTGCCAAAGTATAGCACCATACTTTTCTCCCTTTCAAAATATGTTTGGTTAGTCTTGGCCCAGCTCTCTGATCTTCTTAGGTAATATTGGATCCTGATCCTCTACAGTGTTAGCTATCCCTCTCACTTTAGTGTCACCTGCAAATGTGATAAGCGTGCTGTCAGTTCTGTCATCCAAGTAATTGATAAAGAGATTGAATAGCCCTGGGCCCAGGACAGTGGCATCTCAAAAATCCCTTCCCTCCAGGAGGAAGAGGAGCCATTGGTGAGCAGAACTGAATTTGTTGGAGAGGGATGTTTGTAGATGGCCCATGTTTCACAGGCGTACAATAGAGTTGGAAGGACAATGGCTGTATAAGCAGGCATTGTTACTTCAAAAAATCCTGCAAATTTCTTAGGAAGAAGATGGACAAATGTCAACGTTCTGCAAGAAGCAAAGAGCACCAGTATTGGAGCCATGATCCTCCTCCAAGAATTTCACTGGATCTAATGCCCCATTGTCTGAATGCCCAGAGATCACCATATCCCAAAGCAGTTGCTTCAAGAATGGAAAATGGAATGTCGGTGGACAGCAAAAGATATTTTAAGATGGGCTTAAAGCGAACCTTGCCTTTAAGTGTCTAATGGAGGCCAGCTATTGCCAACAGTGCTGTGGATTTTGAAGAGGCAGAAACAAAGGGAAAAATATGCCAAGAGGAAGAAGGCACCTCAAGCCAGTGCCAAATTTAGGACAAACGTTATGTTATGAGGCCCCTGATGTAGGCTCTGAAGGAGGGAGGCCTGGTAGGCCTACATTGCCTGCTCTGTGGCAGACTCCCATAGACTATCAACTTTATCATTGTGTCTGGAATTGTTCTGAAATAGAATGCTTTTGAATTTAAAAATTGCACCACATAAGCAAAATCCATTGTAAACATTTGGGGGGGGGGGGGAGGAAGATGGGTTCCCCTGGCCAGCGGTGCCTTGTGCTTAACCACACCTAAGCACAATGGTAAATCAGGCACTGCCTCAAGCAAACCCTTATCTGGTCCACCTTCCACCTGGAAATTGAAGACCATGTTGATCCAGAACAAGTCTCTACAGTCATTTGCAGACTCACTGCCAAGACTCTCCCCTTGGAAGAAATTAGACTCATGGGCCACAAGGGATCACATATGACATGGATGCAAGAGGAAACAGATCCAAGTCAGTGTCTCCACCCTAGTGGCCAGTTTTGACAACCTTCCTCATATCTGAATAGGACTGCAATGGTCTCTGGACTAAAAGCTGGCAACATTTTTGCTGCCTTTGAAATCCCAATAACTGGAGGGAGCAAATTTTTCTACCAAGAATATCAGTAATGGCAGGGAACAGGAGCCGAGCCAATAACTAGGCTTGCAGTGCCCCCTGCCGACCACGTTCACAATTTCCTAGCAAAACAAGCAGTTTCTGCTTTTCATCCAGGAATTATTCAGAGCCTCCAAAGCAGGCATGGGCCAACTTGGGCCCACTAGGTGTTTTGGACTTCAACTCCCACAATTCCTAATAGCCTCAGGCCCTTTCCTTTTCCTTTTCTGCTTAAGTGGCTGAGGGAGAAAAGGAAAGGGCATGAGGCTGTTAGGAATCCAAAACACCTGGAAGACCCAAGTTGGCCCAGGCCTGCTCCAAAACAAAGGTGACTTGGAACATCAAATTTAGCAGGACCCCCCCCCCCCCCCCAGCCGCTGTCGTCAGAAAGCATTGCCTGCTTTCATCAGTCCAGCTTTTGGTCCACCACTTTATTGGAAATATCCCCTTTTCTTCCCCTGGCCTGATCGGTGAAGCGGCCGTGCCACCTGCTGGTTACGTGGATGGTTGCCTCAGCCAAACCCAATTATGGCCAATTAAAGCATCCTTGTTTTCAGCTTTCACCCAAGAGCACCTTAGGACAGACAAAGCTGGGCACAGTGAAGTGTTTTTGAGCCGGATTGGTCTTGAGTGGCTATTGAGATCCATTAACCAACAAATGGGAGTAAGTGCAGCGAAATGGAGGTAATTGCTGCATAAACAAGGCCAATATACACAATTACGCCCTACCTGCTAATTCCTATTTTTAACTCCCCTGACGAGATGAGCATTGTGGACAATCGCACTGAGTGACTGTAGATGTACCAGGAAATTGCCCAAGGGTCAGCCAGCGGTCCATCGATGACACGGACACAGATCGCTAGCCTCCAGCTACATTATCAGGCTGGCTCTCCATTAATTTAATTGCTACCTTAAGAAATAGCTCGGTTCCATGTGATACTATATCCACGGGATTCTAAATCAGCCACTTGGGGGTCAAAAGATAACAACACCTAGCATCCGCAGACAGCATTGGAAGCCACAATCCCCAAAAGGCCATTTTTCCAAGGTGGATTAAGACAAAAGCCCAAGATGGCTTTGAGGTGTTCAAGTGGCCAGCAGGTGGCACTCGGGCCCAGCACTTGTCCATTCCTTCTTATTATTAAGAATTGCTGAGAGTTGCATCCGGCTATTATTCGTAATAACAGTCATCTTAACTCTTTTCATTCGGCTTCTTTTATCCATGCTTGGATTGCACAAAAACACTTGGATTATGCAACATGTTGCTCAGGCAATATGTAAAGCCCGCGGAGAGGAGGGGAAGCAGCTAATGATCCTAAGGAGTTGGGTCAAAACGACCTTTTCCTGGGTCGCTCTGTCTTTCTCTGAATGCAGCAAAGGCCCCAGAGTTGTAGTTTAGCAAAGCCCTGGCTTTCTTGAGCAGAGGAGGCCAAAGATAGTGCCCAGCCACAACGTCCAGGGCTCTGTCGCAGTTAAAACAGGGTCAGATTGCATTCATTTGACAGTATAGATGTGTCAGTTCTTGTGAGTTTTTTCGGGCTATATGGCCATGTTCTAGAGGCATTTCTCCTGACGTTTCGCCTGCATCTATGGCAAGCATCCTCAGAGGTGAGGTCTGCTGGAGCTGGGAAAAAAGGGGTTTATATATCTGTGGAATGACCAGGGTGAGACAAAGGGCTTTTGTAAGTTGGGCTAGGTGTGAATCTTTCAACTGACCACCTTGATTAGCATACAATGGGCTGACTGTGCCTGGAGCAAACTCTTCTTGAAAGGTGATTAGATGTCCCTGCCTGTTTTTCTCTCTGCTGTTTTTGCTGTTGCAATTTTAGAATTTTTTAATATTGGTAGCCAGATTTTGTTCATTTTCATGGTTTCTTCCTTTCTGTTGAAATTGTCCACATGTTTGTGGATTTCAATGGCTTCTCTGTGTAGCCTGACATGGTGGTTGTGAGAGTGGTCCAGCATTTTTGTGTTCTCAAATAAAATGCTGTGTCCAGGTTGGTTCATCAGGTGCTCTGCTATGGCTTATTTCTCTGGTTGGAATAGTCTGCAGTGCCTTTCATGTTCCTGGATTCTTGTTTGGGCGCTGCGTTTGGTGGTCCCTATGTAGACTTGTCCACAGCTGCATGGTATACAGTAGACTCCTGCAGAGGTGAGAGGATCCCTCTTGTCCTTTGCTGAACGTAGCATTTGTTGGATTTTCTTGTTGGGTTTGTAGATTGTTTGTATGTTGTGTTAGTATAGATGTGCTTTCTGTCTTTCAGGCAAGGTGTTTCAAACCAGGGCTTGGACTGTTTTTTTCTGTAGAAGGAATTGATAGTGTTACTTGTCAGACATTGAAGACTTTTAAGCGAGTGACAGTTCCTTTTGGGATACAAAAAGCTCTGGGTCCATCTATACTGTAGACTTAATGTAGTTTGGCACCGCTTGAACTGACATGGCTCAAGGCAATGGAATCTTTAGCCTCCTTTTCCAAACTACAAGTCCCAGGGTCCCACATCATGGAGCCAAGGCAGTTCCAGTGCAGTCAAGCTGCATTAACTCTGCAATAGAGACTGATCCTTTGTGTCTTCTCTTCAAATGCAGGCCAAAAGCCTATCAGAAAGGCTATTTGGAAAGAGCTGTAAGAGGAGTGCACTCTGCGCTTGCTCAGAAACCCTGCCCCTCTTAAAGCACATCCTTTTGGACTGAGGAGGTGGAATGAGGGCTGTCTCTGTACGAATCCTGGGAGTTGTAGTTGGATAAGCCTTCTCTCCTTAAGGCAAACTACAACTCCCAGGGTTCCTTGAGCTGGGGCTCCATTGCATTAAACTGCTGCAAAGTCATGCCAAACAACATTCCTTTTCAGGCCTTTCAAGCCAGGACAAGGCTGCCCCTCCCATTGTCCCTCCCTGATGGGAATTGCAGTCCAAAAACACTTCAGAGGACAAGATATGAGGAATTAAAAAAAAAACCCAAGAAGTAGGGAGCGGTGCTGGACATCATCATCATGGTCTTCCAAGCATAGGGTCTTGGCGGTGGAGACCCATTCTTGACCCACATGTTCTTCCACAATGAGGACATCCATTTCCAGATGGAAGGTGGCTCCAACAAGGGTTGGCTTGAAGCGCCTTCTTCCTCTTTATTCTTTTCTCCCAGGTCCACCCCCTTTAAAGATTTCAGCAGGGATCCCATCAGGTCCACTGGCTTTGTTATTTTAAGCACATTGTTCAATGTCCTTTCCTGTCCACCAACATTCTGTTTTCCGTTCTTGAGTTGGGAGTAGAATAACTACTTTGGGAGACTATGATCTTTGGGCATTCGGGCAATGTAGCTTTCGGTCCAGCTGAGTTGATAACAGAGGAGCATCGCTTCAATACTGGTGGTCTTTGCTTCTTCCAGCACGCTGACATTTGTCCGCCTGTCTTCCAAAGAGATTGGCAGGTTCTTCAGAGGCAAAGCTGATGGAGAAGTCAATTGTGATGTTTGTAGATGGTCCGTTTTGATACACTTGGAAGGACAATAGCTTTATAAGCAAGCATCTTGGTCTCCCTATTAACATCCGATCCTCAAACACTCTCTGCTTTATTCGGAAGAATGCTGCACTTGCAGAGTGTGTGATGTGACATTAAGACGAAACAAAACAGTGTTCCTTCTGGAAAGCGCCACTTGATTTTCCCCTCACAACAATCCTGCAAGGGAAAATGGCCAGCTAGGCCTTCCTCGTGCATTGAGTTAGGCCGTGGAAGTGGGCTAGTTATTTGATAACTTGTGTTGGGGAGCAGGGTGAGCTCCCATTGTTAGCCCCAGCTTCTGCCAACCTAGCACTTTGAAAACTCCATGCAGTCATGCTGGCCACATGACCTTGGAGGCGTCTACGGACAAAGATGTGTGGAAGGGCCCTGGGTCCACATTGCCATATATTTCAGTTCAAACCAGATATTGTGGGGTTATCTGCCTTGATATTCTGGGAGCCCTTCCACACAGCCATATAATCCAGAATATCAAGGCAGAAAATCTGCTTTGAACTGGGTTTTCTGTGTGTGTGTGTGTGGACTAACTTAAGAAACTGCAAGTTGCTTCTGGTGTGAGAGAATTGGCCGTTTGCAAGGACATTGCTCAGGGGACGCCCGGATGTTTTGTGTTTTACCATCCTTGTGGGACGTTTCTCTCATGTCCTTGCATGGGGAGCTGGAGCTGACAGAGGGAGCTTTCCCCGGATTCGAACCTCTGACCTGTCAGTCTTCAGTCTTGCTGCACAAGGGTTTAACCCACTGCATCACGGGGGCTTATCTGAGTCCACACTGCCATATATCCCAGTTCAAAGCAGATGTGGGATTTTATTCAGCTGTGTGGAAGGGGCCTGGATTATATGGGTGTGTGGAAGGGCCCTGGGTCCACACTGTCATATATTCCAGTTCAAAGCAGACAAGGTGGGAT
The DNA here is from genome assembly GCF_037176765.1 of Anolis sagrei. Lineage (NCBI taxonomy): Eukaryota > Metazoa > Chordata > Lepidosauria > Squamata > Anolidae > Anolis > Anolis sagrei. The sequence goes on along the minus strand of NC_090034.1, from coordinate 30,915,062 downwards.
TTTTTACAGCTGTGTAAAAGGGGCCCTCAGATAGACATTGTGGGTTATTCTGCCTTGTTATTCTGGGTACTCTGGCTATATGGCAGGGCCCCTAGGGGCCCCTCAGAAAGGGCGAGGGACGAAGCCGCGAGGCGCTTTTAGCCTTTCCCGCCTTTTTCACTTTTTTTTAAAATTTCTTTAGTTTCCTTCGGGTCAGGCGCTTTTCCGTCGAAGTGTGCGAGCCCACCCCCCCCCCCCCGCCTTTGCCTTCCCTTCCCAGCACGCGCCTCTTTTGCTGCTCTTCCGTCGTCCCTCCCTCCCTCCGGCCGGAGCCGTCCAAAAAGGCAAGAAGGAAGCGGGGCGGGCGGAGGGAGGGAAGACGGAAGAGCCGAGAGGGAAGAGCGGCGGCAGCAGCAGCAGCAGCAGCGTTCCTTGAGTTTCGCCTCAGTAGCTTTCCAAGCGCGCTCCGACGGGCAGCGCCTCGGAGCGCTCCTCCCGTCGGCTAGGGCTTTTCTTCCTGCCGAGGGAAGGCTGCGGCACTCGGCGGCAGCGCTGCTGCTTCCCGACGGGGAGTATGGGCAAAGGGCTCCCCGCCCGGCGGCGCCTTCGACGTAAGCAAGCAAAGCGGCATAAAAGCGCGGGCGGCGAGGCGCGGGACCCAGAGGCCGGCTGGAGGCGCCATGCAGCGGCAGCCAAAGGAAAAGGAGGAGGAGGAGAAGGAACCCCTGCTGCTCAGCCAGGAGCCGGTAAGACCGCGCCCAGCCCTGGGAGTTGTAGTTCGCTACTGCTTCCAAGGACGGGGGTCTCTTGGAAGACAGCAGAGCTGCAACAAAAGACACATCCTGATCCTGACATACTATTACTACTGATAGTATTGCTACTATTCATACATACTAAGCATGGGCAAACTTCGGCTCTCCAGCTGTTTTGGACTGCAACTCACACAAATCCTAACAGCCGGTAGGCTGTTAGGAATTGTGGGAGTTGTAGTCCAAAACACCTAGAGGGCCGAAGTTTGCCCATGCTTGGTATATACTATTCATATTATTAATTCTAATCACTATATACATCATATTATTATTATTAATAATATTGTAATATGATATGTTATATAGGCTACAACTTGTGATATAGTACAATATATTCTATAATACTAATTAGATGGTACTATATTAATATAGTACCATCTAATAATAATAATAATAATAATATTGTAATATAGTAATGCTAATATATTAAATATAACAATATTGCAGTATAGTGGTATAGTAATGCTAATATAATATAAAATAATATATAATAATATATATTGATAAGATAATGTTATACAAAATACTCATAATAATCAATCCAATAAATAATAATAATAATAATAATATTGTAATATAGTAATTCTAATCTATTGAATATAATAATATTGCAGTGTAGTGGTATAGTAATACTAATACTAATATAATATAATATATAATATAATAATAATATATAATATTGATAATAATATTATAATATTATACAAAATACTCATAATAATGCCATCTAATAATATATAATAATAATAATATTGTAATATACTAATGCTAATATATTAAATATAATATTGAAGTATAGTGGTATAGTAATACTACTAATAATATAATATATAATATAATATATAATATTGATAATATTATAATGTTCTACAATTATATTAATAATAATGCCATCTAATAATATATAATAACAATATTGTAATCGTGTAATACTAATATATTAAATGTCATAATATTGCAATATAGTAGTATAGTACAATATAGTAATAATGTAACACAATATAATATTAAAAATAATACAATCTAATAATATATAAAATAATATTATATTGATAATAATATAATGTTATGCTATATACTTATAATGCAATCTAATATATAATAATATTGTAATATAGTAATACTAATATATTAAGTATAATATTGCAGCATAGTGGTGTAGTACAATGTAGTGATAATGTAATATAATATAATAATAATACAGTCAAATAATATATAATAATAATATATTGATAGTTACATTATGTTATGCAATATAATAATACAATCTAACAATCTATAATATTAAATACTAATATTAAATATAATTACTACTGATAATATATAGTAATATATCATGATATACTGTTTTATTTTTGTATATTTGAAGTTGTAATGGTTTTGATTGTGAGCCACTTTTGAGTCTCCATATGGAGAGATAACGTGGGATATAAATAAATAAATAAATAAATAAAACAATACTGGATAATATCTATAATATTGTATTCACATTATTAATATATAGTATTGATATGAGTATTGTGTTATTTGTAAATATATACAAATAATATATTTACAATATATAGTGTTATTCATATTAATAACAGTACTGTATTGTTATATGTATTTCTATCTATAATATCATATTCACATTATTAACATATAGTGTTGATATGAGTACTGTTATTTGTCTTTCTCTCTATAAAGAGTTACTATTCATATTAATAACTGTACTGTATTATTATTTGTATTCCTATGTATAATATCATATTTGATATTATATATAGTAATATTAACAGTACTGTATTATTTGTGTGTGTGTGTATATATATATATATACTAAGTACTATTAATAAAATATACTATTAATACTATTAATGTCAATATTAATTTTAATATATAGTATTAATAACAGTACTGTATTATTATTTGTATATATATAGTAATATAAACAGTACTGTATTTTGTGTGTATGTGTGTGTGTGTGTATATATATAAATACGATGTGCTATTAATAATATATACAATTAATAGTAAGGTTAATATTATAATATATATAGTATTAATAATAACAGTATTGTATTATTTGTATTTCTGTCTATAATATACTATTAGTATTATTTATAGATATAGCAATATTAATATATATGTGTGCGTGTGTGTGTGTGTGTGTATAGCAGTGCAGCTCTCTGCCTGGGAGTGTGGTGGGAGCTCCTTCCTTGGAAGCTTTTAAACAGAGGCTGGATCTGTCAGGGGTGCTTTGATTGTGCTTTTCCTGCATGTCAGAATGGGGTTGGACTAGATGGCCCATGGGGCCTCTTCCCACTCTATTATTATTATGATTATTATTATGATCATCATTATGGCTGGATGGCCATCTGTCAGGGGTGCTTTGATTGTGCTTTCCCTGCATGTCAGAATGGGGTTGGACTAGATGGCCCATGGGGTCTCTTCCCACATCATCATCATCATCATGGCTGGATGGCCATCTGTCAGGGGTGCTTTGATTGTGCTTTCCCTGCATGTCAGAATGGGGTTGGACTAGATGGCCCATGGGATCTCTTCCCACTCTATTATCATTATCATTATTATTATTATTATGGCTGGATGGCCATCTGTCAGGGGTGCTTTGGTTGTGCTTTTCCTGCATGGCAGGGAGTTGGACTAGATGGCTCGTGTGGTCTCTTCCAACTCTATGATTCTATGATGAATATTATACTATATTATTTGTATTTTCTCAATTTTCTATACTGTTATTATTAATATCAATAACAGTACTGTAATATATATAGTATTAATATTATTAACAGCGCTGTATTATTATTTGTATTTCTGCTCCACTTTCCTCTCTTTTTAACAATAATTATATTCTTCTATGGGGAAAGGAGCAGGATGAGGATTTAGGTGCTTCTATGTGTGAATGAGAGAGAGAGAGAGAGAGAGAAAGCCCTTGCTCTTAACCCTGCTTTTTGTGTGTGGCAAAAGACCTTATGAAACTACAACTTCCAGATTTTCATAATATTATATTTAGACTGCTTTCTCTCTCTTTCCTCTCTCTTAAAGAGACTCAAAGTGGTGAGCAATGCACTACACAATTTCCAAGCCTAAAGAACGCTACAATACACAACTTGAAACCTAAGGATCACTATACTACACAATTTACAAACATCAAGAACACTACAATACACCATTAACACACCTTAAAGATGATACGTTGAGGCATGACAGTTAAAGTGGGGTCCAAACTGCCAGTGGAGATGCTCCTCAGGATAAAAGTGGGGCAAGCTATGTCACAATTGTGTACTACAAGGTGGCCAAAATGCATAAAGGGAAAGAACACAGAGGCTGTAGTGCTTTGTTTTTGCCAGTGCCGACAGGGAAGGGTAAAATTCGGACTCTTCATCTTCCCACCCACCTCTTTGGGTGCATCCACACTGTGGAATGAATGCACCATTTGAACAACCATGGGTCAGTCCATGGCATCCCGGGATTTATAGTTTGGTGAAGGACCTAAGGAGTGCATTAGGCAGAAAAGGTGAAAGGTTTTGTAATGCTCCCAAAGGCCCTTGGCTCTGAGCCTCTTTGCTGGAGGTTTGGGGCTGCTTCCCCTAGAAAAACAAAGCCCCCTTTTGACACCTGGGTGTGAATGGAGATGCCACTCTGCCAGCCAGGAGGGTTTAAGCAAAGGTGGGCATGGAGGTTGCATTTGAGGTTATTGGACTCCTCTCCCAGCCAGCATTGCCGTGGAGTGCAGTGAGTTGCTGACCAGCAACATCTGGACAGCCACTCAATCCAGCCCTGTTGTGAGATGTTAGGTGGGGATTATTGTTAGGGGAAACCTAATTCTTTCTGTCCGGAGCACGTATGCACGATTGTCAGTATGCTCCACAGTGGGGGAAATGACATTAGCCTCGCCTCTCAGCGCTCTGATGCCAGAGCCCCCTCAGAGGCCTGGCTTTGTTCTGCCCTGTGAAATCAGGTGATGCCAACCCATTCTCCAAAGGAACAGGCACAATAAATGCATGAACAGAGACAAGAAGGAAGAGCTGAGGTTGCAGAATGCTGTCTTCCAGATATTAGGTTTGGTGCTTTTGTGGAGTAAACACCATGAGCAGAAAGCCCACCAAGGGTTCTGGCTTACTCCAGTGAGAGGAGCAGTGTGTTTTCTTTGTCAGTCACCCACTGTGTGTTTTCTCCTGTTTAATTAGGCACCTTTTAAGATTCATAATGTGCATAATATATTGATGGGGACATCCATTTCAACCTGATCAGATGTGTGTGTGTGTCAGAACCATCTTTTTCCCTCCACCAATGCCAAATCCTTAGACCAACTAGATGCAAAAGACACCCCCTGTCTTGAAGATTTCTTTGGTACAGGGACTTTAAGCAGAGTTAGCTTGTTTTTCCACATTTGGCGACCAGCTGCACCTGTTGAAATCCCTTTTTCAGGAGCTCTGCATCTTGCCTTCTTCATCATTACTCCCCTTGTCATTTCATATAATTCTGCAATTTCACTCCTTATTACCTGATCCTTGGCATCTCTCTGTTAGAGAGCTTGTGTGTGTTTGTGCCTTCAAGTTGCTGGTCGACTTGGAAACCAGTTTACTCAAAAGTCTTCCCACTCCTTTCCCACTGTTGACAGGTTTGTGATCTTTTAGACATACAACAGCCTCTTTGGCTTTATTACTTCTCATTTTTGTATTGTTGGTCATTTATTTCTGAAAAATTTTAAACAGGCAATTATTTTCAAGGGAATCAGGATATTTGTTTCTTTACTACTAGTCCTTTATCCTTACAACAACACTGTGGAGTATGTTATGGTGGGACACTGGTCCAAAGTCATCCAATGAATCTTGTGGCTGAGATTGAACCCTGATCTGTGCAATTCCTCATCTGACCAACTGGTTGTGATGGCACTGTATAATCTGTGGTGGGCAGAAGCAAAGGGTAAGAGAGAGATTTGAGCCAAGATTCTTTGTAGACCACCCTGCCATGCTTGACAGTGGCTGGAGATGACATTTCAGATGACCAGAAGGGCAATTCCCTCCATCCCTAGACATGCTGGTTTCGGCAAATGGACGTTGTCATTCCCCACACCAGAAAGGCTAGCTTGAAGTAAAGCCAAGCTTCCCCTTCCTATAATTGAAGGTAGGAGGCTGGAAAGGTGATTGCATTGAAATGCTTTATTTTAGCTAGACTACTTGGTAGATGGGCAGATGTAGATGGGCAGATGGTGTGCTGAAATATTTTCAGAGAAGTATCTGAAAGCTGGAGGAGGATAAAGAGGAGGAATAGGACTTTAAAGGATGTCATTGTTTCTTGCTCTGTCATGCGAAGTGGCCACAGTTGTTAGCTTAGACCAGACAAATCCATGGAAGTGGATGAGGGCTATAGAGCAGAGCTAGAAAAAATGCTGGGTTCCTGTTTAACTATAATTAATTATTCTTGGAGGTGGAGTCCAAAAAACCCCATTTTTTTTCCAAAATGTAATCTTTCCCTGGAATCATGCCCTCTGCTTCCAAGTAGCTTGCTCCAGATTAGGCAGGGCTTGTTGCAGATAAACAATTTGTTGGGTTGTTGTAGGTTTTTCCGGGTTATATGGCCATGTTCTAGAGGCATGTTGTTGTTGTTGTTGTTGTTGTGTGCCTTCAAGTTGTTTCTGACTTACAGTGATTCTCAAGGTGAACCTATCATGGGGTTTTCTAGGCAAGTTTTGTCCAGAGAGGGTTTGCCATGGTTCAAGGAAGGGCATCTCACGCACGTTTACAGTTTAAAGTTACACAGGGCATTGTTTACTATGGAAATTTTGCTAGATTTTTTTAAAAAAAAAACTATTCAATTTTATGCTTTAGGAAGTTTTAAAAAACAACAGTTATTCATTTGTTTGTCTGTTTTAAACAGTCGGGTTAATCCTCCAAGATCAGTTTGCAACTTTACTGCTTATAACTTTGAAATGGGCACTCTTAAAAAAATCTGGTCATATGAGAGTAGAAAGATCCGGGTTTCTGAAAGCACTGCTTGTGTTAAAATAGCCTTATTGGGTTGTTGATTAAAGGGCCACTTGGCTGCCCTCTTTCCCAAAATCTCTGCCAATTTGTTTTATTTATTTACTATATTTATATCCTGCTCTTCTCATCCAGGAGGGGACTCCTGGAGTGGCTTACATAATTTGGCACAATTTGATGCCACAATTTAATATAAACAACATTATAAAACATATAAATATCATAAAACATGGTACCTAGTCCTGCAGCCGTCATTTGTGTTGCTACATTATGCTGAATCCGTATTGTACTATCCAAACGCCTGATTGCATAACCAAGTTTTCACCCTTTTCTAAATCTGGGTACAGTCCAGGACCGTTTTCATCAAAGGATTTTTGGAAGTTCAAATACACTTGTCACTTCTACCCATCTTGTGAGGAGCAGTGTTCTAGTGGAACCACACTGCAACTGTGGGAGAAATTGGTTTTCCCAGTAGCACTCTATTGCTGTGTGGTATTTCTATTGTAATTTGAAATGTGGGAATGGCTTGAATAGGCAATTAAGTCTTGAGTAGGCAATTAAGACCCATTGGCTTCACAAAAGACCTATTGAGGGAGATGAAGACTACTAGGACTGGTTTCTGGATATAGATCCATTCAGATGCTTTTATTTCTCTAAATTCCAAACCGGTCGGTGTTACTGGAACTCTCAAGAGGGCCAAAGGGGTATGAGATTGGAATTTGTCTGAGCTGCTTTCAAACAGGTTGGACTGTTTGACCATCCAGACTGTTATTACTCAGCTCCAACTGGCAAGGGCTCTCCTGATTTTGGGAAATTGTTTAGTTCTTTCACACACACACCCCGCCCCACAATTCTTTTAAACAGTGATGCTAAGAAGTAAACATGCACTGTGAGAATCTACCGAAAGTGCTGTAAACAATTTTGTGCTGCAGTCTGAGGATCTGTGTCCATCCCAATTTTCTTTCTAGCAGCAAATTGAATGCTGGGATACAACTGAAGGCAGATATACCAATAAATGGAAACTGGGAAAGTGTAGACTTTCAGATGTTGGTCTGCAGTTCCCATCATCCCTGAAAAAGTGGACAAGGGAGAGAGAAGTCACAACCCACAGTGTCTAGAAGGCTGCCTGTGCCACAAACCACATGTCGATGGCTAAATAATAGGGCAGAATGCTTTAGGCTGTTGCAAGCAAGTTATTGAAGCTGTAATTGCAGATTTTAAAGAAGTTTGACAGTCCACTTGAGACTGTTACTCGTCTTGCCAAAAGAACTCCCAGGTGTGTACATGTATACAAACAGTACCTTTGGCGCTTGATATTAAAGGGAAGGAGCTTTGTGGCCTAGTCTGGATGTAACATTGTACTGGAGTTGAGGCTAACCATGGCTTACTGCCTTACTCCTAGTTGAGAGTTCCAAAGTCTAGGCTTCCAAGAGTTTGCTCTTCACCTAGCACCAAGAATCTATATAAATAAAAATGTAAATGTCAGTTTGTTCAAAACTATGAATCTCCCAAAATACGTCACCGATTGCTTTGAAATTTTGACACAACATAGCATTAGAATAGGCACATGTTTTTTATGTTTTCACATACCTACTATTAGATAGATGTCACACCAGTGACAGGTAAAAATATGCTTTTTTCAAAAACAGTGCCATCTGCTGGACGTCAAAGCAACACATGCTATATTACATATTTTACCATTCTATTTCAATCTTTCTGAATGATTTGCTATATTGAATTTTCATAGATTTCGATTCAGTTACATTTTGATTTAATTGTGTTGGAATTCTCCAGTGCCTGGAGTATTAGTATGTTAAGAGATCACACTGTAGTACTGATGCAGTTCGACACCACTTTCACAATCCGGGCTCAAGGCTGTGAGATTGTGGGAGTTGCAGTTTTTTGCAGCACTCTTTGGCAGAGTGGCTAAAGACCTTGTCAAACTACAACTGCTCCCCTGACTTCATGCCTTTGAGTTGGGGTGGTGTCAAAGCTGCACCCGTTCCCCAGACAGAGCTGAAGGAGATGGCGGCAGCGACTCACCCACTCCCTGTGGGGAGCTGCGACCCAGCGGCGGAGTAGTGGTGAAGGAAGGTCCACGGGGAGATAGAGCAAAATATAAATAAAGTTTTTATTATAACTGAAAGCAGCGGGGCCCGGCAGCGCGGAAAGTGTGGGCACTCCTGGCACTCCAAGCCACACCCCGCCCCTCCCATCAGTCTTAAAGGGCCACTGGTTTCTGGGAAATGAAGTAAAAATAAATAAATAAAAAAGCAAGAGGCGGCTCAAATGTTGAATGCCATATACAGAATATATTTATATATTTATATATTTATTTATATTCCGCTTTATCTCTTCCTCTGGACCCTTCCTCACAGTCATATAACCCAGAAGATCAAGGCGGATAATTCACAATATCTGCTTTGAACTGGTTTATCTGAGTCCACGCTACCATATAATCCAGTTCAATGTTGATTTTATACAGCTGTGTGGAAGGGGCCCCAGAATATCAAGGCAGAAAATCCTTTAATATCTGCTTTGACCACTGCCATGTATCCCAGTTCAAAGCAAATAATGTGGGTTTTTCTGCCTTGATATTCTGGGTTATATGGCTGTGTGGAAGGGCCCAGAGTCCACACTGCCATATAACACAGTTCAAAGATTATCTGCCTTGATATTCTGGGTTAAAGATGTCCTCATTCCTCGCATTCCTATGATTCCAACAGATATGCCATTTCAATTTAAGAGATTGCAATTCCCAATTTGATTGGTGTTTGCAATCACCATCCACAAAGCTCAGGGCCAATCTTTAGAATTATGTAGTTCAGATCTAGACAGGATTGCTTCTTGTGTGTTCTAGAGTTCACAAGCCAGCATTGCATATAATGTAGGAAGCCTCAGATCCTTGCCAGTTTTTCCCCAGGAAAAAGAAAAAGTCAGCCAAAATATCCTGGAAAGGTTGTTTTTTCATCCATTGTGGAGTTTTTAAAAATTGGGAGGGAGTTGTCAGAATCACAGCTGCCACCTTGATCAGGGTTGATATGTTTAAAATAATAGAATCATAGAATAATAGAGTTGGAAGACACCACATGGACCATCTAGTCCAGTCCCTTGCCATGCAGGAAAATCACAATCCAAACAACCCTGGCAGATGGCCAGCCACTGTTTAAAAGCCTCCAAGGAAGGAGCTTCCATTGAGCCAATAGACTCCCAAGGCAGAGAGTTCCACTGCTGAACAGCTCTTCTTATGGCCAGGAAGTTCTTCCTAATGTTCAGGTGGAATCTCCTTTCCTGCAGTTTGAACCCATGGCTCCATTGAGTCCTAGGACCTTTCCACACAGCCCTATATTAGTATGGACTCGGATAACCCAGTTCAAAGCAGATATTATGGGATTTTCTGCCTTGATATTCTGGGATATAGGGCTGTGTGGAAGGGCCCCTAGTCTCCAGGGCAGCAGAAAACAGGCCTTCCTTATGGCATCCTTTCCAATATTTAAACATGGCTCGAATGCCTCCTCTCAATCTTCTCTTCTGCAGGCTAAACAGAGCCAGCTCTTTAAGCTGCTCCTCAAAGGGATTCAGGGTCTCCAGACCTTTGATAATTTTGGTTGCCCCCCTCTGGACACCTTCCAGCTTAGAGTCAATACTTCTCTTAAATTGTGGTGCCTTTAAATGGACACAGGGCTATTCTTCCAGGTTAGGAGGTCTGACCAAAGTAGAATAGATGAGCACCATTACTTTCTTTGATCTATACCAGTAGTTCTCAACCTGTGGGTCCTCAGATGTTTTGGCCTTCAACTCCCAGAAATCCTAACCGCTGGAAAACTGGCTGGGATTTCTGGGAGTTGTAAGCCAAAACACCTGGGGACCCACAGGTTGAGAAACACTGATTTATACACTATACACACCCCTTTTGTTGTAGCCCAAAATCACATTGGTTTTTTTTAGCTGCTGCATCATATTGTTGATTTATGTTTAACATGTTGTCCACTAAGACTCCAAGATCTTTTTCACATGTTCTGTTGTTGAGCCAGGCGTCACCCATCCTGTGTATATGCATTTCGTGCCTAAGTGGAGTATCCTACATTTCTCCATGTTGAAATTCGTTTTGTTAGTTTTGGCCTAGCCCTCTAATCTGTTAAGGTCATTTAGAATTCTGATCCTATCCTCTGGAGTATTAACTGTCACTCTCTATTTGGTGTCAACTTCAAACTTGGTGATCATGCCTTCTCACCCTTCATCCAAGTCATTAATAAAGATGTTGAACAGAACCGGGCCCAGGATGGAACCCTGCTTATGATACCCCATGATTAATCAAGGCTTTCCAGGATGAAGAGGAACCACTGGTGAGCACCCTTTGAGTTCGGTCACTTAACCAGTTATCCACCTAGCAGTAGTATTGTCTAGCCCACATTAGACTAGATTGCTTACAAGAAGATTGTGGGGAACCTTGTTGAAGGCCTTGCTGAAATCAAGGTATGCTCCATCCACAGCATTCCCTGCATCTACCAAGCTTGTAACTGTTGAAAAAAAATAGATAAGATTTTTCTGGCATGACTTGTTTTGAGAAATCCATGTTGAGTTTTAATGATCACAGCATTCTTTTCTAAGTGATGGCAGACAGCCTCCATAATTATTTGCTCCAGAATATTTCCTGGTTTTGATGTCAGGCTGATTGGTTGGTAATTGTTTGGGTCATCTTTTTTTCCTTCTTGAAGATAGGGACAACATTTGCCAGTCTTTTGCTGGGACTTCTCCTTTTCTCCAATAATTCTCAAAAGATTATTGCTAGTGGTTCTGAAATGACTTCTGCTAGTTCCTTCAATACTCTTGGATGTAGTTCATCTGACCCTGGAGACATTTAATGCAGTCAGGTCATCTGTTCAAGGAAGACTTCAGTCTGGCTTGGAGATCTGCATTAGACCCCCACAGCTGCATATGTTTCAGTTCTTAATTCCTATCCAGATGCTTTCAACCTGATTGTCAGGATTTAAGTCCCACATCTCTTTGCAAGTGTAAACATCCAAGACATATAATGCTACTCTGCCCCCTTTCCTAGGGCTCTTCCAGACAGGCCCTATATCCCAGGATCTGATCCTAGGTTTTCTGTTTATCCCAGATTATCTGATAGTTCAGACTAATACAATCCAGATAAACACAGAAAACCTGGGATCAGATCCTGGAATACAGGGCCTGTCTGGAAGGGCCCCTATTTGCTTTAATCTCTGAAATAATTTATACCCCTCCAATACTACATTCCAGTTACAGGACTTACCCCATCAGGTTTTAGTGATGCCTATTACATCCTCACTGTTTTGTTGTGCTAAGAGTTCCAGTTCATCTTGTTTATTTCCCATGCTCTGCATTTGTGTAGACTAGACATCTAAGCCCATGGGACATTTTCCCTTGCTATGTATTTGAGATTATTATCGTCCTTTCACTTCTTGGTACTTGTTCTGTTTGTCCAACTCTCTCTTTAGCCTTTGGGCTGTTGCCTCCTGGTATTGATAAAACTATTGTTCTCAAGGATGTTATCATCCTCCCCCACATAACTCAGTTTAAAGCCAAAAGGCTGATCAGGTTTGCGAGTTTCTCATTGCTGCCAACTCCTGTGAGGTGCAACCCGTCCCATGCCAGAATCCCGTTTTCTCTGAAAGACAGACCATGGTCCAGGAAACCAAACTGTTCTTGACAGCACCATTTGTGGAACTGGTTGTTCACTCTATTTTTCTCATCCTTCCTGGGCCACATCATACAACTGGGAGGGAGGAGAGATGAAAAAGACAACCTGTTTAGTCTGAGGATTGGAGCTGAGTGTGTTCTCGAGATACTTTCTGTACATACAGGAGTGACAAACAGTTTTTCTTCCGCCTTCCTTTCCTTTCTTTTTTCAAAAAATATTGAGATACTCATAAGAAACTCCATTATAGATCAAGTTGGACACCTTTCATGCCTTATCCCCCTTCAATGGAAGGTTAATGGGTTACTGAATGTTATCAGAAGGGTGGTGTGATGGTTATACTTGCTCTGATGATTCTACGCACTAGGTGGAATACAGTAGGCCTTTAATGGAAGTCCCTTCTCCTCAGTAGCGTATGGTCTGCTGACTTCAAAATGACTCTCCTAAAGTAACTCGGTATTCTCTTTAATGAGGGGGAGAGATTGGGAGTGGACTTCCTCCTATAGTTCTAGCTAGAAAAGCCTATGACATATGCTTATTTCAAAATGGGGAGGGGTTAGGAGAGCCATCCTTACAGTTCAGTTTTAGTACGCCTGGCTGCCTTTGATGCATGTCAAAGCTGTCCGCTCCTGCCTTCAGACAGGAACTTGGAATATGCTCGTGGGCACATCTGTGTCCGGTTCTGAGTCTGCCTTCCCCAAGTGGATCAGCCTTTCTGTTTTGTCAACATATCTGCAAATGCCGGACTGTTTTTTTGCAAGGTATTGTACGCATCACATGTTGCTAGGGCTCATTTCCTTTCTCTTTTGCACTAGCTTAAGGGGAAACCCTTCCTGGAAATAGATGCTTGGTTGTGTAATATCTTGCACAAAGTTTTGTGTCGCTTAAAAGACAGTTATGATGCTCGTGAAGCCATTTTTAAATATTGGGTGTCTGTAGCTTTATATAAGTGCTCAAGGCACGTTTGAACTGACTTTGCCCCAAAATAAGGGCTTCTAGAAATAAGCAATATCCAGGTATGTCTACACGTCTGTTCTTCGAAGCAAAATCACACATGCCCTTTGTTTTGAAAGAGAAATGTTGCATGAGATTCTTTCGAGGGACTTGAGGGTGCTCTCAGTGAATTGCAATAGCTGGGCCCACCTCTCCTGCACCCCAGTTTCCCAGTGACCACAAAAGGCCTGGGTGAAAGGCACACATGAGAATTGTGTATGGAAGGAAGCGAGGATGCTGAGTCATCCACAGGCTGGTGGTACTGATAGACCGTGCTGGCCAGGGGCCCAGCTCAGGGGGCAAGAGGCTCAGGGACCCACAGCGAAACAAACGTAACTTACTGATTCCAACTTTAGCGAAGGTTTGTAATGGGACGTTTCCCTCTAGTTGACTTCCAAGATTTTAGCTGTTTTTCTGAGGCTCTGGGCTAGGCCAATCTGCGGCTATGTTCCCTTCCCACCCTCGTCAGCCTTGCTATCTCCTTGTCCCCAGCAACTGTCTTGCTCTGCTTCACTCCTCAGCTTGCTTCACCCACTGGAGGTGCCTGCCTCTCAGCCTGTTGCTGTCTTTCCTTGGTACATACGTCTTTTGAGTTTGATGGATGCTTAGTTTTCCATCTTCATATTGTGTAGCTCCTCAGGGAGTCACTAGCCTGGCCAACCAAGCTTGCTATAGGATGTTCTCAAACATTTGAACATAAAAAAATTAGTCACTGGATGAGCAGATGGATTTTGTAGTGGGGAAGTACACTTATGTTTGCCACTTCATATTCTGCTTTTTGGGATTTCCAGCTAGTGTGCTGCAGCAAGAGCCTAGTTTTCAAGTTTCTCCTAGAAGCCACATAGCCATATTTCTATACAGTGTAGAATGGCCATGGTATAATGTGATTTATAGTCCAGGACATCTGGACGGCAGCATAAAATTGTTAGACTAGAGTTTTGGAGACCTACATTGAAAGCCATCCTTGGTTCTGAAGCTGGGTGATCTTGGGACAGCTGTCTCTTTAGAAGCCACTTAATGTATTGCTGAAAAAAGGAGAAATGTACCAGTACAAAAAGAGGATGAAAGAGGGGACAGATTTTTACAGCATTTGTATGTACTAATTGGTGTCTACAGAAACAGATTTAGAAGTAATGCTCATAGTTAGAACAGACATAGCATACATCTAGGTCTAGTGGGAAGGGATTGTGACCAGGTGACTAGTGTGCCTGCTGTTTGGTCTGCTGCTCAGGAGCTGCTAACTGGATGGACTGTCTACTGGGCAAATAGAGGAAGCACCTCAGGAAAATAGGATTTATAGCCATGCTAATCATCATCTCTTGGCATAGTCCTGCCTCACAGGGTTATTCTGGGGATTAATATGGGAGGGTTACCGGAAAGAAAGATAACATCTGTCTATAATAATAATAACTTTATTTTTATACCCCACCTCCATCTCTCCTAAGGGACTCGGGGCGGCTTACAAAGGGACAAGCCCAGAGAGCACAAAGTTAGAAACATAACACAATGCTATAGCATCAAAACAAACCAAATAAAAACATACCACAATAAAACATAACATCATAAAAACAGTACCATACAGAACAATAAAAGACTATAGAAGTATATTGACAGTTTTACAAGACCCATTAGTCATGGGTTAATGAGAAAGTTACTTTGTCTGTAATTCCCAGAATCTCTCAGCCAATATGCTGAGTTGGAGTAAAAACAATTACTTTTCAACATAAGGGTTAATCAAGAATATGTGTATATCTGTTTATACCTATATTTCTATATAATCATATGTCTGAGTAAGCATGGCCTCTCTCATTCCCAATGAAGATACCAAAAAGTGATAGACACTTCTAGTTGGCTTTCTTTGGAGAATCCTTTCGTGGCAAACATGTCAAAGGAGGATTTCCTTTCAGTCTGTCATTAAATAGCAGGCACAGAGTTTATTAAGGAAGTCCTTGAGCCTGTTTGCACAGTGAAGGCACAAGGGCTGTAGAATGGGCTGAGGAGATTTTAATAAGGCTGCCTTGGGGGCAGATCTGCCTGACTATATAGGATGTAGATATTATGCTATGTTTGTGTGTTACCTGACTAACTATCCTCTTTTCTGCATGCTCTCTAGTTGGCTAACCTAGTTCTATCTGCTGTTAGTTCTTCATCTTGTCAGCCTTTCACTTGTAAGTCCCTCATACCACATATCCACTTTTTGTGTGTTTTGCAGTATATCCAAATATTACCAGTTCCTGAAATGAATGGACAATCTGTCACTGCATCCCCCAGCGGTTGGAATGAGTTCTGTGAGCAGCATGCCATCACCACGGCCCGAGAGCTGGCCCGAAAGTACCTCCTTTTTGTCAACGAGAACCCCCAACATGAAGTCTTAGCTGCTGACCATTTCTCCCTCCACTTTGCTGCCCTCTTCCAGCAATACTTTCGCAATGAGCTGAAGGATAGTTGTACTATGAACCGGTACCACTTTATTCCAATGACCAAGGCACAAGACTACCGTGAGACTGGCCAAAAACATGCCGACAATTTCCTTGGGATGGTTGGGACCAAGACTGAGGTTGATTTGGATGATCAGTCTGACTGGATGCTGGAAGATTGTCCCTCAGGCCTGGCCAAGTCTTGGAGTTGTGAGGAGCTTTTAGGATCTTCTTCCTCAGGAGCTGCGAGAAGGCACTTTTCCCTGGATCGTCTGAGGAGGAGTTGGCGGAACCTTTTCTGCAGGAGAACCACAGAACCTCCTCCTGGCGGTGGAGAAAGGCCGGATTCTGTTTCAAAGTCTGGCCTTGCCCGAAAGATCTTTCCTTGGGCCCTCTCACGAGATCTGTCATCTCAGATTCGGAAAGAGGGTTCTCTGAAATACTGGATGGTGACAGAGGCCACAGTAGATAGTGGGACGTGCTGGCAGAAATGCCGATTAGTTTTGCAGAAAGAAGGACGATCGGACATTGTGAATTATGTCCTGGCACTGTTTGACCCCCCCAAGGTAAGTGAAATGACTGGTTTGGAAGCCACTTGAAAAGGTGCTGAATGGTTTCTTTTATTCTTAGCAGACCTTGTCCCTGGTGTCATAAAGAGGTTGGGAACCATTAATGAACCATTTTTCTCATTACCCATGGTGATAGAAACAACACATCGGAATACTACTAAAAAGGTCTTGACCATTTTTATGCTCCTGTTTTTATACCCATCCTGCAGTCTGTTCAGCTGTTGTGTTATCTATTCAACTGGTGGATCCTGGGAACCCCAGCTCTAGGTTAGGAAGCCAGCATCTTTACCAACACAGACTGTGCTTAATATTTTTCTCCAAGTTGCTGCAGTGTCAGTGCTGTTTAAAATTGGGACATAGATGGGCAACTGTGGCCCTTCAGGTTCTTTTGGACAGCAACTCCTATCAATCATAGCTAGCATAACAAACAGTGAGAGATTATGGAAGTTGCAGTCTGGGAACATCTGGAGCCCCATAATAATTTGCCAAATACTTTCTATTAACTTCCTTCATATTGTAATTTCTATGATTCTTTGGGAAACCATGAGAAACCCATTTAAAGTTGAGTGTTAGTAAATAGAACGCCATTTGCTTTTCATCAGCTTGTAGAGCTTTAAAGAACCTGGAATTGGGGGGGGGGGGGGGTGAAGAGGCACAGCACTCTCACTGTTTCTGCCCATGCTGTCTACCGTGGGGGTTAGTGGGGGCTGCTCGCGTCTTTGACAGATTGTGAGACAGCCTGGAGCTGTGGCAAGTTGGCTGCCTCAGAAAAACCCACTTCTTCCTTTGAACCAGCCCTAGGTAAGAAAGAACCCTCCATGATTCCAGCTCAGCTCCTCTTTGCTCTTGGCAACCAGGGGATGTCCAGGGGGATTGTTGGTGGTTCCAAAATTTGTCATTAAAGCCAAGGGCCTATGGCCAGTGTCTTCTGGTGAGCTATCTAAACGTTCCCCCTAGTTCTTGGCTGGCTGCTTTCCCTAGGACCTGGCTGTCGTCCCAAGAAATAGCCGGAAGGCTGTGAAAGGGCTGGTTCTTCCTTCCATTTATCTGAATGGGCAAAAAACGAAGTATTTTTAGGGTTTTTAATAGTATGAGATTAGGCATTTCCTGCTTGCCCATGGGCACTGCAACTTTGTTTTTGCAGCTTTTCAACATGGCTGGTTAGGCAGGAATATTTGGTACTTAAATAGACTTTTAAATAAGAGAAGCAAACACATGCATATATATGCACGCGTGCGCACACACACAGCTCTATGCACACTCTTCATTCTGTGTCTTCAAAGTCCTCTGGGGTTGTTTAACAGGAATCCATTCATCCAGCGTACACAGGGCTACGATTAATAGAAGGCAAAGAACGGGGATTGAATTTAAACTCTCCTACAGTTGCCAGAAAATCATTTATGGGGTTAGTCTTCTCATTTCTCCCTCCCTGTTTTTGTGAGCTAAATATAGTTTCACAGGGCTGTGTCAGATTGAAATGTCTTCCAGAAGACTCATCATAATATTCTTCAGATGTAGTGTTTCTCTTCTGGTGTTAAGTTTCGTCTTTTTCACCCAAGAAAAAAGAGGAAAAAGAAAACCCTGTCACCTTTAGTTAACTGCAAGTCTGGCAGTTTGTATGCACTTTTGAGGGGCAAAGACTGGCACATGGGTATGTCTTTCAAGCTTGCTATGTAGGTGAACCTGTGAATTGTTACTCTGCCATAGGTACTTTGTATGGGCTGAGCATGCATGCTGGTAGTTTCTGGTAGTTTCTTTTCTAGGGAAAACAGGGCAGCCCACATGCACAGCATCCGTGTTGAATACATTGGATCTCATGACTTAAGTTACAGTTTGAAGTAAATTTGGATTAATGACATTTTGTCCCCCATTGAGGTGGATGAAAGGCAACCTGGCAAAAACCTAAAATGGATGGGCAGTTTATTTTGGACTGGGCACGGAACAGTTACAGATGCATCCTGCCTCCAGAAAAATCACTGGCGACTCCACGTTGCCCTCTGTTGACTTTATTTCAAAAAACACATGGGATTTTGAAGGGACAAGACTCCTCTTTAGTACAGATTTCCCCAACCTGGTGCCCTCCAGATGGGTGGAATTCCAGTTTCCCTCACCGCTGTCAGCCTGGCCATTGTAAGATGTTGATAAGTGGGTGGGTGTTTGTTTTTCTGATGGTTTTCACAAGGCCACTTGGAGATTTCACACTTAATCTCATGCCAGATCCCCCACAGCAATTGCATGAGGCATGCCAGCTGGCAACATTCCATGATAGGAAAAGGAACAAGTGTCAAAACCATCACACACACACTTTACCACACTGCTGCTACTGTTGTTATTGTTGTTGCTGCCCTGTCCTTCCTCATGCAGCTCCCAGCAGCTCACAAATCGAGTTAGAATTACACATTACAAACTTCTAAAATAACAAATTACAAATGTCTGCTTAAATACTTAAAAGGAAGACCAACAAACAGCAGCAAAAGACAAGTCAAAGCATTTGCTTATTTCCCTGAGAGCTTGTACAAATAGATCTGTTTTTAGCGAGTGCTTGAAAGGCAAGAGGGTGAGGGACAACCAGAGCTTTCACTGACTGGAGTTCCATAACCAGGATGTGATCCTTGTGAGTGCCTTAAACCTGAAATGTGTGATATTTAAATTCTCCCAAACTTTAATCTGACTGCATAGTATTACCTGGCCTCTACAGTAGTTCTATATGGCAGATACCCATGATGCTCAGGGATTTTTCAAAGCCACAAAGGTCATCTGTGGACCAAGAAACCATGGCATAGAGCCTCTACGCTTATCAGATGGAACCAAACTTCTGAAGGACAAAAAATCAATTGTACTACGTTGGGAAGAACACTACCAAAGCCTCCTGAATTGCAGCTCCAATGTGGCCGAAGAGGTTCTCTCAAATCCTGCAACAACAAACCAGGGATGAACTTGCAGCACTGCCTAGTTTGGAAGAAGTCAGCAATGCCATCAGCCAACAAAAAAATAACAAAGCCAGCAGACCTGATGGGATCCCTGCTGAAATCTTTAAAGAGGGTGGATCTGAGCTGACACACCAACTCCACCAGCTCATAGAAAAAGTGTGGGTGACCGAGAAAATCCCAGCAGATTTCAAGGATGCCACCATCATCACCCTCTTCAAAAAAGGGGAAAGAACAGACTGCTGAAACTATCGAGGTATCTCCCTTCTAACCTCCACTGGGAAAATCCTCCCAAGAATCCTTGCAAACTGCCTTCTACCCCTCTCAGAAGACAGCCTCCCAGAATGGCTTCCGCCCCTCCAGAGGAACAGTGGACATGATCTTCACTGCAGGACAGCTCCAAGAAAAATGCAGGGAACAAAATTAACCTCTGTACATGGCATTCATCAACCTTGCAAAGGCATTCGACACAGTGAATCGCAGCGCTCTCTGGACCATCCTCCAAAAAATTGGGTGCCCAAACAAATTTGTGAACATCTTGCGGCTCCTCCATGATGACATGAGGGCAACAGTTTTGGACAGCAGTGGCTCCCAAAGTGACCCATTTAAGGTGGATTCAGGTGTCAAACAGGGATGTGTTATTGCCCCAACCTTATTTGCCATCTTCATCGCTATGATACTTCACCTTGTTGATGGGAAGCTTCCCACCGGAGTGGAAATCATCTATCGGACAGATGGCAAGCTATTCAACCTCAGCAGACTGAAAGCCAAAACCAAGGTTACAACAACATCTGTTATAGAACTCCAGTATGCTGATGACAACGTCATCTGTTCGCATTCAGAAGAAGACCTGCAAGCCACTCTAAACACCTTTGCAGAAGCATACGAGAAGCTTGGCCTGTCATTAAACATTGAGAAAACCAAAGTGCTCTTCCAGTCACCAGTCAATCCCTCTCCAATGCCAGAGATACAGCTTAATGGTGTAGCATTAGAAAATGTTGACCATTTCCGCTACCTTGGCAGCCACCTCTCCACCAAAGTCAACATTGACACCAAAATTCAACACCGCCTGAGCTCTGCGAGTGCAGCATTTTTCCGAATGAAGCAGAGAGTGTTTGAGGACCGGGACATCCGTAGGGATACCAAGGTGATTGTTTATAAAGTTATTGTCCTCCCAACCCTGCTATATGCCTGCGAGACATGGACAGTCTACAGACGTCACATGCAGCTCCTGGAACAATTCCATCAGTGCTGCCTCCTGAAAATCGTGCAAATATTCTGGGAAGACAAGTGGACATATGTCAGCGTGCTGGAAGAAGCAAAGACCACCAGCATTGAAGTGATGGTCCTCCGCCATCAACTCCGCTGGACTGGCCATGTTGTCCGGATGCCCGACCACCATCTCCCAAAGCACTTGCTCTACTCCGAACTCAAGAACAGAAAACGGAATGTTGGAGGACGGGAAAAGAGATTTAAAGATGGGCTGGGAAGTCCTGGCCCTTGAGCGCTCTAGTTGGAAGTCAGCTGTGACCAGCAGTGCTGCAGAATTTGAGGAGGCACGAATGGAGGGTGAAAGAGAGAAACATGCCAAGAGGAAGGCGCGTCAAGCCACCCCCAATCGGGACCGCCTCCCACCTGGAAACCGATGCCCTCCCTGCGGGAGAAGATGCAGATCAAGAAAAGGGTTCCACAGCCACCTACGGATCCACCCCCAGGTTACCACTCTTGGAGGACCATCATCCTCGGACTATGAGGGATCGTAGTAGTTCTAATTATAGTAGTTCTGGAGAATTTAGAGATCAGCACACCTTTCTGGCACATTGAAGGCATAGAGTCTAACTGTGTTTTTTGTTTTTAAGTCTGGAATAGAAAGACAGTCTCCGTTGTTGTTTTTTTCACTGGGTGTTGATCATACCATTATTCTTCAGAGCCTTTTAAACCCTCTTCTTGTTTTGCAGCTGAGATCTAGAAAAGGTTTCTTTTAATGTGCCTGGCAATGTGAGTTTTTTCCCCCTGATGTAGCAGTTTTCAGATTGCTACTGATAATATGGTGTTGGAAGAAACTCTCTGGAACAGAGGCTCAAACTCGGATTTCAAAGCAGGAGGAAGCGTGGTCTTCAAATGGACAGCTTTGAAATGAAATGAAAAGAGGACTTAGTGCCATAAAGTTCTTCTGAACATTGCATAGACACAGGTGATAGATGGCCACATGAAGGGATTACCAGAATCAATAATTCCAGGAACAATTCATCACACACACACTCCCCACTCCAAAGCTGACTTGTTTCTTTTGCCAGATTCCAGCTTGGAGCTATCCCATTTACAGCCAAGCTGAAAATCCCATGAAAATTCATACTTCCAATGGAAACATCCGCAGTCGTTTATTTCAACCAGATGTTCAGGACAAGAGCTGGGAAAGTGGGGAGTGGTTCTCTCTGTTCTTCTCTTGTGGTGTGCTGTTACGTGCTGGTTGTGGTGGATACACACAATCTCTGACCCATTTTGGGGTCACAAAGGGAGCATTTCTCTTCCCTGTGCCCTGCTGCATGTCACCTTGACTAGAGCCGGGGCAGAATTCAAATGCATTTCTTTCCACCTCAGCTTTCCTCAAGTGCATGGACTGGTTTACTCACTGAAGACATCTGGAACCATTTCCCTGGCAGCTGCCTTCATCTGGCACGCTAGAACTGTCTGGATGGCATGCGTTGGTCTGTGATACAAGTTGAAGCAAGTGGAGGTTTAGAGGTTGGATGGTTTAAGGGGAAAAGACCACAGCTTAATGAAGGAGCACATGCTTTGCATGGAAAAAGGCACAGTTCAACCTGAAGCATTTGTGGCTGAAAAGGGACTGAGTAAGAAAGGTCAGTCCCACTTCTATTTGAAGTAGGACTTTGGTTTCCCTTGTCTGTCAGTGTAGACCCCAGTGGGCTTGTATGGTTGCAGAGCTAGGCCTGGCTAGTCTTTTCATTTCCTACAATCCCTGGGTACATGTAAAAATATGCCCACAGCCTGGAAAGATGAAACAGGACATTGGGTAGGGATGATGAGGGTGGGTCCTGGCAGGGCTCCAGTCAGGACCCCACTTCGCTGCCAGGTGTGTGTTCCCCAGTGCCAGAGCAAGTCCTGACAAAGACCCTTTCTCAGCAGGAGGCTTGGCAGCCATAGAAGCCTGTGTCAGTTGGGTTGGAACTATAAAAGAAAGGTCTGCAATAAGAATTCAAGCAATTCCCTGGAGTTATGATGTGTCTCAGTAAGTGGCTGTCCCTTGACAAAAACCCTCCACGGAGAGAGGATTCATTGGCAAAGAAAAGACTTGAGGGTCACCCAGCTGCAGGTTTTCTTTCTTGCTTCAATATTCTGTGCCATTCTTCCTCCAACCCCAGTGGGAGGAGAGGACTGACGTTTGCCAGAAGCTGCTTCCGAAGCCAGCTCCCTGTCTGGTTCAGAAGACTGACTTTTGAGAGACAAGAACAACTCCCCGAATCCCCTCTCTAGCATGGCACGGTTTGCTGGAGGGGTCTGGTAGTTGTTATCCACTGCTGTGTCAATTGTGAACCCTGCTTTCCAGGCGAAATTGAGACATCCCCAATCCCAGCTCAGCTGTGAGCCTGGCTTCCCTCCTACTTTGGAAGTGGTCGCTGGGGCCTTTGTGAATGGCATGGAGGAGAGCCTTTCATTCAGGGGGGAGAGGGGAGGAGGAGCAGCAGCAGCAGCAGTCCTTCTTGAAGGAGTTGCTTTGTTGTACAGCTTCCTTTGGGGAGGGGAAGCAACTTTGCGGGCACTCTTCACATTTCCGGTTTTTAAAAAGTTTTTCTTGGCTTTTTTTCTTTTTAAAAGAAACACACATGAAGCAAAGTTGAGCAAAAGCATGGACATGGTTTACAGAAAACACAAACTTTGTTTTGAAGATAGATCTTGAAAGGAAGGGAGGGGGGCCACACAACTGGAAAATGTTTGCACTCCTTTATATTGTCATACCTAACTAAGGCTGGATCTACACTGCCACATAATCTAGTATGTGACACAGATTGTCTGCTTTGAACTGGATTACATGCAGTGTAGACAAATAATCCAGTACAAAGCAGATAGCATGGATTATATGTTTTGATAATATGAATTATATAGCAGTGAAGATCTAACCTGAGTCTACATTGCCATATAATCTAGTTCAAAACAGATAATCTGGGATCAGAAACTGGAATATGGCCCCTTCTACACTGCCCCATATCCCAGGATCTGATCCCAGATTATCTTCTTATCCTAGATTATCTGGTGGTGGAGACACATATAACCCAGTTCAAAGCAGATAATCTGGAATCAGATCCTAGGATCCAGTGTAGAAGGGGCCTCAGGCTGTGTTAACATTATTTTGTGGCTGGAAGAGGAGTTTAAGGAAAAGGCACGACTGGGGGGTCTGAAGTGTGGACATGCTATCTCTTTCTGTGGTTTAGAAGGCTACAACAGTGGTCCCTTGCATTTCCATTTTATTGAAGAAAAATAACAATTGTTTGCCCTTTGTGTTAGGCCCATGGAAGATAAAAATGCATGTAGATGGGGAAGCATGAATGAACACAACAGTCCTGCTTTAGATCCAACTTCGTTTTGTCTTCCTTTGTCTCCACGTTTGTTATATTGTGGCCCTCTCAAATGTGTTCATTCAAATGGCCGAATTGGGCAGGCTGATAATTAAAAGCACAGTGGCTCAGGTTTTTTTAAAAAAGCTGTTTTGAGTCTGGCATGTTTCTTCAGTGGAAATAAAAAAAACCCCTGAAATTAAATATGCCCTTTTCCTTTTAACAAAGAACAACTAGTTTAAAGATGTTACGTAAGATTCAGGAAAGCAAGAAAGAGGACTGTGAAGATGAATTGTAGTTCCCATGCTCTCTCTTGCTTGGCTGTCCTGGCTAGGATGCTGGGAGTTATAGGGAGTTATAGTCCAACAACTGCTGGAGGACCACATATCCCCTCCACCCCATGCTGGGCTTGAAAGCAAACATATTAGCATTACTTTTAAGAAAGAAAAAATACCATATTGGTTATTGTTTGTTACTTTATGAGTAACATGTTATTGAAGCATAACTTCTCAACCATTTAAAATAAACCATCCAAAAATGCAGAAAATGGCCCAAAATCATCCCAAGCGGTTAACTGAAAGACATTTGGGACGTAGTAAGTAAATGTTCCATAGTTACATTTCCTGACCTTTATAGTGCAGTTGGCAGTAACGCAGAACAGGAAACATTGCTCGTTTCATCACATTACAGTCATTTACCTTCAATGTATTCCTTCCAAGCTCTACTTTTGAAAAAAAAAGTATTTGGGGTCTTTATAATGTGTCATTAAGATCTACTAGTTTTACAAAAGACCCACTCCTGGTGAAAACAGTCAGAACTGGCATGGTGGGTCCCAAATGTCCACACTGAAATGAATGCTTGAGGTCTTGGGAACCATTGTAGTTCAGCTCTGCAATTCTGCCATTTTGGTGCATGCTTGGAGTTTAAAGAGGGCTTCCGTTTTCTTGGCATATCATTGCTGAAGGATGAAGGGTTTCTTTTTCTTTTCTTCGAAGGCTGCTGAGGCATGCACTGGGGTTACATTCACTGCGGTGTGTGTATGCGCTTTCCTGAGAAGTTGATTTTTTTTCCTTTCCAAGTTTTGAAACAGCCTAGAAAAGGCAACATGTGTCAAAAGCTTTGTTTGTCATTTATTAAACCACAGCCTTTTTTCCATCCTTGGTCATTTCCGGAAAAGGATGTTTGAGGAGGAGTGGAGTTGGCACCAACTTTAGAACTGCCTAACCACACTTCTTGACATTAATTGCTGAAGAATGAATTTTTCTTTTTTGTCTTTTGGAAAATCTGTTGCCATGAGTTTATGTGATTTCTTTTTTTTTAAGTAAAGAAAACCCCTATTCCCCCCCCCCCCCCCCCCAAAACCCTCCTGATTCCTTTTTTCAGTGTAGGTTTCCAAGTTGCATAAAAAGCTCACACCGTGTGAGTTTGTTTTGTTGTTGTCATTTTAAGTTCAAATCCAAAACACCTTTTGCTGGGAGTTAAAGATGGTGTAATATATTGACAGTTATCTTCATAATATGAAGTTATGGAAAGTTCTTGCTTTCAGGGTGGTGAGGGGAAATAAGTCAAGATTCCAGCAGGTGTAGAGGCTTGGTCAGGGCAGCATGCCAGACAGAGTGCCATTGCAATTTTTCATTGATCATGGAGCAAAGCACATTCCTTGCTAGATACTGTGGCTATTTATTAATCGTATCAGAAGCAAACCAAGAGTACAGTTGTAATTTATTTAAAAAACACAAAGTTTAAACTTGGAATTATATTAAATGCCCTTTGACCAGTAGCTGGCCACTTGGAGTGTCTCTGGTTTTGCTATAAGAAGGTCCTCCATTGTGCATGTGGCAGGGCTCAGGCTGCATTGTAATCATTGTAATAGGTGGTCTGTGGTTTGCTCTTCTCCACACTCACATGTTGACAATGGGCCAGAGATGACACTGCTTTGGTCCTTTCATTATTGGCTGCTACTTCCTGACGGATGTCAGGTGGTGCAATATCGGCTAAACAGTATAATTTCTCCAGTGGTGTAGGGCGTAGACATCCTGTAATAATACAGCATGTCTCATTAAGAGCCACATCCACTGTTTTAGCGTGCTGAGATGTATTCCACACCGGGCTTGGGTACTCAGCAGCAGAGTTTCAAAGCGCAAGGGCCGAAGTCTTCACTGTATCTGGTTGTGATCCCCAGGTTTTGCCAGTCAGCTTTCATATGATATTGTTTCTAGCACCCACTTTTTGCTTGATATTCAAGGAGTGCGTCTTGTAGGTCAGGGCATGTTCCAGGGTAACTCCCAGGTATTTTGGTGTGCTGCAATTTTCCAGTGGGATTCCTTCCCAGGTAATCCTCAGAGCTTGAGATTCTTGACTGTTCTTAAGATGAAAAGCACATGCCTGTGTTTCAGATGAATTGGGAATCAGCTGGTTTTCCCTGTAATAGAGCGATGATGATGTGATCAACAGCATAGATGGAGCTCTGACCTTTTTGACAGTGGCTGATCCTTTGTGTAAATATTAAACGTGTATGGAGCAAGCACACTCCCCTGAGGCAGGCAGTTATTCTGCTTTCGCCATCTGCTTCTCTGACTCTGGAATTCAACCAAAAAAAAAAAAACCCTCCCACAGACCTCACTACCTCTGAGGATGCTTGCCATAGATGCAGGCGAAACGTCAGGAGAGAATGCCTGTAGACCATGGCCATACAGCCCGAAGAAACCTACAACAACCCAAAAACCCTCCTTTTTGTAGCAGATTTCTCATGAAATGGATGAGGTGGTAGTCCTTTGTGATATTTTTTTTCTCAGGAGAAAGCGATGATTTACAGTGTCATAAGCCGCTGACAGGTCTATGAAGTCAGCTCCTGTAATCTGCTGCCTTTCAAAACCATCTTCTATGTGCTGAGTCAGGTTCAACACTTGTGATGTGCAGGTTTTGTCTTTCCTGAATTCAGCTTGCTGTGGAATTATAAATGGGTCTATTTTTTCCACAATCTGTGCAGGATAAGTCTCTCCAGAACTTTGTAAAGATGGCACAACAAGAAGATTGGTCTGTAGCTTTTTGGATCATTACGGTCTTTGCCTGGTTTCAAGATGGCTATGACTCTTGCTTTCCTCCAGATTTTGGGGATCTGTCAGGATGCAATGCAGTTATTCATCAGCTTCAGCAGCCAGCACCTTGCTTTTGGCTGATGTGATACACAGTAGCAGCAACTACCAGGATTCTGGATCTGTGTGTTTGCTGTCTCTTGTAGAGCACCTTTCAATGGCCTTTATGTACTCAAATCTAATGCTCATCTTTTTTGGCTAAATGACCTGGCCAAATGTATTTATTTACCACATTTATATGGTAAATACGAGAGACAGGGCTTTCTCAGTGGGGCCCCCTCATCTATGGAATTCCCTACCCAACAAAATTAGATTAGCCCCCTCTCTCCTGACCTTAAGTTTTTCCTGAAGGTCAGGAGAGAGGGGGCTAATCTAATTTTGCTGGGTAGGGAGTTCCATAGATGAGGGCGTCCCACTGAGAAGGCCCTGTCTCTCATCCCCACCAGTCACGCCTGGGAAGGAGGTGGGACTGAGAGCAGGACCTCCCCGGATGATCTTAACCTCCGAGTTGGTTCATGGAGGAAGATATGTTCGGACAGATAGGCTGGACCGGAACCATTTAGGGCTTTATAGACTAAACCCAGCACTTTGAATTGTGCTTGGAAGCAGACTGGCAGCCAGTGGAGCTGACGTAACAGGCGGGTTGTGTGCTCCCTGTACACCGCTCCATTGAAGAACCTGGCTGCTGCCCGTTGGAGCACTTGACGCTTTCGAGCAGTCTTCAAAGGCAGCCCCACATAGAGTGCGTTGCAGTAGTCTATTTGGGATGTAACCCGAGCATGGACTTCTGTGGCCAAGTCTCGCTGCTCAAGGTACAGGCACAACTGGTGCACAAGTTTTAATTGTGCAAAAGCCCTCCTAGCCACCAAAGAGTCCTGGGGTTCCAGGCTCAGTGATGAATCTAGAAAACTCTCAAGATGTGAATCTGAGTCTTCAGGGGAAGTGTAATCCTGTCCAACAAGGCTGTAACCCTATATTCTGTATGGCCTTGCGACTGACCAGGAGTACCTTTGTCTTTTCTGGATTTAATTTCAATTTGTTCGCCCTCACCCAGACCATCACAGCTGCCACACTCCAGTTCAGGACCTGAACTACCTCCTTAGCAGCAGGTGGAAAGGAGTGATCAAGTTGGACATCATATGCGTACAGATGACATCAAATTCCAAAACTCCAGATGATCTCCCAGCGGCTTCATGTAGATGTTAAACAACATGGGGGACAGTACTGAATGCTGTGGGACCCTACAAGGCAAGGTTGTGAGGCCGAACAGGTGTCCCCCAACAACACCTACTGAGAACGACCCTACAGGAAGAACTGGAGGTACTGCAGAACAGTGCGTCTGAGCCCCGTTTCTATGAGGCGTCACAGAAAGATATGATAGTCTACGGTATCGAGGGCTGCTGAGAAGTCCAAGAGAACCAACAGGGACACACTCCCCCTGTTCAGTTCCCTACGCAGATCATCCACTAAGGAGACAAAGGCTGTATCAGTTCCATGTCCTGGCATAAAGCCAGACTGCCGGATCCAGATAATCAGTTTCCTCCAAGAACCCATGGAGTTGCCAGGCCACCACACGCTCCAGGACTTTGCCATAAAAATTAGGGTGCACATTAGATTTGCATCACACGTTCATTTTAATTCTAACTTAGTTTTTATACCTTTCCCTGCATAGTCCTCTTTTTCAAACCTGCATTTTGGACTTTAGGAGAGTTGATTTCTGAAAAATGAAGCAAACACTGAGCAGCATTCCATGGACACAGATACTAAAAGGCAAGGGAGTTACGGATGGATGGGAATTTCTCAAGAGTGAAATACTTGAGGCGCAATTGCAAACCGTGCCAACAAAGAGAAAAAAATAGGACAAGTGCAAAGAAGCCAGAATGGATGTTCAAAGAACTTCTAACTGTGCTAAGACACAAAAGAGACATGCACAAGAAGTGGAAAAAGGGAGAAATCACCAAAGAAGAATTCAAACAAATAGCCAACACCTGTAGGGAAAAGGTCCGCAAGGCTAAAGCACAAAACAAGCTCAGGCTTGCCAGGGACATTAAAAACAATAAAAAGGGCTTCTTTTCTTATGTCAGTAGAAAAAGGAAAAACAAGGAGGCGATAGGGCCTCTTCGAGGAGAAGATGGGGCAATGCTGATAGGGAAAAGCGGAACTACTTAATACCTTCTTTGCCTCGGTCTTCTCACAAAAAGAAAGTCATCTTCAACCTCAGCAAGATGGAGTGGATGAGGGATTAGAGGACATCCAACCCCAAATTGGGAAACAAGTCATCCAGGAATACCTGGCCGCTCTAAATGAGTTCAAGTCCCCAGGGCCAGATCAAATACACCCAAGAGTACTGAAGGAACTAGCGGAAGTCATTTCTGAACCATTGGCAATCATCTTTGAGAGTTCTTGGAGAACGGGAGAAGTTCCAGCAGACTGGAGGAGGGCCAATGTGGTCCCAATCTTCAAGAAGGGAAAAAAGGACGACCCAAACAACTACCGTCCGGTCAGCCTCACGTCGATACCAGGCAAGATTCTGGAAAAGATTGTTAAGGAAGTGGTCTGCAAACACTTAGAAACAAATGCAGTCATCGCTAATAGTCAACATGGATTTATCAAAAACAAGTCATGCCAGACTAATCTGATCTCTTTTTTCAATAGTTACAAGCTGGGTAGATGCGGGGAATGCCGTGGATGTAGCGTACCTGGATTTCAGTAAGGCCTTCGACAAGGTCCCCCATGACCTTCTGGCAAACAAACTAGTCCAATGTAGGCAAGGCAAAACTACGGTGAGGTGGATCTGTAATTGGTTAAATGGACGAACCCAGAGGGTGCTCACCAATGCTTCCTCTTCATCTTGGAAAGAAGTGACAAGTGGAGTGCCGCAGGGTTCCGTCCTGGGCCCGGTCCTGTTCAACATCTTTATTAATGACTTAGATGAAGGATTAGAAGGCAGGATCATCAAATTTGCAGACGACACCAAATTGGGAGGGATAGCCAATACTCCAGAGGACAGGAGCAGAATTCAAAATGATCTCGACAGATTAGAGAGATGGGCCCAAACTAACAAAATGAAGTTCAGCAGTGACAAATGCAAGATACTCCACTTAGGCAGAAAAAAACGAAATGCAAAGATACAGAATGGGGGACGCTTGGCTTGAGAGCAGTACGTGTGAAAAAGATCTTGGAGTCCTCGTGGACAACAAGTTAAACATGAGCCAACAATGTGATGTGGTGGCAAAAAAAGCCAATGGGATTTTGGCCTGCATCAATAGGAGCATATTGTCTAGATCTAGGGAAGTCATGCTGCCCCTCTATTCCGCTTTGGTTAGACCACACCTGGAATATTGTGTCCAATTCTGGGCACCACAATTCAAGAGAGATATTGACAAGCTGGAATGTGTCCAGAGGAGGGCGACTAAAATGATCCAGGGTCTGGAGAACAAGCCCTATGAGGAGCGGCTGAAGGAGCTGGGCATGTTTAGCCTGAAGAAGAGAAGGCTGAGAGGAGATATTATAGCCATGTATAAATATGTGAGAGGAAGCCACAGGGAGGAGGGAGCAAGCTTGTTTTCTGCTTCCTTGGAGACTAGGACGCGAAACAATGGCTTCAAACTACAAGAGAGGAGATTCCATCTGAACATGAGGAAGAACTTCCTGACTGTGAGAGCCGTTCAACAGTGGAACTCTCTGTCCCGGAGTGTGGTGGAGGCTTCTTCTTTGGTGGCTTTTAAGCAGAGGCTGGATGGCCATCTGTCAGGGGTGATTTGAATGCAATATTCCTGCTTCTTGGCAGGGGGTTGGACTGGATGGCCCATGAGGTCTCTTCCAACTCTTTGATTCTATGAAGCAAACCCTAACAAGGTGCGTGTGGGAGAATGGTGGCTTGTGGTCAGTGTAAGGATCAGTTTCAATAAGGGCAGATGGCTTGGCGCCTTCACATTCCCGTCGCCCTTCTGTTGCCACTATCAGGAGTGCCGTGAACACCAAAGGAAGTTCTCTCTTTTCCAAAATAACTGGAGTATGTCCATTGCAAACTGGATGGTGAGGAATTAATAAACAGCAGGGTTTGCCTTCTTGCTCACAATCTGTAAGGGAGCTCAAAGCACCATGATTCCAGGTCTTTTTGTACCATTAACTTTTTGTGAGGACTGGCTTGTGTGTCCTAGTTGCTTATCTTTCCTCAGATTGGGCACTGGCTCAGTTGCTCCAGTTTGCAAAGCCTTGAACCCGTCAGCAGAAAGGAAGCTACACATCTTTGCCTCTGAATGAAGGTTTCATGAGCCTTGTTTCAGGACCCTCCTTCCCTTTCTTGCCTTCCTGCCCCCCTCCCTTTTTGTGGAATTTCTGCCATCTCAGCAGTTTTCTTCATCAGGCAAATTCAGTGAGTTTCTTTTCTGCCTGATTTGGGGGGAAGGGGGGGGGGAGTGCAAGGGCTTCCTTCATGATTTCCTGCTTGGTGGCTGCCTATCTGTATG
Organism: Anolis sagrei; assembly: GCF_037176765.1. Lineage (NCBI taxonomy): Eukaryota > Metazoa > Chordata > Lepidosauria > Squamata > Anolidae > Anolis > Anolis sagrei. The sequence continues at coordinate 30,883,563 of NC_090034.1, read as the reverse complement.
TTCGTTTGGGACCGGAGAGCACATGAGTGCGCTGTCTGTTTCCTGTGTTCTCATGTTGAATTGTAATCATGCTTTGGGGTAAAAAGCATCAAGGGAAGGAGGCTGAGAAGAGGCAGGAAAGGGGTGGGGGTGAGGGTGGGGGTGGTGATGGAAAGTTGGGCTCTTGGAGGTCCCCAGTGTAAAATAAAACAGGTGGAAAGAGGCCCCCAAACACTTCAAATCGCAGTGTGCTGTGGAGCTCGTGGGTGTAGATCTGACCACTGGAAGAAGAGTTTTTTTCGTCCTCCACATTAAACCTAACTTTCCTCATATATCATAGTCTGGGACCTAGTTGTCTGTTAGCATGCAAGCCACTCCCTCCTCCTCCAAAAGCCTCTGATTGGGATGCCCCCTTCCTTCAACTTTCAAACTGGGGAAAGGTTGGTCCAATTGTGTTTCTACCCTTCGCACGCTTGGTATTTCATTAAGTCTGCCTTGAGGTTAACTACAGGGGCTGATGGGTTCTCCCCTTTTCTGTCAAAACCGCTCCGGGAGAAAAAGTTTTCCAGTGAAACAGAATATGAAAGAGCAAATCCGTGGCTTGGCTGAAAGAGGGAATGTTTCTTCCTTGATCAAAATGAAAGTGTGGTTTTGACTTCTCCCCTTCCCTCCCTCTCTTGACTTTTTAGTAAGCAAATAAGTGCACATTCATAGCCTGCCTACTCAGCAGAGACCTGATTCCCTGTCCCCTTTTCTTTGGGCTTCTTTATTTTCTTATCAATGCCCAAAGGCATGCCATTGGCCTGGGCTCAAGATCGTTTCAATGATTCCCACTGACAGGTTTGGCTTCATGAGAAAGGTATGTGTTTTGAGGGGACCTTTCCCACAGCATCTTATCTTTTCCCCCTGTGGCATTGCTAAACAGCTACATTCAGTAAGGATGCTTTTGTGATTGCCCCTTGCTCTGTGCAGAGGGAAAGCTCAGGGTCCTGATCTAAGAGTTAAGTTGCAGGGTCTTCTGTTTCCAAGACTGTTGCTCACTTCAGCACCACTACCTTATTGTGGCCAAAGACCAAGACCTTAGACTCTGAGAATTTTTGAGCCTTCAAATCCCCCATCTACTTCAGTTAAATATTTGTAATTGGCCTATTACTTTAATAGGCTTGAGCGACCTGTTCTGCCCACTGTGACCCAACTCTTGATCGTGGCTGTCGGACTCTGGAGTGCATTGAGTCATGCAACAAGGCACTAGATTTTTAAAGGCTAGGCTCCTGTGGCAGTCGTCACACCTCCCCAGCAGACAATACCTGCTTAAGGCTGTGCTTTGAAACCCCTGTCTGGCCTTCCAAGTCTCAGATTTGCTCTTTTGTTGTGCAGCAGCAGGGAGCGACTGAATGTATTTGACAAAGTCTGATTGCTGGCTGTGTTGAAAACATGCCCAGTGCCACACCACTTGCCTGAGCAGCTGTGCCCGCTAAGCCTCTGAGCAAGCTCCAACCTGCTTTTCTCCACCATCGCAGTTGAGCGGAGCAGCAAGCTGGGCATCTCCTCCCAGAATGCCAACAACCTGACTTCTGAGTGTACATGCTTAGGACTGTGCTAAACAATGCGGAACACAATGTGAGTGGGTCAGGCACAGAGGATAGGGGTGGGAGGAGGATGGGGGGAAGGGAGATGGCCTTGAGGTTCTCTGTCTTCGTATATTGACTTTTCTGAAAAGCTCTCATTTGTTTCTTTTAACCTGAAATGGAGAGTTGTGGAATCTGCCAACTAGTTATCTTTGTTCCTTGCACCTATTTTATGTACATATAAATAAATGGAGATGTTTGTGTTTCTGTGCTGGATGTGTTATTTCCCTTTGTGCTGCTTGCTCTTAAATTGTGTTGCTTTTGTCAAAACTTTTTTTAATCTCAAGCATACATTTTTTTAGAAGTGCTGTTATATAAAAGAGGCCATAAGTGGCGTTTTGATTTGTTGATTTTTGACTGTGAGAAATGTAAGACCAGGAAGGGAATTATTACTCTTGAAGATTGCTAATACCTTGTGGTGGTTTAGCTTTTGTTTCTCTACTTTTTGCAATAGGTGGACTGCTGTCTTAGCCGCAAAGTCTTTGAAAGGAAAGACTGGCAGCTGTGTCCTTGATGTGATCTAGCAAACTCACTTCCGCTGGCAACCACAGACCTCTTGCGCTTGGTCCAACTTGGGGGGTGGGGGTGGGGGGATAGGTTTATACATACATGTGCTGGCTGATGATGGCTTTTGCTAAGGGTCCTGGCCAAAGGAAGTACTTGGGGCCAGTGAATCAAGCTATGGAATTCATCCTGGAAATGGCGCTGTTACTTTTGGGACTATGACCCCCAGCATCCTGGAAGTTAAAGTCCAAAGCAGCCATGATGCTTCTGATAATTGCTTTTGCGATGATGGTGTGGTGGGTTTGGAGCCTGAAACACTGAGCAGGCTGGTTTGGCTGCCAAGAAGGAAAGCTTTTTCGGAGTCTGATCAGAGTATCTGCAGATCAGATGCACTGGCCAGACTCATGTGCATGCACCCTGTGGCTTGTGGGCTGTTTTAGAGACTGGGTTAGTTGCCTTATCAAGAGGATGCATCATTTCCTTTTTTCCCAGAAAAAATGCAACTTTTTCATTCTCTTCATTCTTGGCCAGAACTCATCTCCTCCCCCCCCCTCCCCCCCCCCCCCGCCACCGGTGTGAGCAGTTTTGAGGTTGTTCTGCTATTTCTTGGAACTTCTTCCTTTTCTATGCTCCAGAGAGAACCTGGGGCAGGCCTAACAGCCTAGTGCTGAGATATGTAGGGCAATGCTACCTAATGGCTGGGGCCTGCAGTGAGGCTCAAGCTGCAGTGGCTTTCTCTAATCATTTTTGGTGTTTTTTAAATGTTCGTGTTACATAAGTCATACATATCAAAATCCACAAGTACTGCTGTGATTCTGTAAACGGGAGCTGCATTTTTCTGCTTAGGCATTCACACCACATTGGCTGTTCAGTTTATGGGATGTTGATGGCGAGAAGGGATGGCTTAGATAAGGTCTGGTAACTGGCAGCCTCTGACTTATCTTTCCTCCTGCTTGCCAGTCTTTGAACCCCCCAAGCGAAGGAGGCAAAATGACTACAAGGCTGATTGTGGGAGATGTGTTTTGATACCACTTCTGACTTAGAGGAGCCCCAAAGCAATCCTATCACAGAGTTTTCTTGGCTAGATTTCATCAGAGGAGGTTTCCCACGGCCTTCCTCTGAGGCTGAATGTGACATGCCCAAAGCACCCATTGTGCTTCCAGACCTGAGCAGGGGTTTGAAACTTAGTTTCCAAGAGTACTGGTTCTACTCTGTGGCACTGGCTCTCTGGGTATTCGTTTCATATGACAAAATTGGTAGGAATTTCAGGTGTCAAGATAATCGCTCTCTTGCTGTATAGACCTTCGATTAAGTAGTCCCTTCCCTCCAAAATGTATGGCCTGCCTGAAGGTATGAGCTCTTCCTCATTGGAGGTTTTTAAGGTTGATTCCTTGCCATCACAAGAGACTGGACTAGATTACCTCTAAGACCCCTTTCACCTGGGTCTCTTCCAGTTGCTCTTTTTAAAGGATGAAGTAGGCTCCCATTTAGAGATGCTAGAGGCACATGAAATAATATTTCAGAAGTTATTTGGACACCTGTTGCTGAGTGGTAAGTTCTGATTGTCTGAAAAGGCTTGTGGAGCCTTTTCAGTAGTTGAATGTGGGAGCCTGGATCTCTAGCAGAAATTCAGCCTTTGTTCTCAGGAAGGAGAATCTTTGGATTCAGGAAGGACACCATCACTCCTGCTTTCTAGTACATGATCAATGGGATCATCAAAAATGGATTTATCGCTATTTAATTGACATTGTGGAAGAAAATGCTGAGTCATGTGCTGACACCATCGCATCAACTCCAGGTTGTCATTTTGTTCAATATTTGTGCATTTCCCTTCTAGAAGAAATTCAAAATGTATCAATTGTCCAACTTTATTTGGAAATCCAGGAAGGCGTTACAGTATAACCATTGGAAGAAACGTAATTGAATTGCAGTTCTGCTTGAAAGCAATGTCTCACCCCCGCTCCCCATTCCCAGGATTGGTTCCAGATGTCTTTGATGACTGGCATGCTGTTTCTGATTTCCTCTTGATCATGTTTTGACGCAAGCTCCTCGGCATGGGACTTCTAAGAACTGTCTGATAAGAGTTTCTTTCTGCGTTTCTGGCTACAAGGTCTATTGGGTCCCAAGACGAGCGCTCGGGACTCTAGCTCTGTAATCATGTACTTATTTAGGATTCATTTCCCTGCTCTTCAGCCACACGGCTCTCAGAGTGGCTTACAAATTGTTAATTTGACAGTCTCCTGCCCTCAAGTTTACAGCCTAAGTAAGAGACGCGGCAGGCAAGAAAATGGAGATAACAGTGAAGTGTGGGATTACTTGCTTGATGTACATTAGGGCCCAGGTTCAGTTAAGACAGCCGGGTAACAGGTGAGGGGAAAGAGCCTTCTCTGTTGCTACCAGTCGGTGAGCCAAATAGGCTGCCCATCATAGTAAATGCACAATGCTATCAGTAGTGTTTGTGTGTGTGAAAATCCAGAGATGTGACTTTGGGCATTGGCAGCCAAGAAACCTCTTGCACAAGGAGCAGTCTTTCTGGGAAGATGTGTTATTTCAAGTCAGGTGATTGGCCTGTCTCATCCCAAGTCTCAAAGGAGGCAATTTCCCTTGTCTATTCCCTGCTCCTTTGAACTATAGGGGCCAAGGATTTGAAGCCAGGGTCCTTGGCACACATCACAGGTGCTCGATGCTGTGGCTCCTCCTCTGAGAGGCAAGAACCAAGAGCAGCTCTGCCTTTAAAAACCATCAGCTGTTCTTTACTCAGGATGAATCAAGGGCTACAGGTGGGTAGAGCTTGGGAAAGCTCCTGTTTGGGACTACAGCTCCAAGGCTTCCTTTCTCAAAATGGCCAGTTGGAGTTGCAAAGAATAATTTGTTCAAGCTTTGCTTAGCTGGTTTTTTTCCCCCCTTTGGTCATGTCAGGAGCGACTTGAGAAACTGCAAGTTGCTTCTGGTGTGAGAGAATTGGCCGTCTGCAAGGACGTTGCCCAGGGGACGCCCGGATGATTTGATGTTTTTATCATCCTTGTGGGAGGCATCTCTCATGTCCCCGTATGAGGAACTGGAGCTGATAGAGGGAGCTCATCCGTCTCTCTCTGGATTCGAACCTGCAACCTGTCAGTCTTCAGTCCTGCCAGCACAAGGGTTTAACCCACTGCACCACCGGGGGCTCTGCTTAGCTGGTAGCTTGACACAGACCTTAGGAAACAAATCAAAATGGGCCAATTGTCTCAACACATTTGGTATAAAGCAGCTCTCTCAAAGGAAAAGCCAAAGTTGTGCTGGCTTGCAGGCTGTGGAGGCCAAACCAGCAGCACTTGTTGACCTGTGACTGAGAAGGCTGTTTTCGGTGCATAGAAAGTCCTGGAGACCAGAGGCCAAGGCGGCAAGGGACCAGGCCTGGCTCTGGAGCACCTTAAAATTGTGGCATGCTGCTTTGATTGCATCCTGACCCACTTCATTTATAGGCCAGAGGAAACAAAAGCTGGCTGCTGTGGAAGCATGTGTTTTGTGGAAGTGTTTGCTTGGGGTTTTCTACCTTTGTCATAATGAAACCAGCTTTGCTTTTGACATTCAATTCCAACCTATGCAGCTCAGTTTCAGTCATCTGTCCCCATCCAGCCTCCTGACCTAGCAGAGTCTCCTTATATTTGGGGCTGTCAAACAGCATGAAGATTATGCAGTTGATGAATCTTGCACTCATACTTGGTGACTGACTTCAAAGTTTGCTTCGTTCCCAAAGCTGAGAAACAGGTTTTGGTTTCTGGTATGAAAGGAACTAAAATAAAGATTTCTAATTAAATAAACATTCCTTCTCAGATGGCATTCCTTCACAGAAGGAAAGGGTATTGTTTATATTTTGTTTCTCACAATCTGTTGTAGGAACACATGAGCCTCAAAGTAGCTTTCCAAGGATCAACTTGGTTTGACTCTTATGCGGAGCCCCCAGAAGTAAAACTGCCTCCTCAGCTAAACCAGCTGTAGTTGATCAGCTGAATCTTTATTCCCATTTTTACATGAGCACAAACTGTGGCATATCTCATACCCTTCTACAAGACCCATCTCAGATCCGTTCCTCCTCACTTAAGAGAGCACAGGTACCTGAAATTGGGTCGCCCTTGGGCTGAGAATTGCGGTATATAAGAGCAGTCAGTAAATAAATAAATAAATTGTTGGATAGTCTTTTGTGGTGATACACCCTCCTCATTGTAGGCTGTGAAGCAGGTACCTCTGGTAGGCCATAACCCCTGTTTGGTGAGCATCATTTCCCAGAGTAATTCATCAGTAGTGCCAGTTGTGGACAGATAGATCAGTAGTTGAGTGAAACCCCACATGTGCCTGAGTTTATACAAGTTTATAGTCTGGACTGTAGGGAGTGCAGTCCTGATCCCCGCCTCCTGCTCCTAACATTCAGAACATGCTTGATGCTGAGGTTGGGTGCTTGACTGTATTGCAGTCCACTGTGTTCCACATACTGGGGACTACAATTCCTGTGGTCATTGACCGAAAGAAAATATTCCATCCTACAATTCTCAACTTTCCTGATCATTGGCCTTCTGATCACAGCATGGGAGCTCAATAAAATCTGAAGGGTGCCAGGCTGGAGAAAGCATGTATAGGGGCTTGTGTATGTAGTCCACAAGTGCTTCAAAAATAAGGAAGGTGTCAACCTTCTAGTCCAGGAGGTATAGATAGCCATTTTTTTGGGATGGGGTTCAGATGACTTCGGAAATGGCTCTTTCTCTTCCCATGTCAGGTGTTTTATTTTGCATGTTTTCTGACCTGTTCCTCCAGAATGTCAAACTCCTACATTGAAACGATAGTGTGCGTGTTGTGCGCCTTTTGTGTTTTAACTGAGGATAGTCCTTGTAAACAGCACTGCCCCGAAACAGGCTCTGCTTCCGTTTTGCCTCCATGAGAGTAAACAGGCAGGCACATTTGGCTTGGTACGTCTTGTATGTTTTGAATATTGAGAAGGAGAAGCTCTGATTGTGGTAAATATTATTGTCCTACACTGGTGGTGTTCAAAGTATTCTGTCTTGAGGAGACAACCCCCTTCCAGATTCAGTGCTTTCTCAAAGAGTTCCTGAGCATCCGCTGGGGAGCTGCTGGGCCTCCATTCCTGGGGCTGGGCCCAGTTGTGGCTTGCATTGCCCAGAGTATGGCCCTGGCAGCTCTGAATTGTCAAGAGTCTGGACAATAGGTACTAAGAAATAATGTAGTTACCTGGAAAAAATTACCAGACTTTTTGTTACATTTCACCAAAAATGCAATGAGGGGTTTTTGTGTGTGTGTGTGTGTGTGTCAGAAGCAACTTGAGAAACTGCAAGTCGCTTCTGGTGTGAGAGAATTGGCTGTCTGCAGGGATGTTACCCAGGATATGCCCGGATGTTTTACCATCCTGTGGGAGGGTTCTCTCGTGTCTGGCATCAGAAGCTGGAGCTGACAGATGTGAGCTCACCCCACTCCCCGGATTTGAACTGTCGACCTTTCAGTCAGTGGTTCAGCCGGCTCAAGGGTTTAACCCATTGTGCCACCACTGAAGCTCTTTTTGGGTGGAACAAGTAATGTCTCCAGACCATCCAAAGACTTATTTAGAGGCATTTATCCAGAAACCAAGGCCCCTTCCATACAGATGAATAAAATCCCACATTTTCTGCTTTGAACTGGAGTATATGGCAGTGTGGACTCAGACAAACCAATTCAAAGCAGATATTGTGGGATTTTCAGCCTTGATATTCTGGTTTATATGGTTGTGTGGAAGGACCCCAAGTCTTTGAAAGACAACCTGATTCCCCCAGAACTGCTCCTGTCAAACTCCAGCAGAGGCCATGGCCACAAATTCCCCCTTTGCCCTTTGTACCGAAATCCCCCCAATATACCTTCTGTGGGAGTCCCAGCACTCTGCACCTTTGCCCGGCTTCTTTTTTCTCACGGAAGGTTTTTTTTTCCTCTTTAGAAAGAGCAGGCCGGCCAGCCATCCTTCTTTGGCACTCACAAATCCGTGTCAACATCTGTGAGCTAAAAAAATGAAACAAAAAGATCCTCCCCCCTCTTTTTGGAACCCGTGGGACCTTTTTCGATGCCATTGGGGTGTTTTGTGTTTGCAAGTTAAAAGGACACCCTGTTCTGTTTGCTAAGGAGCCTGTTCATGCTGCCTCCTGGCTCCTTTATCTCTTTCAACCAAACGTGTCCGTTCCCTTTCTCTTTAGTTCTTGTTTTCTGGCATTCTGTTCTGAGAAGAACTGCAATGTGATTTCAGGAAAATTGGGTGGCTTTAATTCTATACTTTGGAAATCTTTCTCTATATATTTAGGGAGGGAGGGAAGGATGTGTAATAAGATCCTCTGCCTTGGACGCAACTTGGACAAAGTTGCCAAAAAGTCAGGAGACATAATGCTTTCCTTTTAAAGTATCTTTTCAAGCGGGTAGAGGATTTGAGTCTCTGATCATCTATAGAAGACCACTTGGTGACTTTGGGCAAGTCACATTCTCTCGGCCTCAGGAAGCTAAAGGCAGACTTCCTTCTGAATAAATCTTGCCAAGAAAAACCTATGATAGGGTCATCCTAAGGTTGAAATAAGTCAGAAATGACTTGATGGCATACTGCAACAAGAAGTTGCAAAAGTCCGCTATTGAATTTCTTTGGAGGTGTCTTTGGAGGTTTAAGAAGGGCGGATGGCTCAGCAAGAGCAGTTCCATTTCTGACTTTCTTTTCACAAAATCAGTGCCTGCAGGAGTCAAGGAACCGGCTCAGCTGCCTGTCTCCTTGCAGGGAAGTTTCTGACATGACAGAGTCTTTAAAAATGCACTTTTACCACTTGCCTTTTTTGGCTTTATATATGCAATCTAGTGAAGTGGCTGTATGTTTGCGTAGTCTCCTAACATTTTTTTATAAAAGAAAAATGTCTCCTTCAAGCAGAACCTGTGCACACCAAGAAGGAGAGGGGTGATATAGATATGTTTCCTTTGAGCCTTTTTCCAAAGGGCACCTTTCAAAATGCGGAGTCCCTTTTGGCCCCTCATTCTGCCCGATGTATGGACTACGAGCCTGAATCAGGCAGACAGGAAATGTTTCACTTTATCTGTATTCAGGCAGGCGATGAGCTCAACACACGGCTCTGGGGCTTCTTCCAGTTCCACAGAAAAATCCTGCTTCTCTGTCCTTGGAACAAATGATTTTCCCATTGCAGTCTTGGTTTGGTCCTTCAGCTGCCATCACCAACAAATGACACACAGAATCAACAGATGCTCCAGTGTCTTCCATTAGTTTTCTGTTTAGTAAAAAATCTGTAAGCAAACACACATAAAATATCAAAGACCAACTTTCCCCTGTTTCTGACTAGAAACGGCGGGGGGCAGGTGTTCGTTTTGCCAACTCTCTTTGGGAAAAGAGTGGAGGAAAAATGATCAGGATAGAGGAATTCAAGAAAGGCCAGACATGAGGCTGGGAGTTCTAGTCCCTCGGCCCTCGCTGGTCCACCCCCTTCCAGTGCCGCTGAAAGAGCCGATGGGTCGGCAGGCCTGTCCCTCCCTAGGAATTGCTGCAGTTGGCTCCAAATTGCAAAGCAAGCTGTGTGACTCACTGGGCCACAAAACCCAGGAGGATGCGAAACTCGAAACAAAAACAGCGTGACAGGGTCAGAAAGCAGAAGTGAGCTGTTCCCAGATAGGCCAGGCAGCTGTGATAGTTTTTTTTTGGGGGGGGGAGGGGGGTTCGGCCACATCCCCCTCCGGGGAGGAGGGCAGGAAATCCGATTTGACTTCTCCAGCCTCCACACTCTCCGTGCTGGTTTTCACAACTCCTCGAATATAATGCATTTTGATAGTGTTGCACATTATATTCCACACATACACACAGCTGCCCCATTTATGGCACTAGTGTGAACTTTTTCTTTTGGAAGCCTCTGGAAAGGCAGACCAATCCTTACATTTTCCAGCCGCTTTGTGCGTGTTTCTGTGTGTGTGTGTTTTGCATTTTTTCAGTCTTCCCTGGGGCAGTAAAATTACCCTTAGGACCTTATCCAAATAATGCCATGGTGACAATTAAAACATGGTGGTTGTTTTTTTGTGCCACCATCAGTAGTACCTGGAGCTTGGCACTGTCAGGCCTGAGGACACTTCTGAAGTGACAAGTGCTTTTTCTTGCCACCCTTCCCTTTAATCCAGGCTCTATATGTTTTAAAGATGTGTTTCTAAACTTGATTTGCAACACGGTCTCACACTGTTGCATGTCTCCAGAGGAACATGCTGAAAAGCAAATTTCGAAGAATGTTTCTAGGGTATGCAAGGGCAATTTGCCTCTGTTGTACTATACAGATACAGACTTCACTCCTTCCCTGCGGTCCTTTGACAGGTCTGGAGTTGCCTGTTTTTCCCATTCTCTCCCTCCGCTTTCTTGTGCCTCCCAGATTGGGGACAAGGCTTTGGCCTTGCACAGGTTTCCTGGCTGGCTTCTGCAGTTCTCCATCTGTGAGCGGTTTCACAGATGCTGGAATCTCAAGCAGCTGTGGAGTTTCCTTCTCCTCTTTTGTGTCTTAACCCTCCTTCCTCCAGGACCTGAGTTCTGTGAGTTTGGGTCTTGCCTGGATCCAGTGGGCTCTGGTTTGGGCTGGGGTCCCTGCTGCTGGCCACCACCAGGCCCACCTCTCTGAACTGTTCTGACCATGGATTTTTCTTGTGAAATGCGAATGAGTCATGCTGCCCCTCAGCCAAGAGCATTTCGGAGGCTCTTGTCGATGGAAAAATCCACTGACTTAACTTTGAGTCCAGGAAATGGCCTGTCTGGTAAACCTCTTGCACAGTGAGCTTCCTGCTTTCATTCAGAGCCAGAATTGCGCCAACTCTGGGTCACAGCGTCTTCTTGGGCCACTGGTGCCCATCCAACAACATCAGGTGACAAAATCCATCCCAGCTATTCTCTGCAAACCCTTATTCCCACCTCAGGTTTCCTCAAGTGATAAGCAAACAGAAAGGCAGCCAGGTCTGGGTTGCTTTTTCCAAAAAACAAGGTGGGATTGATGGGACCAAGAAGTGTAATAACCACAATGCTTTTTCACGCAACAATTACTCAATTACATCTGCCCCAAGTGTAAACAGATCACTCACATGGAACAGAGGATCCAACAACTTGAGGACCGTATTAAGACCCTTAAGGACATTCAGGAACTTGAGCTGTTCTTAGACACCACATACCACATTGTCCTAGACACTCAGCCCATAGCACACCAACATTATGGGGAGGCTCAAGTGGAGATCACTTCAGATGTGGACAACCCTCAAGCTTGGAGGCATGTCACCCTTAGAAAGAAACATAGGACCCGGAAGACTCCTCAGAATACCTCTGCCCAGCTGCAGTTACACAATAGATTCCAAATTCTCACACAACTAACACTTGACCAAGAAACACAACATATTGGGGAAGACCAGAATGGCTTAGATACTGATCAGTGGCTCATCCTTGATCAGTGTGCAGGGGATAGCCCTGACTGGGACAACAATTCACAACATTCACACTTACACATTCATGCAGGTGTACCGTCCCCAGCCATAGACCAGATGCAACAGCAACACATACAGGAGAACGATAGGCTCTTGGACGAATCTCAATGGATTGTCCTTGACGAATGCACCAGGGATGTTGAGGAGGAGAACAACACATTAGACCTACACAATTCACATCAACAGGATCACTTTTCTGGGGCCCTACACACTACATTGCACAAAAGGGACCCTGTCAATCCTGAAAGTAAACAGGTCTTGGTAGTAGGCGACTCCCTCCTTAGAGGAACGGAAGCCATCATTTCCAGACCAGATGGGATGGCTCGAGAAATATGCTGCCTACCGGGGGCAAAAATACACCATATCACTCAGAGGCTCACCAGGCTCCTCAAGCCCCATCACCGTCCTTCCCTCATGTTGATTCATGTAGGAACCAATGATACTGCTAGGCATACTTTTCAAAAGATCTTAAATGATTTTCGAGCTCTCGGAACAAAGCTAAAACAATGTAATGTACAGGTGGTCTTTTCATCCCTCCTCCCAGTTGTAAGACACGGTCCTACAAGGGCAAGAAAAATAGTACAGGTCAATGACTGGCTTAGAAAATGGTGTCAGGAGGAACGCTTTGGCTTCCTCGACCATGGCCTGCTTTTCCAGGAGGATGGCCTACTGGCAAGGGATGGGGTACATCTCACACAAGTAGGAAAACACCTTTTTGCTTACAGACTCGCAAATCCCATCAGGTGCACTTTAAACTAGGTCCACCGGGGGAGGGGGACAACAGCCTTGCGAACACTACTTTACCCACAATGTCAGGGAACCGCCAGAAGGCTAAACGGAGGGCTACACAAACACAATGAGGACCAAGTACCAAAAGCACAATAATCCCAATTAAACAGCTCAGGGGAAGATCTCAGGGGCTCACATGTCTTTACACTAATGAACAGAATGGGAAATAAACAAGACGAACTCCAACTTTTAGCACAACACCACAAATATGATATCATAGGCATCACTGAAACCTGGTGGGATGACTCCTATCGCTGGAATGTAGACATCGAGGGCTATAACCTCTTTCACAGAAACCGAACAAAGGGGAGAGGAGACGGAGTAGCCTTATATGTAAATAACTGCTGCTGCAGAAGAGATGCAAGAGAGCAATCTGGGAAACCAGCTTGAAAACATCTGGATAAGAATCAAGGGAACAGGGACTCAAAAAGATATCATTGTAGGCGTCTAATACAGATGACCAAGCCAGGAGGAAGAACTTGATGAAGTCTTCTGCTAAAAGTTGACAAAACAGGCACAGAGAAGAGATGTAGTAGTCATGGGCGATTTCAACTATCCTGATATTTGCTGGAAAACAAACTCGGCCAAGAGTGTACAAGGTCCAACAAATTCCTTACTTGCCTTACAGACAATTTCATGGTCCAGAAGGTAGAAGAGGCAACAAGGGGGTTGGCTACTCTTGATCTCATCCTAACAAATGCGGAGGACCTGATTGATGCGGTTGAAGTGGTCGGATCCTTAGGGGCAAGTGACCATGTGCTCCTGCAATTTGAGGTACAAAGGAAGGCAGAAACTAAGACAAGTCAAACCCGCATTTTGGACTTTAGGAGAGCCGATTTCCAAAAAATGAAGAAAACATTGAGCAGCATTCCGTGGACACAGATACTAAAAGACAAGGGAGTTACAGATGGATGGGAATTTCTCAAAAGTGAAATACTCAAGGCACAATTGCAAACTGTGCCAACAAAGAGAAAAAATAGGACAAGTGCAAAGAAGCCAGTATGGATGTCCAAAGAACTCCTAACTGTGCTAAAACACAAAAGAGACATGCACAAGAAGTGGAAAAAGGGAGAAATCACCAAAGAAGAATTCAAACAAATAGCCAACACCTGTAGGGAAAAGGTCCGCAAGGCTAAAGCACAAAACGAGCTCAGGCTTGCCAGGGACATTAAAAACAATAAAAAGGGCTTTTTTACTTATGTCAGTAGAAAAAGGAAAAACAAGGAGGCGATAGGGCCTATTCGAAGAGAAGATGGGGCAATGCTGACAGGGGGTAGGGAAAAGGCAGAACTACTTAATGCCTTCTTTGCCTCGGTCTTCTCACAAAAAGAAAGTCATCTTCAACCTCAGCAAGATGGAGTGGATGAGGGATTAGAGGACATCCAACCCCAAATTGGGAAACAAGTCGTCCAGGAATACCTGGCCACTCTAAATGAGTTCAAGTCCCCAGGGCCAGATCAAATACACTCAAGAGTACTGAAGGAACTAGTGGAAGTCATTTCGGAACCATTGGCAATCATCTTTGAGAGTTCTTGGAGAACGGGAGAAGTTCCAGCAGACTGGAGGAGGGCCAATGTGGTCCCAGTCTTCAAGAAGGGAAAAAAGGATGAGCCTCACGTCGATACCAGGCAAAATTCTGGAAAAGATTGTTAAGGAAGTGGTCTGCAAACACTTAGAAATAAATGCGGTCTTCGCTAATAGTCAACATGGATTTATCAAAAACAAGTCATGCCAGACTAATCTGATCTCTTTTTTCAATAGTTACAAGCTGGATAGATGCGGGGAATGCCGTGGATGTAGCATTTCTGGATTTCAGTAAGGCCTTCGACAAGGTCCCCCGTGACCTTCTGGCAAACAAACTAGTCCAATGTGGGCTAGGCAAAACTACGGTGAGGTGGATCAGTAATTGGTTAAATGGACGAACCCAGAGGGTGCTCACCAATGCTTCCTCTTCATTCTGGAAAGAAGTGACGAGTGGAGTGCCGCAGGGTTCCGTCCTGGGCCTGGTCCTGTTCAACATTTTTATTAATGACTTAGATGAAGGGCTAGAAGGCATGATCATCAAGTTTGCAGACGACACCAAATTGGGAGGGATAGCCAGTACTCCAGAGGACAGGAGCAGAATTCAAAATGATCTTGACAGATTAGAGAGATGGGCCAAAACTAACAAAATGAAGTTCAACAGTGACAAATGCAAGATACTCCACTTTGGCAGGAAAAACGAAATGCAAAGATATAGAATTGGGGATGCCTCGCTCGAGAGCAGTACGTGTGAAAAAGATCTTGGAGTCCTTGTGAACAACAAGTTAAACATGAGCCAACAATGTGATGTGGTGGCAAAAAAAGCCAAATGGGATTTTGGCCTGAATCAATATGAGTATAGTGTCTAGGTCCAGGGAAGTAATGCTACCCCTCTATTCTGCTTTAGTTAGACCACACCTGGAATATTGTGTCCAATTCTGGGCACCACAATTCAAGAGAGATATTGACAAGCTGGAATGTGTCCAGAGGAGGGCGACTAAAATGATCCAGGGTCTGGAGAACAAGCCCCATGAAGAGCAGCTGAAGGAGCTGGGCATGTTTAGCCTGAAGAAGAGAAGGCTGAGAGGAGATATGATAGCCATGTATAAATATGTGAGAGAAAGCCACAGGGAGGAGGGAGCAAGCTTGGAACATGAGTATCTGCTTCCCTGGAGACTAGGACGCGAAACAATGGCTTCAAACTACAAGAAAGGAGATTCCATCTGAACATGAGGAAGAACTTCCTGACTGTGAGAGCCGTTCAGCAGTGGAACTCTCTGCCCCGGAGTGTGGTGGAGGCTGCTTCTTTGGAAACTTTTAAACAGAGGCTGGATGGCCATCTGTCAGGGGTGATTTGAATGCAATATTCCTGCTTCTTGGCAGGGGGTTGGACTGGATGGCCCATGAGGTCTCTTCCAACTCTTTGATTCTGTGATTCTGTGATTCAATGCAAAGTGATTCAATGCAAAGTCACACACACTGACCATATATCATGCCTGAACTGGCCCAAAGAGCAAGTCAGTGCATTTGACATTTCATGGATTCTAACCAGCTGATTAAGAACAGTGTTCCTGCTTCATTCCAAGATCATGCCTCTTAGGCACAAGGACTGGACTCGGCATTGAATTCCATCATCTGAGATAGAGCCAGAGATTGACACTTGACAGCTCTACCTATTATGAAAAAGTACTGGTTATCGTGATAAAATAGGGGGACAATGCTGAAGGGGAAAAGCGACCAAACCCCAGGGATGGTGCAACGGGGTTGGGAGAAGTGTCTGACCATGTCCCTGTGGCCAAATGCAAAGTTATTACTACTTTCACTGAGTTCCACCAAGATCTCAGCAGATGATGGCATAATTCTGCCTCTGGCTACTAGGATACATCCTGAGAGCTCTCAAATCTCCCCTCAACTTTCCACTTTTTAGTTGAGAAAGGTAAATCTCAGGAATTGGGTAGAGTTGGTTGGCCAGGTATTGGGTTTTTTGGGAACTTTTCTGTTTTTTAAGAAAAACTTCGTGTAACATGTACATGTTGCAGAAGTCCTTTTCTTGATGTTGAATTGATCCAGGCACAGAAATGTTGCTAGACTGTAAAACTAAAATAGTCCCATAATGCCATATACTGTGTCCTTCCAGCTGTTTGGGCCTTCAACTTCCAGAATACCTAACTACAAACTGGCAAGGACTTCTGGCAGTTGGAGGCCCAAACAGCTGGCAGGCTACAGGTTGAGGTTGCCTGGCATAATAACATCCTTCAAGTCCTCTCTTTTACAACAAGCAGCTCACTGGTGACAATGAAGTCTGTCAACGGGAAGTTGCACAGAGGGAGACTGGCACTCTGTGGCCTTCCATGTTCTGCAAGTGACATATTATAAGGCCAGTAGCGGTGGGTGGGAAGCATGTGCGCTCCTCTGTCTTAAACGCTAGGGCCCAAGGCAAGATATGACGTGCAACAGAGGCAGAGATAGTCTTGATCCAAATGTATTGGACCAAATGTCTTGGTCCACAATTCAGTTTCTTTCTCTTTTTTTCTGAGAGGGAGGTGGGAAGCTGGGGTTTCTCTTTAAAAGAAGGCCTCCTCGGTTCCAGTAATGTCACAGAAGCGTTTCTTCTGACGGCTCTGGGGAGGTAGGGGTCAGTAAAGTGTGGCGCCTTGGGACTTTGAGGAGCGGAAGCTGCTCAGCGGCCTGCTTCTCCTTGCTGTCTCAGGGAACCAGTGAAAAGGGAAGTTGTCCTGGGGACCAAAGAGACCGCAAACAGCTTTGGAAACCCCCACACAGGCACGGGGTGGGGGTGCAGGTGGGCGGGGGTGGACTTTTCTAGTGTTTGATTCTTGTCAGGTTGTGTGTTTTCTCCTCCTCTCATCATGGGCACTTGGTCATCTGGATTGTTGTAGGTTTTTTGGGCTATACGGCCATGTTCTAGAAGCATTCTCTCATGACGTTTCGCCTGCATCTATGGCAGGCATCCTCAGAGGTTGTGAGGTCACAACCTCTGAGGATTCCTGCCATAGATGCAGGTAAAATGTCAGGAGAGAATGCTTCTAGAAAATGGCCATGTAGCCTGAAAAACCTACAACAACCCAGTGATTCCGGCCATGAAAACCTTCAACAATACTTGGGCATCTGGTTTGGCAGGGCAGCCTGTTTCTGCTGATGTAGTCTGATCCTTTCCCCTGTTGGTCTGACTTGTTTCTTCCAAGCCCTGTCTCTGCATCAAAGTGTCTAGGTGCTCCAGCCCCACTCGAGGATCCCAGTAGCTACTTGAGCTTTGCACAGCCCTTCCAAATACTCGTACTTCCTAGTATGGTCTTAGTAAGAACCCTGTTAAGGCAGCATCCCCCATCTGTGGCCCTGCATAGGTGCTGTTCCCATTGTCCCATGCAGTGCTGGACCACAGTTCTCATGAGTGCCATGATGGGAGCTGCAGTACAACACACCTAGAAGGTTCATGTTGGGGAAGTCTACTGCGCTATAATGGTGTATTTACTCTACATGGCAATTGCACTTTATTTATTTATTTATTTGCTATACTTGTATACTGCCGTTTCTCAGCCTAGCCGGCGACTCAACGCGGTTTACAACAACTTATAACAAACAACAGTATACAGTTTAAAAGCATAAAAACATAATCCACAATACATATATCAATAAACAATCCAATTCATCTCTTGACTAAAATCGTGATCCAGTTTCGTCGTCCAGATTGCCAGTCCTTCAATCATTACACTTATTGCACTGAGTTAACCGAACGCCTGCTCAAACATCCACGTTTTTAGTCTTTTCCTGAATACCATCAATGAGGGAGCTGATCTTACCTCCATGGGAAGGGCGTTCCATAGCCGCGGGGCCACCACAGAAAAGGCCCTGTCTCTCGTCCCCGCCAGCTGCACCTGTGAAGCAGGCGGGATAGAGAGTAGGGCCCCCCCCAGAAGATCTTAGGGTCCTGGTGGGCTGATAGGCCGAGATACGTTCGGATAGGTAAGTTGGGCCAGAACCGTTTAGGGCTTTAAAGGCCAACGCCAGCACTTTGAATTGAGCCCGGTAGCAAATCGGCAGCCAGTGGAGCTGGTGCAGCAGAGGAGTTGTATGCTCCCTGCACTCCGCTCCTGTTAGTATCATGGCTGCCGAGCGTTGGACGGATTGGAGCTTCCGGGCCGTCTTCAAAGGCAACCCCACGTAGAGAGCGTTGCAGTAGTCTAAACGGGATGTAACCAGAGCGTGGACTACCGTGGCCAAGTCAGACTTCCCAAGGTACGGGCGCAGTTGGCGCACGAGTTTTAACTGTGCGAATGTTCCCCTGGTCACCGCCGAAACCTGGGGTTCCAGGCTCAACGATGAGTCCAGGATCACACCCAAACTGCGAACCTGCGTCTTCAGGGGGAGTGCGACCCCATCCAACACAGGCTGTAACCCTATACCCTGTTCGGCCTTACGACTGACCAGGAGTACCTCTGTCTTGTCTGGATTCAATTTCAATTTGTTCGCCCCCATCCAGACCGTCACAGCGGCCAAGCACCGGTTCAGGACCTCGACAGCCTCCTTAGTAGCAGGTGGAAAGGAGTGACAGAGTTGGACATCATCCGCGTACAGATGACCGCACTCCGAAACTCCGGATGATCTCACCCAGCGGCTTCATGTAGATGTTAAACAACATGGGAGACAGTATTGAACCCTGAGGAACCCCACAAGACAAAGGTTGTGGGGTTGAACAGGAGTCTCCCAGTAACAGCTTCTGAGACCGGCCCTCAAGGAATGAGCGGAGCCACTGTAAAACAGTCCCTCCAAGACCCATTCCCGTGAGGCGTCCCAGAATGATACCGTGGTCGACGGTATCGAAGGCCGCTGAGAGGTCCAGCAGCACCAACAGGGACACACTCCTCCTGTCAGGCTCCCGGCGCAGATCATCCACTAAGGCGACCAAGGCTGTCTCGGTACCATGCCCCGGCCTAAAGCCAGACTGTGCCGGATCCAGATAATCCGTGTCTACCAAGAATGCCTGGAGTTGTGAGGCCACCACACGTTCCAGGATTTTGCCCAAAAGAGGGGAGATTGGAAACAGGCCGAAAGTTGACGAATTGAGTGGGGTCCAGTGATGGTTTTTTCAACAGCGGTTTTATTACAGCTTGCTTTAAGCTGGCTGGAATTTTGCCTTCCCGAAGGGAGGCCTTAACCACCACCTTCACCCACTCGGCCAATCCCCCTCTGGCCTCTTTCAGAAGCCAGGATGGGCAGGGGTCTAGGATGCATGTGGTAGCTCTCATTCCTCCAAGCACCTTGTCCACATCCTCGGATTGAACCAATTGAAATGAATCCATCAAAACTGGACAAGCAGATGCTCGTGTTACATCCTCAGAGACTGCCGTTACTATGGTATCCAGACCAGAGCGGATCAAAACGACTTTGTCTGCAAAGAACTGAGCAAAGGCTTCACAGCGAACTGCCGAGTCATCAGGGCACCCATCCTGCATGGTGGGTTTTAAAAGGCCTCTGACAACTCGGAACAGTTCAGCCGGACGGTTCTTTGCAGACGCAATAGTAGCCGCAAAGAAAGTCTTCTTTGCAGCTTTTATTGCCGCGGCATATGCCCTTAAAAAGGACACAAACCGTGTTCGATTTGGCTCGCTCGGATTCGAACGCCACATGCTCTCTAGTTCCCTCTTCTTTCGCTTCAATGCTGCCAGCTCCTCAGTGAACCAAGGAGCTGGTTTAGCTCGGCTACTTGAGAGGGGACGTTCTGGAGCGATCGTGTCTATTGCCCTAGCCATCTCCCCATTCCAGAGAGCGACCAGGGCATCGACAGGATCACCAACCGAGGCGGCGGGAAATTCCCCAAGAGCCGTCAGGAATCCATCCGGATCCATAAGCCTCCTGGGGCGGACCAACTTAATGGGTCCTCCACCTCTGCAGAGGTTAGGGGGCGCAGTTAGTCTAAAGCTGACCAGGTGGTGGTCGGTCCATGGCAACGGAGAGATGGATAACTCCTCAACACCGCCACCTTCCTCCCATCCCTGGCAGAAAACCAAGTCCAATGTGTGTCCAGCACTGTGCGTGGGGCAGATACCTGTTGGGACAGCCCCATGGTTGCCATGGCAGACATGAAGTCCTGAGCCGCTCCCGATAAGGTGGTCTCGGCATGGACATTGAAGTCCCCCAGCACAAGCAGCCGCTGGGACTCCAATGCCAGGTCCGAGACCACCCCCGCTAGCTCAGTCAGGGAGACTGTAGTGCAGCGAGGTGGACGGTACACTAACAGAATCCCTAATCTGTCCCAGTCACCCACCCTCAGGTGGACGCATTCAAAATTTGTTGACTGTGGGATGGGGGCCCTGGTCAGAAGAATGGAATCTCTATAGACCACTGCAACCCCGCCTCCCCGCCCTCCGGATCTTGGCTGGTGCTGCACAGAGAAACCTGGCGGGCAAAGCTGAGCAACTGCAACTACAACTACAGAGCCAGTATAATGTAGCGGTTTGAATCTTGAATCCCTGCTCGGGCAGGGAAACCCAGAGGGGGACCTTGGTTAAACTTCTTCTGAACTTCTTCTTGCCAATTAAATCCCAGCCTTCGGGTGGCCAGAAGTCAGATCCCACTTGAAGGCACCCAACAATGATCACCTGAATTGCTGCAGCTCTTTGGGATGTGTACCCGCAAGAGGGATTGACCATTGTGTGCCAGAGTGCTAATGCTGTTGTTCTCCCCTTTCTCTAAAGAGTTCAAAGCCAAAATGGCAAACCAGCTGCTTGGCCATCCAAGAAGTACGACGGTGCACTTACCTGGAGATGCCTGAAAATGCACGCACCTTTGTGCTCAAGGTAAGGAGCGGCTGAAGGGTATGGAGAAGGGAATGGGGGCATTATCAGTCTGTGCCGTGCCACTGTGTATGGCAGGGGTTCAACTGAATGGACCTTGCAGTTACTTCCCACTCAAAGAGTCTCAGATTCCAGGAGTATGTCCAGATTCGGGGGATAGGGAGTCTCTTGCGGTGAATTGTCACTCTAATGAGGGCTAGAGATAGAAAGAGGAAATGGTCTGATGCCAGAGTTGGGGAACATGAGTCTTCTGGAGTACAGCTGGTGGGAGTTCTGGGAGTTGTGGTCCTTGGGTCAGATGGTGGGACCCTCTGGATTGTCCACCTTGACTGGCACTGACTGTCAAAGGGCCTTCTCTCCTCCAGCTCCTGAAATGAAGATGCTGGGACTGAATGACGGGTGGCTGCCCTAGACTCTCTTCCCCAGCTGGAGGCAGGAAAGGGACACTTCACCCAGGAAGCTAGAAAGTGGGGTGGAAATTCCTGGGCCTTCAGAAAAGTTCCCAAAGGAAGCCCTGTGGAGTTAGAGAATCTAAAAAGCCCTGCCCCCTCTGTGCCTGTGTATGTGTGTGCGCTTCAGGAAGGAGCAGGGCAGCTGTTTGGCCTTTCTATTGCCAAAGGTTCTTCATGTTCTCCTCTTTCCTCGCCCCCGCCTTGTAGGTAAATACCTCCGCGGACATCATTTTGGAGGCCGGAGATGAGCAGCAGCTGTCTTCGTGGATATCTGAAATTAAAGAATGCCTCCCTCAAGGGTAAGGCAGAGCTGTGGTCTTTGTTGAGGACCGTTCTGCAGACTGGGGCCTTTGTTGTTGGGCTTTTTGGAAAGATGTGGCCTTGGTTTGAAGTGGAGTACTTGAAGTCGGGGGCAGGTGTACAAGCGAGCCTTCCACTGGGCCCTAGCTGTGTGCTTGCTTAAGCTGACATGGAATTAATTCTACACAAAAGTTTCATGTAAAGTACAGACTTAAACAGTTACTCCCCTGTTTCTGCAAATTGATTTTTAAGGGGGGCAATTCAAAAATGAGTTATTAACTTTGAATTCTTTTGCCTTTCTTGTGGTTCTAGGGGCCTCATATGCAATATATATATATATATATATATATATATTGCAACATACACAATTTTAAAAGTTAAAATCAGTATGTACAATGGAGAGGGGGAAAACCTTCTCATAGAGAGGAAGGAGTTAACTGGAGAGTGAGTGCAGGAGCCCAGAAAACCCCTTTCATCCCAAACACCCCACCCCTCTCAGTGTCTTATTAAACATTACAAGCCATACAACATATATAAAATATCTTTCTGTTCTGCATATAAATGTAGCAAGAAATCCGTGAAAAAAATCCAAAGCACAATTATTACTTACCTACTTACTTACTTAGGCGATCCCTCGTTGTCCGAGTAAGATTGTCCTCCAAGTGCAGTGTCCTGGCGGTGGGTACGTAGGTGACTGTAGAGCCCTATTCTTGACCCGCATGTTCTCCCGCAGTGAGGGCATCAGTTTCCAGGTGGAATGCAGTCCTGGTCGGGGTTGGCTTGATGCGCCTTCCTCTTGGCAAGTTTCTCTCTTTCGCCCTCAATTCGTGCCTCTTCAAACTCTACAGCACTACTGGTCACAGCTGACCTCCAGCTAGAGCGCTCAAGGACTAGGGCTTCCCAGTTCTCAGTGTCTATGCCACAGTTTTTAAGGTTGGCTTTGAGCCCATTTTTAAATCTTTATTCCTGTCCTCCAACATTATGTTTTCCGTTCTTGAGTTCAGAGTAGAGTAACTGCTTTGGGAGATGGTGATCAGGCATTCGGGCAACGTGGCTGGTCCAGCGGAGTTGATAGTGGAGGACCATTGCTTCAATGCTGGTGGTCTTTGCTTCTTCCAGCATGCTAACATTTGTCCGCCTGTCTTCCCAAGAGATTTGCAGGATTTTTTGGAGACAACACTGATGGAATTGTTCCAGGGGTTGCATGTGACGTCCATGTCTCGCAAGCATATAGCAGGGTTAGGAGGTTTAGGAGGATAATAGCTTTATAAACAAGGACCTTGGTGTCCCTACGGATGTCCCGGTCCTCAAACACTCTGTGCTTTATTCAGAAAAATGCTGAACTTGCAGAGCTCGGGTGGTGTTGTATTTCAGTGTCAATGTTGACTTTTGTGGAGAGGTGGCTGCCAAGGTAGCGAAAATGGTCAACATTTTCTAATGTTACACCATTAAGCTGTATTTCTAGCATTGCAGATGGATTGGCTGGTAACTGCTGGAAGAGCACTTTGGTTTTCTCGATGTTCAATGACAGGCCGAGCTTCTTGTATGCTTCTGCAAAGGTGTTTAGAGTGGCTTATAGGTCTTCTTCTGAATGCTCACAGACGACATTTTCATCAGCATACTGGAGTTCTATAACAGATGTTGTTGTAACCTTGGTTTTGGCTTTCAGTCTGCTGAGGTTAAATAGCATGCTGTCTGTCTGATAGATGATTTCCACTATGGTGGGAAGCTTCCCAACCACAAGATAAATTATCATAGCGATGAAGATGGAAAATAAGGTTGGGGCAATAACACATCCCTATAAGTGCCTATATAAGTATATAAGTGTATGTATGAAGTGCCGATGCACTAACACTATGCTGATGAAGATATCAAGGAATTTTTTTTACTGTCAGCTGGACACCGTCCTATCGAGATACCTAAGGAGGACAAAATCCTCCTCCTGGGGGACTTTAATGCAAGAGTCAGACAAGACTTTGATCTGTGGCCAGGGACCATAGGAAAAGTCAAGGTTGGAAACAGCAACTCGAATGGCATCCTGCTTCTCACCGAATGTGCGGAACACAACCTTGTCATCACCAAAATGTTCTTCTGCTAGAAAAACAAGCTCAAGACATCATGGAAGCACCCCCGGTCAAAGCACTGGCACCTCTTAGACTATGTAATTATATGTACCAGAGACCTCCGTGTTGTGCTTCTCACAAGAGCCATTGACAGGTGCTAATGACTCCTGGACAGACCACAGGCTGATCCGATCCACGATGGCTATCAAGATCGCCCCCAAACACACACTCCAAGGAAGGAAGACAAGGCGGAAAATGAACACCCAAGCCCTTCAGGAGCCCTCCAAACGAGCCCTTCTCCAAACAGCACTCAAGGACCATCTACCCACAGAACACCCCGAAAATGTTGAGGAACATTGGAATAAACTGAAGACCTCCATCATCACAGCCTGCGAAGAAACAATTATTTCTTTCATAGGTAAGACAATATTTTTGTATGAATTTTTAAAAAGATGATCAGCTGCAAGAAAATTAACATCTGGTAAGAGGAGATTTTTGCATCTTCTCACCGAAGACACACAATAAAGTTGGATACATCAGTTACCCTGAATTCGAGGTAGATTACACAAATCCATTTGTTCTTTTATTTTTCTCTTTCATGGATGTCATGTTTTTTGGAACTTTGTTTAGACCAAGGTAATGGCCTTTGAGACTTTCTCTACGTGAATAAATAGGAGTGAACTTTTTGAATATTTTTTTTTGTCGTGTCGGGAGCGACTTGAGAAACTGTAAGTCGCTTCTGGTGTGAGAGAATTGGCCATCTGCAAGGACGTTGCCCAGGGGACGCCAGGATGATTCGATGTTTTTATCATCCTTGTGGGAGGCTTCTCTCATGTCCCCACATGAGGAGCTGGAGCTGATAGAGGGAGCTCATCCGCCTCTCCCCGGATTCGAACCTGCGACCTGTCAGTCTTCAGTCCTGCCGGCACAGGGGTTTAACCCACTGCGCCACCGGGGGCTCCTTTTTGAATAATAAGAATTATACATCATGGGTGGTGGAACATCCAGATTTTAGAGACAGGGTCTCTAAACCCACAGGGGGGACAGGGCCAAAAAAAGGTGGGACACCACTGAATTGCGCAGTTGCACCCTTCTCAGGAACAATCAGAGCGAGAGATGCAGGCAGGCAGCTTGCAGAGCCCTGTGTTTTCTGGTGCCAAAGGGAGATCATTTGGTTGCCTTTAAAAAAAAATGCTATAGTTCACCCAGCTCTGGCCATAACTGAGGATTGGAGAGTGCTGTGATGGAGTTGCAGTTCTTCATACTTGGACTACCTAAGAGGCCTCTTCCTTAGCCAGAGGATTACCTTTCCTGTGCCACAATGGCCTCTGGCACCAGACTGAAGCCAGCCCTTCCCTGTAGCAGCACAGAGCCCTTATCTCACTGCAAAGTCAGTCACTGGGTCCCACAAGTTCCCTACATTGTATGCAGTCCTTGTAAATGCAAATGCATATTTGCCTGAGATGTGAGGTGTTTTATGATCTCTGACCTAAAGCTGGAAGTTAAGTGTTGGGAATTTGGCCTGGGAGGTATTGAACATTGGCACTGAATCAAGCCACAAACCCTCTCATGCCAGGATACCCTGAATATGCAGACACAAGGTCACTTCTGAGTGTGCAGGGTCCTGAAGCCATATAATACTGTAATGTGGGGACTTGATTATTCCAGAGACTTCACTAGTATGTGCCAGCTTTTGAGCGCTCCAGAAATATGCAACTGTAGGTTACACATTCATAACTGTGATTATGATTTCCAACCGATGTATTTTAGCTACATCAAGAAAAAGGAGTGTGTCTTTATGCTCATGGAGTTATGTGACACTTGTGGATGAGTTGTACTGATTAGTTGAATGTGCAGACAGATGTGAGAAACGTAATGTGAAGATTTAGGCTGCGCAAACTGGATTCTGAATCTCGGCCATTCTGGATCATATTGGTCTTCCTTTGTTCTTAGTGCCAGTGTGTATCTGTCGGGGGTGCTTTGAATGAAATTTTCCTGCTTCTTGGCAGGGGTTGGACTGGATGGCCCACGAGGTCTCTTCCGATTCTATGATTCTAAGACATGCTTCTATTTTCTAGGTCAACGGGAGACAATGTAGACCTCACCTCAGATTCGCATTCAGGGACTACAACTACAACTGTGAGCCCCACAAGCAGCAGCAGTGCGGATTCGCTCAACCAAGGTACTTGCATCCTTCTCAAGAGCCCCTGCCTTGTGAAAAGTGCTACCTCTAATCATCTAGAGAGTTTTGGAAATAATGTTTTCAAAACTAAAAAAAAAGCCATGCCAGTACTCGGGGGAACCTCTTTTAGAACCCATCCAGCTTGCCCATCTAGATCAATGTTATAATGCAGTGCCTATCTCCAGGAACAGAAGGCCTTTTGTCATTGGTCGCATGGCCCTGTTCAGGAGATGAAACCTGGGGGGCACGCTGCATGCTCATCCTCTGAGCTCCAGAGGTCTCCCCCTCCTCAGATAGGGCAAACGGCTTTGGTGGATGAATACTGTGAGCCAGTGACTTCTTTAGCTTCTTGCAGTGGGACTTGGCCCATGAATGTGAACTTTAGTCTGATTCAACACATTGCTTCTTATGTCCTTGAGGAAATGGGTTGAAGTGGGATTGGTTGTGGGCAAATACATTGTGGTTTTTTTGGGAAGCAACCCTGGATTTCTGCTTTTGAGTTGGACGCAAGATGGAAGCCTCACTCTGAAGGACTGTTCCCCTCTCTTCCCAGCTGCCATGCCACCGAGCCCCCCGGACCGTCACCTGGCCACTTTCCCCTGGTTCCATGGCCCCATTTCTCGAGTCAAAGCGGCCCAACTCGTCCAGCTCCAAGGCCTTGAGGGACATGGGGTTTTCCTCATCCGGCAGAGTGAAACGCGCAGAGGAGAATATGTCCTCACTTTTAATTTCCAAGGAAGGGCCAAGGTAAGGCACTTCTACTCACGAAGGCTCTTTCTCCCTGGCCACATACAAATGTGTCTAAAGCCTAGGTGTGCCTAGGTGAGCATGCCTGAGTTCTCCCATAGAAGCCTTGCGGGGGATCCTAAGTGTCACAGTAAAAACAGCGGTAGCCCCACTATTGGCTCTTGGTATGCCAAACCTGAATAGCAGTGGCAAAGAAGTCCAGTTCTAAATCTGGAGCCAGATTTCCAGTCCTGCTTGTTGGAATGAGCTCCCAAAACCAAGGTGGGGTGGAAATGCTGTTGACTGGGGACTGAGTGCAACACAAGACTTGCTTCTGTTTAGCACACACACCCTCTTCACCTCATCGGAAAAAAACCACTAAAAAAGATCTCTGGACGAGGCAGTTTAGTGATCCATTACTGCCTCTTTCCAAAAGAGCAAAACAAGAACACTGAATTCTAGTTTATTGTCAAAGGCTTTCATGGCTGAAATCAATGGGCTGTATGACTGGTTTCCAGCAGCATTTTCTCCTGATGTTTTGCCTGCATTCAGAGGACCCTCTGAAGATGCCAGCCACAGATGCAGGTGAAACATCAGGAGAAAATGCTGGCCATACATCCTGGAAACCACACAACACCTCAGTGATTTCTAATTTCCTCTGCGTGGTCCTGTGAAATGCACACATATGGGTTTTCTGCGCCTGTTTCGGAACCTTCTGGAATTTTAAAAGATTTTTTTTGGCGGTAGCACCACCCATTCTCCCCTGATAGTATAAATAGCCAGTAGGCGGGGCTGCCAGTTCCTTCTTTCCACCGTGAGAAGCAGCAGTTAGGGAACCTCTCTATTAGTGACTAGCTCGTTCTTTTTTTTACATGTTTTGACTATTCTTGCCTACCGATTTGGATTCTGTTTGCTCCCGCTGGCTGACTACGGACAGTTTTGACTATTCTCAGGCCTGTATCTGCCTCCTCTCTATCAACCAAAATAGCGACCGTCTTCAAAAAGTGTTCCCAATGCGGGGAAAAATACCCAGATACAGACGCCCACCCTGTCTGCCTGCTATGCCTGGGGGAGAGCCATGCGATGCACGCATGCTCCATTTGCCAATATTTCACCCCTCCCCCAAGCCCGCAAGCACAGACAAATCCACCTTAAAGCCCTCCTTTATGAGCAAGCCCTCCAGCCGCCACCATCCAAAATCGCTAAGAGGGCGTCCTCCGAACCCCCTTCCACCTCAACTGCCCCCAGTCCCCCGGGGTCTGACTTACCTGCAGTTCTGGAAGCGGGAGCGCATGGCGCGCCTCCATTGGCTAAGCCCGCCAAGCCAAAGAAATCCAAGTTGAGTGCTCCTTCCTCCGCTAAAGCCGCTCAACTCTCTAAGAAAGCGGGAAAAGAAAAGGGGCAAGCCCAACTTGTGCTGGCTGAACGGGGTGCTTTCTCCCTCCCCCCACTACATCCTCTAATAATGCCTCCCAAGGCCGAGACTCTGAAGAACAGTCTCTTCCCTTGGCGCAGCCAGAGCCATTGGGGGTGACTTCACCACCCCCAGAGATAAACTTTATGGCCTCATCCACTTCTCAGGCAGCGGAAAACATGCACCAACCTACTCATCCTACCCCTTCCCTGGAGAGGGAAGCTTCAATGTCTAGAGGGGAAGCTTCGATTACTAGAGGAGCCCTCAACCCCGCCCCCCCGAATTGTCGGGGGGTCGAACTCTGAAACGCAGCTTGGACCCAGAAGCCCAAAACCTCCATCCCGGGGACGCTCTCGGTACCGAGACCGGCTCGGATTCAGATGGCAATGCTTTGGTTGCTTCCCTCCCTGAAGGGACAGTTGAAGATGACCCTACTTCTCTCGAGGAGTTGAGTACCTTCTCCTCCCTCATTAATTGCCTGGCGAAGGCACTGAAACTTCAAACTCCGCAAGTGGCCACACCTGTTGATTATCCTGTTTTTTCTCATGACCAGCAGCAATCGCCAGCAGTGGCCCCACTGCCTCTCTTGCCTTACCTACTTCAGCTTATTAAGGCACCGGGAATGGCTCCCTCTTCGGTACCACCCACCAGCAGAAAGGCTGAAAATCTCTACCATTTGGATATGACTTCAGCAGAGTGGCTAAGTAAACACCCTAAGCCAAATTCAGTGGTCGTGGACATCTCCCAACCATGTCCAGCACAGCGCTCTCACAACACCCCAGCAGACAAACAGGGCAAGAAACTGGATGGCATGGGGCGCAAAATATACACTGCTGCAGGACTTTTTGCGAGGATGGCACACTATGGTGCCTACATGGGAGCTTATCACTGCTTCATTTGGGACAAAATTGCCCCATTGCTCGATCACCTTCCTCCTGAGGAGCTCAGACTGGCTAAAACCTACAAACAAGAGGCTATGCAATTAGCAGGCCTGTAGAATGATCTGGCGAAACATACTGCCAATACATCAGGTAAGCTCTTTTCTGCTCCAGTAGCCTTGCGCCACCACACGTGGCTATGTTCTTCAGGCCTATCACAGTCTGCACGAACCACCATAGAAGACCTCCCAATGCATGAGGCGGGGCTGTTTAACCCTGATACCAATACCAACCTGGAACGCACGCACAAGATGCGTCAGATGGCCCATAGGTTCGGCCTCCCGTCACTGTTTACTAACCAACCTAGACAACGTTGGCCAGCTTTCACTCCATACTATTGGAGACGTCCTAGCCCAACCTCGGCAGGACCAAGGGCGAGACCAGCTACCCAACCGCCTTCTGCTAGGAGATCACCTCCACCTCTGGCCAGGAGCCACCAGCAAGGTAGGGGCAGGCAACCCTATGCCTCGAGGCGCCAAGTTTAGCACTATACCACGATGTAACAGCGGTTCTCCCCATCCAACCTGTCCAAGTTGATTATCCCAACTGCACCCCTTCCCCAACCTACGATGTTTCCCTACCACAACCTACCTTCATGGACCGTCTCGCGTCCTACATCGACGCCAGGTGCCAGATAACCACGGACGAGTGGGTCCTCGACGCTGTGAGAAGAGGATATGCAATTGAGTTTACATCTTTACCTCCGGTGGGACACCGCAGGGTAACCCCACCTCCACCCCCGTCGTCGAAGAGATCCAGGCTCTTCTCCAGAAAGGGGCCATACGCCGTTTGAAACCTGCGGACATCCATCAGTGCTTCTTCGCTAGATACTTCCTAGTCCCCAAGAGGGGTGGGGGCTTGCTGCCCAACCTAGATCTATGGGGCCTGAACCGACACATTAAACCCCGCAAATTCCACATGGTTACACTGACTATGATTTTGGCCCTAATTAGCAGAGGGGCTTGGTTTGCCATGGTGGATCTTAAAGATGCTTACTTCCACATCGGATTAAGACGGTCTCATCGCAGATTCCTTAGTTTTCAGGTTGGACACCAATGCTACTGTTTCAACTCACTTCTGTTTGGCTTGTGTATTGCCCCCAGAGTTTTTACTAAATGTTTGGCAGTTGTTGCCACACATCTCCGCCAGGTGGGCGTTTTTATTTACCCTTACATTGATGATCGGCTGATTGTTTCTAGCTCCTGACGGAGGCTTCTGACTGACATCAATACTACTTTGTCTCTTCTTCAGGATCTTGGACTAGTAGTAAATTGGGACAAATCCCATCTGGAGCCTACCCAATCCATCAAGTTTATTGGCACCATCATTGACTCTGTACAAGAAAGGGCTTTTCTCCCAGAAGACCGCTTCAGGGCCTTAAGGTCCCTCATTCAAGTCGTCCGCACGCGCCCTCATGCCAGACAAATACACTCACTTCTAGGTCACTTTGCTTCCACTATGGCCTTGACACCATTCGCGAGACTTCAAATGCTCCCCTTGCAGATGTGGTTGCTTCAAGTGTTTGACGTACTAAGGGACTCACCAAAGAAGCTCCTGATGGTTCTTCCGCACGTTCGAGCATCACTCTCCTGGTGGACGCACAGACACAATGTCCAGAGAGGGATGCCATTTCGTCAGCAGCACCCAACCAAGACGCTTACCACGGATGCATCCCTGTCCGGCTGGGGAGCCCATCTCGGCAACCTGACGGTGCAGGGCAAGTGGTCTCCAGAGGAATCTCAGCATCACATCAATTACCTGGAGATGCTGGCTGTTCAAAAGGCTCTCAGGTCGTTCGAACTCCCTGTCTGGTCATGTAGTCCGCCTCCTGACAGACAACACCACAACAAAATTTTACATCAACAAGCAGTGAGGGACT
This sequence comes from Anolis sagrei, assembly GCF_037176765.1. Taxonomy (NCBI): domain Eukaryota; kingdom Metazoa; phylum Chordata; class Lepidosauria; order Squamata; family Anolidae; genus Anolis; species Anolis sagrei. The sequence goes on along the minus strand of NC_090034.1, from coordinate 30,852,878 downwards.
CGGTCCCGAAAACTGATCCACCTTACCATGCACATCTGGGACTGGTGCATCTTGTGGAACATCCACCTCCTCACTCTTCACGTGCCTGGTGAAGAGAATTCTCTGGCAGACACACTGAGCAGATCACCGAACTCCTGCCACGAGTGGCGAGTGAATCCAGAATCCCTACGCTCCATTTTCAAGTTATGGGGAACGCCGGCCGTGGACTTGTTTGCAACATCAGAGAACACGCAGTGCGCCCAATTCTGCGCACAACACGCAAAGGGCCATCCACCAGGCTGCCTGGGCGACACGTTTCTATACTCCTGGGCCCCGGCTCTGATGTATGCCTTCCCACCTCTACCTCTGATCCCGAGGGTTCTGTCAAAGTTGCTAGCAGACAAAGCAGACTGCATTCTCCTGATCTCATGGTGGCCTCGGCAGCCATGGTTCGGCCCATTGGTCCATGCCGCTCACGAGTTCCAGCGACTTCCATTCACGCCAGACATTCTCACGACTCACAACGGACAAGTTCGTCCTCCCGATGCCTGCACCCTACGTCTGACAGCCTGGAGGATTCAGCCTACTCGAAGCTCTCCCATTCTGTGAGATCAGTATTGGAAGCTGCTCACAAAGCATCTACAAAGAAATCTTACAAATACAAATGGCAATGCTTCTCTTCCTTTGTGAGACAGAAGGGACAGGAACCATCCTCAGCCCCTGTCCCGGTGATTTTGGACTTTCTTATGCATCTCTCGAATAGAGGCTTCTCCAATTCTTCCATAAAATGCTATCTCGCAGCCATTTCATGGTACCAGTGTAAATCAGGCTTGCCTTCTTGTTTTGAGCAACCACTCATCAAATTGTTTTTGAGGGGGCATAAGAACATGTTTCCCCCAGCGCACCCTCTGGTGCCTGCATGGAGCCTAGAGCTGGTCTTGTCACAGCTTCCCAAACCACTATTTGAGCCTTTAGCATCAACTGATCTCCAACATCTGTCATGGAAGACGGCTTTTCTCATTGATATAACCTCTGCAAGGAGAGTGAGATCTGTGCTCTCAGAGTGGACACACCTTACTTGCGAGTTCATGCTGATAAAGCTGTTCTTCGTCCAGACATCTCCTTTTTGCCGAAGGTGGTCTCAAGGTTCTACCTTTCTCAGGACATTGTTTTGCCGGCTTTCTTCCAAAATCTGTCAACCCCACTTGAATGGACATTGCATACGCTAGATGCCAGGAGGGCACTTGCCTTCTATGTCGATCGAACCCGAACTCATAGAATTTCTCCACGACTGTTCCTCAAGTACAGGAATGACGTCCTCGGTTTACCGGTTACTCCCCAGAGGCTGTCTTCGTGGATTGTTGCCACCATCCGACTGGCATACCAACTGTCAGGGCGTGATCGTCTTCCTATCCTGAAAGCTCACTCAACAAGATCCTTGGCCACGTCACAGGCATTACTCAAAGGAGTGCCTCTGGAGGACATCTGCCGTGCGGCTACCTGGGTGAACCCTTCCACCTTTGTCAGCCATTACAAGGTGGATGCCCTATCCAGAAGAGACGCTGCCTTTGGGAGAGCGGTTCTGTTTTCGTGTGTGGCATGATGCCCACCTCCAAGGTTAGTAGCTTGCTAGTCACCCATATGTGCACATTTCACAGGACCACGCAGAGGAAATATGGGTTGCTTACCTGTAACCGTGTTTCCTCTAGTGGTACCTGTGAAATCCACACAACCCGCCCATCCTCCCCGCTGGACGTCATGCTCCGGTATCCTGGGTTGCTTTCCTGTGGCCAAGGAACTGGCTGGCAGCCCCGCCTACTGGCTATTTATACTATCAGGGGAGAATGGGCAGTGCTACTGCCAAAAAGTATTTTAAAATTCCAGAAGGTTCCGAAACTGTGCGCAGGCGCAGAAAACCTATATGTGTGGATTTCACAGGTACCACTAGAGGAAACATGGTTACAGGTAAGCAACCCATATTTCTTAAAACAGTGGATCTGTAGCCTGTAGTGTTGGGAGGTAGAATAGCATTTCCAAAATGGCTCTTCTGATTTCCCTGCCTGTCTGCCTGCCTGCCTGTTTTCAAAGCTGGGGCGCTCAGCTGTGGGACTTGACTGCAGGGGAAAAGGCATGTGCCACAGAGGTGCTCTGCTATGAAGGCACCCCTTCCTTTTTTGCCCTGGCAGCACCTCCGCCTTTCGCTGACTGAGAGGGGCCAGTGTCGCGTCCAGCACTTGCACTTCTCCTCCATCGTGGACATGCTGCACCACTTTCAGCGCTGGCCCATCCCCTTGGAGTCAGGCACTACCTGTAATGTGCAGCTGTCCAGTTACGTGATGGTTGCCTCATCTGCGCAAGGTAAGGGGGCTGCTGGGGGCTGCTTGGTCTGCCTGAAGCACCGGAGCATCTGTAGCCTTGCTTAGTTTTAGGAGCACAAGCTGAGAAAACAAACTGTATGTGATTCCTCCCTTTGTGTCAGGAGTCAGTGACCAAATTAGACATTAATCAAGAACACCTTGGGGTGCCCCTGTGTCCTTGGGTGGAGGTTTTGTCTTTCAATCCTTCCTGGAATGAGATCTCCAAAAGCCAAACCTTCTGCTTAGAAGCACTATGTAGTTATGTCAGGTTGCCCAGTGGCATTGCCCTCTGGACCATGTATATGATTACTATCAAACCTGTTTCCAAAAATCAGTGTTAAAATTCAAGCAAGACAGTGTAACCAGTGTATCTCTAAAGCAAAAGTTGAAGTTGGCGAACTTTTGCCTGCTTGAAGAAAAAGAAAGGTCTCAGATCAGAACCTTTGCTACTGGGGAGGGGGTATGTGTCTTTCTCTGCCTTCTATTTTTCTCTCCTTTTCACTGTGGAATGAAAGTAGAAGCTTCTATCTGCTGAACTGGCTCTAGAAAAGTAGGTGTGAGCATGTGCACATGTTTTGTGTTTAATCGCATGAAAGCCTGCTTTTTTTTTCTTTTTTCTTTTTTTGCTTAGGTGCTTATTGCTTTGTAGAGACATTGCATCACACTAATGAATGGCTTTGCTCTCACAGTTTTGGGGGAATGCAACAAAAGGACCAGGCAGCGTAAAATAGGGCTGGCTCTCAATTTCCTTTGGGGCTGGTAGGTCAACAATAGCTACAGATAGCAGAAGGCAACTTGTGCTCCACAGGTGTTGGGGACAGGGCAAATTGTATGATGGAGTGCCTCAACCTTCCGCACCACAAGGTGATGGTGTGGTTCTCTTGGTTGCGTGCCAGCCTTGGGGGGCCTGCTAAGAAGGGAGTTTGCCCTGCCCTTACCTTGCTCACAGAACCGGCTCAGGACAGCCCGACTCATTCCCTTGGTTTTCCCCCCTCTCTTTGCTGTCACAGCAGGCCCCAGCAGCCCTGTGCCCTTCGTCCCCTTTGTCCGCCAGCGCCAACCGGATTTCAGCCTTTTCCCGATGAACCTCTCCCACTGCCCCCGGATCCGCCTGTCTGACAACCTCCGCCGCAATTCCTCGGGGGAGCAGATTTTCCACCTGGTGCCGCCTCCGGAAGAGCTGGCCCGCAGCATCCTGGCCTCCTCCCACCTTGCCCCACTCCCCACCCGCGTGTGGGACAATGACACCCAGGCCCAAACCCAGGCCCAGGCCCCGGCCACAGCCCAGGCCCAAGGGAGGGGACACCTGCGGGCGGTTAGCAACCAGTACACCTCTGTCTGACCTGCTATCCAGGGCGGGCACCTGCTTTTGCACAAAACTCTGTTGGCAACATGTTTGGGAGGGCCCCTGAAAATGTGTGTATCCCTTGCAGCTCTGTTTACTCTGTGATTTGTACAGTAGGTTGTTGGGATAGCGCTGTGACTCTGATTCAGTCTGTTAAAGTGCCATTTGTTGTTGCCTTGGTCTCGTATCGGTTTTGCACATGGCTTTCCCTTTGCTTTGAGTTTCTTTGTTCCAGGTACATACAATGCTCTGCAGTTGATTGACTTTGTCTCTTCCTCTAATCCCATTCCTCCTCGGAGGAGAGGGGCTGGATAGTGAAACGTGGAAGGAAACAGGTCAAACTGGTTGCCGTTACTGACACAAACAGATCTGCTCCTCTCTTTCTGGTTCCCCAGTGTTCATGTTGTTGAATTCTTGTTGAGCAGAGCCACTTTCTTGCCTGTTTTGTGGATTATTATAAAGTGTTGTGTTTGATTAAGTTTGTGTTAGGCAGAGTTACATGACTAGAAACAGCCTATTGCTGAAACAGCACACAGCAGAAACCCATCTGATCCCTCAATGATCTTGAAGAGCCAAACACTAAACATCTCTTTTGTGGGCTGAGCTCCAAGCAGCCTCTGCTCCCTCAGTGCCTTTCCAGAAATTGCACCCCCCCCCTCACCCTTGAGGATATGCAACCATGCAGCTTCACTACACAAAAGGATACAGGTCAAACTGCACAGGGCAAAGGGACCTGCAGTTCTGTGACTATGTCGAAGTGTGTAGGAAATGGCCTTACTCAACATGAGAACCTGTGCCCTTGCACTGCAACTCTCATCAGCACTGGTCTGAGGCTTATGGGAGTTGGAGTCCAGAAGCTCAGGCAGGGCTGGACTTCTTAGCCCTAGCTAATGCCGTCCTTTGAGCTGGAGGTGCTGGGTGACTAAAGGAGGGCTCAAATGCTTTCAAGACAACATACACTCTTCTGCATTCTGCCTCCTTGAAGTAAGCTCACCCTGACTGGCTTTATTATTTTTTACATATATTTTACCTTTACAAAGTGTGGTTATTTCCAACAACAGTTGGCTCATACCCCTTCTTTTGAAGACAGGAGTAAGTAGGCACTTTAAACATTTCAGTTATTGCTCTTTACCTAAAGACACTAGTGTATCCCTAGGCTGCATACCTTCTGCCTCCAAACCAGGGCATTTTCAAAATCAGCCCCTCTCAACCTCTGAGGTGGTCTTGTGCCTCACTCCAGCTGAAAGCAGCCATATTCCTCACATCTTGGTGTTAAAATGGATCAAGCTGAAACTGTGTGAGAAGAGAGCAGCCTCTGCTGGGCAAAGATATTTTCATCACAGATTTTGAAGCTGCACCCTTGGAACTTCCTGTGTCGCTGAAAACCTTTATTTAAAAAATAACATTGATTTAAACCCACTGCGGTGGCTTCCTTGCCTGCAGGGACCTGAAACCATGTGCTCCCCAAGCACAGTCAGGCTAAGCTCCAAGTGCCTACACAAGTGCCAACCAGGCTGGTTGCCTCTTTTAGAGGAAGGAAGCACCCTTTGGCCCAAAGACGAGTAGGGCAAGGCTCAGGCAGCTTCTGGCTTTTAACTCGGGGCTGCATTTTCCTGCTACAGAATGACTTCGTTCCACACCAGACTCAGGCTGCCAAACTTTGCCTAGCCTAGCCTGATTCCTTTGCTAGCCTCTCACCAAGCACAACATGCCGTGTTCAGGAGAGGCATACAACTGCACTGCCCTTCCAAAAATAAACATGGCTGACCTTCTTTCACTTTATCCACATTTTTGTGTTTACATGCAACTGACTGACTGGAAAACAACTTGAGCTACAAGCTCAGGCCTCTAGATGAGAAGGCAGGAGGAGGAGAAAGACAGGAGTACACTAACTCCTTTTTGCAGAAACAGGACAGAACTCTTCTTTCAACAGGGACATGCAGGATAAATTCTTCTTTGTGGCCTCTGTGAATCACAAATGGCTTCTCCTGCACCTGCACACTGCACCTTCCAAACTGTCTAGACCCGTGGTTCTCAGCCGTTGGTCTTTCAGGTGTTTTGGACTCTTAACTCCCAGAAGTCCCAGCCAACTTACTAGCTGAAGTCCAAAATACCTGGAGAACTAGAGGTGGAGGACCAGTGGTCTAGAGCTGTAGAGAGACATTTTTGTAAGTGTGCTGTGGGCAGGCTAACCCTTTGGTGCAATTTCACAGGTGATCACTTGAAGCAACACAATTACAGGTTGGCACCCAGCCCCCCCCCCCCCCCCCCAAATTGCTTAGAATACAACCAGCTCCCTGCTCTGGCATGCCTTGCAGGGCCTGGCATCATGGTAAACATCCAAAAACCCACTGGTGTCTCTTTCCAAGCCTTAGTGCTTTGCAAACACTAGGCCAACTCTTTGTGGTCAACTTGCTACAGGGGACTCTAGAGTTTTCTTTTCAGTGTGTTCAAAAGCATTTCTAGAAGTCAGCTTGTTTGCCAACTTCATTAGATGCAGCTTTACAGGACTACAGTCATCAGCCAGAAAAATAAAAAACAAACCGGAGGCACATATGTGAGAAATCTTTGTTGCCTGGTGGGAAAGCGGGGGCCAATTTGCCCCAAGACCCATGAAAGAAGGGGAGAGGTTAAGAAGTTCTTAATCCCTACCATAATCCAATGTGCCTTCTTTAAAAATGAGTTGTGGAATGAGAAACTACTATTCATCATCATGGTCCCTGTAAATTTGCACATATGGTGTTTTCTACGTGCCACACTGGACAGCAGTACGTCAGCCCAAGTTGGAATTGGGGTTAGGCTATTTCAAGAATTCCGTGCCTTCTTTCAGTTCTCTTCAGTAGATTATAAGAAGCTACATATGCTCTGGAATAGCCATTTTGCCAACTTGCCACCATCCTTCCTAACGGAATATGACTCTCATAATCCCTTAGGAAGGCAAGAGAAAAGTTGGAATATTCGACAGCAGTAAGTCAGCCCAAGCTGGAATTCCTTAACACAGGAACAAGGCTAAGGCTTTTGCAAGAATTCCGTGCCTTCTTTCAACTTTCTGAGCAACTTACAAGACGCTACATATGCTCTGGAACGGCCAGAGATCACCTTGCTTTGAGAGTACCATTTCACTCTGCCAACAGAAATAGCCTCAGAGTTCTCAACGTTACAGTGGGGAGGCCAAGCCTTCAGCACTTTGTAGTGCAAAACTTCATACATTGGCCAAGGTACTTCTGTGGTTTATAATCCCTTAGGAACATGGGTCAGCCATGAAGTATGTTTTTCATGCTCTGGTTTCTCAGTTCCCAAGCACAATGGGGCAAGGAAGGCCTTCCAGGGGTAAGGCAGATACATTCAGGGGCATGCCACATACTTTGATTTGAGCAAAACTCCTGTGTTCAAAAGATTGGGGCTCCCAATTTGTCCTCTGAAGTTGGCTCAGGCGCCTAGATGCTAAAGCCTTCCCTAGAGTCTCCACTTTTTTCACATTGAGCAAATGTACCTCTATAGACAAGACACCATTTATAGGTTCCACCACTTGATCTCCCAAATAGAATGTTAAAGAAAACTGTGTGTTCTTTTGAAGCCTTTCCTGCTCTTGTATAGTAGAACTGTTCTATATTTTGTCTCTGTATGTACTGTACATGTAAGTTATTAAGTATTGCAAAAATATGTATACAGATCTCATGCAGTAAATGAAATTGTTTAAAATGTACTGGTGTGTCCCTGAGGATTCTTTTCTATTCCCACCCTCATTTTCCTTACAATACTTTAAGTACGCCTTGTAAAGTATGTATTTTAAAGGCTAAGTCCATTACCAGTGGAGCTCTCATCTCTTGTCCAACCAAATGCAGTTGCTTCCTCTATGTGCCACGCCATTTCTAAATTTCTAAACAGCATTGAACTGGGAAGAAGGAAAAAGGAACAGAGGCAACAAACACTCGCCAAAAAGAAAGGTCAGTTTTTAAAACTTTTTTATTTTTAATTTTTTTTGAAGTTTTTATTTTATATTATCTACAAAGTAAAAGTTTCCTCTTAACTTAAAAGTTACCCCACTGCCTTGCGACAGCCGTTTCCCCCTCATCAAACATGATTTTATAAATAATAAATCCGTATCTGTTTGACGATTAGAGTTTACTTTTTCCAAACCTCTTTCAAGTTTAGTTAGAAGTAAAAGGAATTTTTTTACGTCTCAATTTTTGATCTTTTTTTAAAGTGAGAATAGCAGCAAGAAATCACTCTCAGTAAGTCTTTCTCTAGCTGATGAATTTATAACATTGAAAGGGATGTTTTAAAAAATAAATAGCTTTTCCAGTTTTTCTGCAAGCGGAACTGGGGCCTGGGGTGAAGGTTTTGTGTTTTGCAATTTTTTTTGTTGACACAACGTATGGAATAATGAAATTGTTTGTTCCCAAGGGTTCTAACATGCCTTTCTCTGAGTCCAAATTTCTCCTACTGAAGTGTGTATTGTGAGCATTCCTTTCTGATGTTACACTCCCCCCCCCCTCATAAAACAAACCAAAAAAGAGAGAGAAATGCTAGGGTTTTTTTTTTGTTTTGTTTCTGTGCTTCCAAGGTTGGCAGAAGCATATGGCATTTTGCCTAAAAAAAAGAAAGAGGGATCCAGCCTCACAGTTACTCCAGGTCGGCTTTACAACTGCTGTTGATGGTGGGTTTGTACTGTAAAGAAAAAAAAGGGGTGGGGAATCAGGAGGAGAGAACAGGTTGGAGACTGAGAACAATCCCTTCAAAGCCCAGAAACCCAGCTGTAAGAGGCGTCCTGGCTGCTGCTACAATTGACATTAAGACCAAGGAAACCAATTCTGTTCCTCCCAAGCCTCCTCTCATTCCCTAAAGTTTGGGGGAGAAGAGGTACGAAAAGGGAGTCAGGAGAACAGCTGCTTCACCCTCACCACCACCAGCGCAGAGCAAGAAGAGCAGCAAGGCAAGGCTTGGAGGCAGAGCAAAGGCCCAAGGGCAACACAAGCCTCCCCAGGAGGAGGACACTCTCAGAGAGCCACAGCTAGTGTCCCCTTGATTGCCATAGAAAACCAAGGTAGGTTTGGCCCTTCCAAGAAACCAGGGAGGTGGTGACTCCTTGTCCTCCATCTCAAGGAAGCAACCCTCCCCTTCATCTCAAGGGGGGACCCTGGCCAACCACAACGCTCTGGGGGGACTTGCTCCTTGCCCTTCACTTTACTCTGGAGCCACACAGACTCATCTTGGGCCCTGGCCAGGCTTCTCTCCTGGCGGCCTCGCAACCTCCCTGGCGCATGCACTCCTCTCACCTGAAGGGTGCGTCATATAGGGGAAGTGTGTTGCTGTCGAAACTGGAATGTGCTGTAGTGCACTTTGCGCAATGGCAGCTTGGGCCCCACCGGGTGGCGGCTGGGTCGTCATGAGCATCATTGGAGCCTGGGCAGTTGGATGAGACGGAGCCATCCCCGACTGCACATGGGCCTGAAACAAAGAGCTCTTTAGTTGCAAGGCCGCAAGGAGGGAGCCCTGCCGAGGTCAGGGGAGGCCCCACCACAGCACTCAGGCGCCCGCCTCACATGGGCCCCGTTCAGCGCAGGGCCCAAGTCCAAAGCCCTTGCCCTCTGGGCTTCTGGACAGGCAGATTTCCCAAGGGAAACAGAGCAAGAACTGGCCGCTGAAGGTAAGAGAAAGGAAGAGCAAACCTCCACAAAAGCAGCAGAGAGCAGAGAAGCCTCCTGCCCCATTTGAATCAAGAAAAAGAGAAATGGCCCCAATATCAGCAAGCAAAGCTCGTGTCATATGGTTAGAAGGAAGTTTCAGTTTGCCCAGCAGAAGATATTTCCCGTACTCAAAGGATCCACTTACCTGTGGCTACACATTTACCATCCCCATAAAGGATTCCTCTCATTTACCATGGCATTCCTAAGGTGGCACCTGCCACCAACCACCTGGAAAACCTTGCTCCAGATTTCCAGCCCATGAAAGAACCCTACCATCAGAGCAAATCCTTCAGGCAAGCCCAGGGGTGGCCAACAGCTATGAGCCTGCCCCTCAAAAGGTAAGGTGGGGGCACTTCCGCTATGTTTTTAGCACATCCCCCAGGCTAAGATGTCAAATGAAACAAACAAAACACATTTAGAAGTCCTTTTTCAAGGTGGCTGGGGGCCAGTCTTTCCCATTCAGCCGGTGCATGGTTTCTCTTTTCATCCTGCTTTGCAGAGGATTTGGGGGCCAATCTCTACCTTTGTAGGGGCCAGCAAGGCAGACAGATTACAATTTCCTCTGGGTTATGCTTAGAGGACAAAGGATATTGATCAAGCCATCTTTGAAGAAGGCCCCTTTCTCTGAAGCACTCTGGGCCCCTAGAAGGGCAGGACAACCCATTCCTTCCCAAATATTTCAGGTGTAAGATGACATCCAAGCCTGAATGGAAGGTATTGCTGCAAACTCCAAAGCCCGGCTGCCACCGCCAGGGTCCCTCCCACAATGCTTCCAACAGACCCCCACCTCCAAAGGCAACCCCATGTCACTGTCACTTGGGATTGCTCTGCTTGGTTCCTAGCCCACCGTTCTAGAGAACCGCCTCTCCCCAGAGCCACTGGGGCATTCTCCTTACCTGGGGCATGTGGGCCATGTGTGGTGGGTTGGTGTAGGCCGGTTGGACATGGGAAGGATGGATGGCAAAGACGGTCTGTTGTGCTGTTGGAAAGCTGCTCTGTGGCGACTGGGTGTTGGATCCGGGGGTCATGGAGGGAGGGGTGGGCGCCAGGCCGGCATGGTAGAGGGCTGACTGCTGCTGAGCGTTCGTCAGGTGGAGGGCCTGGGCCGCCTGGTGCTGGTGGGCCAGTGGGAGAGACAGAAGTCATGAGGCATCAGTGGCCCATCAGGGCATCATGGCAGATTTGTCAGAGACCCTGCTTTTGGAAAAGCCCCAAGGACACTGAGTCCCTGTTTTGCCAGGCAATACCTTGCCAAAGAATTAGCTGAATACTGGGGTACTTAAACACCCTTGCCACAGATGTGCAGAATTTGACACAAGTGATTGATTCTACTACTTTGAAAGTATATTGTTTTTGTAACTGTAACTTGTGTTTACAAGAGTTTTCAGAAGCTTCTGTGAGAGGCAAACGTAATACATTTCATTTATGAAATATGATTTGTGGCTTCTGTCTTCTTACTATATGGAGAGAGTTCATCCCAGCTGCCAACTTCTTTTTGAGAAAGACAGCAGCAGGGCAGCTCCCCCCCCCCCCCCCCCCCGGAGCTGGATACATGGTGGCCCCTTCCATCAGGCCTGGGCACAGCGTCAAGACCAAAAACGGCTAATGGGGACGGGGCAGCTTACCTGCACAGGGCTGGGGGCAGGGTGGCTGCCTCCATGCTGGCCCTGCTGCTGCCCCGTGGGGGTGGCTGACGGCTGCGGGTGAAGGGTGGCACTCGGGTGGGCATACTGCTGGGCAAGGGAACCCGTGGAAACTATGAAGAAAAGGAAAACAACGCATGGAGAACAGACCCCCCAGCTCAGAGACTCGGCACACTCCCTGCACTCTGGACACCTCCCTTTTGGACCACGCCTTTTCTAAACGGAGGCTAGTCTTGGCTCTTCCTTAGCTCCCTTAGGTCTCCTCTGTCACTTATCTTGGATTCTTGCCAGAAAAATCTAACAGGGAAAACTGTGCTTTTGGTCATAGGTCCCTGTGCATCAAGATACTGGACTTGCATAATTTCCTCTGGATGCAGCATTTAGGTTATCAACACACCATCCCTGCCATACACAATATTCTTTCTTTTTTTAATTTTTTTAAACAAATGTATACATACCCATAATTACTATACTTTTTTCCGTTTTCATTCCCTTCTCCCTCCCCACACCCACCCCTCCCCCTTCCCTGTTGACAACTTAATCCCTTTGTTTCCCATTACATGAGCATTCTTTCCATTCTATCTAATTTTTTCTTCCAGCTTTCATAAGCTGGTTTAACAACCTGCAACCATCTGTTAAAGGGAGTCCACATTTCTTTAATTTTCTTTGTGACCAAGCATGTCTATAATATTCAGTTGTATTTGGTCTCACACATATTCACACCATTTTCCAAGTGTCAATTTCTTTTTATCTTTCCACCCCCAAGTTATTACTGCATGTGCTGCTCTAAAAATCATCATCATTAATTCTTGGTCCTTAATTCCTCTATCACGATATATATGCCTATTAACAAAATTTGCATATTTATATCAAATTTTATTTTAGGATGTAATTTAGCCTGGTTTAGAATTTGATTCCAGAATTTTTGTATCTCTTCACATTCCCACCATAGATGTGAATACCATGCTTCTCAACTCCCACAATCCCAACATTTGGGATATAATCCCTGAATCATATGTGCCAGCTTAATTGGTGTTCTATACCATTACTACCATTCCTTTCCTTGTCAACAGAGAGCAAACTACATCTGCTAGTAGAAAGTAAGTGATTATTTCAATTTCAGGCAAAAGGTCTTCCTGAAGAGATATCCAGGGTTTCAAACAGCAGGTCCCAAACTTGCTGTAAACACACTGAAACCCTAAAATCTGCAGCAAACTCACGAAGAGGGTTGTTGCCAGAAACCACATCCAGAGTAACAACTGCTGGCCTTTCACATGTCAGACTACTTACATGAAGGAATTATTCCTCCCCCACCTGCTGCCAAGTAAAGTAGAAAGAAGTCAGTGATAGTCTTTGCAACCATCAAGCCTCGTCTGATCACATCCTTATTCCAAATGGAGCAGAGGTAAACTGACAGGGTTTGCCTAATGGGCACTCAGTACTGAGTGATGTCAGGTAATATGGCCCTTGGTTCACTACACAGGATTTTATACAAACGAGCATTATGAAGAAGGAAAAAGAAGCACGCAAGAAGAGGCTAATCCCTTCTAGCCAGGTGGAAGGGAAACCCAGCCCAGTTTCAGGCAGAAGGTCTACTTCCTGCAGGGAATTTCCTTTTCGCCCCAGGATGGTGAGGTCTTCCGGAGAGGAAAAGGAGGGGCCCTGTGCCTCCCTGGCCCTGGGGACACAGGAAATGCCAGCCCCCAAGGGAAGCAAAACCTGCATCCAAGGGTGTCCTGGCTCTCAAGAGATGCCGACCCTCCTGGTGGCAGCTCCTTTTGGTGCGCTCTGAGGGACGGGAATCTAGCACTGCCTCACAGGACCACAGGTCTGAGCACAGGGAGCCCACTTCCATAGCTGGAATAAGCAAAAGGCTGCACCTGCGATACATACGTCTTCAAGACAACAAACAGTATAGAGAGAAGGAGGGAAAAGTTAGCTAAAATCAGCCCCTATTCCACTACTGTAATTGAACTAAATGAAAGTGAGCTGAATGAAATAGAAGTCACCATTAAAGAATGCTCTCATGAAACCTAGTCAAATGGCAACGGAGACTATCATTTCAATAGTAAAAAGCAGAGTACTTGCACAGCGTAAATACCTTTGGAATCATGTAAATAGGAATTACAGACCAACCATGGGTTCAGTTTGACCAAGAGCAATGTGCCTGGAAAGAACTTGTTGAATGAGTTCCAATGCAAATTCCTGGGGGAGATTGGCACAGTCTTTGTGGGCCTGAGAGGAGCTGTGAAGAGTAGGCTGGGCCGGGTCAAGCGGACCACCTTCTTGCCCTCCTAAACAGCTCAGTCTACTCACCTGCTGTTCTGAGACACTGAATCCAAACACACAGAAAGTAAAACCTGGAACTTCAAAGGTCCAGCAGCCTGACTCTACCTGCCTTGATAATGAGGCCGGTGGGCAGCAGCTCCCTATACCAGTTCTGTGAGATTCAATCTTGCAAAGACAACTCTCAGAACTCAAATCTTCCTGGAGCCTCACTTGATACCCCCTCAGACTCATCAATGCCTCCTCTCAAGCATCTACTTGGAAAGCATACCCTGGATTCTTACAGGTTGGGGGAGGGGGGTCCCCATATTTGGAAGCTACCTGCTTTGATTTCCCCCCTGCAGTGATCCTTTGGCCCCAAAAAGATGGCATCAGAACACACAACTAGTTTTAAATCCCTCCCCAAAGACACATCAAGCATGGTCAAATTATCCCCACATGGTCCCTAAAGTGTGTGCGCGCACATTTCTAAACAAGGTAAAAAGGGGAGGGGGTGGCACTGTGGGGCATGTAGCTCCTCAAGCTGGAGCTAACCTGCCATATAACCCAGTTTCTGAATCCAGATGATCTGCTTTGAATGGGATTATATGAGTCTGCACTGTCATATCCAGCTTAAAGCAGATCATCTAGATTCAGAAACTGGATTATATGGCTGTGTAGATGGCAACTCAGTCCCTCCCTGCTCATGCTGTGGCTCCAAGGACATGCAAAACACACACAGTCACACCAGAAGCCATTTTTAAAATTTTCATCAATAGCAGTCCATTGTTGGCTCTTATTTTACCTACAAACGGATTGGGAAAATCATCCATTTTTATATTTCTTACCAGTTCCCTTTGTGTCCTAGACCTCATTTCCCATAGATTTGGTGCAGAGGCAGATGGAATTTGTCCCACAGATTTTGTTTCACAGCAGTTTACTATATAAAAATCAAAGTTAGTACAAAAAACCCAACTCACTGGCAAAGTAGAAAGAAGGGCCTGTCTCCTTGCTGTAGGGTATTTTGGGGCATGCTGAATTTGGGAAATAGAAAGGGAAATTAGCCACATGCTACAAGATCAAAGCCCCACCTCCAGTCTTCTGGAAAGCTGAACATTATATGCATTGGCAATCCGGAAAAAATTAAAAAGGTTTTCGAATGAACGAATTCTTAGCTGGACTATAAATGGAGAATAAAATGTTGATCATGTTTGGTGAAATTAGCATGGTATTAAACAAATAAGGATCAAAAGTATTTTAACTAATTTGCAGTGGAGATAAAATACATTAATCCCAGAAAACTGGATGCCCACAATAAGCATAGTTCCTTTCTCCCACAAACTGTTCAGTACAACATACAGACATTTTAGCAAAGACAGACGACTACGGAGACGAGAGACAGAGCAGAGAAACAAAGTGAGGAAACCAGACACAGAACAAGAAGCGACCCAAGAGGAAGATACAGAGTCACACTCAGGAATAAACCTGATTTGGGGAAGGGGTTGCAATTCAGACCCAGCCTTTCAAGGCGCCACAGAAGCCCCGCAAATTCATGCTACTGCTCCTCACGCACGGAGACAACACAAAGTCCTTCTCTCTCTCTGATACCACCTTCTGGAGCAAGGTGTACTGCAGGGTAATAATGTAGGACAGTTTTGCTACATTCCAAAATAGACAATGGATATATCGACACTGCTTTGCATCTAACATGCCTTCTAGTAATGTCAGCCATAACCCCATAAAACCAAGAAGTGTTACAATCCCCATATATCAGATGGGAGAAAGAGTGTTCATGGGCCGAGGGAAAAGGAAAGATCTGCCGATCACAAATACATTCACATTGTAAGTAAGTTTTCGTAGCACACACCAAAAGAAACACTTCCTTTGCGAGTGGAAGCTAACTTGGCACCAGACAGTCGAGAAAGCAGGAGGCAATACTCACAGTATTGCAATATATGGAACCTGTATTGAAGGTGACAAAGTATCAACGCACCTGATGTTTCAACTTTCTAACAACCACATCACAATCTCCATAAAACGGGATGGCACTGACTGGCATCACCAAACAAATATAAACCTCCTGTCTTCAGCTACAGCGTACTCTGAACAACAGAGGGCGCCTGAGCACCTCGGAGCGTCTGCCTGGAAAAGACTTGGCCTCACATCCAAGCAGGCACCTTCAAGACAGTTGTCAAGAGCAAGAAAAGATGCCGAGGAGACATCTGCCAAGTATGAGGGGGAAAGGAGGGGGGGCTTGCTATGTACTTGCAAGGTAACCAGTACCTGAGGTCACAAGGCAGACTGGCCTCCAGATTCAATCCAGAGAGGCACCTGTTCTAGGAAGCTGAAAAGGGCCACAGCGCCATACACTTCACAGCCAGGACTCAATCCATGGCTGCGAAGACCGACAGCCAAACAGGACTGAGGAGTAGGAATTGGCTCCCAGGATTGTGCAAAGGGAGGCCCTGGTCCCACAAATCCCTGCACAAATTGGATGAGTCAGAGAAGAGGGATATTAGGGAAAAAAGATTATTTATAGACTCTGCTGATGAAACCTTGACCTCTGTGTTTCAGCGGATGCTGGTTGATGCAAGGCTTTGGGAAAAGGCGCTCCTTGTCACATGATAACCCCCCCCCCCCCCCCCGCATTCCCCCATGATCAAGCAGAGTTTGGAAGAGGCCTTTGCAGAGGCAGGAAAGAAGGAAGATGACCGCAGGCCTTTTTCTAAAAAAGGATCTGACATGGAAGAGTCAAAGGGATGGTGCAATGGCATTCTTGCTTCACAGCTGCTCTTGGTTCTCTGCGTCTCACACAACTGGAAAGGGACGAGGGTAGGTGTTTTAGCTGATTTTCACATTTATACAGAAAGGGTCCCTTGGCCCTCATCAACTCAGTCAGTGCATCTCCCGGAGCAATTTAGAAACAGAGCAAAGGAAGCCTCCTACCATACATGGTGTGTGTCTGCTCATGGGCCCCATACTGCGTAGCAGTGGAAGAGACTAAGCCAGGCTGCAGATGTGCTGGTGGCGCCATCATCCTTGCATTGCCCTGTATGACAGGGCTATAAACGTGAGGGTGCTGCGTAGGGTAGAAGGGAGAGAGAGGGGAAAGTGAGAACTATATCACCATGGGGACTTTAGGAGAAGCAAACAAACACATAAAAAACGAATTTCCTCAAGTTAGCAAAGTGCATGACTTGGATACCAGAAATCAAAATCTCAAATCAAGTGTGAAAAAATATTAGAAGGAAAGCTTTCACAATCCAGCACAGCTCTACTCTGTCAGATTTTCTCATTCTTGCTGTTCTAGAACATAGGCCCCTGGGCTCTGTGGCACTATGGGCATGCCACCAGGTAGCACAACACTTTTCAATACGAGCAGCAGGAGGTACTAATCTCAGCTGCACTTTGCATCCAGGTTATGATCCAAGATGGTGCTTCTTCAAGCGATCTGACGCAGGGGACCACTCCCCTCAATGACCCAGCAAAACATGGCACACATCTGTATGCACTGACTGCAAGCATTTCATTCTTGCAAACTCCTTGAGCCAGCAACCCACAGCTCAGAGACTGGCACTGGTCCACAGAACACTCCTTTGAGAGGCACTACTATAAGGAGCCTTCACACATCTTTCAGCAAGAGCATCCTCACACATAGCACCACAGGTAACCCACCCCTGTGGCCTTCCTCAAAGTGGTATGGAGTGTATTAGCCTTCCGACAGCACCCAGTGTGGCAAAGTGTGCAAGTAAGAACGCCAACATGAGTGGAAGTACAAGAAAGCAAGAGCCCTGCAGAAGGCCTACCTGAGACTGATAATGTGGCACGTGCTGAACAAGAGGCTGGTTGGGGAACTGCTGGGGGCTGTAGGCAACATACTGTGCAGAATAAGCCGGGGGGGTGGCGACGATTGGCGCCCCGGCTGCAGAGGCAGGGTGCATCATGGCATTCTGGTGGTGCTGGTCTTGACGCTGCTGGGGCATACTTGATACTGTGGGGAAGAAAGGATACGTTAAAGAGGATGTGGCCCCCTCCCTCTGCCCTCCCTCCCCATCTAGATGACAGACTTTACTTGAATTCAACGGTTACCATCTAACTTGCTCTCCTGTTGATTTTTAACCCATAAACACAATAGCACTATTAAATCAGGCAAGTCCTGTCATAAAACTGCAGATGGAGAGCCCAACAATTTGGAAGGGTGTGTAAACAGCTCTTTTATGAACAAATTAAGATGCAATAGAGCAACTGGAGTGTCACTGTTCCAGATGCAAGGGAAGTACCAAGAGCATGCAGTGTTGTATCATTCTCACCTTTACCTGCTCTATAGGTCTTGGCCTGGTTGACCGACATGGGGGTCATTGGAATCGGGTACAGAGGCTGAAAGACAAACAGGCCTGCCATGAGAAATTCCCACAGATGCATCTTCTCCAGAAGCATTTGCTGAGTTCTGACCAGCAGAGGTTTGCCCTTCATTTTTTTGGGGGGGGGGGGGTGCTCCCTTCTTGGGCTAGCTATGGAAAGGAGGGCAATGCAAAGCCCCAAAGAGGCCTCCGGGGGGGGGGGTGCATGGCAAGGGTCAGAGGGCCTGTCAGGGTCTTCACAGTCCTCTACCATCACAGTAGGGGCCCCAACTGCTAACAGTTTTTCCCCACACACCCAATTCAGACTTATTGTGGCAAGATGTCCAAAAGGGCAGCTTCAGGTCCCATAGAAAACAATAACTTCACACTACTCCCCTAAAGTGCTTCATTAAACCTGGAGGGGAGAAAGCAGGCTTTATCCGACCAATGCTTTTACACTTGAACTGGAAAGCCAGCGCAGGGCGCTCTAATCGCAAAATAAACTGGGGCCAGTCCAGCCCCCCCGCGGGCAAGGTCAGCTCTCCCTCCGGCACAATTGGCAGGCCTGCTTGAAGCCAGGGGGCAGGTGGAGAGGGCCGGGTTGGGAGGGAACGGGATTAAAATACTTGGCTCAAAAAGGGCCTAAAAATAAACACCTCGCTCAGAACCCACCAGCGCATGCTCTCTAGGCAGCAGACCGACTGCCAAAGACGCAACGTATTACTACAAGCTGGTATTTTTGGAGTGCTGCAGTCGCCATAAAGGAGCAGCTGAATTCTACTCACAGCTCGACTGAATGTTCCTTTCAGACCTCACTTGGGATTCGTCAAGTTAAAGATGCACTGATTAACCAAGGATCAGATAACACTGGATCCAAAGTCAAAGCACACAGCCAAAACATGGGGCAGCCTGTTCAGCCCACATGTTTAAGGCAAACCTTGGTGCAAATTTTAGCCATTGGTAGCACTAGCTTCAACCTATTCTCTAGTCTTGCCACACACAAACATCTAGTAAGAAGACCTGTCGGCTTCTTGAGAGCTATCTTGGCGCGCCTCCCCCATTGCCAGGCTCAAAAGTGCCCTGCTTTCCAACCTCCAAAGCAGTACTGAGCTGTCATCCCCATTTAACCCCAAGAGCATGGGTTTATTTGCTGCAGGAAAACACCTGGCCGTTTACCTGGACTCCAGGGCTCACGGGAACAGGGTACATCATGTTGGGAGCGAAGCAAACCGGCTGGGTGTAGACGGGAGCAGGCTGCTGGTGGCCCAAAATCGAGGGGCTGGGCTGGGCCTGCGGACGGGGTGATGTCGGCGTAGTCGAAGGCTTGGGCTGCCAAAAGGAGGAGCACTTGAGTTGCAAACAAGCGCCTAACAAGTCAATGACAAGTGCATCAAGACATCCCCAACAAGCTGCTTGTGATGGGTGTAAAGGCCCAAGGACAAAGGTTGTAGTCTCCCCTTCAAAAGAGAGAAAACAGAGAGACAACTTTGGAGAACTGAGATATGGGGACACCTTCCTTTCTTACACTCACCTGAGCAAATGACCGAGGATTGAACTCCTTTGCATTAGGATTTAGTGTTGATTTTCTAACTTGTCTGGAAAGAAAATACAAAGGTGGTGCATGTCAGCTGGTGCCCTGCCACAGGATCAAGCTGAATACATGCCCCCTTCTCCTTTTTGGGGGACGCAAAACTTGCGAAGGCTGCACATTTGTCCTGGGAGGGATCTACATCTAAAGAGGGAGGAAAAAATGACCAGAAGAGAACTGGGAGGCTGGCCCACTACACCTCATGGCTCTAAAGTAGGAAATGACTGCATCGTATTTCTTCCTCCAGAATATCATCAGCTCCTTTTCACTGGGAATGAGAAAGTGGACCATGGGGACGGGGCCACAGGCACAATCCCGCAAGGACTGTTTAGATCTCCCCATGGGCATAGGCCTCCATGGGCACTGTTCCTTCAGCTGCCACCCTTACAGGCAAGACGGAAGGTGGCTCCCGACAGGCAATCTGCTAAATATTCCGAAACCAAATGTAAGGTTTAAGTGGTGTTACCAGAAGCTTCTGAGAAGATCAGACATAAATACGGAAAACACAAATCAGGATTACAGAAGAAAATGCTACATATATCCTTGGAATTCCTGGGCCACCAGCCCTCTTCTCCTATCTGAGGAAAGGCTTTGCGCAGGGAGGGGGGGGGGGAGTACTCACTCAGTGGTGTCCTTTTTCTCCTCTTTCTCCACTTTTCCTCCAGGGCTGGAGGTCTGCACCCCCTGTGAGGTCACCTCTGGCCCCGGCTTGGGTTCGGCGTTGCCACTGGGTGGGGAAGCACTGGGGCTGCTGGGCTTGCTGCTGCCGGCGCTGGAGGGGGTGGCCGTGCTCCCTGTGTCCACAGCAGGCTCCTTACAGCTGCCATCGCCCTTCTCCTTTGGAACGTCTCTGGACTTCTCCGCATCTCTGCTCTTGTTTAACAGCTGCTCCACACTTTCTGGGGCAGAACTCGGTTGTAACTGCGGAGGAAAAGAAGCATACATTGCGGAAGTACCTCCAGAGAGAAAAAAAGAGAAGCACAAAGGCATGATCAACAAACAAATCAGGAGAGGGGAAACCATTTCCCAGAGCCCCTGTTTTCAAATGAGATTCATCCTGTTTTCTTTACACAGATAACTGAGTTATGGACAGCTATAAATAAAGCACAGAAATATTGGTTTATTTTAAAATGGTGGTTCTAAGTCTTTTTAAAAACCCAACCCAAGGGCAGTCATTCAAAACAGACAGGTTTCATACAATGGAACATTATGGACTTCTGTTAAGATTATGACCAATCTATTTAAAAATGGACATCCAAAATGTAATGAGCTAGCTGACCACACTTGTGTGGAAACCTATGTGTTGCATAAGTCTTTTCATCAGATTGGCTGTTCTTTGAGGGGGGTCCACTTGGTGGCAAACCTGGAAAATTCTCCTAAGGGACAAGGACGGGGGGTAGAAGATCCAACTGACCACAGGCATATTAGACTTTTAACAATTAGATATTGCCAAATTTTAAAGTTTGCCAGCAAGTGTTCAATTCAGCATGAATGCTTAATTCTCTTGAGGCTCCTATCCCAGCAGGTCCTAGGCCAGAGCAAAAGGAAAATGGAAAGCCTTACTGAATGGCGGTATTTGATGGCCTTCCCCAGAGATCATCCCACGTCTGTTCCCTCCCTCTGCCCCTGGCTATACATAACGTTTCTTGAGACATTGACCATAGTATCATTCAACCAATCGCTTGCAGCCCTCTCAAACCCTCTTTAAGTTCCAAGGATTTCAGTGCGGCAGAGCGAAGCATCTCCTCTGACCTGCAACAGCAAAGGGATGCAATTCTGCTTTTCTCCACTGGACCAGGATTTATTTTTTGGGGGGGAGATATCCTGCATCAATAGTAACAATCAGTGACAGCAGCCAAGATACTTACCCTAAAGTCATTCTTGAATTTCTTCAAGTCATCAATCTGCTTTCTATGTTCTAATACAGCTGGAGAAACACCTGGCAGATAACGTAAGACATGTACATATAACTACAATGGCATGCACATAGTTGGGGAGGGGGGAGGAAGAGGAGTGGGAGGGCAGAAACCAAAGAGCCTGAGGGAAGCCACAGCTTCCGACTCCAAAGAGAACAGCCAAAATCTGGAGGGCTGCCTGCGCTTTGCTGGGTGGGTGGGAGCCCCCAAAGAGCGCAGTGGAAACTAATCCAGTCACAACCCCAGAGGCCCGAGGGGGATCAGGCAGCTGCAGCAACACAAGAACCAACCTAATCTGCAAAGTAAGCGTTCTCTTTCTTCCTTTCTTTCCTTTGTGTGTGCACAAAAATATTTGAGGGCTGCCTCTCATTTTATTTTCCCACAAACCTTTATTTGTAGCCCAAGGAACATAGCAATCCACCTATGAGCTGTGTTTCTGGGCCCAAACACATTGGAAAGTCTCCTGTTAGGGAGCCAGAAGCATAAAACAGGCATTCTCTTCCTTCTGATTGGATACACCCAAGAGTGCATCTGCACTGTAGAATTAATACAGCTTGATGCCACTTGAGCAGCCCTGGCTCAATGAAGGCTGGGGGCTGTTTCCCTGCAGGCTGCCCAGGCCCACTGTGGTGATCCCTCCCACATCCCTTTTTCCAGCTTCAGAGTTGGAGCCAGAAGTGGGACTTTGTGTCGACCATGTTTGGTGTAGTTCCTAAAAGCCCAGCAAAAGCTTCCCAAACCCAGCAATGCTGTAGAGGTTTCTAATCTCTCCCTTCCCTCAGCCCTTCCTGTATCTGTAATTCCGAGGAGATGCCTCTGGGCCCAGGAAAGAATGTCTTGCATCTCCTTGGTTGGGTGATACGTCATGAGAGTAATGAACTCTCTCTCCATCACATTTACAGTTGCAGTTGTACCAGTTTCACTGCAAGTTGAGAAATGCATGAGCCAATAAGTAGATGCTAAAACCCTCTCTTCTTAAGCCAAGAGCTACATATCAAATAGAGCACATCAAGGGGTAGAAAAACATCCCAAGGAGCTTAACCAAACACAGTTCTGCACAGCCTCAGCACAAGGGCTCTCCAAAATGTCATTCCACTGAACACCTGAAGGAACGTTCCCTCACCATTGCACCAAAAACCCAGGGTCTCTTTCTCCTTTCTTCCTTCCAACTGCCCTCCCACTCAGTATTTCTGTGAATGAGACTTGTGTACATTAAAAGGACTGTAACAGGATGACCTATTAAGTGACAATGGTGGCCTTAAGCCCCTGAATCCTACCTTTGCATTCTGGTTTACTAAAACTAGGAGACATTTCGCTCGGCTTCTGATGTTCCTTGGCTCCGACAGGAGAAGAACTCTGCCTCTGGTCCTGAAGTCTGGAATCTTTAGCTAGAAAAAGATGGCAAAGTCAATCAAAAGCTGGACACCCCAAACATTGGAAATTTTGTATGAAAAACACTCCCATAAGTTTGAAGAGTTTGGTGCAAACTGAAACCCTCTGCAAGCCCTGGGCCAACACCACTGGCTCTACCTGAGCTATTTTTCTTGGGAAAGGGACAACCTCAAACGAAACTTTGAATGAATTTTTTAAAAAATGTTAAGTTACTAACAATACAACACAGGAGCAAAGTGGAACTATTTTTTAACCAAACCTGCAAGAGACTCACCAGGCATTGCATATTATTTCCCTTAAAGCAGTGGTTCTCAACCTGGGGTCCCCAGATGTTTTTGGCCTTCAGTTCCCAGAAATCCTAACAGCTGGTAAACTGGCTGGGATTTCTGGGAGTTGTAGGCCAAAAACATCTGGGGACCCCAGGTTGAGAACCACTGCCTTAAAGTGAGACTTTCAACATTCTCGACATTTTTGTAAAGGCCTTTGCAAATTAAATTTATAGGGTCTCTTCCAAAATATGCGTAGGAACCCGATTTTTAAAAGCATCATTATACACACACACACACACACACACACACACACACAAATAATGTTGCTTCTTGTGTATGCAAATACTGATTGGTGAAGCTGAAAGAAGGCCAGAGGGAAATATGAAGGCAACAAAGAAAGGACATACTTTAGGTCCTGGTTTTGTGTATTGTTTAACCAGCAATTTAGAAAAGTAGGAGATGTCTTATACATAAAGCTTCTCCTTCTTCGCTCAGCCTCCCTCCCTCTTCTCTCAGGCAAATTGGGCATCAGACTGCCTTACGATGTGCGACCCTAATGCAGAAACCAGAATGAAGGCATTGGGAGTTGTGGAGGCCTAGCCTGCCTTTGCAGCGAGAGCGAGGGCAAGACTTGCTTGAGGGCTCTGTTACCTTCAGCGGAGGGGGTGCCAGCATGAGTGGCGGCTGCTGGGCAGGCAGGGGCCGGGGAGGCAGCCGGGGCAGCAGTGGCAATCGATTCGGCCAGAGTGGGGCCAGCTTGCGGGGAGGCCAGTGCGGGGCCCGGGGCACCTCCTCCGAGACTGCTCTGCCTGGGAGACCGGGGCCGATGGGCTTTTGGGGACGACCGCGTCACTGGGAACAGGAGAAAAGAGACCCCATTGCAAGGCACTGCAGCTGCTTTGCGAACATAAATGTGAAACCAAACACCAGGCCTGCACTGCACTTATAAAACTGTTAGTAAAAACCCTCTTTACCTTCCTCGGAAATTCCCCAGATTTTTGAGAGGCGGCTCCCCCAATCCCCACCCCAAGCAGCAAGTATTCCTCATAGAGGTGCATGTCCTCCCTTGGACGCAGAGCAAAGATTCCTCTCCTGTGAAACAACACTGGATTAACTGACTGCACCAAAGCAGACAACAGTAGAGGGAAGCCAGTGTAGACAGTCAAAGAAGTGAGGCACAAGCCCCTTGCCAATTCCAAGCTCACTTCTATGAGAGGGACTATATCTCAAGCTGTGCTTTCCAAGTGAACTTAGCTCCCAAATACATGTAACAAGGAAGGACCAAAGAAGAAAGGCTCCATTGAAACCTTGAGGCACGATCTTATGTCCATCCTCCCAGGGAAACCAACTTATAGATCTATTGACATTTGCCTGTTTTTATCCCACTATTACCTCCTAAGATTTCAGAGACTTACAACACTCACTTCTTCCCAGTCATCCTCAAAGAAAGAGAGGAATCAGGAAAACATTTTCAGTTACCCCCAAATTCAGGTGAGACTAAAAGCATAAGAAACCCAACTTGCCTAGCATCCTGCCCTTTCTTAATTCTTCTACCACAGAGGAACCTTCAAAATAATAACCCTTTACAGGATCCAGGGAGCCACTGCATCGAGAGTTCTGTCTCTAAGGCTCAACAAATGTTTACTTAGTTTTCCCATCACAATCTCTTACTAGACCCCTAGCAACCCTCGCATGGAACTCTGAGGGGTTCCATAGAACCTTGCTTAAGAAACAGAAGACGGCAGAACCCATTGCAAAGCCTCTGTGCCACGGAGGCCTCCTCCACATCATCAGAGAGAGAGCAGCAGACATGGATCACCTGAAAGGACAGTCCACTGCCCACCTGACAACGGGTGGAATAAGCATGCACTTCGCAGCCGAGACGCACAGCGCAGTGTGGACCGCAAAGCCCCCAGGGCCGCTTTCTGTGGGAAGCTCAGCCGTACTTACCCCCCATGACCACAGATGACCACGTCCCACTTGAAGGGCTGCCTCGGGTGGAGGAAGGCGTGGAGGCTTCTCCTGGCACATTGTGAGAGACAAATTCTAAGCCACTTGAAACCATACCCCTCCCCGCAGACACTCTGTGGCCTCGAGGGTGCCGCTGTGCCTTAGGAGACATCCGTGGCGGTCCTTGAAAAAGCAACACACACACACCCTAAACGGTGAACACCACAAAACACCCCCTTTTTTGCAGCCGCATTCCACCAACACATGTTTTTAGTACATTGCCACATTTAATACATTGCCACAAAGCTGCCACTGCAGAAGGACTAGAAGGGAAGTCTACTGTTTTCAAAGCTTGCAATTTCTAGGTCTCTACGCAGAGATATTTCAAGTTTTTACATATGTCATAATATTCTAGAATAAAGGCAGTGGTTTACCCTCAAGGAAACTGGCCCCCACCATGGTCATCAAGAGGACCTGAAAAGCTGCCACTGAAAAGGTTTGATCTGTGCGTCCCACATGAAAAAAGACAAAGCCTGTCCCTTCCTGTCCTGTGACAACATTAACCTCCTTCAACAGAACCAATAGACTGAGCCAAGCCCTACTGAATTCCAACACAAGTCAGCTTCCTCTGGTTAGGGCTACTCTCTCCACAACACCATGGCCTGCAGAGAGGTTTTTGCCTGTTTTACAGGCCCCTCTTTTGCCTGCTTTATGCATTCCTATAAAGGCAGAAAATAGCCTCCAATAGGAGACACTGAGAAACTATGCAGAAGGAACACTCCTGGCTCCTTCACGAAGGTTACACTGGAGGTCGGAAGGGGACCAAACAATCTCTGCCTCCTGGATCTTCTGACCCTTTGCAAATATTCCCCACAATTGTCAGAAGAATATCTGAAAGTTACATTAGCATTTATTGTTTATATTATTTTAGTCCAAGGATGTCTACTTTTCATTTTTCCCCCCCAAGGTAGGAGAGTCAGCTCTCAATCTAAACAAAAGCCTGGTTAGCTCTACTGAAGGTTTGTTTCTAATTCAGAATTTGAGACCAGCTTCAAACTCAGGTTACAAACCAAGCCTAGTTAACCCTGAGCACACCTAAGGCCTGTGCTAACGCTCACCTTTTCAGCACAGGGACAGCCTACAAGGGATGATTACAGCATTCACAAGGGTCCTATTTATATGGGTTCTGACTGGCATTGAAGCTGAATGAGGTCTTCCTCCCCGTGATTTTGGACTTTATATAAAGGACTCTCTTAGAAAAAAAAAGTGGTCAACAGAAATAACCAGGTAATAAACGCAAAAAACAATAGCTTTGCAAAGTGCACGAATTATAGGTTCAAGCCAGGAAGAGCACATTTTTTTCAAAACTATAATTCACACGAGAAAGAAGGGGGGAAACACAAAGACAAACGGAAAAGTCATGAACAAACCCAACGGTGGTCTTTGTACCTTCTGAAGACATGCGTTTAGGCATAGTGGAGGCAGGCGCTGGAGAGCCATGAGCAGAGGGGTGAGACGGGGGCCTGGAGGGCCGCGAGGGGGGCCTGGAGGGCGGCCTTGTAGGGGTGGCTGCCCGAGGAGGAAGAGTGGTGGGACCTGACGGGTAGCGAGAAGGTGGGCGAGAGGAAGGAGATGGGCAAGGCGATGGCCAGGGAACACCTGACAGAACAAATGAAATGAAGGAAAGCATAAAAACTAAAGAAACAAAATATGGGGGGGAAAACAGGGAGGGGAAAGTAAAAAATGACAAAAATGATTTCTCATCCTTCTTTGGCGTCCTTTAACCCACTGGGTTGTTCTACGGGCTCATACAAAAGGTGAAGGGCCACTCTGAAAGTTTTTCCACCCTCTGTTGAGGACATGTCAACCTGTAGAAATGTTCTGAACCCCCAATGGATTAAATTCAGGAACTATGAACACTACCGCCGAAGTATAAATCTGTCAAACTGTCTAGGTATAGCAGACCCCACTGGTACCAACGATGCCATGGGAGCAAGGAAGGCCCAAACATGCAATTCACCCCTTCCTTGTTTGGTGAAACATGGCTGTACCAATTTAGCTGGTATAAACAGTCCTTGTCTTTGGCAGAGCTGCTCGTTTGGCATGGACGTACCAGAGGCTCCCATAAGGCTGAAGCCAGCGGAACGCCTTGCCTTCTGGATTTAACGCCTTCCTATGGGAAGACAAGGGGAAAGGACCAAAACTTCTCCCAAGAAAGAGAGTTGTGTTCAGCGCCTGACATTGGCATCTATTGAGCCCTTTCAATAATGGAGTCATTCAGCATTTTAGCAGAACAGGAAATCGGTCCCCAAGCCACAACTCAGCCGTTTATCCTTGGGCCACAAACACTCACTACATTCAACCCGAGCACTTCCATGCCACGGGAAGCAAGGAAAGGACAAAAAACAAAGGGTGCCGCCCGGCACAAACGGCTGAGCACTGGCCACCCTCATTCCGACAAACGGGGGACCCTTCATGAGACTGCTTTTCTAGCCCCACAAAAGGAGGGAGAAAACCAAGTCAACCCCAGCTCTCCAGTTGCTAGACCAAACTGCAGTCAACACCACTTACCTGATGTCCCTGCGTGCCCACGCCTTATTTATTTACATGTGATTTAGAGAAAAGCGTACCCTGCCACATAGCTCCAAAGGGCCCTCTCCCCTACTCCTGACAGTATCAAACACAAGAGGGATGCCTGCCAGCATTGTTACAATTTCTCCATGCTGACCTTGGAAATTAACTCTCTCGAGGAAACAGGACTCAAAACAGCGCTGGTGCCATGTCTGATCCATCCATCATGAATTGCCCCCCCCCCCCCCTTATGATCAAGGCTGTTGCATATATTCACAGGGAGACCGGAAGGAGCGCTCAGCGGCAGATTGACACAGAATGGAGCGCTCAAATGGAGCCAGGCCAGAGAGAAATTCTTCACAGGGAAATGCATAGCTGGGATTACTTTATTAAATGCTCTTCAAAGCAACAGGGAGCCTATTTCAAAAGGAAAGTGAACTCTGGGCTAATAAATACTGTGTTTAGATCAAATTTTATCCATGAGCACACCTCTTTCTAGAAGTCTGGGATCCTCTCTATTTCGGCCTAGGATGTCATCAGGAAAAATGATTTCCAAGAGCTACTGCCACAAACACCTTGCTTAGTACTGAATGGATACTTGCCTCCATTGACTACTCTTTGGTCTGCTCCTGAATTAGAGCTGTAGTCTGACGAGTAAGAGCCTGCTCTTGAAACCGGGGGGCCTGATCCTGACTGGCCCATGCGAGGCGCATTCTGCCGCCCGGTTCCCCAGGACAGAACCTCCCGATTCCGCTGTCCTGGGGGAATGTACTTGTTCTCCCTGGAAGCCGGGGAGACAGAAGAGAGATGTGGCCATTTACACCCATGCGCTCCTGAGGGAAACAACTGCAGTTTCAGGAATAAAGCAAATGCAACGTCTTTCAAGACATCATTATTCAAAAAGTGTTTGAAGACAAACACCATACATTCATGAAATGGCTTCAAAATCAGGAGCCAAAAAAGTATTTCTGGACAAAACAGCTCTTTCCAACTACTAGGAGAGTCAACTGTAGGTTCCAAAAGTGAAGTCGAGGTAAAGGATACTTCAGACTGACCAAAAAAAACCCCACCACAACAAAACTGAGAATTTTCCATTTTTTGCACGACACCAGAACACATGGAAATTAAAGCATATACAAAATAGATGCATTAGAACTTCCCCAACCGAAGGCCAACTGCAAGTACGTTGGATTACAGCTCCCATCCTCCGCAGTGATAAGGCAACCATCTAACCAAGGTGTTCCACCACCCATCCGCCAAATACCTGGGTGCCACTCCATGGCCCTCGCGCTCAGTACCATGTCTCTGAACCGCGGTGTATTTTTCTTCTTCTGAGCGCTCATCGTTCTCCAAAGCCGTCCGCGCTTTGTACTGTGCACTAGATTCAATTTCTTCTGCTAACTGGGTGGCTCTGGCCTCCCGTTTTAAAAATTCCTCTGAATTGTCCCTTTCGAGGGGGACCCTAAAAGGAAAAGACAAGTTGAGATAACAGATAGATAGTATTGATTTTCAGTGCAGATGCCTTTCAAGACAAATATTCCAGATGTCGCATGGATAAAAGGCACCATTTCAGAGAAACCAAGTGGTGATGTGACATTTTCTCTCCTGAAAATATGTCTTCATCCTTATTCATGTGCATCAAGGACATGCGGCGAATTGTCCAGACTTCAGACATTCAGATTTTGACCACTACCTCCAGAAAAGTGGAGCTGGGTGTGTACATGTGCATTAAACAGCTACATCTTTTTGTTTTAGAAATGGGAAAGGCTCTCCATCTTGTTTTATTACATTTTGGCACATCATTCCATTAAAAATTAGTGCAGCAGCTAACATCAAATCACTTACGTATATGAAGATAAACTGCTGTCATAAGTCGACACAATGCCGTAGTTTTCTTCATTGTATCGAAACATATCATTGGGATCCCATCCGTTGGACTGGAAGGCCGAAAATATTTGGATTTAAAACAGGGCACCAACAAAATGAGAAAACATACACAGAGGGCTGGGATGGTCACAGGGGCCCATTTGATAACAAAGACAAGTACATATAACTGTGGGGCACTTGGGATTAGGCTCATAGAGTTGGAGGGGACCACAAGGGCTATCTAGTCCAAGCCCCTGCCATGCAGAAAAAGCACAATCAAAGCACCAACAGATAGCCTGCCCAGAATGTCTTGTCTTGGGACAGTGGGGGTAAACACTACAGTAAAGCCGTCACCCCCCTCAATCCAATAGGTGCTTTACCACATCAGTCTCTAAAGCCTCGAGTTCTTCTGTGGTCATGCCTTCGCCGCCATCCCAAGGCTCCAGATCCTTCTCTTTATGTTCACCATTAATTTTAGCACTGATTGAAGAATCTGTAAAAGCATCTGTAATTGAACATATATTTATTAAAAACAGAGTCAATTGATTGTGAAGCTGTTGAAGTACATTTTAATTGCCTTCAATAAAAAGGAGGCCAGCATAAGAAGCTGTGTATGCTCTGGCAAAAGCAGCACTTAAGAGAAAAGGTCCCATAAGTATACTGATATGTCTTACTATGTGCAATGAGGCATCCTCCCAATAATAAAGTACATCTAAATCTCAAGATCTGGTAAAGGATCCCTTTTGGACCACAAGACCCAAAATCCACCACCCGTCATGATCACAGCTAAAAGATGCAACAGCCTCAGTGTTCATTCTAGCCACAGTATGAGGCAGTACACTGACATTAAAGTGATTTCATCCCACTCAAACTGATGTTAGGGCTAACCTGCAATTCTGTGACAGCAACAGCATTCCAGCAACAAGGCCGAGTTCGCAGCCTCCCCAGAGCTCACCTAGTATCTGACTGAGAATGCATAAAGAACTACCGGCTGCAGAGAGACAGGTTTCTCCAGGGGCCATGCGACAGCACCTTCCCCAAGGAAGCAGCTTAGAAAAAGACTCCTACTGACTCACTGCTCTGTCACACAGGATTTCTAGTGCCAGACTGCTAAAAGTGACATTAAACATACATCCGTGACACACTACATTTTAAAAATATAGCATTATGTCAAGTCAAGGTGCAGAAAGAGACAACAGCCAAGTCAATTACCTGTTTCTGAAGGAACTATAACAGACATGGGAAGAGAAAGAAAATAAAAAGAAATCAGATCAGTACACAGATGCCAATCCAGGTATTTTGCATCATCCACCCTAGAAGAACTACCTGTCCACACATTTCTACATTGCATTTATGGTCTGAAAATCAACAGCCATGATCTCAAGATCCCAGAGAGACCCGGGCTCCTGTAGGTTCCTGGTTGTCATGTTATACAAATTTACCCATAGCCCGGAGCCCATTTGCATCTAAAAAAAACCCCTTAAATGTTGCAGAAAAACCCATTTGGCTTTGGAAAGTTCAAGACCACATAATAAAAAGACAGCAAATACAAAGCAACAGCAAATGTAGTCCCAGTAGTCCAGCCAACCTATTTCAAAGCATTGCTTTACATTTCAACAGCTTGGAAATCAGCTAAGACTGAGAGGCATTCTTGGTTTTCCCTGTCACCCTCCCCTTTCCCCATCTCTCCAGGAACTGTACCAGCTAGGGCTGATAGCCAATCCCAGTACGGACCTGAAACCAGGGGCTGGAGGACTGGTTAAACAGAACCCAAAGCTTTACAAAGGATGGTTCTGAAATCAAACACTTAAAAAAGGAATTAAATTGTGGTTGCCCCCACTGTCAGATCTCATCCTTCACCACAGAATGAATTCAGAGTGTCACGGGATGCCTGGGTTGTGATGGCACCACAGCAGAAACGTCTTCCTCATTCCTCAATCTGAACAGCAGACTCGGCTTATCTGCTCTCTGAACCGAACATCAGCTGTCTGGTCCTTCCTGTTCTCAGCATCCAATTAGTCACAGCCTCGATAAAGTATGAAGAATCAAAAGGCTAATGAACTGCTACCAAAGAGAGTGGGGAAAGGAGGCCCTCCCATGGGTGCCATCTTTCACGAACGAACATGAGCACAGCCCACCTTGAGCAATCTTCTGGATCACTCTTTGCCAGGGATCTCAGATGCCCCAGCCCTTCCTCAGAGATCTCAGGAATGCCCTTGTTACACAAATGCACTTCCTGTTAAACCAGTCCAAGGAAGCCTCAGATGTTTGCTAGCAGACACAGATCTCACACACTTTCAGAACTCACATTGATCAGGCTGTGCAGTTGTGTCCTCCCCAGCTCTTGGGGCAGCAACAGGTTCATTTCTTAGTTATATCTTAGTTATATTTCTCTCTGAGTCTTATTTTAGTTATATTTTCCCCACTGAGTCTTATTTAAAAGACAACACTAGCAGTTGACCCTAAGGATAGCAAGTGGCACTGGCTCCCTATCAAAGTACTAGAATCACAAGGAGCTTGCTTTCCTCCGAAATATTCCATATGCTAGCACTTCTATGAGCTTGGCTTCAGACATGCAAACAATTCTTTAAGATCGCTGCTCATATATCCATGACCTTAATACATTCACTCATCTGTTCAGTTGTTTGGTTGCCCTGCCCCTCTTATAAATCCAATCAGACTTTGATTTCCAATCTAGTTTCCCTGTCACTAAGTTACCATTACAACTTTCTGCAGATGCCCCCACCCCTCCCCAGTGCACAAAAACACCAACTAGCTTGTTTCATCCACAACACAAAAGGTGGCTGTGATCAGACCCTGAATGCCTGGATTACATTTACACGATCTGCCACCTCCACAGAGAGAGCTACCACTATGGCTGCTAGAACAATACTTCCCTTCCCTTTCTGACATAAGATGTTTTCTCCAATGTTGCAGAACATGGTATTGAAGGCTAGCATTTGCTGCACCCCCTCTGAGGGCCTTCTAAACCTGGGTGCTTTAATGGCACCTGGAGAGTCCAGGAATCTAGTGACAAAGCTGATCCTCTACAGGGTCAGGATCTCCAAAGTTCATTGCCTGGGATTTCTAGAACAGGGAAAGAACTGTGCTCAAAACACCCAAAGAGCTACTGCCAAACAGAGCATAGATCCATAGATATGAATGCTCTGATTCTAATTAAGGCAGATCCTTATATCCAAAAAGGGAGGAGGAGAGCTCAGCTTTTAATAACCTTCGAGAATGTGATGCTAATTTAAAAAATCATTTTCAGACACAGAATGTACCTTTCCGTGCATAACTGGTATCCATGTCTTTGAAATGCACCATCACAAAATCTGAAGACTTGAACAAGATGCTCTCGATTATGTCTTCTAGTTTTGGCCCAGGACTGGATTCTGCAGTTTTCCGATGAGCTGCGTCAAGCACTAAATCACACTGAACCACAGAGAGGACTCAATTAGCCAGAGTTTTCGGGAAGCGAGCTTGATGGGAAAGCATTACAAGTCAACAGTGGTCTTAAAAAACACGTTTTCCAAAATGGAAATGGTGAAGAGTCTTAGAAAGTTGACTTGTACAATCAGCAATTTGGCAAACTAGTTTATGAACTATCAAACTGAATTCTTATAGATTCAGGTAAATCCCTAGAAATCACTATGTACAACTTGGGTTTTTTTAAACCATATGAAGTATCAACAAGATTACAGTGAACACTTAAGATTAGGGCATCTATATTAATTTATTCTAGGTACTGACACTTTCAATGAAAGCCAGGAAGACAAAATCTCAACCAAATTTTCTGTTGTCAAGGAAGTGCAACAGGATCAGAGAACACACAAAATGCATTTACCTTAGAGCTGTAAGTTTTAAAAACGCCTTCAAATATATTGCCATTTTTAACTTGCACTTCACATTTTGAGCCCTACATGGAGGAAAAAAGAGGATTCATTAAGGGGCATTCTCATGGCACCATCGAAATTAGAAAACAAAACGCTGTGTGGGAGAGAAATGCTACATCAAGCAGTTTAGAGAAGGACACAAAAGCTCAGCTCCACTTTTAGCCAAGGTTTCCATCCCTTCCCCCAAATAGTCTTTTATTGTTTTATTTAGTGTCCCTTGTCCCAAAGAGGCTAGGCAGAGGCAAAAAGTCTCCCCGCTCTAAAAGAGAACAAGGGCCAACACACTCTTTCCTCTTCCATCCTATGCAGGGTTACGATAAATAAATGCATGTCACATTCTACAACAACTATGCAAGCCAGCTTACATAAAACCAGGCAGAAAAACCACAAAAACCAAACTACTCAACCAAATGAAAACAATCCCAAACAAACAGAAGGATATACAATCAAAACAATATTCAAACATGAATTGCTTGTCTGGACTACACATCTACAAGCAGAGGGTGAGAGGAGGCCATTCCGAATCTGAGGTGCCAACGCTACAAAGGCCTTCTGCCTGGCTGCCCACAGGAAGGAAGGGCATGGGGGGGGGGGGGGGAGGGAGGGAGGAGGTCCCAGGCAACTTGTAGTGGCATGGAGCGGGGGAACCAAGGCCCAGAGCTGTAATAGACACATGTGACACTGGCATGAGCCTTCCCTTCCACAAGCTCAGGGCAGCACGTTGGCACAACTCTACCTCCCAAGTTTGTCATAAAGACCAAAGTACTGAACTTGCCTGGACCAAGGACGGGGCTCTTTGGCCAAAAGGGCGTTTGAGACGGGGCCGTCGTGAGCGCCTGTTTTGGGAAAAGGGCAGGGTCTCATCATCACCACCTTGGCTCCACCATCCACCAGGAATCAGCAAGACCCTGTCAGATAATGTGGCATATTCCAAGCAGCGTCCCTTTTTGTAACAGTGCTCTTTGGATCCTATCTCTGGATCCTATCATTCAGATATATTGTTATTTATCACCACAGTTGTTTTCCTAAAGGCAGAGGAATCACCACCATCATTTCTCGTAAGGACAGATCTTGGTGCATTACTGATGTACCTTACAATGATCTGAAAAGGGGCCTAGCCTTGGACTGTGAGATTCTCCAAAGCCAGTCCGTGGACAACAAAAGTTTCAGTTGCTCTTTGCAAAAAACACAATGGATGCACAACAAAGGGGACCAGCAGCTCAATCCTATTTACACAGTAAGCAAGAGGCTGCATATTAGTATATTTTAAACCATAGCTTCGTATTTGGGATGACATTTCAATTTTGCCTTAAGAATCTGGAATCATGGATGAAGATAGTCTGCCAATCTCACAATCAGGAGACAGTGTCCAACGTTCTTGCTTAGAAAGTTATCAGCGACAGGGATGAAGAAAGCATAGTCAAAGAAAGATACAGCCATAACTTACGACAACTGATGTGAGTATGTGAACCATTCGCATATTTGCATATATGCCTTGAAAAGAAATCTGAAAAAGAAAAAAGGGGGTAGTAGACATGAAACTCCCAACTGTCCCAAAGGCAAGTGGCTGTACTAGAAAGGCCTTGAGTTGGATCTGAAATGGCCCTTCTGGCAATCTAATACTTGATAAAAACAAATAAACAGGGCAACCGCAATTATGACATGACATAAAATTGTTTTATTGGATTTCTTCTCTTCAAAGCAACTTTGACTTGGGGTCTGAACCAGCCCTAAACCAACTGGTAACCAGTGCAATGGGAGGTCTGTTGTCTGGGGCAGCAACTAGGCTCTGACCAGTCTTTCAAAACCACATTTTCAGCCATATGACATTTCTGCGCCATCAAAATAAGAAACACAGCAAGGCTGGATTCACCCATAATTGTACACGACTGTGACTAAAACAGAACATGGCAGCAGCCTTCTATGGCCTTCCCCACCGCCACCCTTTTTAACAGCATGTTTTCCATTCTTATGATATTTATCTGATTTAAGTTTAGATAAATAATTGCCATACTGAGTGGAATCTCTGAAGCACCACTGAATATGATTTCCCACATATGGGAATCAGGACTTCAGTGCCCAGCCCCACTTTATGACCAGTGGGAGTTATGGGCATGAGCAGAAAGACTGAACTGTGTACATAAAACCTGAGAAGTTAAGCAACTAGGCCTATACTAGAATACTTTATACAGTTTATATAGTAAGTTTTTTCTGGGTACAGGACACTGAATGTTAATCCCTGGAGCGCATGGAGATTCCGAGAAATGACCTCCATCATACTTGCCGCTTGTATATACTCATTACAAACCTCACTGTAACCTTCCTATTGTTTTAGATTACAAAAAGCAAGATGGACACCAAAAGATCTGAGCTTTAGATTCCTGGAAAGACAGGGATACATATCCCAATGTTTACTTGGTCATTGAACAGCTAAGGATTTCACAGTAAGCACACTGATCATAGGAGCATCTCTTGAAAAAGGGACTTGACAATCAACTCAAAGAGCCATGTTAAGATGGCTCCTTGCACCAGGCAAGGAGATGCCACCAGCCTCTTCCTGATGATAACCACAATACTCACTGTTAATTTTCACACAGTGAGAACATGGTGCCTGCAGTCTATGATGGGACCTCAAGATTGCATTTTGCCAAGCGCCAATGACGTTGAACTACAACTTTAGCCACCTACCCGGCCTAGCTGTGGCCCTTCTTCGGGTACCCCTAACAGACGGGAGACGCCATAGAAGAGATTGCCTTTGGAAGGCCGGCCGGTTCGGGTGCGGCGTGAACCTCGGCCCTCCAGGCTGGAACCCGCCACCATTCGTCGCCCACCTTTCCTCATGATGCAGGCAGGAAGGCAACTGAAAAGTCCATCATGGATTCTTGCCTCACCAACTGACAGTACTCCCCTTTGGAGGTCCCTGACTACCTAGACGCAACCTAGCCCTGCAGATACTGAAGCCCACTGACTTTGTGACATCATCTATTCCCTGAAGGCAGCATGTTAGGATGCAACTCAGCTCATGTGCATTAAGGTTGCCTCTTGGCTTATCTTCAATTTCCAATACAACAAAGTTGGTTGAGAGGTAACACAACTCCCAATCTGCTTCACCATGGAACACAGCCATGGAGCAATTGTGCATATCTATAAAATTTAAATTACTTTTCCACTCCTTTGAATTCTCCTAGCTCTCTTCACCTTCCTCAAATAAGGAGAAACCGATTGCAGAGAAATATCAAGCAACCTTGAATCTCGTTTAAGAGTGGAAAGCGGGAAACAAATAAATCTAATAACAGTGTACAAGAAGACTGTCTCTCTGATCTACTCACAACAGCATTTCTTAAAGCCCACTTATTGCAAATAAAATAAAACTACAAAGGAAATCAGTGCTGTACTTTATAACTCCAGGGAGATTAATTTATTGCATTTTCTATACCTCTTTTCTCAACCCTGAGGATGTTGCTTTTTGGGAATGTTCACTCCTAGCACCCAAGCTATCTTACTCACTGGAGTGTTTAGAACTTAGTTTTGTGAGTTCTGGGTTATCCTTTGGGCCAGATCTGGTGATAGCCCAAAAAGGGATGAGGGAACAGATGGGGAGAAACCACATGGGGACCTGATCCTTTCATGCCAGGACTCATACAAGTAACACATGATGTTGTCGGTAGCCTGCTGCTTGCAAATCAGATTATACTGGGAAGTATAAAGATGCCAAAATAACCCATATTCTATATATTTTGGGGAACTATGCAGAAGAGGCACAATAATTTAGAAGTCACATCCCCAAAACATTTTCATTCCTGTTTGAGACTGGCAACATTCCTTTCCCAAGAATGCATCATCATCATCATAATCAAAAACACATAAAGCACTATACAAAGTACAAAAATGTGCACTTACCGTTGGTTGAAGCGGCCCTTTGCCACTGTTACGGCCTCTGAAATAAACAAAACCAGAACACAGATGTAGGAGGCGCTGGTAGTTCGATTCTAAAATCACTTCCTTTAAAAATAATTTTTTTCCAAAACTTTCCAAAACTTCTGAAACAGCTTCGTTAATGGCAGATACACATGTACAGTAGGAAAAAACAGCACTGGCACTGGGGAAACTTCAAGGGCTCTTCCACTCAGGCTACTCCTGACCAAGGGGCTGTTCCACTCCAGGCCTGCCTCTGCTGTCAATGCTGAGGAGGAGGAAGCAGTGACACCCTCTCAAGTGCCACTTGGCTCCCGCTGCCGGGCTTCAGTGGAGTGGAAATCCAAAACACCTGGAGGGGCCAAGTTTGCCCAAGCCTGGATTAGATGCAGCCATGCCACAGTTCAACGTTATGGGATCCTGGGGTTTGTAGTATGGCACTCTTTGGCAAAGGAGGCTAAAAAACCATGCAAAACTACAGCTCCCAGGATTGTGTAGCATTGAGACAAAGCAGTTGGAAGTGGTTCCTCGTTAAGATCTGCCTGATCCACCTGGAGGGAGGGAGGGAGGCAGGAGAGGGAATGAAGGAAGAAAGGAGGGAGGGAGGGAAGGAAGGAAAGAAGGAAGGAAGGAGGGAAGGAAGAGAGGAAGGTGCTTCTGACAGGTTTTCCTTCCTTTCCAAAATTGGTTGCTTTAACCAATATCCCAATCAACCTTTAGTGCCACTGATCTATAACAGAAAGCACCCTCTCCTTTATCCCTTCCCAATTTTCTCCCGCCTTCCCCCTTTCCTTTTTTTTAACCCAGCATTGGCTTGATCCTGTTGAGTGGAGGCTGCCTCCTGCCTGGCTTAACTCCCAGTTGCCAAACCTTGAGATTGGGGTGAGAAGGGGGGGGGGGGGATAGAGGTTGCTTACCTGTAACCATATTTCTTCGAGTGTCCATCTGTGAAATTCGCACCTATGGGTTTTCCCTCGCGCATGCGCAGAAATCCGGAACATTCTAAAGTTTAATGAATTTTTAAATGATTATTTTGAGAAGTACAAGCTCCGCCCATCTCCCCGCCCCCCCCCCCCCAACATATACGCACTATATGCGTTCAACAGCACTAAACAGCGGCTAGGATAGAGGCATAACAGAGGGGAGGACGGGCGGGTTGTGCGAATTTCACAGATGGACACTCAAAGAAATACGGTTACAGCTAAGCAATCTCTATTTCCCTGTCGTGTCCTCTGTGAAATGCGCACCTATGGGTGAATAGCAAGCTACTGACCCGGAGGTGGGTCATGCCACGCAGGAAAAAAGAACTGCTCTGCCGAAGGCGGCATCCTTCTTTGCTTGTATATCCAACTTGTAGTGAGAGGCAAATGTGGAAGGTGTAGACCACGTAGCTGCTCTGCAGATATGTTCCAGAGGAACTCCTCTTAGGAATGCTTGGGATGTGGACACGGAACGTGTCGAGTGTGCCATAAGGTGAGAAGGCGATTCTTTACCTGCCAACTGGTAGGCTAGTCGGATCATTGAGACAATCCAAGAGGCCAATCCTTGTGAGGACACAGGATGGCCTAGCATGTCTTTCCTGTATTTCAAAAACAGCTTAGGAGACATGTTCATATAGGTAGATGTTCTATGTAAGTAAAAAGAAAGTGCCCTTTTAACATCAAGGGAGTGTAAAACTACCTCCAACGGGGAGGATGGGTTGGGAAAAAAGGCTGGTAGAATGTCTTGTGACATATCAAAGTGGGAAACTACTTTAGGGAGAAAAGTGACATCGGTACGAAGAACGACCTTGTCACTGTGGAATCTAATATAAGGGGGGTCCGAGCAAAGGGCTGTGAGCTTGCGGGACCTTCTAGCATAGGTGATGGCCACAAGGAATGCTGTCTTCCATGACAAGTGGGATATATCGTTAGAGGCCATAGGTTCAAAGGGCGCCTTCGATAACTGGGATAACACTAGTTCTAGGATCCATTGAGGGGAAGGGAGGGAGGTGGGAGGGTGGATGTTTTTATAGCCCTTGAGAAACAATTGAATTAAATGGTCTTGAAAGAGGGACGGCAAGCCAAACTTTCTCCGAAAGGATGAAATTGCTGCTAAGTAGCATTTGACTGAGGAAAGGCAAAAACACTTATTAGAGAGATGTACTAGGAAGTCCAGTACTACAGGGATAGGTGCAGTGATAGTATTGTGTCCAACTGATTGTGTAAATGATTTGAAAGAAGACCACTTATAGTTATATGACTTTTCAGTGGTTGGCTTATGCGCAGCCAGGAGTATGCGTGATACTTCCTCAGATAGGTTTACCGTGGTCTGATCCTCCACGCCGTCAGGCGTAGGGATTGGAGGTCTGGGTGTAGGACCAGGCCATTCTCTACTGTGAGAAGGTCCAGGGTCGGGTTGAGATGGAGGAATTCTCTGTTGGAGATTTGGAGAAGGGGGGCAAATCAGTGTTGTCGTGGCCACCAGGGTGTGATTAGAATGCAATCTGTGTTGTCTTGGATTATCTTGACTATGACTGGGGATAGGAGAGGGAGAGGCGGGAAGAGGTAGAGGAGGCCCGGCGTCCATTGGAATAGGAAGGCATCTCCGAGATGCCTTCTGGGGATGCGTGAGAGTGGAGCCTCGCACAGTAAAGAGAGCAGTGATTGTTTACTGGGGATGCAAAGAGATCTATCCTGGTTCGCCCCACTTGAGTGTGAGGGCTCTGAACTGTTTGGGGTGTAGGTGCCACTCGTGGCTGTTTTTCGATGCTTAGGGAATCTGCTAGGGTGTTGTCCTGTCCCAGTAGGTGAATGGCTGTGAGAAGAATATTCCTCTGAATGCACCATTCCCAGATGCATGTCGAGATGGACAGAAGTGTCCGTGAATGTGTTCCCTCCTGTTTGTTGATATAGTATTTGACTGAAGTGTTGTCCGTTACAATTTGAACCATGTGGTTGGAAATGATGCGGGTGAAGGCTCAGAGAGCCTTTTCTACTGCCATCATCTCGAGTGCGTTGATGTGGAAGTGTCGGTCCTGGGGGGACCAGTGACCGCTGACCCTGAATCCCTTGAGGTGCGCACCCCAACCTGAGTTGGAGGCGTCAGTTGTGAGGGACATGGAGGGACAGGGTTGGTTGAAAGGCATCCCTGATTGAACATTGTACTGCTTTATCCACCATGAGAGGGATTAGAGGACGGTGTGTGGTGGTTGGAGGATTCGTGACTGGGGGTCGAATGACCTAATGAACCAATTTTGCAGGGGCCTCATCTTTAGGTGGGCAAAAGGGGTCACATTGTGGTAGAGGACATGTGGCCAAGGATAGATTGGATAGCCCAAGCTGATGTTTGTGGGGATCGTTGGAGGTCTAGGATAGACTGATGAAGCTTGAGGAAGCGGTCTTCTGGGAGGAAGGCCCTCTGGAGCGTGGAGTCTATTACGGCTCCTATGAACTGGATGCGTTGTGTCGGGGTCAGATGGGATTTTTCCTGGTTTACGACCAGACCCAAGTCCTGTAAGAGAGATAAAGTGTAATGAATATCGCTGCACAGTTGAGTTTTGGAAGAAGAGCATAGTAACCAGTCATCCAGGTACGGAAAGACCGTAATGCCTTGCTGGCGGAGGTGTGTGGCTATGACTGACATGCATTTCGTGAATATTCTGGGCACCGTGGATAGGCCAAACAGGAGAGAATTGAAGGAGAAGTGATTGTTTAGAACCGCAAAGGTTAGGAACCAGCAGTGTGACTGTCTGATTGAAATGTGGAAGTAGGCGTCCCGTAGGTCCACCGTTGCTAACCACGATCCCTCCGGGATGAAGGGAAGTATGTTAGGGAGAGTTATCATGCAAAATTTACACGGTGTACTGAAAGTGTTGAGTCTATGTAGAACGAGGATGGGGCGTAGCCCACTATCCCTTTTGTCTACTAGGAAGTAGCGAGAAAAGAAACAATTGTTGGCATCATGTGAAGGGATAGCAGAAATGGTACCCTTTTGAAGTAGAGAGTTTACCTCTTCCCAGATGGCCTGGGAAGGTTGGGTGAGGATGATGTTACCAACAGGTGGATAGTTGTCAAACTCTATAGCATATCCTCTTTCAATTATATCCAGGACCCAAGCGTCCGTGGTTATGGATTGCCATGTTGGAAGGAATGTGTGTAGTCTGTCTAGGTATGTAAGTGGTTGTGTGTGTGTGGGGGGGGGGGGGGGTAGGTAGGTGATAGGTAGAGGTGTGCTAAAAACGACATTTGTTGTTGTTGGAGGGCCTGATACCAAGGTACTGACCTCTAGAAGGAAGGGGAGGTCGTCTTGCTGCTGCAGAGGAAGCGTAGAGCCTCTGTCGTCCCCTGTAGAATGAGGTGTTATAGGGTCTATTGTAGAATTGGGGACGGTAGTAGTAGGATCCCCATCGCTGGCGTTGATAGGAGTATGCCTGTTGGTCATACCTGTATACTGTTTGTTTCATTTTATGGGAATGTTCTAGTTGCAAATCTGTTTCAGGATTGAAAAGCCCTGCTTCATCCATGGGGAGGTTCTCGATAAGGGTGCATTGTGATTGAGAAAGGATAGCCGCCCTTAGCCAGGCATGGCGGCGAAGGGCTACTGACCCCGCAATAATTTTACCTGAGGTGTTAGCAATGTTTTTTTAAAGGTCTTTTTTGTAAAGAGGCCAAAAGAAGGGCTTCTTGTTTAAAGGCCATGGCTAGTGGTTGTTCAGTTGGAGGTAATAGGTCTAAATAAGAAGGTATTTTGTTCCATAAGAAAGTCTGATAGACGCTCGTATTAGCAGAGCTGAGAATTTTTTGAATTCTTCTAAGTTTTTAGGTGAGGGGTCAGGGTCCGGTTGGGGGTCTTGGATGGCTGGAGTGTCATCAGTGGATTCAAGGTCAATGGTTTCTGAATCTGGTTGGGGTTGGGGGGTGGGTTCCTGAAGGGATAGATGAGTTTGCATTTCAACCTGGTCTTCTGGAGGGTGAGGGTGTGTGGCCGTAGGAGGCGCACGAGGGGGGGGGGTTGTGGGTATTTGGGATCCGGTGGATAAGGGGCATTGAAACCCCTAAAGTGGTCAGGGGGGTGGGTAATAAAAAGGATATGGTGGAAAGGGAGGGGGAGGGGGTAGAGGTGATAAGGATAATCATGGTATCCATAAGGGTGATGGTGCTCGGGGGAGCGAGATCGCACTCTCTTGGAAGGGGGGAGGGAGGGAGCTGGTGGTTCCGAATCAGGGGATGGAGAGCGGTGGCGGCGACGGGAAGGTTGCGCCGTGGGCGTGGGCTGTATTGGGGAAGGAATTTCTCTCGGTACCGGAGTTTGAGGGAGGTCTGGAGATGGGGGGGGGGAAGGTTTGGGAAGGAGGAAGCGGTGGGGGGAGGGAGATCGAGAGATCGGCAGAAGGCTGGGCTTCTAGTTCCAGCTGAGGAGCTAGGAGTTTGAGCCGAGGAAGGTGGGAGGGATCTTCCATTTGGAGCATGGTAGGCAGAGGCTCCTGGAGATGTAATGCGGAACCGGAAGAGTGGGGCATCGGTTCCAGCATGGGAGGGCTCAAGGGCTGCGCGCCAGTGAGTTGCCGTCCCTTTTTCTGTTTGTTTTTTCCTTCGATTTCCCCGGCCTCATGGCCTGTTTAGAGGGCTTTTGTTTTTTTTCTCGGCGGCTCCATAGTGGAAGCGGTTGCCTGTTCAGACTCACGCCTATCCCCAGCACATGGGGAGGGAGGCTGGGAGGACTCTTGTAGTGGGGAGGACTGGGAGGGGATAGGAAGGGGTTGTGGAGCTAAAGCGCGCTCATAGAGCAGAGCTTTTAAATGGGCGTCCCTGCCCTTACGAGCCCTCGTAGTAAAACTTAAACAAATCTCACATGATTGGAGATTGTGGGATTCTCCCAAACAAAGTAAGCATTTAGAGTGTCTATCAGCCTTGGAGATGGGCGGAGCTTGTACTTCTCAAAATAATCATTTAAAAATTCATTAAACTTTAGAATGTTCTGGATTTCTGCGCATGCACGAGGGAAAACCCATAGGTGCGCATTTCACAGAGGACACGCCGAGGAACTCGGTTTGAATGCCAACTCCGGAGAAGGAATCCAGCTGGTAATGCAGAAAAGGAGGAGGAGCCTGCTGCTCAGCCATTTTGGCTAATGCGCAGCAAGGCAGTGTGGGAAATGTAGTTTAACAACAGGGCCTTTTGCAATCTCTACCATTGGGGGCCTTCCCTTCACAAACTACAACAATTTCTGTGCTTAGGCACGCCCACCTCAACCTTCCTTTGCATTGCCCGGGAGGGAAAGCAAAACTTTACAAAAGTTGTTTAATGCTTGT
This sequence comes from Anolis sagrei, assembly GCF_037176765.1. Lineage (NCBI taxonomy): Eukaryota > Metazoa > Chordata > Lepidosauria > Squamata > Anolidae > Anolis > Anolis sagrei. Next base: position 30,809,604 of record NC_090034.1, on the reverse strand, counting down.
GAAAATTAAAATAACCTTGGGAGAGTTCTGAACATTACGAAATATTTATGAATAAAAAGGTTAAGTGGTTCAAATCATAATTACACCTCTTACTTTTCCTGCATGGTTCAAAATTGATTCGAAAGACCAAATTCAATAGGTTTTAACGAATTTAAGGTTTTAACGAAGCGAACCTAACCAACTCTAGGTATTAACAGTAAGGCTTTTTTCAGTGTTAACATATAAAACCCACACCAGGGTGAAAGTTTGATGTGCCCTCTGGTGAGAGCAGAGAGCATTTTTGTTACTTTTCCCATTTTCAGGGCAAAATGATTACAATGGTCAGAAAAATATCCTTCAGATTGGAATGATTCTTAGAAATTTCTCCTCAGCTGTGAAGGGGAGCCAAATAAACTCTGACCTAAACATGTGGCTCAAAGAAGTTTGCTTGGCATCCTGTTCAAAAAGCAAGGTTCTCCATAGAGCGCATTGCTACATGCTAAAATGCTAACATTTCCTCCCTGAAAATGAAAAAGGAGAGTAGGAAGGGCTAAAGGCAGCCAAGCACAAGGCAGAGGCCCCCACAAGGCAGGTCAACCTGTGCTGGGCACCACCTTGATGCCATTTGAGTTAGCTAAAAACATTAGATCCATTCATCCATTGACATGGCAGCAGAACACCTGGACACTTGTACATCCACCTGCTGTCTCGCAAACATTTCTAGCCCTTCCTTAATTGCAATTATTTCCATACACAACTATCTCAGGGCGAGATATGAAAATCATATTCACAACACATAACTGTTGGCTATCACTCAGGACACTGTTTTTGTCACACATTGCTTTTTGCACAATTCTTTGGAAAGGCTCTTATTACAGTCATTGCCTTAATGAAAACGGGCGTATGATACAAATCAGCAACTCGAGACTCCTTTGCAGAACAGCTTTCTGCAAATTAAGTGTGTGGGCCTAATTCAGCTCACATTTCACATTTTGTGATAACCAATGGAATGAAGTTTGGTAATTAACACATTGCCACCTATTTTAATTCACACATTGCCTATCTCCCCTTTGGGAACAGCCACCGCTATTTTGGGGCAGAGAAGTCCACCGTATTCCTTGCTCCTCGGGGGCTCCGTCGCCTCAAACTAACCTCAATTAAAAGCAGTTCCCGCCTCAAAACTTCATGTCAAAAAGATCAGGACTGAAGGAAGCTCAAAGATTCAATGTGACAGGTTGGAAGCTGCAACACAGAGAGCCAGTTATTACATTCATGGCTATATGTCCAAGGCAAATGTTTGAATGCTTAGGCTTGCCTCTTTGAAACCAAAATTAAAAGATGCACAGCTACATTATGTGAAATACTCAGAATGACAGGCAAGCTACGAGGTCCATCCTTCCAAGGACAAAATGAATCCCTTTCTTGGTTCAAAACATATATAAAACAGAACACAGGTGGCACTTTACTCTCTCCTATAAAAAGATCCAGAGCCCAGTAGTGATTTGAACAGCTGGACCACGGCTGGAGATCAACCATGGAAACCCATTGTGTAATATTGGATAAGCCACACTCTCTTGGCCTCAGCAAAGGCAATACAACTCTGAACAAATATTGCCAAGAAAAACCCATGATACGTTCACCTCAGGGTCTCTATACGTTAGAAATGACCTAAAAGCACATCATAGACTTCCTGTTGGAGAGGCATTCATACATGGCTATACTGCCACAAAAGAAGACTTTGAGGAACAGGTATCAAATTTAACAGACTGGATCACATCCCAACGTATAAACAACACTACATTGTTATTAATATTCATTTGAAAAATTGCATCATAAATGTCATATCCATCCTAATGTCGGCAACATGAATGGTCATAGCTGAAAGAGGAAAAGATGCTCAGGAAGTGGACCTTGTGGAGGGGGTTGTGGATCCAGACATTGAATGAAAAATGAACAGCCCAGCATTTGGTCCTCAGGGGGAAATGAGAACACAGAATGTGTTTCCTGGGATGTGATAGTTGTCCCTGACTGCTGTAAGCCATCCCTCTGATGTCCCAGGACAACCAGGGGCCCAGCACAAAGACAAGAAAGATCTCTTCTAGGATCTCCAGTATGTAATGTTTTGGAAACTGATGGTTCAGCGTTATTCACTGGCAAGAGAGAAGAAAAGCTGTATTTAACCTGTGCTGGGAAACTGGTGATATCTTCAGGGATTTTTTAAGAGTACAATATTTGTCATGTGATTGTAGTGTTGTTTTTGTTGGAAGTACATTCATAGTTTTTTGAAGCAATGTATTTTTCACTGCCAGATATGTAAACATCTATCTCAGTTTGGAAGGCAGGGGATCCTTCCCACCCAGCTATAGATTCTATGGAGCCACAGGACACTCCGGCCTTGTGAGGTGGGAGTTTGAGCACAAACCTTTTAGGAGTAACTATTATGTGTTTTGAAAGGCCTATAATACCCACCTGCAACACCCCTTCCAATCCATACTATTGGCCCCTTTCTCATCATTTCCAAATGCCAATAGTTCAATGCACTGACAAGTGAACTTGAACATGAACACAAATCAAGAGTTGCAACTGACAAGCATCAACTAATTCCTTTGCCCATTTTAACATGATTGCTGTTCAGATATCCTGGATGATATACTGGCACCTTTTGTGAGCTACTTCTGCTATCCGCACAGGATGGGAAGGATCTCTTCCTTGCCTTGGTGGGCAGGTCTCCTGATGTTCCTCCTGCAGCATGTGTGTAATTTAGTTCCATTTAGTCAAGCACCTCCAACTGCGTCCTGTGCAACAACATTGTGGGCTCTGAAGAGCCCTCCATTAGCCCCATCTTGTGTTTAAGCAAGTAAAGCACAGAACAGTGAAGCAAACCACCCAGCACCAGTTCAAAGCACCAAGGAAAACCTATCCCCGCTTGGAATGTCAATTTTGGCCACAGGGCTGCAGCTGCTGAGCTTACACACAGTATTTTCTGAAACAACAGTCACTACAAATTAATACCCCTGGCCTAAATACTCTTAAGGGCTCCAGATCCCCTAAGCTAAGGGGGTCAGCCCTGGTTAGGACTTGGATGGGAGACCACCAATGACTTCCAGGTGCTGGAGGCTATTTCAGATGAACAGGCCACACTACTTCGGGGGATCCCTTGCCTAAGAAAATCCTAGAAAATTCATGAGGTCGCCACAGGTTCACAGGATTGTGAGGGCACACATGCACATGCAAATGAATCCAGAGCATTGCAATAACATTAGCTAAAGACGTGCCGCTATGTGCTGCATTTCCTGCCTGCTTCAGCAATCTGATGTCAGCATAAGCCAAGACTATCAAGCACCAATGGGAGGACTAGATCTTGCCGTCATCACAACAGCACTACTCATGGCTCTCTATAGGAGCAAATGGTAACTTGTGCAACAGAAATCAAGTGCAAATCTACAAGGAGGGGAAAAGCTTTCTTCCAGCCCCAAAGATTCTATTATTCTCAGTCCCCCTGCTCTTACCTGCCCAGTCCCCCTTCCTTCTCAGTTCGATCTCTCGGGTGCACAGAATGGGGAGACAAAATGCCTTTGTGACCGGCCTCCAAAAGGCCAGGGAAGGTGGAAATCCCAATTCCCCTTCAACTGCTCTGGACGTGTTCCTGCCCCAGAGTGACAATTCCTACACAGCAGCCCCCTCAGGAGTGACTGGCTCCTGCCACAGCCATGGAACCCAGAACAGCATGTAAGTTTAGAAGGAGGGCTCTGGTTCACAGCGAGCCGCTGGAGCAGAGGGCCCTTTAAAAATTCCATGGATGGATTCCCTGAGAAGCAGCACGGCTCCAAACCCTTTCTGCCCTGATGCATAAGCTTGCATTACTTCCAACCAGTTGGGCTTCCCAGACAAAGTGGTATGTTTGGGCCTGCTCTATAATTACCTTTGTACTCTTCCACAGTGTTGACAGCCATGTCTTATACGGCAGAAGATTCCTTCTCCTCCCCATCTGCCAAGGTGCCCACAAATTGCGGGATATGACAGAGGAAGGCCAATCCACAAAAGAAAAAAATTCCTCTGAAAACAGAGGAACATCTAGAACATGCTTTGAAATGTTCCTAGGATAAAATACCCTGAAAATCAAGACATATCAAATACAGCATATGACATGAAACACAAGCAACCACTGGCTACAGGAAACACTGATCTTACAGCATTATACTAGTCATGATTATGTGAAAGGATGCCTTAGTGAGGCATTCCCTGGCCTCGGCCACCATTCTCTGCAGGAACCCTAGAGCTGCCCCTCTATTGGACTTCCATTCTTCTTCAATAAAGCCAACAGGCATTGTAAAGCATTTTAATTTAGGTTCAGATTGAAAGACAGGTCTTTGTTTGTCCAAAACCTGCCACATGCGGCAAATAAAACAGAACAGCTTTTAGATAAATTGATACCTGTCTCCATGAAAAAGGACAAGAATACCAGTATTGATCCGAACTAACATATATCACACCTGGACCTTGAGTTCACACCTCTCTAGCAAAAAGGCTCTCTGCACCATTTACACAGAACGGTTTTTAAAAGCCTCTAATGGGACATGAAAGGAACCAGGGCTGTAGCGCCACTTGGGTCCTCAGAAAAGAAAGAACACTAACAACAGTGCAACACTCGCCGATCAAAAAAAGCCCTCTCTTGGGTCCCTACCTACCTTCAGGTAATGAAGGGCTTCCAAGACAGACTTCTGAAAACAAAGTCCCTCTCTCTCCAGATAGGATTTCATTATACTTAAGATCAGAAGAGCCACCTTCCACAGGTGATCCAGTTGGTCACCTGAATGCCCACTCCAGAGGCCCACATTCCGAGCATCAAAAGGGACTATGGCTTATTTGGTGCCCATTTCAGATCCGATTGAGTTCTCCCAAGCTGTACTCTCGCATTTCTTGATGTTTGACCTCCGTATTGACTACTTTCTGCCCCCCTGCAGCCCAGTGTATTTGTCTTTCAAATGCAGATAACAGTTTACACATCTCATGGAGTGGACTCTAACCCACCAGAGCCTATGTCATAACTCATTCCTGAAACTCTAAAGGGACCCGAAGACTCTTGTTTTTGCTGCAACAGATTAACCCAATTTTCCTGCAAATTTAGCAGTTAGCATCATCTTTGGGTTTCGTAACTGTTAGCTGCCTCTAGATAAATTAACACAAATGCAATAATGAAAGAAAAAGAATTGTTCAGAGGGGGCTGAATGAGGAACAAAGTTTGACTATTGTGATGATCCAGACTCCTTGGATCATTCTTACCTGGAGCAAAGATAACCATGCATTCTAGCAACAAAACTAGCCCCACTCTTATTGTGATGCTATTCTTCCCTTTCTATGGTCTATATAGTGTTTAAAGGAGAATGAGCAGCAGTGTCTCCAGACTATCCATAGGCATTGGTCAGTCCTCATGTACACACTGAGTGGCGAAGAGATTTCCAAATATATTTCTCTCCTTGCAAAAGAGCAGTGCAGACGGAGCAGTGCAGACGTTCTAATCCACATGCCAGTTGATGTAGTACTTAAGTTAAAATGTTAAAATATATATTTTCTATATCAGAAGAACTTATGCCAGAAGATAAAATATGCAAATCTATGTTGAACTGGAATGTAAGATGCTGACTTATCCAGCTGCATTAACACTCCTAGTTCAGTCTTGTCTAGCAGAGCTAGGAATGGGGTGGCTGGCCTCATCTGGTTAAACCGTCACGCCCATCAGCCTCTGTCCACTCGGGACCAGGAGGGTTCTCCTAGGTCCCAATGAGGGATTGTCCCTAGCCCTGTCTGGAGAGGGCTTAGGTGAGAAGCCAAACCTTGCAAAACATGGGTTTCCCACTATTGGGCCAGTCTTCCCCAAATGTACCAAGGCCTGATCTAAAGTCTATTTCCCCTTTCCAACTGCACAATGGAATCTCATGTCAAGGCCTTTGGATGAATTTAGGTGTGACCGCAGTAGGTGGCCTGAATTCTTCCCTTTTTCTTATCTTCCTTTTGTGAGCTGAACTCCTGGGTGCTGGTAGATGAGGAGCAGGAAGCTGAGTTTTCCGCCAAGAGGACAGGAGAGCGCCTTCCTCCAGGGCAGGAAGGAGGGACCATTTTGGATGGCTCCTCGCCTTTGTTCACTCCACTGGAGGGAATCCATGGCTGGTTGTGGTGTCGGTGGCGACCAGGCCATCATTGATCAAAGGCGAGGCTTGGTCACAGGGAGGCAACCAGGAAACACCTGCAAGTCGCTGAGCAAGACGGAGGAAGGCCTATCCTACACTATACCCAGCAGATAGCCGAATTGGGGGCCAAGAGAAGCAAAAACACTCTGCTGGGGCCAACATACAAATACAGCAGGCAGCTGAAGGAGGGAGGGATTGCTCTGTTTGCCTCACAGCAAGCTATCAATTGTACAAAGCTGCTGGAGGAGCTTTTTGGATAGCAGTCTCCTGATCAGGATATGTAAGAATGGTAAAACTAACACAGGAAAGTTCCCTGCTGTAGGAAGGACGTCTGCCGTCCACAACAGGCAAAGTTGTTGTATTCTCAAGCAATATTTGGAGGAAATATTGATCAAGGCAAGCACAGCAGGTATGTCCATTTCGTGCTGTACCAGCAGTAGTACATATTCAATTCTGTTGTCTACAAATGAATGGTTTGTTCATGTGTCACACAAAAAACCATTTCAAAACAGAAAGCAGCAGGATGATCTGCTCAACAGGGTTAGAATGTACAATAAGTGAGTGTCTTTTCTTAAGAGTTGTAAAAGGTATTCCAGAGCTTGTGTGGAGTAGTCACCTATCTCAATGGCTCTTTTTCAGCATTTATACAGCAAAGATGCATTCAGAATGCCTATTGCAATGGTTGAGATGGATCAGCATCCAGAATGCCTCATCCAGAGAACGTAAATTGGTTTGAGAAACCCAATTCATTTTGAAATAGGGGCTCTATGCCTCTGTGTTGACACCTGATTCACAACAGATGTGAATATTTTCACTTTTTTCCACTAAAAGCATTCACCTGTGACTGACCCCCATAATAGGAACAATCTGCTCAGCTTTAGCTATTACGAATAATTTTGTCACATTAAAATTTTAGTAGTAAATGGAGGCAGAAGAGAAACAACACCAAGCAAGTCTTACAATCGCATTCCTTTCCAATCATATTTCCCCCATCAGTTTTCTAAAAGCTAATAATCTAATTCCACAAATTCTGTATACAGTTCACTCAAATGTGGATTCAAATTGGATACACTCCTTGAAACCAAAATACATTATTATCTTGGAGTAAAGCACACTGGGAACCCAGTGGGAAGCATTTCTGAAGCTCTTGCATGCAGGGCTGATGCCACTGGTCTCCATCTTCTGAAGAAGTAGCCATCTAGAGATGAGGCACCCAAAGGATTTGATTTTTCACCTTGGTAAGCAATTTATGGTTTAGCAAGCTGCAGTCAAAACCTCACTCATTTAAATGATAGAGGAAGAGAGAAAACGATCCTGCATTTTAGTCTTCCTCTTTCTCTGAGCTTCATGTGCTCCATTCCCAACTATACTAGACGGAGGTGCTTCATAGAGCAGGATAAAACCTGGGTAAAGGTCGGTTTATGTGGGAAAATGTACTCCTGAGCTATGGACTGGACAAGACAATTGTCCAAGAAGATAATTGCAATTGTTTTGCAACCTGCCAGTAACCGGACCTCCTTCAGTGCCCCTCCAGACCATCAATGTCTTTCTTTCCTGGAAACCAGCAATGGACTGGGCCCAGTGACTGCCAATGGAGGAGCAGGGCTCTGAAGCACTTGTCACACATTGCCACTGCAATACGCAGCCTACGCATGCAATATAGCTCCGGCCTCCCACAGCGTGCCCGACAGGAAGATGCCCCAATTCCAGGAGCAGAGTAGCCAGAAGGGAGGGCTAAAAACAATGGCACCCTACCCATTTCAAGCAAACCTTCTCTTCAAGCCTAAGTCTTCCAGAACGTTTACTCAGGGATCAGCCTGGCAGGGCTCACTTCTAAGTGAGGGTTCTTCAGAGATTGCAGCCATAGAGGACAGGATGGGGGCCTCTCCGTACAAAAAACAAGAAAGGAGAACCCTGCGCCATGAAAAATATCAACCACATGCACATCTAGGCAACCCAAGCTACAGCTATGCAAATGTATCTTTGCTCTTCCATAAATAATATAGGGCATTACTTGGTTCCAAGTGCTGTTGCCTCCTGCAGGCAATACAGTTTCGGGTCCTATATCATGACAACTTATTATGGTCCTCTGCATAGTGTTATTATTAACGCACACACAACTATTTATCTCAAGGGTATTTAAACTGTGTAAAACCTCCAGCCCCCTCAACAAACAAGCCACAGTACAGAATGTATAGTACAGAATGTATATCCCAGTCTGACCAGCGGAGATTCAAACCCTGCATCTTCCAGAGAAGAGATAACCTTCACTCTTCTTCTCCAAGAGAGCACTGTTGGAGGGGGCCTTTGATTTAGACAAGGAGACCAAGTAGGAGTACACTGCCCAGTGCCATGGAAAGGGGGTTGGTTAAGGGACTGAGACAGAGAATGCTATTCTGCATTCAAGACTGCAGGAAGGAAAGACAGGCTTGGACTGGTGCAACCACATTTGCCAAGGTGCCTTCGGCATGGCCTCCATTTGCTCCTTACCTAACCCTGAAGGTCGGAAATCCCCCTCAGTCTCCAGACTGATCCTGCAGATTGCCCTCACCCGCAAGCCTCAGCATTACTCACCAGGGCTGCTGAGACCTATAATACCCCAGCATTGGGAGGGTCATACAATTCTGCTCTGTCCCAATGGTCACCCACAGGACGTCCAGGCAAAGAACCAGCTCAAAAGTTTCCCTCCTCTCTGGCTTACCCCAGACCTGGAATCCCTCTGCAGCAGCCCAGGCCTTGGACAGGAGTGCCCTTACCCATGCCCTATTTCCCCATTCATACAACTTCTTACAGGCAGAGATACCGCACAGAAAGTCCTTGTCTGTTTCCCCCCAGCACCATGACAATATGCCGCTTCCCCATCCCAAATGCCTGCTATGAAGCAGCCCCAAGTGGATTCTGCCCCCCTTGCTTCTCCCTCCTCCCTAAGGCCCTCTTGCAGGAGAGGGATCCTCCTCCCTTCTGCCAAGGCACCACAAGTCTCCCTGCCTGCCTCTGCTGGGTGCCATGCTCTGCCCACTCCCTCCATCCCCCTCCAAGAGGCTGCTTTGCTCCTCCAGGTGAAGACCACTTGCTGCATCCTGGAATCTCCGTATTCTATTGAGGCATGCACAAAGCCTTAAGGAAGCCATGTGCCTCCCCCTCAAAGTATGTCACCCCCATCCTTTTCCTCCCAACACCGTAAAGATCCCAGGTCAAGGTTAACGCTGGATTGGTCAAACATTTTTCGAGGATGACAGCCCATCCTCCTCTAACAAAATATTCTCCCTCCTTTTGGGAAGGGACGCCTCAGCTCACCTTTTCCCCACTCCCCAGGCAGCAACCCCAAAGCCCCCCTCCCCACCTGAGCCCTACCTCTACTTCCTACCTCCCTTGTCAAACCAGAGGGGTTTCTGATGCAATGTTGAGAAGGGAGGAAAGGGGGAAGCCAGGAGGCGGGCGTTCCCCATTCTTTGTACAGTGGTCCGATTCGGGTGGTGGAGGGATGGGGGGCAGACATCAATAAAAGGAAAAGACCTTTATTTTTAATCCTGCACTTCCTCTGGGTCCTCCTTTTGCCCAGCATTCTCTCTTGTTTTTTTCTGATTTTGTGATTGCCTTGGGATCCTGGGCAGAAAGCCCCTTACAAGAAAAGGCTCCTTTCATACAATCCCCAGATCCCTCCTTTTTGCTCCCCCCTCTCGCCAAACAGAATTTTCAGCCACAATGAGAGTTGGTTAATACGTTTCCTATTATTATTATTATTGCTGTTATTATAGCTGCCACTAGAGCACAAGTGACCCTTCTCCTGCCGAGGGAGAAAGAGAGACACAGGTGGAGGGGGCAGTTCAAATATTAACAATAACAATAACAACAATGTCATCATCATAGTAATAAAAAATAGAGAACATAAAATACACTATCATATCTTATCATAAAAAGAATATAAAATAGACTATATAATAGAAATACAAAATAAAAAAATGTAAAATATAATAACAGTATCATATAATAAAATAATATCACATAATATAACAAAACAAAAATATAAAATAGAACAAAAAGAATATAAAAGATAATAATTTAATAAAAATACAAAATAAAAAGGTATTAATATAATACAGACATAAAATAGAAACAAATACAAACTAGAATACAATAACAATATCATATAATATAAAATAATATGACATAGTAATATAACATAAAAATATTAAAAAGAATAAAATATAAAATATAACAATATCATATAAGAAAATATATCATAATTATAGATAATAGTGATATATATATATATATATATAACGCAATATGGATAATATAATATAAATTAAAAAAAATAAAACACAAAATGAAATAAAAATATAAATAAATTATTAAATATTAAATCAGAACAGAATACCATATAACATCAAATAAAAATACAAAGAAGAGACAATAAGACATTAAAGACATTAATGAGAATATAAAGCAAGACTAAAATAACACGATCGAAAATAAAACGGTGGAGGGATCGAAAAAGAACCCAAGCCGTGCTCGTGGGACCTCTTGGGAGTCGGTCCCTTTTGCTGAGAAGGAAGCAGGCGCCCATTTGCTCAGGGCCCTTCTACACAGCCCTACAACCTAGAATATCAAGGCAGAGAATGCCACAATTTCTTGTTTGAACTGGGTTATCTAAGTCCACACGGCCATATATTCCAGTTCAAAGCAGACACGGTGGGATTTGATTCAGCTGTGGGGAAGGGGCCTCCGTGGCGGAAAGAGGAGCGCGAGCGAGAGAGGTCGGCCGGTCACAAGACTGCGGCGGCGGCGCCTCAATAATACACTCAACGCAGGCTACCGAAGAGTTGCCTTCTCCTCCTCCTCCTCCCCCTCCGGATTCCTCTCATGGCGCAGGAAAGGGGCGGAGGGGCTGAGGCGACCCCACCCCAAGGAAGGGCCCGGCTCGGGGCCCAGGCCGCTTGGCTCCAAAGTCTGGGGGAGGGACAACGCGAGGGCGGGGAGGGGAGGTAAGAGGGGAAGGCCTCACCTGCCGAGGGCGGCGCGGCCTGCTCCTCCGCCGAGGCCTGCTCCGCCGGGGGCTTTCCTTCCCCCGCTGCCGCCCGCCGAGCCTTGTGGCGGGGGAGGAGGTGGGGGGGGAGGCGGAGGCGGGCTGGGTGCCGCTTGTTGCTGTTGTTGCTGCTGCTGCTGAGGAGGCGGCGGCGAAGGCGCGGGGGACGCTGCTCCAGTTGCCGAAGCTGGCGTGGTGATACTCTGCTTGAGGGCCATGGCCGGTCTCCCTTGCTCTGCCCGCCTCCTCCTCTTTCTTCTTCTCCTCAGAGGAGGGGGAGGAGCCTCTGGCCTGCTTTTGGGCGGGAAAGAAGAAGAAAGCGAAGAAAGACGCTCCGCCCCCTCCAGCATGGCCCCTCCCTCCTCCGCCGCTTTCGTCGCCTCAGCCGGGCAGGGGCCCCGCTTCCGGGTCACGTGAACTCCCCTCCCTCCCTCGAGGAGAAAGGCAGCGCATGCGTGGAGCCTGCAACTGGCTTTGCGGGTTGGGGGGGTCTCCCATGCACACAAGCGTCTTCCACATAGCTGGATAAAATTCCCCCATTCTCTGCTTTGTACTGGGTTATTTGGCAGTGTGGACTCAGATAACACAGGGCCCTTCCACACAGCCTTGTATCACAGAATATCAAGGCAGATAATCCCACATTATCTGAGTGTGGACTCAGATAACCCAGTTCAAAGCAGATATTGTGGGATTTACTGCCTTGATATTCTGGGATATAGGGCTGTGTGGAAGGGCCCTTAGATAACCCAGAGCACTTCCACACAGCCATATAACCCAGAATATCAAGTCAGATAATCCACAATATCTGTTTTGGACTGGGTTATTTGAATCCACACTGCCATATAATCCAGTTCAATGTCGATTTTATTCAGCTGTGTGGGAGGGGCCTCGAATAACTCAGGCCCCTTCCATAGCTGGATAAAATGTACCTTGAACTGGATGATCTGGCAGTGTGGACTCAGATAACCCAGTCCAAAACAGATATTGTGGATTATCTGCCTTGATATTCTGGGTTATATGAGTGTGTGGAAGGGCCCTGAGTCCACACTACCATATCATCCAGTTCAAGGTGGATTTTGTCAAGCTGTGGAAGGGGCCTAACTGCACCTCCTGACACCAAAAAGTCTCTGCTGCCCAATGTCATGCACAAAGAAAGTGGCCAAAAGTGTCCTCTTTGTCATGCTGCCATTTGAGTTGCTGCCTGCTTCTTTCAAAACAAACGGGTTACAATACCAAAGCTTCCAGCAATGGGAAAAAAAACCTTGGGGCATCTATGCTGTAGAATAGATCACTTTATGTAGCCCCAAAAGATTAGCATTCGATCTGGGTAAATACGGAATATCTATATCTAATCTAGATTTAACCCACTGAGCCCCCGGTGGCTCAGTGGGTTAAAGCACTGAGCTGCTGAGCTTGTTGATCGAAAGGTCGTAGGTTCAATTCCGGGGAGCGGCGTGAGCTTCCGCTGTCAGCCCTAGCTTCTGCCAACCTAGCAGTTCGAAAACATGCAAATGTGAGTAGATCAATAGGTACCGCTCCGGCGGGAAGGTAACGGCGCTCCATGCAGTCATGCTGGCCACATGACCTTGGAGTGTCTACGGACAACGCTGGCTCTTCGGCTTAGAAATGGAGATGAGCACCACACCCCAGAGTCAGACATGACTGGACTTAATGTCAGGGGACTACCTTTACCTTTAATCTAGATCTACTTACGGACCCACCACCAAGACTCTCCCCCACACATACACATTTAGGATTTATTCATATTGTTATTAATTTTATAAGTTTAATAGATTTAACAAATGTCTAATAAATAATCAAGAAAAGTGGTGGTGGTGGTGAGAGCAGTTAAGGAACCTTTAAAACATTGTATGGTATTACATTCAGATTTTCATCTCTATTACCCTAACATTCATTGTTTAAACTACTAAACTGTTTGGAAAGTCTATAAGCTCTTCCACACAGCCCTCTAACACCAAGGCAGAAAATCCCACATTATCTGAATGTAGACTCAGAAAACCCAGTTCAAAGCAGATATTGTGCGATTTTCTGCCATGATATCCTGGGATATAGGCTGTGTGGAAGAGCCCACAGCCCTATAACACAGAATATCAAGGCAGAAAATCCCACAATATCTGCTTTGAACTGGGTTATCTGACTTCACACTGCCATATATTCTAGTTCAAAGCAGACAAGGTGGGATTTGATTCAGCCTTGGTATCTTCCATATACTAGAGCAGCGTTTCTCATCCTGGGGGGGTCACAAGGGGATGTTAGAGGGGTCACCAAAAACTCTAAGAAAACACAGTATTTTCTGTTGGCCATGGGAGTTCTGTGGGGGAAGTTTGGCCCAATTCTATCAGTGCTCTTTGATTTTAGGTGACCTATAAATCCAAGCAACTACAACTCCCAAATTTCAAAGTTTGTTTTCCACAAACTCGACCAGTGTTCACATTTGGACATACTGAGTATTTGTGTCAAGTTTAGTCCAGCTCTATCATTGTTTGAATCCACAGTGCTCTCTGGATGTAGGCGACTACAACTCCAAACTCAAGGTCAATACCCACCAAACCCTTCCAGTATTTTCTGTTGGTCATGGGAGTTCTGTGTGCCAAGTTTGGTCCAATGCCATCTTTGGTGGAGTTCAGAATGCTTTGATGGTAGGTTAACTATAAATCCCAGCAACTACAACTCCCAAATGACAACCCCCCCCCCCTCCTGACCCCACCAGTATTCAAATTTGGGTATATTGGGCATTTGTGCCATATTAGGTCCATTTAATGAAAATACATCCTGCATATCAGATATTTACATTACAATCCATTACAGAAGCAAAATTAGTTATGAATTAGCAACAAAAATAATTTTATGTTTGGGGGTCGCGGCATTAGGAAGTTTGAGACACACTGTAATAGAGAGTTCTTACTGTCCTTGAAACCTAATAACCATGTCTTTTTATGCTGGATCTTTGATTCCAGTTAGTTATCCTTTCCTTTTCTGCTTGAAGATTTTTCTTGGATGTTTCTGTTAGTTTTGTTTCCAAACTGTTCTTTGAAAGCTATAACTTAAGTCTATCTGTTAGTAGATTAGTATTGTATATTCTTATCTCTCTATCTTTCTATCTGTCTGTCTGTCTGTCTGTCTGTCTGTCTATCTATCTATCTATCTATCTATCTATCTATCTATCTATCTATACACATAATAAAAGTTAAAATATGTATGTGTGTGTGGCTGGGGTGTCTACTGACACAGACAGGCTCCTGCTTCCACAATAATAATAGTAATAATGATTATACTTTATTTATATTCCACTCTATCTCCCCATAGGGACTCAGGGCTTATATAGCTCCCACTGCTCAGGAAATACCAAAGCCCCCCCCCCCCCCCCAGTGACATTGCAGGTTATAGTGAGCGCCATGAACATGCACAAGAGCCCTGCTAATGTCCTCCACAAACACCATACTGCCCACCACCCAAGTGAAGGCTTTCAATCCTTGATTTCATGCGTTTCCTCCACCGCAGACATCCCAGATTTCTGACTCTCTCCATCGGTGTGGAATTTGCATGATCCCGCCCACTGCCTCTTCCTTAACCCTTTCCTATTCTTTTCTATGGCATACAGCAAACAGAGGAATTGATCAGCAACTGAACATACTAGAGAGGTTTGGGGAGAACTCACTATGATTCATAGGAATTGTAGGTCCTGGGATGTATAGTTCACCTGCACTCTAAGAGCAGTCTGAACTCCACCAGTGATGGACCTGGAACTAACTTGGCACACAGAACCCCCATGATCACAAAAACATACTGGAGGTCTTTGGAGGGATTTATAGGAGTTGTAGTTCACCTACATCCAGAGAGCACTATGAACCCAAACAATGATGGATCTAGACCAAACTTGGCATGCATACCCAATATGCCCAAATTGGAATACTGGTGGGTTGTGAGGGGAATTGGCCTGGACATTTTGGAGTTGGAGGTACTGGAATTCATAGTTCACCTGCAATCAAGGATATAGAATTGGACCAAACTCCACAGAGGCTCCATGACCAGATACTGGAGGTCTGTGGGGGAAATTCACCTTGATTTGGGGGAGTTGTCATTCACCTACATCCAGAAAGCACTGTGAACCCAAAAACTGATGGATCTGGACCAAACTTGGCACACATATCTGATATACCAAAATTTGATTACTGCAAGGTTTTGGAGGAAACTGACCTTCCCTTCTGGGAGTTGTAGTTAACCCACAACCAGAGAAACTCTGACCTTCACCGATGATGGATCTGGACCAAACTTGACACACCCCTTGACTAACTCGGCCTACTGGAGAGGTTTGAGGGGACTGACTCAACATAGTGGGAGCTGTAGTTTACCCTGCAGCCAGAGAGCACACTGAACCTTACTGATGATGCATCCAGAGCAAATTTGCCCAACACAACCAAACCAACTTGAAGTACTGATGGAGGTTCTTAGGGTTAACCTGGCATGATGTGAGTTGTAGTTCAGCCACAACCTTATGCATTTTGTACAATTAAAATGCCCTCAATGTTTTGTTTTGTAAGATAATTGTTAGTGTTATTTTTCTGTTTATATGTTTTGAATTTAGAAGTTAAGGGAAGTTAATGCCTCTAGACCAGGGGTCAGGAACCTTCGGCCCTCCAGGTGTGGTGGACTTCAACTCCCACAATTCCTTGAGGCTCGGCATTCGCCCCAAAGGCTTACCTTGGCCTCAAGGAATTGTGGGAGTTGAAGTCCACCACACCTGGAGGGCCGAAGGTTCCCCATGCCTGCTCTAGACCATGGCCATACAGCCCGAAAAAACTTACAACAACCCAGTTAAGGGGAGCATTCAATAGTGAATAATATGTAGTTTCAAATGAACCTAGAGATGTTTAATCTTCCAAACAGACTTTTTCTCCATTTTATGTGGTCTTCAAATATGAAAGGTAGAGTGATTTTTGTAAAAACTTGTTTAGATTTGTGTTCTGTGTGAAGAAATGAGAAGTATGTGATTTTCAATGCAAATTTCATAAAATAGTTCATTTGCCATTAATGTTAATGGTTCAAAGAATGTCAGGCTGAATTGATCGGCTCCTATGTTAATCTTGCCAAGTCTGACCCTTCTTGCAAAAAATTTGGACACCACTGAGTCAGCCAATATATCTGTCCTCCTACAGACAGACAATTCAGCCAGGCTGGTTGGTAGATTGTGGGCATTACAGTTCAAAAAGCTACTGATGTCAAGTTCCGTTCTTGTCACTCTGGTTCCAAATCCACCATGAGGCCCTTTCTCTAGCAAAATGCGACAGCAGCAGAGTGAGTGCAGCCTTGAGTTTTCCAGAACCTTTGCTCAGACTGGAGCAAAGCAGGGCAGGGAAAAGGTGGGCTTGGTGCAGCAGCCACAAAGTCTGGGTTTAATCGGAGTTTTAAAAGGCCAGTTGCAGAGTTAATTGGATTAGGCTTCACCAGGGTTTCAAGTTGCACCTCCCGATGGCTGGCAAAAAGGAACACACAAGCGCTGGGCCATCAAGATGAGCCAGGCAAAGCTTAAGAGGATTTCCAAAAAAGGGTTTTGATTAGGAGATTAAACACCTCTGTTGCATATGGAAATACACTCCTATTTCTCTATACAGTGGGACAGGAGAAAGGTATCTCAAACAAGCAAACATGCATAGTAAGCATCTCATGAACCATGAAGTCACTCCGCTTGCATTAGAGCCCTTGTTTTGCTTTTGAGTCAAAGAGAAGGGACAAATTCTGTTATAGGTGGGCCTATTTAAATATTTGGGGAGCACAGAAACGTTTCCCGTGAAAGTGGGAAGTGTTTTTGAGTCCTCTTAAGGTTAAGATTTCCTTGGGTGTTCTTGGCAGACAGCCTGTGACTTTTACAACTTTATTTGCAAATACAGTTGCTGTAGATCTAATCTTTAGCAAAGGCCCAGCTCTTCAAGGCAGGGGATGTCTTTAAAATATGTGCCGGAGGCAAAATCACCAGGCAATCTCATCTGGAATCAAGAAGACTTTTGCTCATATTTCCAAGACCCACCTTGATAGTATAAGAACAGCAGTAAGTGAGGAATTCAACAGGTCCAGTTTTTCCAGCACAGAGAAAAACTTTGTGTTGACTTTCTGTTTGTCAATTCATACTGCTCCTTTCATGTCATAAAGGAACTCGGAAATGGTAATCTATCCTGTTGTTCAGAATCAATGCAATACAAGCCACACCACAGTTTGGTGCCACACATAACCCCTCATTAATGTTAATTTAATTCATGAATACCCTACCCATCCACTAGAGAGTAGTTAAGGCAGCTCGCAACCATAATACCAAGAAATAAAGGGTAGCCACCAATTCAAATGGTTTCAAGTAAAGGACTGCGGATTTCTCTCCCTACCAGCTAAAGGGCATCCAAGATGGAGAACTTACCTTGTATCCAGGCTAATGCAAATAGGGCAACAGACTGAGAGAAAGGGCTCCCCCCAAAGATCTTCAAATCTGGAGAGTTCAGCCTTTCAAATAAACCTTATGGTCTATTGGAGATCAAAGCAAGCACTTTGCTTCATGCTCCAAAATGGATCAGCAAGCTCTTGACAAAAGAAAAACCCCATAACCAATCTGTTAATGTTCAAGCTGCTCATTCTGAGATTTCCAAAGAGTATTCTAAGGCAGGCAACCGAGAGTGTGGCAAGAGCCCAAACAGGATGCCACCAAGTTTTTTGTCACTGCAACCAGACTTCAGAGTCTTCAGTCTAACTTCACTGGATGCAGCTTTAAAAGTGAATGCTCCCGATGTCTCTCTCTCAATCGCAACGGTGCTACAAGATCCCTTTGTATACTGCTTGGCAATGTGGGCTATTTGGAGTGTAAATCAAAGTTAATGGTGAACCAACACAGATTTGTTGCTGGTTTCAAAGCATCAAAGGTGCATAGATGGTGTCCACTGACAGGCTACCCACATGGAAGAACTCACCTTGTGCAAGCTAGTTAGAAGGAAATGCTGTGTGGCTATCCACTCCATCACCTGTTGACCAGCAAGAGATTCTTAAGTGACCAGGACCAAAGCAGATTGTTGTCGTTCAGTTGAGGTTCTCACCACTGGCAGTTGCAAATAAAAGGATCAAGTAGTTGTTGATGGCAGACATCCCCTCCTGCAAATCTGCTGCCAAAATAGGACTGAGTTGGTATAATATTGTCCCTGTGTACCCTCCAACATCTCACAGGTTTTGAGATGCAAAGTTAATTGGGTGCAAACCACTTTTGCTCCTTGGATTCAGTTTGCAGCAATGGAAGGAAGCAGAGGATAAAGAAAAAAATGTCCTCAGAGAGAAAGCAGTGAGAAAAATGAGATGACAAAGGGTTAATTAGGACTGACTCAGCCAAGTCAGGATAGTTAGAAGGCACACCTTTCTGTGATTCAGGATTACATGTCTTAACAGTGTGGACGTTAGGCTCAAAAATGTCTATGCATATTGTAGTATGACTTGTAAGCTCTCTAAGCCTCCAGTTGTTGATGTTCTTCAATTGTGAGAGAGCGATGTTTTCATGTATCTTTCAGCTCCCATGCACTCTGTTGATGTTTTGTGTTTCTAAAGACAAACATAAGGAATCTTTGCAGATGAAGGCCTGGATTCTGCAGCTTGCAGAACCATTTCCTTCCACAAAGAACTCCCTTGTCCCTGCCTTCTTGATGCCTCTTCAAGTCTCTTGCTGCTTGGAGACATTGTACCACACGTACTATTTAAAGCCCTTTCATAAAAGAGAAATAAAAATTAATTTTTACACATGAACAACTCGAAGGAGGCGTAGCCATGGTTACGCAAAAGTTCTTAGAGACTGGTCTATTAAAAGAATGAAGTCCTGGAATCCTAGATAGTAAGCTGAAAATAGATGTGTGTGTACACACACCGGCGCACAAACATGCCCGCACATGACAAGCCGATGTTTCTTGACATACTGTACTTGGGAGGGAAACACGATCCTCCGAAAGATTAGAAGAATGGGAGGCACAGAATCACATCCAAGTAGCTGTGGGCAGCATTCACAGGCCCTGGTCCTTTGACGGAGGTGGGAGACGTGTTCTGGGCTCTTCCTCCAAACAGAAGGACAATCCATTCAGACATTGCGGATGGGGCAACTACAGAATGCTTTGATGGAAGGGGGCGTTAAAGGACACGCTGGGAACTTGACTGCATAGAGCTGCCAGAAAGTCTCCTGAAGCTGTTGTTAAAACTTTGGCTCTTTTCTTTGTAAGTAAGGCTCTCTTTGGCATAACCTGGTAATTGACAAGTGAAGTATCATGTGAGAAGTCAGAATTTGCACTTTCTATTGAGTCCAGAAAAAAACTGGGTACCTAGTAGACACAAGAGGGGAGCAGCATACATTTGCAAGGTCCCTCTAGCTTCTCATGGAACCCTGGTGATCCCCTGGAGTTTCCAAAGTGTCTTTAGCCCTCATCCTACTAGACAGAACATTTCAGTAAAGATTTACTCAGAGCCAGCCCTGCGAGATAAGTAGGCCTCTTACCACACTGTCACCCCAAGAGTTTGAAACAAGTTCCTGTTGTTGTCAGCATCCTCCTCGTCTCACATGAAGCGCATTGAGCATTGGCTTTGGCCAAGGCGCCACCCTCCTACCCACCCCATGGCTCCCCCATCCCATCTCCCCCCCCCCCCAACTGCTATCATAGGAAGCCCTGTCCCTTGCGATTGCCTCTCCGCTGGACAAAGGCTTGTACAATTGTTTTGCTGGTCTGGTTCCATTTCAATATAGCCTTTGTCTTGCTCTCTTTGGCTTCCATTGTGCCTTCATGTGCATTTCCCCCTTCTCGCCTCCCTAAGTGGTAAGGCAGAGGGGGAAATGAATCCCCTGTAGTATTCTGCCATTATTAGGACCAGCTAGAACTTCCCCAGCTTTGGAGGCCACTTCTAACAGACTGAAGAAAGGATTCCAGCGCTGACCATTCTTCCTGCCATGAGCCATTTTGCTGTAGACCGAGGCATTCACCTCATGGATGTCACAGGGAAACCAGTTGGTTTTCTCAAGTGTACCATTTGCCCTCAGAACTTCAGGAAGAAGTCCACTATCTCCCTCCATCCACAACCTGGCAACGACGCTGTACACACAAAAGGCAAATGTATATGGTTTATCCAGTTTAATGGGTTTTGTTGCAGGTGTTACAGCAAAGTACATCTTTTTAGAAAGGACACATCTGTGGATCTTTCGAGTGTCAACCAAACTCCTGTCCAACCCGACAATAAAGAAGGCTGCTTCCAGTTCAGAAAAAGTTTGGCTGACTGAAACAGTGTGCAGATCTAGCTCTCTTGCACATACAATGGCTAGGAACTCTTCTCAATTTCTAAAAGATCCAGGCTGCAAACTACGCGGAAAACACAAACATTCCAGAGGAAATGCACAAACTTCCTGAGAACCAGTCCAGATCTTGACCCAAATGTTAACGCAAGAACAAGCCCCTAAACTAGGCCAAAGTGGAACTGGGCTTCCAATGGTGTCCCCATGCAAGCCTGCTAACCAAAAAGTTCCCTGAGGAAGGGAAAACCTTTTCAAGAAACAATTGGTGGGACTCCTGAATTCATTCCCCACACCATGGAATTTATAATACGAAGAACTGTAAACCTTCTCTGTGGATGAACATTTCCCCAAATATTATTGCACTCACTTCACTTCTATTTCATGGCAATGAGAGGGAGTAGAACCTTTGCCAAGGAGAACACCACAACTGAGAAAAAGAAAGTGCTCCTCCAGCAAACAAGCAAAGATAGGCATAGGAAAGAGCATCCCTTAAGAAGACATGGATGGCTTTTTCTTTTTTCTTTTTTGGAAAGGGAAGAATTGTGGGCATGCTACAAGCCAAGCCAAGCTAAAGTACGCAGGTCAGGCCCCTGGCCATTCACAGTGGCCCCTGAACTACAAGAAGGTGCAAGGGTGGTCACACTCCAGGAGCAAGTGGAAGACAGGGCATCTATCCCAACTACAGGTGCTGGAAAGAGTCTGCCAGCTCTTGGCATCTCCCCTCAGATGTGCAATGGGCATTTCAGATTTTTAAGCTTCTGAAATCAGTGTTAATAGAGTCTTTCTCTTGACATTGTGCTTCTCTGATCGACTAAGGACCAGTCCTGATTTATATATAACCATCTGCCAAGAGCTCCTGATCTTTTCACTGAGACTTTTTCTTTAAGCAAAGGGTACTTCAGACCTCAGCAATGGGCCAAGGGGATCAGAGAAGTGGTGCCCCTTCCCTGCCTAGGCATTCAAATGCGAGTTTGTCCTGGAAATGGCATGCTTGGAGCCCTGCATGGAAGCACTGCTTGGGACAACAGAGTGGTGGAAGAGTAGGGGAGGGGGCAAAGCATGCCCCTGAGGGCACCATTCCAAAGTGCGTGCTGCAAAAGCAGCTTTTCCGGTGGGGGTTGGTTGCATGCATTCTCCTGTACTGCATAGTCAGGTATCAAGGCAGGGAGTTGGAAGTACTCTGGGAAAGCGGATGCAACCCATGAGGCACTGCTTGTACTCTGGAAGAGCATGCGGGGGCGGGGGGGGAATAGGCTTGGGAGAAAGGCTCTGTGGCAAAAGGGGGAGGCCACGCTTGTTCCTCCTCCAGCCGTACTCAGCCATGCTCCAGACAAAGACTGTACCCAGGTCGAGGCCAGCAACCGGGTTATGGAAGAGGGCAAAAGGCTGCATCCCTCACACTCATTCTAAAGGAAACCTGAGTCTCTGTTGTCTTTTTTGGTTGTCGCTCTTTTTTAAAAAGTCAAACTCCAAGCAAACAGCTAGAACTGGGGCCAGCTATGCAGCAGAGACAAGAAAAAGGAGGAGTTAAATTAAGCAAGCGAGCCATAAGGAATTAGAATAGCTTGCCTAGGAGTGGCTCACTTGGGAAAGAGCCTTCCAGGCCTCCAAAGGCCACGGCTAGTGCAACAGAGTAGGAAAGGATGTGGAAAGGGGTCATTGACCCTTCAGTGGACTCTGGCGCCTGTTCTGCACAACAGGCAACTCTCACTCTCTCCCTGGCCACCTGCCATGGCCACTTTCGTTAAGGTTGGTTGCCCCAGCCTCATTGCTCACTTGCCCCGCTTGCCTCTACCTTTCCGGGCCGAAGGCTTCCCTGCAACCCCGGCGGCTGAGCTAGCTGAGGCCATGGCAATGTTGATCTGTCCATCCTGGATCTCCTGCCGGGCCTCCACCGGGAGGTGGTTGATCTTCTGCTGGGTCTCCAGGTAGAACATGACATCCCGGAGCTGTTCCTGGATCTCGGTAATCTGCAGGTCCTTCTGCTCACAGGTCTCCTTGAGCAGCTTCTCCTCCTCCTTCAGCTTGTTCTGAAGCAAGAGCTGGTTGGCGCGCAAACACTTGTTCATCTCCTGCTCCTCCTTCAGCTCCGTGGTGAGCTTGCACACCTTGGCACTCAGCTGGGTGCACCTGAGGAAAGAACAAGAGCGGAGTTGATCAGTGAGACCCCGCCAGCTCGAGGGAGGTCACAGCAAACCTGCAGGAAAAGGGGAATGTTCTCAACTGGGGGAGTTCCTGAGTATCCAGGGTAAGTTCAGGAATGCCTCCCTCCACAGAGATGGGGGTCCCCACTGAATTATTAATTGGTTCTGGTTTAATATTAAGCAAATAGCCCTGAGTCCCATATACTAGGATAAAAGAGGGATGTAAAGGAATAAAACAGGAACAGCAGCAACAACAATGAATATATAAAGGAAAACAAACGTCTGTGTGCAACACCAATGCTAAATGGGAATCACATACTTTCTTTCCAGAGACTGCTTCTCTTTGAGTAGGTCATTCAGTCTCTGTTCCAGTGAATCACATTTCTCAATGGTCTCTTTAAATTTAGACTTCATGTTGTTAATCTGGTTTATAAAAAAAAAGAACACACAAAGTGAGAGAAATTTCAAGCAGGCCAAAGTCCACATGGCAGTTTTCAGGGTGAGAGTTGAGGCTCCTGGAAAGATTGCTACACTTTTGGCCCCATCCTAGATTCTGGAAATACATTTCAAGATAAAGGCAAAATGGGAGAGTGTGGGCTTGGACCGCTGCCCTTTGCAACCAAGATGCCACCCATCTCAGGGCAAACGCCTTCCCAAAATCCACCTTCCACTGACTCCTTCATTCTTAAGAATCACAATCAGACCTGCTATTTAAAAAGTAATCTTTAACTAGGAAGCTGGTGCTGGTTGCAAGCGGCAAAAGCAGTCAGCTTGCACAGAACTTGCTGGCAGAGAGGAGGGTCTGTCAGAGTTCCTGCCCCATCATTCAAAACAAAAAGCAAACTGAAATAGGTTTTGTCTTTGAAAAAAACTGCCACAGTCAGCAACGGGATCACAGGACTCCCTTCGGCTGGCACTGTGTTCTCCACCAAAGGCACACAAAGCAAAGAAGGAGAGTAAAAAGCCACCTGTGTGAGCTTTCGATTCCTGTTTCGTATCTGATGCCCACCAAAGATTATGCACTCCAGCAGCCACAAACTCTCGCTGACAGTCAGGGATTATGGGAGTTGAGGCCTGAAGGGGAACAAGTCGCCTACCTAAGACGCCCCCTACTGGAGGATTCTGATAAAGAACTGAGTGATGGGACAGAAGGCAACAAAAGACATCCCCACCAAGGCAGAGGTTTCATGCTTTGCCCCAGGAAGCCAAAACTATGCTACTAGTCCCTCTGAGGGATGGAGGGCCAGGGAAAACATGATGACTGTGATGGATGTTGGGCAAGTGGGCTTATTAACAAAAGACCCTCCTCATAAATGTACAGTCGAGTAACTTATTAGCAGCAGCGTGCCCCAGCACCAATAGCCTAAAGTTATCTCTTTCTTAGGAGGGTTTCTTTGTAGTAAAATAATATGGGTGCACTATTTACAAGAACTAGGTTTCCATAACACACACACAAAAAACAAATACATAGTAGCTTTACACGCAGCAGCCTTCACACTGGAGCTTTCTCACACACAGAGGTTTACCTCACACTCCACAGGACGACACTAGCTTTGCCCCACTAATTCTAACAGGCTTTGGCCTACTAACTCTTTAAGTGTTTGACTCACTTTTTTGGAATCAAAAATACCCAGTTATTTTTTAATATTTCTGACAATGAACCTGCATGCAGACTTCATTTAAGGCAAATCTAGGCATTCAGGGGGTGGAAGGAATGGTGGCACGCACTTGTTCACTCTCCTACAGCTCTGCCTTTAGCTTGCTATCCTCGAGGCCAGAGCTGTCAAACTTGTAGCCCTCCAGGTGTTTGGTCTTCCAACTTTCAGAAGCCCTAGCCAGCTTATCCAATGGCCAGGGATTCTTGGAGCTGAAGTCCAAAACACCTGGAGAGCCACAAGTTTGATACCTCTGCTCTCGGTAAATGCATTCCTGTCCACGATGGACTCACCTCTTCGGCGGTATCCTTCTCTATTCGGACAATCTTGTTCTCCCAGTAGATACGCTGGGACTCCAACTGACTTGTCAGCAAGTACGAGTACTGCATTCAGTGGAGAAAGAAAGACATGGAAATGTCATGGATGTAGGCAGGAAGAGACCACCTACCTTCTTGGGAGGTTGGGAAGCCTGCAGACCCCCAGGGCTCACTGGGCGGCCACTTCCAACAGCTCCAGCCAAGGAAGAGGAATGCTGGGAGCTGTAATCGAACATCTAGACTACCAGAGGGGCCTCAATCGTGACCTGCAGTGAACTCTTCTTTCACAATGGTCTGCAAATGCTGCTTTTTACAACTGTTCTTGCCATGGTTTTAAATGCCCTGCTATTGAGACATTCCTATGCTTGTACCTTTTTCTAATTTATGTGGGAGTCCCCCCAGACCCAGTGTGTGCATAAAACCATGGGAAGAGAAATCTAAGCTTAATAACCCACAGAAAAACTCAGAAAGGTGTGACTGGAAAGGGCAAGTTCCCTCAGCACTCGGGCTCATTTTGTATGGTTCCAGCACAACTCATTTCTTCAGGACTATGCCAGCACAAACACAGACTCCGCACCTCAAAGAAAACAGCCAGCTTCAGGGTGGCAACCGAGGAACTCTCCCCAGGGCACCCATGGCGTTAGAACGAATGCTAAGGCCAAAGCAGGCTTACCTCTAGCTGCAAGGCATCGATCTTCTCCTCCTGGCACACCTCCCCCTCGCACTCGTACTGGACTAGCTTTCCATCGGTCTTGCTGGCCACCAGCCGGTGGACGTAATTGTCTAGAGAGAAAGGCAACAACCTTGCTGGTCATTGGAGGCAAGTTTCTAACAACTAGAGGAGAAGAGGTTGGTTCTGAAGAAAGCCAAAGGGGAAGGCGCATAGAGGCACCTGTGCAAACCCTTTCCACTCTTTGCCAATGCAGAGAGAAAGCCTCACTCGGCTGAGAGCCCCACAGCTCCTTCCAATCTCATCCTACAGAATGGGGACAGGCCCTGGAGAGTTCAAGGGAGGCAGAATGCAAAACCCCAGAGGGAGCTGTGCTCTGGCCAGGATTCTCCTGCCTTCACTGAAATCAACATCATTTTTTTCAACATGTAAAGAGGGAGGTTTACTATTGTTGGAACCCAACCCTATCCTGCACAAGTTTGTAGCCTTCATCAAGGAAACAGACAGGCAAACGGGTTTGCTGGCAGGGAAAGCCCTTCCCCCATTGCCTTCTTTATCTGCCTCTCTCTCTCTCTCTATCTTTCTCTTCTTTGTTACACTGATACTTCTCAGGGACATGCCACATGACAATCCTCTGAGTCTTCACTTTTGTTCTTCTCCTGTGAGCATGGAGAAAGCCAAGGTGTCTCCAGAGAAACAGTTAGGTAGCTAGGACCCCACTTTCCTAGATACAAATGTAGTTCTTTCAATAAAGTCTTTTGTAACTTTTAGCACTTCACTCTGCTCTTGTAAATTGCTCCACTGCTAGGCTCAAGAAGCTTCTGATCTGCTGAAACTGCTGCTGTTGCTGCTTTACACTGTAAATGCTTTTTCCTTTTTGAAACAACCCAACAAATATTGCCCTTTTCATTTTTCAAAAAGGTTCCTTGCTGCCACAAGTGGCTTAAAGGATAGGGAAATACCTCCTGCATAGTCCCAGACCCGGTGGTTGGTCAGCTGCATAGCATAGGTGTGTTGAGTCTCTTCAAAGTGCTTGTAGGCATGCCGACTCACGTAGCGCCCGCAGCCAATGTGCCCACAGATCAGGCAGATCCATAGATTCTGTGGGAGATATGTGTTATCTGAACTAAGACACTGGAAGAGACCCTTAGGGGAGGATAGGTTGGTGTTCCCATGTCGACACAGCTCTCCTTGCAAAGCCAAGGCTCTCCCGACAAAGAGAGAATGCCAATGGCCCCTTCCCTGGCCACTCCCTCCCCAGACCCACTCACTTCTTGGACACCACACTCAAAGCACTTGTTCTCCTCAACAGGTTCAGGTGTCTGGCAATACCGGCACACAGGACACCTGGAAGAGAAGGGAGAGGACAGTTACTAATCCAGGCCAAACACACTGTGGGCATGGGTAGGTACTGGTCCACTGCCTCCTAATGATTGGAGGCAGTGGATCACCACAGTGCTCACACAAAGCTGACCTTCCTGGATATTCAAGCCTCCAAGAAGCTGAGCTTACCTGGTGAGCATTGGAGAGCCTGCAAGGGGAGTTCAACTATCTCATTCCAATCCCACTTTGCCAATCTTAATCCCACAATTTGAGCACAAAACACCTGCCACTATACCTCTTGGGAACAAGGAATTTTTCTGTGAGGAAGCCAAGCATCTGAATGGGCTAGCACCCTGTTCACCTTTCCGAGGTGTATACTGATGGGCAAAATGAGCAGCCTAACTCAGATCCTACCCCAAACAGAGTACGAAAATATTTTCTGGAACTATCAAAGCCTTGAGCAGCACTGCATTACATCCGGAACAGCAAAACCTTTCCTCTGACAAATATACTTTTTTCTCTGCATGCTCCAGCTTGTGCCAAACAAACAGCTACCGAGTAGAAGAACGTATCTTACGTGGTGTCCTCCCAACGCTGCAGACATTGGCTATGGAAGCTGTGGTTGCAAAGCGTCGTAAGAATGCCGTTGACAGACTCATCCATTCGCTCCAAGCAGACAGTGCACTTTGGAAGCTCGGTTAGGTCCATGACAGGAAGACTGGCCCCCTTTGTGCAAAGAGAGAGACACCCTGATCAATGTAACAATTTCCAAACAGTGGCTATATCCAAGACAGCATATCGCAGTTATCAACCTGCTTTTATCAGGGCTTTTTTTTTGTCCAACCACCATAACAGCATATTTGGTGAAAACTTGAGAGAGGGCCTTTTTGGTGGCTGCTCCCAGGCTGGCACTCCATCCCACAGGAAGCAAAGCTGGTTCCTCTCCGAGCTTGATAGTCAGCTGATATGCTTGAAGAATTCAATCAAGATCTTCCCTTTCATCAGAAATAGGTGGTTCTGTTTATGAAGCTAGGAGGCAAGTTCTTCCAAGGCCAAAGGTCTGCATCCAGGGAAGATGCTGAATTCCATTAAGAAAAGATAAGAGAAGGAAGAGGACACTTACATCTTCTGACTTGAAGACTTCTGCCCTCTCCACATAGACCAGCTGACAAACATCCTCTTCTATGGAGTTAAATTGCCGGCCATTGCAAGCTATATAAAAGCTATCCGCATCAGCCTATAAGTGAAAAAGAGAGAGATTGAGAAATTCTGGTGGAAAGGATATAGACTGTTACAGTAAAAAATCAACTGAAGTAGTTCCCACCAAAGGCACAAGCTTATATGAAGGGACAAATAGAGAGAGAGAGAGCAACCCCACTCAGAATCAAGAAGCTTCATCTTTGGGAAGTCAATTTCTATCCTTACAGTTTTCATAACCTACCTTCACATGCATCAGATTTCAAACTCATGTTGGAAAACATTAACTGCATGCTCTCAATATTAAGAAAGAGCTTAATAAGCAATTAAGACTCCCAGGTTGCAGAATGCAGTTAACAGCCACCTGCACGCTTTCAAGGTCCCTCCCTACCTAGGGTTTGCCAAACAGGGGTCACACTGCATCCCTGAAGATACAATTCCACTTTACTTCTTTTGCTGAATTTCCTCAACACTTCACCAGAAATTATCTCCTGAAGCCTTGCTTTTTATCACTCTAGTGATCAGTAAGATCACTCTCTCTCTCACACACACACACATCATACCCTTCCAAACATCTAAACTCAATCATGCAGACAACTGGAAATGGTTCCGGCCACCTTCCGTAATTTCACTTCAGGGCCATTTGGAGCAGGAAGTCAGACAGTTTCAATCAGCAACTGGATATGGGGTTGAATGCCTTGAGAACAGAAGGGCTGACAAGAAGAGCGGTGTTTTCCTGTAAGAGCCAGGCTCTCCTTTCCCCAAGGAGCACAAAGATGCACAGGCTTCCTGCCACACCAACTTATCCTCTCAGCAACCCTATGAAACAAGTGAGGTGAAAAGAGAGCTAGTCCAAGGTGAGCTTTGCAACCAACTGACAACTTGGACTTCAATCTCCTGGCCCTGGGTTCCCTCCAAACATTTTCACATAAGGAAGCTGTGAAGTGTAGAAACAGGTGGGCAGTGTCGCTTTTTCAAATGCTCAAGGCCCTAGAGAGGATATGAGGTTGGGAAGGAGGTTTCTTTCCACCAAACCAGCCAGTCATGTTATTGTCTTTACCTGTGTGCTAAACTTGATCAGGGCCATGTATTGGTTTGGGGTGGAGTCTCGGATGATCTTCATGTGCTCAATGACATCGTAGAATGAAGCCACAAACTTCATGAGGTCGTGGCTGGTCATGGTGGCAGGAACTGTGAGAATACACAGCATGGCACTGCGACGCACGTCTTCCTTCAAGGAGGTCATCTTGCTGCATGAGGCAAAAAAGAGGAGAGTCAGGAAAGTGTTCATTCTGAAAGGTTCAACCAAACAGCTGAAGCATAAGTTTCCAAAGAGTTCCTCTGCATTGAAGGGTGCAACCAAAAAACAGGTAATTATCTTGCATCTGTTGCTTCCTGTCTGAGCAGAACCACTGATCAATTTGTTATGGGGTAGCAAATCATACCAAGTTTGGTTACCTGCAACTGTTATGGCGTTTAAACTATATCACAGGAAGATGTGACTCTGTTTTCTCAAAAGGATCAGTCATAGCCTCTACATCTAACAGGGAAGGAGCTAAGAGCGTCAACAAAGCTCTAGACTTGTTGGACTACCATTCCCATTATCCTACAGCCAGAAGCTATGGCATATTTTAGATGCATACAGAGCAGAAGAAGGGTCTGCCAATTCTGCCTATGATCCTCAAGCCCTAAGCACAAATTACTGTTTCTGGAAGCTTTTTGGAACTGGGTTGTTGTAGGTTTTTTGGGCTATATGGCCATGTTCTAGAAGCATTCTCTCCTGACGTTTCGCCAGCATCTGTGGCAGGAATCCTTCTTGGAACAGTAATTCAAACTTTAAATGTGTTGAGTGGCTATGTAATCCAAACACACAATACCCATTTTCACAACTGGATGTCTAAACACTCCTGGTCTCATTTTAATTCAAAGTTTGCTCCCTCTGCCCTAAAATTTACCAGAATCTATACCCAAGAATATTCCAGAAATATCTCCAACTGCAGAAATCCCAAGTCCACTATTTTTGTTGGAGACTTTTTAAAAGGAAATTCAAAAAAGCCCACAGCCTAAAGCATATAGCACACAATTCTTCACTGCAGACATCACAGACCTTAAAGCAAGTCACAAGATCACTACTCAACAATTGGATAATAATGAACTAAAATCAGTCAACGAGTCACTTCTTCCTAAGGAACCCTCAAATTCAAGTCTGGCTTGAAAAGGTGAATCCAGAGCTGCTTCATCTCAAATGAGTCCACCATCCAACCCACGCCTGTCTACTCTGGTAGGCAGCCTCTGTCCTGGCTCTTAGGCAGAGAGAAGTCTTTCCAGGCCTCTCCTGTGTACTCTTTTGGCCTCGAGATGCCAGGGATTGAACTTTGAACAATCTCCCCACAAGACAGAAGACCCGACCACTAAATTAATGGCTCTGTCCTCAAAGGAGTTTCACAACCACAGAGTCACCTGAAGCTGTAAAAAGAGGGAAGGCACTTTTGTCTTACTTTGTCTTGTAGAGATGCATGATGCCATGGACTATTTCAACAGACGGGTTGCCACTAAAGAAAGAAATCTGGTCTGGCAGCTGCTTGGAAGGGGAGTCCAGCATAGTCCCAAGGCTAGTGCTTTGGCCCTCGTGTTTGCCTCGGTCCTCTGCAGAGGAGGTCTCGGAAGCTTTGCCTTTTTCCATTGCCACTTTCACTTCATCTGCTTTAGGATGCCAGAATTGTGCAGGTTAGAAATTGGGTCACTTTCATCAATTTTGCAGAGGTGCAATTTCCAGGGCACATGTTCTGTTTATGAGCACAATGTAACATTTCATACATACCTGTATCAGGCTTGAGGGTCTCAATGATCATATCTGTCATCTCTCTGCGACCAATGTGCTGGTGAATCAAGGAAGCTCTTTCCACAGCTGCTTTTCCTTCCAAGGAGGCTGTGGCGACGGCTAGTGATTTCTCCTGGATTTCCTCATCAGACATTTCAGTGGCTAAGCGGAAATAGTGATTCATGTCATTAAAATAGGTACTCACAGACTCCAGAGCAAAACAACCACAGCCAGACAAGACCTGCAAAACCTGAGTGGTGACAAGTCAATTAAAACTGCATCAGTGCTATTAATTCATTGAAGGTTTTTTTTTCCATGTCCTCTCTTCCCTACCACTCCACATTCTTATCACTTGAGCAACATCTATGATCCAGTTAAGCACCTCTTAAGCGACACTTCTAAAATAAATTGGAGGAATAACATCAGGAAGCTCACCATTACAGACACTCGCTATAGCGACAGAGGCATCTGGGCTTTTCTCCTTAGAATAATGAATAAAGGTTGAATTTTGTTTAACTTTGTTATGGAAAGGCATGTTATGTTCTCCTCCTCCTCCTCCGTTTCTAATGCTTTCCCCAGCCCACTGTTGCTACTCTTGAATGTTATCAACAGTTTGTAACATACTGTGACTTGAACAGACAAAGAAAAGAAACATGGTGGGGCCAAAGTGAATCTAGAAGCTGCACCTTAAAGGCTTGTTGATATCCATCTCCTTGGGGTGACATTATAGCCACAGGTACTGATGCATAGTTATAGGAGAGTGGGGACATGCCAGCTCTCACTCTGGCCATAAATCTATGTAAAATCATACAGGTCTTTCAAGTATCCAGTATATTAGTACTCTAGTGAATGAGGAAGCAATAAATCTGCTTTCCAAGAGGTCCTTTTGCTGGGCGTCCAAACCTGTGACTTTACTATCACTCCACTGTCTGCCTACAGGAGTGGACTGGTATCCATGAAAGCTCATGTTAAAGTAAACCAGTTAGTCTCAAAGGTCTTGTTAATCTTACCCACACACCTTCCCTCTTTTTAATGACGACACAAACTAACAAGGGGATCTAGTTGAAGACTGATATCTGCAATGTTTGGAACTCAGGAATCAGATTTTTGTCCCACCCACTTCTTCTGTCATTGAGCTTGATACCGAAGAAAACCAGGCCTTCTTTGCTGTACTTCAACCCATCCATTATCAATGTTTGCCATGAAGCCCACACCCTAAAGCAGGCATGGGCAAACTTGGGCTCTCCCCTCTAGGTGTTTTGGACTCAGCTTAAGCGGATGAGGGGGGAAAGGAAGGGGCCTGAGCCTGTTAGGAATTGTGGGAGCTGAAGTGCAAAACACCTGGAGGGAGGGCCCAAGTTTGCCCATGCCTGCCCTAAGGCATTACTCTGCTTTGTTGCATGGTCCGGCCTTATGTTGTTTGTGTTTGTTATGAAACAGCCTCTCCTGGATTGGTGTCTGTAGCACAACATAGAAATAGAACATCTTTTTATATAAAGAGGGTCTAAGAACTTTGGGTGCAGAAACCAATTTGCTTTCTCCATGCAATTCTAATACATCATGCACAGTAACACTAATTGTAACCTATCAACTCTTCTCACCATGGATTTAACCCTATTTATAATAGATTAGTCACAGTAACTTTGACAATTGAGGGCAGGGAAGACCAAAACAAGAGAAAGCACTACCAGCAGATTTCAAATCCCAGAATGCCTGACTATGAGCCATTCTGGCTGAGGCTTTTGGAACTGAAATTTAAATATAAATATATAATATTCCTCAATGCTGGAAATCACCTGTTTCAATGGTCTCAGGACCAAGTGACATATCTGATGTTAACAGTAACTCCAACCACTATTTCTGCTTGATCAATACTACATATTTCAAATAGTTTCTGGCAGAGAAGAGCCTTTCTCCGGCCATCATCCAAGCACCTTTTGTTTAAAGCATGTGATTTGGTTATGCTTTCCTCAATACATTAGGCATTCTCTTCACAACAGAAAACCCCTGGAGCCATTTATCAACCTGACTTTAAAGCACACATAGCAAATTTGCCTAAATACCAGGGCAGTAGCTTAAGTGCTGGATTGCCACTCTGGAGACCAGAATCCAACACCCCGCCTGTCCTTAAAAGCCCATGGAGCAATCCTGGGCAAGTCACACACTCCCTCCGTCTTGGAAAGAGGCAAAGGCAAACCCAGACTAGAAAACACTGCCGTGGGTTTGTGGGGTCACAGAACCAGATACAAATTGAAGACACACAGCACCAGCCAAAGTAACCTCCTGCTGCTCCGCCATTTATCCTTTTTCTGAGTTGCGCCACAGCTTGACTCGTTAATTTTGTTCAAAGAGCCACCAGCAAACTGAAGACATACAGATGAGATGAACACAATGAGACGAGGGAGAACACCACCCTGGCCTTGTGTGCATCATGTAACACCATAAACAGAGTCCCACACAGGATGTTAAATCCCCTTTCCCCAGCCGGAAACCTTCCAGTCAAGTGAGACTCCACCTCCCATTATCCCTGGACAAGAGAGATTGCCATATGACACATCTGAAATCCACCAAGATGAAAAAAGCTGCTATGTGTGTGTGTGTGTGTATTATATATATATATATATATCATAAAATGTATGTATGTATATATGTATGTGCCTACCTATGTTTGTATGGAAAGGCAGTCCCTGAGTTACAAACATCACAGTTAAGAATGGGGTGAGACAACAGGAAGGGGGAGAAATCCACCCCTCAGCAGGGAAATCCACTCCTGGAGAGTTATTATCATGGGGGGGAAATGTCTCAATTGAAGCTCTATCACTGATCCTTGTTTCCATAAGCCAAATTTATCAAAATCCAATTATCACAGGGACAGAAAGTGGGGTGAACTCTTCTGAACAGGGACAGACAGCAAAGGAAACCCCACAGGGGTGTTCACCCTTCCCTATGTGATCCAAAGTTAAACAAATATACACATTTGACACTTCAAAAAATGTCCCTGCTCTAACTGACAAGTTCAACTTAAGAACAAACCTCCAGAACCAATTTTGTTTGTAACTTGGGACTGCCTGTATTTTCAAAGATGGCTCCCACATCCAGAGAACCCTGTGACTCCCACCAACAACAGACCTGAACCACAAAGACACACCCACGACCAACTTTAAGTAATGTCAGGGTTGGGTGTGTGTGTGTGTGTGTGGAGGATGATAGGAGTTGTAGTATGGCCAACAATCTAAGAGATCTGTGAATCCCACCAAGGATGGATCTGAACCAAACTTGGCACAAAGACCCATCAGGACTGACTGGTGTGGTTTTGCTGCCAATGACAGATGATGACGAGAGTTGTTGACTCATATGCTTACCCATTTTCTAATGGGGCCATGCATACTATCCACCTACTAACTAAGCAGACATAGCAGGCATGGACAAACTTCAGCCTTCCAGGTGTTTTGGACTTCAACTCCCACAATTCCTTACAGCCTGTAGGCTGTTAGGAATTGCGGGAGTTGAAGTCCAAAACACCTGGAGGGCAGAAGTTTGCCCGTGCCTGAGATATAGAGATCTCCCCGGAGGAGAGCACCCTGTGAGCCCACTGCACTACAATTCCCAGCACTCACCCGCTTCCCCCAGAAGCCAGGAAAGCTGAGGACAAACAAGAGGCACAACAAGCAACCCACCCCCCCCCCCGGCTCTGACTCCCAGCAGCCCCAAACAACTTGGCCGACGGCCAGGCCAGCTGGGCGATGGAGCCGCGACCGCAGGGGCGGGAAGAGAGCGCCCCCTTCCCATCTCCCCCTCCCTCGCTCACCGGCCGCGCTGTAGGGGAATCCGCCGGGCAGGGGCGAGCTCTCGGCCAGCTCGAGGCGCAGCACCACCAGCGACACACTCATAGGGCCCGCCAGCGGAGGGCGCCCGGAGCGGCGGGGCCCGCGGCTTGGCACCGGGACCACCACCTCCACCTCCTCCTCCTCCTCTCTGCCCCGCCGCTCCGCGATTGTGAGCCACTTCCGCCTCCTCCTCCTCCCCCTGCTGGCCCCACGACCTTTGACTCCTCGAGGGTGGGAGGAGTGGTTGGCCGCATGCGCCGGGAGGGGGCGGGGCTTGCGACTGGTGCCAGCAGGGGATCGCGGAAGGGGAATCGAGGGGGATCCCTCAGCGCCAACGAAGGAGTCAGACGGCGTGGCGGTTAGCCCAGCTCGGAGGCACGATGGGAGTTGTCCTCCAAGACGTGTTAGGGGCTAGGGTGGCTTCAACTGTGCCTGGATTCCGAACGGGGCTGATCTGGCCCTGTGGCCCACAGAATAAGGACAGGGCAAGGGGAAGGAAGCTCAGGGTTAGGGACCCCCCAAGCAACTGGAGTCTGTATTGTGGGGGAGGCGGGGGTGAGGTTCCTGGGCTGTGTTACCAATGTGTTCCAGCAGCATTTCCTCCTGAGGTTTGGCCTGCATCTGTGGCTCCTGGCATCTCTTGAGGGACTCCCCTCTCCTGGCCCAGAGCCTTGGGAACCCCCACCCCTCTCACCAAGCCTCTCCTGGGCCGGACTTTCCTGGGCCATTCTCCACTCCAAGTCACATTGTAGGCCTGTAGTTCCCCCTGATCCTCAGAGAAAGGCTCAGAGACTAGGGGGCCTCGGCTGAGGTTGCCAAGGAAACTCAAGGAGGCTTGAGTCAAGGTCCAAAGTCCCTCCTGCTGAGAAGCAGTGTCCCTGGAAGGGGCAGCAGCGGGAGGGAGGGAGACAACAGAGGGTGGCCACCCAAGGCCTGGGCCAGAGGGTGAGGTGGCCCATGATCCCAGCCCAGACCCCTCAAGCATTGCTCTCTTCCTCTGCAGACACAGCTCAGGAGCATGGCGGGGAGAAGGCTTTTCCAAGCCCTTTACAGCCCCCACCGCAGGAGATGGCGACTCCTCCAGCGGCCATGGCACATATCTCCCCACCCGGTTCCATGGCGGGCTTTGGCCTCCTGTCCATACAGAGCGGTGATCTTCGACATGGGGGGCGTGCTCCTTCCTTCGCCACTGAGGCTAGCCACAGGTGAGTCTGGCCCACAGTCTGGGGGCCCTTCCAGGCAGGCCCTATATCCCACGATCTGATCCCAGGTTTTCTGTTTATCCCAGATTATCTGTCAGTGGGGACTCATATAATCCAGTTTAAAGCAAAAAACAAAAACAACCCTGGGATATAAGGCCTGTCTGGGGCTTTTCTCCATTGGATCAGCCAAATACTATCGAGCTCCCAAAGGGGAATGCAGAATCTCTGTGTTAATTGCTTCACTTTCACCATTCAGTAGTTTCTCCATTTTTATTGCTCTCTGACTTCACCAGCCACAGTCCCACCTGATAACCTGAAATCCCGAGGAGGAAAGAAAACCCATGTGCCTGAGTGCATGCAAACTCATGATATCAGGAATTGGTTTAGTCTTGCTGTTAAGAGGAAGGTTAGAGGGCTGATTCAAAGTCCAAACAAGCCGTTAAGCCATCCATACATAGAGGCCTTCTGAAACCACGCCGAGGCAATGTAGCCGAGCAATAAGTCAATGGCAGGCATGCAGGCTCATCAATTAAGAGCAAACATTGTTTTCAAGTGATGTCCGCCATGCTTGTTCTTTGTATTTCACGCTGGTGTTCAATATGGTATCCTTTCTCAGCAGAATGCATCACAGTGCTCAGAATGTCTTGGAGGGACCTTTTCTTCAGCATGGCTCTCCCTTATTTTGGTTGCTCTTTGACCTTTCCATATCAGGCTGGATCTATACTGCCATATAATCCAGTATCTGATCTCAGATTACACATTGTTCCTGGGTTATAAATGTCATTTCTTAACTGATTCTATCACAAAAACATGGTAAACTGCAAAAAAAAAAACCAAAAAAAAAAACCCCCAAAACACCTTTTCACATTGAATGGATTAAAATTACATATTTTTATTAAGGAAAATTACAAACTGTGGCAGCCACAAAAACAATGACATTTCTAGAATAGAACAAGTACTTTCAAATTAAGTACCGCACAATTAAACGGGAAATAACAATTTCAAACCAGGAACAGAACACTTTTCAAATTTGGTTACATAGTGTGCTCTACTTTGAAATGGATTATATGAGTCTACACTGCCGTATAATCCAGTTCAAAGGAACAACCTGGATTTATATGGCAGGGTAGATGGGACCTCAGTGGACCAAAGCAAACCAACCTATTTGGGTTTCAATGTCATACTAACAACCTTGAGAGAAACCTTCCTACACTTCAGAATGGGAGGGGAGCCATTATTGTATCAGGAGCGAACCAAAACAGTTGTATTGCATTAAAAAACAAACAAACAAAACACAAAGTCTGCAGACTTGGAATTCTATTAAATGTCCTTTGACCAGTAGCTGGCCACTTAGAGTGCCTCTGGTGTTGCTGCAAGAAGGTCCTCCATCGTGCATGTGGCAGGACTCAGGTTGCATTGCAGTAGGTGGTCAGTGGTTTGCTCTTCTACACACTCGCATGTCGTGGATTCCACTTTGTAGCCCCATTTCTTAAGGTTAGCTCTGCATCTCGTGGTACCAGAGCACAGTCTGTTCAGTGCCTTCCAAGTCGCCCAGTTTTCTGTGTGCCCAGGAGGGAGTCTCTCATTTGGTACCAGCCATTGATTGAGGTTCTGGGTTTGAGCCTGCTACTTTTGGAATCTCTCTAGCTGAGGTGTTCCAGTGAGTGTCTCTGTAAATCTTAGAAAACTATTTCTTGATTTAAGGCGTTGGCGTGCTGGCTGATACCCAAACAGGGCATGGACCAGAGATGTCACTGCCTTGGTTCTTTCACTATTGGTTGCTACTCCCCGGCCCATGTCAGGTGGTGCAATACCGACTAAACAGTGTAATTTCTCCAGTGGTGTAGAGCGCAGACACCCCGTGATAATGCGGCATGTCTCATTAAGAACCACATCCATAGTTTAACGTGGTGAGATGTGTTCCACACTGGGCATGTATACTCAGCAGCAGAGTAGCATAGCGCAAGGGCAGATGTCTTCACTGTATCTAGTTGTGATCCCCAGGTTGTGCCAGTCAGCTTTCGTATGATATTGTTTCTAGTGCCCACTTTTTGCTTGATATTCAGGCAGCGCTTCTTGTAGGTCAGAGCACGGTCCAGGGTAACTCCCAGGTATCTGGGTGTGCTACAATGCTCCAGTGGGATTCCTTCCCAGGTAATCCTCAGAGCTCGGGATGCTTGTCTGTTCTTAAGATGAAAAGCACAGATCTGTGTTTTAGATGGATTAGGAATCAGCTGGTTTTCCCTGTAATAGGCAGTAAGAGCACATAGAGCTTCGAAGAGCTTCTGTTCAACCATCTCAAAGCTCCCTGCTTGAGTGGTAATGGCACGATCATCAGCATAGATGAAACTCTCTGTCCCATCTGGCAATGGCTGGTCATTTGTGTAAATGTTGAACATGGATGGAGCAAGCACGCTGCCCTGAGGCAGGCTGTTCTTCTGTTTTCGGCATCTGCTTCTTTGGCCGTGGAACTCAACAAAAAAGCTCCTGTTTTGTAACAGATTTCCTATGAGGTGGTAATCCTTTGTGGTATTATACATTTTTCTCAGGAGGATGCGGTGGGTTTGAGCCTGCCACTTTTGGACTCTCTCTAGCTGAGGTGTTCCAGCGAGTGTCTCTGTAGATCACAAGCCGCTGACAGGTCTATGAAGACAGCTCCTGTGATCTGCTGCCTTTCAAAGCCATTTTCTATGTACTGAGTCAGGTTCAACACTTGTGACGTGCAGTTTTTGCCTTTCCTGAAGCCAGCTTGCTGTGGAAACAGACATGGGTCTATTTTTTCCATAATTCTATGCAAAATAAGTCTCTCCAGAACTTTATAAAGATGGCATAACAAGGAGATTGGTCTATAGCTTTTTGGATCATTACGGTCTTTGCCTGGTTTCAAGATGGCTATGACTCTTGCTTTCCTCCAGATTTTGGGGATTTGACAGGATGCAGTACAATTGTTCATCAGCTCCAGCAGCCAGCACCTTGCTTTTGGACCAAAGTTCTTAATTTGTTCCATCCGTAGGTTAGGAGATGACTGAATGAGGGTTGGCCATCTGAGGAACCGCAGATTCTATTTTCAAGTATCACAACCCACTGCTGGTCTTGTATGTTTTGTCGCTTCTATGCTACTTGATGATATTGTATGTGCTATTAGTACACAGGACATACTTTGGATTGCTTCCACATCTCTGTACCCCTTTTGAGAGACCTATGTTGGTTCCTGACCACTCTGCCTTTCTTTCTTTAGACTGGGAGCTCCGGCTTGGTGTTCCCCCGGGGACCATCAGGCAGGCCTTCATCTCGGGAGGGGGCAACAGGCCCTGGATGAGGTACATGCGAGGGGAGCTGAGGCCGGCTGAGTTTCTGCAGGAGTTTGGACAGCAGTGTTCCAGGATTGTAAGCTTGGTTTCTTTCAGATAAACATGGCCTAGACAGAGGGGTTCTTGTATGAAATCCATTAGATTACATGGCAAAAAAGAAGTGAGAGGCCAAAAAGAACACAATTCTCTTATGGGCCTGCCTCTTTCTTTATCATGTGTGCATCCACTCTTTTCCCCAAGGAGCCTCATTTAGCTTCAGCACAACCTTGTAAATCAGGCAAGGCTGAACGGATGAAGTTAAGTGGTGTTGAGCTCTTCTTTTTTTGCTTTCTAACTGCACTGGCTTTTTTCAGACTCATCTTATGCCCATTCCAGAACATTTGGTCCTTCTTTCTCCCCAGCTAGAGCCAGGGTGGGAAGAGCATTGCTCCCCAAGATTGTTGGACAGTAGCTCCCAGCATTCTTCACCACTGGCTAAGTTGGCTCAGGCTGGTCAAAGATGGACTCTAGCCACGTCTAGAAAGCAGTTCAATTCTCAACTAGGAAATCATGCAGTATGTTAAAAATATAGCATGTTTTTTGGTGGGTTCTTGCCAAGAGGAGCATCTACATTATCTTCTCTTCCATACAAAATGTTTGACTGTGTCATGATCATGCCGTGCAATTATAAGTTGCTTACCTGTAACTGTAGTTTCCTGAGTAGTCACCTGTGAATTCGTACATTTGTTATCTCAGCGCCTGCGCAGTACAGCTTTCGGAACCTTCTAGAAAATAAAATAACATTTTAGGCCCTAGCTAGCCCCGCCCATCTCCCCCGAGTATATATAGCCCATGGGCGGGGCTAGCCGACAGTTCTCTTCCGCCGCAAAGCAGCCAGAAGGCGTGGCATGAACTCGAGGGGAGGATGGGCGGGTATGTACAAATTCACAGGTGACTACTCAGGAAACTACAGTTACAGGTAAGCAACTTATAATTTCCTGTCGTAGTCACTGTGAATCGTAGATTAGCGAGCTACTGACCTTGGATGGTGGGCGTCATGCCACCGCTGAAAAAAAGGACCACTCTTCCGAATTGTGCGTCCCTCCATGAGACGACATCCAACTTGTAGTCGGCCACAAAAGAAAGAGGCGATGACCAAATGGCCGCACAGCAGATAGCATCCAAGGGAACGT
Source organism: Anolis sagrei (assembly GCF_037176765.1). NCBI lineage: Eukaryota > Metazoa > Chordata > Lepidosauria > Squamata > Anolidae > Anolis > Anolis sagrei. The sequence continues at coordinate 30,769,459 of NC_090034.1, read as the reverse complement.
CCCTCCAGAAGGCCGCCGAAGTGGAAACCGACCTCATAGAGTGGCCTCTAACAGGAAGAGGTAAATCCTTGCCAGCGAGGCGATAACACAACTGTATTGTAGACACGATCCAGGAGGACAGCCTCTGAGAGGAAACAGGAAAGCCTAAAGCGTCAGTGCGATATTTGACAAATAATCTGGGGGACTTCCTGAAAGACGCCGTCCTATCCACATAAAAGGCAAGGGCCCTACGGATGTCGAGCAAATGTAAACTTTTTTCCAGAGATGTAGTAGGGTTTTGGAAAAAAGAAGGTAATATCAAATTTTGAGAAACGTGAAACCTTGTCGAAACCTTCGGCAAAAATGCTATGTCAGTCCGCAACACTACCTTATCTCTGTGAAATTTGAGATATGGTGGGTCGGCTCTAAGGACACATAATTCGCTGGCCCTTCTAGCCGACGTGATAGTGACCAAAAAGGCCATCTTCCATGAGAGGCAAAAAAGGCTTGCAGATGCTAAGGGCTCAAAAGGGGGTTTCATTAAATAATTCAGCACAAGCTCTAAACTCCATGAAGGAGTAACCTGGATTACAGGGGTCTGGTATTCATAATCCCTCTCAAAAAGGTTTTAACCAAGGGATCTGCAAAGACAGGCCAGACTTTCTCCGAAACCACGAGATAGCGGCCAAGTAACACTTTAATGATGGGTATAACAAACCCGCATCCAACAGGGACACTAGAAAGTCTAAGACCAAGGAGATAGAGGTAGTATCAGGGTCCACCCCTTGAGCCCTGGCGAAAGAAGTAAACCGTGACCATTTCTAAAGGTAGGATCGTCTGGTAGACGTCCTATGTGCCACTTCGATAATACTGAGCACTGAATGTGACAAACTTGAGAACGGGACTAATTGACGGGCAGGATCCGCCAAGCAGTCAGTCTCAGTTTGTGTACCTCTGGGTACAACACTTGGCCTCTTTGTGATGTCAATAGGTTTGTCCTGGCCGGGAGGCGAATGAAAATTCCCTGCGCCAACTGCCGCAGGGGGTAGAACCACGATTGCCTCGGCCACCAAGGTGTCACCAATATGCAGTGGGCGTTGTCCCTCTGAGCCTTTGCAACGACCCTCAACGGAAGCGGGAACGGAGGAAAGGCATACGTCTTCCGACCCGTCCATGTGTGAAGGAAGGCGTCTCCCAGACATCCGTCCTGTAGTGAGGCATGCCTCCTTGCGCAAAAGAGGGGACACTTCGAATTGGACCGTGTTGCGAACAGATCCACTTCTGGGGGCCCCCACGCTAGGAATAGTCTCTGAGTTTCCTCCGGGTTCAGGGACCATTCGTGGTGCGCTAATGGCTCAGGGAGTCCGCTAAAAGATTCGATTCTCCTGGCACATGGGTCACTAGTAGGTGGATTCCCCTGTATATACACCAATCCCATATCTTCATGGACAGGGTCAGGAGGACCTGTTAGTGTGTCCCTCCCTGTTTGTTCAAGTAGTACATCACCGTGGTGTTGTTGGTGAGTACATGTATTACCTGACCTGTGACCACCAAGGCCTTTTCTATGGCCAGAAGCTCTAGGGCGTTTATGTGAAGAGTGCCTTCGAGCTTTGACTAGTTATAACTGTTGTAGTTATATTGTATTTTGTATATTGTACTTTGTGAATTGTTGGGCATCGAATTGTGCCTGTTTTTGTAAGCCGCCCTGAGTCCCCCCTAGGGGGTTGAGAAGGGCGGGGTAGAAGCACTCCAAATAAATAAATAAATAAATTTGACCAGGTACCATAAGCCACTAGCCCGTGGGAATGAGCGCCCCAGCCCGTGAGGGAGGAGTTTGTGGTGACCGTTCTTGTGGCGTGAGGAACGTGAAAAGATAGCCCTGAGCAAGCCCATGTTGGGTCCATCCAGCACTGGAGCGAGGAGCGGACGCACAAGGGGGGGGGGGACAACTTTGTGGAAGGGTTGTCCAGCAACGGGTTGAAATTGGATAGGAACCAGAACTGGAGTGGCCGCATACGCAATCTGGAATAGTGGATGACCAATGTGGTCGAGGCCATGTGCCCCAACAAGACTTGGATTTGTTTGGCGGGCAACTGGGATGTCACCGTGGCTTGCTTGACCAGGTCGTGGAAGTTGGCAAAGCGGTCCTCCAGGAGAAAGGCCCTCTCGGCAACGGAATCCAGGAGCGCTCCGATGAACTGGATATGCTGCGACGGCACCAAGACCAACTTCTCCCAGTTGACTACGAGCCCCAGAGACTGGAGAAGAGACAAAACCGTGGAGACATGTTTTTGAAGCAAGTGGCAAGATTTGACGACTATCAACTAATCATCAATATGGGCGTTACGGTGTACCCCTGTACACTGTAACGCCCATAGTCCTAAGGTGCGCAGCGACCACGGCCATGCATTTGGTGAAGACCCGTGGGGCAGTGGAAAGACCGAAGGGTAACATATTAAAACAATAAGTCTGACTGCTAACTCGAAAGGAGAGGAATCTGCGATGACGTGGGGCAATAGAGATGTGGAAATATGCGTCCTTGAGATCAACGGTCGCAAACCAGACTCCCTCAGATAGGAATGGGGTTATTGAATCAAGTCACCATATGAAATCTTTTGGGCTTAATATGTTTATTTAGTGCCCGAAGATCCAGAATTGGACGCAGTCCACCCCCGCGTTTGACAACCAGAAAATACCTCGAAAAGAAACAAAGGGGAACAATAGCGGGATCCACAAGCGATATGGCACCCTTTTGTAACAACATCTCAATTTCCTGCATCAGTTGCGGGGAGAAGGGGGTGTCCCGAACCTGGCCAACCCTAGGAAGGTCTTCAAATTCGATAGAGTATCCCCCGGAAACAATAGACAGGACCCAAGTATCTGAGGTGATATTTGCCCATTCGGAATAGAAGGGAGCAAGTCTGTCCTTAAAGAAGGGCAATGGCCCAAAGGGGTCCTCTGAATCTGGAACATTTAAACAATGGGGAAAAGGAACCGTAACTGATGGTTCAACGTGGAAATTATGCGGTGGGTGGAGCGGGCTGTCCCCAGAGTCCGACTCGGGAACATCAAAGGCGCTTCTTGGAGGCGCCTGGAGGTTTGGTTTTCCCCTGGAAGGGTTGTGTCCTAGCTTTCTGAAAATAAGGGGTTCGGTGACCTCCCTGGAATCTAGAACCGCCACTGGCCCTGCTCCTGAAGGGGCCAGGGAAGGAACTGCCAAAGGGTCTCTTGTAGGAAGGGGAAGACGATTGCCACCTGCTCTTTGGTTGTGAGTATGGTTGCCATGTGTAACCGAACTTATAGGCAGATTGTCTGACGTCCTGCTTTTGTTTAAGGCGGGTCGTCAATATTGGAGTTGAATAGGCCCTCTTCATGAAAGGGGGGGTCCTCAGCTAGCACCTTTCCTTCCTCCGACAGGTTGGAGGCTCGCAGCCATGCGTCTCCTTATAGAGGTAGTGGTGGCAAACAGATTGCCAGCCGTCTCCACCATGTGTTTCACGAAGTCCTTTTGTAGTTTGGACAACGCTAGGGCCTCAGTTTGCAACGCTCTTGGAAGGAGTTGATCATCTCCTGGCAAGGACTCAATATACGGCAACATTCGGTTCCAGAGGAAGGTCTGGTAACTGCTCATGTAAGTCGCATAGTGAGCCATGCGAGTATAAAGGCTGGCGGAAAAATAGACCTTTTTACCTAACGTGTCCAGCTTCCTACCCTCTCTATCGGGTGGTGTTGTTACAGAGTTCTTCGGGCGTTTAGTCTTTGTGACTTCTGCCACAACAGTGTTAGCTTTGGGCGGTGCCAAGACCCATTTAGCACTAGCAATATCAATTTTAAACATAGAGTCTAAGCGCCTCGGAACGGCGGGTACCACAGAAGGTGACATATCAACCGCTTTAGCCAACTTCAATAGGTATGGGGAGGGCAGAGGAGGAAACCACATTTTGCTCATCCGAGGGGAACATCGGGTCCTCCACATGTTCGGGGGGCTTCGGGCCAGGAATATCCAACGCTTTTATCATTCTGTCCACCAGGGCGGCAAACTTATTGAAATCAGCAGGTAAGTTAGTAACAGTGTCCTCACCCTCCAGAGTTTGTGGGACATCGGGCGGTTCGGAGTTAGTGTCACTGTCTCTGAGTTCAATGGTGTCCTGGTTAGGAACATTGGGTAAGTCCATCACAGATGCCCCCAACGGGGTGGCGGTCGAGGACAGATGAGGTTGACCAGGGGCCGTCCCAGCAGAAAGGCACGAACTTCGGTCAACAGAGGTCAACACAGCGGAGGAACTACACAAACCCAGGTCAGCACAAGTTGTACCCACCATGGGCACGTTTGGGCGACACACAGTAAGGTCAACACAAGATGCCCTTCCTGAAGGCAAGCGGCCGTCCACAGCAGAGGCAGCGCCTGAGCTCCGCGGTGTCGGTAGTACAAGCATGGCTGACGTCGGAGGGGCTGATCCTGCATGAACGGGCCCTGTCCCCTGCCCTGCCAGGGCGGGGGGAGGGGGGCTGCTGGCATCGAAAAGGGTACCAGAGCTGGCACAAAAATAAGTTGTCGTGTTGGCCCCATTTGCCAGTACCCTGGCGGAGGCATCAATCCCAGCCCATAGGCCCTCCACTGAGCTGATGGAGAGCGGGAGAGGCGAGATTGCCGCTGACGTCTTGAGTAGGCAGAGGAGTACGAGGAGGAAGAAGACGAGGAAGCGGAAGAGGAGGAGGATCGGGCGCGCTGCCTACTCCTTGGAGAAGCTCGGTATCGTCGACGCCAAGAGCCTTTACTCCTCCTAGATGGGGATCGGGACCTTCTGGGCCGCTTGCTGGAGTGGTGCCGCAAAAAAGTGGAGTGGAGGTCTCAGCTGGGCTTGGTGGAAAGCAGAAAGAGGCGCCGCAAAAGGCACCGAAGGCGGGCCAAGGCTTTCCCCGGGAATCGCCTCCGAGATCGATGGAAAGTCAGAGGTAGCTGGTATCAGGGAGCCCGCCCCGATGAGAGGGGCATTGGTGGCAGTAGGAGGGGCGTTGAAGACGCCCCCAGACGCCTGGCTGCCGGATGGGATCGGTTCCAGTGGTGGCGTCGCGGAAGGGATCGCAGGCATCGGCTCCCCGAGCGCGGTATCGTGGAGACTCTCGCGATCCTGGGGAGATAACACGGGCATCGTTGGAGTCAGCACGCTTCCAGAGACGGGCTCCTCCGACCTCGGCGTCCAGGCCGGCGTGGCATCCGCCCCCTCGGTAGGTACGCTGATCGCCCCTAGGGGTTGCGCCGGTTCCCCCTGAGCCCCCGACAGGAGGGGGGGAGGAGCAGAAGCGGCAGAGGAGCTTCCCGCCTTTTTGGGAGCCGCTTTTATTGCTGGAGCTGTCCGGAGGCCATCTTGTAGGCCCTTCTCCTTTGGCCTTTTTGATTTCTTTTTGGCCAAATCTTCGGCTCAGCCCAGAAAGGGCAAGGAAGGCCCCACCAGAGGAGTCGCTTGCCCCGAGGGGCCCTGAGTTAGGAGGGCTCTCTCATAAAGCGCTGCTTTGAGGCTCAACTCCCTGTTCTTCCTGGTCTGCGGGGTGAAGGCCAAGCAGACCGAGCAAGACTGGGTGAGGTGACCCTCTCCCAAGTATGCCAAACACAATGAGTGCCCATCAGTGTCAGGGAGGGTGTTGTGGCAGTTAGAGCACCTCTTGAAGGAGGTGGTAGACATGGCGACAGGGCGGGAGCATAGTCGAGCGGTCCGGGTCAATATAGGAGAGAATCAAGGGTGGTCAGGCAGTCCGGGTCAAGTAACGAGGTGGAAAATAGAGTCCAAATCACAAAGCGAATACCTTAGTCCAAAAAACAGTTCAGTCGAAAGCCTAAAGTTTGAATAGATGAAGCTCGCAAGGGAGAGAGGTTCTCAAGCTGCTGCCAAATAGCGCGGAAAAGAGAACTGTCGGCTAGCCCCGCCCATGGGCTATATATACTCAGGGGAGATGGGCGGGGCTAGCTAGGGCCTAAAATGTTATTTTATTTTCTAGAAGGTTCCGAAAGCTGTACTGCGCAGGCGCAGAGATACCAAATGTATGATTCACAGTGACTATGACAGGAAACTATCAGCCCCACCCAGTAGTAACATAAAGCACATGGCCTATGGCCAAAAGGGAGGACAGGATGCTCCAAGAATACATGAACTGGCCATAAAAGTCCATTGCCCTGAGGTGGGAGAAGGTGGGCTCTGGTATGTGGGAAAGGGCAAGCACTAGGCACCAGGGCTCTTGGGTGATTTATGGTATTGTAGCTAAGGCCCCATATAGACAGGCAGTAATGCCAAACTTTTGTATTCCGAACAATAAAGATGTATGGTATCTTCAGTCCCTGCGTGTCTTGAGGTGTTCTTTCAAAATAAGACTGATCCCACAGCAAAGAACCCTTTCCTTACAGACTGTCAGTTTTTGCCTTTTTCCCCATAGGCCAATTCCTCTGTTCCTGTCGAATCCTTCTTTTCCGAATTTACTAGCAGCCAGAATGCAGTCCAGCTCCCAGTGATGACGGAAGCGATAAAGTGTATCAGAGCTGAAGGTCTCAAAACGGCCGTCCTGAGTAACAATTTCTATTTGCCAAGCGGAGAAAGTTTCCTCCCTCTGGACAGAAAGCAGTTTGATGTGGTAAGTTTACCGTATGTAACAGAGACTCCCTCTTTTTAGAGAGGTCTGTTATCAAGGAAATTTTTGACTTAGGCAAGTTTGAATCAATGAAGTTTGGGCAGATTTCCATGTGAATAAACAAAGCACTCTTTTTGGCGTGGATCCCGCCTATGAGCTAGCATCTTAGAAGATGTATTTTATTGTTGGCGACAGAAAGGGATGCAGTACTTTGAAGTTGGGGTCTGTTTTGCAAGTACTGTTTTTAAAACTCAGTTTTTTAAAAATGATGCCAGGCTCTCTGGATGCATTTTGTTTTCCAAAAAGTTTTGAGCAGGTTAATTAATCAGCTGGATAAAATTTTCCATCCCTACAGTTGATTTTGTAATTATCTGGTGGCTGGGGATGATGGGGAATGCAGCCCAACACATCTGGAAGGCACTAGGCTGGGGAGTGCTATCTTAAAAGTTGTTGGACCTGACTCAGGCCATGAAATAAATGGGATGTCTTAATCCCCATTTGAACTAGTTCAATTGATTTAAATGGGTCAGCTGTGCTTGAGAGGAAAGTTGCATGTATCTCCTCAATTCTTCCTCTGGACTATGTGTTTTGTGCCGGCTGGGGCATCTCCATAATGCTCCAAGGAGATGAACATGTCGATGAAGGTAGTGGGAGGGATAATGCATCCTTTCATGCACCTGTCTTCATGTGTTTTGCATTTTATTCCTCCTGCAGATAATCGAGTCTTGCCGGGAAGGGGTGTGTAAGCCAGACCCCCGTATCTACAAAGTTTGCTTGGAGCGACTAGGGGTCCAAGCCAGGGAGTCCATTTTCTTGGATGACCTTGGGCAGAATCTGAAAGCTGCTGCTCAGCTTGGTATGAAAACACTAAAGGTAAGACGTTGGGTGGGGCTGGGCAGTCAGTGCTTTGCTGTTCAACTGATAGTTCAGTTTTTAAATCAGCGGTTCCCAACCTTTTTTTTTTTACGAGGGACCACTTAGACCAGGGACCATTCTCCAATATTAGTACCAAAAGTGTTACAAATCAATTTTTGGTCAACTTTAGATTCAGATTGGTTATTTGGGGTGCTGATTCAGAAATTAGCATTGGATAGACCACATCAGCTCTAGTTTCTGATACAGAACATATACCATCCAGTAGTCGCTATCTTCTTACTCATATTTAATAAGCCTTGGCACTGTAAGAGGGTTTTGTGAGACCAATTGTTCTCATTGCAACGGTGTAGTAGCAGTGAGGCTGTGGACCATATCTTAGTTTTTGCGGACCACTGGTAGTCCACAGAGCACAGGTTGGGAACCACTGCATTCCCTTGGAGCCCATTCATTCCCACAGCTTTTCCTTGACCCCTGCCCTTGTCTCAGGTTGAAGACACAAACACAGCGATAGAAGAATTAGAAACACATTTGGGTTTCCCCTTGCGGTCCTCAATTCCTTATACATCTTCTGTGAGGCCTACCATGGAGATTCCTAAGGAGCCTCTCCAAGACTACCTTGAAAGCATCTTGGGGACTCATGCAAAAGGTACAAGAGTGTATATTTCCACTTTTTTTTGTTTTGTTTTGAAGTCTAGGCTCATTTTCAAGATTGTTGTGAAGATAAAACCACTCTTGCTTACTGATTGCTTGGCCTCCAACTTTTAGACTCTCTGGTGCTCCGACAGTTCAGTCATGGGCAGTCCAATCCAACATACTACATCAAGTATGGCGATCATCGCTTTGTCTTAAGGAAAAAGCCCCCGGGCAAGCTGCTACCTTCCGCTCATGCTGTCGAGAGAGAGTTCAGGTGAAGGATTCCACAACACTTTGGGTGTTATTTCCAGCTATACAGGAGAACAGTCATTTTGGGGTGCCCTGTGGAACATGTCACCTTCCCTGGTTTTGACAAATGTAAGTGCTTCCAGAAAATCCTTCCTTTCTTAATTCTCTACTCCTCCTCCTCCAGGGTTTTGAAGGCCATGGCTCAGGCCAGCGTTCCGGTTCCCGAAGTCCTAGCCTTATGTGAAGATCCAAGGTGAATGTCTGTGTCCATGTGTCTTTAAGAGCAGAGCGAAGGCAGAGTGGGATTTCCCCTGGAAATTACTATTTATTTGATTTATTTCTATCTCGCTTTTCTCTCAAAATGGGAGTCAAAGCAGCTTGCGATGTAAATTTAAAAACAACCATGCTAAAACAATATGCAGCAGGACAGTTAAAAAAGCATACCCATTGTATGTCCCGTAACCCCAACCAGTTAAAAGCTGGAGACCTGTTTAAATAGAAAGGTCTGGCAGGGAAAAAACAGCCCGGGGAGGGGGGTGGGGAATTAAGCTATGATTTCCATAGTCTAGGCCCTCTCTCACATCCTCACCAGGCTCATACAGGAGGCAGGGGTTTTCAAATGTTCTTAAAAGGTTAGAGCTTCATAGCTGTGTTCTTGTATCACCCCAGCATCATTGGCACCCCATTCTACCTAATGGAGCACTGCGCCGGGCGGATCTTCAAGGATCCTTCCCTTCCAGGACTGGAAGCCAGGCAGCGGATGGAGATTTATACCGCCATGAACAGGGTCCTCTGTAAGATCCACAGCGTAGACATCCAAGTGGCTGGCCTTGAGGATTATGGGAAACATGGTACATGCATTCTCAGAGCTATAGTGCTGCTCCCTGCTGCTGAGGTGGGGCATATATGGCCTTCTCAATATTCCTGGACTTCAGCTCCCATTGGGCTTCGCCACTGACTCTGCTGGCTAGGACTAATGAGAGCTTCAGTCCCAAAATATCTCAGATTGCAGAAAGCTCTCTTCCTCTGAATTGCCTTTCATGCTGACCTTCCAGTTTTTTCTGCTGCTTGAGGTGATTTATCTCTGAACTGGGACAAAGGCATCAGGACCAAGGCTAGATTGGGACCCCAAACCTGGCAGCCTGCCTTATGAAACAGCGGCCAAGGTTGTCCTTGACTAGACTGCTCTCAGAGCTTGGAGAAGTAACTTGCTTCCAGGGACTTCGAGGACTTGCTCTCCCTAAAGTGTGCTTATTCCATTCCAGACTGATAGATCTGAAACATATTGTTCTCAAAGATTAGGTTTTACTCAGTCTCATAGTGTGGGAATTGGAAAGGAGGCACAAATGCATAAATAATTTAGGGGGTAATTCACCGGTAACTCTAAAGGTGCTGGCAAAGAAAATTCTCATCAGATTTCAAAATCCAGCCAATTCACAGTGCAAAATGCTTATACAGGGTGAGGCAGCATAACTTCCTTCTTTCAAAACTTAATAAAACCCATTGTATGAATCAGAATTTTTTATTTTTTTATAATGTAGGCACATACCTAAAGTTTTGTTTTACGTAGTTTTGAAGATCAAATTAAATAGGTGACGTCACCCATTCTCCATTCTCCATACACTGAGTAAACCGATTTCTGGCGTTTGTCATGACTCCTGTCAGCATAGCAGGCGTTATGTTGGCAATTTCTTCCTGGATGTTGGTCTTCAAATCTTGTAGGGTCCTTGGACGGTTCACATAAACACGGGATTTCAAAAAACCCCATAGAAAAAAATCACAAGGGGCCCCATCTGGAGCGCGGGCCAGCCACTCCAAATCCGCACGAAAAGTAGGCCTCAACAGCAAAAGCACGCTCCTCACTGTTCCAATGCATGATGGCGACTGAACTGTGTCAGGACAAAACATTATACTGTGTGTGTGTACACCGCCATGAGTCGCCCTAAAGGGCTGAGAATGGCGGTTAATAAATGCATCAAATAAATAAATAAATAAATTATACTCCCGCCTCTCGAACGAAACCGCTAGTGCTCCGACTGAATGGGGCACATTTTAAAAAAGGAAGTTATGCTGCCTCACCCTGTACCTAAACAAGGTTAGATGAAGGTACAACAAAACTACCAGTATTTCTTTGAGCCATGTTTTAATATATAGCTTTCTAATATTGATATGGTTGCTGTAGACTGGCTTCCCAGTATACTTCCACATAAGGGAATTTTTTATACCTGTATTCGCTGAAGAGAAAACAGCATGCAAGGGAGAGGACTAGTCCTCCAGCTTGGTTGGATGTTGACAGATGGAGTCTGCTATGGTGCCTGAGTTTCCTTTTCCTTCTTCCTCCCAATACTTTTTTCTCTTGTGGCATGCCTTTATATTTCAGGCCACAGGCAGGAACTGTTTTGTTTCTAATTGTTATGAGCTGCTGTGGGAGCCTTCTTGGCTGAAGCAGGGCTATTTATTTTGAATGACTTGAAATCACTGTTTCAGGTAACTACATCCAGCGGCAAGTCCAAACGTGGAGCAAGCAATACCGTGCTGCAGAGACACACTCAATCCCAGCCATGGAGAGGCTCATTGAATGGCTCCCGTCCCACATGCCAGCTAGCGAGCGTCTCTCTGTTGTGCATGGTGACTTCAGGTACCAGACAGGAAGCATCCCAGCCTTGGCAATGTTGCCTTTTGTAGACAGATATGTATGGCTACAGTAGGTTTAGCTAGAGTGGAATCCTGCTGTTTTCAGCTCAGGCTTACTCAGCCCATCCCTGATAGCCATTTCTCCTACTCTCTTTCACCCTCCTGCCAATGCTGATGCTGCTAAAAATGTTTTCCAGCTGGACAGAGGATGGGGAGGGCATGTCTGAGAAACCATAAAAAGCATCTATATAAATAAAAATGTAATGTTCGTTTGTGCTACCATCAGAACTCAAAAACCACTGGGGGAATTGACACCAAATTTGGACACAAGACACCTAACAGTCCAATTTATGTCCTCCACTCAAAAAAACCCCCAGAGAAACAGCAGAAACCCCAAAAATCCACACAAGGGAAGAGCAGCCATTACAGCACTGAGAGCCAAGCGCGTGCACACGCACAGCCATACAAATAGAACTGGCACAACAAGCGACACCTAGCTTCCTCCCTCACCGCGGCCAGATGCGGCCCGCGTGGCCTGGCCAGGCCTCGTGCAAAGCCCCTCGCCACTTGCGTCAGCGGCGTTTCTCTCCCCCCGGAGTGGCTTCAGCCAGGGTCACGCCGGGCCAGGATTCTCCCTTCCTTACCCTTCCCCCTTTCTCTCCCCTTCCCCTTCCTTCCTTCCCTCCCTTCCCCTCCCTCCTTCCCCCCCTTCCTTTCCTTCTTCCTTTCTTCCCTCCCGTGTGGGAGGGAGTAGCCTCCCGGGAAGCCACCAGGGAAGCCAGCGTTGCCTGGCCACGCCCACCCGGTGCCGCCTCCGCCGCCAAGAGCGCACACCCCCCTCTTCGCCATCAGGGATCTTCTGTGCTCTCTGCGCTCCGTGGCCACGAGGCACCTCCTGCTCCATTCCCAGCCGAGAACAAGCGATGGGTGCCGCTCTGAAAAGGTTTGGCCCAATTCTATCGTTGATGGGGTTCAGAATGCTCTGTGATTGTAGGTGAACTACAAATCCCAGCAACTACAACTCCCAAATGTCAAGATTCTATTTCCCCCATACTCCACCAGTGTTCACATTTGGGCATATGGAATATTCGTGCCAAGTTTGGTCCAGATCTAACATTTGAGTCCACAGTGATCTTTGGATGTAGGTGAACTACAACTCTAAAACCAAAGGACACTGCCCACCAAACCCTTCCAGTATTTTCTGTTGGTCATGGGAGAACTGTGTGCCCAGTTTGGTTCAATTCCATTGTTGGTGGTGGTCAGAATGTTCTTTGATTACAGGTAAACTATAAATCCCAGCAACTACAACTCCCAAATGACAAAATCAATTTTTTTTTAGTGAAGGACATACATTGGGTTGTTAGGTGTCCAGTGGTTTTTGAGTTCTGTTAATCCCACAAACGAACATTACATTTTTATTTATATAGATTTATTTCCTATATTTACACCCTGCCCTTCTCCCCCTGAAAGGGGACTCATGCTTACATATGCCAAAAACCACTTTCAAAACGACAGAAAATAGATTTTCTCCTCCCCTCACCAGCTTCATTCTCCTTTATTAAATCTACAGAGTAGATGCACCCAAAGTCAACCCTTCCACACTGCCATGTAAAATCCAGATTATTTACTTCGGACTGAATTATATGGCAGTGTAGACACATGCACACACGCGCACGCGTGCATGCACACACATACATATATGGATGGATGTTGGATCACTGGTTGGTGATATACACACACACACACATATATATAACAATACTTCATATATTACTATTATATATATTTCTATATAATACATATATATATTATATATTATTTTTATATATACTATTATATAATGTAATGTTGCTACTACATATTACTATATTAAATAGACTCATAGAATAGAGTTAGAAGGGACTCTACTATGGTATTGGGGGAGAACAGACAGGAAGGAAGGAAGGAAGGAAGGAAGGAAAGAGGTACCGAAAGAAGGAAAAAGAGAAAATAGGAAAGGAAAGGAAAAGGAAAGGAAAGGCAGGAAAGAGATAAAGAAGGAAGGAAGGAGAAAAGGAAATAAAAAGGGAAAGAAGGAAGGAAACAGGGAGGGAAGAAAGGAGACAAAGAAGTAGAGAAGGGGAGGGAAGGAAGGAAAGAGAGAAGGAAGGATGAAACCAAAGAGCGAAAGAAGGAATGAAAGAAAGAGGTAGAGAAGGAAGAAAGGAGAGAAAGGGGAAGGGGAAGAAAAAGGGGGAAGGAATAGGTAGGTACCTCTCTTTCATAATAGTTCAGATATCTACCTCTACTTTGAAAATGCTTACTATAGGCCACAGCAACGCGTGGCAGGGCACAGCTAGTTTATATATATATGTTTTTATATATATATATATATATATATATATAATTTCCTGTCAGAGACTCTCTTTGCTGAGGTATGCCTGTATTTTTTAAGAGGATGGTATTGGGCCATTTCCAGTATTCCCCCATTTGCAAAGTAGCACCTGTGAAGACTTATTTGCATCTTCCTATTGCTTCCTTTTGCAGGCTGGATAACCTGATCTTCCATCCAGAGAAGCCTGAGGTTGTGGCTGTGCTTGACTGGGAGCTGTCCACCTTGGGCAACCCTCTTTCAGATGTGGCCTATAACTGTGTGGCTTATTATTTGCCTTCTCACTTTAGCATCTTAAAGGGTATGTGTGCATTCTTTAGTGGGGAGAGGACTACTCATCCGTTTAGATGAAACAGCTGGGGTGGGAATTCAGGTATTGCTTAGGAAAGGTAGTTGAGTTCTGCAGAGCAACCAACAGCACTGCCCCCCCCCCCCCTCCTTAGAGTTGGAAGAGAAGATTCAGAGTCAGTGGTGGATGCGGGGATGTATCATGAGGTGGATTGCTCTTCTATCTTGCTCTGATCCACCAGGACAGAGATTTACAGGATAGCCAGCAGGGGGAGACATTTAAGGGAAGCAGAAAGCAGTGAGACTGGACAAGTGCAGGGCCAGCTGCTCCTCCTGCAAACCTTCTCTCCTGCTTATCAGATACACCCATATAGAGTGCCTATGTGGCTTCAAGTTGCCAGTCGGCTTATACCGAGCGGCTCCATGAATTTGCTAGGACATCCATAGCCAAGAAATCCCCTAAAATACAGCCCACAGCAACTGGCATGCATTAGCGATCTCCCATGTACTGGCCCTGCTAAGCATTCAAGATCAGACAGGAGATGGTATTTATTCCCTGCTAGAAAAAGGCTGTTCAAGCTAACCTGCAACATCAGTTATCTCTGAAGTTCATGTGGCTGACTTTCCCCTCCTCTGGAGGCTGAGTCTTCCTGGCCAATTCCATAGCAAACTTATCAAGAGCCTTGGATGTTGCTGCCAGTGTAGGCTGGGCTGGAAAGGCCATGGGGAGACCTGAGTCCTCCTCTTGGCTCAGCTTCTTGCTCCTGCCTTGTCTGTCCCCTCTTCACCCATTGGCAGGTTTAAGAGACTATGATGTGCACCAGTTGGGCATTCCCTCAGCAGAGGCTTACGTCCAGCTGTATTGTGACCAGATGGGCATCCCTCCTGTTGAGAACTGGAACTTCTACGTGGCGTTCTCCTTTTTTAGAATTGCCGCCATCCTTCAAGGGGTGTACAAACGCTCCCTCACAGGTGAGAGGACAAAATGATTTGGCCCCAGTCTTTGGACTTGGTCATAGGGCCTTCCTCTCATTGTTTGCCAGGGTGTGAGACAGCAGTTGGACCACGTTTGTTTGTTTCCTGAAGGCCAGGCCAGCTCTGCCACTGCCGAGAGCAGTGGGAAGCAAGCGGAATTCATGGCAGACCTCGCCTGGGACTTCGCTACCAAAGAAGGCTTCAGGGTCTTCAAGGAACTCCCATCCTCTGTGCCTTCTGCCAGGCCATTCAGTACCTGGGCTGATCCGAGGCAACTCCCAAGGAGACACTATTCCAGGGTGGCTTCCACTCCTAGCTCCCAGCTGATTGTCTCTCTGGATGGCCTCCCCAGCCGGGTCCAGCAGCTGCACCACAAGCTGAAGCAGTTCTTGGATGCCCACATCTACCCAGCTGAGCAGCTGCTGCGCAACTACCAGGTTTCCCCAGAGAGGTGGACACCTCACCCGCTCCTAGAAGAGCTCAAGGCAAGTCCTCTTCCCTCAGTACGGCACAAACAAAGCCTGATTTTCTGGCTGAGGATAATATAGGGCTATCAAGGTGTACATAGATAACCAGAGATAGTTTTAGGAGACTGTTTCCTTACCAGTCTAGTTTCATTTGGTTTCAAAGAGCTGTGTGGCATCGTGGTTGGGAGTCTTGGAAGATTGAGGTTCAAGTCCTCTGGAGTCACAGAACCTGCTGTGTGGTCCTTTGCTTGACACCACACCTTTTTTTTACTGCATTCAGGTTTGTTGCCTTATCTCCCCTTCCCCACTTCTTGTCCTCAGGAGAAAGCAAAGGCTGAGGGCCTCTGGAACCTATTTCTGCCACTGGAGAGTGACCCTGAAATGAAATATGGAGCTGGCCTAAGCAACATGGAGTATGCCCACCTGTGTGAACTGATGGGGACTTCACTTTATGCTCCTGAGGTAGCTGCCTAGAGGCTCAACCTGGGCCAATTCAGAAACTCCTTGCAGCCCTCCCTCTTGGGGGTGTCTGATTGACCATCCTACAGCCTCAGGCCTATAGACTGAGAATGAGAGTTTCCCTTCTTCTCCCTCTGGTAGTTGTGACACTGAAAAGAACAGCTCCCTTGGAACCAGGATTCTTCCTTCTTTGTGCCTCACAGACTTTGTCCATTTAGCCTGTTACTGAGGAGCAGCAGAGGAGAGAGGATATTCCCTGCCTGGAAAGCCATTGACCATATTGAGTGGGATTAAAGGCCCAAGGGCTCCCCCTCTCTCCTCTTTTCCCATGGTTGCTAACCAGCACTTCACTCCTTCTCCAGGTATTTAATTGTTCTGCCCCAGACACCGGCAATATGGAAGTCCTGCTCCGCTATGGAACAGAAGAGCAGAAGGCACATTGGCTGAAGCCTCTGCTGGATGGCAAGATCCGCTCCTGTTTTGCCATGACAGAACCACAGGTCAGTGCCCCCAGGCCAAGGAAGGTTGGCATCTTCTCAAGGCGTGAGCAGAAGCCTTGATGGATTAGTCACACTGTCTTGGGTGGAATTGAAGCATATATGTCTCTCTTCCTCCCATGTCCATCCTTATAACAACAATACCACTCCAGGAATTAGGGGAAAGGAACTAAACTGGTACTTGTGTCATCTTGCAATTGCCACTGTCCGCATCCAGCATCTACTTCAAATTTTCACTTTGTTCTCCCTGCTGATCATAAACCGGGAGACGGAAAGATAAATCTGTATTGAACATAGTTGAGTGTTTTAAATGGGATGTGCTGTTCTGGAAACATTGCCCCAACTTTCTTCTAAATTCGAGTGTGTTGTTTTTCTCAGGTTGCTTCTTCAGATGCCACCAACATTGAGGCTTCCATCGTTGAGGAGCGAGATGCCTATGTCCTCAATGGGCGGAAGTGGTGGATTTCAGGTGTGTTACCAATCCTACAGTTTGCCTTGCTGCAGCTGGAATGCTATGATGCAAGATGTGGTGAAAGGACAGATGAATTTGCTAAGACTGTGGTGGGGAAAATTGGTGCCCTTTGAGAAGTCATTAGAACACAATTCAGCTCTTGCCGACATGGCTAGGGGGTGAAGGATTATGGGAGTCACAGTGCGAGATTACCATATTGGTTGATAGTTCTGGATCTGCCATTGTCCAAAAGGTTACTTCTCCAAGACCTGGCTTTCCTTTTACTTTGAAGCTTCTCCAGTGCCATGGTCCAACTGTGCAAGTTGAAAAGAGATGACAAAGGGTCATCAACAACCAGAGTGTAGTGTAACAGTTCCTGAATTGAGTACGCTATATTCACATCTCTTTTATTGACAGGTGCCCTGGATCCTCGTTGCCAGCTGTGTGTCTTTATGGGCAAGACTGACCCCACAGCCCCAAGGCACAAGCAACAATCGATGCTGCTGGTTTCCATGGACACACCTGGTATCACCGTCATCAGGCCACTTACCGTCTTTGGCTTGGAAGATGCCCCAGGTGACACCAGGCATTTGCTTCAAGGGTTTGCTGAAAACAGAGTGCAGGGGACGAAGTGGGGGTGATCTGCAGATCTCTCAAAGGGGAAAGAGATTTACCTTTACAAAGGTTCTTTCCTTGGTTGCCAGTCACATCTGAAACTAGGCCTCTTCTGGAAAGATGAGGTTCTACATGGTTGCAGTTCATTCCACTGAAAAGTTGGTGTTAAACAGCCTTGCGTGGGCTCATAAACCTTCTGTCACAAAAAAGAGTCTCTATATGTTGTGGGTTCCAAGTGATGAGAAGGCTCTGGGACAAGGTTAAGAGCTGCTAAAATCCCTTCCAGAGGGTAGGAACTGTACCTCGGCAGCTGAAGCACCATCCTTGCCTGCAGAGGCTCCCAAGTTCAGCTTATGGTGCCTCTGGGGCATCAGGAAGCAGATAACTGATGTTGCAGTCCTGGAAGCATAGGGAACACCAGGTAAGCAAAAGTCTATATGTTCCCCTCTCTAGCTGGCCATGGAGAGATCACCTTTGAGAACGTCCGTATCCCCAAAGAGAACCTCCTGTTGGGACCAGGCCGGGGCTTTGAAATTGCCCAAGGGAGGCTGGGCCCAGGAAGGATACACCACTGCATGCGGCTAATTGGCTTTGCGGAAAGAGCACTGGCTCTCATGAAGGAGCGGGTGAGTCAGGGATCTTGGGACTGACTTTAGAAATCTTATTGCACCTGCCTTTTAGTCCACGAGAGCTCTCTTATTCGGCACATTCCACATTTCTGTTCTTGTCGGCAGGTTTCCTTCCGAGTAGCCTTCGGAAAGCCACTGGCAGAACAAGGCACCATCCGGGCAGGTGTTGCTGAGTCACGCATTGAGATTGAACAGGCCCGTCTCCTGGTCCTCAAAGCAGCCCACCTCATGGATACAGTTGGGAATAAGGTTATTACTCTGAAAATAAAATTTCCTAATTTGGGGGGGGGGGGGAGCAGCCTGACACCTGGGTGCAGTGGGCACAGGGAGTTTCTGCCTTGCACACAGGAGAGGGGCTTCAAGTCTGGACTGTTCAAACCTCTCTCTCAGCCGTGGAGTCAGATCCAGGCAAGAGAGGCTCCCAAGGTAGCACTGAAGGTTTTTTGTACACATTTTTTTAAAACAGTGAAAGTGAGACAGCTTCCCCCACTCCAGGTAAGCAAAAGTGATAGCCATCATTTTTAGTATTCATTTCACATTTCTGATTTTCCCCACTTCCACCCCGGCACCAGATCCCACTGTGGGAAAGCAGGAATGGCAGGTGGGCCCTGTTTTCCCCTCAAAAGGTGCTAAAGGGATGATCACACTATGCACCTGCATTCGTTTTCCCATTTATCTCTCAAGTATCTTGAAAGTAGCATCTTTTCTAAATTAAACATACCGGCACATGAGGTGGCATAAAACCCATTTTGGAAGGCCGGTTGGGTTCCCCTCTTTACATGCATTTGAAAAACCCTGGGAAGACTTTGCCTGCATCCTGCCATTTGGTTTTATCTCACCTCTGCCCAGGGAGCAGCTCTTGAGATTGCCATGATCAAAGTAGTGGCTCCAAACATGGCTTTGCGGGTCATCGACCGAGCGATGCAGGTGAGTGTTTCTAAGTCTGGCCTATTGCCTCTCTCCAGATCATTATTGTCCTATTCATCTCTATTCTGCCTTTCCCCCCTGTTCAGGACTCCAAAGTGTTTTACAACCACTTCAAAAAAAAAGCATATTATCAAAAGTTCACAAAATTCAAAAGTTGTAAAGCAAGTTAAAATGTAAACTATTCAAACACATAGCTGTTTTTAGCTTGGATCCTCCAACTTTTCCTCTATATATGGGGTGTGTTTTCCCCCAACAGGCCTTTGGAGCAGCAGGACTCAGCAACGACCAACCCCTGGCACTCTCCTTTGCCTGGGCAAGGGCCCTGCGCCTGGCTGACGGCCCCGACGAAGTACACAGGGAAGCCATCGCTAAAATGGAACTGAAGCGTTAGCTGGGTCACAGTGTGTTCCCAGCAACTGCAGTTGAAAAATGCACAGAAATGATGTCTAGGAGCTAAATGAACCAATATTTGTGTTTGTGTGTATAGCAAATGTTCCACATTGCTATTGATTCCTCCAGAACAGGCATCCTCAAACTGTGGCCCTCCAGCTATTTGGGCCTCCAACTCCCAGAAGCCCTAACGAGCTTGGTCAATTGTCAGAAATTCTGGGAATTTTAGGCGCAAACAGCTGGAGGGCCACAGTTTGAGGATGCCTGCTCTAGGACACCACAGCTGATTATGGGCGGAGGTGGGCCACACCATTTCAGGCCTCATGCTGGGCAAGAGGCCTTATACAGTCTCAGGTTCATCCACTACCGGACCCTCTGTGTATCAATCAATACAGTAGGGACGTGCCTTAATTTTTCTTGGGAAAGCTTTGAGTATCAGAAAATCCTCTATTACCTTTGCAGTGTCTCGACTCCTTTATGGGAAGAAGGCCCTTGCATTGGCTCTGCTTTGGGCATCTGGATGGTGGGTAAGGAAAAAAGGCGGTTGTAGGGGCTCTCTCTGCTTTGTCGAGGTTAAAGGCCCGCTCGCCCTGACTGGCAGCACCAGCAGGTTTGCTGCTGCTGTTGTTGGGGCGGTAGCACTTCATTTGCTTACTGCAAAAAAGAATGGGAATTACAGCTAAGAGACTGCTTTTGAACTGTTGTATGACACTGTTACATAAACAAGGCAATAAACATAAAGTGACCCTTGCCTGTGTTTCTTGTCTTCAATGGGATTCGTGTTTCCAGACTAGGACATAATGAAGCAATGGATTCAAACTGCAGGAAAAGAGATTCCATGTAAACATTCAGAAGAATGTCTGTTCGACAGCGGGAAAAGCTGCTGCTTGGAAGTCCAATGGAGTCTCCCTCTCTGTGCCTTCAAGACTGGGTGGCCATCTGTTGGGAGCATTTTGATGGTGTCGTCATTGTGAGTAGGATGGGGTTAGACCAGATGGGCCTGGGGCTCTCTCCCAACTCAAGAATTCTATTCATACTGATAATTGTTAGAATAAAACTACAATAGGTGTTCCAAAAAACAAGAGCTGCAATTGGGAGCCAGAAATGTGGGACTTCAGATTTCGAAATAGTTTTTTTTTTTTTGCTCAAACAAACATCATGAGATTCTTGTGGGTTTTTTTCGGGCTATAGGGCCATGTTCTAGAGGCATTTCTCCTGACGTTTCGCCTGCATCTATGGCAAGCATCCTCAGAGGTAGTGAGGTCTGTTGGAATTAGGACAATGGGTTTATATAATTCCAACAGACCTCACTACCTCTGAGGATGCTTGCCATAGATGCAGGCGAAACGTCAGGAGAAATGCCTCTAGAACATGGCCCTATAGCCCGAAAAAACCCACAAGAACCTAGTGATTCCGGCCATGAAAGCCTTCGACAATACATTAAACATCATGAGATCTTTTTGAAGTGGGACCCTGTCGAAACATGAAATGCATTGATGATTCATAACTTGGAAGTCCCCAAGTTACAAACAGGAGTAGTTTAGTAGGTTTGTTCTTAACTTGAATTTGTATGTAACCCAGAACAGGCACATTTTAAAGTGTTACTCCAGATATATAGCTATAGAGAGAGTTTGAGATAGCACAGGAAAGGGTGAATACCCCTGTGGTGTTTCCTTTGCCGCCTGTGCCCCAGTTGAGAAGATCTCATCTCACTTTCTGCCCCTGTGAGAATGGGATTTTGAAAAATGTGGCTCCTTGTGGAAACAAGGATTTGTGAGAAACCTTCAGTGGAGACCCCTTTACCCCGTGATAATGAGGGCTCTTCCAGACAGGCCCTATATCCCAGGATCTGATCCCAGGTTTTCTATTTCTCCCAGATTATCTGGGATATAATCTAGTTTAAAGCAGAAAACCTGGGATCAGATCCTGGGTTATAAGGACTGTCTGGAAAGGCCCTGTCTTTCAGGAGTCGTTTTCCCTTCCTTCCGAGGGGGAGATTTCCCTCACTTTTTGTTGTCTTAGCCTCGTCCTTGGCTAGGAGTAGTTTGTAAATCGGATGTTACATCTTTTGTAAGTCTCCTACAACATCACTTGGGAGCCCCTCAATATATACAATAGAATAATATATAGAAATAATAACATAATAATTTAATAATGCTACTATATATATAATACTAATAGTATAATATACTGGTAGTGTATTACAGTGTTCCCTCACTTATCGCGGATGTTCCAGGAACACCCACAATAAGTGAAATACCGCAAAATAGGGATGCTCCCTCCCCTCCTCTCACTCCGCCTTCTCTTTCCTCTCCTCTTCCCCCTCCCTCCCTCCCTTGGGCGCCCATGCCACCCTTCCCTGGCAAGAGGGACAATTTCACTTGTGCAGCCCTCCTCCTCGCCTTCCCTCCCTCCCCCTTGCCTTCTTTCCTCATTTGCTTTCCCTCCACTTCTCCCCCCCCCCACCCCAATGAGAGGGAGAAGAGGAGGAAAAGGGGAGGAGAAAGGAATTGCCTTCTTTCCTACTTTGCTTTCCCTCCACTTCTCCCTCTCGCTTGGGAGCTGCCGACCCCAGCAAGAGGGAGAAGAGGAGGAAAAGCAGAGGAAGAAGGAAGGCAAGGAGGGAGAGAGGAAAGGCGAGGAGGAGGAGGGCCGCGCAGGTGAAAGTGTCCCTCTTGCCAGGGGAGGGTGGCATGGGCACCCGAGGGAGGGAGGAAGGGAGGGGAAAGGGGAGAGGAAAGAGAAGGCAAAGTGAGAGAGAGAGGGAGGGAGGGAAGGCGAGGAGGAGGAGGGCCGCGCATGGAAAACCATGAAACAGAGGTTTTGTGGTGAGCCGCAAAGGAGCAAAGGAACACTGTATTATATTTTGTGGTATAATAACATAGTACAATGTAATAATATGTAATAATATAATAATTGTGTATTATATATTACATGTAATATTACAAATAATATTGCAGTATAGTAGTATAATACAATCTAGTAATATATAATACTAGCGCTATGCTATGCTAATAACATAAAATATTGTATATACATATAATGTTGCTAATAATAATGTAATACAATGTAATTCTAATAATAATACAACATAATAACATATTATAATAATATTGGAATACAGTAATACTAATATATTAAATATAATTACTACTGATAATATAATAATAAACCTTTATTTAGATCCCACTTTTCTCCCTAATGGGACCAAAGGGGCTCACAACATAATACAATACAAATCAAAGCACATTTAATGCAACATACAAGACAAAAATAACACAATGCGTAATAACGTCCAGATATAAGATATAAATAAATATTAAGCATTAACAATATTTAAAACCAATTAACAATTATTGTGGAGACTCATCAATTCCATAGTATACTTTGCTATGCTCAGTGCAACTCGACCTTGCTGTCATTAGCAATTGAATTCATTCATGAAAAGCTTGCTTGAACAGGTAAGTCTTCAGCTGGTTCTTGAAAGAGAACAGGGAAGGGGCAGTTTTAATCTCAATGGGGAGGGAGTTCCAAAGGGTTGTGGTGGCTACCGAGAAGGCTCTCTCTATCATTGCCGCCAGCCATATTTGTGATGGTGATGGCAACGAGAGAAGCCCCACATAGAGCCCGTTACAGTAGTCTAAATAGGATGTAACTAAGGTATGGACCACCATGGCCAAGTTTGGCTTCCCAAGGTACGGTCACAGCTGATACACAAGTTTTAGTTGTGCAAAGGCCCTCCTGACCACCGCTAACACCAGACTGCAGACCTGTGTCTTCAGGAGGAGTGGGACCCCTTCCACCCAGCCCAAGTTGCAACCCTATACCCCGATCTGCCTTACAACTAACCAGGAGGACCTCTGTCTTTTTTTTTTTTGTGAAATAAATTTTATTAAGTTTACACATAGGAATATATAAAACCATCACCTCAACACCAAAAGTGAGGAGAAAAAAGTTACAAGGAAAGTGGGAGAACAATAAGTTATAGCAAAGTAGGAAAAAGTAGGAGTTTAAAATATCAAAAAAGGAAAAAATATTACATGTTGACTTTCATTCTGTGTCTCTGCTTGTCAAGTATTAGTGTTCTTGTTCAAATATTTTTACCACATCTATTCCTTCTTAGGGAATAGTTTTTTATTTTGCAAAATTGAGAAGAGGCATTTTACTATTATTACGTTATATTGTTACCATAGTTCTCATTTTTAAAAAACTTGTCAAATATTAATATCAATTATCAATTATTACTTTCCTGCCTCTTTTCTTTTAAATAATTTTCGAAAAAATGACCAATCCATCTCTCTTATAGGATTTCCCGAAGTTTTTTTAAAAAAGGTTAATTTGTCCATATCTTTAACTTCTTGTATCTTATTTAACCATTCCTCAAGTATATTGTCCGTTTTCCAATTCTTAGCATATATTATTCTTGCAGCAGTAGTTACATAAGCAAGTAAGATGTCTTTGTCTAGGTCCAGGGTAATATCTGAATCAGTAATATTGAGTAAATAATACTCTGGGGGGTTTTTTGGGAAGGAGATTTTCAATATTTTTTGCGTTTCTTCATGAATAAATTTCCAATATTCTTGGGCTTTCCTACAAGACCACCACATATGGAAAAAAAAACTGCCTTCAGCCTCTTGGCATTTCCAACATTTTTAATCCATATTTTTATACATTAAACCTAGTTTTTTTGGTGTAATGTACCATCTATGGAACATTTTCAGCCAGTTTTCTCTGAGATCTCTCGCATAAGTGTACTTTATTTTTTTATTCCAAATTGACTCCCATTCTCTTAACTGAATGGGTCAGTTAATTTTCAGCCCATCTAATCATACAATTTTTTTATTACTTCAGTTTCCGTTGACCATTCCAATAGTTTGTCATAAACTTTTGTTATTAACTTCCTCTGCATTTGTAAAATTCTGTCCCAAAATAAATCTTTACTGTTAAAACCAATCTTGTGTATAGTAGTCCTTAATCTGCATGTAATGCAACCAAGAGATATTAGCAAAGTCTTTTAAAATATTTTTGTGAGATTTTAAAGTTACTGTATTATTTATTAGTAAGTCTTTATATGTCGGCCATTTCAACCATCCCAACAGTCTCCTCTGGTTCGCTTCCATAGGGGAAATCCACAGCGGGATTTCTGAATAAAAATGTTTTTTTAATATTTAAGCCAAGTCCTTAATAAAACAGATCTTATGAAGTGATTACCGAAACCCTTTTCTTTCTTCTCTTGATCATACCAAACATAGGCATGCCATCCTGTCCGTAAATTAAAACCTTCCAAAGAGAGGAGTTTCTCATTTTTTAATTTCATCCACTCTATTGCCCAAACTAGGAGGACCTCTGTCTTGTTTGGATTCCATTTCAATTTGTTTGTCCTCATCCAGTCCACAACAGCTGGCATGCACCAGTTCAGGTTCTGGGCTGCTTCCTTGGCTTTTGGTGGAAAGGAGTAGTAGAGTTAGGTGTCATTGGCATACTGATTGCATCAAACTCCAAAACTCTGGATGATCTCTCCCAGTGGTTTCATGTAGATGTTAAACAACATATGGGGGACAATACTGAACCTTGTGGGTCCCAACAAGACAATGGCCATGGGGTCGAGGTGTTCCCAAATGATGCCATCTGGGTCCATCCTTCCAGGAAGGACCAGAGCTACTGGTACTTCCTGGAAGGACCAGGAAGCCCCCCTCCCCCCCAGCCAGTCAACTCAGAAGGATAACATGATCAATGGTATCAAAGGCTTCTGAGAGGTCCAAGAGAACCAACAGGGACACACTCCCCCTACCAAGAGCTGTACATAAGATCATCCACCAAGGCGACCAAAGCTGCCTCAGTCCCATAGCCAGGCCTAAAACCAGACTGAAATGGATCTAGATAATCCGTTTCCTTCTGGAATCCCTGGAGCTGCGATGCCACCACCCATTCCAGAACCTTGTCCAGGAAAGGAAAGTTAGGGACTGGGCAGTAATTACTAATTTCCAAGGGATCTAAGGATTTTGTTGTTGTTTATTCGTTCAGTTGCTTCCGACTCTTTGTGACCGCAGCCCATGCCAGAGCTCCCTGTCAGCCTTGGCCACCCCCAGCTCCTTCAAGGTCAAGCCAGTCCCTTCAAGGATCCCATCCATCCATCTTGCCCTTGGTCGGCCCCTCTTCCTTTTTCCTTCCATTTTCCCCAGCATCATTGTCTTCTCTACGTTTTCCTGTCTCCTCATGACGTGGCTGAAGTACTTCAACTTTGTCTCCACTATCCTTCCCTCCAATGAGCAGTCAGGCTTTATTTCCTGAAGTATGGACTGGTTGGATCTTCTCGCTGTCCAAGGCACTCTCAGAACTTTCCACCAGCACCACAGTTCAAAAGCATCTATCTTCCTTCGCTCAGCCTTCCCTATGGTCCAGCTCTCACATCCGTAGGTGACTACGGGGAAAACCATTGCTTTAACTATGTGGATCTTCATTGCCAGTGTGATGTCTCTACTTTTCACTATTTTATTGAGATTGGACATTGCTTTCCTTCCAAGAACTAAGTGTCTCCTGATTTCCTGGCTGCAGTCTGCGTCTGCAGTAATCTTTGCACCTAGAAATACAAAGTCTGTCACTGCCTCCACGTTTTCTCCCTCTATTTCCCAGTTATCAATCATTCTTGTTGTCATAATCTTGTTTTTTTTTTTAAATGTTTAACTGCAACCCAGATTTTGTGCTTTCTTCTTTCACCTTGATTAGAAGGTTCCTCGGTTCCTCCTCGCTTTCGGCCATCAAAGTGGTGTCATCTGCATATCTAAGGTTGCTAATGTATCTTCCAGCAATTTTAACCCTAGCCTTGCATTCATCAAACCCCACATATCGCATGATGTGTTCTGCATACAAGTTGAATAGGTTGGGTGAGAGTATACAACCCTGCCATACGCCTTTCCCCATCTTGAACCAGTCTGTTGTTCCATGGTCAGTTCTGACTGTTACTACTTGGTCCTAATACAGATTCCTCAGGAGAGAGACAAGGTGACTTGGTATCCCCATACCACCAAGAACTTGCCACAATTTATTATGATCTACACAGTCAAAGGCTTTAGAATAGTCAATAAAACAGGAATAAATGTTTTTCTGGAACTCTCTGATCTAAGAATGGTTTCTTCAATAAGGGTTTTTACTACCGCCATTTTTAGGCTGAATGGAAATCTGCCATGGTTGAGGGAAGCATTAGCTACTCTCATATATCATTATTATATCATAATATACTGTTTTATTATTGTCTATTTGTATATTTGAAGTTGCCATGTGTTTGATTGTGAGCCGCTTTCAGTCTCCGTAGGGAGAGATAAAGCGGGATATAAGTAAAGAAATAAATAAAGTTTGTAACTCGGGAACTGCCTGTAAACCTGAAGCAGAAGTCTTTTGACGTACCGCCATTGTAATAATCTTCTGTAAGAATCCTACACTGCACATCCGACACCGATGGCAGACTCTCTGCCCGCTCCCCACAACCACAAACATCGGGAGAAGTTTGGATCCTGACGTGGCCCCGCCCACTCGCTCGGGACCTTCTCCGCGATTGGTGGGCGGGCAAGAGGGGCGAGGCCCGAGCCACGCCTCCTCCGGGCCCAATAGAAGCCTGGGCGTCTCGGGGCGCCACTTGACTGAGACTCAGGATGTGGCAGGCCATGCTGCGCTGCTCCCAGGTGGGCTCCCTCCGCCTGGCCCTTCTGGCCCGTAGGCCCCTCTCGGCCGCCGCTGCCGTCCCGGCCCCCGACCCCCAGCCAGAGGTCGTCTACAACAAGGTAACCGAGCGAGGGCCCAGGTTTCGGGCCTTGCCCTTCTGCAACCAGTAACGAAGTCAGCATTTGCAACAGGAGCAAAAAGGGTGGGGGTGCATCTTCACGATCAAATGAAGAAAGCATGACACCTCATGACCTGCCATGGCTCCATGCTGGGGGAGCCTGGGAGCAGGCCTTGGAGGAGAGCCCCCCCCCGCCACTTTGTCAAACTACAGCTCCCAGGAGTCCCTCGTATAGAGCCATGGAGGGGTCAAACGGCATTATTTCTGCAGTGTATATTTATTTATTTGCTGTATTTTGACCCCACTCTCTCTCAACCCCGAAGGGGACTCAGTGGCTTCCAAATTGGCAATTATTCGATGCCACATTAACATAAGACAGACAAAAGACAATATATTGTGTTGTTGAAGATTCTCATGGCCAGAATCTCTGGGTTGCTAAGAGTTTTCCAGGCTGTATGGCCATGTTCCAGGAGCACTGTCTCCTGACATTTCGCCCCCATCTATGGCAGGCGTCCTCAGAGGTTGTGAGATCTGTTGGAAACTAGGCAAATGAGGTTTATATATCTGTGGAATAATGTCCAGAGTGGAGGCAAGTGTGAATGTTGCCAATGGCCACTTTGATTAGCATTGAATAGCCTTGCAGTTTCAAAGTCTGGTTGCTTCCTGCCTGGAGAAAACAACTCCCAAAACAATTCCTGGTTGTATTAGTCTGGAATGCCTTTCATGTTCCTTGATTTGTGTCTGGGCAATGCTGCTGCATTTGGGGGTAGACTTTGCCACAGCAGCACGGTATACAATAGACTCCTGCAGAGGTGAGAGGCTCCCGCTTGTCCTCTGTTGAACTTAGCATTTGTTGGATTTTCTTACTGGGTCTGTAGATAGGTTTGTAGGTTGTGAAGTCAGCCATAGCACAGCACTTGATGAACCAACCTGGACACAGCATATTATTTGAGAATATTACTTGAAAAGCTGGACCACTCTAACAACCACCATGTCAGACTACACAGAGAAGCCATTGAAATCCACAAGCATGTGGACAATTTCAACAGAAAGGAGGAAACCATAAAAATGAACAAAATCTGGCTACCAGTATTAAAAAAACCTCTAGAATCAGGACATGAAGTAAATGAAGAACAACTCTCAGAAAACAAGGGAATTCCAGACAGGAAACAATCAGGGCCAGCTAACACCTCCCAACAAAGGATTCCCGCAGCCAGGCTTTGAAGCTGCAAGGCTATTCAACGCTAATCAAGGTGAACAATGGCAACATTCCCACTTGCCCCCAACAGGCAAGAGTTCTTTCTCCCACCCTCGACATCATTCCACAGGAGTATAAACTCCACTTGTCTAGTTTCCAGCAGACCTCACAACCTCTGGGGATACCTGCTGTAGATGTGGGCGAAACATCAGAAGAGAATGCTTCTGGAACATGGCCAGACTGGCTGGAAAACTCTCAGCAACCCAAAATACAATATACCTTGTGCGCTAAATCATGAAAATCATAAAACACGAACATATAAATGCATAAATAAGTTGTTAAAAGATTATACGTAGATTAAAAATAAAAATCCAGAAACCATTCCAATTACATTTCCATTCACTTCGCAGCTCGGGGAGATAGGGCGGGAGAAAAATCAAGTATCGTCATCATCATTATTATATAACCCTGCACTACTCTCCTAACGCTTGGTTCCATAGCCAGGTTTTAACTTGTTTTCTAACAGATAGGAGGAGGGGGGTGATCTAATTTCAGCAGGTATGCTTGCTGATAGATCAATTTGTTGTTGTTCATTCATTCAGTCGTCTCCGACTCTTCGTGACCTCATGGACCAGCCCACGCAAGAGCTCCCTGTCGGCCGTCACCACCCCCAACTCCTTCAAGGTCCGTCCAGTCACTTCAAGGATGCCATCCATCCATCTTGCCCTTGGTCGGCCCCTCTTCCTTTTGCCTTCCACTTTCCCCAGCATAATTGTCTTCTCTAGGCTTTGCTGTCTCCTCATGATGTGGCCAAAGTACTTCAACTTTGTCTCTAGTATCCTTCCCTCCAATGAGCAGCCGGGCTTTATTTCCTGGAGGATGGACTGGTTGGATCTTCTCGCAGTCCAAGGCACTCTCAGAACTTTCCTCCAACACCACAGTTCAAAAGCATCTATCTTCCTTCGCTCAGCCTTCCCTAAGGTCCAGCTCTCACATCCGTAGGTTACTACAGGGAATACCATGGCTTTGACTAGGCGGATCTTTGTTGCCAGTCTGATGTCTCTACTCTTTACTATTTTATCGAGATTGGACATTGCTCTCCTCCCAAGAAGTAAGCGTCTTCTGATTTCCTGGCCACAGTCTGCAGCTGCAGTAATCTTTGCACCTAGAAATAAAGTCTGTCACGGCCTCCACATTTTCTCCCTCTATTTCCCAGTTGTCAATTGTTCTTGTTGCCATAATCTTGGTTTTTTTGATGTTTAGCTGCAACCCAGCTTTTGCGCTTTCTTCTTTCACCTTGATTAGAAGGCTCCTCAGCTCCTCCTTGCTTTCGGCCATCAGAGTGGTGTCATCTGCATATCAATAATCAATAATGCATGCATATTCAAATCCAGCTGCAGATATGGTCTATTTTTTCAGGTCTCTGTATTTTTCATTGCATTTTTTTTCTACTACACAAAATGTGATATGTCTAGTTCTCAGAGCCAAGCTGTGTGCCATCTTCCAACATTTTGTTGCCCTTTTGTGCTTTAGGCTATGATGCTGGTTGCTCAGTGCCCTTCGTCTCGTCACGCTACTCTTGCTGCTAAAGAGAGTTATTTAATAGGGATATAATTAAGTGGCCCAAGAAACAGGAGCCTCTGGTTGGAAAAAGCAGGAAAAATGTGAATTTAAAAAATGGTTTGAATATTTAGCTGACTATATGCTCCAGGGTTATAGTTTTGAAACAAGGAGGAAATGCACAAGTTGTAAGAAGAATAGAGACTTAAAATGCGGAACTCTGATAGGTAGAGTAAAATAAGAAAGAAAATATAAAAAACTAAACCACACACTCTTCACGATCAATCAATTCAAATAATACTTGAATGGAAGATACAACTGTTCCCAGTGGGTGGGGGCGAGGATGTGGCACCTAAGCAGCCTTTGTATGCTCTCCCACAAGGGGAAGAGAGTTACTACTGGTAAGGCCCCTGAGCATGTGCAGAAGGCCACTGGGACTTGCCAGTTTCAGCCCTCCTGGCTTTGGGTTAAGCCTCTGCATAGTTCCCTGCCTGGCTTGGAGTGCTTTCCAGTGGGTTTGGAAAGGCAACCCAGGCTTTCTTAACCGCAAGACAAATTATAGCTCTCTTCTGTTCTATTAGCAGATACTGGGCCTTTGAAGGAATAGGTAAGACCTGGGGCGTGCCCAACCTGGCCCTGGATTACAAAGCCCGCATGCACACACCTGCCACTTTGCTGGAAGGAGAGAACAAAGGGCCTCTGAGGCAGTTATTATTTTATTTATACCCTGCTTTTCCTGGGTGCTTTTGAGGAGTCAGAGCAGATCGCACCTGTCTTTCCAGCATCCGGAATGCAGAAGTATACTGAATCTGTAAGCCACACTGCGTCTCTTAACTCCCGAAGGGAGCTCTTTGCCACTGGTGTTTGTTCTGAAATGGCTCCCAAAAAATAATAATAAACTTTATTTATACCCCGCCACCATCTCCCCATTGGGGACTCGGAGCGGCTTACATGAGGCCAAGCCCAAACAAATTACAATAAAATAAAACTGAAAACGCAAACAATAAACAACAACAACATAATTACATAAAACATGTGAAAACATAGCAATATAAAATTACAATAGGCACAATCACAATGACAATGGGCAGGCTACATGTAATGGTTAAAAGAGAGACTAAAACTCAGGCGAGATAAGAAAGAGACAGATTTGCGGAGGAGGACTCATTATAGTGGGGGTTGTGGAATCAAGCTTTCCCACAACGGGATGGGGTGGGGGGTGAATGTTGCCTTGGCCAGGTTCGGGATCCTTACCAGTGTGTTCCTCATTGCAGATTTTCATCAACAATGAATGGCATGATGCAGCCAGCAAGAAAACTTTCCCTACCATCAACCCATCCACAGGAGAGATCATCTGCCAGGTGGCAGAGGGAGACAAGGTACCTTCTTGAGGGAATGCAAGCCCCAGCTGTTTGTGTATTAGAAAACTTGAGGCAAAGTGCCATGTGCCTATGAAAGAATTCAGATGGCTGTCACTGTGCACCACACAATGTTGTTAGACTGCAGACTCCCAGTATTTCTGACCGCTGGCTGGGGCTGTTGAGACTTGCAGTCCAACATCGTCCCCATGATTCCCACACATGATATGGGTTCGCAATAGTTGTGGTACCTAGCGAACTCGCTAGCCTCTAGCTGAGGCTAACGCCTTGATTGAGGCCGAGTGTAGCTTCCTTCTACTAACTAGACCATTGATCAGTGCAGTTAAATATTGTCCTGCTGCTTGAGGATAGTGGCTCTCCAGTCTTTGCCAGTCCCTCTGCAGACTGAACCTAGAACCTTTTGTCTCCAAAAATGGCTTTGTTACTGATTGACAGTCCTTCCATAGCATCTTAGACGTGTAGAGTTATATTTCAGAACTCCTATCTTTGCTTCCGATCTCTCTGCCATGCTTTTTTGGGTGTGCTTCCAATCTAGGCAGGGAGAGAGTTCTGCAGCCCTTCAAAGCATGCTTCCTTTTTGGACAATCCTGAAAAAGCTGTTGCCCTTCTATACCTTTTGGGCTGTGTATTCATGTCTGTTGTAACACTGGAATCTTCTGGAGTGGGCAAGGAATGAATCTGTAACTTCTGAAACTTCTGTCAGCTTTTACTAATCTTCCTTACATAGGCATACATGCCAGTCTTGTGCCCCAAATAAACTTGCCAGTACAAAATAACTTGCAGGTTTTTGTCTTCACTTTCCTGTAATCAATCATAGCTTCCTTGCATTATAGTTGTAGTTTGCAGTTTTCACTGACTGCAGACTGCTGAAAGTACTTTGGTTAATTTGCATCTTACAAGTGTATTAAATAACTGTAGTTGACATATACATTTCCACCCATTCTTCCTGCTTTCACCAGAGGTTTATAATGCAAGTGTTTGCTGGACTCCATGTGGGGCACAGCCAAGTTCAAAGCAAACACTACCTTGGTTTTCCAAAACTGCCTTTGTATGGGTCTGACCTGGCAGCCAGAGAGAGCCATTTGTTTTATTTCGTAATAGCCTTATCATTGAAAGGGGATCCTGAGGCAGGAGTGACTATGCTGGTAAACAGACATGATGCAGCAAAAAGGGGCATGGAATCAAAGTACTCAATGCAGGCTGCACCCAAAGAAAAGTGACTCACGGATCACTGTTGCACCTGGAAGTGATAGCAAGAGGCGTGACAGAAAATGCAAACAGAAAGTATAGTCTCAGGTTGGCAATAAGTTTGTTCCAAAGTGCACAGCATCAGTCCATCTAAATACACACCATGGGGAAGGCACAAGAGACAGTGCTCAGTCCAAAAACTACAAATGTACAAATGCTGCAATGCTCCACAATGAGGACTGGCCAGGGGGTGAAGGTTCACTACCAAAGGATGAGCAGATGTGGTGTATAGCAGGGTCCTTTCCCCTCTTTTTTCACTGTCCCTGGCATTTGCAACATGGTCTATAATAAATCTGCAGCTGTTTGTTTTTTCCATTTTAATTGTGTATTCTTTCTTTTGTGACCTCTCCCCAGCAATGTCTGAATATGTTCCATTTCACTTATCTGGGCCAAAGATGAGGGGGAGGGGAGAAGATTTTTTTCTATGAACAAAAAACAAAGTATGTTCCACACTGTTTATGTTCATCCTTAGTAGTGAAGTTGTTGAACTGCAACCAGTCCATGTTAG
This sequence comes from Anolis sagrei, assembly GCF_037176765.1. Lineage (NCBI taxonomy): Eukaryota > Metazoa > Chordata > Lepidosauria > Squamata > Anolidae > Anolis > Anolis sagrei. The sequence continues at coordinate 30,736,728 of NC_090034.1, read as the reverse complement.
CTGGGCTGAATGTGGGATACGAACTTGCAGTTCGTCTTCTAAGGAGACAATCTTTTGGAACTGTGTAGTGCTCAGAGGAATAAACTGACATTGCTTTGGCTATTTCTATTTCACAAAATCTCTTGCTTCTGAATTGGTCACAAGGACTAATCGTGGCAGAATGTGAGCCGTAGTCACATATATCCTGCAACTCCCTCATCTAGGTAGGGAGTTGCCTACCTAGGTATACCTACCTAGGTATTATCCTAGGTACCTAGATAACCCCCGATTACGTGAAAGTGGCTTATACCAGGGTATAGGCCCTTTGTATTTCTAGTCTAGCATTTCCTCCTCTGGCTGCCAATGGCTTTCTCAGCTCTTAAGTGGTACCTCATGATTTGTTCCTTCTGGTGTTGGTGCTGCCGATGTGCTGGTTGGTGTCTGCTTATGCCATCCCACCTCTGTGTCTGTCTAGGCGGATATAGACAAGGCTGTGAAGGCAGCCAAGGAGGCATTCAAGTTTGGATCTCCTTGGAGACGGATGGATGCCTCTCACCGGAGCAAGCTGATCAACCGCTTGGCTGACTTGATTGAGAGAGATCGGGCCTATTTGGCGGTATGTATACCATATACTCACTGGGGCTGCTCGGTACTTGTTATCTCTAAGGAGTCTTTCACCTTTGCATTTGCTAACGTCTGTTTCTTTACAGGCTCTGGAAACACTGGACAATGGCAAGCCATACTCCATTTCTTATCTGGTGGATTTAGACATGGTTGTTAAGCACCTCCGGTAAGGGTCATGATTGTAGAAGCTGAACCTTTACCATGTAGGGAAAGACCATAAGAGGTGCCCATGCGTCACAAGCCCTGTGGCTATCAATGAAGATTGTGCAAGTGTATTTAAAGTAAGATGTATTTGCAGAGTCTTATCTTGTGTCCCTTGCTAATTGTTCAAACAGTTGTATCTATCCTTGGATGGGTTTTACGTGATGAAAATGATAGTAACTTTTTTTTAATTAAGCAAATGACTACATGAAAATAGAAACCATTTGCATGTCTCAAAATGTATCTAATGGTGAAATTTGTTCCATGACAGGTACTATGCCGGTTGGGCAGACAAGATCCATGGGAAAACTATTCCCCTTGATGGAGACTTCTTTACCTATACGAGACATGAGCCTGTGGGGATTTGTGGACAAATTATTCCGGTGGGTAAAACGGTTTTGGTAGATCTCCCATCCTGCCTTTCTGTGGGCTGCAGTTGTAATGGACGGAAATGAATGTTGTCATTTCATGGAAAGAGATTGGTCCGGGGGGAGGCATCACTGAGTCATTTCGTTAGCCTCTTTTCTTTGGGATGCCAAAATTGTTTTTGTAAGTGTTCAGGTGAAGTTTTAAGCTTCTGAAATGCTACAGATTTGATGCCCAAACAAACATTTTGTTCAGGGGGTGTAGAATTCCAATCTGGAGGGTAATTCCTTTGTGTGTACACCCGGTAGTTGCACCCCTAACATGCTACAGTCTAAAACATACTTCTTTTTAAGAAACAAGTGCCATGGAGTGTGTATCTCAACATCTGGCCCCGGACAAAGGAGCAGAAAATACTTGGTTCTATTATCTTTGCTTAATCTTGTATCTCTCCTCCTTGTTTTTACTGTAGTGGAATTTCCCGCTGCTGATGCAGGCCTGGAAGCTTGGCCCAGCACTGGCCACAGGGAATGTGGTGGTGATGAAATTGGCTGAGCAAACCCCCCTAACAGGTTTATATGTGGCCAGTTTGATCAAGGAGGTGAGGAAACCCCGGGGCTCCTTCAATTTTTCAAACTCTGGCTTTCTGCTGCTACTTCTTTTAGAGCAAGTGTGTGCTCCAAATGAATTCTCAGTGCAGTTAGTTCCCTTCCAAGGCTGTGCACGCACATCTGTCCAGAAGAGAGCTGTGGTCTGAGTTTTCCCCTCTACATTCAATGAGAACCAATGATAGTTCTTTCTGCCTCTGCCTTTTCCTTTGTACCAGCCTCCCCTTTCTCCATGCTTCTGAAATGAAACCCTCCATCTTTATTTAAAGGTGAATTCACTGAGTAATTCAATAATGTCATGTTTTCATTGCAGGCCGGCTTTCCACCAGGGGTGGTGAACATTGTTCCAGGCTATGGGAAAACTGCAGGCGCTGCCATCTCGTCCCACATGGATGTGGACAAAGTTGCATTCACTGGTTCCACAGAGGTGAGGGAAGCAGGATGGGTCTGGTTTTCTCTTCTTCCTTTTCTTCATACCTTCAGAGAGGAGAATGGCAACAGAGGTTGTTCTTTTTGGGACCACCTTATCTCTGCTGCTCCAGTTTGGTTCCCGAAGAACTGGTTGTTCCTCAATCCAAGTTATCTATCTCTTGACTTGTAGGTTGGACATCTGATCCAGAAGGCTGCAGCAGAGAGTAATATGAAACGAGTGACCCTTGAGCTTGGCGGAAAGAGCCCCAATATCATCATGTCTGATGCTGACAGTAAGTCTTGGTAGGAAAGGAGATTGAGGGAAGAGGGGCCTGGCCCTCCAGTGAGGGGATGTGTTGGCTTCATCCTCCTACTAATCCTCTCCATTCTTGGCCAATAGTTGAATTTACGAACATTTTTAGTGTGGTGGTCAGGATGAAAACTTATTCTGATTGTTTCATAGGAAGAAAGAGTATCTGCACATGCTCAGAATGGAGAATGCATGATCGCAGTGGTAGACTTAGAAAGATCCTTAGCTGGCCCTTATTGCTATCTTCGTTACTCTCTTTTTAATATAGAAGTGTTGAGATATAGGCATTGATCCCTGGCCTGGTCAGACACTGCCAGAATTTTGTCCACCGGCTCTACTTTATCTTTAGCTTTTATTGGGTTTCTCTTCTTCCTTGGGCTTCACTTGAGCCAAGTTTACTCATAGTTGGACAGTACATGGGGGGAGGGGATTTTGTGTGTAAAGAAAAAAAATATACACTGCCATGGGAGGGATACCCTTGGAGCACAGCATGCAGGCCCTTTAGGGCTGTTAATCAGAGTTTGGGAAGATTATTGTCTTGCGTGACAGCTCTCAGAATGTAATGATTCTAGGAATTGTAATCCTGAAAACATTACAAGTTCTGCTATTACCCAATCTGGATAAAGATATTGCTACATGATGGTTCATCTAGCCCCGGAATAAAGATAGGAAACAAATCTGCAGAGACTATTTGTAGTGATAATTCTTACTTATTCACATTGGTAAAGAAATCTGCTCTGTAGGTGACCTAATGTGGCTGGTTTCCTTTTGTCTAATAGTGGACTGGGCTGTCGAGCAAGCTCATTCTGCCTTATTCTTCAACCAAGGGCAGTGCTGTTGTGCTGGCTCTCGGACATATGTCCAGGAAGATATATATCACGAGTTTGTGGAGCGGAGTGTGGAAAGAGCCAAATCCAGAGTGGTTGGAAACCCATTTGACTTCAAGACAGAACAGGGACCTCAGGTGGGAGCAAACATTTCTGGTTGGTTCTTCTCTAGTTTCTGACAAACTCCTTTGAAACCAGATGTTGTAAAAAAACTGTAAGCTATTCTTTGAGATTAAAGAAATGCTATCACGTTTTTCTACATCACCCTAAATTAAATTTAGTGTATCAGTGGTTAATTCTGACTGCAAACTCAGTGTCTACACGGGCACATGCACCATGTCACAACAGAAGCCAGATGCCTTCTTTCAAGACAGCTCAAATTCACCTTGAGTCCATTCTGTTGGTTCTTTAGGTAGATGAGGATCAGTACAACAAGATCCTTGGCTACATCAACACTGGGAAAAAGGAAGGTGCCAAACTGCTCTGTGGGGGCAATCCTGCTGCAGACAAGGGCTACTTTATTCAGCCAACTATCTTTGGAGAAGTGCAGGATGACATGACCATTGCCAGAGAGGAGGTGAGGAATGCAACTGCCACCCGTACTTTCCTTTCTCAGTTTCTTTCCTGTGTTGGTCCATGTTGTGAACTATGTAAGACAATTGTTTGAATTGCAGTGTTATTCCTCTTCACAAAAAATGCACAGTTCTGTTCAATTTGTAATGCAACGTGCCGTTGGATGCTATTATTGCAGCAAATACAACTAAAGCAACAAAAATAAATGGCAGACTTGTTTGTTCCATATATTTGCCCCTCTCTTTCAGATCTTTGGCCCAGTCATGCAGATCCTAAAGTTTAAAAGCATTGAGGAAGTCATCCACAGAGCAAATGACACCAAATATGGCTTGGCGGCAGCAGTCTTCACAAAAGATATTGACAAAGCAAACTATATTTCCCAGGGATTACGTGCCGGAACTGTTTGGTAGGAAGCTAAATGTGGGAAAATGTTGGGAGGATCAAATCCTTATAGGGAAGCCAGAGCTCAGTGGTAGACTCCTCAGTCCTCCAAGCCTCCCCAAAACAGACCAAAATGGAAAATAACATTGGCCTGAAATGATGACCCAAAGTGAAGTTGCATCTCTTCAGAAGAGTCTGAAAGACAGTGCTGGCCACTCAAACCAAAGACACTGCCCTCCCTTTCTCTTAAACCTTGACATAGCTCGTGCCAGGTTAGGCCCCTACATAAATGTGTGATTTTCCGTATCAAAAATCCTCATGAAAATGCATGCTTGTTTTCAGGTTTTACAATACATCTTGTGCGCCCATACCTTGGGAAGTCAGGCTTGGCCATGGTTGTCCACACTCTTGTTACATCCCGAATAGACTATTGCAACGCACTCTATGTGGGGTTGCCTTTGAAGACTGAAAGCTTCAAGTGCTCCAACGGGCAGCAGCCAGATTGTTCACTGGAGTGGTGTACAGGGAGCACACAACCCTTCTGTTACGTCAGCTCCAATGGCCGCCCGTCTGCTACTGAGCACAATTCAGATTGCTGGCTTTAGCCTATAAATCCCTAAACGTTTCTGTTCCAGCTTAGTTATCTGAATGCATCTCCCTTTATGAGCCAGTTAGAGTATTAAGAACAGCTGGGGAGGTCCTGCTCTTGGTCCTGCTACTGTCGCAGGTGCAATTGGTGGGGACAAGAGACAGGGCCTTCTCGGTGGCGGCCCCTCGGCTGTGGAACTCCCTCCCCCCCAGTGAGATTAGATCGGTCTCCTCCCTCCTAGTGTTTAGAAAACAACTAAAAACTTGGTTATGCAAACAAGCATTTGGTGAGTGACAACCATAATGTAGCAGATGGATGACAACCACAGGATTTATAGTTATAGTTATTTTAGATGTGCGATCTGTTTTTGTTGTGAGGCATTGAATTTTTGCCATGTATTTGATATGAAACGCTTTGAGCCCACCCCACCCCAAGAAAAGCGGTTATATAAATGCAATAAATAAATAATACAATATTTGCAATGCAAGAGCAGGATACCTTGGAATAGTTCCTTTTTGAAGTACAAATCCCAGTACTGCATAGGCCACATGATTTCTGAGTAGAGATTTTTTTGTTTTGTTTTCTGAGTTGCATTGGTAGTCAAGAGTGTGATCTCCTGAGTGCTTTGCAAATAGAGGGGAGGGGAAAGCACACAGGAAAAGACCAGAGTGTTTCTAACTCCCGCTGTCTGTTATAGGATAAACTGCTACAATGTGTTTGGCACCCAGGCCCCATTTGGTGGATATAAAGCATCTGGTCAAGGACGTGAGGGGGGAGAGTATGGTCTCACGCCATACATGGAAGTGAAAACAGTAAGTAATTCTAATCCATCTTCCTTTCTTCCTCTATCTTTAACTCTGTATTTCTGTTGCTTTGTGTGATGCTTGTATCCTTGTCCCACCACCCATCATGTTTTGCATATTCTATTACAGCATTTTTATAGCTCCCAGTGATCAATATTTTGTTCCTCATGAGAGTTATTTTTATTGCTTTTAGGAGCCTCCTCAGCCATTTTAGACCTAGGAGAGACATTTCTTTATTTTTTTTAAAAAACACTCACTGCTTTTTTTCATTATGCTCTTCCTCCCTGGAGTTATATACTGAGCTCATGCTTTAGGTTGCCATATATACTTGAGTATAAGCTGAATTTTTCAGCCCTTTCTTAGGCTGAAAAAGTCCTCCTCAGCTTATACTCGAGTCAAAGTTATTTATTATATTACTCTGTTATTATTATAATTACATTTATTATTTTACTCTATTATTATTACTACATTTACATTATTGTACTCTACTATTATTTTTATTATATTCATTATTTTACTCTATTATTGTTATTATTACATTTATTATTTTACTCTATTATTATTGGAAGGATATGTAAGCACATTTACACTGAAGAAGGTTAGAATAATTGTTTAATCCAGTGGTTCTCAACCTGTGGGTTCGCAGATGTTTTGGCCTTCAACTTCGAGAAATCCCAACAGCTGGTAAACTGGCTGGGCTTTCTGAGAATTGTAGGCCAAAACACCTAGGGACCCACAAGTTGAGAACCACTGGTAATCAGAGTTGGACAGTCTTATCTTAAATTACAGTTTTATGTAAATATTCAGAAACATTTAACCTACTGATGGTTCAATTAATGTAATTTTATGGCTATCAATTTTTATTTTGAAATTTATCAGTAGCTGCTGCATTTCCAACCCTCGGCTTATACTCGAGTCAATATGTTTTCCCAGTTTTTGTGGTAAAATTAGGTGCCTCGGCTTATACTCAAGTATATATGGTACTTTTAATTCAGTATTATCTTAGAAAAGAGCATCACATCAACTCAAAATGACTGCTGTCCTTTGGACCATAGTCAAAATTGTCAGAAGGCTGCTTGAAGAAATGCTGGACATCGTGTATTGTTCAGAAACAAGGAGGTCCTTTTTGGTCTGGTTATTTATTTTAGCCTGCAGGGAGTTTCAGCAACTCAAACTAGATGAGAAACAGTTATTGCCCCACTATCCTGCAGCATGAGTAACACAATAAGAAGCCTTATATAATGCTCCTTTATTAGGCAAGAGGCTCAGGCATTTGGCTTTAATCCTGAGAACTGTGCGTTTTGGTTTTGCTCCCTGACTTTAGAAGAGGATCGGTTCTATTGGGTAGATGTTAGTAAATGTGTGCAAAACTAATTTCCCTTAATGTTCTTAATATATGGAAACTAGCCTGAGACAGATGGCCTTGTAGCAAGAGAAAAATAAGAAGGTTCTCCAAGCCTGTGAAAACTAATCAAATTATCTTCTCTCTAGGTAACTATCAAAGTCCCTCAGAAAAATTCTTAAGGAACATCTACCACCTTTGGCTTTCTGAAACCATTTTTATAAAGTTTCTGAAGCTTGGTAGCACAATTCACGATAAAGCACCACCTTTTTGAAGCAAAAGTGGGCCTCTACAAATAATCTGGGGATCACAGATTCCACATTCAAGAAAAAAGCAATTACCTGCTTACATTTTACTTGGCTTGTTTTCTATATAAGACACATCTGCATAATAACATTCCATAAATGAAGATTTGATTAACTTCTCCAGCATCTATTCAATCTCTGAAGAAAATGATGACTGATTGAGCAATACCAATGTATGGCAATTTTTCTCTTTCTATGTAACCTCAAAAACCAAACACTATCTCTTTATATAAATGAGAACTCTTTCCAATGTACTACTTATTTTGACTATTAAATGCTGTGAAGCCAACACCTTTTGTGGCCTTTTTAAAAACCTTGGAGCAAATACATAAAACCAATTTCACATGTTTGCATGTGTTTATCACAATTCTCTACCATTTGTGTTGACTCGGTAATCCTCCTTCCTTGTTTCACGACTTGGAAACATCACCAGGGTTCCAATTCCCAGTTAGCCAGTGTGTATGCCATTGCAGTATGGCAAAAGTGGAAGCTGCCAGGTATATCCTTTTACAATGTCACTTTTATAGGGATATTCAATCTGATTTTTCACTCCTATTGCACAGCAGATCCCTAGCAGAAATGAGGAATGCTATCTAAAACTTCTTATTGAGGATAGGGATCCATCAATCACTTCGAGTGGCTAAGTTTTGTGCGGCAGCTATATAAATGCGGAGGCAAATTGTGAATGCTTTTAGCGGATAGTGTTTTGACTTATTTTATTACCTATATCAGGTATAGGCAAACCTCTTGGGCACTTTCCTCAGGCCCTCCTCTCTCTCACCTTCCTACCCTCCCTTCCTTCCTCCTCCTCTCCCTCTTTCTCCTTCCCTTCCACCCTTTCATCCTTCCTTCCTCCCTCACCCCCTCCTTCCCTTCCACCCTTTCATCCTTCCTTCCCTCCCTATCTTCCTCTTTCTCTCTCCCTCAATTCCCTTCCACCCTTTCGTCCTTCCTTGCTTCCCCTCTTTCCTCCCTCTCCCTTACTCCTTCCTTCCTTTCCACCCTTCCTTCCTTCTTCCCTCTCTTCCTCCGTTCATCCTTCCTTCCCTCCCTTTAGTTCTTCCTTCCTTTTCTTTCCTTCGTCCCTTCCTTCCTTCCATCCATCACCAGGCAGCCAGTCCTCCTAGCAGGGAGTGCTAGCATGCAGCTCTCAAGTTAGAAAGTTTGCCCATGCCTGATCTATACCCACAAGATTTTATTAGTGTTGTATATGAAGCCATGTATGTGGACTTTCTGCTTTTCGTGTTTCAAATCTCTGATCTTAATGTTAACACTTTTTATTTTTTTAAAACCCTCCATAGTGTTTTAATGTTTTACATTCCTGGTCTGTGACCGTTATAATAAAATTCATTCATTCATCCATGGAAACCCATTGGGGGACTTCAGGGAAGTCACACTCTCTTGACCTCAGAGTAAGGTCAAGGCAAACTCTTTCTGAAGAGTGGGTTGCTATGAGTTTTCTGGGTTGTGTGGCCATGTTCCAGAAGCATTCTCTCCTGATGTTTCGCTCAAATCTTCGGCCATAGATGTGGGAGAAATGTCAGGGGAGAATGCTTCTGGAACATGGCCATACAACCTGGAAAACTCAAAACCCAGTGATTTTTACCATGAAAGCCTTCGACAACACCTCTCTGAAGAGTTGCAAAAAGCCTGTGATAGGTTTGTCTTAGAGTAGCCATAAGTCAGAAACAACTTGAAGGTACACAACAACAATGTTGTAATATTTCCTACACCTCTTTAAAAGATGGGATACGGAACAACCAGCGTCATCAGATGCGCACTCAGCTGCCTCTTCCTTGAGTGTTTAATTTCTCTTGGCCTATCCTATGTTGCTACTTGAACTCTTGAAAACCCAGCTCCTTCTTAAAATAAGAACCTGGATGCTTTCATCTTCCAGGTATCTTATTTTCTATTAAAATTATTATTATGGCTATTAACTTTATTTGTTTTGCCTCTTCTACTCAATAAGGACTCAAGGCAGCTAACAATAACATGGCACAACCCAATAAAATTTTAAAACACAACATAAAATAGAAAAAGTAAATATTCATGTCATGAATACAAAGTTAAAATACAATTAAGATACAGCAAAAATACAATTAAATTCTATTTAAAACTAAATCTCTTCCCCCTTCAAAAAATCCCTCCCAGTGTGGGGATGCTGTGGATGGTAAAGCACTGGCTGGTCCTGGAGCTGGGCTACAATAATTGCTGTAAGTTATCCTTAACCCAAGGACTTCTTTACTTTCAGGGCTGGCTGTGCCATTACGCAGGGTGAAGCAGCAGCCTCAAGCAAAAGGGGTTGGGAGGGAAACGGGTCAATGGCAGCAAATGACTGGAGAACAAGATGGTCAGCTTCGATGTGGTGTCTCTATTTACCATGGTCCCAGTAGCAGACACCATTGCATTAATCAACCAGAGGTTCCCAGAAGACATCACAGCTCTGTTTCACTATTGCTTCACCACCAGCTACTTTCAGTGGGACAATGAATTCTACGAACAGAAAGATGGAGTAGCCATGGGGAGCCCTCTCAGCCCGGTCATAGCTAATTTCTACATGAAACACTTTGAAAAACAAGCCCTGGAAACACAACAAAAAAGCCCACGATATGGTTCAGATATGTGGATGACACTTTCACCATTTGGAGCCATGGAGAAGAAGAACTAAACAGGTTCCTGGACCATCTTAACAGCATCCACCCAAACATCCAGTTCACCATGGAAAAATAAAATGACTAGATGTCCTAGTCATCCGTAAACCAGATCAACAATTAGGTCACACCGTTCACAGAAAACCCACACACACAGATATCTACAAAAAAAACTCCAACCATCACCCAAATCAAAAAAAGAAACACAATTAAAACCTTGGCAGACCATGCAAAAGGAATCTGCGAACCCCACCTCCTGCAAGATGAACCGAACCACCTAAACTGGGCTTTACAGGCCAATGGATACTCCACCTCAGACATCAGAAGAGCTGCAAGACCGAGAACAAGCCATGAGAGTAAAGATGAAGATCCACCCAGAGGAAAAGTGTCCTTGCCATACATCAGGGGAACCACTGGCCGCATAGGGAAGCTGATGAGGAAACACAACATACAAACTATCTACAGACCCACCAAGAAAATCCAACAAATGCTACGTTCAGCAAAGGACAAGAGGGATCCTCTCACTTCTGCAGGAGTCTACCGTATACCATGCAGCTGTGGACAAGTCTCCATAGGGACCACCAAACGCAGCATTGCCCAAACACGAATCAAGGAACATGAAAGGCACTGCAGACTACTTCAACCAGAGAAGTCAGCCATAGCAGAGCACCTGATGAACCAGCCTGGACACAGCATATTATTTGAGAACACATAAATGCTGGACCACTCCAACAACCACCATGCCAGACTACACAGAGAAGCCATTGAAATCCACAAGCATGTGGACAATTTCAACAGAAAGGAGGAAGCCATGAAAATGAACAAAATCTGGCTACCAGTATTAAAAAAAACTCTAAAATTACAACAGCAAAACAACAGAAACGAAACAATCGAGGACATCTAATCACCTGTCAACAAAAGATTGCCCCAGGCACTGCCAGGCCATCAAATGCTAATCAAGTTGGTCAGTTGAAACATTCACACCTAGCTCCAACAGACAAGAGTTCTTTGTCCCACCCTGGTCATTCCACAGATATATAAACCCATTTTCCTAGTTCCAACAGACCTCACTACCTCTGAGGATGCTTGCCATAGATGCAGGCGAAACGTCAGGAGAGAATGCCTCTAGAACATGACTATATAGCCTGAAAAAACCTACAACCAACAAGATTTTGTATTCTCCCCAAACTAGTCTGCTAGTGCCTTCAGCAATCGAAAAATTAATGTCTGACCTGTTTCTGTGTAGGAAAGGGGAGGGTACCTTGTTTTTTGCCTTGGGTTCTCCTGTAACTTTGTTCTAGCCAGGGCTTCGTAAACTATTTCAACCCCTTTCCACTTGAGAAATGTTTATGTGATCCCAGGGGTATAGCTATATGAAACAGGTACACAATCTAACATTTACTAAGAACAAATTCGCATCTACAAGACTTGTTGAACAGGCTGGTTTTCCTTTTGGTGGAATCCAGCCGACGCATTTTCTTTCGAGTCCACTGTAAATAACCCCAACATTGAGGTAAGTGGGGGGGCTCCCTTTGAGGCCGGGACCTAGTTTAAGAAGCCATGTTGTAGCCTATCTAAATGCTCTGACAGTTGGGAAGATGCTGGGAGAACATGTTGATTGGTCCAGGATGCCACTTCCCATAGCTGCTTCTCTGAATGCCACAGGCAGAGTATGAAGTCACACTATGTATATGTGTGTGTGTGTGTGTGTCTGTGTGTGTATTGATTGGAACTTGCCACCAGGGCTTTGCTTAAAGCTTTCCTAGCTAGGTAAAACTCACCAGAGTTTGATGGCACATCAAAACCTTAGGCTGTGTTGAAGTTTGGAGACAGTCCTCACTGTGGCTGGCTTGGAATCAGCTTGTCTTGCCTTCAACCATACAGCTTTTATCCTGCATAACCACAATAAATTATTGTTAACAACACTGGCCAACACATCTTTTGGTACCTTCAATGTTAGCCCTGTTATCTGTGACAATTGCTTGCACCAGTTTCCCCCCATCAGTTCTAGTTTTTGAGGGACAGAATATGTGTCATCTAGCAGTCTTCATGTTTGTCCTTAGAAAACCATGGTAACTAAGAAACTAGAGCCGATGTCATTTTCTGAATCAGGGCCCCAAAGAACCCTGGGACTAGGCCTGAAAACCAAGACACCAAGAATTTTGTGTTGTTATGTAGTTGAAATAGCATCATTAATGTATAACAGGGGTATCTTGGTCTGCTTTAGGTTGCTTTAGTAACCAGTCAGGCAAAGCTAAAAAGTTATACATCACAAACCAACGCTGCTTTTGGAGAAATGTGAGCTTTTTAACAAAAAAAGGGTTTGTTTGGAATAGGTAATGAGCAAAAAATGACATTACTCCACAGGCGTAACACCTAACCTGGGATACTTGAACAGGTGCTTGCCACTCTATACCGGTTTGCAGTCACTCATTTCATGCAACATGTCCCTCAAAAGCACATAGACCCAAAACATCTTTCTTGTTTTGGAAACTCTTTCCAAAAAAAGTATGCATTCTTAGCAGGATTAAAGATTCCAGAGAAGGGTGACAAGAGAAACATTTCTGTCAGGTTTTCCCCCTCTGTGCTTCCACACACGAGACAGAACATTTTCATTTAAGGGGGAATTTGTAACTCTGATTCAACCGTAATTGTATTTCTTCTGCAACATATTCCCCCAGTCTTCAAATGAGGGACATAAGTATTAGCAGTATGTCTTTTTGGCATACAGAGGATTCAAATTACAGGAGATTCCACCTGAACATTAGGAAGAACTTCCTAACTGTAAGAGCTATTCAGCAGTGGAACTCTCTGCCTCGGAGTCTGCTGGAAGCTCCTTTCTTGGAAACTTTTAAACAGAGGCTGGATGGCCATCTGACAGGGATACTTTGATTGTGCTTGTCCTGCATGGCAGAGGGTTGGACTAGATGGATAATGTGGTCTCTTCCAGCTCTTTACGGACTGCCTTTGGTGGACACAGGGAAAGGTTTTGGCAAATATACCAACTAAGTCTGCTGCAGTCGGCAGAGCTTGGCACAGTCTGGGAGCAAGTTGTAAAAAGAAAGAGATTGTTCTCCCTCAAGCAAGTATCACAATGAAAGACCGAGAGGGACTTCTACACAGATCCACAGAGGCAAAGCAGGCGGCCTGCATTTTGTCTTCCACCTCACATCCATTTCTGAAGAAAAAGGCTTATTTGATGTACCATATTTGGGTCTGATGTGCCATCGAATCTAACTCACAGCTCAATTTTCAAAACCCTGAAACCAAAAAAAGTATTGGCTGGTGAATGTAATGTCATTAGTTGATGCCTGCTTAGAATTTCTTCTTTAAAAAGAAATGTATTAGAAGACCAAAGCTTCCAGCGATGGAAAAGAAAACCTTGGGGTGCACCTATGCTATAGAACAGGCATCCTCAAACTGTGGCCCTCCAGCTGTTTGGGCCTTCAACTCCCAGAATTCCTGACAACTGAACAAGATCGTTAGGACTTCTGGGAGTTGGAGGCCCAAACAGCCGGAGGGCCACAGTTTGAGGATGCCTGATATAGAATGAATCCACTTTAATTGCCTTGCTTCAATGCTATGGAATCTACAAGGCTTTGAGCTTTCTCTGCTAAAGAACACTGATGCCTGACCACAGCATTCACCCATGGCCATTAAATAAGAGATGACGTCCCTCAAAGAGCTCCAGAAGCACTTTCCCTTTCTGTGTTGCTGTGCATTTTTCAGGCTGTATGGCCATGTTCCAGTAGCACTTTCATGATGTTTTGCCTGCATTTGTGCCTGGCATCTTCAGAGGTTTGTTCAAAGGTCTGTGGGAATGAAGCAAGTGGGGTGTATATATGTGTGTGTACTGTCCAGGGTCGGGGAAAGAACCCTTCTCTGTTTGAAGCAAGTGTGAATGCTGCAGTTGGCAAGCTTGATTAGCATTGAGTAGCCTTACAGCTGCAAAGTCAATCAGTGTTGTTGCCTGGAGGCATCCTTTGTTTGGGAAGTGTTGGCTGGCACTTGATTGTTTGCTTTCTGGAGTTCCCCTGTTTTCTAAGTGGCGTTCTTTATTTACTGTCTTAATTCTGGTATTTTTAAATACTGGCAACCAGATTTTGTACATTTTCATGGTCTCCTCCTTTTTGTTGAAATTGTCCACATGCTTGTGGATTTCAAAGGCTTCTCTGTGTAGCCTGACATAATGGTTGTCTGAGCGGTTCCAAATTTCTGTGTTAGCAAATAATATTCTGTTCGTTCATCAATTGCTTTGCTATAGCTGAGTTCTCTTCAGTAGAACTATTAGCTTGCATGGGAGAAAATGGGATTTGGAACTCTGTGTCTATCATAGAATAATAGAGTTGGAAGAGACCACATGGGCCAACCCCGTTCTATGCAGGAAAAGCACATTCAAAGCATCCCTGACAGATGGTCATCCAGCCTCTGTTTAAAAGTTTCCAAGGAAGAAGTTTCCACCGGACTCCGAGGCAGAGTTCCACTGTTGAAAAGCTCGTATGGTCAGGAAGTTCTAATAGTTCTAATAGTCAGGTGGAATCGCCTTTCCTGTTGTTTGAAGCCATTGCTCAGAGTCCTAGTTTCAAGAGCAGCAGAAAGCAGGCCTGATACCTCTTCCTTATGACCTTTCACATATTTATACTTGGCTCTCATGTCTTCTCTCAAACCTCTCTTCTGCAAGCTAAACAGACCTGGTTCTTCAAGACACTCCTCATAGGGATTATTCATGGTCTCCAGACCTTTGATCCTTTTAGTTGCCCTCTTCCTCTGGATGCCTTCTAGCTTAGGGTCAATATACCTTTTGAACCGTGGTGCCCACAATTGGACACAGTATTCCAGGGAAAGAGATCTAACCAAAGCAGAATACAAGGACACCATGACTTCCCTCGATCTAGGCAATAGATTCCATTCTGCTTTCTACAATATTAGTATTATATAGTGCTATATTGTATGATACCACTATGTTGTTGTTTATTCGTTCAGTTGCTTCCGATTCTTTGTGACCTCATGGACCAGAGCTCCCTGTCGGCCATCACCACCCCCAGCTCCTTCAGAGTCAAGCCAGTCACTTCAAGGATACCATCCATCCATCTTGTCCTTGGGTGGCTCCTCTTCCTTTTTCCTTCCATTTTCCACAGAATCATTGTCTTCTCTAAGCTTTCCTGTCTTCTCATGGTGTGGCCAAAGTACTTCATCTTTATCACTAATATCCTTCCCTCCAATGAGCAGTTGGGCTTTATTTCCTGAAGTATGGAAATAAAGTCCATACTGGTTGGATCTTCTCGTGGTCCAAGGCACTCTCAGAACTTTCCTCCAACATCTCAGTTCAAAAGCATCTATCTTCCTTTGCTTAGACTTCCTTATGGTCCAGCTCTCACATCCATAGGTTACTATCGGAAATATCATTGCTTTAATTATGCTTTAACTACCACTATATTGCAACATTATTAGTAATATTAAAGATAAAGGTTTCCCTTGATATTAAGTCGTCGTGTTTGACTCGAGGGGGTGGTGCTCATCTCTCTTTCTAGGCCAAAGAGCCAGCATTGTCCCATAGACACCTCCTATGTCATGAGGCCAGCATGACTGCATGGAGTGCCATTATCTTCCCGCAGAAGCAGTACTTATTGATCTACTCACATTTGCATGTTTTCAAACTGCTAGGTTGGCAGAAGCTGGGGCTGACAGCGGGAGCTCACCCTGCTCCCCAAATTAGTAATATTACATGTAATATATTATATGATTATTATATATTATATTGTACTATATTATTATACCACAATATATAATACACTACCACTCTTATTATACTATTAGTACAATATATTGTACTATATCAGAAGTTGTAATACATATAATGTATTAAAACATTATTAATATTATATATAATACAGGAGTATTCTTACATTACAATGTTATTAAAGTTGGTTTTATAGGTTATTGTTGTATGTATTGTTGATTCGTATGGTTTTAAAATATTGTGAGCTGCTTTGGGCCCCGCTCTGGGCGAAAAGCGGGAGACAAATAAAATTATATGATGATGATGATGATGTCTATATATTAGTAGATTGTCTATCTTTCGGGCCACGTCTCCTCCACCTCGTCTCCCGGCGTCGAATGTCCGCTCCCCTTCTGCCACGACAGGCGCTTCACGGCGTTCTCCTCAGAAAGAAGGCGGGCTCCCGATCTCGCGAGATTTCCAAAGGGAGGGGAGAGAATAAAATAAAGAATCTCCCTCCAAGCAAAAGAGGCGGGGCGTAGTCGGGAAAGCCCCGCCTCCTTCTCCCCTTCCTCCACGCCCCGCCCCGCCCCTTTCGTCCTCCCCTCAGATAACCCTTCTCGGCCGCCGCGTGACGCCCTCAAGGAAGCGACGCGCGGACAGGAAGGACCCGAAGGAAAGGGGAGGGAGATTAGGGAGGGGGCCTGGCACTGCGGGCGTCGCGCGGCGAAAGGGGCGTCTACTTCAGTCGCCTGCCTTTTGGGGGACTTCATTCTTCTTTGCTGCGCCGGTGATGCTCCTCGGGCGGGAGGAGAGTTCGGCCGGGAAAGGCGAGGCGGAGGAGGGAGCAGGAGCCCGGCGGGGATGAGGCCTCGGCAGCCCCAAGGAGGCGGGGGCCAGGGCCGAGGAGGAGGCGGAGGAGGAGGAGGAGGAGGAGGGAGAGGGAACAGCGGCGAGGACCACAGCCACCTCGGAAGGCGGCCCCGGCCTCGCCCGGCCTGAAGCAGCCCAGGAGGAAGAGGATGTCGGAGGAGCCCGAGGCGGAGAGGATGATTAAGGTGAGCAAGCTCCCTAGCAAGAGCGCCTCTGAGCATACCAAGGCCAGCCTTCGCCACGCCCCCTCCCCTCGGGTGTGGAGTTGGGCAAAGTCTGCCATTGGGGGGTCCTCGATCACCAGGAGACCCCAAGGGCCATCCAGCCCAACCCCTTCTGCCACAAAGGAGGACACCATCCAAGCCCCCTTGGCAGATAGCCAGACAGCCTCTGCTTCATCATAATAATGATAATAATCCTAGCAGCATAGAATCCTATATCTGGAGGAGACCCCAAGGGCCATCCAGCCCAACCCCCTCTGCCACAAAGGAGGACACCATCCAAGCCCCCTTGGCAGATAGCCAGACAGCCTCTGCTTCATCATAATAATGATAATAATCCTAGCAGCATAGAATCCTATATCTGGCGGAGTCCCCAAGGGCCATCCAACCCAACCCCTTCTGCCACAAAGGAGGGCACCACCTAAGCCCCCTTGGCAGATAGCCAAGCAGCCTCTGCTTCATCATAATAATGATAACAATCCTAGCAGCATAGAATCCTATAGCTGGTGGGACCCCTAGAGCCATCCAGCCCAACCCTTTCTGCCACAAAGGAGGGCACCATCCAAGCTCCCCCAGCAGACAACCAGACAGCCTCTGCTTCACCATAATAATGATAATAATAATAATCCTACCAACATAAATCCTATATCTGGGGGAGACTCCAAAGGCCATCCAGCTGAACTCCCACAAAGGACCGCACCATCCAAGTCCTCCCCCCTCCGGCAGACAACCAGACAGCCTCTGCTTCATCATAATAATGATAATAATAATCACTTTATTTCTGTATCCCCCCTCCATCTCCCAGAAGGGACTCGGATGGCTTACATGGAGACAATCCCAATCAACATAGTTAAAGTATAAGACATTAAAATACATAAAACAACCTCATAAAATAATATAAAACAAACAACAACAACCAATGGCCTGAGTAATAAACCGTTTCAGGGATAATAATGATAATCATAATCATAGCAGCATAGAAACCTATATCTGGAGGAGACCCCAAGGGCCATCCAGCCCAACCCCTTCTGCCACAAAGGAGGGCATCATCCACACCCTCCTGACAGACAGCCATACAGCCTCTGCTCAAAACCCCCCAGAGAAAGAGACCCCCATTATCATCCGCAAACGTTGTTATTGTTATTATAGAATTCTAGTTGGAATTCCAGGGGCCATCCAGTGCAACCCCTCTTCGGCCAGGCAGGAAGACACAATCAGAGCCTTCCCAACATATGACCCTTCAGCCTTTGCTAAAATCAAACTCTCCGTAGGTTAAAATCACAGACCCCTTCATCATCATTACTAAAAAAGATGATGAGAACAGAATTCTAGAGTTGGAAGGGACTCCCACAAGGCCACTTGGTCGAGCCCCCTTCTGCCAGACAGGGCACAATCAAAACCCTCCCAACAGAGGGCCATGCAACCTCTGTTGAAAAGCCTCTAGAGACTATGGCTGGATCTCCACTGCCATATAATCCAGTTCAATCAGATAATCTGGATTTTATATGGCAGTGTAAATGGGGTCTACAAGGCAATCCATTCCACTGTTGAACAGCTCTGAGGTTCAGGTGGGATCTCCTTTGCTGTCATTTGAACCCATGGCTCTGTTGAGTCCTGGTCTCCAGAGCAGCAAAAAAAGGGAAGGGACCTCGGAATCCTCAGGAGGTGCCTGTGCTGTGGGATGGGTGCTGTTTGACCCCGCATGAACTGCCCTGGCTCAAGGCTATGGGTGCCTTTGGTGGGGCAGAGAATGCCAGAGACCTTGCCCCTCCTATGATTCCATAGCGTTGAGCCTTGGCAGTTCAAGCGGGGTCAGACCTCATCCATTCCACAGTGTAGATTCATTTCAGCCACATTCGGATGGTGGCCACTTTCCCCCTCTTGAACTAGATACAAAACAGAGGCCAGCTTGGGCAAGACTAGCAGCTTTCTCGATGGCTTGTGGTCCTAAAAATCGTGTTTGGTAGCTCCAAAGGCAACCTTGTTGGAAGGCATCCTGCAGCTAAGCTGAAGCAGCCTCGCCTCGCTGTGGGCCTGTTGCAGCTTGATTTCTAACTGACTTGGCATTTGCAGGCCAAAGCTCCTTAAACCCGTGCCAAAGAGCAAAATGTTTGTGCTCAACAAAACACCCCAAAGTTGTAATATTAGTACTGCCAATCATGGTGAAGCCTCTGAACTCTACAAAAGGGTTCCAGACTCACTTTAAGACTCACTGTCTCCTCTTGGAGATGCTTCCTGGGTTCAAGTTCCAAGCCAAAATGTAAAGCAGGAATACCCCCACCTTTATGTCATTTTGATTTATGGCGGCTCCATCAACAGGTTTTCTTGGCAAGGGAGCTTGTACTTGGCATCCTCTGTGGCTAAAAGAGTGAGTGGCCCAAGGGTTTCCGCAACTGGGCTTTGAACCCCAATCTTGTATAGACCCAGCCCTCAAATGATTACTCCACTGGCCCCTGTATTAAGATGCAAACAGAACTGAGTCGTTTGGACAATAAGCAGCCATCTTGCATATCCTTTTACCACAAAAATAAGACCTAACCAAAAAATAAGCCCTGGCAGGACTTTTCTTCAGGGCGCTCATAATGCAAGCCCTACCACAACAGTACGCCCCAGTTAAAATCGTCAGCCAGACAGACACATTTACCAAAAGCATGTCTATTGCAACACACCGTGAACATATTAAATTGTAAAATAATAAATTGTCGAAGGCTTTCGTGGCCAGAATCACTGGGTTGCTCTGAGTTTTCTGGGCTGTCTGGCCATGTTCCAGAAGCATTTTCTCGTGATGTTTTGCTCACATCTATGGCAGGCATCCTCAGAAGTTGTGAGGTCTGTTGGAAACTAGGCAAGTGGAGTTTATATATCTGTGAAATATCCAGGGTGGGAGAAAGAACTCTTGTCTGTTTAAAGCAAGTGTGAATGTTGCAATTGGCCAGCTTGATTAGCATTGAATGGCCTTGCAGCTTCAAAGTCTGGCTGCTTCCTGCCCGGGGGAATCCTTTGTTGCAAGGCCTTACTTACTTAGGCGATCCCTTGTAGTTCGAGGATGATTGTCCTCCAAGTGTAGTGTCCTGGCAGTGGGGTCCGTAGGTGACTGTGGAGCCCTATTCTTGATCTCTATCTTCTCCCACAGTGAGGGCATCGGTTTCCAGGTGCAAGGTGGTATCGGTCAGCGTTGGCTTGACGCGTCTTCCTCTTGGCACGTTTCTCTCTTTTGCCCTCCATTCGTGCCTCTTCAAATTCTACAGCACTGCTGGTCATAGCTGACCTCCAGCTGGAGCGCCTAAGGGCCAGGACTTCCCAGTTCTCAGTGTCTGTGCCAGAGTTTTTAAGGTTGGCTTTGAGCCCATCTTTAAATCTCTTTTCCTGTCCTCCAACATTCCGTTTTCTGTTCTTGAGCAACTGCTTTGGGAGACCGTGGTCAGGCATCCGG
The DNA here is from genome assembly GCF_037176765.1 of Anolis sagrei. Classification (NCBI taxonomy): domain Eukaryota; kingdom Metazoa; phylum Chordata; class Lepidosauria; order Squamata; family Anolidae; genus Anolis; species Anolis sagrei. The sequence continues at coordinate 30,716,515 of NC_090034.1, read as the reverse complement.
ACAACATGGCCGGTCCAGCGGAGTTGATGGCGGAGGACCATCGCTTCAATGCTGGTGGTCTTGGCTTCTTCCAGCATGCTAACATATGTCCACTTGTCTTCCCAAGAGATTTGCAGGATTTTTCGGAGTCAGCACTGATGGAATCATTCCAGGAGTTGCATTTGACGTCTGTAGACTCTCCACGTCTCACAGGCGCATAGCAGGGTTGGGAGGACAATAGCTATATAAACAAGCACCTTGGTATCCCTACGGATGTCCCGGTCCTCAAACACTCTCTGCTTCATTTGGAAAAAAGCTGCACTCGCAGAGCTCAGGCGGTGTTGTATTTCGGTGTCAGTGTTGACTTTTGTGGAGAGGTGGCTGCCAAGGGAGTGGAAATGATCAACGTTTTCTAATGTTACACCATTAATTTGTATTTCTGGCATTGGAGAGGGATTGGCTGGTGACTGCTGGAAGAGCACTTTGGTTTTCTTGATGTTTAATGACAGGCCGAGCTTCTCGTAAGCTTCTGTGAAGGTGTTTAGAGTGGCTTGTAGGTCTTCTTCTGAATGAACATAGACGACATTCTCATCAACGTACTGGAGTTCTATAACGGATGTTGTTGTAATCTTGGTTTTGGCTTTCAGTCTGCTGAGGTTAAATAGCTTGCCATCTGTCCGATAGATGATTTCCACTCCGGTGGGAAGCTTCCCGTCAACAAGGTGAAGTATCATAGCGATGAAGATGGAGAATAAAGTTGGGGCGATAACACATCCCTGTTTGACACCTGATTCCACCTTAAATGGGTCACTTTGGGAGCCATTGCTGTCCAAAACTGTTGCCATCATGTCATCATGGAGGAGCCGCAGGATGTTCACAAATTTATTAGGGCACCCGATCTTTTGGAGGATGGTCCAGAGGGCGCTGCGATTTACTGTGTCGAATGCCTTTGCAAGGTCAATGAATGCCATGTACAGAGGTTGATTTTGTTCCCTGCATTTTTCTTGGAGCTGTCGTGCAGTGAAGATCATGTCCACGATTGCTCTGGAGGGGCGGAAGCCGTTCTGGGATTCTAGGAGGGTGTCTTCTGAGAGGAGTAGAAGGCGGTTTGCAAGGATTCTTGCGAGGATTTTCCCAGCGGAGGTTAGAAGGGAGATACCTCGATAGTTTCTGCAATCTGTTCTTTCCCCTTTTTTGAAGAGGGTGATGATGGTGGCATCCTTGAAATCTGCTGGGATTTTCTCGGTCACCCACACTTTTTCTATGAGCTGGTGGAGTTATTATTATTTATTATTATTATTATTAACTTTATTTGTACCCCGCTAGCATCTCCCGGAGGACTCGATGCGGCTTACACAGGCCGAAGCCTCAGAACACAATACAATAGAAGCATAACACAACAATAAACAAAGCAAATCAAATAATTAAGCAAAATAACAGCAACAGTGACAATGCAACAAGACACTTTAAAACTGGGCCGGCCGGCGCAATGGGGTACAGGGTTAAAAGTGCTGAAATGGCAGGAGGAACGTAGGATTAAGATAGTGCGGTGTGCAGTAATATTGATTGTACTAAAGTGCTTCTAGGACTTGGGATTGGGGATTCCTAATCTGAGAAGGCACATCGGAACAGCCAAGTTTTTAGGTTCTTTCTGAAAGCTGCTAAAGTAGGGGCCTGTCGAAGATCTTTTGGAAGGGCATTCCAGAGTCGGGGGGCCGCCACAGAGAAGGCCCTGTCCCGTGTCCCCACCAAGCGCGATTGCGACGTGGGTGGGATCACGAGCAGGGCCTCCCCAGATGACCGGAGCGAGCGTGTGGGTGCGTAGATGGAGTTGCGGTCACGTAGGTAGGGTGGTCCCAAACCGTTCAGGGCTTTGTAGGTGAGCAACTGCACCTTGAATTGGGCTCGGAAAATAAATGGCAGCTCCTTAAATAGAGGGGTAGACCTCTCTTGATAATGAGCCCCGGTTAGCATCCTGGCTGCCGCCCGCTGGACCAATTGAAGTTTCCGAGCCGTCTTCAAGGGCAGCCCCACGTAGAGCACATTGCAGTAATCCATTCTAGAGGTGACCAAGGCATGGACCACCCCGGCCAGATCAGCCTTCGCGAGGTACGGTCGCAGCTGGCGCACAAGTCTCAGTTGTGCAAAGGCCCTCCCGGATACCGCCGACACCTGAGCCTCAAGTGTGAGTGAAGAATCCAGGAAGACACCCAAACTGCGGACCTGTGGCTTCAGGGGGAGTGTAACCCCGTCCAACACAGGTAGCCACCCTATACCCCGATCCGTTTTACGATCGACCAGGAGGACCTCTGTCTTGTCAGGATTGATCTTCAGCTTGTTCCTCCTCATCCAGATCGACACAGCGGCCAGGCACTCGTCCAGCACCCGAGAGGCCTCCTTGGAATTAGGTGGAAAGGAGTAGTAGAGTTGCGTGTCATCCGCATAAAGATGGCACCCAACTCCAAAACCCCGGATGACCTCTCCCAGCGGTTTCATGTAGATGTTGAAAAGCATGGGAGACAGAATAGAGCCTTGCGGGACCCCACAGGTCAAAGGCCAGGGGTCCGAGCAGGCGTCTCCCAGCTTCACCATCTGGGTTCGTCCCTCCAGGAAGGACCGGAGCCACGACAGAACCGTGCCCCCAAGGAGTTGTTGTGTCCGCTCAGGTCCTCCCTCTTTAAAGATTTCAGCAGGGATCCCATCAGGTCTGCTGGCTTTGTTATTTTTTTGTTGGCTGATAGCATTGCTGACTTCTTTCAAACTAGGCAGCGCTGCAAGCTCATCCCTGGTTTGTTGTTGCAGGATTTGTAAGAGAACCTTTTCGGCCACATTGGAGCTGCGATTCAGGAGGCTTTGGTAGTGTTCATTCCAACGTAGTGCAACTGATTTTTTGTCCTTCAGAAGTTTGGTTCCATCTGATGAGCGTAGAGGCTATATGCCATGGTTTCTTGGTAGATGGCCTTTGTGGCTTTGAAACATCCCTGAGCATCATGCCAGGTGTTGGATTTCTTCAGCCTTCTTTGTCCACCAGATGTTCTTGAGTTCTCTTATCCTTCTTTGGACCTCAGCTTTTGCACTGGCGTAGATTTTTTTCTTAGCAGCACAGCTGACGTCTCTCTGCCATGTTTGGAAGGCTTTCCTTTTCTTGTCAATTAGCTGTTGGATCTCGTTGTCATTTTCATCAAACCAATCTTGATGGTTCTTGGTTTGATATCCAATAGCTTCTTCGCAGGCTGTGATGATGGAGGTCTTCAGTTTGTTCCAATGTTCCTCAGTATTTTCGGGGTGTTCTGTGCAACACTCTCTACGTGGGGTTGCCTTTGAAGATAGCTCAGAAGCTCCAACTAGTCCAACGCTCGGCAGCCATGATTTTAACAGGAGCAGAGCACAGGGAGCATACAACCCCCCTGTTGCGCCAACTCCACTGGCTACCGATTTGCTACCGGGCTGAATTCAAAGTGCTGGCGTTGGCCTTTAAAGCCCTAAACGGTTCCGGCCCAAGCTACCTATCCGACCGCATCTCTGCCTATGAACCCACCAGGACTTTGAGATCTTCCGAGGAGACCCTGCTCTCGATCCCGCCTGCTTATTTATTATTTATTTATTTACTACATTTGTAGACCGCCCTTCTCAGCCCTAGGGCGACTCACGGCGGTGTACAACATATAAAAACCAGGTACAATTTCAACAAAGCAATTACACATCAACAATAAACAACAGCACTATCAATAATACAGTTACACTAAATCATTCGCCACGTCTCATCATTGAATCATAATCCGAATCTCATAATCCATGTTCCGTTCTAATCGTCATTGCCAATTGTTGCAGCACTTACACAAACGCCTTCTCAAAGAACCATGTCTTTAGTCTCTTGCGGAATGTCATAAAGGAGGGCGCCACTCTGATGTCCACAGGGAGGGTGTTCCACAGCCGGGGGGCCACCACCGAGAAGGCCCTATCCCTAGTCCCCGCCAGGCGTGCCTGAGAGGCGGGCGGGATCGAGAGAAGGGCCTCCCCGGACGATCTCAAAGTCCTCGTGGGCTCATAGGCCGAGATGCGGTCAGACAGGTATTTTGGGCCGGAACCGTTTAGGGCTTTGTAGGCCAACACCAGCACCTTGAATTGGGCCCGGTAGCAAATCGGCAGCCAGTGGAGCTGGTATAGCAAGGGCATTGTGTGCTCCCTGCGTCCCGCTCCCGTTAGTAACATGGCTGCTGAGCGCTGGACTAGCTGGAGCTTCCGGGCCGTCTTCAAGGGCAGCCCCACGTAGAGAGCGTTGCAGTAGTCCAGGCGGGATGTGACCAGAGCGTGTACTACCGTGGCCAAGTCAGACTTCCCAAGGTACGGGCGCAGCTGGCGCACGAGCCTAAGCTGTGCAAATGCTCCCCTGGTCACCGCTGAAACCTGGGGATCCAGGCTCAACGATGAATCCAGGATCACACCCAAGCTGCGAACCTGCGCCTTCAAGGGGAGTGCGACCCCATCCAGCACAGGCTGTAACCCTATACCCTGTTCGGCCTTGCGACTGACCAGGAGTACCTCTGTCTTGTCTGGATTCAATTTCAATTTGTTCGCCCTCATCCAGACCGTTACAGTGGCCAGGCACCGGTTCAGGACCTCGACAGCCTCCTTAGTAGCAGGTGGGAAGGAGTGACAGAGTTGGACATCATCTGCGTACAGATGACACCGCACCCCGAAACTCCGAATGATCTCACCCAGCGGCTTCATGTAGATATTAAACAGCATGGGGGACAGTATAGAGCCCTGTGGAACCCCACAAGTCAAAGGCTGTGGCGTTGAACAGGTGCCCCCCAATAACACCTTCTGGGTGCGACCCTCCAGAAATGACCGGAGCCACTGTAGAACAGTGCCCCCGAGGCCCATCTCCGCAAGACGCCCCAGAAGGATACCGTGGTCGACGGTATCAAAGGCCGCTGAGAGGTCCAGGAGCACCAACAGGGACACACTCCCCCTGTCTAGCTCCCGGCGCAGATCATCCACTAAGGCGACCAAGACCGTCTCAGTACCATGTCCCGGTCTGAAACCAGACTGTGCCGAATCCAGATAATCCGTGTCTCTCAAGAATACCTGGAGCTGTGAGGCCACTACGCTTTCCATGACTTTGCCCAAAAAGGGGAGATTGGAAACTGGCCGAAAGTTGTCAAATCTAGTGGGATCCAGTGATGGTTTTTTCAACAGCGGTTTTATGATAGCTTGTTTTAAGCTCGCTGGAATCTTGCCTTCCCGAAGGGAGGCGTTAACCACCACCGTTACCCACTCAGCCAATTCCCCTCTGGCCTCCTTCAGAAGCCAGGATGGGCAGGGGTCTAGGATGGACGTAGTAGGCCTCATTCCTCCAAGTATCTTGTCCACATCCTCGGGCTTCACCAATTGAAACGAATCCATCAAAATAGGACAAGCAGGTGCTCGTGTCACATCCTCAGAGACTGCATTTAATATGGTGTCCAGACCGGAACGGATCAAAGGGACTTTGTCTGCAAAGAACCGAGCAAATGCTTCACAGCGCGTGGCCGAATTGTCAGGGCTCCCGCCTGAGGTGGCGGGAGTTAAAAGACCTCTGACAATCCGGAACAACTCCGCCGGACGGTTCCTTGCAGACGCAATAGTAGCCGCAAAGAAAGTTTTCTTTGCGGCTTTTATTGCCGCGGCATATGCCCTTAAAAAGGACACAAACCGTGCTCGATTTGACTCGCTCGGATCCGAACGCCACACGCTCTCTAGTTCCCTCTTCCTTCGCTTCATCACTGCCAACTCCTCAGTAAACCAAGGAGCTGGTTTAGCTCGGCTACTTGAGAGGGGACGTTCCGGAGCGATCGTGTCAATTGCCCTGGTCATCTCTCCATTCCAGAGAGCGACCAAGGCATCAACAGGGTCACCTACCGAGGTGGCGGGAAAATTCCCAAGAGCCGTCAGGAATCCATCCGGATCCATAAGCCTCCTGGGGCGGACCAACTTAATGGGTCCTCCACCTTTGCAGAGGTTGGGGGGCGCAGTGAGCCTAAATCTGACCAGGAAATGGTCGGTCCATGGCAACGGAGAGATGGTCAACTCCTCAACACCGCCACCTTGCTCCCATCCCTGGCAGAAAACCAAGTCCAATGTATGTCCAGCACAGTGGGTGGGGCCAGATATTTGTTGAGACAGCCCCATGGTTGCCATGGCAGACATGAAGTCCTGAGCTGCTCCTGTGAGGGCCATCTCGGCATGGATATTGAAGTCTCCCAGCACAAGAAGCCGTTGAGACTCCAACGCCAGTCTCGAGACCACCCCCGCTAGCTCAGGTAGGGAGACTGTAGTGCAGCGAGGTGGACGGTACACTAACAGAATCCCTATTCTGTCCCGGTCACCCACCCTCAGGTGGACGCATTCAAAATTTGTGGTCTGCGGGATGGGACTCCTGGTCAGATGGATGGAATCTCTATAGACCACTGCGACCCCGCCTCCCCGCCCTCCGGATCTCGGTTGATGCTGCACGGAGAACCCTGGAGGACAAAGCTGAGTTAAATTCACACCTCCAGCTTCATCCAACCAGGTCTCCGTGATGCACGCCAGATCTGCCCGCTCATCCAGGATTAGGTCCTGGATAAAGGTTGTTTTTCCGTTGACAGATCTGGCGTTCAACAGCATCACCTTCAATCCGGAGGGACCACCAACCTGGTTACACCAGTTTACCATAGGAGACCGGTTTGGAATTATTAATGTAGATATGCGATCCGAATTAGGCCGAATTTGTGGTCTCCTTTTCCCGCATCTCCCCTTCCCCACCACGACTTCTATGGGGGCCCCTCGGCTAGTGGAACACCTCCCCTCCTCCATGCCGCAGTCCAAATCCCTGGTCTCAATTTCTGTTCCATTAATGGTTGTTTGGTTTGTTGGAGTTTTTTCTTGCCAACTTCCTCCATTCCCTTTCTCCCCCCTCCCCACCTTATTGTTACCCACAGCCTCTAGCCCGCTTCGTCCCTTGCCCCTTCCACAAGTCACTAATACCAAGGACAATACAAATAGGGGGATAGGGTACCGCACCTGAAGAATTGTTCTAAAGATTATGAACTATTTCTCTTTGTCTTTTTTTTTCTTGGAAAAAAAAGGAAACGTCTATTTTGGAAGAATACCACATTAACTGGACTCAGAAGCTGGGAGCTGGCATCAGTGGCCCAGTCAGGTAAAAACCTCAGGTTTATTTCATGTCAAAAGCAATGCATAAATAAATAAGTATAAAGCTGATAAAATATATGGAGAACAAGCAGCTAAATAGTTTTAGACCAAAAACGGGCAACAGTGACTGCATTGTCTGTAGCTTGAAACAGTTCTTCCTCTGTGCATGAGGCAGGGCATGGTGGGCAAGCATACAGGTGCTGAGTTGTTTGTTCCGCTCCACAGTTGCACCAGGTGGAGGATTCTTCTAGGAAGTGCCTTTTTGTCAGGTTGTCCTTTGATCTGCCCACTCCATTTCTGAGTCTGTTCAGGGACTTCCATGTTGCCCACTCTTGCTTTGCTCCTGGAGGAAGACCCTCGTGGGGGCCATCCAGTTGAAACTGGCTGATTTTGCTCCCCTTGGGGATATTTTTGCTGCTGCTGGAGGAACATTAAGAGGAATGGTGGTTCTCGTGAAACTTTCCCTTGATTTTCCCTGATGGGAGGAGGCTGATAGCCATGCAGTGGGTGGCTTTCACAGTGTTCAACCTTATTTCTCTCGCGTTGGCTGCAACTTCCCATCGCACATCGGGGGGGGGGGGCAATGCCTGCTACCTTATAGAGTATCGGCAGGTGTAGGTTTAAGACATCCTGTGATTATTCTACATCTCATTCACCTGCTTTGCGTGGGTAGACATGTGCCAAACAGGGCAGCCTTACTCAGCAGTTGAGTCAGACAAGGTCCGGGCAGATGTTCTTTCTAATTTTGGGTCTGCACCCCATGCGCTATTAGTAAGTTTCTGCAGGACTTTATTGCGTGTGGCTCCTTTGTGCTTGGTGTTTGCCAAGTGTTTCCTAAATGTTAGTTTTGATCTAAGGTGATGTCGAGATATTTAGAGTGGGAACAGTGTTTGAGCCCTTGGCCTTCCCAGGTAACTTTCAATTTCCCGTTGGCTTCACAATTACTTAGGTTGAAAGCACACACTTGTGTCTTAGCAGAGTTAGGCTTCAGGTGGTTATATTTGAACTAGCTGGAGAGATTTTTCAGGGCATTAATAAGTTGGTTTTCAACTGTTTCTAAATCTTTTACTTGTGTTGTTAGGCCAAGGTCACCAGGGTGTATAAAGCTTTTTGCGAGTGGTGGTTGTGGCTGATCTGGTTTGCCCCCTTCTTGCTTTCAGTGGCGCGTCAGGGTTAGGCCTCTCTAGAGCGCTCTAAATCACTGCTCACATTTATGGCCTTTGGGCCTGCCCAACCAAAGCAAACTCTGCCTTTTGTACAGGATGACACACTTTTGTCCCCAGGAGAGAAAACAGCAGTGCGAGCCAATCTTTTATTCAACCTCATGAGTAAACTCATAGAAACCAATTGAGAAATCTCAATAAAAGACCCTTTATGGCAGGTCACTATCTTTAAAGAAAAGGAGCCAGCTCTTTCCTAGCTCATTGCATTTCTTCTCAAATGTCAGAGAATGCCGGATTGGTTCCAACATTCGGGTTGATTTTGTATCCAGGTGAGAAGCTTCAAAGAACTGAAGCAGTGAGAACATCTGAAACTGCCAGGTATGATTAGTTTGAGTGGAGCATTTCTAAGTAATTTTCTTGGACTCAGAATTCCCCAGCTGGCAGGGCCACTGAGTATACAGACTTCAGCATTCCCACTGTTGGGAATGCATCGTTTCTAAGCGTTGTTTTCCATCACTGTTCAGTGGCCGCGACAGCCCCGGTGCCGTCTGGGATTTGGTGGCACAGGCTTTTAGACAGGGATTGGATCGTACAGAAGAGGAACTTCATAGCAAACTGTGTCCAGACAGCAAAGGGGAACTCGATGCAGGAGTCAATTGGGGAGGAGTTCTACTGATTTTCTCTATGACATGTTGAATGCATTTATTTGCAAGCTGTTAAGTTGCCCAGTTAACCAACATAGTCTCCTGCCGTCCGGACAGGGTCTGCATGAAAAAGTCGTCTCAAGAACGGTTTGCGCTGAAAATCCTTCTTGATCGCCCCAAAGCTAGAAATGAGGTACGTCATGCTTGGGAAACAGTTTATCACTTAGCATGGCCTTTTGTGTCTCTCCTTCTGTTCCTTGCTATCCTGAAACAACGGACAAAGTCAATTCCATAGACTCCCCAAGGCAACTCCAGGATAAGTGTGGGAGTCTTGCAAGAACAGGCAAGGAACGACCATATTTCGTTGCATAATAGTCACACTTTTCCCTTTTTTTCCATCAAAAAAGGTGTGCGACTCTTATGCGAGGATAAAAAACTGACTTTGTTTTTCTCTTTTTGCCTTGCCTCTGAAAGGAGAGGAGGAGAAACAGCTCCATTTCTATTTTTTTTTCTTTTCCCAACTGTAGAGTCATTTGGGGCTGATTTTCCCTTCTTTCTCCAAAAGCAAGGCAGTTTAAAAACTATAAAATGGAAGTCTCTGAAGCTCCACTCTTCTCTTCTTCCGGGGTCTTAAGGAAATTAACAAAACCTGGAATGGAGCTCGTTGGAGGAAGGGGGGAAGATCTAATTTCCAGAGACCTCAATTTCAGTTTTTTTAAACTGCCATAAGGCCGTGGAGGAAGGAGAAAGGAGAGAGGAGTGGAGCTCCAGAGGCTTCCATTTCATAGTTTTTAAACTGCCTTGCCTTCGGGTGCGAGTATTATGTGAAGAAAAAAAATACAATTTTTGACACCCCAAAATGGTGGGTACAAGGAAACACTAGTCGGCATGGGCCACGGTCACTATTTTTCCCTTCCTCACTAGGTCCGACTTCACATGATGTGTGCCATGCATCCCAACATTGTCCAGATAATCGAAGTCTACGCTAACAGTGTGCAGTTCCCTCATGAGTCCAGTCCAAGGTAGGGCTGCAGGGGGCGGCTTTGACGGGGCAATGCCTTTTCCATGCTTTGCAGAGGATCCTAGCTGCATGTTTCAGGCCACTTTTTGGGCTATTCCATACAGTTTTTGCCAGCGTGTTTTGTCATTCCTTTCCAATTCCAATTCCATCTTTAGTGGAGTTCAGAGTGCTCATTGATTGCAGGTGAATTATAAACCCCAGTACCTACAACTCCAAAATGTCCAGGCCAGTTCCCCTCACAACACACCAGTATTCAAATTTGGGCATATTGGGTATGCATGCCAAGTTTGGTCCATATCCATCCTTGTTTGGGTTCATAGTGTGCTCTGGATGTAGGTGAACTACAATTCCTATAAATTCATCTAAAGCCCTCCAGTATGTTTTGTTGCTCATAGTGGTTCTGTGTGCCAAGTTAGTTCCAGGTCCATCATTCAGAGTGCTCTTAGATTGCAGGTGAACTATACATCCCAGGACCTACAACTCCTATAAATTATGGTCATATTCAATGCATCCTCCTGGCTGATGATCTTAACTGGGGCTTTCTTTTGGGGTAGAGCTTATATTACAAATGTCCTGAAAAAAGCAGGCTAGGGCTTAGTTTCAGGAAAATTCCTGCACCGGCAACTCCTCATTTGCAAATATCTCCTTTTCTTCCTGCCACACCTCAGGGCTATGCCGTAATACAATGGAGATTGCCTTCCAAAAGTCTAGGTCAGGAAAAACAGATTCTTTATCCTTCCTAATCCTAAATTAGATTTATATAAGCAAAGCCTGTCCCCGCTTGCTGGGATGTTGGCGGCGATAGCATCATTTTTTATTTATATCTTGGGTTTTCCTTCCTTTCTTTCTTTCTTTCTTTCTTTCATTTAACAAACCAGAATGCTTTTAAAACAGGGCCCGGCTCCTCATTGTAATGGAGATGATGGAAGGAGGTGAACTCTTCCACCGAATCAGCCAACACCGGCACTTTACCGAGAAGCAAGCAAGCCAAGTAACAAAGCAGGCAAGCCAGATCGTCTTTGGATGGAGAAACATACATGTTCCATATGTTGTAAATGGTCTAGGTCAGGGGTCCTCAAACTAAGGCCCAGGGGCCAGATTTAGCCCTCCAAGGTCATTTACCTGGCCCTCGCTCAGGGTCAACCTAAGTCTGAAACGACCTGAAAGCACACAACAACAATAATCCTATCTCATCAGCCAAAAGCAGGGCCACACTTCCCTTTGAAATACTAATAAGTTTATATTTGTTAAAAAATAGTTCATTTTAATTATTGCATTGTTTATAAGTGTTTCTTTGCACTACAAATTAGATGTGTGCAGTGTGCATAGGAATTCATTCATGGTTTTTTTTCAAATTATAATCCGACCCTCCTACAGTTTGAGGAACTGTGACCTGGCCCTCTGTTTTAAAAGTTTGAGGACCCCTGGTCTAGGTTGTTAGGCTGACTTCCAGCTACGTATTTTGAAAATGAGTTGAAAAAAATATCCACATTGGGAAAGCATGTTTTGAATTAATTGTAGAGAGAGCTTATTGTTGAAAGCCCATGTTATGCAGCTTCTTCAACACTCGTTCGGTTGGTTTGTCTTGGACAACATTGGTTTAAATATGACATTGGTGAATCAAAAAGTTTTGCCTCCTGCATCATAAAAATGTTATGAATGGAGCTGTAACAGCAGAAGTTGCCCCAGATCATAGCCTGGACTGTCCTCTGTCAAAACTATCCTTCAGCATAGCCACCATCAATTTGTACACATTTGTGCTGTCGTTTAACCCAGACATCAAAACAATTTTGGAAAAAATCAGGGTTTTTCTTCGTGACCCAGGATTTCAAAGCTGTTTTAACGTCATTCAAGTCATTGAATCTGAAACCACATAGGTTGTCTTTCAGAGGTCCACACAGGTCAAAGCCAGAAGGGGTGAAATCATAAATATTCTTCAAGCAATGATGGATTTCCTTAGGTGCACAGCCTTCTTTGGACAGAAATGCAATGAGGACTCTTTCTTTTAGCTTCAGATTCATGGTTTTAATCAGTCAGTCGGAAAAGAAAAGACCCTATCAGTAGAGTAAGGTTATCTCTATAATATCTTGCATAGATAGTCCAGTAGCTGGGAAAGAAAGAAAAGTTAGAGCGAAGTAGGCACTACTTTTTGACCCACCATCATACAAGTGAGGAATAACAGATCCAGCAGCCAGGCATGATTTATTTCATGTTATGGTGATGGAAATATTCCTATAGACCTAACTGTGCATTTTAGTTTGACTTGATGTGCGAAAAAAAAATTGGCATTTTGATTTCTGTTGTTGTTGTACTGCAGGATGACAAAACAGAATCCTTAAGGCTGAGCATCTGTAATCATGATACTGGCTTGCAATGTCTTGTTTTTGCTATCTTTGCAGCAGCTATGGTGTTTGGATGTATTTAATCTACCTACCTGCCTTCGTTGTTGAAGCCTTGCCCAGAACTATGTCAGGGTTTGCACCGCACATAATCACCTAAGTCTGTTACAGAAAGGGCTGTGTTGTGATGCAACCACGGGACTGGAAATCTAGTTTGTGAGCTGGATTAACACTTTGGGTCCGGAAGCAAAGCAGGAGTTGGGGTCAACTGTGTTGTAGAAGGCCTTGTATCAGTTTGAAAAGAAAGTGATGTGTAGTTGACAGGAAGATTGGGTGCTTCCTCATTCACCTGCTGTTCTGACTTCCTTGTGCCCTCTTTTCAGATAGCTTTGGCTTTGCAGCACTGTCATTCATTGAACATTGCGCATCGAGACCTCAAGCCCGAGAACCTGCTTTTCAAGGACAATTCTTTGGTAAGATGGACATGTCATAATCAAACTCTGGCTAAATCAGGAGGTGAAAGGTAGCCTTTGCTAGCCTCTTGTACTGTTCGCTGGCCTTCGCATTTTCCTGTCTATCCAAGAACATACAGCTGCCTTCTCGCCTTCAGTCTTTTAACCAAGAGCCATTTTTTTGAATCCTTTATTTCATCACATGCTACTTGCATGACCCACCTCCTTTTTTCATCAAAAAAGGGAGGTGCGACTATTATGCAAGGAAAACAAATCTACCTTTGATTCTCGGGTTTCTGGCTTTTAAAAAATTAATCCCTTCTGAAAGGAGAGGAGGAGGGATGATCCAACCTCAAACAAACAGCTTTGTTTCTGTTGTTTTTTAAAACTGCAGAGCCATTTGGGGCTTATTCTCCCTTCCTTCCTTCTGTCTCTGTTGGCAAGGCAGTTTGAAAACTATAAAATGAAGGTCTCTGGAAGCCACAGTGGCGCAATGGGTTAAACCCTTGTGCTGCTGGACCACTGACCTGAAGATTGTAAGTTTGAATCCGCAAGGTGGGGTGAGCTTCCGTCTGTCAGCTCCAGCTCCTGCCAATCTACCAGTTCAAATACATGCAAATATTAGTAGATAAATAGGTACCGTTTTGGTGGGAAAAGGCAAAGAGACACTCCAAGCAATCCTGTTGTCCACACAACCAGGAGGTGACAACACAGGTTCCTTGGCTTGAAAATTGAGAAAAAAGCACTTCTCCAGAGCCAGAGATGAGCACCACCTCTAGAAGCTGGGAATGAAAGTAGAAACCTCTGCTGTTGTTTGAGTTTGTGTGTCTCATTGTATATGATTGTAAAGGCACTGAATGTTTGCCTATGTATGTAAATGCTGTACTCTACTCCAAGTCCCCTAGGGGAAAATTCGGAATATAAATAAAGTGTATTATTATTATCACTCTTCCTTCCTCAAATGCCTTAAGGTGTAAGGGAAGTGGACGACATCCTTCTAAGGCAATTTACAAAATCTGAAATGTAGCTCTTTGGAGGAAGGGGGGAAGAGCCAAGTTCAAGAGACGTCAATTTCAGGTTTTTAAAGATGCCTTAAGAAGGAAGGGGGGAGCGGAGCTCCAGAGATCTCAATTTCATAGTTTTTAAACTGTCTTGTCTTTGAAGAAAGAAAGAAAGAAAGATAGAAAGATAGATGAAGGGAAGGAAGGAAGGAAGGAAAGAAGAAAGGGGTGATCTGCCCCAAATGGCTCTGCAACTATTATGTGAGGAACAGAAACATGCCAATTTTGTCACCCAGAAAATGGGGCTGTGATTATTTCATGCTGGCGACTGTTATGTGATGAAATGCAGACAGGGGCATAAATGAGCAGCAACTAACTTCTGGTGTATCTATTCTTTTCTGCTTTAGGATGCTCCGGTGAAGCTCTGTGACTTTGGCTTTGCCAAGGTGGACCAGGGAGACCTGATGACGCCACAGTTTACTCCATATTACGTGGCACCTCAGGTAAGAGATGAGGGCGTACCAGGTCAATTTTTCTCGTACTTCTATCCTTCCAGAGCTAGCAGGATAAAGTTGCTTTGCCTCCTGTCCTGAAGCTGAAATCTTACTTCATTTGTATGGTTTCTCTATTCTTTAAAATTCACCTTTCTTTCCCTTCTATCCTGTCAGGTACTCGAGGCACAGAGAAGGCATCAGAAGGAGAAGTCTGGCATTATCCCTACCTCACCAACACCCTACACATATAATAAGGTACGTTCTACACCTATTTACTTATTTTTATTTATTTCGTGTCAAAAGCATTGCATACATAAGTTTAAAACTAGTAGAAATAGAAGGAGCACAAGCAGCTATATGATTTTTGACCAGAACCAGGCAACAGTGACCATATTGTCTTTAGCATTAAACAGTTCTTCCTCTGACCTCACAACCTCTGAGGATGGCTGCCATAGATGCAGCCGAAACGTCAGGAGAGAATGCTTCTGGAACATAGCCATACAGCCCGAAAAAAACCTACAACAGCCCAGTGATTCTGGCCATGAAAGCCAACAATACAGTTCTTCCTCTGTGCATGAGGGCAGGGCATGATGGGCAAGCATACAGATGCAGAGTTGTTTCTTCTGCTCCACAGTCACACAAGGTGGAGGAATCTTCTAGGTAGTGCCATTTTGCCAGGTTGTCTTTAGATCTGCCCACTCCACTTCTGAGTCTGTTCAGGGACTTTTAAGTTGATAATTCTTGGTTTGCCCCGGCTGAAGACCCTCGTGGGGAGCCATCCTGTTGGGATTTCCTGGTTTAGCTGCCCAAAGGGATGCTCTTGCTGTTGCTGGGGGAACATTAAGGGAAGTGGTGACTCTCATAAACCTTTCCCTTGATTTGAGTCTACTGGGAGAAGGCTGATAGCCATGCAGAGAATGTCTTTCACAGTGTTCAACCTTATTTCTCTCACAGTTAGCAGCAACTTCCTGTCGCACATCGGGGGGGGGGGGTAATGCCAGCTACCTTACAGAATCTATCAACAGGTGTACATTTAAGACATTTTGTGATTATTCTACATGTCTCGTTCAGTGTTATAGTTATTTGCTTTGCATGAACAGACTTATGCCAAACAGGGTGAGCATACTAAGCAGTCAAGACAGACAAGGCCAGGGCTGATGTTCTTAATAATTTTGGGTCTGTACCCCATGCACTGCCAGTTAAGTTTCCGTAGGATGTAATTGCATTTGGCTACTTTGTGCTTAGTGTTCGCACAGTGTTTCCTAAATGTTAGTGTTCGATCTAAGGTGACACCGAGATATTTAGGGTGGGAACAGTGTTTGAACTCTTGGCCTTCCCAGGTAACTCTCAATTTCCTTTTGGCTTCACGGTTGCATAGGTGGAAAGCACACACTTGTGTCTTGGCAGGGTTAGGCTTCAGGTGGTTATCTTTGCAGTAGCTGGAGAGATCTTTCAGGGCATTAATAAGTTGGTTCTCAACTGTTTCACAGTCTTTTGCTTGTGTTGTTAGGCTAAGGTCATCAGTGTATATAAAGTTCTTTGTGAGTGATGGCTGTGGCTGATCGTTAGTAAAGGTGTTAAACAAGGTTGGTGCAAGAGCACTACCTTGAGGTAGACCATTCTTTTGCCTCCTTCATCTAGCTTTCATGCCCTGAAACTCCATATAGAAGCTGTGGTTTTCTAGGAGCGTCTGGACAGTTTTTGTGAAATCATAGTCCCAAGTAATATGGTAGACTTTATGCAGGTACTTTTCTTATCCCAACAATACTAAAATGGAATGACTTCCGGGTGGATGGCATGGTGGCAGGACGGGCACTGTGAGAGCTCTCTGGTGCCATCGCCTTCGCGACCGGGTAGAGCCTGCATAAGGCTCCCTCCGTCAGGTGGGCAAGATCTGACAGACTGCTAAACCCACAGGGCACCATCCGATGGTCTAGGAGACCCCCTCCCCTCAAGGGCGAGGGTCCACGGACCCGGGAATCTTGGTGCCCGCAGGGCAAGCGGGTCGCTGAAGAGACAAGCGCCGGCAACACAGCCAGCTTACTGCCAACCTCTTCCACTCTCAAACAAAAAGAAAGAAATCCACTGTGCAAAAGTAAGTACTAAAAAAGAATCTCTATTTGAAGATCGCTTAGCTTCCTGGAAACTATAAAAGAAAGAGAGAAACAACTACCCCCACGGGGGAAAGAAATTAAATAAGCAAATAATTTGGAAAAGACCCTGAATTGAATCAATTATTATCTCCAAAATAAGAAAGAAAATTAATGGAGGCAAGAAGCGATTTCCTATAATATATATATATATATATATACATAAAGATAAAGTCTGATAGAGGGGGAGAAAGACAAAGAAAGACAAAGAGACATTTTGGAAAAATATTGACCTTGACTGAAGAATTGTTTTGTCTACACTCCCTCCTCTCTCAAAACAAACTCGGAATAGAGTCTATGTGGCTAGAGAGTCACCTAAGACGAATGGTGACAGGAAACAGGAAGAAGTAACCAAGAGAAGGAGCGACCATAGAAAACAGGAAGCAGGAAATAAGAAGATAGAGGGACCGAGTCTGAAGACACAAGCATTGAAACCATAGAGCGGATGCCTAGACAACACGGAATTTGGATTATAAATGAAGCATAAATAAAAGTTACTTAAAAATAAAAGCCACATACATATATATATACATATTGAAAAGTTAATAAAGATATACATACAGAAAACGGATACGGAGCCAAGCATAGGAGTAAGATCGGGAGACGGAGACGACGATCTGAAAGCCGGATGGGGGACAAATCGGCGAAAAGGAACGGCGGCGGCGGTGATGAGCGGGAGACGACGGGATCGGCGGGGATGGAGGGACAATGGGGAGTGAAAGATGGAGGACGGAGGACAACAAGGACAACAAAGAACTGAACATCGGGCAGCGGAGAGACGACAGCGACGACAGTGGAAAGCAGATGGAGTGAAAGAAGGACGACAGACGGAGGAGATCCAGAGGAACGGAGGAGAACAGTGAAGACAAAACGGGCGAACGAGTGCAGAAGAAGAAATAGGCTATTAATTTAAGATAAAAAGAAGAAGATTGAACGAAGACCTTGAGAACACTTGCATAGTATTTGATGAATTCATTGAATTAAAGCTATTAATTAAAGAATTAATTGGGGAGAAAAATACAAAAAAAAATCAAAATCAAGCTCACTAAGTCTATCAAGTTAACCACAAGAAATAAATTACTGCAATCTTCAAACCTGAATTAATAAACACAGCAAAATAAACATAGAATTCTATCATAAACCCATTCCACCGTGTTTTAAAAATATATATACATCAAATATTAAATTAAATTAACGTGTACATCTCTGATTATATATCTGAACTGAACAATATATATTAAATATATACCTAAAGATACACTTAAATATATATTCAACCAAGAAATTCATCAATTGAATATAAATTACAGTAAAATAAAATGGCGACACCAAAGACAAAGCCAAAAAAGGAAGAACCAAAACTACCACAAAGAAGAAATTCTCTCCCTGACAATCCAAATCTAAAGGATATATTGAAGGAAATACCAAGACTGTCTGAAAGCCAAAAAGCAGCTCAAGAAAATCAAACAAAATTTCAAGAAAAAATGTTGGAGATGAAAAATGAAATTACCACAGAATTAAGTGAAATGAAAAAAAATTACAATTCACTCCAACTTGACATTAACGAAATCAGACAAGATGAACAAAAATTAAAACAATGACAAGATACACTACAGACAAAAGTAGACAACTTAGAGGCTGCCTGTAGCAAATTGGAAGCAAGGCAAGAAAAGCTAGAACAAAAAGAGACAGAATTTCAATTACGATTTAGGAACATAGAAGAAGAGCCAAAAGAAATTATAAGAAGTAAAATTTGTAAGATAATAGCTGACTTACTGGAAGCCACGGAAGAAGAGATATCGGACGATATCGAGAAATCATACAGAATAATGACAAATTATGCTAAAAAACATAAAGTAGCCCGCGATATTATAGTACACTTCGCCAGAAGAAGCTTGAGGAGAGAAATACTGAGGGAAAACAAAAAGAATCCCCAGTTCTACAATGGAAAAAAATTCTCATTCTGAAATAATACCCAGTCAGCACATTATTGAAGAGAAAGAAATATATGTTCTTAGCAGAAGACCTAAAGAAAAACCAAATTCGCTTTCGATGGGAAAGATCGGAAGGAATGATGATTACATATAAAGAGGAAAGAATTTGGGTAACATCAGAAGAGAAAGCAAAAAATTTCCATAAAAAGCTGATGAGAGACCTAGAAAGAGACAAGTCGCCAGATGACCTGAATAGCAGAGACCCGAAAAAAGCAAGATTCCTCTCCCTGACCTTGACGATGACCCTGACCCCAAACCCCCCCAAGCCGGACATAGACCGTTTGGACGAAACCAAATAAATAAAAATTAAATGATGCAATTAAAGTGTTGGAGTGTTAATATTAATGGACTGAACTCCCCACAAAAACGAAATAAAGTGTTTAATCAAATAAGAAAAGGGAAATTTGACTTAGTAGCGCTCCAAGAAACCCATATAAATCAAAAACAAATCTCACACTTAATGCAAAAAAATATAGGGATAGAATTTTACTCCGCCGCAAAAGAGAAGAAAAGAGGAGTAGTGATTTATGCCAACCCAAGATTAGATCCCAAATTAGCCTTTAAAGACGAGGAAGGAAGAATGGTCGGAATAAGCTTTAGAGAAAGCGGTCAAAATGTGCTTTTCTGTAATATATATGCCCCTAATGGGCCTAAAACAAAGTTTATTAAGGACCTAAGAGAAAATCTCCTCAACCAGAATTATGATAGTCTCATTATAGCAGGCGATTTCAATGGAGTATTAGAAGCAAAAATAGACAAATCCAAAAAGAAAAAGAAGAGCCAAGGGAATAAAATGAACCAATTACCTCAAAAATTTCTAAACTTGAAACAAAAATTTGACTTGATTGATCTTTGGAGAAAATTGCATCCAAAAGAAATGGACTATACCTTTTTCTCAGACCGCCATCAATCATGGTCTAGAATTGACATGATTTGGGCCTCAAATACAATACTCACAAAAATGGCAAAAATTAAAATTCAACCAAGAACAATATCAGACCACTGCCCCATAGAATTCACACTCAATGAAACAAAAAGAGCTTACAGATGGAGACTAAATGATAATCTTATAAAATCTGAAGAAGACATAAACAAAAATAAAGAAATATTAAAGGAGTACTTCCAAATTAATCTATCCCAAGAGGTATCATTACAAACAATTTGGGATGCCAGTAAGGTAGTAATGAGAGGGCACTTTATCCAACAAAATGCAAACAAACAGAGATTGAAGAGACAAAAAATGGAAAAGGTGACCCAACAGATAAACATGCTGGAGGGGAAACTAAAACAGAACCCAATGGACAAAAAAATAAACAAGATTTGAAATTTTGGCATACCCAAAGAGAGAAATTAGAAACAGAACAATTAGCTAAACAGCTCAAATTTATTAAACAAAGAGACTTTCAACATGCGAACAAACCCGGACGTTGGCTCTCTAGGAAGATCCAACAGAAAAAACAGAGACAAATAATAACAGAAATAGAAACAGAGGGCAAACACTTTACAAACAATCAAGACATTATGAAGCAATTTCACAAATACTATCAAAAACTTTACGCCAAAGATCCAATAAAAAAAAGAGGAGGTCATGCTCTTTTTGAGTAAACAAAACTTACCGAAAATTACAGACCAACAAAGATTAAATTTGAACAAAGAAGTAACTGAGGAAGAAATTAAGAATGCAATTAAGAAAATGGATGGAAATAAAGCACCGGGCCCAGATGGCTTTACAGCCACTTATTACAAAGTTATGAAAGACGAATTGACCCCACACTTACAAAAACTAATGAATGGGATTTTACATGAGCAAAATAAAATACCAGAATCATGGAAAGCAGCCCATATTACAATGATACACAAAGAAAACCAAGACCCACGAGACGTTAAGAATTATAGGCCTATTTCACTCCTGAACACAGATTACAAAATCTTTGCGAGTATTCTTGCAGAAAGGCTAAAGACCTTTCTAAATGAATGGGTGAAAGAAGAACAATCAGGCTTCCTCCCAAACAGGCAGATCAAAGACAATGTGAGAATTAGATTAAATACAATTGAATCCTGCGAAAAACACAATCAGGAAGAATTAGCTTTACTCAGTTTAGATGCTGAAAAAGCATTTGACAATTTGAATTGGGATTATCTAAAATTGTTAATGAAAGAAATGGACTTCGGATACCAATTTACAAATGCCATAGACGCAATATATGATACCCAAGAGGCTAAAATGTTGATAAATTTGCAAGAGTCAAGAAGTATAAAAATAACTAAGGGTACAAGACAGGGATGCCCATTGTCACCCCTCTTATTCATAATGGCAATAGAGACTTTATTAAATAATATAAGAAATGATCCGGAACTAAGAGGTATCAGAATTAATAAGGAAAATTACAAAGTAAGAGCATATGCAGATGACATAATCTGTATTATCAACAACCCAATAGAAAATATCTCAAAATGGCTGAACAAAATTGAACAATATGGGAGAGTAGCAGGATTGAAAATAAATAAGAAAAAGACAATGGTATTGACAAAAAACCTTTCAAAAAAGAAAAAAGAAGAACTCGCAAACATAACGGAGTTCCAAGTAGTAGAGAAAATAAAGTACTTGGGTATAACATTGACAGCCAAAAATTCTCAATTAATGAAAAATAACTACGAACAAAAATGGAAAGAAATAAGAAAAGAACTGGACAATTGGAAAAACTTTAAATTATCTTTATTAGGCCGAATTTCGACAATCAAAATCAACATACTTCCAAAAATGCTATTCCTCTTTCAATCCCTGCCAATAATTAGAAACATGAATATATTTAATACATGAAATAAGGATATTTCAAAATTTATATGGCAAGGGAAGAAACCGAGAATAAAGCGACTTATTTTGATAGATGAGAAAAAAAGAGGTGGTCTTGGGTTACCAGACCTAAGAACATACTATGAAGCATGTGGACTCGGCTGGATTAAAGACTGGACTACTTTAAAAAGAAGAAATGTACTGACATTAGAAGGGGCTGACTTAAGACGGGGATGGCATGCCTATTTGTGGTACGATAAAATTAAGATTGAAAAAAAATTCACTAATCATTACATCAGAGCTGGCCTAATTAAAATTTGGGAAAAATACAAAAGAAGATTTTACATCAATACGCCACTATGGCTATCCCCCCTAGAAGCATTCCAGCGGAGAGAACTTGGCTGGGAAAGTTGGCCCACTTACAAAGTGTTATTAAGGTTAGAAAGAGGGAAATATGAATTAAAAGGAGAAAAAGAGATCAAAGAAATTTTCAGTACCCTATCATGGCTAAACTACAGACAAATTTTAGACTGCTATAAAACTGATAAAGAATTAAATTTTGGAACCAAAGAAGGATTCTGGGACACTATCATGAGGACAAACAACAAAACAATCACAAAAATTTACAAAAAATTACTAGAATGGTCAACAGAAACAGCAAATAAAAGAATCAATGATTAAATGGGCGCAAAATATAGGCCATCAAATTCGAATAGATCAATGGGAGAAGATCTGGAATCAGAAAATGAAATACACCTATTCTTACAATCTAAAAGAAAATCAAGTTAAGATGATACATAGGTGGTACATCACACCACAAAAGATCTCAAAGTTCCACAAAAATCATCCGATAGATGTTGGAAATGCGATCAACACATAGGATCCTTCTACCACATGTGGTGGTCATGCCCAAAAGCAAAAAATTTTTGGAATATAATTTATTTTAATATACAAAAGATACTTGACATAAAAATGAGAAAAGAACCAGAGTTCTTCTTGCTGGGAATGTACGATATTATAGGAGACAAAAATAAAGACATCATCTTTAACTACCTAATTACAGCAGCCAGGATTGTCTATGCCAAGAGTTGGAGGCAGAAAGAAATACCACAAATAGAAGAATGGCAAAGTAAAATACTAGAAATAATGAACATGGATGAGTTAACATACTGGCTAACATCGAATGAAGGAAAACCGAAAAAACACACAAACTGGGACTTGGTGAAAAACTATTTCAAGCAACAAAAAATAGAGGTCATTTCTTGATCCTCAACAACATAGAATACAAATAACTGTACCACAGGAAAGCATACTGGATTATTTAAAATGAAAGACTTTTTCTTTTTGTCTTTTCATTTTTTCTTTTTCTCTACCATGTTTTTAGATTTTGCAAAATAAATTAGAAGATCTTCAAAGAACAGATGGAAATCCACCCCCTCTTTTTTTTTTGTTGATGTTAAATTTTTAATTTTTATTTGGTACTCCTATTCTTACCCTCCCCCCATTATTTTTTTCTTCTCCCCCCCCTCCCCACAATGCCCTATCTCCACTATTATTTCCTACTTTTCTATCTCCTCCACAATTATTCCCCCACTTTCCTTGTATTTACACTAAAACGCAATAAAAATGATTTTTTTTTAAAAAAATACTAAAACGGAATGAGATAGAACCTGGCAGAATTTCGCATTGTGGCCACAAGAGGGCAGAAGGCGCCCTTTTTTTTTTTGTTTGTTAAGAGAAGCAATGTTTTTGGAGCAAAAGTTTCATTTCATGCCCAGTAAAGTATTAATGCAAAGCTGGGTGAAAATTGCTGGAAGAAACATTAACAACCTCAGATATGCAGATGACACCACTTTGATGGCCGAAAGTGAGGAGGAGCTGATGAGCCTTCTAATCAAGGTGAAAGAAGAAAGCGCAAAAGCCGGGTTGCAGCTAAACATAAAAAAACCAAAATTATGGCAACAAGAATGACAACTGGAAAATAGAGGAAGAAAATGTGGAGGCCGTGACAGACTTTGTATTTCTAGGTGCAAAGATTACTGCAGATGCAGACTGTAGCCAGGAAATCAGAAGACGCTTACTTCTTGGGAGGAGAGCAATGTCCAATCTCGATAAAATAGTAAAGAGTAGAGACATCACACTGGCAATAAAGATCCGCATAGTCAAAGCCATGGTATTCCCTGTAGTAACCTACGGGTGTGAGAGCTGGACCTTAGGGAAGGCTGAGCGAAGGAAGATCGATGCTTTTGAGCTGTGGTGTTGGAGGAAAGTTCTGAGAGTGCCTTGGACTGCGAGAAGATCCAACCAGTCCATCCTCCAGGAAATAAAGCCTGACTGCTCACTGGAGGGAAAGATAGTAGAGGCAAAGATGAAATATTTTGGCCACATCATGAGAAGAAAGGAAAGCCTAGAGAAGACAATTATGCTGGGGAAAGTGGAAGGTAAAAGGAAGAGGGGCCGACCAAGGGCGAGATGGATGGATGGCATCCTTGAAGTGACTGGACTGACCTTGAAGGAGCTGGGGGTGGTGACAGCCGACAGGGAGCTCTGGCGTGGGCTGGTCCATGAGGTCACGAAGAATCGGAGACGACTGAACGAATGAACAACAACAAAGTATTAACTGTGCCTCCTGAGCATTTGCCCACCCCAGCATACATCATGCCCATCTATATCTCTTTTGCATCCATCATCTTTCTTGTATATATTAAGCATATCAGAAATAGAATGTCTGCTTTGATAATCTGGATTATATCGCAGTGTAGAAGGGGCCTTATATTATCCAGTTCAAAGCAGAGAAATCTGGGATCGGATCCTGAGGTGTGGGGCAGTGTGAATCTAGCCAGTCGGCCCTACAGTATAAGGTGTTAGTTTTGACCTTTAAATCCCTACATGATTTCGGTCCTTACATTCAGGATTGCCTTCTCCCATACAATCTGTCCTTTAGGATACTGTGGTCTTCTGGCGGCCACTGACTCCAATTTAAGACCCAACTGAAGACCTTTCTCTTCCGACAGGTCTACCCAATCAACTCTGGATCATATATTTTGAATTTACATTTTATTACCGCTATAGGTTGATTTTGTATTCTGTGTTTGGTGTGTTTTTAAATGATGTGGTTTTGTTGATGCGTTTTATTTTGTATGTATTTTATGGTCATATGTTTTGACTCTTGTATCCTGCTTCAGGCCATTAGGAGAGGCAGGTAACAAATAAATATAATCATATTTTCATTATGTTTTGTTTTATTTATTTTATTTTTATTTTTTGCTATTTTGATTATTAAGCTATAGTTATGTTGTGTTATATATCGAATGTGTCTTGTCCTGATGTAAACTGTTTGTATGGATTTTTTTTGGCATTGAATGTTTGCCCTATTTGTTGGAAACTGCCCTGAGTCCCTTTGGGGAGATCGGGTGGTTTATAAATAAATATTCTTATTATCTGAAACACAACAAGATGAGTCCACAGCAGACAAGATTATTCTGCTGGCTGTTGAATTGGATCACACGTCGGACACTTCCCAAGTGTCTAGGACTGTGTGATGTATCTGCGAATAATGCGTTCAGATCCCAGTAAGGTGGCCTTCTGTAGCTGTCAGATGGTAATTTTGTCAGCGCTGATTGTGTTTTAAGTGCAGGCCAAGGTCTTTAGGCACTGCACCCAGTGTGTCGATCACCACTGGGACCACCTTGACTGGCTTGTGCCAGAGTCTTTGCAGTTCGATCTTTAAATCCTCATATCGTGTCAGCTTTTCCAGTTGTTTCTCTTCAATCCTTCTGTCATCTGGGATTGCAACATCAACGATCCATAACATGATCGTGAGGTCAGGAGTATTGTGCTCCAAAACTCTGTCAGTCTGAATTCGTGAATAATAATAATAATAATAATAATAATAATAATAATAATAAGTGCTCTGTCACATCCCCCCGACAACCTTGTGCTCCATACATCCTACATAGTCCTCTTTGTCCTTCCCTCCAGAGCTGTGACTTATGGTCCTTGGGCGTCATTATCTACGTGATGCTATGTGGTTACCCACCTTTCTACTCCAAGCACCACAGTCGGACAATTCCCAAGGACATGAGGAAGAAGATCATGACGGGGAGCTTTGAGTTTCCCGAAGAAGAGTGGAGCCAGATCTCTGAAATGGCAAAAGACATTGTGCGCAAGTAAGTTGTCTTATATTAATGTTGGATCCCTATATGTTTAGATGATGCCTTTAAATCAGTGCTTCTCTGCCTTTTTGGCACTTTGGACTTTGACTTCCACAAAGGCCAGGCATTGTGGCCAATGCTGATGGATTCTGGGAGTTGAAGTCCAAAGGTTGAGAGCAATCTGTGGGTGCACCTTTAAAGACAGCAGCAATGGAGTCCCATCTTTCCAGAGAATATTGTGTGCCTTTACTGATCCCAGCCTTCAGGGTTTCCCTTTAGCATCATTTTAAACAGAAAGGGGCTTTTCCCGGGCTTCAGACCATGAGAAAAGCATGCCTTGATCATGGATCAGGTGTGAAGGGTTAGACATTACTTGTTGTGGGGAAGAGGTGGGGACCAATACATCATTTTTATGATATGGGAAAGCAGAACTGAACTGCACTGAGCTCTGATGGGTGTGTTGCTCTGATCTGCCCATCCTAGCGCCATGCGGGCTTTGGCCCCAAGGGTTGCCCACTTCCTGGAGGGTCGGAGAGGCCTGTGCCCATTTGCTAGCAGACCCTCAGCATTTTGGGAGCAGGATTTACAGGTATTAGTGGCCAGGCCACATTCCAAGATTTCTCTAAAAATTAGGAGGAACTATTTAGTGTTTTGCTTTGGGCAGAAAAATAACTTGGGGCCGTCCCGATTGGGCAGAAGGAATGGATGCTGCCTCTCCATAGGAGCCTTGTGGTGCGGTCACATTCCACGCCAGCAAAGAGAAGCAGGAAGAAATGGAGCCAAATTCAGCATGGACCTCAATGCGTCCTAGAAGCTGTATCTGTTGGAAGCGGCATTTGAACAAAAAAGAGTCATTGTAACGGATGGGCTTATGATGGGCTTTCTTGTTGTTGCTCACCTCTTAGGCTACTGAAAGTTAAGCCCGAGGAACGACTGACCATTGAAGGTGTCCTGGACCATCCCTGGCTGAACTCCACCGAGGCTCTGGATAACGTCTTGCCCTCGGCGCAGCTCATGATGGACAAGGTTTATGCCATTTCATTTTCTTTGCTTAGTGTAAGCTTTGAGGAAAGATGGGGCCTGCCTTTCACCAGGTTGAGTTGTTGGATCTTGCTCTGACCCAGAGTGGCTTTCTAGGTCTCAGGGAAGGAGAGGAGTTTCCTGTCACTGGCTGAATCGGCCCTTTGAGTGTCATGGTCCAATTGCAAGGGTATATGGCAGTCTTATCATAAAAGGAAGGGGATGCCTGTGTAGAACAGTATTTCCATCATAGCTGACAGGCAGAAAATAATGCCACTGTGCCTTTTCTTCTGTGAACCTTTCCCAATTTTGTGAGGAGGGGCCTCTGGTGCCGCAGCAGACAGGGCTGCACCTGACCCAAGCCAAGCAGTTGGGGGATTGGCACTGGGACAAGCAGCATGGCCACATTGCCAAACCCTCAGCAGTGCCAGCTCAGGAGGGAATCATTGGGTGCCAACAAGAGGGTGTTGGGCGTTGTGGCCCAAGGTAAGAAAGGTCCTGAGCCGGGCATTTTGCGAAAACGGCCATCTTATTCCTATAAACAGAATAATAGATAAGATGGGAAACAAAAATTGGGTTAAGATACTAGGATTATATAATAAATTGAAACAAGGAAAATATGAAGAATGTATAGGTAAGGAGAGCATGATGGAAGACATAATCAAAAAAGCACAGACTTCAGAGAAAGGGCTGGTTGGAGTAATATACAAAGGGATGGTCAAAGATGAGGAATATAAGAACATTATGAGATAAATGACCAAAAG
Organism: Anolis sagrei; assembly: GCF_037176765.1. Taxonomy (NCBI): domain Eukaryota; kingdom Metazoa; phylum Chordata; class Lepidosauria; order Squamata; family Anolidae; genus Anolis; species Anolis sagrei. The sequence goes on along the minus strand of NC_090034.1, from coordinate 30,689,367 downwards.
AGGGCATACTTACAAGACAAATAATAGAGGACTTAAGAAAAGAGGCTAGGAAAAGCAAAATACAGAAGTACAAAGAAATAGAAAGGAGATTTATATGGAAACAGTATTGTCCCACAGCATAACTATCAAATATGATTAGCGGTAAAAGATCAGCATGTTGGCACTGTGGATTAAGCAAAGGATGGCATGCTCACATGTGGCAAAAATGTCCAAAGGTAAAAATGTCCAAAGACTGAATACAACTAAGCTATATTAGATAAGTGAGTGGATAATATAGAATGGAGGAAGTGGGAGACAATGGAAGAGGCTGGCGAAATGTGGTTATAGATAAATGACGTGTATGTATTAAATGTACAAATCTACTTACAAAACAAAATATAATATCAATTTAATTCTTTTTAAAAGAATTTTGTGAGAACAAGCCCTTGAGCAAGAAAAATCTGCAACCCATAAAATTCCATTCAAGATCCCTTCATAGCCCAAAGGGCTCCTCCTTTTTACTTATCTTTGGATTACTCCCATTGTCCCCAGACAACCTATCCTCTGGTGCCACTGGCTGGAGAAACCTGGGATGCCCACCAAAGTGTTCCTGCCAAGATTTTGCTTTTCAGAGGAAGCTGCCTTTCCCTTCCTCTCCTCCTTCCTATGGGTTCTGGCGTGCAATAATTTTCAACCTGAAAATGTAACGTTAGGTCTTCTCTCCCCAAACTAGGCGATGGTGGCGGGGATCCAGCAGGCGCATGCTGAGCAGCTGGCCAACATGAGAATCCAGGACCTCAAAGTCAGCCTCAAGCCCCTCCATTCTGTCAACAACCCCATCCTTCGCAAGCGGAAACTCCTGGGGTAAAAGCATGCAGACAGTCAAGTAGATTCTAATGCACATTGCAAGCTCAAAGTGGTCACTGCAGGTGGTGAAATGGGCTCGGAGACATCCAGATCTAAGGGGTCCCAAACTCACCAATTTGGCCATGCTATCCCACTGAGGGTTGGAAAGGTGCGGTGCAGGGCTTCTTTTGGGCTGGATTATTCTATGGAGAGGCTTTTGGGTTGTGTCCTGGGACTTCCCTTCCTTCTTGTCCTCCCTTTCTTCATTCCTTCTCTTTTTCCTTCTTCCTTCCCATCCTCCCTTTTGTCCTTCCTTCCTTCCATCACCGGGCAGCCAGTCCTTCTAGCAGGGAGTGCTAGCATGCAGCCCTCAAGTTAGAAAGTTTGCTCATGCCTGCCCTAGAATGAATTCATTTTAATTGCCTCGCTTCGATGTTATGGAATCATAGGGGATGTAGTTCTACAAGGCCTTGAGCCTCTGCTAAAGAATGCTGATGCCACACCAAACTACACATCCCAGGATGGTAAAGCATTGAGCCATGACCATTTAATTAGAGGTGATGTCGGTCAAAGAGGAGCTCCATGTGCTCCTGAAGCAGCTTCCCATTTGGCTTTGGCTCAGCACTAAGATGACTGTATGATGTGAATCTAACTCACATCCTCAAAGTCTTTAGCCAAAAGAGATGAGCATTAGATTCAAGTAAAGAGGGTATTTTGAAGAAAAAGGGCACCAGGGGCTCATCTTCCCTCCTCTCTGCTTCCTTCCAGGACGAAGCCCAAAGACAGCGTCTACATCCACGACCCAGAGAACAGCAGCGAGGACTCCAATGTGGCGCTGGAGAAGCTCCGCGACGTCATCGCCCAGTGCATCCTGCCGCAGGCTGGTAAAGGTCGCCATTCACAGACATGTTGCTTTTTGGGGGGAAAGGGGGGGGGGGGTAGCCAAGTTGACCTTAGTACAGGCATGGGCAAACTTCTGCCCTCCTGGTGTTTGGGACTACAACTCCTACAATTCCTAACAGCCTCAGGCCCCTTCCTTTCCCCCCTCAGCCACTTTAGCAGCTGAGGGGGAAAAGGAATTGAGGTTGTTAGGAATTGTGGGAGTTGTAGTCCAAAACACCCAGAGGGCCGGAGTTTGCCTATGCCTGCCTTAGCACCTGGGCAAAGGGAGCACCAGCCCTTTATTAAAAAGGCATTTCAATGTCTTAGCCACAGTTATCTACTTGAGCTGGGATGGAATGCAATTTGAGAGATTCAGAGTGCTCTGTGGACTTGGGTTGTTCTTTCCCCTCCTGGCATAGAATTCTCCCCGCCCTGTCTCCCTGGGCAGTTTAATGTGACTCAATGCTGATCAAGCTTGCCAGTTGCAACACTTACATTTGCTTCAAACAGACAAAGGGTTCTTTCCCCCACTCTGGACGATAGATAGATAGATAGATAGATAGGCAGGCAGGCAGGCAGGCAGGCAGGCAGGCAGGCAGGCAGGCAGATTTAGATAGATATGAGGGTGGGTCAAAAGGTTTTGCCTCCTACATCATAAAAATGTTATGAATGAACATATAATAGTTGCTCAAGATCATAGCCTGAACTGTCCTCTATGCAAAACTACCATTCAATATAGTCACAATCAATTTGGACACATTTGCGCTGTCGTTTAACCCAGGCATTCAAACCATTTTGGAAAAATGCAGGGTTTGGCCTCATGACATATGATTTTAAAGCTGTTTGAACATCATTCAGGTCATTGAATTTGAAGCCACGTAGATTGTCTTTCAAAGGTCCAAAAAGGTCAAAGTCAGAAGGGGCCAAATTGTAAATATCCTTCAAGCGATGATGGATTTCCTTAGGTGCACAACCTTCTTTGGCCAGAAATTCAATGACAACCCTTTCTTTGAGCTTCAGATTCATGGTTCTAATCAGTCAATCGGTAAAAGAAAGGACCATATCAACAGAGTAAGGTGACCTCCATCATATCATGCATAGATAGTCCAGTAGCTGGGAAAGAAAGAAAAGTTACAGCAATGGAGGCATTACTTTTTTGACCCAGTCTTGTATTTCCTGTTTAATTTTGCGGTGCTTACTTTGAAAATAGTTGTTCTACTCCAGAAACTTTGTTTTTGTGCCACTAACTATGTTTTATTGGTTGAGATTCCATGAGATATTCATTGAAAAACTAGAGCAAAGTGTGCTGCACAATGTCTTTTCCATGTTTTTATGATAGAACCAATTAGGACATGACATTTATAACCCAGGAACCAGAATTGTGTTACATAGTGTAATCATTGCAAGGAACAGCAGCCATTGCTTGCAAGGACAGATTGAAGAACCATGTCTTAACAAAGAATCCTAGAGTTGGAAGAGACCCCCAAGGAGGATCCAGTCCAACCCCCTTCTGCCAGGCGGGAAAAGACAATCTAAGCCCTCCCGACAGATGGCCATCGAGCCTTATAGACATTTGAAGGTTAATGGAGAAAAATAGGACTAAAGGATGCTAGAGTTGGAAGAGACCCCAAGGGCTATCCAATCCAACCCCTTTCTGCCAGGCAGGAAAAGCACAATCAAGGCACCCTTGACAGATGGCCACCCTTCTTCAAGGATGTAACCCAGGCATGGGCGAACTTGTGAGCTGCATGTTATGCCAGAGCAGGGTGGGCAGGCCGGGAGGGAGAGGGTTCTTCCCAAGCCCCCTCCCTGCCCTTTCCTCCTCTTTCTCTTCTTTTTTGGAGGCAAAAAGTGAAGGAAAGACGGGGAATGTTTGGATCCCAAAAGGGTTGGCCTTGGTCAGGATGAGATGGTGGACAGGTGAGAAAAAGTGTATTGATTAGACCCAGTATTACCTACTCCTGATATAGAATCCTAGAGCTGGAAGTGGCCCCCAAGAGCCATCCAGTCCAATCCCCTGCCATGGAAGATGGCACAATCAAAGCACTCCCGAGAGACAGCCTCTGTGGAAAAGCCTCCAGAGACGAAGACTCCAGTACACTCTGAGACAGCCTATGCCAATCTTCAACAGCTCTTACTCTCAGGAAGTTCTTCCTAATCTTTTTAGTCAAATCTCTTTCCCTGCCATTTGAACCCATTGCTCCCTTGTGTCCTGGTCTCTAGAGCAGCAGAAAGGAAGTTTTGCCCCTCCTCCTCAATGGGAGGGATACCCTTTTAAATCTTGAAACATGGTTGTCATGGATTGTCATACGTTTTCCAGGCTGTCTGGCCATGTTCCAAAACATGCCACAGATATATAAAGCCCATTTTCCTAGTTTCCAACAGACCTCACAACCTCTGAGGATGCCTACTATGGATGCTGGCAAAACGTCAGGAGAGAATGCTTCTAGAACATGGCCATACAGCCCAGAAAACTTACAACAGCCCAGTGATTCCGGCCATGAAAGCCTTCGATAATACATGGTTCTCATGTTCCCTCTCTACCTTCTCTTCTCCCAGCTAAACATCCCCCAGGAGGAAAGGAGGAAGGAAAAAGAGAAGGAAGGATAGGATGGTGAGAGAAAGGATGGCCTGCGAAAAGAGCCCAAGGGGCTACATCTGGCCCCCAGGCCTGGGTTTGCCCATACCTGATGTAACCTGTGAGGATTGCTCTTGTGACTTCTTTCTCTTTTCTGAAATAGGTGAGAATGAAGACGAGAAACTGAATGAAGTGATGCAGGAAGCCTGGAAGTATAACCGGGAGTGTAAATTGTTACGAGACACACTCCAGACCTTTAGCTGGAATGGTAAGTACAACTATGGAACACAGGCGAGAAAGAGGACATATTTTATTACTTTAGAGAAAGTTGGATCCAATTAGCTTCAGTCCAGTCCATCATTTCCTCATGTTCTCATATCCTGCTCTCTTCACAGTCTCAGGGTGGGGTGCAATCATACCAATGTTACCAATATGAAAGCAGTAAGACATAATCAAAAGAGCCTTTTTAAATGCATGGTTTCCCTGCTTTTAGGGTGGCTCCTGAGTTCCTAACTCCAAACACCATAGCTCTCCTTTTCTTTTCTTTTTAATTGATAAATCAAACCATACAATTCACCATGCTGGACACAAGGTGGCAGGAAACGTATAACAATGCATATACAATGCCTCCACTAAGACTGAAAAATCCACTAATTTGAAGACCACTGTGAAGTTATTGCATGAATTACAATGGAGTTTCTACTGGGACCAATAGTTAAGGCTATTTTTCTTTCTTTCTAACTATTACAAGGAAATTCACCTTTTATCATTTACAAACAATGATACTAAGATTTGTTGCTATTGCTCTCCTTTTCCACTCGTTCGGAAACTAAGCCAGCACCTCTCTTGCCTTGTAGGCAGAGGCTTTGCGGACAAAGTCGACAGGCTCAAACTGGCCGAGATTGTGAAGCAAGTCATCGAAGAGCAGACCAACTCCCATGATTCTCAATAGCCAGTGCTGGCTATTCTCAACTGCAACTATACTACCCCCACCCCCATTTTTTTAACCCTTTCAGAATCTTCCTTTACAACTGTAAAAAGAAAAGAAAAGAAAAGGAGTATTTTTTAATGTAAATTAATAAATCCTTATTTCATGAATTTTTTCCACGCAGCTCGACAAGATGCTGTAAAGATGTAGATAACAAGAATCACTGGTACTGTAATATTTAAAAAAAAAACTCAGCTCCTCTAGATGTGGACATATATATATTCATGGATATGTATGAATATATAGGGGTATATATATTCATATGTGTGTGTGCATATATGTCAGAACATATAGAGCTATCAATGCATATATATAGATATATAGAGAGATATATAAATGATTTTTATGTACCATTGAATTTCTGATTCTGTTCAATGGGGCAAATTAATACCAATCGTGTTCTCTTCCATAACCAGATACGGTTGTCCCTCTCCAGCAGCCTGTATGGAATGGCACCGGCCCACAACAGCGAATGTTTCTCTATTTCTATTTACATACTTGATGTAAGAACCAGAGGGATGGGAACAGCATGGTTGTCCCTCCCCCTTGTCTTCCAAGGCAGCCTCAAGGTAGTCCGCTCTCGGCCCTTTCTGCCTCGGGTCTTCCGGCCTTCCATTGCAAGCCTTTGTTCCCGCTTTGAGGACTGGAGACCATCCTTTATAGTCTGGAAAGTGCAACTTTTCTTGTTTCTCTTACTATCTCTGTTGGCAAAGAATTTGTACCTAAGTCTCGTCTTCTATCTTTTGTTTTTCAAGTCAGCCCTCTGGGCGGTTTTGGTGCCCTTTAACTGCTTTTGGCAAGAACTTTGGATTTGTGGGCTTCCTCCACCCTCTATTTTTACAGTTCACTTACTTCCATGTTTTCTTGAGCTGTACCATCTCATGTCATCCATGTTTGGTTCTTCCTAGTTGCCGTCTTCCTGCGGATGGTGGAGGTTGTAGTACAAGCCAGATTCCAAACTACTTGGAGATGAGGCTTTTTTTTAGTTTAGTCCACATGTGTCAAACACAAGGTTCACGGATCGAATCCGGCCTGCAAGGCTTCCAATGCCAGGGCAACATAGTTGCATTTATACAATCTTACAATGTTTTGAAGGCAACCATAAGGCTGACGTGGCCCTTGGTGAGAATGAGTTTGGCAGCCCTGGTTTAGTCCTTTGTCACTGATCTGTTTGAGATGAATGAGCCAGTAAAATGGCTGAGTTTAGTACCCCAACAGGTTGGAACAAGGGGGACTGAGGCATAAAAACAGGCCCCGTGTCTCACCTGCAGTATGTTTGCATTAGCCGAGACACATGCAAGGAAGCTTCTTTGGAGGTGCCCTCAGAAATAAAGGTGTTGATTGGGACAAGCGATATTTTTTTTTCCTTCCCAGTTGCAGGAAAGGTCGAGTGGGAAGCACAGTCTCTCTGCTTCGATGCAAACTATACAAGCCAAAATATGGCCTTAGGTTTGTCCATGGAAAGTGAATTGCATTGCCAGCATATCAGCAGTTTGGGCCTCTGGACAAGTCCAAGGCTGCTGGTACTTCTTCCATTCTTGTAGCATAGATACCTCTGTTAACAAAGTCAGTGTGTTCCTGAATGTAAACATTAGGCCCCAAAGGCAGAACAAAATCACAGGAGAAGACTAGGGTAAGAGTTCTATACCCTCAAAAAGAACAGTTCAGTGCTAACTTCTTTCTCATGCATTTGGAGTGAAACATCCGGGTCCGGGAAGTCTTCCATAAGTCACTACAGAAGCCATTTGAAGACTGCTTCCAGGAAGAAACTTTTCCTTCCCACTCACCACAACTTTTCTTTCAATTCCCAGTTTGGTGGCTATTGCTAACCTTCCAGATCAACTTTTTAAAACGTGCTGATGAGACAGGCTGGCTTGTTCTCCGCATGCCTTTCAGTTTGCTGTTCATGCTTTCTCAGGGTTCTAGGAGGCAGCTGCTCTTTCCTTGGCCTGTTATAGGTTGGCACACTACAACTGAATCCTCATCTTTCTCAGCTTAGGCTTTGTTTACATGCATTTCCAAGTCCATTAAACAGTCGAGGGCTTTCGGCCCACCCTTCTTGGCATGGCTTGCATATGTTTCCCTGATCTTACAAAACAAGCAAACACTGGCACCCCTTCCTCTTGAAAATGCCAACAACCCCATCAAGGCAACGTTGTGTTCCATGGTTATGTGTGAACAGAGCTTTGCTGCTTTGTTGACTGTGGGCAGGGCAGAAGCAGCATGCCTTTCTGAGTCTTCTCTTGATCAGAAGGTGCTTTTTAGGGCTGGGCAGGGAAATGGGATGGTGCCATTCCAACTGACTAAGGTCTACCCATTCCACTAAGGGGATACATTAGAGAGCAGGCCTCTAGAGAAGCTCTTCATATGGCTCTTCATATGGCCACCTTTCTCCGGTTGCCCATTAGGGACAACAGAGAGGCCATCATGGTTGAAGAGCACCAGTTTTGCTGTAGGGGAAGATACTACAAGGAAAATAGGATTTCTCCCTTGGGAGGCAATCTTTTCTGAATATACCTGATAGGTATCAGCTTCTTCCAATTACTGGCTGTCTGAAAATGCATTTTGAGTTCCAAGGCAATGTTTTCTGTGTTTTATTTTCCCTCTTACAAATTCTGCTGCAGCGCACCTTTGGAGGAAGAGTGCTCTGCTGACTTAGAAGTGGCATGAAAAACTGGTTTATCTTAGGGCTTTTTTGCAAGAAATGCTGGCACATGTCCAGGGAGATGAATTTGAGAGTGGAAAGGGCAATGCGCCTAGCGCGTATCCATTGTTGACATCCTGCTGTTCTGTGTTTAATAATGATAATCCAGCCTTGCCACCCTGATTGTGTGTTTCCTTATTTTCCCAGTGTACTCTTCTGCCGTATCATGGTTTTGTTTTGCTTCTCCCCCCCCCCCCACCTTTGAATCAGTATTATATAAATGTAAATATGATGCATTGGTGTAAATAAATTTTACTAAAATTTAGCAAAGCTTTGGTCTCATTCGTATTTGTTAAAGAATATTCAGGTAGCACCAAATGGGCAAAACAGGCCCAGGACAACTCTAAAGAAGCCTTGAACAACCTTAAGAAACATAATGACTGTCCTACATGTCTGCTAGATGTGACCCTTCTAACCGCCAACTGGTCATAAGGGCAGGTTTTTACGCTACCAGCACATTCAGGCTAAAAGAAGAGATAACAAGTGGGTTGTTTTTGCAAGGCTTCTTAAGAGGAGGTTTGCCATGGCCTTCCTCTGAGGCTGACCCTGGGTGAGAACCCTGGTCTCCCAGAGCTTCAGTTCACCTCTCAAGCTGCTACACCACATTACATCTCACAGTCAAGACTAATCCTGAAGCTATTTGCCACCATTGCCTTCCCCTGAAGCTGACTGTTTAACTTTCCCAAGATTATCTAGTGTGATTTGTAGCCAAGGGGGGACTTGAAGCCTGGTCTCCAAAGCTGCAGCCCAACACTCAAAACCATTAGGCTGTGCTGGCTTTTGCAGGCTCTGGGCCACATCAGCCCTCAGGAGATCTTAATAGGCTGGACCCATACTCGCACACACAAACAAACAAACACACATTTAAAATGTTTGGCTCTCAACATTCAGAAATGGGGGTCATTTTTGCCATATTTTCAGCCCCCCTCCCTCCAAGCCATTTTAACTTAGAAGACGTCGAGAAAGGACATTGTTTGTCAGTGGTGGATAACTGAAACTGCAGATCTAGGGGTTGTTTTGTCTAGGAGGTAAGATTCTTCCAATGTGGAAGAATCACACCTTGCATCTCTCCCAAACAGATTTTGGTTGCTACAGGTCATACTATGCTTCAGCTAAAAGCAGAAAGCAGTCTACCAAAGACCCACTAATGGCCGTTCATTCCTCTCCCTTCCCTTCCAAGGCCTGTGGAATGTTGCCATTCAAAAAAGCCAAAGAAACGGCTCCCTGGCTGGAATTTCCCACCACAGAAGGCATCTTGGGGGGCAGCATCTGGAGCCAAGCTCTGTCCGTGCCCCTTCGTTTGCCCCATCTTCATCCCCGTTGGTACATTTAACAAGACTGGTCATAATGTGGGACGTTGGGATCAGGTGTCCTATACAACTCTCCCTTTCCCTATGATGAAGGACTTGGTACGGTCCCTTGAGTGTCTCCAAGAACCCTTGGTGATGCAAAGATTGTACCCATTGGTCCAGGACGTTGGTGGGGCTCACAGCGGACGACATTTAGACAGGGAAGTGACCCCTTTCTGATGCTGGTGAACGGAGCGTGTCTCAGTTCCCTCCCAGTTGAAAAACTTAAGACAGAATTAGTGGAGATTATCATTGTCAGTTGTTTTCTTGGGTGTTGATGAGTCCTAAAGAAGTGATCTGGACCCAACTTGAGACCTGTGCTCTTCCACTCAGGGTCCCCATCCATCACTCTTCTTGGTGTCATTCAAGCCAGGGACCATTGTCTGATAACAAGTGGGACCAAGACTGATGTGAATCATGGAGAGTGGTAGCATAGGCACCAGGAACAGGCTGGTTTCCCAACTGGGAGCCTGTCTTGTCTTGCTGGAGTTAATCTTTCCCATCTCCAGCTCTTTTCCTCCTGAAACGCACACTTCATATGAGGTAATCATCCCAAGGCGGTTGACCGCAACTGCTGAAAAAGACAAGGAGGATGACCATGCTTATATCATCAAGGCAGCAAGGAAGAAGTATATCATTCGACTAAAGCCCAAGATGCACTTTCCTGTTCAAAACTTTTCGGTGTTCACATACGATTCCCAGGGGAAGCAGATTGAGAGCCAGCCCTACATCCCTGGGGCATGCTACTACGAAGGGCATGTGGAAGGCTTCATGGATTCGCTTGTCGCTCTCAGCACTTGCAATGGTCTGAAGGGCTACCTGAAAATTGGCGACAAAGATTATGGGATCAAGCCTATTAAGGATTCCTCCACATTTCAGCATCTTCTCTATCTCATGGAAGACTTGGAGGCCAACTCCTCAGGATCTGGAATAAGAAACCAAGAGACAGATTGGCAGGCAGAACCCAGAAGAAGACCAAGTAGATCTCCTGGAAATCAGCACCAGAACCCCACATATCCCAAGTACATTGAGATCTATATTGTGGTGGACCATGCCATGTTTCTCATTGAATCTGCCAATGAAACTGTAGTGCTCCACTTAGTTTTGGATGTTCTCAACATAGTGGATGCGCATTATCGGCTCCTCAATACGCACATCATCATCATGGGGTTGGAGATTTGGACCAACGGCAACTATATCAGTGCTAGCAAAGACATTGCCACTGTGCTGAATGATTTCAATGCCTGGAGATTAGCGAATCTCGCCAAGTTCCCGAATCACGACACGGCCCACTTGTTCTTTCACCAAAACTTTAGTGACAGCTTTGGGAAGGCCTTTCAAAGTGAGATCTGCAACCCAAAGCTTGCGGCGGGGGTCCAGGCCTATGTAAAAAGAGACATGCTCCTCTTTGCCAAGGCAGTATCTCATGAACTTGGCCATCACTTGGGGCTCGTCGACGATGACCACACCTGCTTCTGTGGTCTGTACCAAGGCTGCATCATGAGTTCGTATCACAGCGCCGTCAGCATGTTCAGTAACTGCAGCATTAACACTTTCGTAGAGCTTGCCCTCCGCAGGAAGTTGGAGTGCCTCAGGAATGTCCCCCACAATGTAGAGGTTGTCAAGCGTTGTGGCAACAGTGTGCTGGATATTGGAGAAGATTGCGATTGTGGGGGTCCAGAGAAATGTAGTGAAGACAAGTGCTGCAATGCTGACTGCACCTTTAAGGGAAAAGCCACATGTTCCACTGGACCCTGCTGTAAAAATTGCCGGTATCTTCCCAGTGGGCAAATCTGTCGGGCCAAGACCAGTGAGTGTGACCTTCCGGAGTACTGCACTGGGGACTCGCAGTGGTGCCGCACTGACCTTTATGTGCAGGATGGGACACCGTGTAGCGAGCAGGCGTCCTTTTGCTATGAGAAGAAGTGTTGGACCCACAACTTCCTATGTGCCAGAGTCTTTGGCGATCAATCTCGAGTGGCTCCGGAGAGCTGTTTCCGCGCGCTGAACACTGCCGGGAATGCGATTGGCAACTGTGGCGGGAACCGCATCCGAGATGAATATGTGAAATGCAAGATTAAAGATGTCCTGTGTGGTCGGATACACTGCGTCGACATTCAAGTTGTCCCCAATGACATCAAATATATGAAAATTGTGCGGGTGGCGCTCGCAAACACCCAGTGCTGGAGCATTGATTACCAGGGTGAAGTCGATCGCTATGACCTCGGTGTGGTGCCTGACGGCACGATGTGCGGCCCCAAAAGGATCTGTATGAACCGCACCTGTGTCCCAGCAACCATTCTGCTGTCGCAGTGCAACCCAGAGAAGAAATGTAGTGGCCGAGGCGTTTGCAACAATAACAACAATTGCCACTGCAACGTGGGCTGGGCCCCTCCCTTTTGCAAGTATTGGGGCACAGGGGGGAGCATTGATGGAGGATTCCCCTTAATGTCCTGGAGCATGTCCCTGGTGAGGTACACCTTTGGCACCATCATCCCGCTGGCATTGCTCTCCATCGCCGCCATCACAGTCATTGTGCCCAAACTGTGGGCAATGATACCTAAATTTGCCCAATGGTTGGGATTCAGATCTAGAACTATTAAGATCTCTCAAAGCAGTATGATAGAGAGCACAAAAGACAGGGATATGACAGCAAACGTGGACCACATGGGCTTTGCCATTCCCTGAATAAGACCAATCTAGGTCTTGACTGACCTGGACAATTCACCTTCCAAAGCATTCATGCCAATGCAGTGGGAAACCAGACCCATGCAGTTATATCCATAGTCTTTGATTTTGGGATGAAAAATCCTTGTAATGTTGTATTTGTTGGAATAAATCTTCAAACTTGTCACATTGGCAAGGGAGAGAAAAAAGAGATAAGAGTGTGCTGAATTAATGTCATTGTTTGGAAGTCACCTTCCATGCTCTTGTCAACCTGACAGATCAATTGTTGTTCCAGTTCAATATTTAGTCCCAAGTAATGTGGGATACTCCTCCATGGATCCCAGTAACACAGATTTGCACCTTGTATGATTTAACTTACAAACTTGTAAAAGTTACTTTTTGAGGACCACAACTGTCAGAACTCACCCCCCTCCCACCCCCAGCAGAATGGTACTGGCCATGCCTATAGCCTTAAAAAGTAACTTTTTCATCACCCATGAACAACTAAAACATGACGCTGAACTAGAAATTAGAAGACTTTCTACATCTTTTCCCTGTGGCCAAACAGAAAGGTGTTGCAGTACTGCAGCTCCCACCAGCCCCACCAGCACAGGCAATTGTTAAGAATGTGCCGAGTTGCAGTCCAATCCCTAGGCCCACTGAAACCAAGACGCTTCATCAAGCTCCAAGAAACTGAAGACTTGTGCGCATTTCTCTTTTCTTTTACTGTAAAGCAAGAAAAAAACAAAAAGAATACTCTCCTAGGCCTGTTTCAGCATATTGGAGACGTTCCATACAATCCTTCAACAACATCACAACCAGTTTGTCCCAGTTCCTGGAAAACACGCTAGGCTAGAGAGTGTGTTTATTTTTCCTTGCCTCCGCTGATTCCTTATCCATTTAATAAATAAGATGTGTCAGTGAAACAGAGAGGGAGGGAGGAAGAGTTTATACCTTCCTCGGGCTTGAGTAGTGCAGGTTTCACCTATCCTTTCAAGGTGCATTGTGCAAATATACAGGATGAAACGAGTCCTTCCTGCAACAATGAAGCTGGAAGGGACCAAAGAAGTCCTCTTGTCCCTCCCACAGCGCAAAGCAAGGCCCATTGTGCAGGACCTGCATGGCTGTGGCCTCCTTCCGGGCAGGATGAGTAGTGAGAGAACAGACTCACACCGGTCAGCTTGGAGAGGCTTGTTGGGCTTCCTGCTCATAAGACGGTGGAGGCCGCCTTGGCGCCCCCCTGGGGCTCGGCTGGGAGCGTGCTGGCATAGAACCTCTTCTGGGAGCGCAAGAGCGGCGTCTGCGTGTCAACATCGCGGCAGGCCTTGCGCTTCATGCAGCGGAACATGTGCTGGGTCCAGCCGTAAACTGCGCAGTTCAGGAGACCCTGGGAAGATGCCGTCAGGGCCTGCGGAGACAACGGGCGAGGGCTCGAGAACAGTGGTGCCCAACATGTGGCCCTCCTATTGTTTTGGACTTCAGCTCCCAGAATCCCTGGGCAAACTAGGAGTTGGAGGCCCAAACATCTGGAGGGCCACATGTTTGATGCATCTGGTTTAACAGAAACTAAGACTAGCCCAACTTAGCATTCAAGATGTCTTGCCCTGCTCTTTCCTCTACACTGGGACGCACGACATTTTACATCAAATTTTACATTTATAGCAGAGCATAGCAAAAATCCATTTCTCCTGCACCTAAATTCAAAAGGAGAATAAGGGAGGTGCAGGGGATGTCATCATCCTGCAAAGCAAAAAGTCCTGGAGCTTCACCCCTCTGGTCCCTGGTTCCACTACATCATCATCATCATCATCATCATCATCATCATCATCATCATCATCATCATCATTTCTTACCCACCCCTCCTCATGGCACGAGGTGGGTTACAGCAGAATTAAAACACATAAACATTGTACAAATTCTACAAATATACACATTTCTATACAATATACATATTCAAGCGTATTTAGATAAAATATAAATTCAAATACACAGAACAGAGATGAAACACAAGACACATGTTTAAAATCCATGCTTAAAATTGCTGATATTAGGGACCCCAAAATGCCCCATGCTGTAGTTAGGCAAACCATGATGCTAAGAAGCAAACATGGGAAAAGTAGATTTATGTATGTGACCATTGCAACTTTAACGACTCGTGCAACTATTGCGCACTGCAGAAATATTTCAGTCCACATGTGCAGTGCAACTCATGCCTGCATAGGTCATGGACAGGATGCCAGCCAGAATGGATGGCCTCATTCAGGGAGAACACTGACGCCATCAGCGGTCTTGGGGACTCCAAACAGCATTGCACATCAAAGCCTCAGCCTAACCACAGTCCCTTTGAAGACTAGTATTTGTGGGTTAGGGACACTTACCTCCAAAACCCAAAGCACCATGTACAGGCTGATGTTATTCACAGATGTCACTTTGACGACTCCAAGGATAAAGGCTGTGGGAAAAGAGAAGAGGAGGAGATGAGGAGCAAGAGCAAAGAAGGAACGGGATGGTAATGCAGCCTGACATCCCTCTGGCTGGACAGCATCAGTCTGTTCATTTCAATTCTAGGGTGGAGCAATGGGGGAAGAGAGCAAAATTGGAAGCACTGCCCCCATATTAAACTTCGATCTCCTCAAAGGACATTTTTTAACCTCTGAGACAACAAATGAATAAATTTTAATGGAAACCCAGGCTGGGATCCTTCCTGTTGGTGACTTAAACCAGTGGAGGTACTGGTAAGAGCATTGTGAAAGGAGGAATCTCACGGAGACAGCTTCCTCACTGATCAGCTGCAAGGGTGTGCCTTGGTGCCAACCAGGTGCTGCTCTGGGCTCTGAAAAAGACATCAGGCTTAGGCTGGAGGGCAGCACTAGCCCATCCTTCCTTGGTTAGGCCAGGACACCGGCACAGCACCGAGAAGCATCCCTGTGGCAAGAGCAGTGGAGGGTCTGGAAGATTGCTGGAACAACAGTAGAGATAATTGGGCCAAGATTTACATTGGATTTAAGTCTCATTTTTTTTGGAAAATGGAAACCTTCATAACCTTTTGGAGATTTTATTATCTTTGGAAAGGTATGACCTTGTTAGAAGTCATAACCTTTTGAAAAATGATGCATAACCTTTTGGGAAAATGGAATTCATGCAAGGCAATTAGGTTTCTCAGCTGTTAAACTGATGTACCTAGGTATGTCTTTGAACTGTTAGGGACAAAGATATGCCAATGCACAAAACACACACATATTCAGCAGGGTTTCAGAAGTGTTCTTTTAGTTGCCCATACACCTGGGGACCCACAGGTTGGAAATCATGCTCTCAAGAGACAAAAATAAGTAACGTAGTTGGTACACTCACAAACTTCATATATTCAGCATACAGGTACTTTGCATATCAATCCAGTTACAAGTAGATTTGAAATAGTTTCACTGTGTAGGTAACACAGGGCATGTTTCTCATAACCAACAGCCCATAATCTAAAGCATCTCTCTGTTCTGAGAGTCTAATAGAACTGCTGTCTAGACTGAAAGTCTAAGCATACTGTTTCTAAAATGCCCTGAACAAGCCCAGACCTGATCACATGGTCTGCAGCCCATCCCACAACGAAGAGTTAAGGTAAAATTGCATACCAATACACATACATACAATACAGTGAGCAATCTGAATTATATACATAACAAAGAACTAGTGGACGCTTGAAGAAGGTTGCTATTTCCAACATATTTTCCTATCGCCTTACTCTCCCAGAACCCTTACAAAACCCTTTTTGGAGGCACAGAGGAGAAACAAGTCTTGCAGTCTGCCCCTAGCCTTCCGTACCTGGGCCCCAACAGCAGAAGAACACTACCGGGTACAAGATCACACCTTGTTCCACCATCTTGATCATGGCCCACTGCTGGTCGCCAACATAACCTGTCGCACTCACAAACCTCTTGTACAAGGCTCTAGCTCGAATGAGTAGGACCTGTGGGAGACGAGAGGAACTCAGCAAGCAAAAGCCCTCCAGAAAGAACATCATATTCTAAATATCCCCTCCCCTGAACTGCAAGCTCCTGGGTTTCATAGGAAGTTGCCATGGCAGTTAAAGTGGAACGGTAGCACTCTAATAATTCTGTCTCTTCTCTCCCTCCAAGAAACCCAGCTTAGATAGGCATACCACATGCTATGCAGTCACTCCTTACGGAAAACGAAAAGGATGCCTTGCAGAGCTCCCACCAGTTTTGGGGCCCCACGTATTTTATTATTTATTTTATTTCGAACATTTTACCCTGCCCTTCTCAACCCCTAGGGGGACTCAGAGCGGCTTACAATTGGCAACAATTCAATGCCGCTTCATAAAATACAAATAGCAAACATAACAATTAAAACCATGAACATTAAAATAAAAGTCTAATGTTACTTGGAGGATCTGTTCCTATGCCTCTTACCAAGATCACGAGGAAGCTGGCTGCATACGAAACAAGGAAGACACCAATGCTGTAGAAATACAAAGTAGAACAGGGGGGCCGCTGGGGGCTGCCGAGCTCGGTATGCATGAGGAGACACCTGGAAGGGGGCAGGAAAGAGGGAAAGACCCAAGCAGGAAATGTTACCTCTTTCAAACTTCTCGATCTTGGGACCAAATTTGAATGTCTAGTCATGTTTTTGGACTGCGATACTTCATAAGGAAGAGGGAGGAGGCCTTGTTTTCTGCTGCCCTGGAGACTAGGACTCAATGGAGCCATGGGTTCAAATGACATGAAAGGATATTCCACCTGAACATTAGGAAGAACTTCCTGGCTTTTAGAAGAACTGTTTAGCAGTGAAACTCTCTGCATCGGAGTCTGGTGGAAGCTCCTTCCTTGGAGGCTTTAAACAGAGGCTGGATGGCCATCTGTCAGGAGCTTTGATTGTGCTTTTTCTGCATGAAGGCAGAGTGGGGTTGGACTTGATGGCCCTTGGGTCTCCTTCAACTCTATGATTCTATGATTCCCATTTGCCACCTAAGATTGAAGCTTGGAAAAGTATTGAACTGATGAACTGTAATTAAAAGTTGCTGAACTGCTGACCAGAGACAAATGATTAACTCTTGGTGGAAAACAACATGTTTACATTACCAGAGACAATGGCTCTTTTGAGTTAAGGAAGTCAACACAATGATTCCTTATTTAATTAAAACCAATTATCACTTAAGAAGAAAAGCTAATACCTGTCTGGAACTGGTGGAGTCAGAATGTTTTAACCGGGAAACACCTGTCACTCATTTACAACTGTTTGGAATAACATTAGCAGAAATATGGTATCTAAGAGACACTTTACTGTCCAACAATTGTGGCAGACCAAAGTCTGGTCCACCCACCTCTTTCTCCAAGGGATGGAGGAAGATGGTATATTCGCAGAATAGCAGGTTTCCAGGTAACACAATTTGGCCTACTTCGGGGTCTCTTTTCCAGGAGAAGGAAGAAGAGATGGTAATGTATGCATGATGATGAGTGAATGTTTATATCTGTCTGAATGCCGAGTAAAATATAATTCTCCTTTGTTTGTGTAACCAATGTAGTAAATAGAGTCTGTGTATGTCTACCTTCTTTCTCTGTATTGCTCTGTGGAATACTCCGTCTCAGGAGAATGAAATAAAAGAACCTTTTTTATGTGTTGTCAAAGGCTTTCATGGCCAGAATCACTGGATTGTTGTGAGTTTTCCGGGCTGTCTGACCATGTTCCAAAAGCATTCTCTCCTGATGTTTCACGCACATCTATGGCAGGCATCCTCAGACGTTGTGGGGTATGTTGGAAACTAGGCAAGTGAGGTTTATATATCTACTAGCTGCCCTCTGCCACGCGTTGCTGTGGCCCAGTCTGTTGATCTGGAAAATAAAGTAATTAGAAAGTGTTGGTTTCTAATATATGTAATTTCTTTATGCTTGTGGGTAAACAGTATTTCTTGCTGTTTCTTTGTCAGTGCTGATGTGGAGAGTGTCTGGTTTGCCACCCTGGAACATGCAACATATCATTATCCTTCTTAAAGGGTCCCTTTCAAATCTATGATACTATATCTGTGTGTGTGTGAATAATATCTCTATCTGTCTGTCTGTCTGTCTGTCTGTCTATCTATCTATGGCTGGATGACTCTTTGTCAGGAGGACTTTGATTACGTTTTCTTGCCCTGATGAAGGGAGTTGGATTGGATGGCCTTAAGTATTTTCTGATGGTCATGGGGGTTCTGTGTGGGAAGTTTGCCCTGATTCTGTCATTTGTGGGGTTCAGAATGCTCTTTGATTGTAGGTGAACTGTGAATCCCAGTGACTACAACTCCCAAATGTCAAGGTCTATTTCCCCCAAACTCCATCTGTGTTCTTATTTGGGCGTACTGAGTGCTTGTGCCAAGTTTAGTCCAGATCCATAATTGTTCGAGTCCACAATGCTCTCTGGATGCAGGTGAACTACAACTCTCAAACTCAAGGTCAATGCCCATCAAACCCTTCCAGTATTTTCTGTTGTTCATGGGAGTTCTGTGTCCCAAGTTTGGTTCAATTCCATCACTGATGGAGTTCAGAATGCTCTTTGATTGTAGGTGAACTATAAATCCCAGCAACTACAACTCCCAAATGACAAAATCATAATTTTTTAAGTGATGGTCACTCCTTGTGTTGTGAGACGTTTTGTTGCCAAATTTGGTGTGATTTCGTTCATTGGTTCTTTTGTTTTTAAGGTACTCATTATGCACAGAGCATATATATATATATATAGAGAGAGAGAGAGAGAGAGAGAGAGAGAGAGAGAGAGAGAGAGAGAGAGAGAGATATGGATGATGTCCAGGGAGGGAGACATCATTGTTGGAGGCAAGTGGGAATGTTGTCATTGGCCCGCCTGATTAGCTTCAAAGCATGGCTGCTTCCTGCCTGGGGGGATCCTTTGTTAGCTGGCCCTGATTGTTTCCTGTCTGGAATTCCCCTGTTTTCTGAGTGTTGCTCTTTATTTACTCAGCCATAGCAGGGCACTTGATGAACCAACCTGGTCACAACATATTATTTGAGAACACAGAAATGCTGGGCCACTCTAACAACCACCATGTCAGACTACACAGAGAAGCCACTGAAACCCACAAGAATGTGGACAATTTCAATAGAGAGGAGGAAACCATGAAAATGAACAAAATCTGGCTACCAGTATTAAAAAACCTCCAAAATCAGGACAGTAAATAAAGAGCAACACTTAGAAAAGAGGGGAATTCGAGACCTCTCAGCCTCTGATAATGCCTGCCATAGATGTGGGCAAAAGGAGAGAATACTTCTGGAACATGGCCAGACAGCCCAAAAAACTCACATAAACCTTTTTAATGCTTTTTAAAGTTTGAAAAGGACTCTGAGCTTCAGAGAGGACCCACTGGATCTGGTCATGACCCGCCTCTCCCCCAAATCTGCTAAGCGGCCGATGGATCAACTCACCCATGTTTCATGGTAAAATTCTGGTAGCATTCATCATGGTTGCCCATTCCCAGCACAGGGAGCATGATCAGGAAAGGGATGATGCTAGAAGAAGGACAAGAAACCCCTGTTGAGCATCTTTTTTTTTTGAGCAAAACCAAAAGTCTGGGTGAGGAACCAGTAGGACTTTCCAGTGGGACTCTGCTGCCCCCTTGTGCACCATGGCAGCACAACTAGGACTGGAGCCCGAAAAAGCCGCCTTTAATCATATTGCATTTGTTTTAATAACACTATGAAACATCATTTTTGGGTTATAAACATCATTTCCCAATTGGTTATATCATAAAAACATGGGGAAAGTTCATTAAACTGCAAAAACTTGTGTGGGAAGGACATCGTGCAGCACATAGTTTTTCAATGAATCTCCAGGTGTTCAACTTCCAAGGTATTCTTGGAAGAAACAGATCATCTGGATCCATCCCATTCTGGCTTTAGACTGGGCTGTGAAACTAAGACAGCTTTGGTCTCCTTAGTGGATGATCTAAGCAGGGAACTGGACAGGGGAAGTGTGTCCCTGTTGGTTCTCTTGGACCTCTTAGCAGCCTTTGATACTGTAGACCACAGTATCCTTCTGGAGCGCCCTTGTGGGAATGGGGCTCGGAGGCACTGTTTTGCAATGGCTCCGGTCCTTCCTGGAGGGCTGTTCTCAAAAGGTGTTGCTGGGAGACACCTGCTCGGCCCCTCAACCATTGTCTTACGGGGTCCCGCAGGGCTTAGTATTGTCGCCCGTGTTGTTTAACATCTACATGAAGCTGCTGTGAGAGATCAATTGGAGTTTTGGAGTTTGATGCCATCTGTACGCAGATGACGTCCAACTCTATCATTCCTTTTACTGCTAAGGAGGCTGTCCAGGTCCTGAACCAGTGCTTGGCGGCTGTGACAGTCTGGATGAGGGCGAACAAATTTAAATTGAATCCAGACAAGACAGAGGCACTCCTGGTCAGTCATAAGGCCAAACAGGGTATATGGTTACAGCCTGTGCTGGACAGGGTTACACTCCCCCTGAAGACACTGGTTTGCAGCTTGAGAGTTCTCCTGGACTCATCGCTGAGCCTGGAACTGCAGGTTTTAGTGGTGGCCAGGGGAGTTTTTGCACAATTAAAATGTGTGCGCTAATTGTGCACGTACCTTGAGAAGCCAGATTTGGCCACGGTGGTCCACGCTCATTACATCTCAAATTGACTACTGCATCACGCTCTACGTGGGGTTGCCTGTTTGGAAGCTTCAAGTAGTCCAACAGGCGGCAGCCAGGTTTCTCACTGGAGGACGGCAGCTCCATTGGCTGCCAGTCTGCTACCAAGCACAATTCAAATGCTGGCTTTGGACTATAAAGTCCGAAACGGTTCTGGCCCAGCTTACTTGTCCAAATGTATCTCCCTCTAAGATCTTCTGGGGAAGCCCTGCTCTCGATCCCACATGCTTCGCAAGTGTGATTGGTTGGGACGAGAAACAGGGTCTTCTCAATGGTGGCCCCTAGGTTGTGGAACTCCCTCCCCTGTGAGATCAGACTGGCTCCCTCCCTCCTGGTCTTCAGGAAAAAGTTAAAGACCTGGGTTTGAACACAGGCATTCGGGAAGTAGTTTAATATGGAATCTGACTTGAATGTAGCAGCTTGAATAATGACTATGGGACTGGGCACTATGTTTTTTAATCAGTCTTATTCTATTTATATGTATTTAACTGTTTTATAATTTGAGATGTTATATTTGTTATTTGTATGTGTAATTTGTATTTGTTGTTTGTATCTATAATGTGGCACTGAATTTTGCCATAATTTGTAAGCCGCTCTGAGTCCCCTCCGAGGTGAGAAGAGTGGGGTAGAAATATAGTAAATAAATCCTTCATCCTCAAGTCTCAAATCATTCAACATAGTTTGTGGCACAAAAACAAAGTTTCTGGAGTAGAACAACTCCTTTCAAAGTGAGGACCACATTATTAAACGGGAAATAACACTTTCAAACTAGGATCAGATTTTTTAAAAAAATTTTGTTACGTAGAGTAACAAAATTACATGATTACATTAAGATTTAGTTCTATTTTAATATTAATTTTTGTAGATTTTGAAATTGGATAGCTTTTAAGATCATATGCTGCTTTGGGTCCCCGTCCTGGGAGAAAGAATAATAACAATAATAATAATTTTCAAAGCAAGATTCCTCCTCCGAAATGTACTGTGTTCGTGCATATAGAGGTTTCAACTCACCCAGACAAAATGATGGCTACCCGGCCCATACGATTCGTATAGCTGAAAATCTACAGGACAAAGGGGGGGGGGGGGACGACACATATTACAAGTATTAACTCCACTGTGTCTCCGAGGTTAGGAATGTCATTTTGTCTTTTCAATTCAGAATGGCTACTTTCTCTCCTGTTTCAATCTGCAAAAAAAACTCTAAATCTAAACCCAAACCATCTGAGTCAGCATAGGGAGGCAGAATACTCAGGAAAATGTTGCCCAATGTATCTTGATGGCAAAAAGGTTGGTGAGACCATCTTTTTTCCAAAACAAGCATTTGGGCCAACAGTGTTCCAAGATGCTGCCGTGCTCCAGGCGTTTTTCATTACGATTAAATTCAAATGCCATGCCAGGATCCAAAGAACAAGTGCATAAATTAATGTTCGATGAATGTGGCTCTTCTTTTGTGAACTGTGGTTCTGGCTTGACACATTTCTGCTCCTAACTTACAACAGATGTTTTGTAGCAGCAGAAAGGCATGGCTTTGCTGGGCTTTGTAGAAACTCGTTTGGATAATATAGGACGAGGGGAACGTCAAATCACAGAATTTGAAAGGACCACAAGTCACTTCCTAATCTTCTCTTCTCCAAGCTAAATATAACCAGCTGCCCAAATCATTCCCCATAGAGTTTGCTTTCCAGAAATTTTGCTGTATGTGTCACTCTCCTCTGGACATTATCATTCAGTCAGAAAGCATGTTACTTTAAGCATCAATGACAGACCCAGAGTATGCCATTCAAATACAAAACACCAACAAATGAGGACAAAAAACTTTGAACGCAGCACTCTCACCCAGATATTCCTCCTCCCTTTCCCTGTGGACTGGAGAAGAAGAGCCAAACCCAGAAACCTGGCAATGCTGTCGATTTATAAAATCAGGGCCCCTCTCTCAAAGGGCAAAATCTGGAGCCAAGAAAACATTGCTCTTGCAAATGGCATGCATTATAGAAAATAAGGAATCTGGAAATGTTTGTTTATTTGGCACAGCTTTTTCTGAGTGTAGCTGGTTGCAAGGGAAGAGGTTCCTTGACTACTGGAAATTCTATGAGCCATTTTCGACAGTTCTTCTATCCTTCGGGGCTAGGAACTTGGGTTTTTTGAGAACATAGAAATGTCTCAGGATGCTACAGTTGGGTTGCAGCACTGACCTCTGATCCTGGACAGGTTAGGTAGCCATCTTGACAAGTAGCCATGAATTGGCTACTACTAATAATAAATAATAATACAATTTTATTTCTAACCTGCCCTCTCTCCCTAGAGGGACTCAGGGTGGCTTACAAAAGACAAAAAAACACAAGTGGCAAGCATACAATGTCATAAACAATAAATATAAATCATACACATATTATTAAAACACAAATTGGATAACTTTAGCAAAAAGATATATATCAATCAGTCAGGCATCTCAGATGGTATAATTAGGCAATGAAATCTGTATAAAATATAAACTATAAAAATATAGCTCTTCAATAAGTTACATATGCAATTGTCAACTACGTCCACCAGGATGGAATCTATGATATTATTCTTCCTTCTCTCCATACGCTAGTGAAAAGAAATGGGTTTATAAAGTTTTCCTAAATGAGAGGAGTGAGGGAGCTGTCCTTTGAGGGGGAGTTCTAGAGGGAAGGGGCGACCACGAAGAAGGTCCCCTCTCTCGTTCCCACCAGTCACGCTTGAGACGGGGGTGGAACCAAGAGGACCCCCCCCCCCCCCCCCCGCTCTGATGATCGTAGCTCTGAACAGGACTGTAGATGGGAATGCAGGTTGTCAAATTGTTTTGGCCCGAACCATTCAAGGCTTTATAAGTAATGACCAGCACTTTGTATCTAGCCCAGAAGCAGACTAGCAGCCAGTGGAACTGCTGTAACGTGGGAGTTATCCACTCCCTGTACAGAGCTCCAGATGGTAACCTGGCTGTGGATCTCTGAACCAGTTGGAGCTTCCAAACTATCTTCAAAGGCAGCCCATGTAGAGAGTGTTGCAGTAGTCCAGACATGATGCGACTAAAGCATATACAACCATGGCCAGATCTCATGTCCCCAGGTACAGACGCAGATGGTGCACGAGTTTTAATTGTGCAAAGGCACTCCTGGCCACCACTGACACCTGGGGTTCCAGGGTCAGCGATTAATCCTGGATCACCCCTAAACTGTGAACCTGTGTCTTCAGAGGAAGTGTGACCCCATCCAGCACAGGCTGAAATTTCGCACCTTGGACTGCCTTACGACTGACCAGGAGTACCTCTGTCTTGTCTGGATTTAGCTTCAACTTGTTGGTACTTATCCAGTCCATTTCTGATGACAGGCACCAGTTCAGGACTAGGATGGCATCCATGGCTTTAGGTGGAATGGAGTAATAGAGTTGGGTGTCATCTGCACAGATTTGACACTAAACTCCAAAACTCCAGATGATCTCTCCCCGCGGTTTCATGTAGATATTGAACAGCATGGGGGACAGAATTGAACCCTGAGGGAAGCCACAGTCCAGGGGGTCAAACAGGAGCTGCCCAGTGCCACCATCTGGGACCGGCCCTCGAGGAAGGACCGGAGGCACTGTAAAATGGTAGCCCCAAGCCCCATACCAGAGAAATGGTCCCGAAGGATATCATGGTCGATACCATGCAAGGATACTAGTCAAGATGGCTCCATGAAGCAATTGCCTTTTTGAAGCTGTTCAAGTTGGCAACCCTGCCTACATCAGGGAGCTCCGCTATGAGTTGAGTGGGGAGATCCTTTGTTTGATCTGCTCCAAAGTGGCCACCATTCAGGTAACATTTTATTTCTGCTCTTGACTTCAATCCCTCTCTTGGTCAGCCACTATCAGCACCAATCTTGTCATGCTGGGTTGCACTGCTCCAGTTTAATGGCAGCCATATGGAGTTTGTTAGTTTTACACCCTGCTTGACGTTTCTCGACTTCGAAGGCCTACAAAACAAGTCCTAACTGGAGTGCTCTGTTTGATCAGCCAAGGCGGAAAGATAAGAAACAGAAAGGGAGACATTGCAAAGACCTCCTGAGGGGAACAATGACGTTTCCTCCCTTGTGAGGAGTGGCAAAGCGTGCACCAATTGCCCATATGTCTCCACCCAGAAGCCCTGCACAAAGGGCCTCTTGTCCTCCCCGAAGGGTGGCGTCACAGAATGTACGGTCCTGGACCTAGTCAGGTGTAAAAGGATTGATCCCAAGGTGAGTGGAGTATTTATTTAGTGAGTTCTCTCGGTATTTTCTTGGAACTGCATCCTTGTCCCTCCATTCCCAATGGCTGACACTGGCTCCTCAAGGGTCTCGTTCAAAGATGGATGACGTCAAGCAGGAGGCCATGTGGTCCTCTCCACTTGGGCTAAGCCGCTCCACCTTGTAAACACAAGTTTTTGCTTTGGGGAGCATCCCAAGCCATCACCAGACATGGTACACAAATGGGACTGGACACATTCTGATGTGGTTTTTTTCTGATTCAGTATCCTTAAACTTCTTTTTGAAAGACTAATTGGAAGGAAAAGGCTGGCAAATAGGCTTGTGTGTGGAATTCGTTTCTTCCGTTTCCTCTATTTCTTTCAATACCTTCGGTACTTTGGGAGACCGTTACAGTAAGGGTCCTTCTGGTACAAAATCTCTCCCAACACGAAAGCTGCTGCCAAGTTCAAAGCCACAAGATGTCTCTCTCTTTGCACAAGTGGCAACTTTACCCACACGCCCATGTTGTATAAATCGTAACAATACTATTTATCTTTACTGATTTTCTTTTGGGTGCGGACTTTGTTTGCACTTTCGGCGAGAAAAGCACTTTGCGGGAAGTACCCAGTGTGATCAAGGACTATATTCTCCCTTATATATCTGCCTGTGTTTTGAGACCTTCTACTGTTCGTTCCACCAACTTCAGGGGACCAAATGATGGCACAGCCTTTTCAATGGCTGCCCCCCGATTCCAAAATTTGTTTTCCAAATCAATTAGACTGCCAACTCTCCTTTCATAAACAAGTTTTTTCTGTAATAACAGGCCTTTGAGGGCTGGTTGCTCAGGGGGGGACAACCATGGATTTTCCAGTACAATATTTCTTTCACTCTAAGATGCCATTGATTGCAAGATGCACCCCTATTTCAGTACCAGAACCACCAACAAAAGTACATAAGATACACCTGCGATTCTAAGACATGCTCCATTTTTAGAGAGGTTTATATAGGCAAAAAAAGGGTTCCTTAGAATGGAAGAAACATACTATTTTGCTGTGGTGCTGTGGTTTTGTTTTGTTTTTTTGTTTTTTTGTTTTTTTTTACAGTTCATGTTTTCAGTTTCAATTTTAAAATACTGTAATAAGTTTACCATTTTGTGACTTTTGGCCTTTCTTGTAAGATACCTCAAGGTGAGTAAATAGAAAGCTATACACCATCTCCTCCAAGCCAGACTTACCTGCAGGGACTGGCTGTGAAGGTTCTGGTTGTATTTCGCCTTCAGATCAGTGTAAAGGTGCCAGGTGTAATTGATGGTGTAGAGGAAGGAGGCCATGTAGAAGATCTGGAAATGCAGACATTGGATTGGTTGAGCAGTATGAAAAAAACCCTACAGAGTGCCTTGACATATACTACAATATTTGATGGTCCCAATGGATGTGGAGAAGAGGACCCGGTAATATGGAGAAAGAGAATGGCTTTCCGTTGAAAAGAGCCCTGTTTGTTTGGGGTCCACTCCTTTGGTCTTTGGAAGCCCTCACCTCCCCGCCCCCCCCCCCCCACCAAAAAAACCTTGAGTCTCCTTTGGGTCTCCTGTAGGAGAGATAAAGCAGGGTATAAATAAATATAATAATAATCTATACACATAATAAAAGTCAACATATGTATGTGTGCATGTGAGTGTGGCTGGGGTGCCCACTTACACAGACAAACTCCTGCCTCCACAAACAGTTATAACTCCCACTACTCAGGGGACACCAATGACTCTCCCTCAAATGACACTGCAGGTTATAGAGAGCGCCATGAACATGTCCAAGAGCCCTGCCAATGTCCTCCACAAATACCACACTGCCCACCACCCAAGTGAAGGCTTTCATACAGGGACAATTCCATCCTAGATTTAATGTGATTCCTCCACTACAGACATCCTGGTGTTTCTGAGTCTCTCCATTGGTGTGGAATTTGCATGACCCTGCCCACAGCCTCTCCCTTAACCCTTTCCTATTATTTCTATGGCATACAGCAAACAGAGGAATTGATCAGCAATTGAATATACTAGAGAGGTTTGGGGAGAATTCACCATGATTCATAGGAGTTGTAGGTACTGGGATGTATAGTTCACCTACAATCTAAGAGTACTCTGAATGAACTCCACCAACGATGGACCTGGAAGTAACTTGGCACACAGAACCGCCATGACCAACAAAACAAACTGGAGGTCTTTGGAGGGATTTATAGGAGCTGTGGTTCACCTAAATCTAGAGAGCACTATGAACCCAAACAATGATGAATCTGGACTAAACTTGGTGTGTGTACCCAATATGGCCAAATGTCAATACTGGTGGATTTTGAGGGGAATTGGCCTGGATATTTTGGAGTTGTTGGTACTGGGGTTTATAGTTCACCTGAAATCAAGGAGCACTCTGAACTCCACCAAAGATGGAATTGGACCACACTTGGAACACAGAGCCCCCATGACCAGCAAAACATACTGGAGTTCTCTGGGGGAAATTCAGCTTGATTTGGGGGAAAGCACTGTGAACCCAACATCGATGGATCTGGACCAAACTTGGCACACATACCTAATATGCCGAAACTTGATTACTGGAGGGGTTTGGGGGGAATTGACCTTCCTTTCTGGGAGTTGTAGTTCACCCACAACCAGAGAAATGGTGACTTCTACCAATGATGGAACTGGACCAAACTTGGCACACAGAACCCTCATGACTAACTCAACCTACTGGAGGGGTTTGAGTGGACTGACTCATCATAATGTGAGTTGTAATTCATCCGGCAGCCAGAGAGCACACTGAACCCAACTGATGAGGAATCTAGAGCAAACCTGCCCAACATATACTGATGGAGTTTCTTGGGATCAACCTGGCATGATGTCACTTGCAGTTCACCTGCAACCTTACACATTTTGTAGAATTAAAATTGACTTTTTCAAATAAACTGGGAAATGCTGGGTACCCAAGTTAACAACAACAACAGGATCTGGGGGTCAGTGGAAGAAAAGTCTCTCATTCTGGAACAAGACCGGGGAGAGTTTTGTCCTCCCTCCATTCCATTTGTAATGAGAATGTGTTTGCCTTTCCCTCTCATTATGCTGGCTAAATGGAGTGGAAGGCGACTCACAGCTTTTTGAGGCCATTTGGGCTTAATTGAGGGAAGAGGAGGTGAACGACACAAAGGGCTGCCTTGGGATGGAGCAGGGAGTCTGTAATACGGACAGGACCAGGGACGGAGTCCATGAACTCTGCGGTGTTGCTGTTGGCGGGGAGATTCTGCTCCTCAAAATCTGCCCACCCACCCCCAAAATGTCCCCTCCATTCCCAGATCCCCAACTTTGAGAGAGATGGCACTTCAATTTGTGGCGTTTGCCACCTTTGTTGCATAAAAAGACTTTCAGGTTATGTCAAACATGGGGAGCACTTGCACGGTCAAACAAACGCAGCTGGACACCGCTTGAACGACCATGGCTCCAAGCTATGGAATCCTGGGAGTTGGAGTTTGACAAGGCACCAAACTGCATCAATTCTGCGGTGTAGAGGACCCAGTGGGCTCCCTTGGCTCAGCCAATGCACCTAGAATGCTATCTACTTCCTTGCCAATTGCAATACATGTGTTTCTTGCCTCTCCTTGCAGCTTGAAGTGGGATGCAATGTCATTAAAACAAGAGATGAAAGACATACACCAAGATACACAATAAACATAATAATATTTATTTGTTTATTGTGTCAGAAACAAATTGAGAACACAGTTATAATGTATAGAAAAACCACAAAGTTAAAAACTTGGCATTATATTAAATGCCCTTTGACCAGAAACTGACCACTTGGAGTGTCTCTGGTGTTGCTGTAAGAAGTTCCTCCATTGTGCATGTAGCGGGGCTCAGACTGAACTGTAGTCAGTGGTCTGTGGTTTGCTCCATGCTCGTATGTCCACAGACCCATTTCTTAAGAGCACAGTCTGTTCAGCGCCTTCCAAATCCCCCCATCTTCTCTCATCTGGTCTCAGCCACTGATTGAGGTTCTGGTTTTAACCTGCCACTTTTGGACTCTTGCTTGCTGAGGTGTTCCTGTGAGTATCTCTGTAGATTTTAGGAAGCTGTTTCTTGATTTAAGACATTGGCATGCTGGCTGATATCCAAACAGAGGATGGGCCGGAGATGTCCTTTCGTTACTGGCTGCTACTTCCCGATGGATGTCAGGTGGTTCAATACCAGATGAACAGTATAAGTTCTCCAGTGGTGTAGGGTGTAGACATCCTGTGATAATGTGGCATATCTCATTAAGAGCCACATCCGCTGTTTTAACGTGAGATGTATTCCGCAATGGGCATGCATACTCAGAAGCAGAGTAACAAAGAACAAGGGCAAATGTCTTCACGGTGTCTGGTTGTAACCCCCAGATTGTGGCCATTCAGTTTTCATATGATATTATTTCTAGCACCCACTTTTTGCTTGATATACAAGCAGTGCTTCTTGTAAGTCAGAGCACGGTCCAGAGTAACTTCCGGGTATTTTGGTGTGCTGCAATGCTCCAGTGGGATTCAGAACTTGAGATGTTTGTCTGTTCTTAAGATGAAAAGCATATGTCTGCATTTTAGACAGAATAGGAATAAGCTGTTTTTCTCTGTAATACGCAGTAAGAGCACCAAAAGCTTCGGAGAGCTTCTGTTCAACCATTTCAAAGTTTTCTGCTTGAGCGGTGATGGCACAATCGTCACCATAGATTAAACTTTCTGTCCTTTCTGGCAGTGGCTGATCATTTGTGTAAATGTTAAACATTGATGGTGCAAACATGCTCCAAAATATTTTAAATAACTCTGTGCATGAAACAAAGCTTGTGCCTCCAGCATGACCCTATGGTCAATTATTATTATTATCATCATCATCATCATCATCATCATCATCATTATTTGATAATAACAAGAATTTTTTTTCATGTCAGGTGCAACTTGAGAAACTGCAAGTCACTTCTGGTGTGAGAGATTTGGCTGTCTGCAAGGACATTGCCCAGGGGACGCCTGGATGTTTGATTTTTACCATCCTTGTAGGATGCTTCTCTCATGTCGCTGCATGGGGAGCTGGAGCTGACAGAGGGAGCGCAACTCACTCTCCCTAGATATGAACAACTGACCTTTCGGTCAGCAGTCCTGCCGGCACAAGGGTTTAACCCACTGCGCCAACAGGAGCTCCTAAACAAGATTGGTACACAGCAAACAAGATCACTATCCTAGCTTTTGTTTTTGATCACACGTTGGACCCTTCCCAAGTGTCTAGGACTGTGTGATGTATCAGCAAATAATGCGTGCAGATCCAAGTAGGGTGGTCTTTTGCAGCTGAGAGATGGTAATGCAGATTGTTTTTAAGTGCAGGCCAAGGTCTTTAGACACTGCACCCAGTGTGCTCTCACCACTGGGACCACCTTTACTGGCTTGTGCCAGAGTCTTTGCAGTTCTATCATCATCATCATTATCTTCATCATCACCATATTATTATTATTATTATTATTATTATTATTATTATTATTATTACAACTATTACTATTACTATGAGAGATGCCCAATTCCCCTCTTAACCAGACCATCAAACTGCCTGCAAAGAAAGCCCAAAGCTCTCTTCCAAACAGCCCCAAGGAAGCCTTTCAGGGAGGCCAGATGTGCTCTCAAGCTGACTTTGCTGCCATGGAAAAATTGAACTCATCCAAACAGGAAGATGAGTTTTCCTGGCATGATGGATGACACACGGACTACAGCGGTAAGCTTTAGAGAGACGGCCTCCAATGTAGTCCCCCTTCCCCCTAAAGCAGTGGTTCTCAACCTGGGGTCCCCAGATGTTTTTGGCCTTCAACTCCCAGAAATCCTAACAGCTGGTAAACTGGCTGGGATTTCTGGGAGTTGTAGGCCAAAAACATCTGGGGACCCCAGGTTGAGAACCACTGCCCTAAAGGGACTTCTAATTGCTCTATAATGGATGATAGAACCCATCTTCAAATATTTCTTGTAATCATGTAACTGGTTTGAGTCTTTCTTCCAACTATATGATATTTTGTACTCAGGTCAATATATGATGCTGATTTGTACAGCAGTGCTTGAAGACGGATGTTTTTAAAGATGAAGTCAGGGGGAGGCAGCGGTTCTGGCTAGATGGATAGGTTTTGAATGGGCTTAAACTGTTTATTTTTAAGACTGTTTGTGTCCATTGCAATCTTTGTATACTTTTAGGTTTGAAATTATATTATATTGGTGAGCCACTTCGAGTCCCTTCTTTAGAGAGGGTGATGATGATGATTTTCCTCCTCTTCTCGCAGCTCAAGGTGGAGTACAACATGATAAAGAGGGATATGAGGAGGAGGAAGAAGAAGAAGAGGAGGAGGAAGAATAAGGATAAGGAGGAGGATAAGGGGAAGAGGAGAAGAGGAGGAGGAGGAGGAGAGGAGAAGGAGGAATAAGAAGAGAAAAGGAGGAAAAGAAAAATTAGAGGAATAAAGATAAGGGAGAAGAGGAAGAGTGGAGGAATAAGGAGAAGGAGGAGAAGGAGAGAAGGAGGGGGAACAAGGAAAAGGAGTAGAAGGAGAGGAGTAATGAGAAGAAGGAAGAAGAAGAGTAGGAGAATAAGAAGAGAAATAAGCATAAGAAGTAGGAGGAAGAGGAGGAGAAGAGAAGTAAGGATAATGATGAGTATGAGGAGGGGGAGGAGAGGGGGAGGGGAGGAGGAATAAAGATAAGAAAGGGAAGAGGAGGGGGAGGAGGAATAAGGAGAATGAGAAGGAGGAAGAGGAAAGGGAAAAGAAGAAGAAGAGGAGGAGAGGATGAATCAGGAGAAGGAGGAATAAGGAGAATGAGGAGGAGGAAGAGGAGGAAAAGAAGAGGAGGAGGAGAGGATGAATAAGGAGGAGGAGGAATAGGAGGAGGAGGAGGAGAGGAGGAATAAGGAGAAGGAGTAGGATAAGGAGGAAGAGGAGAAGAGGATGAATAAGGAGGAAAATAAGGAGAATAAGAGAAGGAATAAGGAGAAGGAGGAGGAAGAGGAGGAGGAGAGGATGAATAAGGAGGAGAAGGAATAAGGAGGAGGAGGATGAGATGAGGGGGAAGAAGAGAAGGAGGTGGATAAGGAGGAAGAGGAGAAGAGGATGAATAAGGAGGAAAATAAGGAGAATAAGAGAAGGAATAAGGAGAAGGAGGAGGAAGAGGAGGAGGAGAGGATGAATAAGGAGAAGGAATAAGGAGGAGGAGGATGAGATGAGGGGGAAGAAGAGAAGGAGGAGGATAAGAAGGAAGATGAGAAGAAGAGGGGGATAAGGAGGAGGGATAAGGAGGAGCAGAAGGAGAAGGAGAAGGAGAAGAAGAGAAGGAGGAATAAGGCAAAAGAGGAGAAGGAGAAGAAGAGGAGGAGGAATGAGAAGAAGGAAGAGGAGGAAAAGAAAAAGAAGAGGAATAAGGAGAAGGAGGAGAAAAAGAGGAGAAGTCCACTGAACATAGTAAAAGTCATGGAGCAAGAGGTTGGTTTTCAAAATAAACCTGGTTTGGGAAAGGGACGTCTTTGGACTACAATCTGCAGAATCCTTCAGACAGCATATTCATATTAAGACTTTTAAACTATTGTGTTTATAACCCAGGAGTTCAAAACTCAAAATCTCAATGGGTCTCCATAGCCCTGATCTACAGAGTCTAGGCCAATACTACCCTGGCCCACCAGACTGGGCAAAGGGGGCTCCATTCAAGTGACCTGGAGGATGACCTGGTGACCATCATTCTGGGCCCCGAAGACCTTTCCCATGCTGCCCAAAGCAAAGATGGCCCTCTCATCTCACCTGTCCTGTAGTTTGCAGGTTGTAGCACGCGGCTTCCCAGTGGTTCGGCTCCGTAGCTTCTTGGCTATAAAGGAGGGCCCCAGCAAGCCAGCAGACCGCCAGCAAGAGATCCGAGAGACTCAGGTAGAAGAGGGGGCGGCCCTGTGAATAGAGCAAATCAGGTGAGGAGTCATTTGAGCAAAAGGCCGTTTTCTAGATTGCAAGGTGCCATTGGCTACAATGGAGTGGGCTGGTAGCTGCTTCACTCTCCACCGGAAAGCAGCTTTTATAAGATTCCTGTTTTCGTTACTACTAAGGTGCTCCAAGGAACATTTAATTCAACCCCTGCCAGCAAAATCAGCCCAGAGAAGAGGTTGTTCACGTGACTCAGGGGGAGAGAGGAGGGCACGAAGATGAATGATAGACTATAAACAAGAGTGGAATGTATAGTAGATATTAAAGGAAACTATATGTCTATTGTATTGTTGAAGGCTTTCATGGCTGGAATCACTAGGTTCTTGTGGGTTTTTTTCGGGTTATAGGGCCATGTTCTAGAGGCATTTCTCCTGACGTTTCGCCTGCATCTATGGCAAGCATCCTCAGAGGTAGTGAGGTCTGTTGGAATTAGGACAATGGGTTTATATATCTGTGGAATGGCTGGGGTGGGGCAAAGAGCTCTTCTCTGCTAGAGCTGGGTGTGAATATTTAAACTGACCACCTTCATTAGCATTTGAAGGCCTGGCTGAGCCTGGGAAAATCTTTTGTTGAGAGGTGTTAAGATGTGCTTGGTTGTTTCCTCTCTGCTGTTTTGCTGTTGTAATTTTAGAGTTTTTTGATACTGGTAGCGCTGCGTTTGGTGGTCCCTATGTAGACTTGTCCACAGCTGCATGGTATACGGTAGACTCCTGCAGAGGTGAGAGGATCCCTCTTGTCCTTTGCTGAACGTAGCATTTGTTGGCCTGGTATCCATTGGCCTGGAGAGCCCTCAACTGGGCTCTCCAGGCCAATGGATACTCCACCTCAGACATTAGAAGACCTGCAAGACCAAGAACAAGCCACGAGAGTAAAGATGAAGATCCACCCAGAGGAAAAGTGTTCCTGCCATACATCAAGGGAACCACTGACCGCATAGGGAAGCTGATGAGGAAACACAACATACAAACAATTTACAAACCCACCAAAAAATCCAACAAATGCTACGTTCAACAAAGGACAAGAGGGATCCTCTCACCTCTGCAGGAGTCTACTGTATACCATGCAGCTGTGGACAAGTCTACATAGGGACCACCAAACGCAGCATTGCCCAAACACGAATCAAGGAACATGAAAGGCACTGCAGACTACTTCAACCAGAGAAGTCAGCCATAGCAGAGCACCTGATGAACCAGCCTGGACACAGCATATTATTTGAGAACACAGAAATGCTGGACCACACCAACAACCACCATGTCAGACTACACAGAGAAGCCATTGAAATCCACAAGCATGTGGACAATTTCAACAGAAAGGAAGAGACCATGAAAATGAACAAAATCTGGCTACCAGTATTAAAAAACTCTAAAATTACAACAGCAAAACAGCAGAGAGGAAACCACCAAGCACATCTTAACACCTCTCAACAGGGGATTTTCCTAGGCTCAGCCAGGCCTTCAAATGCTAATGAAGGTGGTCAGTTGAAACATTCACACCCAGCTCTTGCAGAGAAGAGCTCTTTGCCCCACCCCAGCCATTCCACAGATATATAAGCCCATTGTCCTAATTCCAACAGACCTCACTACCTCTGAGGATGCTTGCCATAGATGCAGGCGAAACGTCAGGAGAAATGCCTCTAGAACATGGCCCTATAGCCCGAAAAAACCCGCAAGAACCTATATGTCTATTGTATTATAAATGTATCACAATTGTACTTACTCATTTTATCTATCTATCTATCTATCTATCTATCTATCTATCTATCTTCTAGCTATATATACATCTATACATATAATAAAATGTGTATGTGTGGAGGTGTCCACTTACAAAGACAGCCTCCCGCTTCCGCAAACAGCTTTAAGCCTCAGTGCTGAGGAACTACAAAAAGCCCTCCCTCCAAGGACATTTCAGGTTAGAGCAAGCGCCATGAACATGTCTCCCCGCCCCTGCCAATGTCCTCCCCAAACACCATACTGCCCACCACCCAAGTGAAGGCTTTCATACGGGGACAATTTCAACCTAGATTGTATGTGTTTCCTATACATCCCAGTGTTTCTGACTCTCTCCATTGGTGTGTTATTTGCATGACCCCACACATTGCCTCTCCCTTAACCCTATCCTACCCTTTCCTATGGTGCACAGCAAACAGAGAGGAATTGAGCAGCAACTGAAAATACTGGAGGGGTTTGGGCGAACTGACTCAACATGATGGAAGTCCTAGTTTGCCCTGCATCAAGACAGAGAACTGTGACCCCCACTGACAAAGTACCTGGACAACTTTGGCAAACAGAACGCCCATGACCAACAAAAAATATTGGAGAGGTTTGGGAGGAATTCACCTTAATATATATAGGAGTTGTAGGTACTGGGATGGATAGTTCACCTGCAATCAAGGAGCACTCTGAACCCCACCAACGATGGGCCTGGAACTAACCCTCATGACCAACGAAACATACTGGAGATCGTTGGAGGGATTTATAAGAGTTGTGATTCACCTACATCCAGAGAGCACTGTGAACACAAACAACGATGGATCTGCACCAAATTTGGCAGGCATACCCGATATGCCAAAATTTGAATACTGGTGGGTTTGGGTTAGAATTGGCCTTGACATTTGTTTGTTGTAGGCACTGTGATTTATATCAAAGAGCACTCCGAAACCCACCGATGATGGACCACAGCCTGACTTGGCACACAGAACCCCCATGATCAACTGAATGTACTGAGGAATTTGATGGGACTGACCCACCACGGTGGGAGTTGTAATTCATCCTGTGGCCATAGTCATAAAGGATAATCTAAACTTCGAATTGGAAAAGGTCATTAAAAATAATGAAGGTAGTTGTAATTTATCCTGCAGCTGGAGAGCATACTGAACCCCACCAATGATGCATCTAGACCAAACTTGCTCAACATGACAAACTAGTATTGATGGAGTTTCACATCTGACATTATGTGAGTTGTAGTTCACCCACAACCTTATGCATTTTGTAAAATAAACAAATGACTTCTTCTAATAACCTGGGCAATGCCGGGGACCCAAGCTAGTATAATAATAAAAAAACATTAAAAAGAAAAATAATAATAGTGATGATAGAGTCTTATTCTCTATCATCACTATTATTAAGGTTTTTAAGCAGAGGCTGGATGGTCATCTGTTGAGAGAACTTGGACTGTGCCTTTCTTTGTGGCAGAATGGAACTGGCCTAGATGGCCTTTGAGGGTCTCTTCCAACTCTACAATTCAATGGTATGTCACAACTTTGCATTGGTTCACTATGATCTGCTTGCTCTGCCTCAAGTTCAATAAAAAGAAATTGATTATGGGGTATTGAACAGCAAGCAGCTGAGCTTCTGCAAAGGACTCTGTCTTGCAGCTCCACTCTTGCATAGCTGATGAGTGCCCCACCGGAAAGGTCGAGGGCCCGGCCAGCCAAAAGGAAAGCCAACCAAGGCGATGATTCACCTCCTCCAAGCCTCTGGAGTTAAATATTTGTTTTAGCCACAAGGAGAGAATGTGCTTGACAATATTCGGCATTCCCAGAGGCGACCGCAGCTCCTCCCATCAAACTGCATTTCATAAAAGTGCAGTTGAGCTTTCTTTTTCCTGGGGGGGGGGGGGGCACAATAAATGGCCTTACCTCGGGGGACCGGGCTGTGTTCTGGAAGATGGCATAGCCAATCATAGAGCTGGACCCGATGACACTGCAGAAAGGAAAGGATAGTTTAGTTGGGCTGCAGGTGGCCAACTTTAATTTCCAGAGGGCTCATTTGCTATCAAAGAGCAGAGTGCTAAAATGAAGCAGGAATGGCATGGAGAGATGCGGGACAACAGTCTCCCAGAGGTCCATTGTGTCCCCCTTAAGCCTTTTAGTTTCCCATAGGAAAGCTCTTCTGCATACTTTTTAATTTATCTCTCAAGGCATTGAAATCATTGGTCACGACCACAATAAAATGGAGAGGCACATTACACAACAAGCAAAGGCAGGTTCGACAATTTGCAAAGCCTGGAGAAACTAATATCTTGACCCGGTGCCCAAAAGGCGGGAATGTTGGCACCATGCTCTTTTCCATAAGGAAGGTGCTTCAGAGCTTGCTTGCCAGCACAGGAAAATGTGGCGTTTGCAAAAGTGAGCTTCTCCCCGCAATTGCAATTGCTGGAATTGGAGGAGCAATATCATATCATGGAACGCTCCCACTGACATACTTATTTATTTATTTGCAATATTTCTATCCCGCTCTCTCTCACCCTGAGGGGGACTCAGAGTGATTTACAACATGGCAATATTCAATGCCACATATACAGTCAAATAAAATACGATGCATCATTTACATAAATACAGATAAGGTAAAGGTAAAGGTTTCCCCCTGACATTAAGTCTAGTCATGTCCGACTCTGGGGATTGGTGCTCATCTCCATTTCTAAGCTGAAGAGCTGGCATTATCCGTAGATGCCTCCAAGGTCATGTGGCCGGCATGACTGCATGGAGCACTGTTACCTTCCCGCACTGTTACCTTCCTGCATGGAGCACTGTTACCTTCCCACCTATTGATCTACTCACATTTGCATGTTTTCAAACTGCTAGGCTGGCAGAAGCTGGGGCTAACAGCAGAAGCTCACCACACTCCCCAAATTTGAACCACCAACCTTTCGGTCAGCAAGTTCAGCAGCAGCTTAACCCACTGTGCCACCAGGTGACCCTGGTGGCACAGATAAAAACAGATAAATACTGTAGAACTGTTAAAACCATTAAACCTATTCCAGAAGTCATTATTTGTGTTGCTACAGTTATGCTAGTTCTATATTGCACTATCCAAATGCTTGATCCCATAGCCAGGTCTTCACTTTTTTCCTGAAAACCAGGAAGGAGGGGGCCAGTCTGATATCACAGTCGAGCGCCACAGTTGAGGTGCCACCACTGAGAAGGCTCCGTCTCTCGTCCCCACAAATTTTAGGATTTTATGATTTCATAGCTTTGGACTCTTTATGGACTCTAGTGGGTGGGGTGAGCTGATATGAATTTCTTCCCCCTTTTCCCCCCAATTTATGCCTTATGAACCCTATATATGTGTGTGTATAAAATATGGAATGCCACCTTTTCATGACCCCAGCATGACAAACTCTTGGGAAATTTCTTCCTATTTCCTGAGATGAATTCCCCATTGACCAAAGAACTCAACAAAGACTTATTGCATGACAGTAACAATGGCGCCCCTCGGAGCATGGCCGCCCGAGGAGAGCACCCCATGGTGACTCAATCATTCATCAACAATGGGATATCCTGCCTTCGGGGAAGATCAGGGTGCCCCATCCACCTCACTCATTGTCTTCCTCCCCTTGGTTGAAACCAATGGACAGATAACATCAATTGATCCCATATCCAGGACTGAAGATTACCAAGGCTTGGCAGCCGTGCTAGCCACTTTTGTATATTTCACCCTCATAAGACAATACCAGGCCAGCTTGAGGAATCTCCAGATTATCGCTGGCCATCGGACAAACCATTAGGTTACATTTAATCCACTCATTTTTCTCTCGGTTCTTTGTTTCCCACTTGTACCGCCTCCTCGCTCCTCATTGGCTCAGAAGCTGGCTTCCCCATAGGCCGAGGCGTGCCTAAGCCAGCCATGCCTCCCTTCAGCTGATGACTCCAGCCAATCAGCGCGAAGCCGGCAAGGAGGTGGGAAGTTTGAATTTGACAGTTCTGTATTTCCTATAAAATGTACTCCTTTTTGCCCTGCCAAACATGTTGATTTTGGCAAGGGATTGCGGTTTGATATCTGTACCAGCTGGGATGAAATAAAGACAACTCGGTGGCTTTTCTTCAACTTGGTGAGACCTTTTATTGGGAAAAATCAGAGAAAATCTTGGGTGCTTCTTTTCTATCTCACCAGGGCTAACACGCTCTCTTTGGTGAAGATCCCCAAATTCTTGCTCGATATCAACAACAGTGTGGACCACCACAGCCAAGTCTAGCTTCTCAAGGTACAAGCACAACTGGCGCACAAGTTTTAATTATGTGAATGCTTCCCTGGCCACTGACAAGACTTGAGGTTTCAGGCTCAGCGATGAATCCAGAACTCCCAAGCTATGAACCTGAGTCTTCAGGGTGAGTGTAACCCCATCCAGCACAGGCTGTAACCCTATACCCTGTTTGGCCTTGTGACTGACCAGGAGTACCTCTGTCTTGTCTGGATTCAATTTCAATTTGTTCAACCTCATCTAGACCGTCACAGCTGCCAGGCACCTGTTCAGGACCTGAACAGCCTCATTTGAAGAAGGTGGAAAGGGGTAGCAGAGTTGTACATCATCTGCATACAGATGGCATCGAACTACAAAGCTCTGGATGATCTCTCCCAGTGACTTCTTGTAGATATTAAACAACATGGGGGACAGTACTGAGTCCTGTGGGACCCCATAAAAAAAGGCTGAGGGGCCAAATAGGTGTCACCTGAAACACCTCTCCAAGAAGGACCGGAGTCACTGTAGGATGGTACCTCCAAGCCCCATTCACGTGAGGCATCCCAGAAGGATACTGTGGTCTACAGTATCGAAGGCCACTGAGATGTCCAAGAGAACCAACAAGGACAAACTCCCCCTGTCCAGTTCCCTACACAGATCATCCACTAAGGGGACCAAGGCTGTCTCAGTTCTGTGACCCTGCCTAAATCCAGACTGAGATGGATCCACATAATCCCAAGAACACCTGGAGTTACGAGGCCACCACATGTTCCAAGACTTTTCCAAAAAAGGGGAAATTGGAAACTGGCAGAAAGCCATTCAATTGAGTGGGGTTCAGTGATGGTTTTTTTCAACAGCGGTTTTATGACGGCCTTCTTTAGTCCTGCTGGAATCTTGCCTTCCCATAAGGAGGCATTAACCACCACCTTCACCCACTCTGCCAAACCCCCTCTTCTTTATCAGCCAGGATGGGCAGGGGTCCAGGATGCATGTGGTCACCCCTCACCTCTCCAAGGATCTTGTCCACATCCATTGGAAAATGCCCAGCCAATGTTTATAAAGCACAGGAGCATGGCATGGAAAAAAGTTGGCGGCACCAAGGAAAGGCCTGCATTTCTGCCTCTATCTGTAAGCTTTGCCTCCCCGAAACACATCAAACAGCAGGAGGAAAACACCTCTTTGGGGAAATACCCATTGCCAGGCAAGGAAGTGTGTGTTTCCAGCTGGAAGAGGGATCTGTTGCAAAGGAGGGAGGAATTGATTGCAGGACCCTTCTGCCCTCATTAATAGATATACTGTTACAAATTCCTAAACTGCCATCCTAAAGGGGTTGGGAGAAACGAACCGACAGAATCAAAAAGCAAAATAAAAATAGATTAATATTTTTACATTGGTGGGTGTTTTGTTAGACTAAGAATATTGTGGAAGACAGTAAGACCCAACATAAGAACCAATTGTGGAAGCTTCAACTAGTCCAACGTTCGGCAGCCATGATTCTAACAGGAGCGGGACGCAGGGAGCATACAACCCCCCTGTTGCGCCAACTCCACTGGCTACTGATTTGCTACAAGGCTCAATTCAAAATGCTGGCATTGACCTTTAAAGCCCTAAACGGTTCCAGCCCAAGATACCTATCCGACCGCATCTCGGCCTATGAACCCACCAGGACTTTGAGATCTTCCGGGGAAGCCCTGCTCTCGATCCCGCCAGCCTCACAAGCACGGCTG
This sequence comes from Anolis sagrei, assembly GCF_037176765.1. NCBI lineage: Eukaryota > Metazoa > Chordata > Lepidosauria > Squamata > Anolidae > Anolis > Anolis sagrei. The sequence goes on along the minus strand of NC_090034.1, from coordinate 30,648,829 downwards.
GCGGGGACGAGAGACAGGGCCTTCTTGGTGGTGGCTCCCCGGCTGTGGAACGTCCTTCCCACGGACATCAGATTGGCACCATCTCTGATGGTTTTCCGCAAAAGAGTAAAGACCTGGTTATTTGCGCAGGCATTCGAATGATTGGTGCAAAGACTGGTAACGACACAAGAATGGAACAATGGACGACGAACCTGGATCATGTTTTTAATGATGAGATGTTAAGGAATGGTTACTATAGTAATTATGTATTAATTGTGTATTGGATTAGGTTATTAACTGTTTTATATTGATGTTGAATTTTGCTGTGTTTTGTGCCTTGTGAACCGCTGTGAGTCGCCTTCGGGCTGAGAACAGCGGTATAGAAGTAAAGGAAATAAATAAATAAATACATTTAAATCAATGAAATCAATTTAAATAAAAAATGGGGGTTAGGGGAAGACTGAGGTGATTAATTAATTATAAGTTTCTAAGAATGTCCACTTTAGTCCAAATGGTTACATTAATTATATTAACATTACGGAATAACAATAAATAGAAGGAGGAGGAGAAGTAGGAGGAGGAGGAGGAGAAAAGGAGAAGGAGAAAGAGAAAAAGAAGGAAGAGGAGGAGCAAAGGAGAAAGAGAATCGGAAGAACAAGAAGTACTAATTTGGAATATATCTGGAAGAAGAAATGAAGGAGGAGGAGGAGGAGGAATAAAGGAGAAGATGAAAGAGAAAAAAGCAAGAGGAGGAGGAAAGGAGAAAAAGAATCAGAAGAACAAGAAGAAGTATTCATTTAGAATATATTTGTCTGGAAGAAGAAGGAGAAGGAGGAGGATGAAAGGAGAAAGAGAAGGAGAAGAATAAGGAAGAGGAGAAGCAAATGAGAAGGAGAAAGATATTCAAAAGAAGGAGAAGTATTAATTTGGAATATGTTTGTCTGGAAGAAGAAGGAGAAAGAGAAAAAAGATAGAGGAGGAGGAAAGGAGAAAGAGAATCTGAAGAACAAGAAGTATTCATTTGGAGTATATTTGTCTGGAAGAAGAGGAGGAGGAGGAGGAAAGGTGGAAGAGAAAGAGGAAAAAGAAGGAGGAAGAGGGAAGGAGAAGGAGAAAGAGACAAAGAAGAGGAGGAGGAGGAGGAGGAGGAGGAGGAGGAGGAGGAAAGGAGAAAGGGAATCAGAAGAAGAAATATTAATTTGGAATATATTTGTCTGGAAGAAGAAGAAGAAGAACAAAAGGAGAAAGAGAAGAAAGAGAAGAAGGAGGAGGAAAGGAAAAGGAGAATCAGAAGAAGTATTCATTTGGAGTATATTTGTCTGGAAGAAGAAGAGAAGGAGGAGGAGGAGGAAAGAAGGAGAAGAAAGAGGAAAAAGGAGGAGGAGGAAGAGGAAAGGAGGAGAAAAAGAAGAAGAACAACAAGAAGAGAAAAGGTGAAAGGGAATCAGAAGAAGAAGTATTAATTTGGAATACATTTGTCTGGAAGAAGAAGGAGAAGAAGGATAGGAGAAGGAGAAGAAAGAGAAAAAGAAGAAGGAAGAGGAGGAGGAAAGGAGAATCAGATGAAGTAGTATTAATTTGGAATATATTTGTCTGGAAGAAGAAAGGGAAGAAGGAAAGGAGAAGGAGAAGAAAGAGAAAAGGAGAAGGAGAATAAGAAGGAAGAGAAAGAGGAAAGGAGAATAAAAAAGTAGTATTAATTTGGAATATATTTGTCTGGAAGAAGAAGGAGAAGAAGAAGAAGGAAAGGAGGAGAAAGAGAAAAAGAAGGAGGATAAGAAGGAAGAGAAGAAAGAGAAGGAGAAAGAGAATCAAAGAAGATGAAGCCTTAATTTGGAATAGATTTGTCTGGAAGAAGAGGAGGAGGAGGAGGAGGAGAAGGAAAAGAAGGAGGAAAGGAGAAGGAGAATCACAGAAGAAGAAGTATTAATTTGGAATCTCTTTGTCTGGAAGTTGTTGTGTGGATAAACTGGGTGCAGATCACCTGGAGTTGGGTCTGTGAAAAGCAGCAGATCAATGCAGCTCATCTATGGGAGGATCCCAGCAGGAGGTGTAGGTCTTTGCATGCCCCAAAACAGAGGAGGGGAGAAAAATCACTGCCAGCAGGAGGCCCTCCTTGGGTTTTCCCCCTCATTATTATGTACCTTGAAGCAAGCCTGCCACCGGCAGCCCCAAAGCCCAAAAGGAAAGAAATTGGCTTGTGATACAGTACCTTAAGGAGGCGGTGATAGCTTGGATCCAGTGGATCACTGCAAAAAACTAGAAAGGGAGAGAGAGGGGTTACCATAAAAAGAGATGGATTCCTCCCATTTATCTACTATACATTCCACTATTCTCTTATACATTATGAATGATGCCAGATGTAAGTTTGGGGAGGTTCCAGACCTTGTCGAACTACAACTCCCAGGAGTCTGTAGGACTCTTCTATAGGCAGTGAAAAGTCCCACTAAACTGCATTCAGGTCTATAGCCAATGGCAGCCCCTCCTGCAGTTTGGAGGTGGAATCGAGCCGAACGCGGTACTAAACCGCGTTAATTCCACAGTGTAGATGCTCGAGAAGGGGACAAAAGCCCATTTCAAGACTTTTCAATCACCTTGAAGTCGTTTTCAAACCAATCAAGCCAAGAGGGGGCTTGCCTGGACTGCATGACCCATCCTCCTGCAGGAGGGTGATGGGATTTGTAGTCCAGAAAGGAGAAAAACCCCTGGGAAGAGAGAAATGGACGGGAAAAGGAGGCGCACTCACCTGGGGCCAAGGGGCCAAGGGGAGAGGGACCAGGCTCGCCATGCCTAGCCGCTCCAGGAGCCGCACACAACCGCGCCAAGGCAGCGCCGAAGCCCCGCCCCTTTCCACTAAGCCTCGCCCTCACGAGCCCAGCCCTGAAGTTCATTCTCAGATGCACCTCGTTCTCTCCAGCAGCGCTTCGGCTTCAGGTCGCTGTTTCAAATCGAAGCAATAGCGGCCCCTGCCGGCGGGAAAGCAAATGGCACCAGGGATGCTCAAGGCCATTCTGGATTGGGCATCTCTGATCGCTTTGCTGTTGTTATTATCATCGTTGGTCCTGTAAAGGCCCCTTTGTTGCTTTGGTTGCATACTGCAGTCGCTTCTGGTTTGAAAGAATGAGCTGTCTACAAAGACGCGGCCCAGGGGACCCTCGGATGTGTTCCCATCCGGCGGGAGTCCCTCTGAACCGTGCTCTGACTTACAAGAAGCACTGCTTGACTGTCAAGCAAAAAGTGAGTGCTAGAAATAACATCATAAAAAAGCTGACTGGCACAACCTGGGGATCACAACCAGACAAAGTGAAGACATCTGCCTTTGGGCTTGGTTACTCTGCTGCTGAGTACGCATGCCCAGCGTGGAACACATCTCAGTGGATGCGACTCTTAGGACTTAATCGCATTAAGGCAATTAAACGGATGAAAACATTTGGCCGAGTAGAGCTCCATTTTCCTATGAAACAGAAGAATTGCTTACCCTCATCACACTTCCATGCAACTCAGTATGTATCTGCATTCTTTGAGTTAATTTCTCATCACATTACAGTTCTGAGGCCCTGCCCACCATCCCTCCCCCCCACCCCACATTATTTGTTTAAATAAATCCTCCTCTCTTTGAAATCTCAGCCGCCTTCCCTACTAAGGGAGATCTGAGAAGTTTCTGAGCATGCTCAGTTGGTCCCTTTGGGATGCTGCTGAGGAGAGAGGAGGGAGGGAGGCAGAAAGAGGGCTCAGATATTTCAGTGTTATTTCTGGCATGGGGGAAGGGGGACAATCACTGCAACTTAGCTGTATGCATTGTCGAAGGCTTTCATGGCTGGAATCACTAGGTTCTTGTAGGTTTTTTCGGGCTATGTTCTAGAGGCATTTCTCCTGACGTTTCACCTGCATCTATGGCAGGCATCCTCAGAGGTAGTGAGGTCTGTTGGAAATAGGAAAATGGGTTTATATATCTGTGAAATGACTGGGATGGGGCAAAGAGCTCCCTGCTGAAGCTAGGTGTGAATGTTTCAGCTGACCACCTTTATTAGCATTTGAAGGCTTGGCTGAGCCTCTAGAACATGGCCCTATAGCCCGAAAAAAACTACAAGAACCTAGTGATTCCAGCCATGAAAGCCTTCGACAATACATTGAACATCTCTACAGGGAGAAACTGTTCCAAGACACACGGAAATTGGAGAAACTAAGGACCAGGAAAGCACATCTACTGTGCTCCCCGACTTTCCTTCTACGCTGCAGAGACACAGATACCATCCCACAATTTCTCGCAGCCAAAAGGACTTTCAAAACACCACAGGCTCACCGGATCTATGACCGCCTAGAACGCAATCTCTTACGAGAGAGAATTCACACCATCCGCAAAGAACTCGCAAACACAGACAAGGAACTGCTGCACCTCCATCAACATCAGCCAGAAGATTAATTCCCAGGACTGGGACAAAATAGACAACCGCTCTTACAGAAAAATGGAGAAAAACATGGCTGTCCACACCAACAGACAAAAACAAAAATTCCACAAACGCCAAAAGCAACAGCCGAAACCAGAACTGGATACATCATGGACCATCATCAACCTGACAGACAGACAACTCTCTGAAGACCAAGTATCCATACTAGCGAAAGGAGGAAACTTTGCTGTAACTGCCACCAGGATCCCAGTAGAAAACATCATTGCCAATGTTGAATCAGCAATTTATCGCCTCCCAGAGGAAGAAGCAGAAGAAGTACGAGCGGAAGCAGCAAGGATCCTGAAAAAGGCAAAACTTCCCTCCAGTAATATTACTAGGAAGGAAAGACAAGCCATCAGAGAGCTCAATTCAGATCCTGATATCCTCATTATGCCAGCAGACAAGGGGAATGCCACAGTAATCATGCATACAGAACAATACAAGGAGAAGATCGAAAAACTCCTGGACCCTACTATATACAAAAAACTCAAGCAAGACCCAACTTCCAAAATAACCAGGAAAACCAACACTCTGATTAAGAACTCCTCAATCAACTTTGACATACGACAGCAGCTATGTAAATCGGAAGCCCTTCCACCCAGGCTTTATGGACTCCCAAAAATCCATAAGGACTCCACCCCACTCAGACCCATTGTGATTGCCATTGGATCCCCCACATACGACCTAGCAAAATTTCTTGCTGCACAGTTAAAAAGCCATATTGGGCTCACTTCACACTACATCAAGGACTCAGCCCACTTCATAGAAAAAATCAGCAATCTCAAGCTAAATACAAACGACAAACTGATCAGCTTCGATGTGGTATCTCTATTTACCATGGTCCCGGTAGCAGACACCATGGCACTCATCAACCAGAGGTTCCCAGAAGACATCACGGCTCTGTTTCACCATTGCCTCACCACCAGTTACTTTCAGTGGGACAATGAATTCTACGAACAGAAAGATGGAGTAACTATGGGGAGCCCTCTCAGCCCGGTCATAGCTAACTTCTACATGGAACACTTTGAAAAACAAGCCCTGGAGACAGCAACCAAAAAGCCCACAATATGGTTCAGATATGTGGATGACACCTTCACCATTTGGAGCCATGGAGAAGAAGAACTCAACAGGTTCCTGGACCATCTCAACAGCATCCACCCAAACATCCAGTTCACCATGGAAAAAGAAAATGAAGGAAGACTGCCTTTTCTAGATGTCCTAGTCATCCGCAAACCAGATCAACAATTGGGTCACACCGTCTACAGAAAACCCACACACACAGATAGATATCTACATAAAAACTCCAACCATCACCCAAGTCAAAAAAGAAGCACCATTAAAGCCTTGGCAGACAGTGCAAAAAGAATCTGCGAACCCCACCTCCTCCAAGATGAACTGAACCACCTCAACTGGGCTCTCCAGGCCAATGGATACTCCACCTCAGACATCAGAAGAGCTGCAAGACCAAGAACAAGCCACGAGAGTAAAGATGAAGATCCACCCAGAGAAAAAGTGTTCCTGCCATACATCAAGGGAACCACTGACCGCATAGGGAAGCTGATGAGGAAACATAACATACAAACAATCTACAAACCCACCAAGAAAATCCAACAAATGCTACATTCAGCAAAGGACAAGAGGGATCCTCTCACCTCTGCAGGAGTCTACTGTATACCATGCAGCTGTGGACAAGTCTACATAGGGACCACCAAACGCAGCATTGCCCAAACACGAATCAAGGAACATGAAAGGCACTGCAGACTACTTCAACCAGAGAAGTCAGCCATAGCAGAGCACCTGATAAACCAGCCTGGACACAGCATATTATTTGAGAACACAGAAATGCTGGACCACTCCAACAACCACCATGTCAGACTACACAGAGAAGCCATTGAAATCCACAAGCATGTGGACAATTTCAACAGAAAGGAGGAGACCATGAAAATGAACAAAATCTGGCTACCAGTATTAAAAAACTCTAAAATTACTACAGCAAAACAGCAGAGAGGAAACAACCAGGCACATCTTAACACCTCTCAACAGAACATTTTCCCAGGCTCAGCCAAGCCTTCAAATGCTAATGAAGGTGGTCAGCTGAAACATTCACACCTAGCTTCAGCAGAGAGCTCTTTGCCCCACCCCAGTCATTCCACAGATATATAAACCCATTTTCCTATTTCCAACAGACCTCACTACCTCTGAGGATGCTTGCCATAGATGCAGCCGAAACGTCAGGAGAAATGCCTCTAGAAAATGGCCCTATAGCTCGAAAAAACCTACAACAACTTAGCTGTATGCGTTCTAGGAACAAAGGTGCATATACACTGTACAATACTTTCATAATCATATACAAACAAATTACTAGAGAATACTTGCATCATTGCATAATTGCAGCCAGGCTTTGAAGCTGCAAGGCTATTCAATGCTAATCAAGGTCAACAATTGTATTACTCCCACTTGCCTCTGATAAGTGGGGGCCCCATCTACACTGCCATATACTCCAGCTTCTGAATCCCAAAGATCTGGATACTTGCATCACTGCATAATTGCAGCCAGGCTTTGAACCTGAAAGGCTATTCAATGCTAATCAAGGTTGCTTCTAATAAGTGGGGGGCCCATCTACAGAAAATTGGAGGAGGAGGAGGAGGAGGGTGGGAGGTGCCCTGGCATGAACCCACCCACCCCCTTCCACATACACACACTCCTTACACCACCACCCCTCTCTTGCTTGGTGAGGAAAAGGTAATGGCTGGGACAGAACTCTTCCTAAACGGTGTTTTAGCTCCTCCCACAACTTCCCTTCTCACAAATTCTACTACATTACAGGAAAGGCCAAACTTCCAGATTATTTTTTAAAAATAAATTTGCCCACCACCTCCTGAAATGTTGTAAAAGACTGCCAGCCTCCACGCCTAAAACCATGCAAAGACTTCTCTCTCCTACACTTGAGGCCAAATGAATGTGGTGGGAACAGGGGCTTCCCAAATTTTAAGTGCAGCACTCAGTGGAATTTAGTCTATGTGATGAAGTAGTAAGACAGGTCACATTATCACAGGATGTCTATGCCCAACACCACTGGAGAAATTATACTGTTTAGCTGGTATTGCACCACCTGACATCCATCGAGAAGTTGAAGTCGAGCACAGATTTAGGAGGGTCTTGACCAGGAGGGAGAGAAGCCATTGAAATCCACAAGCATGTGGACAATTTCAACAGAAAGGAGGAGACCATGAAAATGAACAAAATCTGGCTACCAGTATTAAAAAACTCTAAAATTACTACAGCAAAACAGCAGAGAGGAAACAACCAGGCACATCTTAACACCTCTCAACAGAACATTTTCCCAGGCTCAGCCAAGCCTTCAAATGCTAATGAAGGTGGTCAGCTGAAACATTCACACCTAGCTTCAGCAGAGAGCTCTTTGCCCCACCCCAGTCATTCCACAGATATATAAACCCATTTTCCTATTTCCAACAGACCTCACTACCTCTGAGGATGCTTGCCATAGATGCAGCCGAAACGTCAGGAGAAATGCCTCTAGAAAATGGCCCTATAGCTCGAAAAAACCTACAACAACTTAGCTGTATGCGTTCTAGGAACAAAGGTGCATATACACTGTACAATACTTTCATAATCATATACAAACAAATTACTAGAGAATACTTGCATCATTGCATAATTGCAGCCAGGCTTTGAAGCTGCAAGGCTATTCAATGCTAATCAAGGTCAACAATTGTATTACTCCCACTTGCCTCTGATAAGTGGGGGCCCCATCTACACTGCCATATACTCCAGCTTCTGAATCCCAAAGATCTGGATACTTGCATCACTGCATAATTGCAGCCAGGCTTTGAACCTGAAAGGCTATTCAATGCTAATCAAGGTTGCTTCTAATAAGTGGGGGGCCCATCTACAGAAAATTGGAGGAGGAGGAGGAGGAGGGTGGGAGGTGCCCTGGCATGAACCCACCCACCCCCTTCCACATACACACACTCCTTACACCACCACCCCTCTCTTGCTTGGTGAGGAAAAGGTAATGGCTGGGACAGAACTCTTCCTAAACGGTGTTTTAGCTCCTCCCACAACTTCCCTTCTCACAAATTCTACTACATTACAGGAAAGGCCAAACTTCCAGATTATTTTTTAAAAATAAATTTGCCCACCACCTCCTGAAATGTTGTAAAAGACTGCCAGCCTCCACGCCTAAAACCATGCAAAGACTTCTCTCTCCTACACTTGAGGCCAAATGAATGTGGTGGGAACAGGGGCTTCCCAAATTTTAAGTGCAGCACTCAGTGGAATTTAGTCTATGTGATGAAGTAGTAAGACAGGTCACATTATCACAGGATGTCTATGCCCAACACCACTGGAGAAATTATACTGTTTAGCTGGTATTGCACCACCTGACATCCATCGAGAAGTTGAAGTCGAGCACAGATTTAGGAGGGTCTTGACCAGGAGGGAGAGACCCTACAGACCCACAAAGAAGGATCCGCTACTTTGGTGAGCAAAAGAAAGATGAAGCCGCAAGTAAAAATTTCCCTAAGTTCCCAAATAAATCTCACCAAAGCTGAAGGAAGCGCCACCGAGTTGATTTTATTGCAATCCAGCTGAAAAAGATGCAAAGCCGTGATAATTCGTCAAGCAAGCATACAGTGTACACAAAATAAAGCCTTTTTATACATAAAACAGAGCTGTCAGATTTAAATTTCCCGCTCCCCACCCCTCTGCTGGCTCGGCGATGATTGGCTGGTGCTCTATAGCTGGGAGGAGGCTTGGCCGCCTCCAGAGCACCCTAGCCAATAGATGAGCTTCTGCTGCCCCAGCTTCCTGGCCAATCAGGAGAGAGGGAGGCGGGACGAGAGGGAAACAATTAATTCTTGAGTGGATTATGGAAATATGTGGTGTCCAAATGGCTGGCGTGTCGTCAGGGGCCTTCCAGCTGGCCAGCTTATTGTCTTGAGGAGTGGCAATCAACGTTGATGTCTGGCGAGCTGGCCAAAATCCGGATTTTCTTTCTTATATGGAAACAATGGGGCAATCTTGGCTGTAGTTTCGGTCGAGAGGAGGTTGAATGAGTAAACAGAGCAGGACAAATTGTGACTTTCCGAAGGCCCTTTGTCCCATCGAGATATGATCAATCATTGCAAATGGGCACCTTCCCCCGAGGGGCCAGACTCCGAGACTCAGGATGGGTGCCCTTTGTATTGTCCATGCAAGTATGTCCTTATCTGGGTTTCCTTTCAATCAGGGGATTACCTCCTTTCCAAGGTCACTGAGAGTGGCTTCCTATATATTTTTATACATTTTATATAAAGGGGGCATAGGGCACAAGGATCAGGTAAGGGTCACATACATAAGGAAGAATATAGAAAATCATATTATAGAAAACATTCCCACTTATCCACAGAGAAATTAATTAGAGCCTTGATCATGGCTCAGCATATGTCCATAGTTCATCATGATGGTCCAATATGTAATATGAGAGTCCATAAGGGGAAGAAGTCAATAATGATATAAGAAAATGAGTCCTTGATGAGGGGCAAAAAGGTCCATAAATCATAAAAGGTGGTTTGGTAAGTCCACTGAGCCAGAACATGGGGTCCTGCATCGCTGGGGCCGAAGCTTGCCCTTTGTCCGTGGAGAACTATAATTCCCTCTGGGGTCTGGAGCAAAGATGGCAAGCCCACTTCCTGAGGGTCCCATGGGGTGACCACATCAAGTTCCCTGGGTCCTGGGGCTCCTGGAGGGCGAAGAAGCAGCGCAGCAGTGGGAAGTCCAGTTTGACAATTAGCTGTTTCTTATTAAAATATATTCTTAAAAACAAAAGGGTTATTCCTGGAGCATAGAAATCCGAAATTCAAAAAGCAAGATAGCAGTTAGTGTTAGAATTAAGCTAGGAAAAATATTGCATCAAAATGGAGTCATTTGGTTAACTCGTGGATACGGGGACCCGAGGGGTTTCAGTATCCACGGTTTAAAGAAACACAGTTTCGGCCTCCCCGGGACACCTGGAAAGCATCCCAGTCGAGCCGGCGTCTGCCTGCGGCTCAGAAAAGGATAGGTTCATGCATTGTAAGCTTGGAGTCCGTGAATAGACACAATGTATCACTATGGAGAGGTGAAGGTTACAATTCAATTAGTCTTTATTAGGGGTTTGTTACAATGTTGGGCCGGGGAAGAAAGCAAAAGGGAGAGAGAGCTCATGAGCGGAAGAATCCCTGGTTGAGGCTGCTGCTGGGGCATATTCCAAGTTGGCCCAAAGGGGCATCCAGGAACTGTGGAACTCCCTGCAGCTGGTCAGATCAGCTGGAAAACAGGGGCCTCGGGCGGGCTCACCCTCAAAGTAACAGCCAACAATGAAAGGACCAAGGCACTGACATCTCCGGTCCATCCTCTGTTCGGATATTGGCCAGCATGCCAATGCCTTAAATCAAGAAACAGCTTGCTAAGATCTACAGAGATACTCACAGGAACACCTCAGCAAGCAAGAGTCCAAAAGACTAAAACCCGGAACCTCAATCAGTGGCCGAGACTGGATGAGAAACTCCCTCCTGGGCACACAGAAGACTGGGTGACCTGGAATAATAATAATAATAATAATAATAATAATAATAATAATACTTTATTTATAACCTGCCCTCTCTCCCCAGAGGGATTCAGGATACTGAACAGGCTGTGCTCTGGCACCACCAAATGCAGAGCCAACCTTATGAAATGGGGCCACAAAGTGGAGTCCACGACATATGAGTGTGGAGAAGAGCAAACCACAGACCACTTACTACAATGCAGCATGAACCTCGCCACAAACACAACGGAGGACCTTCTCACAGTGACACCAGAGGCACTCCAAGTGGCGAGTGTCTGGTCAAAGAACATTTAGTATAATGCCAAGTTCTCAACTTTGTAGTTTTTTACACATTATAACTGTATTCTCAATTTGCTTTTGACACCACCAGTAAATAAATAAATACAGGTTGTTGTTATTGTCATCTCTGATCTGAACCCCTTGGAATTAAGGGTGCATTCATGCTGTGGAATTAACCCAGTTTGTCAACACTTTGAACTGCCCTGGCTCCATGCAGTGGAATCATGGGAGTTAGAATAATAGAATAATAACATTGGAAGAGAGCACATGAGCCATGTAGTTTGCTACCCTGGAGACTAGGACTCAATGGAGCCATGGGTTCAAATGACAGGGAAGGAATTTCCATCTGAACATGATTAGGAATTATAGGCCTGCGAAATGTGGACCGTCTACAGACGAATCATACAAAACTCCTGGAATAATTCAATCAGTGTTGCCTCCAAAGAATCCTGCAAATCTCTTGGGAAGAAGATGACAGGTGGACAAATATCAGTGTTCTGGAAGAAGCAAGGAGCACCAGCACGGAAGTGATGCTCTTCCACCATCAGCTCTGCTGGACTGAATGCCACCATGTCCACATGCCCAAAGATTACTGTCTCCTAAAGCAGTTACTCTACTCCCAAATCAAGAACGGACAACGGAATGTTGGTGGGATGGAAAAGAGATTGAAATATGGTTTTAAAGCTAATCTTAAAAACTGTGGTATAGGCACTGAGAGAGAATTGGGAAGCCCTAGCCTTTGAATGCTTTAACTGGAGGTTAGCTGTGACTAGCAATGCTGTGGCATTCAAAGCGGCACAAATGGAGGGAGAAAGGGAGAAACGTGTCAAGAGGAAGAAGGCAAGTCAAGCCAACGCTGACCAGGACTGCCTTCCACCTGGAAAAGGATGTCCTCATTGTGGAAGAACATGCGGGTCAAGAAAAGGACTCCACAGTCACCTACAGACTCACCACCAAGACCCTGTGCTTAGAAGTATTGGCCGAGTGGGCTTAACAACAAAAGACCCTCCTCAAAAATGTATAGCAGAGCAGCTCATTAGCAGCAGTGTGACCCAGCGCCAGTAGCGCAAAGTGATAAAAAAAAAACCACAAAAACCCACAGACCAATGTTATCTCTTTCATTGGAAGCTTTTCTTTGTAGTAAAATAATATAGTTGCACTGTTTACAATAACTAGGTTTCTATAACACAAATAAGCAAATACATAGTAGCTTTATACACACAGTAGCCTTTATATACTGGAGCTCCTTCACATGAGTGACCCCGAGAGCGGCAGAGGCCCCCGCCCTCAAGCTGGTTTGTACTGCAGCGGAGAGTTCCGCAGTTCCTGGAAGCAAAGATTGGGACCAACTGATGAAATGTGCCCCAACAAACAGCTCAAAACTAGGACTCCATTCAGCCTTTATCACTTTTCCCCAAGCCCTGTCTTTGTATCTAATCCCTAATAAAGGTACTTGAAAATTGCAACTTTTTAACTTTTCCGCTTGATACTTTGTGTCCTTCACTGCCTAAGCTAACCAATGCATGAAATAAACCTTTCTAGGCTCCAGGCAACCGAGAGCCTACCTGGGATGCCTTTCTGGCGTCCCGGGGAGGTCGGATCTGCGTCAATTGGAACTGCGGATACGGAGATCTCCCTTTCGGATCCCCGTATCCACTAAAATCTCAAAATGTCGGATCGGCCCCATTTTGATGCCATATTTTTCTATGCTTAATTCTTAACTAAACTGCTTTCTTGTTCTCATCATTTTGGATTCCTGCGCCTGGGAAATAATCTTTTTGTTTTAAAGAATATAATTTGACAGAAAACAGCTGATTGTCAAAACTCGCCGGTTCTGTGCAAGCAGTCAATTTCTCCTCGTTGCTGCTCGCTCCTGCCTAGCTCCGCACCCGGGGACTTGCTGCGGTTGCCCCCAGGAGACCTCAGAGAGAGGGCCGGGCAGGAGACCCAGTCCTTGGACAGGAGTTATAGTTCCCCAAGGACCAAGCCGTGGATTTTGTTACTGATCAACTCAGGGACCATCCTGCTAACTTCTGCCATGAAAAATAACTTTCTGTTGCTCATTTTGGACTGCAAGCCACGCACCTTTCCACGAACTCTTTTAAGGAAGCTCCGAGTCTTCAAATAAATAAATGATTTTTATTATTAAATATCTGGGATGGGGACGGGATCTTTTCTGTATGAATTATATATTGTTTAAACATGTATGAAATATTGCTTGCCCCCTTTGCCTTTTCCTTTGCCCTTTGCCCTAGAAAAAGGGGACCAGAGATTGCTCACTGCCTGAGGGGGGGGGGCACCGCCTCCCCCGAAACTGGTCTAATCATTCAACGTTTGCATGGACAATAACAAGTTGGGATTTCCTCTGCCTGCTCTCTGAGTTTGTCTGGCTGGCAAGGAAGTTTCTTTGGACACTTTGACTGAATTACAAAGGGACAAGGACGACCCTCGGGATCCCCTGTCCTGGTTCTGTTTGTTCCTTTTGCCAAGACCCATCAAGGACACTCCTTATCAGATCTAAGGCAGGAAAGCCTTTCTTAATAAAATCAACCCTTGCATCCAAAAACAATGCCCCGAAACCAGCTGGCCGGCAAGCAATAATCCCATCATTTTCTCCATTGTCCGCGGTTGTCCCGCCTTCTCTCTCCTGATTCGTCCATCCTCAGAAGTGAGAGAAGCGCGCCGATTGGCTCCCCGGAGGTGGAGAAGCCTGCTGATTGGCCCAGAGCTGGGCGGACCGCCGAGCCTCCTCCCAGCTGTTCGAGCTGTCAGCCAATCAGCAAGAAGCCGGGCGGAGAGGGGCGGGCGGGAAATTTGAAATGTTTTCCTGTATTTTTGCTATAAAAATGCCTGTAAATTCTGTAGCGGTATGCTTGTAGTGGAAATATCCCTACAATTGCATCCGATCTCAACTGAATCGCTAATAAAGAGCCTCAGTCACCATCTTCTTCCACTTTGGTGAGGATTTATTATTTTTAATAATTTCTGCTGCTGGAATTGGCTTTGCTGCCCTCACCAAGGTCCAAGGACCCTCTTTGGTGCGGTCCTCGGGATCTCCTCGGCTGGGGAGATCCTCCCAAAAGCGGTCTCGATATCATGAGGCTTCTCTCATACAAATTGAGGAGTTCCCTCACTGAGGCAAACTAACACTAACAAGCTTCGGCCTATTCACTCTCCTCAGGCCAGGCTAGCTTTGGCCCACTGACTCTTCACAGGCTTCTGCCTACTAACCACTAGATTCACACTTTTGTAATCAAAAATACCTAGTTAATATTTAATATTAACTATTTCTGACAGGAAGACCATCCTACTCAGACACAAGGGATCGCTGATAATGATAAGGAAGAGCTTCCTAATTATAAGGAGAGAGACCAGTGGAAGTTCCTTCCTTGGAGGCTTTTCAACAGAGGCTGGATAGCCCTCTGTTGGGGGGGCTTTGACTGTGCCTTTCCTGCATGGCACAGTCAAAGCATTTCCTGCATTTCCTCTCCAGAAAAATTCTGCTGCTTCTGTGATTTTAATTTCTTCTTATCTCCCTCTTCTCAAACCTAAGAAAGGGGGGGGGTCGGAGAGTGGGAGAAAGGCTGCATTTTTCTATATATGAGTCTTTTCCCCTCTCCTCCCCCTGCCAAGGGGGACTCCCAGCATCCCCATTCCTCCTTATGACACAAGCAGTCAAAATCCTGTCTTGCTTCCATAGTTAAGTCTCTCTCTTTCTTTCTTTCTTTCTTTCTTTCTTTCTTTTCTTTCTTTCTTTCTCACTCTCCACAGTCCTCAACAACTCTTTTTTCCTTCCTTCCTGGCCCTTCTCCCTCCCTTTCCCTGTGTGCTTGTGTGTGAATGTGAATGTGTTAATAATCCCTCTAACTGCCTTTAAATATGAGGAGGGCACTGCAGCTGAAGAGGACCGGAAGAGGACCGGAAGACCACCTGACCAGGGACATCAGATCGAACTGTAGGACCCATAATCCACTCCTGTCACTGTGGGCAACTATCTGGGTGATGCATCTACGGGAGCTCTGCAGATTTTCTCATGTGGCAGCTGGAACCCAGATGGCACAGGAGAATCCTAGAAGGGCAGGAGAGGACCTCCATACCACCCAAAGGAGACAGCCCCCCCCCTTGAGGCTGATCTGAGACCCCCACAGGGGAAGTAGCCCCATCTGCCTGGACCAGGGGCCAGGGACTGAGGTTGCATGGCCCTCCCCAGCTAGTCAGATTCTGCCCTGACAAAGGACTGGGTGCTGGTCTACCTTCGATGCTGTTAAGAAGACCCTCATGGCATCAGGAGACAGAAGTGAAGGAGAACCTACAATGACTGCCACGAAGGAAGGATGTTGTTGGGGTTCAGTCTGATCCTGATCTGTGTGAACAGGATTCTCTGATAGTTTTTCAAACTGAGCAAGCTCTCCCTGACTCTGACAGTGTGGAATCTGTTGTTGATGCAGAGGTCAGTGGGAATGAAAACGAAACCCAACAATTAGAAGAGAATGTTTTGGAAGTTAGCCGTGATATCTCCCCACCTGGGCTTGATAATGAGGTCCGAAGAGAACAGATAGTGAGAGATTTGTTTCCCAGTCTGTACGAAGGTCACAGCGCCTTCAGCAGAAAGAGGCCCAAACAGAAAAGTCAAGGGGCGTTTCTAAGAATAGCTTCTTTGATTTAAGAGCATCCCTGCCGGGTGCTTCTTTAGGTCAAGCAACGTTCGGGACTGTGGCTGGTCTTGGCAGAATTCCTGTGTTCCATGGCCAGTAATCCCAGAGGCTTGTAGTTTCCAAGTTCATGGTTAGTAAAAGGCTAACAGACTCCTGGTTATTGTTTTGTGGCTTTTGAAGTTTTGCTCAAGTTCAGAGATCCTATTGACTACTGTGTTTTTCTGTGGCTTTTTTACTCTGCGTTTACCTTTCTTTTGTAACCAATTTTTCATCAATAAACAAGGATTGCTTTTCCTACAGTCCAGAGTGGTGGATTTAATCTTATGGTCTTGTTTCTTGAACTGGGATGCAACAGATGTCCTGCCTTTGCTGGAGCTGTGCCAAAGAAGAACCCCTGGACCACTGGAACCCTCTTCCTACTAACCATCCTTTAGGCATTGCACCTGGTGTGCTGAACACCACTGGGACCACCTTGACTGGCTTGTGCCAGAGTCTTTGCACTTTGATCTTTAATTCCTCATATTGTGTCAGCTTTTCCAGTTGTTTCTCTGCAATCCTGCTGTCGCCTGGGATTGCATCATCATCATCATCATCATCATCATCATTATTATTATTATTATTATGCACTGTGAACTCAAACAATGATGGGTCTGGACCAAATTTGGCATGAATACTCAATATGCCCAAATTTGAACACTGGTGGAGTTTGGGGGAAATAGACCTTGATATTTGGGAGTTGTAGTTGCTGGGATTTATAGTTCACCAACGATAGAATTGGGCCAAACTTCCCACACAGAACCCCCATGACCAAGAGAAAATACTGGAGGGATTTGAGAGGAATTGACAGTGGTTTGGGACAGAGCATGCCTGCTCTCCCCTCCCCGCTTGGAGTCTCAGAAACAGCCCTCCTCTTGGCTAAGAGGCCAGCTGAGAGGCCGGCCAATCACAGGAGGAGGAGGGCTTTTGGTGGGAGGATTCGCAGTCTGTTTGTAAAAAGGAAGAGAAGGACAGGTGGAGAGATCTTCAGCCTTCTCTGCCAACTGGGTTCCTAAGACCATCAGAAATATGTTTTTTGATGGTCTTTAACAACCTCTCTGAAACCCCCCTTGCGACCCTCCCAGGGATCCTGACCTCCAGGTTGAGAAACACTGGACTAGGATCTTGTTTAAAGAGGGATGTATGTATGACCTCCAAGCACTACTTCCACTGTGGATATGATTTCAACATATGCATTTTAACTCTTATGTCTTTGAAAAGCGTGCTATCTCTTTGCTTTAACGATGTTAGCGATGTCAAGCCGCAAGGTGAGTTGGATAAATAACATTACTATCATCACCATCATCATGATCATTATCATCATCATGAGTTGCCCCACTTGTAGAGTGGACAAAGGATTAGGGAAATACAACCCCAAATAGGGAAACAAGTCATCCAGGAATACCTGGCTGCTCTAAACAAATCCAGGTTCCCAGGGCCAGCTCAACTACTTCCAAGAGTATTGAAGGAACTAGTGTCATTTTGGAATCACTGGCAATCATCTTGGACAGTTCTTGGAGAATGAGACAAGTCCCAGCAGATTGGAGGGCAAATGTGGTCCCTATCTATCTTCAAAAGGGGAAAAGGGACGACCCAAACATTTACCATCTGGTCAGCCTCACGTCGATACCAGGCAAGAAGTGGTCTGCAATCACTTAGAAAGGAATGCAGTCATCACTAATAGTCAACATGGATTTATCAAAAACAAGTCATGTGAGACTAATCTGATCTCTTTTTTTGATGGAGTTACTAGCTGCATAGATGCAGGGAATGCCATGGATGTAGCATATCTGGATTTCAGGAAGGCCTTCCTTTGACAAGGTCCCCCATGACCTTATGGCAAACAAACTAGTCCAATGTGGGCTAGGCAAAACTATGGTTAGGTCGATCTGTAATTAGTTAAGCGAATGAACCCAGAGAAGACAGAATGGGGGGTGATGACTGGCTCTACAGCAGTATATGTAAAAATGATCTCGGAGTCCTCGTGGGGAGGAAGGTGAACATGAGCCAACAATGTCATGCAGCAGCTTAAAAAGCCCCTGGGATTTTGGTCTGCATCATTAGAAGCTTAGTGCCTAGATCCAGGGAAGTCATGCTACCCCTCTAGTCTGCCTTGGTCAGACCACTTTACCTGGTATCACACTGTGTCCAATTCTGGGCATCGCAATTCAAGGGAGAGGTTGACTCTAAGCTGGAATGTGTCCAGAGGAGGGCAGCTAAAAGGATCAAGTGTCTGGAGAACAAGCCCTATGAGGAACGGCTTAAAAGGCTGAGCATGTTTAGCCTGCAGAAGGGAACGCTAGGATGAGACGTAATGAGGGCCATGTATCAAGATGTGAAGGAGGGACAGGCTTGCTTTCTGCTGCCCTGGAGACTAGGGTGCGGAACAATGGCTTCAAACTACAGGAAACAAAGGAAATTCCACTTGAACATGAGGAAGAACTTCCTAACTGAGATCTGTTCAGCAGTGAAACTCTCTCTCTGCCCCGGAGTGTGGTGTAGGCTTCTTCTTTGGAGGCTTTCAAACAAAGGCAGGATGGCCATCTGTTGGGGGTGCTTTGAATGTGATTTCCTGCTTCTTGGCAAAATGGGGTTGGACTGGATGGCCCACGAGGTCTCTTCCAACTCTAGGATTCTATCATTCTAGAATTCTATTCTACAAGTCTATTTTACAAATCGGTTTTCTCCATAAAAGGCTGAAAGAAACAAACAAAACAGTCTCTTCTCTTTCAGAAATCTTTATTAACCAAGTGCCACAAGGCCACAATGTTCCCCCACAACCCATTCTGCTGACACTGATAATCTCCAGTGATTTGACTGGATCTTTGCTCCAGTTCCAGGGACTCACGGCACCTCCGCCGGGGCCTCAACACGGACAGGAGGCAGCCATCTTGCTCTGTGGGACCTTGGGGAGATGGCCTTTTTGAGACTCACATGGCTCGTTATCAATGCCTGGAGTCCCAGCTGTCAGTCTTCCCCTTTAAAAAAGAAACGGAGGGCATGGGTGCGCATCTGACAGGTTTCAGGGCATGGCCGCACTTCAGGGACTCAACCAACACCACCAGCAGTCCAGTGTTGAGAAGGCATTTTTTTGGAACACCTCACCACTTCGGAACAGGGCTGTCATCTCAAGGCTACATCCAATACAAACTTATGGGGAGGAAAAGTTGTTCACGACGCCAGAGTCTTGCATCCGCCAACCCAAAGGAAAGCAACCCACACTCAAGGGACATAGTTCTGTCAAATGGGTTTTTTTTTTTTTTGCTCGCTCAAAGGAAACACCCAACTTGCTCTGGAGATCAAAGCTCGTCCTTCTCATCAGCCAGCTTCTTCTGGAACGAAGCCAGGATGTTCAGCCGTTTCTGAAGCTCCTCCTTCTTCCCTTCACTCATCTTGTTCTCCTCGAGGAGCTTGCTGAGGCGGGAAGCTTCACCGCTGGGGAACTGGTCGCCTTGGGCCAGCATCTTGGCCATGATCTTGAGGTACTGCTCAGCTGACTTGCGCTCCGACTCTGTGGTCTGCTCCAGCTGCCGCCGGCCCTCCTCCAGAAGGGCCTGGCGCTCCCTGACATCTTGGTTGGCGCTCACAAACTTGTCAGCGATGGCGTCAAACTCCTTGAGGCACCCTGGCATGCCCATGTAGATGCCTCGGCTCTTTAGCCAGCGCTGGAGTGCACTCGCCGTGACCGGACCGCTGTAGGGCAAGGGGTGCTCCAGGTCACCACCTTGGAACAGGTAGAAGACCGGGTACTTGTCCTTATCCAGATTGTACTTTTCCCCCAGCTCCATGTTCAGCTTGTCACCATAATCTGAGGAGAGAAGACAAAAACAGATGGATTCCCTGGCTTTGAAACGGCTGCTTGCCTAGGGATGAGGAAACATGGTTTCTAGGCAAGTGGAAATGGGGGGTGGGGGGAATGATGCATTTAGGTCTGCCACCTGGTAAAGGGATCGAGAGTTTAGCCAACAGATGGTTAGTTTTGCATATAAATGATAAATAATGAATCTAAATATAGCTAAACTCACTGTATTTGTTCCTAGTGGTTTTCAGAGAATCCTACATCTTGCTCAGAAGAATCTGCTGCAAAGTCTGGCTTTGGCATTGCTCTAATGCTACTCTTTCTTTGCAGATCAAACTCCTCTCAGAAACAAGAGCAAGGACTTGCAATGGTGAAGCTCGGCTCTGTGCCTTCCTCACCTTAATGCCATTTGAAGCTGTGTTAATTCTGTCTGCTTCATTTTGTGTGCGCTCTTTATCCCCGCTGTAGTGTCTGCAGGGTCTTTCTTCACTACTCAGGTTTCTCTTCTGATTCTATAAATCATTGACTTAGCTGAGACCTCTGTGTGACGCTGTAGCTAATGTTAAACCAACCATCATGAGCTCTGGGTTCAAATGCAGCCCACTGGACTCTCAGAGGCAGGGCTTAGGAATCTTATCCTAAACAGCCAATGCTGCCCAGCCACACGTGGCCAAGTGATGCACTTTGCCCATTCCAGGTCCGAACATCACAACGGATAAAGTACAGTTCTGTCTTTGGGCAACAACTGCTCCAATATCCCCTTTGGGCAAAGCAAACATACACGCCCACCAACCTTCCTGATCAGACCCCTTCCAGCCTATGTTTCAGGTGCTTTGAAAGTGTCGACTTACAAAACCCCCATGCATTTTCATTGCCAAGAAATACACTGAGGCAGGAAAAAATAACACGTACAAATAGAAAATGGGTGACAGCTGGCTTGAAAGGGATCTCAGAGTCTTAGCAGAACACAAGCTGAACATGAGTGAAGCAGCTAAACAGGCCAATCCGATTCTAGGCTGCACCAAGAGGAACAGGGGAAGTCTTAGCCCCCTTGTACACTGCCATATAAAATCCAGACTATTTGCTTGGAACTATGGCAGTGTAGACTCAAATAATCCAGTTCAAAGCAGATAATGTGGATGATCTGATTTGATCATCTGGATTATATGGCAGCGTAGAAGGAGCTATGGTCCAACTCTATTCTGCTCCTGAATGGGATGTATCCCATCTACATTGTCATATAAAATCCAGATTGTCTACTTTGACCTGGATTATACGGCAATGTAGACTGGGTTCACTTCTACACTGCCATATAAAATCCAGAGTATCTGTTTTATTTATTTATTTGCAATATTTGTATACCACCCTTATCAACCCTGAAGGGGACTCAGGGTGGTTCACTGTGTTGCCAACAATTCAATGCCATTGATAAAACAGTATAAAACATTAAAATTGACCCCTCCCACACCCCTAATAAAACATTAAACATTATTAAACACATCACATAAAATAACATCACCTATCACACAGAGACATAGCCATTGTCATAAACAGTCCAGGGTCATTGCACTTTCAACTGAACTGGTTTAGATGGAAGCGTAGACTAAAGTAATCCAGTTCAAAGCAAATAATGTGGATTATCTGCTTTGACAATCTGGATTACCATATATGGCAGTATAGAAGGGGCCAGATATAATCCAGTTCAGAGCCTTGGCCTCTGTTTGTGTATTGTCTGTCCTTGTTAATTGGATAATGGCATTGAATATTTGCCATATATATGTATTCTGTAATCCGCCCTAAGTCCCCTTGAGGAGATAGAGTGGAATTTAAATAAAGTATATTATTGTTATTAGTAGTAGTAGTAGTAGTAGTAGTGGTGGTGGTGGTGGTGGTAATAGTATTTGATACATAACAAGGTTAGTCCACAACAAACAAGATCACTATGCTGGCTTTTGTATTTGCTCACATGATGGACACTTCCCAAGTGTCTAGGACTGTGTGATATATCGGCAAATAATGTGTGCAGATCCAAGCAGGGGCCTTTTGCAGCTGACAGATGATAATTTTGTCAGCACTGATTGTTTTTAAGTGCAGGCCAAGGTCTTTAGGTACTGCACCCAGAGTGTTGATCACCACTGGGATCTTTACTGGCTTGTGTCAGAGTCTTTGCAGTTCTATCTTTAAATCCTCATATCGTGTAAGCTTTTCTATTATTATTATTATTATTATTATTATTATTATTATTATTATTATTATTATCTGCTTTGATAATCTGCGTTATATGGCAGTGTAGATCCAATCTTGGTGCCACTTTATTCTACTCAACTAGAATTATTGGTTCCAGTGCGGTCCTCTTCCCACTTCTCTCCTTCAGTTTATTTCAATGGCTGCAAACTGAATCCAAAAGACAAAAACCTTCATCAGATCTCGTTTGACGTCACATTTTCATTGGGGAGAAGTTGTTTAAGTTTGAATGCAGCACCAACTGGAAACCGTTTCACAATATTGCATGGACGTTCGTAGCCCAAGGCTTTGCAAAATCCCACACCGAAGCCCCAGGGCTCAACATCAGGAGAATAATGTAAAAACGGGGAAAAAATCCACATCTGGGGCAATTGTATCTGTTTTTGAGCTGCCGGCCAGTCCCTCACCTGAGATCCCCACTTCTGCAACCAGCAAATCGGTGCTGGACTCGGAGCTTTCAGCCACCTTTTTGAACTCATCCTGCTTCTCCCCGTAAGGATACTGGGTGTCAAACTTCACCAGGACAAATTTGTGCTTCGGGATCACCTACAAGAAGAACAGAGACAAAGCCTCCACAGTTTCCAACATGTATCATATTAATTCCTGGTCTTCATATCTTTTTCTCAATTCTTTCTTATTTAGAAAAAGAAAGAGGGATTTAGAAATGACTAGGCCAATTTTACAAGTGTTTAACTGAGGCTATGCGCTCCCGATTTCCACTTTAGCACAAGGGCTGTCTGGGAACCTTCTCATCTATGCCAGGAGTTGAAGAAAACGACTGCAAGAGGGAAAATGAGAAATGACGACGCCAAGGAGACTCCAACAAGTTGCGGCTCGTTTTGAGTCCAATAGCCAAGCTGTTCCCACGCTTTGGAGGCAACCTTCGCCGTTCCAAAGGCCTCTTAATAATAAATGCCAAAGAGTCTTTACATCCCCAGTTTTACAAAAGGGCCAAACAAACAAGGGGCACTTGCAAAAGCTCTGAACGTGTTTGTAAGCAGTTTGAAGGATTTTAACGATTCATTTTTAATTACTCCCATTGACGTTTCATCAATATGAACTTAGTTTTATGCATTCAAATTGACATTGTTTTTCTATTGTTTGTGATTAATTTGCGGTACGACTGTTTTTGGCATTAAGTGTTTGCCACTTTGCCTTTTTGGGGAAACCACCTTGAGTTCCCTCAGAGAAACAGGACAGGTTACAAATAAAGTATATTATTATTATTATTATTATTATTATTATTATTATTATTATTATTTTATCGACATAAAAACACAGTATGTCACAGCAAACGAGATGTATATGCTGGATTTCATATCACGAAATCACAAGTCGAATACTTCCCAAGCATCTAGGACTGTGTGAGGTATGGGAAGTGTTCGACTTGTGATATATTTTTTAATTTTAAATTGTACTGAAAGGCCTAGAGACTACGTTGAGTCTCCCTTGTGGAGAGAAAAAGCGAGGTATAAATAGACACAATAAACATAATATCTATCTATCTATCTATCTATCTATCTATCTATCTATCATCTATCTATCTCTGTCTCTGTCTCTGTCTCTGTCTCTGTCTCTGTCTCTGTCTCTGTCTCTGTCTCTGTCTCTGTCTCTGTCTCTGTCTCTGTCTCTGTCTCTGTCTCTGTCTCTGTCTCTGTCTCTGTCTCTATCTCTATCTCTATCTCTATCTCTATCTCTATCTCTATCTCTATCTCTATCTCTATCTCTTCTATGTATGCATGTATGTGGTTAGGATGCCCACTTTCATAGACAGGCTCCAACCTCCAAAAACAGCTATGATCCCCACCCATGAGGAGCCACCAAAGGCCCTCCTTCCAATGACACTGCAGGTTATAGTGAGTGCCGTGACCATGTACAACCCCTGCCAATGTCCTCCACAAATGACATTCTGCCCACCACCCAAGTGAATGTTTTCATACAGGGACCATTTCATCCTAGATTTTATGTGCTTTCTCCACCGCAAACATCTCAGTCTTACTGACTCTCTCCACTGGTGTGGGATTTGCACGACACCGCCCACTGCCTCTCCCATAACCCTTTTAAAATCTTTTCTGCGGGGCACAGCAAACAGAGTGGAATTGATCAGCAACTGAACATACTGGAGGGTTTTGGGGGACTAACTCCCCATGATGGAAGTTGTAGTTCACCCTGCTTCAGAACAGAGCGCTGTGACCCCCACGAACAATGGACCTGAACCACATTTGGCACACAGAACCCTCATGACCAACAAAAAATACTGGAGGTCTTTGGGGAGAATTGACTTTGATTTATAGGAGTTGTAGCTCACCCACATGCAGAGAGCACTGTAAACCCAAACAATGATGTATCTGGACCAAATTTAGCATGCATACCAGATATGCCCAAATTTGAATATTGGTAGGTTTTGGGGGGAATTGGCCTTGACATTTGGGAGTTGTAGGTACTGGGATTTATAGTTCACCTGCAATTAAAGAGCAATCTGAACCCCACTGACAATGGACCTGGATCAAACTTGGTACCCAGAACACCATGACCAACTGAACATACTGGAGGGGTTGGGGGGAACTGACCTTCCTTTCTGGGAGTTATAGTTCACATACATCCAGAGACACTGTGACCACCACCAATGACAAATTTGGACCAAATTTGGCACACAGAACCCCTATGACCAACTGAACCTACTGAAGGGATTTGAGGGAACTTGATATCGAGCTGCTTTTAGGAGGATTTCCCCAGCTAGGGAGATCCCGAGGACTGCACCAAAGAGAGTCCTTAAACCTTGGTGAGGCCAGCGGAAGCCAATTTCAGCGATAAAAATATTAAAAAATAATAATCCTCACCAAAGCGGAAGAAGTTCAGCAATCGAGGTGTCTTTATTAGCGATTCAGCTGAGATCGGATGCATTGTAGGAATAATTCCACCACAAGCATGCTGCTTGGGCAGCTACAAGCATATTTATAGAGAAAATACAAAGGAAAACAGTTCAAATCTCCTGCCTGCCCTCTGCCTCTGGAGGGCCAATCAGCAGGCTTTCCTTGCTTCTGAGGATGGACGAATCAGAAGCAGGCAAGGCGGGACAACCGCAGACAATGGGGGAAATGATGGGATTACAGATTTGCCGGCTGTGATGGTTGTCGTTGTTTCTTGCTGGCAAGATACAATCTCTGTAAACAAAGGCTTTCCTGTCCATGATGAGTTTCGGTTGAGAATGACAACAGGGTGGGCAGCGGACCTCAGGGGGTCAACGCTGCCCCTTGTAAATCAATCACAAATATCCGGTATCTCATTTTGGCTTCTTATCTCGCCAGACGAACTCAGAGGGCGAGGAAGGAAATCACAAATGGCTATATTGTCCATGCCTTATGAGTCAATCAAAAATGAGTTCCGAGGATGCTTGTAGCTGCCCTAGCAGCATGCTCGTGGTGGAATTATTCCTACAATGCATCCGATCTCAGCTGAATCGCTAATAAAGACACCTCGATTGCTGAACTTCTTCCGCTTTGGTGAGGATTATTATTTTTTAATATTTTTATCGCTGAAATTGGCTTCCGCTGGCCTCACCAAGGTTTAAGGACTCTCTTTGGTGCAGTCCTCGGGATCTCCCTAGCTGGGGAGATCCTCCTAAAAGCAGCTCGATATCAAACTGACCCACCAAGGTGGGAGCTGTAGTTCATACAGCAGTCAGAGAGCACACAGACCTCACCGATGATGACAAACTTTAACTATTAATGGAGTTTCAGGGGGTTAACCTGAAGCCCTGCCACATGCACAATGGAGGACCTTCTTGCAGCAACACCAGAAGCACTCCAAGTGGCCAGATTCTGGTCAAAGGACATTTAATCAGCTTGAAAGCATCTGCATAAGAATCAAGGGAACTGGGACTCAAAAAGATCTTGTTGTAGGAGTCTACTACAGACCTCCAAGCCAGGAGGGAGAACTTGATGAAGTCTTCTGCCAACAGTTGACCAAACAGGCACAGAGAAGAGATGTAGTAGTCATGGGCGATTTCAACTATCCCGATATTTGCTGGAAAACAAACTCGGCCAAGAGTACAAAGTCCAACAAATTCTTCGCTTGCCTTGCAGACAATTTCATGGTCCAGAAGGTAGAAGAGGCAACAAGGGGATTGGCTACTCTTGATCTCATCCTAACAAATGTGGAGAACCTGATTGATGCGGTTGAAGTGGTAGGATCCTTAGGGGCAAGTGACCATGTGCTCCTGCAATTTGAGGTACAAAAAAAGGCCGAAACTAAGACAAGTCAAACCCGCATTTTGGACTTTAGGAGAGCTGATTTCCAAAAAATGAAGGAAACACTGAGCAGCATTCCGTGGACACAGATACTAAAAGACAAGGGAGTTACGGATGGATGGGAGTTTCTCAAGAGTGAAATACTCAAGGCGCAGTTGCAAACCGTGCCAACAAAAAGAAAAAACAGGACAAGTGCAAAGAAGCCAGAATGGATGTCCAAAGAACTTCTAACTGTGCTGAGACACAAAAGAGACATGCACAAGAAGTGGAAAAAGGGAGAAATCACCAAAGAAGAATTCAAACAAATAGCCAACACCTGTAGGGAAAAGGTCCACAAGGCTAAAGCACAAAACGAGCTCAGGCTTGCCAGGGACATTAAAAACAATAAAAATGGATTATTTTCTTATGTCAGTAGAAAAAGGAAAAATAAGGAGGCGATAGGGCCTCTTCAAGGAGAAGATGGGGCAATGCTGACAGGGGATAGGGAAAAGGCAGAACTACTTAATACCTTCTTTGCCTCGGTCTTCTCACAAAAAGAAAGACATCTTCAACCTCAGCAAGACGGAGTGGATGAGGGATTTGAGGACATCCAACTCCAAATTGGGAAACAAGTCATCCAGGAATACCTGGCCGCTCTAAATGAGTTCAAGTCCCCAGGGCCAGATCAACTACGCCCAAGAGTATTGAAGGAACTAGCAGAAGTCATTTCGGAACCATTGGCAACCATCTTTGAGAGTTCTTGGAGAACAGGAGAAGTTCCAGCAGATTGGAGGACGGCCAATGTGGTCCCAATCTTCAAGAAGGGAAAAAAGGATGACCCAAACAACTACCGTCCGGTTAGCCTCACGTCAATACCAGGCAGGATTCTGGAAAAGATTGTTAAGGAAGTGGTCTGCAAACACTTAGAAACAAATGCGGTCATCGCTAAAAGTCGGGATGGATTTATCAAAAACAAGTCATGCCAGACTAATCTGATCTCTTTTTTCGATAGTTACAAGCTGGATAGATGCGGGGAATGCCATGGATGTAGCGTACCTGGATTTCAGGAAGGCCTTCTTTGACAAGGTCCCCCATGACCTTCTGGCAAGGAAACTAGTCCAATGTGGGCTAGGCAAAACTACGGTGAGGTGTATCTGTAATTGGTTAAATGGACGAACCCAGAGGGTGCTCACCAATGCTTCCTCTTCATCTTGGAAAGAAGTGACAAGTGGAGTGCCGCAGGGTTCCGTCCTGGGCCCGGTCCTGTTCAACATCTTTATTAATGACTTAGATGAAGGGTTAGAAGGCAGGATCATCAAGTTTGCAGACGACACCAAATTGGGAGGGATAGCCAATACTCCAGAGGACAGGAGCAGGATTCAAAACGATCTTGACAGATTAGAGAGATGGGCCAAAACTAACAAAATGAAGTTCAACAGTGACAAATGCAAGATACTCCACTTTGGCAGGAAAAATGAAATGCAAAGATACAGAATGGGGGACAATGCCTGGCTCGAGAGCAGTACGTGTGAAAAAGATCTTGGAGTCCTCGTGAACAACAAGTTAAACATGAGCCAAAAATGTGATGTGGCGGCAAAAAAAGCCAATGGGATTTTGGCCTGCATCAATAGGAGCATAGTGTCTAGATCTAGGGAAGTCATGCTACCCCTCTATTCTGTTTTGGTTAGCCCTCATCTGGAATATTGTGTCCAATTCTGGGCACCACAATTCAAGAGAGATATTGACAAGCTGGAATGTGCCCAGAGGAGAGCGACTAAAATGATAAAAGGTCTGGAGAACAAGCCCTATGAGGAGCGGCTTAAGGAGCTGGGCATGTTTAGCCTGAAGAAGAGAAGGCTGAGAGGGGATATGATAGCCATGTATAAATATGTGAGAGGAAGCCACAGGGAGGAGGGAGCAAGCATGTTTTCTGCTTCCCTGGAGACTAGGACGCGAAACAATGGCTTCAAACTACAAGAAAGGAGATTCCATCTGAACATGAGGAAGAACTTCCTGACTGTGAGAGCCGTTCAGCAGTGGAACTCTCTGCCCCGGAGTGTGGTGGAGGCTCCTTCTTTGGAAGCTTTTAAACAGAGGCTGGATGGCCATCTGTCAGGGGTGATTTGAATGCAATATTCCTGCTTCTTGGCAGGGGGTTGGACTGGATGGCCCATGAGGTCTCTTCCAACTCTTTGATTCTATGATTCTATGATTAATCAACTACCAAACTCACAAATTTTGTATTTTGTCTGTTTGTTTGCTTTGTTCTGTTAGAAATGTAATATAATATGACTGGTTGTCCTGACACGACAAACAAAGGGGGTTAACCTGGCTGATGTGAGTTGTAGTTCACGCACAACTGAATGCATTTTGTAAAAGAAAAAAAAAATTAAAATAACTTGGGCAGTGCCGGGGACCCAAGCTAGGAATGGTTTGTTGATTTTGAAAAACACTTCAGTACACCAGGAAAGTAAGTCACCCAGGGGTGTGTTGTGCTTTGTGCAGCTTTTTGCGGCGTTCCTCTGAGCATGTGCAGAGCACATCCGAGAGTGGCCCTTCCCCGAATGGCCACACTTAAAGGCCGTGTGACTGCAACTCGCAGCAGAGTTATGATGCCGATGGCTGATGGGAGGGCCTCGAAGTCGCTTCATAGGCACCTCATCCCAGGGCTTCTCTTCCTTGGAAGTAGAAGAAAAGGACTTTGCACGTGCTCAGAGGAAGACCATTTGGCAATGACAGGAAGCTGCCTTCTTCCTGGGCTCCCAAGGGGGCTTTCCAAGCCAGAGAATGGAGAGGAAGGAGGTGAAAAAAGAGGAAACGGGAGAGCTGCCTGGCCCCAAAGGGTGCAAGGAAAGCCCCCCCCCCCCGCGTCTCTCTCTCCTCCATTCAAACTGGACAGTGGACAGATCTCCCCTCCAAGGCAGAAACAGGGATGCAACTGTCTGTATTGTTTTTCAGGGCTGATGAATACTGATGGGGGTTGAAGATGTCTGATGTGGCTGGAGAGGTGGTTGGAGGAGGCTTTACCTTGGCAAAGGTGATGGTGTCCAAAGGCAAGGCGCCCTTGGTGTGCAGCGCGGAGCCTCCGCTCAAGAGCAGGCAAAGCAGCGGCAGGCAAAGGCAGAGAACCCGGGCAGCCATGGCCAAGCAAGAAGGCAAGGATCGCGCCTGCGCAGGAACCCGGCTGGGGAAGAGGCTCGCCAGGGGGCGGGGCTTGGGCCCAGGGGGTCACATGGGTCAAAGAGGCGTTGCCCCAGCCTCAAGCGGGGAGCAGCCCTGGAAGGCAGCCAAACAAATGCAATGTTGGCAACACTTGAACTGGCTTGGAGTTGCAGTTCAATGGCCTTTCACCTTCTCTGCCCAAGAATCTCCAGTATGGGTTGTTGTAGGGTTTTCGGGCTGTATGGCCATTTTCCAGAAGCATTCTCTCCTGACATTTCTCCTGCATCTTACTTTACTTAGGCGATCCCTCGCTTTCCGAGGATGATTGTCTTCCAATATTCTTGGGGGTCCGTATGTGGCTGTGGAGCCCTATTCTTGCTCTGCATCTTCTTCCGCAGTGAGGGCATTGGTTTCCAGGTGGAAGGCGGTCTCGGCCGGAGTTGGCTTGACGCGCCTTCCTCTTGGCACGTTTCTTTTTTTCACCCTCCACTCGTGCCTCCTCAAATTCTGCAGCACTGCTGGTCAAAGCTGACCTCCAGCTGGAGCGGTCAAGGGCCAGGGCTTCCCAGTTCTCAGTGTCTATGCCAGAGTTTTTAAGGTTGGCTTTGAGCCCATCTTTAAATCTCTTTTCCTGCCCTCCAACATTCCGTTTTCCGTTCTTGAGTTCGGAGTAGAGCAACTGCTTTGGGAGACGGTGGTCGGGCATCCGGACAACATGGCCGGTCCAGTGGAGTTGGTGGCGGAAGACCATCGCTTCAATGCTGGTGGTCTTTGCTTCTTCCAGCACGCTGACGTTTGTCCGCTTGTCTTCCCAAGAGATTTGCAGGATTTTCCGGAGGCAACACTGATGGAATTGTTCCAGGAGTTGCATGTGACGCCTGTAGACAGTCCATGTCTCGCAGGCATATAGCAGGGTTGGGAGGACAATAGCTTTATAAACAAGCACCTTGGCATCCCTATGGATGTCCCGGTCCTCAAACAGTCTTTGCTTCATTCGGAAAAATGCTGCGCTTGCAGAGCTCAGGCGGTGTTGTATTTCGGTGTCGATGTTGACTTTGGTGGAGAGGTGGCTGCCAAGGTAGCGGAAATGATCAACATTTTCGAATGTTACACCATTAAGCTGTATCACTGGCATTGGAGAGGGGTTGGCTGGTGCCTGCTGGAAAAGCACCTTGGTTTTTTCAATGTTCAGTGAGAGGCCGAGCTTCATGTATGCTTCTGCAAAGGTGTTTAGAGTGGCTTGTAGATCTTCTTCTGAATGCGCACAGACGACATTGTCATCAGCATACTGGAGTTCTATAACAGATGTTGTTGTAACCTTGGTTTTGGCTTTCAGTCTGCTGAGGTTGAATAGCTTGCCATCTGTCCGATAGATGATTTCCACTCCGGTGGGAAGTTTCCCATCAACAAGGTGAAGTATCATAGCGATGAAGATGGAGAATAGAGTTGGGGCAATAACACATCCCTGTTTGACACCCGATTCCACCTTAAATGGGTCACTTTGGGAGCCACTGCTGTCTAGGACTGTTGCCATCATGTCATCATGGAGGAGCTGCAGGATGTTCACAAATTTGTTTGGGCACCCAATTTTTTGGAGGATGGTCCAGAGAGCGCTGCGATTCACTGTGTCAAATTCCTTTGCAAGGTCGATGAATGCCATGTACAGAGGTTGATTTTGTTCCCTGTATTTTTCTTGGAGCTGTCGTGCAGTGAAGATCATGTCCACGGTTCCTCTGGAGGGGCGGAAGCCATTCTGGGATTCTGGGAGGGTGTCTTCTGAGAGGGGCAGAAGGCGGTTTGCAAGGATTCTTGCGAGGATTTTCCCAGCGGAGGTTAGAAGGGAGATGCCTCGATAGTTTCCACAGTCTGTTCTTTCCCCTTTTTTGAAGAGGGTGATGATGGTGGCATCCTTGAAGTCTGCTGGGATTTTCTCGGTCACCCACACTTTTTCTATGAGCTGGTGGAGTTGGTGTGTCAGCTCAGGTCCTCCCTCTTTAAAGATTTCAGCAGGGATCCCATCCGGTCCACTGGCTTTGTTATTCTTTTGTTGGCTGATGGCATTGCTGACTTCTTCCAAACTTAGGCAGTGCTGCAAGCTCATCCCTGGTTTGTTGTTGCGGGATTTGTGAGAGGACCTCTTCGGCCACATTGGAGCTGCGGTTCAGGAGGCTTTGGTAGTGTTCTTTCCAACGTAGTGCAATTGAGTTTTGGTCCTTCAGGAGTTTGGTTCCATCTGATGAGCGTAGAGGCTGTATGCCATGGTTTCTTGGTCCATAGATGACCTTTGTGGCTTTGAAGAATCCCTGAGCATCATGGGTATCTGCCAGGTGTTGGATTTCTTCAGCCTTCTTTGTCCACCAGATGTTCTTGAGTTCTCTTGTCCTTCTTTGGACTTCAGCTTTTGCACTGGCATAAATCTTTTTCTTAGCAGCACAGTTGATGTCTCTCTGCCATGTTTGGAAGGCTTTCCTTTTCTTGTCAATTAGCTGTTGGATCTCGATGTCATTTTCGTCAAACCAATCTTGATGTTTCTTGGTTTGATATCTAATAGTTTCTTTGCAGGCTGTGATGATGGAGGTCTTCAGTTTGTTCCAGTGTTCCTCAACATTTTCGGGGTGTTCTGTGGGTAGATGGTTCTTGAGTGCTGTTTGGAGATGGGCTCGTCTGGAGGGCTCCTGAAGGGCTTGGGTGTTCATTTTGCGCCTTGTCTTTCTTCCTTGGAGCCTGCGCTTGGGGGCGATCTTGAGAGCCATCGTTGATCGGATTAGCCTGTGGTCAGTCCAGCAGTTGTCAGCACCTGTCATGGCTCTTGTGAGGAGCACCTCATGGCGGTCTCTGGCATGTGTGATTACATAGTCTAAGAGGTGCCAATGCTTTGACCGGGGGTGCTTCCATGATGTCTTGAACTTGTTTTTCTGGCGGAAGAGCGTGTTGGTGATGACAAGGTTGTGTTCCGCACATTCGGTGAGAAGCAGGATGCCGTTTGAGTTGCTGTTTCCAAGCCCGTCTTTTCCGATGGTCCCTGGCCACAGGTCGAAGTCTCGCCCGACTCTTGCATTGAAGTCCCCCAGGAGGATGATTTTGTCCTCCTTAGGTATCCCCGATAGGACGGTGTCCAGCTGACAGTAGAATTTCTCCTTGATGTCTTCGTCAGCATCTAGTGTTGGTGCATAGGCACTTATGATGGTTGCCTGTTGGTTTTTGGCAAGATCAATTCGGTCTCCTGAAGGGCTGCTATGTCGATGTTGAAGCGTCCCAGCTCCCTTGCAATGATGGCAGTTCTGCGTTCAGGATGTTCGCTGTCACTGTTGTCCATCAGTGTCCGTACATTCCATGCCCCCTCGATGGACTGTCACCTTGTCGTGGTGAGGGGGCTTGCGTGTTCCGATGAACCTGTAGGCACAACAACTGGAGTCATGCACTCCCAGGAGTGGCCGCGGGGGAGGTTCCAGACCAAGCACAGTCCGAAGACCCAAAGACCTCAACGGCGGAGCAGGCGGAGGATAACATGGCACATGTTACAATGGCTGTGAAGGCGGAAGAAGGCTGCAACAGACTGAGAAGCCACGGTCAGTGTGTTAAACTACATCACCAGTGGAACCTCACTCTGTGAAGACTGTGTGTTGATCAGTTGTGCACTGACCTCCACACATTACAAAAACTCACGCACAGGCGTCTTCCAAAGAAAATAAAAACCAACCAACCAAAGTCCCATGGCGATCAGCGAGTGGCGACGGGGGCAGGACTGTGAAATCTGGAAGCCTCTAGTCACAGACTGGCACATGGGCGGTGGGTACAGACTCAGTCGTTCTACCTCAAGGTCCAAGGCAGTTGATTAGTTCAGCAGCTGTATCCGCAACTGAGCAGCCCTATTGAGGACCCACTCTGCTCACCCCACATGGGGAGGGGGCTAGAAAAGGTGCCCTAAACATAGTCTGCCTCTCTCATCCCTGACTGGACTGCCGCGTCCAGTGGGGTCACCACCCTGCAGCCAAAAAAGAAATATTAACTTCTCCTGCATCTATGGCAGGCATCTTCAGAGGTTGCGAGGTCTGTTGGAAACTAGGAAAATTGGATTTATATTTTCCTAGTTTCCAACAGACCTCACAACCTCTGAGGGTGCCTGACATAGATGGAGGAGAAACGTCAGGAGAGAATGTTTCTGGAACATGGCCAAACAGCCTGAAAAATCTACAACAACCCAGTGATTCCGGCAATGAAAGCCTTCGACAATATAATCTCGACTATGGCAGTGGAAGTGGTGTCACGCTGCATTCAGGGCCGTAGCCAGAAAAAAATCAAAGGGTGGGGGGGAGGGTTTAAACATTTTTTAACGGATCATGAAGAGTCGTTCCATAACACAAAACAATTTAAATGAAGTGATTCATTATATACGCACGTGGGTCAAAAAATAATGCCTCCATTAAAAATTAATGCCTCCTCACAACTCCAAAGGTTCTTGGATGACACCGGTTTTCTGGATCCATCCCAATCTGGTTTCAGGCCTGGCTACAGAACAGAGATGGCATTGATCACCTTGGTGGATGATCTTTAAAGAGAACCAGACAGGGGGAGTGTGTCCCTGCTGGTTCTTCCGGACCCCACAGTGGCTTTTGATACCATTTACCATAGTATCCTTCTGGGCCGTCTCTCTGGGATGGGGCTTGGGGGCACTGTTCTGCAGTGGCTCCGGTCCTTCCTGGAGGGTCAGACCCAGATGGTGGTGCTGGGGGACTCCTCTTCGACGCCCTGACTCTCCCCAGCAGTTTACATGAAACCATTGGGAGAGATCATCCAGAGTTTTGGAGTTCGGAGTCAAATTTATGTGGACGATACCCAACTCTATTACTCCTTTCCACCTAATACCAAGGATGCCGTCAGGCCCCTAAACCAGTGTGTGATGGCACACCAGGAAGATCTAATGAGACCAGGTGGCAGGAACAGGGGAACAGGTGGAGAGCATAAAGGACTGGCTCCCCGCTGTAGACTTCTGCACTTTGACAGGACCTTCATCTTCATGAAAGACTGATGCTGATGGCTGATGGTTATGCTGAGGTGCAGATCTTTCCCCCTCCGCATTAGGCAGATCCTCTATTGTGTTGGTATAGATAGGGCTTAGCTCTTTGGTGGTGACATCTTTGTCAGACAGGAGAAGAAATGATATCTTTGATTCGATGTCCTCCTGAGGCAGCAGCCTAACATTTTCAGGAATCAACTCGTCCTGAAAAGCTTTGGCAAGAATTTTTGCCTTAACAGCAAGCTTGGCCGCTTCTTTAGCTTTTTCAGTTATATTTCTTTTGCTTTGTAAAGCTGATAACTGGGATTCCATTTCAGCTTACTGTATGGCCTGCTTAGCTTGTATTTGAGAGAAGTCAAGCTCTTTGGCAGCCATAGCTGATTCAGCCTCTGCCTGCAAGATTTGCGCCTTGAGCTTCATCCTCTCAACTTCTTTGAAATGTTGAGTTGCCACAGAAGAAATCTTACTGTGGGAAGATGAGGCACTTTTGCTGGAATGTGAACGGTGGCTAAGTGATCTGACACTTAGGGGACGCTGAGGGTAGAAACCCTTGCTGGACTTGGGGCTTCTAGGAGGGGATAAAGAGTAAGCCTCCCTCAGCTGAAATTCCTGAAGCTGAAACTGTGCAGCTTCAAGCACGGCATTAAATTCTCTTTCTTTACTTTGATAGTCCAATGACAATGCTTGCAGTCTTGCTTGGGCATCATCATCATTGATGTTTGTAAGGACTTGTTGTTGCCTTTCTATACTAGTTTTCCAGAGTAAAAAACTATCCTGGAGCTCTTCTTTGTGCACTGTTATTACCTCAGGGTCTCTGGAGGCTGACAAGGTGTTCATGCTATACTGCAGGTGTTTCCAAGCACTTTCTGTTTTCACAATTAAATGACTTTCCCTTTCTAGCAACAGCTGTAGGGCCTTCTCTGTGGGGTGCCTAACCCTATTTGAACGGGAAATGTGTACATGCCTGTCTGCACTTCCATCAGAAAGCCCATCCATTTTTGTTGTTTGCTGGTTGCCGAGGCAACAACTCTATGTGGGTGAAGAGGACTAAGTGTGAGGTAAAATGTTCACACAGCCTACTGTCACCACCTATGCAGTAACAGCAAAACAACAATTTACTGGAATAGGTTAAAGAGTATTGTAACTCCTTTCCCTCAGAAAAATGCAAAAACAGGCCCCAAAACACCTTTTCCCGCTCTTTCTAAACTATAAGCACAAAGAATGGGAAACGAAGTTCTATAACCAGCCCATTCTGGCTCTGAGTCAGAATGGGCTGCACCAACCAAACACGGCCTCTAGGGGGAAACTAAGCTCTCCCCTAAACTTGGTAAAATGGAACAGTCCAACTGAGAAATAAACAGGCCGAGACATCACACAGTGCTTGTCATCAGTGATGGACTGGATAAGGGCTAATAAGTTGAAACTAAATCCAGACAAGACAGAGGTAGTCCTGGACAGTCAGAAGGCGGTCCAATGTGTGTAATTTCAGCCTGTGCTGGACGGGGTCACACTCCCTCTGACGACACAGGTTTGCAGTTTGGGGGTGCTCCTGGACTCATCGTTGACCCTGGAGCTCCAGGTGCCGGTGTTGACCAGGAGCGCCTTTGCACAATTAAAACTTGTGCGCCAGCTGCGCCCGTACCTTGAGACACCAAATCTGGCCATGGTCGTCCACGCCTTAGTCACATCCTGTTTGGACTACTGCAATGCTCACTACATGGGGATGCCTTTGAAGATAGTTTGGAAGCTTCAACTGGTTCAGAGATTGGCAGCCAGATTACTAACAGGAGCCCTATATAGGGACAGATCCACTCCCATGTTACGACAGCTCCATTGGCTGCCAGTCTGCGTCTGAGCTAAATACAAAGTACTGGCCATCTCCTATAAAGCCCTAGACAAGATCAAGACAAGATCTCGATTCTTGAGACAAGATCTCGATTCTCCGCCGGGATCTCCTTCCACGATTAATACAGTAAGTGAACTTGAGACTCCGTGGCCACTCGCTGGGCCCATCCTCGACCGGTTTACCCTGCTGGATGCAGAGGCCGTCGATAGGATCATGACTGCAACTAGGCCGACCACCTGCTCCCTCGATCCGTGTCCCTCCTGGCTAGTAAAATCTTGCCTGGAGGGATTACGTGAACCTCTGTTGAATATAATAAATATTATTTTTATTATTATTAAACTTTATTTGTACCCCACTAGCATCTCCCGAAGGACTCGATGAGGCTTACAAAGGCCAAGGCCTCAATACACACACAACAATACACTCAAAGCAAATTAAAAACAATTAAAGCAGTATTAAAACAACAAAACCACAAGCAATAAACAATACATCAACAAGATAAAACTGGGCCAGGCCAGAGTAAAGGGTACAGGATTAGTTCCCTTGAGCAAGGAGTTTTTCCAGAGGGTTTAAAAGAGGCTATGGTTTCACCGCTGCTGAAGAAACCAGACTTAGATCGTTCGGTTCCCTCTGGTGTCGAGAGCCCCCGCCCAGTAATTGGTCTGCACTGCAGCAGAGAGTTCCACAGTTCCTGGAAGCCAACATTGGAAAAAACTGATGAAATGCGACCCAACAGGCAGCTCCAACTAAGACTGCACTCAGCCTCTGTTACTTTCCCTCTAGCCCTGACTTTGTATCTAATCCCTAATAAAAGTACTTGAAATTGCAACTTTTTTAACTTTTCCGCTTGATACTTTGTGTCCTTCAGTGCCTAAACTAACCCAAGCATGAAATAAGAATGCCATATTTTTCTTGCTTAGTTCTAAACCAAACTGCTATCTTGCTTTTCTCATTTTGGATCCCTACGCCCGGGAAATAATCTTTTTGTTTTAAAGAATATAATTGGACAGAAAACAGCTGATTGTCAAATTTTGCGGCTCCGCACAAACAGCTCATTTCTCCTTGCTGCTGCCTGTTCCTGCCTAGCTCCGCAACCGGGGACTTGCTGCGGCTGCCCCCAGGAGACCTTGGAGAGGGGGCCGGGCAGGAGGCCCAGTCCTTGGGAAGGAGTTATAGTTCCCCAAGGACCAAACCATGGACTTTATTACCAAACAACTCAGAGGCTGTCCTGTTAACTTCTGCCAAAAAGGATAACTTTCTGCTACTTGTTTTGAACGGCAAGCCACATCCACTTCCATTAACTCTTTCCAAGAAGCTCAAAGTTTTCAAATAAAGAAGGATGATTTTATTATTAAATATCTGGGATGGGGACAGGATCTTTTCTATATGAAATGTATTGATGGAATGTATATGTAACATTGCTTGCCCTCTTGTCTTGCCCCCTGACTTTTGCCCTAGAAAAATG
The DNA here is from genome assembly GCF_037176765.1 of Anolis sagrei. Lineage (NCBI taxonomy): Eukaryota > Metazoa > Chordata > Lepidosauria > Squamata > Anolidae > Anolis > Anolis sagrei. Next base: position 30,611,081 of record NC_090034.1, on the reverse strand, counting down.
TGACCCCCAGGGTCCCCTGTCCGGGCTCTGTTTGTCTCTTTTGCCAAAGCCCATCAAGGACACTCCTTATCAGATCCGAAACAGGAAAACCTTTCTTAAAATAATTAAGCTTTGTCGGCCAAAACAATGCCTCAAATTCCAGCTGGCCAGCCAGCGAAAATCCCATCATTTTCCCCATTGTCAGCAATCGTCCCGCCTCCTCTCTCCTGATTCATCCATCTTCGGAAGCGAGAGGAGCGCGCCCATTGGCTACTCAGAGGCAGAGAAGCTTGCTGATTGGCCCAAAGTGAGGCGGGCCGCCAAGCCTCCTCCCAGCTGTTCAGGCCAGCAGCCAATCAGCGTGAAGCTGGGCGGGGAGGAGAGGGCGGGAAATTTGAATTGTTTCTCTGTATTTTGCCTATAAAAATGCCTGTAAATCTTGTATTGGTATGCTTGTGGTGGAACTATTCCTACAATGCATCCGATCTCAGCTGAATCGCTTATAAAAATGCCTCGGTCGCCATCTTCTTCCGCTTTGGCGAGGATTTATTATTTTTAATATTTTCTGCTGCTGGAATTGGCTTCGCTGCCCTCGCCAAGGTTCAAGGACCCTCTTTGGTGTGGTCCTCGGGATCTCCTTGGCTGGGGAGATCCTCCTAAAAGCGGCTTGATATCACCTCTAGCTACCGCCCAGTCTCGATCCTTCCGTTTCTGGGCAAGGTGGTTAAGAGGGCAGCAGTAGAACAGCTGCAGCAGTTCCTAAATGACACAGCCAGACTTGATCCTTTCCAGTCCAGCTTCCATAGTGGGCATGGGACGGAGATTGTGCTAGTTGCCATCACAGATCAGCTTTGCTGCCAGATGGATCAAGGTGGATCAGCGCTGCTCGTGTTATTGGACCTCACAGCAGCATTTGATATGGTTGATCACAATCTACTAACCCACCACCTAGCAATGACTGGGGTTAGGGGGGGATACCCCTTAAGTGGGTGTCCTGCTTCCTCCAGAATCGGGACAGCATGTGGTGAGGGGAGGGATGGTTTCCGAGAGGTCTCCGCTAGTATGCGGGGTCCCGCAGGGAGCCATTCTCTCTCCTCTATTATTTAACATTTATATGTGACCACTTGTCTGACTGGTGCGAAGCTTTGGGCTTGAGTGCCACCAGTACACTGACGACACTCAGCTCATTCTGAGGATGGAGGGCCGGCCGGACTCTGTACCTGAAAATTTCCATCAGTGCCTTGAGGCCGTTACTGGATGGTTGCGTGCCAGCAGGTTGAGGGTGAATCCAGCAAAGACGGAGATCCTTTGGCTGGGCTGTCCGGGTGGGAGGGAGATCCAGCTGCCTACCCTGGATGGCGAGACACTACGTCTTTCATCTTCTGTAAAAAGCCTTGGTGTCTTATTGGACCTGCTGCTCCCATTGGAGGCCCAGGTCTCTACTGTGAGCAGATCAGATCTGCGTTTTTCCATCTACATCAGGCTAGGCGACTGGCTCCCTACCTATCTAGGAATGACCTGGCTATGGTGATCCAGGCGACGGTCATCTCGAGGCTTGACTACTGTAACGCCCTCTACATTGGCCTTCCTTTGTCAGTGATCTGGAAACTGAAGCTGGTGCAAAATGCGGCGGCTCGTCTTCTCGCTGGAGTGTCAGCGAGGAGTCGTATCACCCCAATCCTCCAACAGCTGCACTGGCTTCCGATTGAGTACTGGATCACTTTCAAGGTGCTGATACTAACCTTTAAGGCCCTACATGGTCTGAGGCCAGCATACCTGAGGGCCCGCTTATCCCCCTACCAATCCCAGAGATTACTCCGGTCTGAAGACCAAAATTTGCTTGCAGTCCCCAACATCCGGACTTATAATTTGTCATCTACTAGGCATAGAGCTTTCTCGATCGTGGCCCCTTATTTATGGAATGCCTTGCCGGTTGATACTCGAACCATCGGAGACCTACTTGCTTTTCGGACAGTATGATGGCACACCAGGCAGATCTAATGAGAAACTAAATGTGTCTGGCTATTTTCCCAGTGACCATCGGTATGCCCTAAATTACTTTAATGCCCCCAAAAATGATACTCTACAGACAAGACTAAGTTCAACAATTGTTTACTGAATAATCAAGGTATAAAAGTAGTTTGATTATGATGGTGTTAGAACAGTGAAATATAAACTCTGAGGTGACAAACAACTATAATTTCTACAAGGTAAGTACTCTATGGCATGTACTATCTATTTTATATAACATTTACTATAATCTATAATCTATGGGGCATGTATATCTGAACTATCTATCTATAAGGCATGTATTATTTATGAACTATGGCAAATATTATCTATTCTTTATTACAACTACTATAAACTCTAAAGCAAATATGTGATAAGGATGGCCTGTACGGACTGCAAACCAGACCAGACACTTTTCTGGCAACTATCTATAAACTATGATCAAAAGGAATCGGATAAAAGGTTCTTTCTACCAAGCTCTGAGCCAGAATGGGCTGAACCAACTGAGCTCGGTCTCTAGGGGGATCCTAAGCTCCTACTCTAAAACTTGGCACAATGGAACAGTCCAACTACAGGGAACAAACATTCTCTCTTGACATTTCACCCACATCTATGGCAGGCATCCTCAGAAGTTGTGAAGTCTGTTGGAAACTGGGCAAGTGGGGGTTTATATACATGTCCACATGCTTGTGGATTTCAATGGCTTCTCTGTGTAGTTTGATATGGTTGTTGGAGGGGTCCAGCATTTCTGTGTTATCAAATAATATGCTGTGCCCAAGCATGTGGACAATTTCAACAGAAAGGAGGAAACCATGGAAATTAACAGAATCTGGCTCCTAGTAATAAAAAAACCTCCTAAATCAGGACAGTAAATAAAGAGCAACACTCAAAAACCAGGGGAATTCCAGACAGGAAGCAAACAGGGCCAGTTAACACCTCCCAACAAAGGATTCCCCCAAACAGGAAGCAGCTAGGCTAGTGGGGTTTATACACACACACACACACCTGTGGAATGATGTCCAGGGTGGGAGAGAGAACTCGTGTCTGCTGGATGCAAGTGTGAATGTTGCACTTGGCCTCTTTGATTAGTATTGAATACAAAGCCTGGTGGAATCCTTTGTTGGGAGGTGTTAGCTGGCCCTGGTTGTTTCTTGACTGGAATTCCCCTGTTTTCTGAGTGTTGTTCTTTATTTACTGTCCTGATTTTAGAGTTTTTAAAATACTGGTAGCTAGATTTTGTTAATTTTCATGGTTTCCTCCTTTCTGTTGAAATTGTCCACATGCTTGTGGATTTTGAAATTTCAGTTAAAATTGTACTTGTGGATTTCAGTGGCTTCTCTGTGTAGTCTGAACTGGTGATTGTTAGATCAGTCCAGCATCTCTGTCTTCTAAAATCATATGCTGTGTCCAGGTTGGTTCATCAGGTGCTCTGCTATGGCTGACTTCTCTGGTTGAAATAGTCTGCAGTGCCTTTCATGTTCCTTGATTCATGTCCAGCCAATGCTGCATTTGTTGGTCCCTATGTAGACTTGTCCACAGCTGCATGGTGTATGTTAGACTCCTGCAAGGGTGAGAGGATCCCTTTTTTCCATTGCTGGGTGTAGCATTTGTTGGATTTTCTTAGTGGGTCTGTAGATACTGTAGTTTGTAAGTTGTGGATGCCTGCCATAGATGTGGGCAAAACGTCAGGAGAGAATGTGTCTGGAACATGGCCAGACAGCTCAGAAAACTCACAGTAACCCAATGATTCCTGTGAGAGAGCTATTCTGCAGTGAAACTCTCTGCCCCCAAGTGTGGTGGAGATTCCTTCTTTGGTGGCTTTTAAACACAGGATGGATGTCCATCTGTCTGGGGTACTTTGAATGAGATTTTCCTGCTTCTTAGCAGGGGGTTGGACTGGATGGCCTATGAGATCTCTTCCAACTCTACAATTCTATGAAAGCCATTGACAACATATAAGCTATGTGGTTTCAGATTCAATTATGTGAATGTCAAAACAGCTTTAAAATCATGGGTCACAAAGCCAAACCCTGAATTTTTCCAAAATGGTTTGATGCCTGGGCTAAATGATGGTGCAAATGTGTACAAATTGATGGTGACTACGTTGAAGGGTAGTTTTGTGTAGAAGAAAGTTCGGGCTATGATCTGGAGCAACTTCTGCTGTATTGGTTCATTAATAACATTTTTATGACGCAAGAGGCAAAACTTTTTGACCCACCCGCATATTTTATATAGACTTCATTAAATCAAATTTCTATTTTAGTTACAAAGTTTAGAGTCTTAAAAAACCTAAAAATGACTTAATTGGTAATTTGGTGGTTACAAAAGAATACCACAACATTGTTGGAAATACTTGAAAATTGTATCAGAAATCAGGCTCCATCGATAAACCTTTGTGGACACTCAAGAGTGCAAATCCAGTCTTTCATGCCCTGTTGTTTCCTGGAGTTGTTTTCAAATGTTCCAGAGTTGAAAACCTTATATTTGTAGCTCAGGCATGGGAAGACTTCAGCCCTCCAGGTGTTTTGGACTTCAACTCCCACAATTCCTAAGAATCGCAGAGGCCTGGTGGAGATGCACCTGGGGATGGATCTACATTGCATCCGGTCCAAATGCAACATAGCCACACTGAGCCACTTCAGCCCTTGGCTCCTAAGAAAGAGTTTTGAGGACTTTCTTCAAGAGGAAAGTATAGATAGTCCCTAGTTTCCTGGAGAAGTCTAAAAAGTCAATTTGAACATGTGATTTTTAATCTGTTTATGAGTGAAATTGTAACCTGATTTTCAACTTGTATTTTAATAGTCTGATCACTTTGTTTTAACGTCACACCCTGCCTTGAACCACAAGTTGGGTAATAATATCGTCATCATCATTCAACCCATACTGGAGATACACAATATGGCTAGCATGTGTGCCCCCACTTCCTCCTTCAATGGGAGAAGCCATACATTGGCCTTGTTTGTGTTATTTCCCATTCGTTTACGGCCATGGCAAGGGGGGTGGGGGTGGAGGTCGCTTTGCATCTCCATACATCTCAACCCAAAATGGAGACGCCATGAGCACAAAGCCCACCTTTTGCCCTCCCATGCTTTTCGCCAGGGGATTTTTGAAAATGAGAACAACTTATTCTGTGCCTTTGGGGTGGCATCACTGCCAGGTGCATTTAGGATATTCTTTGGGTCAAGGTAGAACAGCGGGTTAAAATGCTAGCTGCAGAAAAACTGCTGACCAGAAGGTTGGCAGTTCAAATCTGTGGGTTGGGATGAGGTCCTGCTGTTAGCCCTAGCTCCTGCCAACCTAGCAGTTCAAAAACTTGTAATGTGAATAGATCAACAGGCACTGCCTCATCAGGAAGGTAAAAGGCACCCAGGCAATCATACTGGCAACACAACCAGAAGGGTCTACAGACAACAGGCTCCTCGATATGGAAAAATGGAACAAGAGCACCTCCCCATGGCCAGAGTTGAGCATCGCCTCCAGATGACGGAGATGGAAAGGGAAATCTTTGCCTTTGTTTGTGTATTGTATGTCATTGTTCACTGTATAAAAGACATTGAATGTTTGCCTGTATAAGTGTATACTGTAATCTGCTCTGAGTCCCCTCGGGGAGATAGATCAGAATATAAATAAAGTGTATTATTATTATTATTGACACAAAAGCACAGTATGTCACAGCAAATGAGATCTATATGCTGGATTTCGTATCACAAAATCACAAGTCGAACACTTCCCAAGCGTCTAGGACTGTGTGATGTATTTTCGAATGATGCGTGCAGATTCAAGTAAGGTGGCCTTTTGCAGTTGACAAATCATGCTTTTGTCGATGTTTATTGTTTCCAAATGCCAGCTGAGATCTTTTGGCACGGCACCCAGTGCGCCAATGACCACTGGGACCATCTGTACTGGTTTATGCCAGAGCCTTTGCAGTTTGATTTTGAGGTCTTGATAACGGCTGAGTTTTTCCTGTTGTTTTTCCTCAATGCGACTGTCACCTGGAATGGCGACATCAATAATCGAGACTTTTTTCTTTTCCACAATCATGATGTCTGGTGTATTGTGTTCCAAGATTTTGTCAGTCTGGATTCGAAAGTTCCACAGTATTTTTGCATGTTCATTTTCCATGACCTTTGCGGGTTTATGATCCCACCAATTCTTTACTGCTGGCAGGTGGTACTTGTGACATAAGTTCCAGTGAATCATCTGGGCCACAGAGTTGTGTCTTTGTTTGTAGTCTGTCTGTGCGATTTTCTTGCAACAGCTGAGGATATGATCCATGGTTTCATCAGCTTCCTTGCAGTCTGTATTTTGGGTCATCCGCTGATTTTTCAATCCTGGCCTTAATTGCATTGGTTCTGATGGCTTGCTACTGGGCTGCAAGAATCAGGCCTTCTGTCTCATTCTTCAGGGTTCCATTCATGAGCCATAACCAGGTCTTCTCCTTGTCAACTTTTCCTTAAATCTTCTCAAGGAACTGCCCATGTAAGGCTTTGTTGTGCCAGCTGTCAGCTCTGGTTTGGAGTGCAGTTTTCTTGTACTGACTCTTTATCTGCTGTGCTTTGAGAAGTTTCCAATTATTGACTTCAATTAAAGCAGGTTCTTGGCTTTCCTTGATATATTCTGCCAGGGAGTGTTTTTCTTCTCCAACTGCTTGTTTGACTTGTAAAAGTCCTCTGCCACCAGACTTTCTAGGCAGATAGAGCCGGTCAACATCACTGCGAGGATGTAATGAATTATGGATGGTCATGAGTTTTCTTGTTTTTCTGTCCAAATTGTCCAGTTCTGCTTGTGTGCAGTTTATGATGCCAGCAGTATATCTTATGACAGGTATGGCCCAGGTGTTTATGGCCTTGATGGTATTGCCTCCGTTGAGCTTGCTTTTGAGAATTTTTCTGACCCTTTGAATGTATTCTTTGCTGACCAGTTTTTTCACATGTTCATGTTTGATGTTGTCCAGCTTTAGTATGCCCAGATGTTTATAGGCCTCTGGCTGGTGACACTTGATTGATTGGCCATTGGGCATATTTATGCCCTCACTTTCAATGATTTTCCCTTCTTCAGTGTCACTGTCAAACATTTGTCCAAACCAAACTCCATGTTGATATCTGTGCTAAAGATTCGGACAGTGTTAGTCAGAGACTGGATTTCAGTTTAAGTTTTCCCATACAGCTTCAGGTCATCCATGTACAGCAGTCCCCTCGGGGAGATAGATCAGAATATAAATAAAGTGTATTATTATTATTATTATTATTATTATTATTATTATTATTATTATTATTATTTGACCTGCAAGGTTTGGCAGTGAAGCATCTAACCTCCCAGAAAGAAAGAAAGAAAGAAATACAAGCAGCAAAGCTCAGTTTTAAAAAGAAACTCGACTTTTTATAAATTATAAACCCATCCAGTTTAAAGCAGATCGCTAGCAGTTTCGTCACTGAAATTCGGTGGGCGGCGGAGGCTGTTCCATACAGACTTTCCACAGTCATAACTTAAGAGCAAGCGGCGCAAACCGGGGAGGGAGAAAGACACCCCCCCCTTTGAACAGGTTCAAGAAAGAGACAAAACGCCCCATAAATCAAACAGAACAGTCGCAAAATAGAAATGCAATTTTTAAACAGTTAAAAATGACTAAAAAGATACAATGCCTCCCCCCCTCCATCCAAACAAACACAGCCAGGCAACAGGGTTTTCTGTGTGGATTGATGTCCTCCATTCCAACCCACAAGAAAATGCATTTCGGAGAAGAACTGGGTGGCCGGAAACAACGGTGGAAGGACCTTGGCTGCAATAAAGAACAAAGGTCTCTTGGTCTGTAAACAGTTGGCTTTTAGCACTCTGGCGGTACATGTTAAAGCACAGGAAAAATGGGATAAAACAACATTTTACACAAATTCAAAGGGGACAAAAAGGAAACATCTGGTTGAGTGAGAACCCTCTCTGTTTGACAGTTCCCTGAGCTCCAGAACGCCCCAGAACCGTTTGGCCTGCTCCGCCAGGAAGGCCCAAACAGAGGCAAGCCTCCTTTGGAGCCATGGAAGACTGAGTTGAGTGCAACTCCAAAAAGATGGAACCACTCCGCTCCAACACGAGGCATGCCCATTTCCCCAAGGGCAACTGAACTACACATTTCAACAATTCCTTTCAACATTTTTAAAAAGATGCTGGGTTTCAGCCAAAACGGACTGCCAGCCTCATCCAGAGCAGAGCCAATGCCTGAATGCAGCTCAGGAGACAGCAAGCATGAGCCACACTAAGCAAACGGTCCATTTCAATGGCACTTCCCACTGACAATTCCCGGGACCCTTGCAGGGCAACACACGGAAATGAGAAACACGTTATTTCAGCTCCTAACAGGAGAAATATCTCACAATAAGGTCAGCAAGACTAGGCACTTTGGACCCTGACGCCTAATGAAGAAACGTTTGGTTGGAAACATTTTTAAAAGCCTCTCTCACAAAGCAGTTACCTGCTGGAAACAAAGGAGGCTGTTGTTCTGAAACATATACAGACAAAATCCGAATTTCAGTCTTGTATCTTGTCAAACTATGCTGAATACACTGTTCTCTTGAGGAGAACTTCTCTAGCAATTTAAATAAAACCCACACAGGTCTCCCCTAAGAGGACACCTGTGTGGTTTGTGGTCCGAGTCTTTGGACCAAAAGGTTAAAAGACTCCCAAATTTGGGTTTAGCTTTTGTCCAAGATGACTAGTCCAGGCTCTGCCTATCACAACACTGGCTAGGCTTGGAAGCTACACAAAGATGGAGAGCGGCCCTGAAACAAATGGGGAAAAAATCCATCACTTGACTTCTAGCAAATCTGACTGACATCACTAGCGCTCTCCAAACATTAAAGCTACATCGCTGGATGTTCTTTTTCTTAAACCAGTCATTTTGCCAAAGCTTGCTTCCAAACATAACCCGTTTTTAGGTGGAGGTATCTGCTCGGTTTTGAAAAAGAGTTCAATCCGCTGCTTCTTTCCCTTGTTCTGGTCAGTAAAAAACAACAACACAAGGTTAGTATTGAAACACAATTACAACCAGGAAAGGGGGGAAAGGATATTTTTGTCTTGTTAGCTTGAAAATAAAATCAAACACAATGGGGCACAAAGCAGGTATTTGGCTAGACATGAGACTGTGGATCTGTCACCAAAAGCCAAAGCTTCTGACCTGAACACTGGAGACCAATCCTCGTATCATAGGCTGGATCTACACTGTATATAATGCAGTTTTTGAATGCAGATTAACTGCACTGAACTGGATTAGATGGCAGTGTAGATCCAGCCCTAGTCTGTCTTCCAAACAATAGACATAGCCCTTAACCTGCCAGAAGCGGATGCAAGTCCTTACCAAGATCTGTGTCAGGTGGAATGAGATTTAGTCCTTTGGCAATGGGTTGGAGCGGCCTGTTGTCCACATGTCTACCTCATCATAAGTTTATCTTACATACATTCCCCAAAGATGCTCAGCATCTGTCGCAAGATTAGGTAAGCGTGAGAAACAGGAGGCGCAACTCAAAGTGTGCTCACAAGTTCATCCAGTCCTAAACCTCAATAGTGAAGACACCATTCCAGATTGTATGAACCAATCACTATTTTGCCCCAAGACAGATAGCATGGGTCATCTCTCTGGGCTGCAAGTGGCAGAAAAGCAACCTGTTCCTGCTTTCAGTCAACTGCATTTCAAAATGAAGTATATCGCTTCCTTCGGTCACTATTTCGGTATGAATCAACTCATCCTACCGCTTCCGAATTGTGTTTCTTTCTTTATAAGGTGGGGGGCAAACACACAAAAAGGTTAAAAACCGAACTTGCGCAGGCCTCCTATTCAACCCTCTGGGAACGTAACTAAGTTGGGCCTATGAAGAGAGCAAGGGGAAAAGGCCTGAGGAGCAGTAAGCGGCTCAAAGCCTCACAGCTGAGCACAGGCCCCTCTCAACTTCTGCTTTCCTAAGGCAAGAAACGGAGACACAAAAATAGAAACGCTGCATCATGGGATGGAAAAAAGAAAATACAAACTCCTTTGAAATATGCTTTACACTGGATTTCTATTGCTGCTTCTAAAGACGTCAAAACCCCCAGAAGCGTTTCAGGAGAAGGCTCCCTCTCCACCCACAAAGGGAAGCGAAACAAGTTCAAGGGTTTTTGCTTCGGTTACAATAGGCTTATTATGAACGTGTATAAAAAGTGGTCTAACCCTGACGGAGAAGGGTCCCTGCGCCTCAATTTTATGTACAATAATTTAATCACTTGAATATAACTTTGTAATACATAAAAAAACTATCTTATGATAAAAGTCCTTCATGCATTGGTGAGGAAGTTCCAGATTTCGATGTCAGAGGGGTGGCGGGTGAGGCTCCTTTCGTTGTCTGGCGTCAGCTCTTCGCTCCCTGCCTTCTGGCGGCGCCTGGGTGGTGCTTCCTCACACCTTCAGGTGTTTGATGGTGTCAAGTCTCTTTTTAAGCAGCTCTCCCATTTCCTGAACTGCATGCTGGTAACTGCTCTGGACCTTCCCTAGCGCAATCTTTGTAAACTTCTTTTCTTCCTGGGAAAAGGAGGACATCAAGATCATTCTTATTATTTATACCTCACAAAAAACGAAACAACCCAGTTTTTGTGGACCTTACAGCAGCCTATTACACGGTGCTACATAGGAAATTGTTGCATAAAGTCTACCATATCACCCAGGACAACAATTTTACAAAAACAGTCCAGACCCCCCTAGAAAACTGCAGCTTCTATGTGGGGTTTCAGGGCAGAAAAAGTAGATAGAGAAGCCAATAGAATGGTCTATCCCAAGGAAGCGTTCTTGCTCCGACCTTGTTAATCATCTTTACTAACGATCAGCCACAGCCACCATTCACAAAGAGCTTTATATACGCTGATGACCTTGGCCTAACAACACAAGCAAAAGACTTTGAAGCAGTTGAAAACCAACTTCCTAATGCCCTGAAATTTCTCTCCAGCTACAATGCCTAACCCTGCCAAGACACAAGTGTGTACTTTCCACCTACGTAATCATGAAGCCAACAGGAAACTGAAGATTACCTGGGGAGGCCAAGCACTCGAACACCATTCCCACCCTAAATATCTCGGCATCACTTTAGATTGAACACTAACATTTAAGAAATACTGTGAGAACAGCAAGCACAAAGTAGCTGCTCACAATACATCCTACGGAAACTTACTAATAGCGCATGGGGTGTAGACCCAAAATTAATAAGAACATCAGCCCTGGCCTTGTCTTACTCAACTGCTGACTATGCCTGCCCTGTTTGGCACAAGTCTGACCATGTTAAGCAGCTGAATACAGCACTGAATGAGATGTAGAATAATCACAGGGTATCTCAAACTTACACCTGCTGACAGACTTTATAAGCTAGCAGGCATTGCCCCCCCCCCCCCCCGATGTGTAACGGGAAGTTGTGGCCAATTGCTAGAGAAAAAAGGTTGAACACTGTGAAAGCCACCCACAGTATGGCTATCAGCCTCCTCCCAGTAGACTAAAATCAGGGGAAAGCTTCATGAAAATCACCACTCCTCTCAATGTTCCTCCAGCAACAACAAGAGTATCCCTGTGGGCAGGAAAATCAGGCAATCCCAACAGGATGGCCCCCCACGAGGGTCTTCCTCCATGGGCAAACCACAATGGGTCATGTGGAAGGTCTGTGAACAGACTCAGAAGTGGAGTGGGCAGATCAAAGGACAACGTGGAAAAATGGTACTATCTAGAAGAATCTGCCACCTTGTGTGATTGTGGAGCAGGACAAACAACTCAGCATCTTTATGCTTGCCCACAATGCTCTGCCTCATGAATAGAGAAGAACAGTTTGAAGCTACAGACAATGTGGTTGCTGTTGTCCATTTTTGGTCTAAAAATACACCAACATTCAAGTATAATTAAATATTAACAGTACTGAAGAGAAACAGTTAAAACCAATTAAAAACCTATCCATAGCTCAAACCACAGCATCCCTTAGAAATCATGGAAATCACTTCAAAAGATTTAGTGCTAAGTTGCCCTTTCATTACAGGTATCAGCAAATATTGATACACATATGACCCCTCAACTTCTGAGGATGCTGGCATAGATGTGGGCAAAACGTAAGGAGAGAATGCTTCTGGAACATGGCTAGACAGCCCAGAAAACTTACAGCCAGCCACTGCATTCTTAGGCAGATGGAAATTTAGCCTGCTTTTGCTTTTTAGTCCAGCTGAAGGTCCTGGGTTTGAGCCAAAGTTTAACCATTAACCACGTTTTATTTCTATCCTATTTGCTGGATTGACTCCCACATTATAAACCAGTGGTTCCCAACTTTTTTTTGACAAAGGACCACTCTCCAACATTAGTACCAAAAGGGTTACAAATCAGTTGTTGGTCAACTTTAGATTTGGTCTGGTGATTCAGAAAGTTGCATTGGATAGACCACATCAGGTCTAGTTTCTGATACAGAACATATGATATATGACATCCAGTAGTTACCATCTGCTCGCTCACAGAAAACCATATTTAATAATCTAGAGCTGATATAGTAGTTGTAATGTTTTGTGGGTAGTCAGCCTCTCCCCTCCCGACATTCCCGTTGCCTCGGCACAACAAGAGGGTTTCTTGAGATCAGTTGCTCTCATTGTCGCATGGTTTCGAGGCAGCGATGTAGTAATGGTGAGGCCGCAGACCATATTTTTGTTCTTGGGGACCACTGGTGGTCCACGGAGCACAGGTTGGGAAACACTGCTATAAACCATGGCTCTTACGCACTGAGTGTCTTTGCACACTTTAGTATTTTATGCTATGTTTTATTTTGTGATGGCATTGAATAGTGCCTGTTGGTAGCCATCCTGAGTCCCTCTTTGGAGGTTGAGAAAGATGGGATATAAATGTTCCAAATAAATAAATAAATAAATCTGCATGAGCTATAAGATGTAAAATCATCATAATCATCATCATCATCACCATCATGTCATTTCTTACTTCTCTCTCCTCAAAGCAAGGTCCAGCATAGTTAAAACACTTTATCATAAAACATGATGTAAGATACATATATTCAAATATATTTCTATGGAATACATTGATGAAAATACTCAGAATAACAACATCGTTGGGACTTAGCCAGAGTAGGAAATCCCCCAAAGGGACTTCCAAGCCTCTATCTAAGGCAGCTGGAAAAGAAAAAGGATAAATAGTATCCACCATTTTTATTCCTGAGTGGCTCATCCTCAGAACGGCAGGATAATTGAAGACAGACATGTAAAGAGAAAGGGCTTTTGTAAAGCTAGGGAAAAAAACAGAGCTCAAAAGGTGCAGAGACCATGGGGGGCTGCACCATGGCAGGGCCATCTCAGCTTGTCACCTGCGTGCTGTCAAGAGGCTGGAAAATGCCCAGACCACACTTTCCTGCCAGCTGCATGATTTTCCAGGCACTCTTATGCTGTGGGAAAAACAGTGGGGCTGAAAGCAAACCATTTCAATGCAATGTGAGAACAGGAACTGAAAAGGGTAAGAGAAATGCTGCAGAGCAGGTGGGTTTCGCAGCTGTTTGTTTTGTCAGGACAGCAGAGTTGTCCTTTGTTCGTTTTATCAGGACAGCAGAATTGTCTTTTAAAGTTTTGAAATTACTAATGAGGAGCTTTCCTTCCCTACTTGCGCCAGCATTTATCTGCTCACCCTCCATCCAATCAAAGTTTTCTCGAGCCCATCTCCTCCCCACCTTTGTTGTGTGACACCCCAAATTCACTTCCACAAAGCCTTTTCCCTTTTACCTGGTGCCCTCATGTGGTATGTGTGGGAACGGCAAGATCGAGCTCCTCCACAGAAAGTACATTCCCTTTTCTCCATTTCTGAGATAGGGCAGCCCAGAACCAGAATGAGAGCATTCACCTCTCTTAAACCCTTTGGGCTCTGAAGGGCCCATTCATTATTATTATTATGATGATGATTTATTAACTTTAATCCTGCTTTTCTCCCACGGATGGGACTCAAATAAAAATACAACGACATAATACACAAAACCATCAACACGCCCACCTAACACATAAACAATAAATCCACACATTACGTAAAACAAAAGTTACATAAATATAAATAAGCATCAAAATAATCACATATCATTATCATTAAAATCCCTATGTCTCAGGCCATTGAGGTTGTCCTAACAAGTTAAAACATTAACTTGTGAAAACATTAACTCGGGCATTTAGTTCAGAAGTAGCCGTGTCTCACCTGCAACAGTAAGTCGTCCTCTATAGACAGCTCTTCAAGTTTAAGTGCAGTGAGAGTAATTTCAAGCCCTTTGATATGATCGATCCCATTGGAAGTGAGTGTCTGAAGCCCAGAAAGGTATTCTTGGAAGCTGGCAAAAACTGGAGGCTAAAAGGAGTAACACAGAGAAGCGTGGTTAGAGGAAGGAAAGATGATCTGCACAGCTTTCCAAAATGCGGGTGTTCTTCCACATGACCTCTGAGATCTTTGGCAGGGTCAACTATAGTTTGGCGTCCTGCTTCCCCAAATGAGAAGCTTTTTGGGAGGCACAGGCCTGAGGCAGGAAGGCAGGAGTTCTCTTCTGCCACTGTCCCACAGAAAGCACACATCTCCTTCCAAAGTGACCTCAATTTAAGCAACAAGTAAATGGAAGGGGGGAGTCACCTGCCCCTTGCCTACCATTGTGATGTTGCTCTCTTTTTTCTTCTTCTTCTTCTTCTGCAGGCTTGACCGGCAGGGCCGGAGAATGGTGTCCGAATAACCACAGACCCACAGGACAATGGAAACGGTCTACAAAGAGGAGGAGAGGGCCCAAGGCCTTTAGGAAGGCTGCTGCCGGAGTCTGTGGCTGGCAAGTGAACAAGGTCCTGCCTCTCCCACTCACCTCCACAAAGAAGACAAGATTTTCTAGAATATTTGGATGCGTTTTGACGCTGTTCTCCCTCACTTCCAAGAGATCGCCTTTGCATTTATTGAACTGATCTTGAAACAGAGAGGGAGAAAGACAAAGGGTGGCTGATCAAAATGGAGGTCATATATATAAGGCAAGATACTGTCGGTCTTTCCCGTAGCTGCCCTCTCAATATCTGCACAACCCCAAGAAGTACAGAAGAAGATGATAATAAAAATATTTTTATTTATTACCCACCTCTCCTTTCAGCTTGAGGCGGGGCACAAGATAATCAAGTACATCCATAAAAGCATATATTAAAACATGCTTAAAATATACCAGACACAACAGGCAATTAAAGTAACTCTTTATGAACTGCCACTGCCTTTCAGAAATATTTACTCACTTATCATCTCCTAAGTTTACAAACTTCTTTTGAAAGAAGGAAATATTAGTTTGTTGTTCCTGATTTACCTGTTAGTTGTTCTAATAATGATGTCAAGCTATTTCCTATTCTCTCTTGAATTGCTGTTGAATCTTCTGAAAATAAAAAGTTAAACATTCCAATGACAATAAAATACTAAAAGCATTAGGGAAAGTAAGAACAACATGCCCAGGTAAGCAACAAGGGCAACAAACAGAAAAGCTTGCTAAATCATCTCAGAATGTCCTATTAAAACAGCACAAAGGTTGGTAACCGAAAATATGTGCAGAAAGAGGATATTATTGCCATGTGTGACAGGAACATTGTGTGAGATCAGCGCAGTGTCTAAACAGCCAATGTCTTCCAAGTACCACAGAAGCCTTGCCACCCACCTGGCCCTCTCGCTCCAGAAATGCCAAAGACTCACCTAAACCGTTGGTATCAAGGTCATGAATTTCACTAACAAGATTAAACAAGCTGGTCTGGCACTGGCAGCTCCCACTGCTGAAGTAACGGGCCATTCGAGAAGGAGGAGGACCAAGGACTGGATACTGGGCAAAAAGCAAAAGTAGAGGGAGAATTACTTCACTCCTGGAGAAGGCAAAGGAGCAGGAGCAGTCATAATAATAATCATAACAATACATTTTTTAATTTATTATTTACAGTATTTATATTCTGCCCTTCTCTCCCCGCAGGGGACTCAGGGCGGATTACAATGTACATATACATGGCAAACATTCAATGCCATAGACACACAACATATATAGACAGGGTATTCTGGCCACCAGGGGAGCTGTCACTTCATCATCCATTTGTGACATTGATGAAGTACTTCCTCATTCTTTGCATGTTTGCTGGAGATTTTTATGGCGTCATAAATGAATTAAATTAGCCTCCCGCATACGCAGTACCTAAATTTCCTACTTGACAGATGCAACTGTCTTTCAGGCTTCAAAGGTCGACAGCAAGCTACACAAATTGGTTGGAAGCTCACACCGACTCGGGCTGGCTTTGAACTCATTACCTTTCGGTCAGTAGTGATCTTAATGAGGCTGACTTCCAGCCAGCTGCGCCACAGTCCCGGTGTTATTTGTTACCCGCCTCCCCTAACAACTCAAGGAGGGGTACAACTAAGTCAAAATGTATGAAGATAAAATACTGTATATACTCGAGTATAAGCCAACCCAAATACAAGCCGAGGCACCTATTTTATCACAAAACACTGGGAAAATGTATTTACTCGAGTATAAGCAGAGGGTGGGAAATGCAGCAGCTGATAAATTTCAAAATAAAAATAGATACCAATAAAATTGCATTAATTGAGGCATCAGTAGGTTAAATGTTTTTGAATGTTTACATAAAACTATAATTTAAGATAAGACTGTCCAACTGATTAAACCATTATTCTAACCTTCTTTAATGTAAATGTGCTTATGTATGCTTCCAATAATAATAAAGAGTAAAATAATATATGTAATAAAAATAATAATAGAGTAAAATAATGGAAATGTAGTAATAACAGTAATAACAGAGTAAACTAATAAATGCAACAACAACAACAACAATAATCGCCCGATGGGTGCCACCTTGTCGTGGTGGGGGGCTTAACTGCTCCAAGGATGCTAAGAGCTGTGCTGGCGGTAGTGTAACTACCAGCAGGTCCAACCAAGCCAGAGAGGTCTCAGCTGAGGAGTGGAACCAAGAGCACCTAACCCATTAGCACTATGGAGAAGCAAACCAAAATGAAGTCTATACTGTCTCGGTCGACGCTCAGGATAAAAAAGACCGCAGTGGATGCTCATATCCTCATCATATCCTCAGCTGTTGCAAGAAAATCGCACAGACGGACTACAAACAGAGGCACAACTCTGTGGCCCAAATGATTTACTGGAACTTATGTCACAAGTACCACCTATCAGCAGTAAAGAATTGGTGGGATCATAAACCTGCAAAGGTACTGTGGGACTTCTGAATCCAGACTGACAAAGCTTTGGAACACAATACACCAGACATCACTAGATTAGATCGGCAACCTCCCTCCTGGCATTCAGGAAAAAACTGAAGACCTGGGTTTGGGACCAAGCCTTTGGACACGCTGGCAGCTAAATTAAGGATCTGACGACAGACAAGGACAAATGGAATGGAATGGATATATGGACTCTGAACCTGAGCATGAGATTGTCTTAATATTTTATTATGCACTGATGTTTTCATTCTAACTGTTGAATTGCTTTTTTGTATTTTGTATTACTGTCAATTGTTTTAGGCATTTAATTGTTGCCTCCTCTGTAAGCCACCCTGAGTCCCCCCCCCCCCCCGGGGTGAGAAGGGCGGGGCATAAGTAAATGAAATAAATAAATAAATAAATCACGATTGTGAAAAAGAAAAAAGTTTGGATTATTGCTGTCGCCATACCGGGTGACAGTCGCATTGGGGAAAAACAACAGGAAAAACTCAAGCCATTATCAAGACCTCAAAATCAAACTGCATAGGCTCTGGCATAACCCAGTATAGGTGGTCCCAGTGGTCATTGGTGTACTGGGTGCTGTGCCAAAAGATCTCAGCCGGCATTTGGAAACAATAAACATTGACAAAATCACGATTTGTCAACTACAAAAGGCCACCTTACTTGGATCTGTGCGCATCATTCAAAAATACATCACACAGTCCTAGATGCTTTGGAAGTGTTCGACTTGTAATTTTGTGATACGAAATCCAGCATATAGATCTCGTTTGCTGTGACATACTGTGTTATTGCAGCATAGTAATAGTAATAGTAATAGTAATAATAATAATAATAATAATAGGGCTTTTAAAAGGGCTGAATTACTTGGCTTATACTTGAGTATATACGGTACATATAATAAAATACATAGGTCAAATCACACTAATATAAAAAACAGACACCAAACACAGGGTACAAAAATCAACACAAAGCAGCAACAGAATGCCGATTCAAAGCTCATGATTCAGAGCTGACTGCATCGGCCTGCCGGAAAAGATGGGTCTTTAAATCCATTTTAAATTCCGACAGCTGATTTAACTGTCGGATCTCTTCCGGCAAGTCCTTCCAGTCTTTTTAAGGTAGCTGGTGTAATTGGGATTTCCTTTGAGCAACAGTGGCCAGTTTTGTTTTGCTGTGAAGGCCATCCTGCAAGTAACCTGAACCCAACCCATGGAGGGCTTTAAGAGTCAGAAGCAACACTTTATAGTATACTTCGCCCAGAAGCTCGCTGGCAGCCAATGGAGTGGCTTTAGTATAGAGGTGATGTGCTCATATCTGGAAGTTTCTATAACTAGTCTGGCTGCTGTGTTTTGAACCAATTGGAGAATTCCTGAACTTGATACAAAGGGAGCCCAATGTGCAGCACATTGCAGAAGTCCATCCTTGAGGTTAGGTCCTCTGACCTAAAGCTGGTACCAAAGATGGTAGGAAGCCCTCCTAAACATTGTATCTCTCTGTACTGACATTTGGAGAGATGGATCCTATCGATGAACCCAGTCCTTCAGGGGGAGTGTTACCCCATCCAGAACTGGTTGACACTCCTACACCCTTGATGGCAAGCCCTTCGGTCTTGTCTGGATTCAGTTTCAATTCGTTTTTCGTCATCCAGCCCATTACCTCCTTTCGTTCAGAAGAGGTATGCTATCCTTAGGTGAAGCCGTTTTTGAAGACATGGAGAAATATATTTGGGTGTCATAAACGTACTGATAGCCAATACTCAAGAAGACAGGAGCAGAATTCAAAACGATCTTGACAGATTAGAGAGAAGATTGGCCAAAACTAGCTAAATGAAGTTCAACAGGGATAAATGCAAGATACTCCACGTAGGCAGTAAAATGAAATGCAAAGATACAGAATGGGGAACAATGTTTGGCTCAACAGCAGTACGTATGAAAAAGATCTTGGAGTCCTTGTAGACAGGAAGGTGAACACGAGCCAACAATGTCATGCTGCGGCTAAAAAGGCCAATGGGATTTTGGCCTGCATCAATAGGAGTTGAGTGTCTAGATCCAGGGAAATCATGCTATCCCTCTATTCTGCCTTGGTCAGACCACACCTGGAATCACACTATGTCCAATTCTGGGCACCACAATTGAAGGGAGATGTTGACTCTAAGCTGGAATATGTCCAAAGGGCGACTAAAATGATCAAGAGTCTGGAGAACAAGCCCTATGAGGAATGGCTTCAAGAGCTGGGCATGTTTAGCCTGCAGAAGAGAAGGCTGAGAGGGGACACGATGAGAGCCATAGATCAAGATGTGAGGGGAAGTCCTAGGGAGGTGAGAGTAGGCTTGTTTTCAGCTGTCCTGGAGACTAGGATACGGAACAATGGCTACAGGAAGGAAAGGAGGTTCCACCTAAACATGAGGAAGAACTTCCTAACTGTGTGAGAGAACTGTTCAGCAGTGGAACTCTCTACCCTGGAGTGTGGTGGAGGCTCCTTCTTTGGAGGCTTTGAAACAGAGGCTGGATGGCCATCTGTCAGGGGTGTTTTGCATATGATTTCCTTGCTTCTTGGCAGAATGGGGTTGGACTGGATGGCCCACAAGGTCTCTTCCAACTCTGTGACTCTATGATTCTAAGATTCATTGGTTCTCCAGTGATTAACAGCACACATGTTCCCATACAATAAAATCCAAACTCTGTATCTCAACTCCTTGCCCGACATTGCTGTAAAAAGCTGTTTTTCAAAAGCTGCAAAGGCCTTCCTTGAGTCATACCTGGATCTTCTGCTCCAGAAAGCGTTTCCCCGAATTCACGGCAGCGTCCAGTTGCTGCAGCAGAGCCCGGATGGTGTCAATTTTGGAGGAGACACCGTTCTCTGTGTTCCTCTCTGAGTTCCGTGGCTGAGCTTTGTGGCTAAGTGCCGGCAGGCCACTGATCAACCGCAGCGTCAGGGACCGGATCCGCAACCAGATGGTCTCCTCCTCCAAGGAAAGCCTCCGGTTGTCTTCAGAAATGCACCTGGGAAGGGACATGTGTGTGAGCCCACAATGGGAAGCACTAAAACACTGCCTGTTCACATGCTCCCAAAACCAAGCCCAAAGGGAGGAACTGACCTGTCTTTTGGATCCCAATTAAACAAGACAGTGAGGTCTCGGTTATCTTGCAGATCATTCCAGGGAATGTCGTCGTCTTCGGGACTGAGGCTCATGGACTTTATACTTTCTTCTAAACTGGTTGATCTATGTGGGGGGCAAGACAGAAGGACAACATCATATGCTGAAGTCTGGTGCTGGTCATCGACCATAATAAACAAATGTATATCGTATGCTGAAGAAATGTCAAATGAGACAATGTAACTGAAAACCCTAGAGTCAATTGTTCACTGTTACAAGAATGCACTCATCTTTCCCAACCCATCTGAAATGATGTAAGTGGGAAATGGGGAAAGGATGCCCCTCTGTGCAAACAATCCAAGTTGTGCCAGAAATTACATCCTGCAACCTGAGTCAATTATATAAAGAAGCTGATGTTAGAATACTATGTAGAAAGACAGAAGGCAACTAGTTTAACTACATTTGGGTCTCTCCTGGGAGGCATCCCTATACACTCTGAAGCCACAGCATCTCACTTTATCCCCTTTGAGGCTACCCAGCCCCCTAAAAAGCATTCCTAACATTAAAGGGACCCCTGCAGACTTACATATTTGCTTCAAGTAACAGGTCCAGCAACATCCGTTCGGTGCGGACTTGTGCAAAATGAAGCGAGGAGTTCAGTCGGTTCCTGAAAGCAATGAACTCCGGGATCTTTTCAAATGCACCATATTTATAGGCTTGGATAATGTATTCTGAGGTCTAGGAAGGAAAGACACGACATTCTCAATATGGATTAACATACACGCTTAGAAGATTTTGTACAGAATCAAGAACAATGCTCACTATCCACATTCCTTGTGAGTGAGAACTTTGGGAATGCAGAAGCACTCAGTGTCAAAATTGCTCACAATACAAGATGGCATTCTATTTTGGAGTATTTTCTTCAAGTAATTTTTGAATATTTTTTCCAAGTAATTTTTATTTAAAAGTTTTCAAGTATTTTCTATGCCATTGTTTCAATGCCATTTTTTTCAAGTGAAATATTCTGAGTAATTTTTTCAAGTAGTTTTTCCAAGCATTTTTCCCAAGTAATGTATTGTTAGGCTTACAGTCGATCTTAAGACCAATGAGACTTACATGAGTAAGGGAATGATAGAAAGGGAATGGCTTTATGCGTTACACGTAACACTAATAAATTCCTAAGGGATTGTGTGTTTTCTGGGGAGGAGAAATTAGAAAAGAAACATGAGGCCCTTTTGCCACTTACATCTTTCTGGTTGGAGTGGAAAAACCTGAGTGCAAAGTTGCAGGACTGCGACGCGGCAGCATAGTGACCAAAGGCTGCAGCATAGCGGGTCAGCAAGTAACTTCAAGGAAAAGAGAAAAATATTACAAACAATGAGAGAAGGGCTTTCCAAACACCTGGAGAACCAAAGGTCCAAAAGCATTCTGAAAAATGTTGGCTATGATAGCACTCGCTGTAAAAAGCGGGGCTCTGAATGGAGCCACCAGAGACCTTCATGGCCTGACTACCCACCCAATTGTGTCATGCTGAATGTGCTTTGCATCCAGGCTGGAGTAGAGCTCCACAACTGGCTCAAAGGCCCCGAGAATGCAGTAGATTCGGATGAGCAGCAGCTTGAACTGAGCGTTGGAGGGACTGTGGGTCAGACCTTCCTCCAGCAACGCCAAGCACCGCCAGGAAGCTGCCTCTTCACCTGGAGAAAGAACGTGATGCCAAATCAGCCTTGAGGTCCAGAAAGAACATTGCCGAATCAGCCTTGATATCCAAGGTGAGAGAAAGAAGCAGCCCCCTGTTTCCCAGTGTGGCAGTTCCCCCCATGAATTGTGCTGGGAGAGAGGATATATATAAATATCGTATTTCATTCTATGATAGCCACCATGATCATGCAATGAAAATAAATTTGCTTCTGATTCTTCAAGTTCTGCTTTTTAAATAAATAAATAAATAAATGGCCTTACTTAAATAATAATAATAATAATAATAATAATAATACTTTATTTCTGGACCGCCCTCTCTCCCCAGAGGGACTCAGAGTGGTTTACATACATAAACAAAAGCAAAGATTCAATGCCATAACTAAATCACACAATATGAAAAGATGAGAAATAAACATTAACAGACTTATTACAATAAGAGAATTCAGATTAAAATAATAAGAAATACAAATGCTAAGGAAAACATAATTACTGTATATACTTGAGTATAAGTTTTTCAGCACTTTTTTAGGCTGAAATTTAGGTGCCTTGACTTATATTCAGGTAAGCTTATACTTGAGTATATACAGTACATTTTTTCTTTTACTCTATTATTATAATTATATTTTAAATTTTACTCTATTATTATTGTTATTACATTTACATTCTTTTACTCTATTATTGTTATTATTACATTTATTAGTTTACTCTATTACTGTTATTACATTTATTAGTTTACTCTATTATTATTGGAAGGATATGGATGCACATTTACACTGAAGAAGGTTAGAATAATGATTTAATCTAAAATTACAGTTTTATGTAAATATTCAAAAATATTTAACCGTACTGATGCCTCAAATTAATGTAATTTTACTGTTATCTATTTTTATTTTTACTTTTGAAATTTACCGGTAGCTACTGCATTTCCCATCCTTGGCCTATACTAGAGTTAATAACTTTTCCCAGTTTTTTGCGGTAAAATTAGGTGCCTTGGCTTATCTTTGGGTTGGTTTATACTTGAGTATATAAGGTATACCAATAAAATGTAATTGCACAGAAGCATATAACCTAAACAATTAAAACAATCAAACTGCAAAGGTGCCAAGCATCAGTTGTAAATAGACCTTAGCAGCCATAAAGTGCTAGTTGTGCTAGTCTTCCTCCTGTCCATACACCAGCGGTTCTCAACCTGTCGCCTGGCCATTTCAGAGGGGTCGCAATGTTGCCTTCTTTGGTCCCGCCTCCTGGAATAGCAGCCGGGCCCCGGGGCCACCCTCTTATCGCCCCCTTCGAGGCCTCAAAAAGCGGCGAGAGGAGCATGGGGCAGGAGGAGCATCCAGACTTGCCCTCGCCCTTTTCCTCTGGGCTCTTCCTCCTCCTCCTCTCTGTCTGGGGACTTCCAAACGGAGAGGAGGAAGGGGAAGACCCTGGAGGAGGAGGAGGGCAGGCTCGCTGCTTCTGCAGCCCTGTGTCACCCTCTTCTCGCCCCTTTTGAGGCCTCCGCTGCTGGTGGAAGCCTCGAAAGCAGTGAGAGGAGCGTGGGGAAGGAGGAGCAGCCAGTCTTGCCCTCGCCCTTTTCCTCTGGGCTCTTCCTCCTCTCCGTTTGGGGACTTCCAAACGGAGAGAAGTAGGGGGAAGACCCTGGAGGAGAAGGAGGGCAGGCTTGCTGCTTCTGCTGTCCCAGCTCCCTGTATTTAGGGGTCACGGCTTTAGAAAGGTTGAGAACCACTGCCACACACTAAGGTACATAGATGTGTTTTCAGAAGTTTATTGAAGGAGAGTGGAGGCCATTTTTATTTCTTTAGGATGGGAGTTCCAGAGGTGGGGGCCCATTTATCATTCCCACCAACCGCACTTGGGATGGGGGGAGGGGGTGGGACCGAGAGCAGGGCCTTCTTCACTGACTGAAGTGCGTGAGGTGGTCTATATAGGGAGATACAGTTAGACAAATAGCCTGGACCTGAGCCTTTAGGACTTTATCTGAAAGAGGAGGAAGTGGAGGAATGATACAGCCTCCAACAATCACTAGTTTGGGTACCCGGCAATCAGTTTCTGTTTGTTTTTTTTTAAACTGCCTAGCCAAGGAGGAAGGAAGATCCCCTTTTCTCCTTTCTCCAAAGGCAAGGCAGTTTACAAAATCTGAAATAGTTTTTAAACTGCCTTGCCTTCAGAAAAGGAAGGAAGGAAAGGAAGGATGGAGGTAGAGAGAATCAGCCTCAAACAGTTCTGCAACTATTATGAGAGGAAAACAAAAATACCAATTTTGCCACCCAAAAAATGGGGGTGCGACTATTACATGGTGGCAACCAACATACAGTGAAAGGGCCGGGCTGGTAGCACAACTGGTTAAACAGCTGCAACAAATGACTGCCGACCGAAAGGTGGCACGTTTGAAACCCGAGTCGGGGTTGAGCGCCCAACTGTTAATAACTGTTCAAAAAAAAAAAAAAAGCTGTTCAAAAAATGCCCAGCTCACTGTCGACCTAAGCAGTTCGAAAACAGCTGTGAGTAGAGGAATTAGGGACCGCGGGGAGGCTAATTTATGACACCATAAAAATGCTGGAGAGCAAGGAGGAAATACTGCGATCAAAAAGGCTCGACGTCCTAGTGGATGAAGCGACAGCTCCCCCTGTGGCCGAATTGAGCAACTTCAAGAAGAACTGCTGAATGGCCTCTATCTATCTGTATGTCTTGTATGTCAAAAATGGCATTGAATGTTTGCCATGTATATGTACATTGTGATCTGCCCTGAGTCCCCTTTGGGGTGAGAAGGGCGGAATATAAATACTGCAAATAAATAAATACTGTAAATTTCCGAACAAGTAAAGGATTCTAACCTTACTAGAGAGAAAAACCTGATGCACTTCCTCTGCACCATTCATCATTTTATACACCTATCACACCTCCTAACTTGCCATCCCCCCCTTCTAAACTAAATGTCCCTGAACACTGTAACTTTTCATCAAGGGTGACTCCAAACCCTTTCTCATTTTGTCTGCTCTGTTCTGAGCTTGATTCCCACTGGGACTTCCAAGGACGTACCTGCCTCGAGCCAGATGTCAAGGAGTAAATGGACAGCAAGGAGACAATAGTAGTCGGAAAACTGCAACTCTGTCTTCAAACAGGATTTGCCTGTGGAAAAACAAAGGCAGGTCAGGTAACTTAGAAGATTCCAGCTCTTAGACATGAGCGATGAGTTAGCTTCATAAAATTACAGTCTCATGGATTATTGGCGTATTTGCTCAGTCAGGCTTTATTAAATAGAACGTAACCCTGTTATTTTTTAATACTGTCATTTCAGTGTCCATTTCTTATTTTGAGTAGAACTAGACTGTTTGGTCAATGCAGAAAGCCATTCCTGGCAGGAGAAGTGGACTGCAGCCCTTGAAATCTTGCATTATAAGAAATGCAGTAGCCCCTGAAGTGCCACCAAGACACTCTGCAGTTTTTCTCCACTGTAACAGACTAACATGGCCATTTTACTTGTTACAAGTACAATATAAAAGAAAATAAGCT
Source organism: Anolis sagrei (assembly GCF_037176765.1). NCBI lineage: Eukaryota > Metazoa > Chordata > Lepidosauria > Squamata > Anolidae > Anolis > Anolis sagrei. The sequence goes on along the minus strand of NC_090034.1, from coordinate 30,585,525 downwards.
ATACACATAATAAAAGTAAAAATATCTATGTATGTGGGTGAAATGTCCACTTACAGACAGGCTCCCACTTCCACAAACAGCTATAGTTCTCAATACTCAGGAGACACCAGTGGCCCTCCCTCCAATGACATTGCAGGTTATAGTGAGCGCTATGAACACATCCAAGAGTCCTGCCAATGTCCTCCACAAACACCATACTGCCCACCACCCAGGTGAAGGCTTTCATATGGGGACAATTTCATGCTAGATTTCATGTGTTTCCTCCACTACAGGCATCCCAATGTTCCTTTCTCTCTCCATTGGTGTGGAACTTGTATGACTCCACCCACCGCCTCCCCCTTAACCCTTTCCTATTCTTTTCTATGGCACACAGCAAACAGAGGAATTCATCAGCAACTGAACATACTAGAGAGGTTTGGGGAGAATTCACCATGATTTATAGGAGTTGCAGGTACTGGGATACATAGTTCACCTGCAATCTAAGACCACTCTGAACCCCACCAATGATGGACCTGGAACTAACTTGGCACACAGAACCACCATGGCCAACAAAACATACTGGAGGTCTTTGGAGGGATTTAGAGGAGTTGTAGTTCACCGATATCCAGAGCGCACTGTAAACCCAAACAATGATGGATCTGGACCTCACTTGACCTGCATGCCCGATATGCCCAAATTTGAATACTGGAGGGTTTTGAGGGGAATTGGCGTGGACATTTTGGAATTGTAGGCACTGAGATTTATAGTTAACCTGCAATCAATGAGACCTCTGAACTCCACCAAAGACAGAATTGGATCAAACTTGACAGAGAGCCCCCAAGACCAGCAAAGAATACTGGAGGTCTATGGGGAAAATTGACCTTGATTTGGGGGAGTTGTAGTTCACCTACATCCAGAGAGCACTGTGAACCCAAACACTGATGGATCTGGCACACAGGCCTGATCCATCAGTGTTTGGGTTCACAGTGCTCTCTGGATGTAGGTGAACTACAACCAGGCCTGATATGCACACAGGGCTGATATGCCAAAATTTGTTTACTAGAGGAGTTTGGGGTTAGGGTTAGAGTTCCTTTCTGACATTCCTTTCTGGAAGTTGTAGTTCACTCACAACCACAGAAACTGTGTACTCCACCGATGATGGACCTGGATGAAACTTGGCACACAGAAACCCCATGACTAACTCAACCTACTGGAGGGGTTTGAAGGGACTGGGCCACCATAGTGGGAGTTGTAGTTTATCCTACAGCCATAGAGCACACTAAACCACACCGATGATACATCTAGAGCACAAACTTCCCCGACATAACAAACTTTAAGTACTGATGGAGTTTCTCATGGTTAACCTGGCATGATGTGAATTGTAGTTCACCTACAACCTTATGCATTTTTTTCCATAATTCTATGCAGAATAAGTCTCTCCAGAACTTTGTAGAGGTGGCACAGCAGGGAGATTGGTCTGTAGCTTTTTGGATCATTACGGTCTTTGCCTGACTTCAAGATGGCAATGACTCTTGCTTTCCTCCAGATTTTGGGGATCTGACAGGATGCAGTGCAATTGTTCATCAGCTCCAGTAGCCAGCACTTTGCTTTTGGCCAAAGTTCTTGATTTGTTCCATCCGTAGATCATCCAAGCCAGCTGCTTTGCCATTCTTACATTTATTGAGAGCCATGTCCAATTCAGTAGATGTAAAGGGTTCATGAAGATTGTTGTTCTCAATCTCTTGTTGTCTGGCTATTGGTTTCTTTCCTACTTTGGTGGCAAGGTTGGGTTTCCCGTTCTTCAAGAGTTGGTGTGCTATCTGATCTGCCTTTATGTTGGCATGGGTATTAGTTTGTGAGGGGTCATTGCTCAGCCATCTTAGCAACCTCCACGCCTTCTGGCTGCCCCTGCCCATGTCGACCTCTGTGATCAGCTTGATCCACTGTTCTTTCTTGGCTTCAGAAATGGAGGACATGATGTTCTGCGCTGCCTGAAGAGTCTGCTCACTAAATGGGTCTTTGTTGTGGAGCCTGTAATAGTTTTCCAACAAGGCAGCTGTTTCAGGAGTAATGCCCTGAAGGTAGTTGGTTCTGCAGCCTCTTGGTATCAAGGCCCGTGTCTGATTCCACAGCAAGCTGGCTTCAGGAAAGGAAAAAGCTGCACATCGCAAGTGTTGAACCTGACTCAGCACATAGAAGATGGCTTTGAAAAGCAGCAGATCACAGGAGCTGTCTTCATAGACCTATCAGCGGCTTATGATACTGTGAACCACCGCCTCCTCCTGAGAAAAATGTATAATATCACAAAGGACGACCACCTCACCCGCCTCAAAGGAAACCTGCTACAAAACAGGAGCTTTTTTGTTGAGTTCCAGGGCCAGAGAAGCAGATGGCGGAAACAGAAGAACGGCCTGCCTCAGGGGAGCGTGCTCGCTCCATCCATGTTCAACATCTACACAAATGACCAGCCACTGCCAGAAGGGACAGAGAGCTTCATCTATGCTGATGATCATGCCATTACCGCTCAAGCAGGGAGCTTTGAGATGGTTGAACAGAAGCTCTCCGAAGCTCTAGGCGCTCTAACTGCCTATTACAGGGAAAACCAACTGATCCCTAATCCATCTAAAACACAGACATGTGCCTTTAACCTTAAGAACAGACAAGCATCCCGAGCTCTGAGGATTACCTGGGAAGGAATCCAACTGGAGCATTGCAGCGCACCCAAATACCTGGGAGTCACTCTGGACCGTTCTCTGACCTACAAGAAGCACTGCCTGAACATCAAACAAAAAGTGGGTGCTAGAAACAATATCATACGAAAGCTGACTGGCACAACCTGGGGATCACAACCAGATACAGTGAAGACATCTGCCCTTGCGCTATGCTACTCTGCTGCTGAGTACGCATGCCCAGTGTGGAACACATCCCACCACACTAAAACAGTGGATGTGGCTCTTAATGAGACATGCCGCATTATCACAGGGTGTCTGTGCCCTACACCACTGGAGAAATTACACTGCTTAGCCAGTATTGCACCACCTGACATCCGCCGGGAAGTTGCAGCCAATCGTGAAAGGACCAAGGCAGAGACATCTCCAGCTCATCCCTTGTTTGGGTATCAGCCAGCACATCAACGACTTAAATCAAGAAATAGTTTTCTCAGATCTACAGAGACACTCGCTGGAACACCTCAGCAAGCGAGAGTTCAAAAGTGGCAGGCTCAAACCCAGCACCTCAATCCGTGGGTGATACCAGATGAGAGACTCCCCCCTGGGCACACAGAAGACTGGGCGACTTGGAAGGCGCTGAACAGACTGCGCTCTGGCACCATGAGATGCAGAGCCAATCTTAAGAAATGGGGCTACAAAGTTGAATCCATGACATGCGAGTGTGGGGAAGAGCAAACCACTGATCACCTGCTGCAATGCAACCTGAGTCCTGCCACATGCACGATGGAGGACCTTCTTGAGGCAACACCAGAGGCACTCCAAGTGGCCAGGTACTGGTCAAAGGACATTTAATCAGCTACCAAGTTTGCAAAATTCGTGGGGTTTTTTTAATCTGTTTGTTTGTTTTGTTCTGTTAGAAATGTAATACAATGTTCTGGTTGCGGATGACACGATAAATAAAAACCTTATGCATTTTGTACAATTAAAAATGACTTTTTCAAATAACCCGGGCAATACTGGGTACCCAAGCTAGTGATTATATATATAATAATCCACTGAAGGAGTCTGATGAGGTGAGACTGCATCTCTGAAGTTGAGCATAAGAAGAGTCCTACTCGATCAGATCAAAGTGATGAACTATCCATTGGCAGGTGGATAGGTAGACAAGGCAGTACAAGCCTTGTCAAAGGCAAATGGAAGACAATCCAATTTCTTACCAAAATCCAGTCCGTGTCGATACCGCAGCATCAAGTCACGGACAGCAGCCAGCTTATGTGGCTTGTCCATCGCATGGTAAAGGCCAAGCAACCTGGTCAACTGCACGACACACAAGTGTTGCTGCAGCGCTCTAGTGCTCGCTGGGAACGCAAGCGGACCTTCGGTCGGTGGAGACAAGGGGATGATGCCCAACAACTGGTTGATGAACTGCAGAAAAATGAATAGAAACATGAGGTTTATTAAGAGCCTCCTGGTCCCCGTGCCACTTTCATGTGACCCATCCAGGAACAATTTTACATGGATTCAACCCATTCCTGCCTTGGATATTTATTTACAGTATTCAAGGAATAATAAATCTGCTTTTCCTTACACTTAGGCGCATAATTGAAGGGCCACAAACAGGCACAAGACTCTGGATGAGGGATTTCAGAAGGAGGACATCATCATAATCATATAATAATAAAAAATTATATTGTGTTGTTGAAGGCTTTCATGGCCAGAATTACTGGGTTGTTGTCAGTTTTCTGGGCTGTCTGGCTATGTTCCAGAAGCATTCTCTCCACATCTATGGCAGGCATCCTCAGAGGTTGTGAGGTTTGTTGGAAACACAGCAAGTGGAGTTTATATATCTGTGGAATGTCCAAAGTGCGAGAAAGAACTCTTGTCTGCTGGAGGCAAGTGTGAATGTTGCAATTGGCTACCTTGATTAGCATTGAATAGCCTTGCAGCTTCAATACCTGGCTGCTTACTGCCTGGGGGAAACCTTTGTTGGGAGGTGTTTGCTGGTCCTGATTTTTGCTGTCTGGAATTCCCCTAATTTTTTAAATTTTGTTCTTTATTTATTGTGCTGATTTTTCAGTTTTTAAAATACTGGTAGCCAGATTTTGTCTCCACGGTTTCCTCCTTTCTGTTGAAATTGTCCACATGTTTGAACATAGCATATTATTTGATAACACAGAAAAGCTGGATCCCTCTAACAACCACCACGTCAGACTATCAGACTACACAGAGAAGCCATTGAAATCCACAATCATGTGGACATATATAGAAACCCCACTTGCCTAGTTTCCAACAGACATCACAACACCTGAGGATGCCTGCCATAGATGTGGGTGAAACATCAGGAGAGAATGCTTCTGGAACATGGCTATACAGCCTGGAAAACTCACAGCAACCCAATAATTATATTTCTTACAGGCCTCTCCTCAATGTGGGGCACAACATAGTTCAAAAATTCATAAAACTTTATGTCCAATACATAGATTAAAATGTATTTTGATGAAAAACACGTATTAGAATAACAGGACATGAGCTTAAAATTCATAGTTAAAAATTGACATGAAGGGGAAATGCCACACCTTTCACCAGTGACCCCGGATGGTCATTGCCAGCAATACTGCCAGCTCTACTTTATGCAAAACAGTCACTTCTATCCTAATATTTATTCAGAGAACAACAAGAAAGTCACAATTGCTTGAATGCAGTGACGTCTCCAAACCGCTTTGAAATAGCATTTGCTGGATTACTCCCAATTGTCCAGTGACCTTTGGCAACAGCCAGCCAAAGAAGGGAAATAGTCAAACAAAAAAACCCTCATGTCAACAGCAGCGATACCATAGTCCTCAGCAATTTTGTTTAGAGTCCCTGACAAGACTAGGGAAGCTTTTCATTTAACCATCTAACCACAGGGGCTTAGGTGAACAATGGGGGCTGCACTGAGATTCTCCACAGCTGAAATCACCCTGCAAAACCATCCCTGCCAATGCAGAGACTCCTTTGCAGTGAACAGGAAGATAGGAGCCCTGTGATGCCCCTAAGCCTCCACTCTTTCATGTTGTTGCAAAAAAGAGGGTGTAACCTGTTTTGCATCTTCCCATGATGGGAACAAATGGAGTAAGCACACTTGAAAGAGAGATAAACCTCCACCTGAAAGGGTTCAAATGATTGCAGGGCTGACCTTTGTATACTGGGTTGGAGGGAGGAGGTCGACAAACACCTTGATATCAGTAAAGCAGCAGGGCTTGTCCCCAAAACGCTTGAAATATTGGAACATTAATTCTTCTGGATCACCTACACAAATAATAGACAAGCAAGCGAAAATGCCACTTACACAAGTGAAGGAAAACATCATCTCTTTATCTCAATGGCTGAACTATATATCAGGAAATTGATTGTTAAACCGAAATCAGTTCAACGCAGTCCATGACATAAACAGGAAAAGAGAGGATTTGATGTGTTGTTAAAGGCTTTCATGGCCGGAATCACTGGGTGGCTGTGAGTTTTCTGGGCTGTCTGGCAATGTTCCAGAAGCATTCTCTCCTGAGGTTTCGCCCACATCTATGGCAAGCATCCTCAGAGGTTATGAGGTCTATTGGAAACTAGGTAAGTGGGATTTATATATCTGTGAAATAATGTCCAGGGTGGGAGAAAGAACTCTTATATGTTTGAGGCAAGTGTGTATGTTGCAATTGGCCACCCTGATTAACACTGAATGGCCTTGCAACTTCAAAGCCTGGCTGATTCCTGCCTGGTGGAAACCTTTATTGGAAAGGAGAAAACAATGGAAATGAACAAAATTTGACTCCCAGTATTTTAAAAAAACTCCAAAACCAGGACAGTAAAGAAAGAGCAACACTCAAAAAACAGAGGAATTCCAGACAGGAAACAATCAGGGCCAACTAACACCTCCCAACAAAGGATTCCCCTGGGCAGGAAGCAGCTAGGCTTTGAAGCTGCAAGGCTGTTCAATGCTAATCAAGATAACTAATTGCAACACTCACACTTGCCTCCAGCAGACAAGTTATTTCTCCCACCCTGAACATTATTCCACAGATATATAAAGCTCACTTGCCTAGTTTCTAATAGACCTCTCAACCTCTGAGGATGTCTGCTATAGATGTGGGCAAAACGTCAGGAGAGAATGCTTCTGGAACATGGCCAGACAGCCTGGAAAACTCACAGCAACAAAGAGCATCAGATGCCTGGGAGCCACACTCCCAATTTACTCCCAGAGGGAGACATTCAATATAGAAAAAACGTCATGCCAAATAATTAAAAAAATGGGCAGTGCGCATCCATTGGGTTTCATTCTTGAATTTAGCCTCAATTTATTCCAAATTATTCACTGCCAATGACTTTTCGGGTGAATTTTTATTCCACATAATATCCAAAGAAACCTCAAGAGGTTTATCACAATTATGATTGGCTTGAAGAACTACTATTTCCAAAGAGTATAACAACTTGCAAGGGACTTCTACATCTATCACTCAAACATCCGTTCCAGTTTCCTTTCTCAGAAAATGAAATCGGTTTTCTTTGCTTTATGGCAGGCATGGGCAAACGTTGGCCCTCCAGGTGTTTTGGACTTCAACTCCTACAATTCCTAACAGCCGGTAGGCTGACTGGGATTTCTGGGAGTTGAAGTCCAAAACACCTGGTGGGCCGAAGTTTGCTCATGCCTGCTTTATGGTCTCTCAGAAAGACGGTGTTTCCTTGAACAAAATGTGCATTGATATACAACAAAAAACAAACACTGTTATCTGGTAAATGAACACAACAGTTTAAGTTTAAGATCCACTGGGGAGGGTCTGCTCTCAGTCCCACCAGCCTCGCAAATGCGTCTGGTGGGGACGAGGGAAAGGGTCATCTCGGTGGTGACCCCCCGCTTGTGGAACTCGCTCCCCAGCGAGATAAGATCGGTGTCCTCCCTTCCTTTCCTTTAGGAAAAAACTGAAATTGTAGTTTTGGAACCAGGCCTTTGTCTAGCAGGCATAACGGCACTTTGGACATTGAAATGGACCATATGATTGTTATAATAATGGAAATGGTTATATGATTGTATAACTAATGTTATTGTTTTTAATCTATTGTGTGTTTATGGTTTTATACTGTTGTTATATTGTGATATTTGCGGCATCGAATTGTTGCCAGTGTTAGCCACTCTAAGTCCCCCCCTCAGAGGTTGAGAAGGACAGGGTAGAAATGTTGTAAATAAATAATAAATAAATAAACAGATCTGTGACTTGGCTTTTCTGGGAGTTTAACATCACTTTACAAAGAATTATCAGGAGTTATACTTGCAACTGTTAGACACACTGTACATAAAAAATGGAAGACAGATACACTTTACTTCATAATGACTGAGGATTGATCTACTTGGTTTGCGATACAACTTGAAGTGGTGCATCTGATAAATGTGCTGGTTTCTATAGCATAAGAAACTAAACGTTCCCTGCAATGCACCAATTCAAGCGACTTTACGATGCTAGTCAAGGCATCCAAATGCTTACCGTCCACCCACCAGTTATTGTTCCATGCCAAGGATGAAAATGGAGGATAAGCACCGTCTTCCCAAAGCACGGGAGGATTTCTGCAATTCTTAAACCAAATTTGCATCAGCTCCTGCAATCCCAGGATGAAGCATTGGCTTTGCTTTCGCACACTCTTCCCTTGCGGACCCATCAAGCACCTTCCTAGCTGCCCTTACCCAATCTGTGCTCTTCGCTGCAGCCTCGGTGCCGCAAGCGCCGGATCAGCTCTAGCTGGGCCAGGTAAGGTCCCCGGAGCGGGCGGACACTGTTGGCTTCATGGATTATCCTCTGCTCTACAAAAGCCACGGCCTGCTCTGTGCTGTGATGTACTTCGCCTTCCAGAGAGCTACAGACAAGAGAGAGCATCTAAGTCCCAGCATGTCCTGGATGTCCATCTCTATCAAGAGCCAGCACAATCTGTTGCTAATTCTAGTCGCTAGCCATTGTTTTCAATCTCTGGTCATCTGAATACTTTGGACTTCATTCTCAGCATCCTCTGCCAGCAGACACAATGGTCAAGATTTCCGGTAAATGGAAGGTTGCTTACCTGTAACCGTAGTTTCCCTAGTGGTATGCTGTGAATCCGCACTAATGGTAACCTTCTGCGCATGCGCAACATAGCTCGGAAATCTTCAGTTAAAATTTTGAAAAGGACGGCGGTTGGCCCCGCGCACACTCCCCATGATGCTATAAATAGCCCGCGGAAGGCTAACCGCCTCAGTTCTCTTCGGCCGCAAAAGCTGCTCAAAGAGGAGGCATGACAAACTGCGGGGAGGATGGGCGGGGCCGTGCGGATTCACAGCATACCACTAGGGAAACTACGGTTACAGGTAAGCAACCTTCCATTTTCCCTGCGTGGCTATGCTGTGAATGCGCACTAATGGTAATAGACTAGCAAGCTACTCACCGTGGCTGGTGGGTGTCATGCCACCGCAGAAAAAAGCACAGCTCGACCAAAAGAAGCATCCTTTTTCGATGTCAAGTCTAGCTTGTAATGTGTCACAAATGTCATTGGCGTTGACCACGTGGCTGCACGACAGATAGCTTCTAATGGCACACCCTTCATAAAAGCCGTAGACGTGGATTGTGCTCTTGTTGAATGGCCTCTGATTCCAAGCGGGAGTTCCCGTCCCGACTTCTGATATGCTAACTTGATAACTGACACCAGCCAAGCCGATAGTCGTTGCGAGGATACGGGGAGACCCAAAGTGTCTTGGCGATATTTAATAAACAGCCTAGGTGTTTTTCTTATGTCTTTAGTCCGATCAAGATAAAAAGCAATGGCTCTACGTACATCTAACAAATGGAGCTTCCGCTCCAGTGGGGAGGAAGGCTCTTGGAAGAAAGCTGGTAACACAAGTTCCTGGGACATATGGAAGTTAGATGTTACCTTGGGCAAGAACGAGATGTCCGTGCGCAGCACCACCTTGTCTTTATGGAGACGGAGATAAGGCGGGTCCACTCTGAGAGCGCACAGCTCGCTCACCCGTCTGGCCGACGTGATCGCCACCAAAAAGGAAACTTTCCATGTCAAGTGCGACAGTTGACACGTAGCCATCGGTTCATATGGAGGACCCTGGAGAGATTCCAACACTAATTCCAGACACCACGACGGGGCGACAGGGTTAACCACTGGCCTCATATTCCCCATCCCTTTTAGGAAAAGCTTAATGTAGTAGTCTGTAAAAAGAGATGGTAGGCCCTGCTTCCTTCTGTACCACGACACTGCGGCCAAGTAGCACTTTACTGATGACAGTGTATACCCTGAGTCCATTAAAGACCCAAGAAATTCTAGCACCTCTGTTATTGGCGCCGTAACGGGATCTTTCCCTCTTGATTCTACAAATTCCCTGAAGCGCTTCACTTTGTATGCGTATGAGCGCTTAGTTGATGGTTTTTGAGCCGCATCCAACACTTCCTTTACTTTTTCAGACAGTCCATTGGTTATCCCTGGAGCAGTATCCTCCACGCCGTCAACTTCAAGGTGTGGACATCGGGATAGAGCACTTTGCCCCTCTGTGTTGTTAGAAGGTCCGTTCTGGCCGGCAGACGCTTGAATACACCCTGCGACATCTCCAAAAGTGCCGCGAACCATGGTTGCCGAGGCCACCATGGCGCAATTAGAATGCAGTTGCTCCTGTCCTGTCGCAGCTTCGTGATTACCTTGAGCAACAGGGGGAACGGGGGAAAAGCATACAGATAGTCCTCTGTCCATCCCATAATAAAGGCGTCCCCCAGACAACCCTGATCGTAGTCGGGTCGCTTGCGTGCACAATACTTGTGACACTTCTTGTTCTCCTGGGACGCGAAGAGATCTATGCTCGGTGTCCCCCATGCATTGAAGAGAAGATTCAATTCGTCCTGATTGAGGGACCATTCGTGGACTGACAGAGGAGACCTGCTGAGCCCATCCGCCAGTACATTTTCTTTCCCTGGCAGGTGAACTGCCACTAAGTGTATGTTCCTGGACACACACCACTCCCAAATTTGAATTGTTTGGTCTATCAGCTCTCTTGACCTGGTACCCCCTTGTTTGTTTATATAAAACATTGTGGTAGTGTTGTCTGTCACCACCTGCACCACCTGACCTAGCAGAGCATGTTCGAAAGACTTTAGGGCCTTCTCCACTGCCATAAGCTCCAGCACATTGATGTGTAACAGTGCTTCCTCGGGAGACCATACGCCCTGGGCGGTGAGTCCCTCGAAATGCGCCCCCCAACCATGCAAGGAGGAATCGGTGGTGATGACCCTTGATGATTCGGGGATTTGGAAGGGGTGGCCTGCCATTACGTTGGCAGGATCTGACCACCACTCGAGGGATTGCTTGATCACCGAAGGCATTTTCAATTTTGTATGGGGCTTGTCTATTCCAGACTTGTGGGCACTCAAAAACCATGTCTGCAGTGGCCTCAGACGAAGCCTGGCATACGGGGTTACGGCAGTCATCGAGGCCATGTGGCCAAGCAGCACTTGCACTTTCTTTACTGACACTCGGGTCCCCCGTATGACTTGACCTATCAGGGACTGCAATGACGCAAAGCGATCTTCTGGCAGAAAAGCACGTTGACGCACTGAATCCAACACTGCACCGATGAACTGGATTCTGCGACTCGGCAGCAAGTGCGATTTCTCTGCGTTGACAACCAACCCTAGGGACTGGAGGAGAGAAAGTGTCGTTTTGATGTGAATTCTCAGTTCCTCGCTAGTATTTCCCACCAAGAGCCAATCATCTATGTATGGGTAAATAGTCACGCCTCGAGTTCGAAGGTAAGCTGCAATGACCGCCATACACTTCGTAAAAACCCTAGGGGCCGTCGTCAGTCCAAAAGGGAGGACGTTAAAACAGAAAGCCCGCTCGCCTACCATGAAGGAGAGGTATTTCCTGTGGTGTTCCGCTATAGATATGTGGAAATAAGCATCCCTTAAATCAATGGTGGCGAACCAGGCATTTTTATTGAGCAGAGGAAGGATTAACGACAAAGACACCATTCTAAACTTCTGCGAAAAAATATACTTATTAACTTCCCTCAAATCCAGAATGGGGCGAAGGCCACCTCCCTTTTTCTTAATTAAGAAGTAATTTGAGAAAAAACAATCAGCCAAAACTCCAGGATCGAGAGGAGATATAGCCCGCTTATCTAAGAGTTTATTAACTTCCTCCAACAAGGGAGGTGACTCTGGGGTAGACTTCACATTGCCCAACGGGGGCAAGGATACAAATTCCATAGCATAACCAACACTAATAACTTGCAGAACCCACTTATCGGTAGTAATAGAACTCCAAACATGCCTAAACGGCCTTAACCTGTCAAAAAATACCACCTTTTGATTTGAGGATGTAGCAACTGATACATCTGCCCCACACAGCAATGTTTGCCTCAGGGTCCCAGATACATCGGGAACATCAAAGACGACGCTTTTGGTTCCCGCCGGACCTTGCCTTAGTGTTATATGGTTGATATCTCGCCCTTGCATTATAATTTTGCCTTCTATTAGGCTGAAATTTTGTATTAGAATTCTTAAATCCCGAATTATTAACATATCCAGCAAAATAACTTTTACGGTAGGTATTCGCTGGTTGATGCCAGCGTTGCCTTTGCTGGTAACTAGGCTGCCATGGATATTCATACTTGGCCGCCTGCATAACCTCTCTAGAATGCTTGATCTTTTCATCTGTGGTGGGATCAAATAGGCCTTCCTCAGTCATTGGGAGGTCCTCGGCCAAAGATCGGCTGTCCTCAGATAAAGAGGAAGCTCGAAGCCAAGCATGACGTCGGATAGCGGTAGCCGTGGCTAGCAGTTTACCGGCGGATTCCGCCATATGCTTCCCAATATCCTTTTGAAACTTAGAGAGGGGTATAGCCTCGTTGAGGAATGCCCTAGGATATCGTCTCTCCTCTAATGGTAGCTTTTCAATGAATGGTGCCAACTTTTTCCATAGAAAACTTTGGTAACCACTAAGGTAAGTTACATAATGAGCAATTCTAGTGAATAACCCAGCCGATACGTGGACCTTTTTCCCTAACGAATCTATCTTCCTGCCCTCCTTATCAGGGGGAGAGACCGAATATTTTTTTGGCTTTTTGGATTTAGCTGCCTCTGCAACCACGGTGTTAGGAGCAGAAGGACGGGCTATCCACTTTGCTGTGGATAAATCAACCTTATAGAGAATGTCTACCCTTCTAGGGATGGCAGGAACGATAGAAGGGGACATATCAGGAATTTTAGTCAACTTCAATAAATATGGCAATGTTGGGAGAATAGCAGACGATGGATTGTCCTGCTCCTCCGATGGAAACATTGGGTCTTCAACTGTTGATGATGTCTTTGGGATTGCAATGTCCAGGGCAGTTATCATCCTCCCAATCAATTGCATAAACTTATTATAGTCATCTGATCGACCTGCCGACAACTCCATGTCCTTTTCATCCTTAGGCATCTCATCCACCTCCTCAGAGGCATCTGTATCAATAGCATTGTCTCCATCCAAATTAGCACAACGGTGACGTTGCATCAGGTTCACATCCAAGGGCAGAGCGCCCGAAAGTGGGTGCCCCATGTCTCCTCTCACAGGCTGGAGGCGATGATCCGCTGCCTTGTCCCTTTTATCTCGCATTGGCTGCCTGTTAGTTTTATTTACTAGAGGAGATGGAAGGTTGTCGTCTCCGTAGAAAACAATCTCCCCATTGGGAGTCACTTTATAAAGCCCTGCTTGTGGGGGGGGGGTATTCATCCATCTTCCTTCTTCCCCCATAATAAGAGGATCTCGAAGATGCCACTGAAAAGGCTCTTTCCAGTCTTGCTCTCCGACGTTTCCTCACTGAGCAGGAGGAATCCGAACATGATGAATCAGAGCCACTTGAGCCCGATCTATCCCCTCGCGCCGCTCTTATCTTCCGCGTGCGCGAAGGTGCACGCGACCGGCGCCGAGCCTGCTCAATAGGGGCATTCCCTGCTGCAGCCGATGTCGACGGCTCAGCTGGGCAAGCCCCGCGTTGCTCCTCCTCCGCTTCGCCCGATAGGGATGGAGGAGGGGCCGGTGCCGAGAGCATCGGCATCGGGGGCGTGGTTTCACTCCTCTGAGCCGCCTCCCGCGCACGCGCGAGGCGTGGCTTCGCCGATGCCGACTCCCCATCCCTCTGAATGGCACGCTCGTGGCGTGGCTGAGCTGGCGGAGGCTCTGGCCTGGCTTCCGCCGCGACTGGAGAGGGCTCCTCTCCCTTCTCCACCAGCTGAGCGAGCCAAGCCGCTCCATCAGAGAGACCAGGCTTCTTTTTTACAGAAAGGACGGGCGCTTTCAGTTTCTCGACGTTCTTAGTTTTTTTGGACTTCTTCAGAGTCTTCAGTGGTAAGTTTTGATCTGACTGCGCACGGTCGCCATTATGGCGATCCTCGGTTGGAGGAAGGAGAGCACGGTCATATAACGCTGCCTTTAATTTAATCTCCCTATTCTTCCGTGTCTGAGGGGTAAAAGACTGGCAAATGACGCAGCTCTGAGTCAAATGCCCCTCACCCAGACACGCGATACATAAATCATGGGCATCATTGTCTGGAAAGTTTGAAGGGCAAGCACTGCAACGCTTGAATCCCTTCGTTTGAGACATTTTGAAATAAATTTCCAGACTCTAGCCTCAGTACTATTCAATTCAAAACCGAGCTGTTAGCGTTTTAGCGCGGATGAAGAGAACTGAGGCGGTTAGCCTTCCGCGGGCTATTTATAGCATCATGGGGAGTGTGCGCGGGGCCAACCGCCGTCCTTTTCAAAATTTTAACTGAAGATTTCCGAGCTATGTTGCGCATGCGCAGAAGGTTACCATTAGTGCGCATTCACAGCATAGCCACGCAGGGAAACTGAAGATCTAAATAGTCAGGGAAGGGTGCAAAGGTTGAGAACCACTGTTCTAACTCATGCTTCAAAGCCAAGGAGTCTGCACTGTAAACACCAACAGAATGACTGCCCTAAAGCCTTGGGAGAGACCTAGGGCCATAATTTCAGACCGACCACTGCTAGTGCACCACTCAATTCAGCCTCTGGCACTTTCCTGTTCCCCAAGATAGTCCTGATTCCAAGTCCTCCCCCTCTCACACTGTATCTCAGCAAAGGACTCTTTCACCATTTCCACACTAACACAACAATATTGATTATTATTATTTTATTATTTGTATTTCTATCATGTTTATCTCTCTAGAAAAGAGACTAAAATGTCTCACAGTAACACCAATGCAATACAATACAAAACCTAAAATAATATACAAACATTAATATAGAACTAAACTTGAATAGTCTTTAAAAAATAAATAGTCAAAAACCTTGAAAACCAATTAAAAAACCCATTCATATAGCTTAAAAAAACTCCACTCCCTGACTTGATTTGAAAAACGAGAAGAACTCCAAAGTCCCAGCCGCCATGGGAGAAAGTATCCTTATCTAAGCTTCAGCCCTTTGGATTTGCAACACTGGCTTACAATTGTAATATGGCTTTGGTGAAAATGAGTGGTAAAGTAGAAGAAATTGCAATATACTCCTTTTTGCTAGACTGGAACAAGAAATCTTTAATTTAAATACTACCTAAGTAATTGAGGGGAGGGACAAAATATCTGGATTTAAGAGAACCCCTAATACATTCAAGGGTGGGTCAAAAAGTTTTGCCTCCTGTATCCAAAAAATGTTATGAATGAACATATAACAGCAGAAGTTGCCTGAACTGTACTCTACTCAAAACTACATCATTCCAAGGTGGTTAAACGATCTAGATTTTGGCACCAAACAGTGCTGCATTTAGAAGCAAGGTATCACCAAGTGTACTCTCAAATTGATTCCCTTCTATGTCTTTGCAACTCAAGTCTTGACCAAAGGACTTTGTCTTGAACCACATCCAGATAAAAGAGCTTTTCTACCAGAAGCCCCGCCATGGCCCTACTGTACAAAGCTCTCCAGTAAAAACATGGAATTTCCCCAAGCCTTCCAGCAAAAGCAATACACTCACTGCTCTCCTTCAGCCGGAGGACTCCAGGCTGTGTCGATCAGTTGAAAGAGGGAGTCAAAGTAAATAATATAGAACTGCCAATCATCTGGACTAAAACAAAAGAGAAGAAGAACTAAGCACATATATCAAAACTGTCTCTCAACTAAACGTATAAACGTTAAAATAAAAACCCAACCAAAACAGTGTAATACACAATGAACAATGCTTTCCCCCTGAGCAATCAGTCCCTCAAAGGTCTGCTGAAACTAAGAAAGGTTTTGCCTGCCAACAGGCAAGCCCTCTAGGCTGATGTTTCTGAGGAAGATGAAAAACAACAACAGCTTTTAGGTGTACAGCCAGGAACCTTAAGACAAAGAGGCCTAACAGGAATAAGTGATAACTCACTTTTTAAGCAGAAGTTGTCTCGAGAGAGCATTGCATTCCGGCCAGTTGCCCAGTTTTTTGTACATCTCCATGCACTTGTTCTCTCTGCTCTGGAGCTCACTGGTTAACTTCTCTACATTGAACAAAGGTACACATTCCAACCATCAACATATGTTTAAATATTGTCAATAGGTTCCTCCTTATCAACATCAGCTAACTACTGGAGTTCTAAATACTGTACACATGTAAGCCTCACTGAATTGTATTTAATGGACTACATTTTAGAGAGTATGATCAAAGACATTCATTCCTGTTTGGATGCACTTGTATGTTACCCCATTTAATTGAATCTGCTTTAGCTTTTTAAAAAATGTTCCTATACATTTTGCACAAAGTCCACCATTCTACTGCGACAGGGTCACTACACAGGGATAGCTACCTCATCAACTGATATGAAGAGATAATATTGTTTCTGAACAAAGAGGTTCTGCTTTTAGCTATCACTCAAGTAAGGGCTTAGAAGTTACTTAATTCAACAGAAAGATAGGTTACCTCCTAGTTTTCCTCTCACAACATCCAGAGCTTCCTGGTATTTTTCCAAGCGTTCTAGAATCATGTAGTAAAGTTCAACCTACAGACATTGAGGGGAAAAGGAGAAAACCAGAAGCAGGAGTCAGAGAGGTTATCATGACACACAAGATTACACAAAACAAAATTAAAATGGTTCTATTAAAAATTTAGATATAAATATCCTAAACTAAATTTGCATTTTATTTACTGCAAAAGTTAAAATTACAATGAACCCAGAAGTGTATTTGTTGGGTATGTTGGATGGTCAATTAGAAAAAAAACATGAAAGGTTACTGATATACATTATTATAGCTGTGGGAATCCTCTCTACCCAGATATGGAAAAAACCAGATATACCACCAAAAGAAATCTAGCAGGTGAAGATATGTGAATTAGTGGAGATGGACAAATTGAAAATGTTGATCAAGAAGAAATCCTTGAAGCAGAAAATTAAGTACAGTTTTTCCTACTGCTTTGCAGTTCACTTTATGAAGACTCGCTGTATCGTGGTTTTTTCCTCCCTCCCCCCTGGAGCCGCGCGGGGGGGGGGGGGGAGAAGGAGGAAGTGCCTGTACTACTCCCAGCTTCGGAAGCCCCTTGGGCTCCGAGGATGGAGCAGCAGAGGCGGCGAGGAGGCTCTGCCCACTTGGTGGCAGCCTCCTCCTTCTCACCTGTGCTACCTCCTCCTTCGGAAGCCCCTTGGGCTCAGTTTACGGCACTGGCTGGTCTGGCAGTGCCATCAGCAGTGCCCAAGGGGCTCTGAGGATGGAGCAGCAGAGGCGGCAAGAAGGAGGAGGCTCCACCAACCTGGCGGAGCCCTCCTCCTTGCCGTCTCTGCTGCTCCCGGCTTCTGAAGCTCCTTGGGCTCCACTGACGGCACCAGCCTGGCAGCATCACCAACAGCGCCCAAAGGGCCTCCGAGAATGGGATCAGCAGAGGCGGCAAGGAGGACTCTGCCAAGTGGGCGGAGAGTCCCCATTTCTCTTATTTTCACTTATCACGGGTGCTCCTGGAACGGAACCCCCGCGATAAGTAAGGGAAGACTCTATACCAGGGGTCCCCAAACTTTTTAAACCAGGGTCCGGATTACTGTCCCCCAGACCATTGGAGGGCCGGACTATAGGTTTTTTAAAAAAAACAATGACCAAATTCTATGCACACTGCACATGTCTTATTTCGCTACTGTTATTAATCGTAATGTAAATATCTGATAAGCACGATGTATTTTTATTGTTACAATCTGAATATAAAGCATAGTGATGAATCACAAAAACAATATGTAATATACATTGTGAAATATTTATTTCTAATTACAAATAAATGAAATTTTGATTTCAAGCATGTCACAGCATGTGTAACAGTCTTAATATAACAGCAGGGAATCCATGAATTCGTTGACTGTTCAGCCCTCAGTGAGGACAAAACTACATAATTTGTTTGTAACTTGGGGACTGCCTGTCCAGGTTGGGTCGCAGGGGTCACAGAGACGACTGTACAGAAGAATAATACCTGGCAAAATCAATGAAAGATCAAATGTCTCTGACCTGGAATGCTAAGCAGGGCCAGTTCTGGTTAGTATTTGGATGGGAAGCCACAAATGAATAGCAGGTGCTCTATTTCAAAGAAAGAAACTGACAAAACTAATTTTGAGTATTTCCTCTCAAAGAAAACCCTATTAAATTAATGGGGCCGCCATAAATAAAAGGAGAACACACCCAATAAAAAGAGAACACACACCCAATCATGGGCTGCGGAAAGCAATATAGGAGTACAGAGAAAAAGATAGCTTTAGCATTTCTGAAAATAAAATAGTTCCAATGAAAATGAGGAAAAAAATTATATTTTCTGTCGTTTTGAAAGTGGTTTTTGGAATATGTAAGCATGAGTCCCCTTTCAGGGGGAGAAGGGCAGGGTATAAATATAGGAAATAAATCTATATAAATAAAAATGTAATGTACATTTGTGGGATTAACAGAAATCAAAAACCACTGGACACTTAACAACCCAATGTATGTCCTTCACTCAAAAAAATTGATTTTGACATTTGGGAGTTGTAGTTCCTGGGATTTATAATCAAAGAACATTCTGAACCCCCCCCCCCCTGCCAACGATGGAATGGAACCAAATATGGCACACAGTTCTCCCATGACCAACATAAAATACTGCAAGGGTTTGGTGGGCAGTGTCCTTTGGTTTTGGAGTTGTAGTTTACCTACATCCAGAGATTACTGTGGACTCAAACAAGGATGGATTTGGACCAAACTTGGCACAAATACTCAATATGCCCAAATGTGGACACTGGTGGAGTTTGGGGGAAATAGACCTTGACATTTGGGAATTGTAGTTACTGGGATTTATAGTTCACTTATAATCAAAGAGCATTCTGAACCCCACCAACGATGGAACTGAACCAAACTTGGCACATAGTTCTCCCATGACCAACAGAAAACACTAGAAGGGTTTGGTGGGCAGTGTCCTTTGGTTTTGGAGTTGTAGTTTACCTACATCCAGAGATCACTGTGGACTCAAACAAGGATGGATTTGGACCAAACTTGGCACAAATACTCGATATGCCCAAATGTGGACACTGGTGGAGTTTGGGGGAAATAGACCTTGACATTTGGGAATTGTAGTTACTGGGATTTATAGTTCACCTATAATCAAAGAGCATTCTGAACCCCATCAACGATGGAATGGAACCAAACTTGGCACACAGTTCTCCCCTGACTAACAGAAAATACTGGAAGGGTTTGGTGGGCAGTGTCCTTTGGTTTTGGAGTTGTAGTTTACCTACATCCAGAGATCACTGTGGACTCAAACAATGTTGGATCTGGACCAAACTTGGCCAGACCAGGCTTCTCCCTCTTTCCTTCTTTCCTTCCTTCCCCGTGCCCCTTCCTTCCTTCCCTTCCCCTTCCTTCCTTCCCTTCCTTCTCCTTTCCTCTCCCTCCTTCGCTCCCTTCCTTTCCTTCCTTCTTCCTTCTCTCCGTGGGGACACCGAGCCAGGCGCCGCCTCCGCTTGTCTCCTGGCATGGCTGGGAGGGAAGCAGGCGGCGTCTCGTAGCCACGGAGAACAAGGGAGTGCAGCAGAAGAAGATCCGTGGCCATGAGGTGCCTCCTGTTCCCCTCCCAGCCGCGGCAGGAGAACAAGCGGAGGTGGCGCCGGGTGGGCGTGGCCAGGCAGCGTTGGCTTCCCCGGGCTGGCATCCGGGGGGGAGGGAAGGAAGGGAGGGAAGGAGGGAGGGGAAAGGAGAAGGAAGGGGAAGGGAAGAGAAAGAGGGAAGGGGAAGGAAGGAAAGAAAGAAAGAAAGAAAGAGGGAGAAGCCTGGTCCGGCGCGCCCCCGCCTGAAGCCGCTCCGAAGGGAGAGAAACGGCGAGGGGCTTTGCGCCAGGCCAGGCCGCGCGGGCCAGATAAATGCCCTTGGCGGGCCGTATCCGGTCCGCGGGCCTGAGTTTGGGGACCCCTGCTCTATACCTACACATATGATCTGAGATAAAACTGGCTCAAAATGATATATAGATGGTATATCACGCCACAAAAGATATCAAAATGTTACAAAAATGCATCCAACAAATGCTGGAAATGTGAACAACAAGTAGGTACTTTTTTCATGCATGGTGGACCTGCTCAAAAGCCAAAAAAATTGGAATGACATACATGGAGATATCCAAAAGATTTTACAAATTAATATTCAAAAGAAACCAGAACACTTTTTATTAGGAAGGTTGGATCTTGATAAAGATACAAATAAAGATATACTGTTTAACTAACGGGCTATTGCAGCCAGAACAGTATATGCGAAAAACTGGAGATCCAAAGAGTTACCAAAAAAAGAAGAATGGCAGCATAAGGTTCTGGAGATATTGAACATGGACAAATTAACATACTGGTTATCTCTGAACCAGGGATTACCAAAGAAACAAACGAATTTGAACCCAGTTAAGGATTATTTTAAGCAACTGAAAACAGACCTTATAAATTGAAGAGAAAAGATCACAAGAGGATATATAGGGGACAAAGGGGACTGTGACAGTCTACCATATAAACAATTATATTGAAGAAAGACTAAACAAGCACCAAAGATTAGATGGAAGTCAACCCACAATTTTTTAATCGATTTTTTACTCTCCCCCCCCTTTTCTTCTTTCTTTTTTCTTCCCTTTCTCCTTCTCTAATATTTCTAACTTTCTTAGACATATATTGTTCTCCCACTTTCGATGTAAAAGAAATACTCTTTTCAACTCTTTGTTTTTTATAATAATAAAAAATTAAGTGACAAAAAGAAGAAATCCTTGACTAAATTCAAGAAGGACTGGGACATTTTTTTTTGCTTTGATACAGCAAAGATGGGATAATCTTGAATCATTGGTTTCTGATATAGAAGAGTGTTATTAAAAATAGAAAGGGAGAAATAAAATGATACTGAAAGGGACCCACAAGAAGTTAAAATCATCAAGCAAGAAGTGGGAGGCTCATAGATGAGTTTAGTAGGAGTTTGTTCAAAATGTGTAGAGGTTTTATGTGGCAGAGAAAGCTGTGTGAGTTACTTTTATATATAACTACTGAATGTACTTTGTTTGCATGTACGCCCACAAAGGGCTACGGGATCAAGAAGACCAGCTATCTACAGAAGGCAAGTGTCATCAGCACCATGGGGAGCGAGTCATAACGGCGGTGGCACTCAGCTGGGGGACCTCTAGACCTCAGTCCCGAGGGTGGGCCCCTGTGTTGCTCTGCCTCAGAGGGCAGCACAATCAAGGCTGACTGAGGGGGAAGCTGAGTCTCGGTATCGTCGCCCGGGGTAAGCCTAGGGACTGATGCTGGGCCTCCATTCCCCCTGCTTGAAATTGGGCCTCTATGGGAATTAATGGGGTGGTGCTTCCCTCAGTGAGGAGGGAATCGAGGGTTCTTGGTCCCGGTCCATGGCCCCATTCGGCAAGGGATTTTGCTCCAAGTGAAGAGGGCTCAAGGGCTTTGTGCCAATGCGTTGCTGTCCTTTTTAATGCTTCTTTTGTCCCTCTTGATTTTGCCGCCGTGTGAGGCTGTTTAGGGACTTTAGCCCTCTTTTTCGCCACCTCTGGGGGAGGGTGATCACTTTCCACAGCCTGAGGTGCCATCACACCTGTTGGAGACACAGATTCTTGTGCTCCCAATGCGGAGGGGAGTGACAGGGGTTCAGAGGTTGGGTGTTTGTTGGGCCATGCATTCTCCGGAGCCAGGGCTTGCTCATACGAGAGCTTTTAGGTGACCCTTCCTGTTGTGGTGCTCCTGGGAGGTAAACGCCTGGCAAGTCTGGAAGGTCTGAGAGACGTGAGTCTCCCCCAGGCACAAAAGACACATGTTGTGTCTGTTCGAGTCTGGGAGTTTACCTCCACAGGCTCTGCATTTTTTGAAGAAGAGTAGAAATGATCAGGCTATAACCTGGCCTGACAGCACATAATCGGGAGATCCAAGGTCCGGAGTGGAGAAGGACACATTGTTAGAAGGGGTCCAGGTCGAAATCCAAGGCAATCAGTCCAAAAGTGTCAAGTTAACTGGGAAAGGCAAGTGAGGAGTCAGTGAGGAGTCCAGTCGGGCCAAGAGTCATTAGAACCATTAGAAAGAGATACAAAACTGCTAATTAATTGTTGCTTGTCACAGTGGAAAAAAGGAACTGAGGCTTAGCCCCGCCTACAGGCATTTATAGTACTTGGGGAGCCTCTGCCAAAATGTTTCAATCTATAAGCTCTAGAATGTTCTGAACAGATGCGTATGCACAGTGAAAACCCGTATGCATTTTTCACAGACACCACAAAGAAATGAGTTTCACTATGTTATTTTAAAAACTTACTTCAGCCTCAGCTTCAATTTTATCTTCCTTCACCATTTTTTCAACCATCCTCTCAGCCAGGGGCAAAAACATGGTCTTTGAGAGTTTTTCATCCTGCGCAGAGATTGACTGGAAGAGAACAACATATGGAACCGTCTTATACAGAACTCGCCTCTGGCTTCCCAAGCCTGGAACAATCTTCTCCTATTAGAAGCAATTTCTTTCTATCTCACCTTCATTAACTGTACATTGCAAGGGTTGAATCGGCGACCCTTCATGAACAAAGCAGGCACTCTACCCATTCCTAGTCAAACAAAAAACTGGGAGCATTTTGACACACAATGGAATCCCTTCCATCACTCATTCATAACATTGCCAGATAGCATGACAATGCAAACAAAATGAATTCTATGTCATTTAAAATAAGAAAATAACACATGCAGCTCTAGCCAGTCAGGCAGTCCTCCAATTCACTTTAAGGTGCAAAATAGAAGTCTTGCTCATTTGAGGAGAATACAAAAGCATTTTGCCAACAGCCTTTCAAACAATCTTGCCAGAACTTCAGCAAACATCAGATAACAACCTCAAAACATGGACATTCAACAGAGCAATTACAGGTTGAGCCAAGGAAAGCGATCAATGGTCATGTCTTAACTCTGCAAACATTCCAGGACAAAAAATTGTTCGTTCTCTTTGGACTGGGGGCACCAGGGATTGGTCTAAAAGAGTACTTCATAGTGTGGCAATGAGAGTTCCAGAATTTCCTCCATAGAGACACACAGGTTACTTCACAACATGCCTACCTAAGGTCTCCAAGTTGCCACAGTACAAACACAAGCAACATTTTGCACTAGCAATATGCAGTCAGTCCATCTCGAAAATCTACCCAGCATCTACATCCCCTCTCCACACACAAAGGATGGCATGAGGTATCATTTCAAAGGCGACATTTTCTCCTTCAAGACACTGTACTCACCTGCATAATCAAACTCATCACTGACCAAAAATAGTATGGGTTTTTGGGAACAATCTTATAAAGTGCCATTCCAGCCTGAAAATAAATAAAGGAGGTGTAAATAAATAATCCAAAATGATTCACAGTCTAAAAGCAACTTGAAATAAATTGTGGGCATTCTGGCCAGTGTATGTCCTGCAGGAAAATTCCCCAATTTACTACTGAAGAAAAGTACAGAGATGGGGAAAAGCACGCGCACACACACACACGAGCTTTATTTTCCAATTTTGGTAGCAGGTTCATAATGCAGGTAAGGGAGTCATGACAGGGAGCACAACCTTCCATACAGGTTCATCACATGCAGCTAAGTATCATTATTAGAGATACCGTTTTCTCACTAATCTGTGATTCCCGGAAGTTAATTTTAACTACATGTCTGCACATATACAGGCAACCCCCGAGTTACGAACAAGATAGGTTCTGTTGGCTTGTTCTTAAGTTGAATGAGCTTGTAAGTCGGAATAGGTACATTCAAATGTGTATGAATGGGTCAAAAAGTAATGCCTCATTTGCTCTTTTATTTCTTTCCCAGCTACCGGACTATCTATGCATGATATAATAGAGGTAACCTTACTCTACTGATATAGTCTTTTCTTTTTACGATTCACTGATTAGAATCATGAATCTGAATCTGAAAGAGTGTCATCATTGAATTTCTGGTAAAAGAAGGTTGTGAATCTAAGGACATCCATCATTGTTTGGAGAATGTTTATGGGGATGGTGTGATGGACATCAACAATGCGGGACCTCTGAAAGACAATCTAGGTGGTTTCAGATTCAATGACCTGAATGATATTCAAACAGCTTGAAAATCATAGGTCACGAAGCAAAAGACTGAATTTTTCCAAAATGGTTTCGAGGCCTGGGTTAAATGATGGCGCAAATGAGTACAAATTGATGTTGACTATGTTAAAGGGTAGTTTTGTGTAGGGGACAGTTCAGGCTATGATCTTTAGCAACTTCTGCTGTTATAGGTTCATTCATAACGTTTTTGTGGCACAGGAGGCAAAAAATTTTAATCCACCCTCATATACTCAAAAGCTTTGGATAGCATGCTGTCTGTGCCCCTGTTCAGAGGATTTCACCTCACTTTCTGTCCCTATAATAATTGGATTTTTTAAAAAATTGGTGTGCTGTGGAAACAAGGATTGGTGAGAAAACTTCAGTGGAGACACATTTTTGCCCTGATAACTCTTTCAGGGGTGATTTTCTTTTCCTAGGGATAGATTTCTCTCACTTCCTGTTGTTTCACCCCCGTTTATAACTATGAATCATTTGTTAAGTCAGATGTTTGTAACTCAAGGACTGCCTGTAACCTGCCCCAGATGCATATATGTACAGTATAAAAATGGCACTTCTAAAGTAAGTGTTGTACTTTAGTTTCCTGCTAGCACTAATCTCTCACTTAGCAACTAAAATAAAATGGCATTGCATTTTTAAGATTGTAAAAACAATTAGAAGGCAAATGCAAAAAAACAGTAAAGACCTCTCATTCCACAAACAAGTCAGTTTTTAAGAAGGATATCTATTAAATATTTATTTCATTTTCATTGTCTTTCTGCTCCAAAAGTCACTGCAAAGCTTAGAACCAGGAACTTTCTAAGTGATGAGAAAATCAACCACCTTATTTGCAAGACTTCACCCACAACTGATCATTGCTGTGTATGGATAAGAGACTCTTAAGAGGGGATACTGAGCCCGGCTTTATACCAAGTGTCCACCTGGGGGCAGATGTAGACAATAATTCCCAGAATGAACAAGCAAAGCTCTGATTCAAGCCAGTACCTGTTGCATCTTCTTGTACTCCCCAACTCTTGCATAAGCCATGAAAAGGTGGGAATGGTACTCTTCACTGTTAGGGACTTTCTTCACAGCTGCTTCATAGAGTTTTGTCACCAGCTCAGCTAAAGTAGACATTAAAGGAAAAGGAATACACTAGTAAGGTCTACAGCCTTCCCACACTCTCAAGGAATTTTGCAAAGTACAGGACTGAAAACAAAAACCCACAAGACAGCAATATCCTTACTGGACCAACTAAAAAGCACAACACAACAGAAGCAATGGTCAAAACACTAGGGGGACAACCCATCCACCAATTTCCTCAGTACATCATCTTCAACAGGCACCAATAGGTAAAGCTATGGACCAATCTGAAAAAATGAAGAAAAGGTAACCAGAAAACTCACGTCGATGCATTTCTCGATATAGGATAGTCAGAGCTTGCAATGAATTGTCATCTGTAGGTTCAAGGGCTGCCACTTCTTGTGCCAGAATGAATGCCTCATCTTGTTTCCCAGTTCTCTGCAGGCCAATTGCTTTTAAAACCTGTACAAAGATTAAAACAGCACCTTTTGAAACGGCCAAAAGAAACATCAAAAGCAACCCAACTTGTAAAGTAAAGGAGAGTAATGATGGTTTGAAGGCTGGTAACAATGAGCACAGGATAGTCAACATGATATACCAGTTTGAGTGTTGGACTAGGACTCTGGGAGCCCAGGGTTCAAATTCCCACTCAGTGACAGAAACCCAGGGGTGACCTTGGCCAAGCTGCACTCTCAGCCTCAAAGGAAGGCAAACGCAAACCTCCTCTGAAGAAATCTTGCCAATAAAAGTCCCTATTACACTATGTAACACGATTTTGTTCCTGGGTTATAAATATCATTTCCCAATTGGTTCTATCATAAAAACATGGAAAATGTTTATTAAACTGCAAAAACTTTGCAGGACATCCTGCAGTACATTTTGCTATAGTTTTCCAATATTTTTTTCGTGTCAGGAGCAACTTGAGAAACTGGAAGTCGCTTCTGGTGTACGAGAATTGGTCATCTGCAAGGATATTGCACAGGGGACGCCCGGATGTGTTACCATCCTGTGGCAAGCTTCTCTCATGTCCCTGCATGAAAAGTTGGAGCTGACAGACGGGAGCTCACCCTGCTCCCGATCCAAACTACCGACCTTTCAGTCAGCAGTCCTACCAGCACAAGGGTAGGCACATTGCACCTTCGGAGGTTTCATGTTTTTCAATAATATCTCATTAAGTCTCAACCAATTCAACTTAGTTTGTGGCAGTCACAAAACAAAGTTTCTAGAGTAGAACAACTACTTTCAAAGTAAGTACAATCAAAAATATCACTTTCAAACCAGAAACAGATTTTTTTTTCAAATTTTGTTTCATACTGTTATAGGTTCAACCTAGAGTTCCTTCAAGACAAGGACAACATAAGGGCACATAATAATGGCTGGATGCAAAGGATTTACATGCAAAAGGTCACAGGTTTAATTCCTGAGACAAACTCAGCGTGAAAACTCCGAAAAGTTGTTGGAGTCAGTATAGAAAACACTGGGTTAGATGAAACAATAGTCTGACTCCCACTGAATCAACATATATGTCTGCCATCCAACACTGTACACAGAATCCTCTAAGCTCCGACTCAGCCAGACATGAAACACAGTGATGGGGTCATAACGAAAGAGCTTCTGCCCCTACTACAGCAGATCTGGGTAGATAAGAGATAATCAGAACAATGAAGCATCATTATAACATATAGTTCCATTTTTCAATCAGGATGTATACACCCTGTTGTAAGTAGACAGGGCAGCACTCAAGTATCTCCCCTGACAACTTACAAATATCAGCCCCACTCAAGCCTAGAACTTGCTATCAACATTACTGAATAAGATCCAAAACAGAACATTTTTCTTGGGTTTCATCCTGTAAAACCCAGTACTGCCCAGAGTTACAACATTAGCTTAAAAAAAATGAAAGGCAAAGCAATCCTGCAACTTTAGAACATAGCAGTTTTCAAACATGTTTACCAGTAACCATGCAGGACAACTCACCGCAGGGGGGTGGGAATGTTTCTGTCCAAGTTTCTGAAGACAGAGGCGCAAAGAGACCTTGCTCCTGGCCCTAACTCTGAGATGAAACTGTGACATAATTAAGAAGCACAACGCTGATCAGCTGAACTATTTGACAAATTGGCTCTAACAACCAACTGGCCTGCATTCCAACCAGGTTTTCAGAAACAAAAAGTAATATTCCCTTCTTCACTTAGGTCTGTCATATACAAAGGGGCTCTGTTTAGATGTTGCTGCTCCAATCTTACTCTGTTCTCCACCATCTCCCCTCCCCACCTCATAAATATTGCTGCATGCAAACAAGACTTCTCAGCACAATTGCTTGCTTTGTCCCCTGCTGCTCCAGGCAGAAGCCAGACCACCCCCAAATACATACCTAGGACTTCACACTAGAGAATTAAACCACTTTAAATCCAGTTGCTGCCTCCTGCAGAATTCTGGGGTTCATAGTTTAGGGAGGAGCCTTTAACAGCCTCATTAAACTACAAATACCAGAATTCTGTAGGAGGCAGAAACCAGATTTAAAATGGATTCATTCTATAGTATGAAGTAGCTAGTTTCAAGGGCTGCTCTGCTTGCTTCCAGCACACGTATAAAACAGAAAGCACAAACTGACATTTGCAAGCGTATTCTATTTCTCTTCCCTCAAAATGTTTGGAATAGAATTTTTCATGACGGTTAACTAACTTTTCTTTTACAAGTAGCACAAACTGTTCTTTTTGCATTACCCTTCTACTAAGTTAACATTCTAAATGTCTTGGTCATAGTTAGGTAATATTTAACCCCATGAGACCCTGTTAACTGATCAACACTAATTGCCTTATTAAACCAAACCACAGCAAAGAAGTTTGAAAAAAAGTTACAAACTGGTTTCTCTTTTGCTTCTCCAATAGTTGGGATGTAGATTAAAGTATCAAATTTGCTCTCGTTTGCTGGGAGCTTAGGTCCCTTCCACACAGCTGAATACAATTCCACATTATCTGCTTTGAACTGTAAGATATGGCAGTGTGGACTCAGATAACCCAGTTCAAAGCAGGTATTGTGGAATTTTCTGCCTTGATATTCTGGTTATATGGCTGTGTGGAAGGGTCTTTAAAGGGAACAAGGATTTAATCAGGAACAAGGTTTCTGTGGCCCTTCTGATGTTGCCCACTTCTGCTTTAAGTGGAAAGAGGGCCTCATGCTGGCAGGGACTCCAAAGCACAAACCCTCACCTCTCTATCTACCCCAAAACTTAACATAAAACAGAAACCTTATTTGCCCACGTTTGCCAAAATTGCAGCTAAGACAAAGTTGCAGATGTTCTGGAGTAGGGCAACTCAAAGTGACAGCCCATAGAATAGGGCATTGGCTACCAGTCTGCAGCAAATCACCAGGACAGCAACATATATTTGCAGCCATTGGGCTGCCAGGCATGGCTTTCTGGCAGACTGGTCCCCTACAGCGAGAAGTACTGTTGCAGCAGAACTCCAGCCAGAAAAGCAAGAACACCGGAGTAGAGTCTGGCCCTTGCTGATTTAAGATTCAAGAAACAAACAACTAAGCAAGTTAAGACAAATAAGACCTAAGCTCACCTTAGCACAGTGAAGATCCTTGTGTTTTTTCAGCAGTTTGTCTGCCTGCTGGATAGCCATTTTATTATTGCCATTATCAAGATAATCTACAGAAAAGAGGAGGAAAAATATCAGATATTATTACTATATAATGGAAAGATGATTGTCTACTCCCTTGTCTTCTGAGTGGTTTGTATTTTCACTTGCCTTAATCTCGAGGGGAACATGCACATACAATACACAATTCTTACATTTCTAAAAGCATTATAAAGGGTAGGTTCTTATGTTGTTTAGACAGCAAAGGGCACAGGTCCTTTCCTTAACTATCCTGAAGAGGTGGCTACCATCCTTGCTACCTGATGAATGGGGAAACAAAATGCCGCCATACACTGTCAACAGGAGCAAAAGCAGAAGTCCAAATATTGGTCCCATTTAGAGAAAGGGTTGCAGTAAGGGATTTCTTTTCTCCACAAGCATACATATAGGGGGAAGTGGAAGAAATACTATCTTGGAGGGTCCAGCCAAGGATCACATCACAAGGCTCATATCAGCCCCCTGCATCCCAGCAGGAAGAGTATGATGGTATGAAGACAAGTCAGTACTATCTTGAAGTCCGGTTTTCATTCATAGTTCTGTGCCCCATACACAGATCATGAAGAACATTCAGAAAGTTTTAATTTGGTCCCATGCTAGTAAAAGATAAAGGTTTCCCCTGACATTAAGTCTAGTTGTGTCCAACTATGGGGAGTGACACCTCCTAGGTCCTGTGGCCAACATGACTGCATGGAGCAACATTATTTTCCCAGTACCTATTGATCTATTCACATTTGCATGTTTTCGAACTGCTAGGTTGGCAGAAGCTGGGGCTAACAGCGGGAGCTAATTCCGCTCCCCAGATTTGATCCACTGACCTTTTGGTCAGCAAGTTCAGCAGCTCAGTGGTTATACCCACTGTGCTACTGGGGGCTCCAATACTTTAAATATAATACTGTTTTACTAGAACCAGTGAAGTGTAGTGGTTTGAGTGTTGGATCATGACTCTAGAGACCAGGGTTTGAATCCCCTTTTTCCTATGGAAACCCACTGAATGGCCTTGGGCAAGTCCCACTCTCTCAGCCTCAACTCCCCCTGAGCAAACCTTGCTAAGAAAATCCTGTGATAGGTTTTGCCTTAGGGGCACTACAAATCAGAACCGACTTGAGGGAACACGGTCAGCAAGTTCAGCAGCTCAGGAGTTTAACCCACTGTGCTACCAAGGGACCCTTTGGTCCCATGCTAGAGCTTTCTTAAATGTGATGCATCCAGCAACAATTTACCTTTATACTGTGGAGACACCACTGCATAAATGCCACCTTAGGAGGAGGCTACAACAAAATGTTAGTAAGGAAACTATATGAAGCAACTGGAACCATAACAAGATATGAGTGTGTTTTTGTGTGCTTGTTGCCTTATAGCAACCCCATGAATGGGTTTGCCAGTTCCTTTTCTCTAAAATATAGCCTAAATCACCTGGGATTCATTGGGAGTCTTCCATCAAAGTAATAGCTTAGCTTCAAGATCAGAAGGCCAAGATTTATCACAGCAGGTTAAACCACCAGCTGCAGTAAATCTTGTCAATCAAAAGGTTGACAGTTCGAAGCCTGGGTCAGGGTGAGATCCTGGCCTTTAGCCCAGTTTCTGCCTACCTAGCAGGTTGAAATCAAACTGTGAGTAGATAAATAGGCACCGCTTTAAAAAGCGGGGAGGTATTAAGGCACCCATAAGGAAATGCTAGAAAATTGCGATTCAATCAAGAAGGAAGTTTACGAACAAAGCTCTACGGCAGAGAGATGGAGCAATAGCACCCCCATCCCAGGCCCAGAACTGAGCACAAGCCTCCAAGATGCCAAAGATGGGAAACGTCTATCTATACCTCTATCTATGTACAATTGTCTGTCTTGTCAGTGTATAAACGGCATTGAATGTTTGCTGCATATGTATGTTCTGGGATCCGCCCTGAGTCCCCTTCAGGGTGAGAAAGGTGGAATAAAACTACTGCAAATAAAATAAATAAACTTGGTAGTGCAAGGCGTACATAAAACAAAATTGAATCAGAACAAATATTATGTATCAAACAACCACAAGTATGAACCTAAACTGCTACCAGGCTCCTAAAGTGTAATAAAATTATTTTGAGCTACCGGAATTACAAGTTGTCAGAAATTGTGTTAAACAGTGTGAGGCACTGGCAGGAAGGTAACAGAACTTAATTAAAGTTATGTACTTGATATAACAAATTAAGTAAGATCAAGGGCAAATCACTTTGTGAAGGAATTTTCTAGATGCTATCAAAAATAATGCTGAATGTTGTTGAAGTATGCTTAAAATCATTGGTAAATGAAGACCTAAGTGTAATGGTCTCCAGAGAAAGCAAGCGGTTCTCTTCTGACTTTGCTTAAGAGTTGCAATCCAAGGTATCAGGAGGGCACAAAGCTGTTATGCGACAACATGTTTGGGTAATTAAACTGCATTCACACATTGTTACAGCATGTTTAACTACAAACTGACAATTGTATGCTAGTCAAACATGACAAATTTTACACGGGGGAAAGCAACTTTTTCAAGGTATCCCCAACCTCATCCATCAAAAACATAGGATTCCAGAATTGTATAGATAAAATCTGTAAACAAAACATAATACATTAGCCCTAGTGAACTCAGTGACACAACTCAGGACTGTGGATTTGTTATTAGAAGATCCAACAGCTACTTTGGAAAATGAGGTCATGAAAAACATCTCTTTTAAGAGTCCCAAACTTTTGTAACCTCATTTTCAAACTTAAATTATTCTTCATATCCTAATGGTCATCACTGCAACGGAAAAAGCATGCCTAATATGCCCACATAAGTGCATGAAGTGGCAAAAGACAGTCCAAAGATGTCAGGTCACATCTTTTAATCAGATTGTTTAAATAGATATTCAAGGAATGTATTTTATTTTTGACAAGAGACAGGTCTTCAGGTTTCACACAAGGCAGAATGAGGTTCTGAAGTAGCTCGTGCCAAGAGAACTAAGAACAGGCAGGACCTGGGAACTAGACAAGAGACACACACTTTTCTGTTGTCACCTTCTGGAGCACAGAATGTAAATTTACAGAACTCCTTAAATCACATAGTTTGAGCAGCAGCAAAATATTAAGTCTGCCCCAGAACAGGCATGAAGCTACCCTTCTGAATTCTGATTAGTATTGAGGTTAGTAAAACAGAAAGACCTCTGCTTCAGGCTAAACTTTTTTTCAGAGCCGGTGTGGTGCTTTGAGTTTTGGACTATGACTCTGGAGGCCAGAGAAATCCCTGTATGGCCACAGAAACCCATGGGCAAGTCACACTCTCTCAGCCTCATCGGAAGACAAAGGCTGAACAAATCATATAAAAAAAACCCCTGTGATAGGTAAAGTCACGGGGGGGGGGGGGGCAGCCACGCCTTTTTGCAAAGAAGTATAAAGCAGCTCATGTTCTTAACCAGTAACATTGAACAAATTTAGAAACAGACTCATGGCTGTTTTCTGGGGACCCTTCTACACAGCTAAATAATATCCCACATTATCTGCTCTGGACTGGTATATATGGCAGTGTGGGCTCAGATAACCCAGTTCAAAGAAGATATTGTGGGATTATCTGTGTTATATGGCTGTGTGAAAGGGCCCTGAGTTAGGGGCCCGGACACATGTAACTTAAATCAAATGAGTGTGATGGGAGATGGTAAATGAAAATGGTGTCTACTTCATAGGGTCTCAAAGGGTCCCTCTACAGTGCCATATAATCCAGAAGATCAAGATAATCCACATTATCCCATTTTAAATGGATTATTGGAGTCTATACTGCATTATAATCCACTTCAAAGCAGATAATCTGGATTTTATACAGCTGTGTAGAAGGGGGCAAGTGCTTGTGCCCCTCATGAGAAGAGAGAGGGCCCTTCCACACAGCCATATAACCCAAAATATCAAGACAGATAATCCACAATACCTACTTTGATCAGATTATCTGAATCTACACTAACATATAATGCAGTTCAATGTGGATTTTATACAGCGGTGTGGAAGGGGCCCGGAGAGACCTGGAAAAAGACAGCAGGAAAACAAAAGCTGAGTATGGAAGCAGGCAAGCCAATACAGACAGCTCCCAAGTTACAAACAAGAGAGATGTGGGAGGTTTGTTCTTAAGTTGCACTGGTATGTAAGTCGGAACAGGGACATTTTTAAAATGTAACTCCAGCCAAAAATATACACACACACATATGTGTGTATGTGTGTCAGGGGCTGCTGATTTTTAGTTTTTGGTATGGATTTTAACTGATTAAAAATATATACCAATGATATTTATTTGTTTTCAACATTTGTAGGTTTTAAATTGCATCGGGATGCTTTTAATGTAGACTGCTTTGAGGCTCCTTCCATGCAGCTGAATAAATCCCACATTTTCTGCTTTGAACTGGAATATATGACAGTGGGGGCTCAGAACCCTTCCAGACAGGCTCTATACCCCAGAATCTGATCTCAGGTTTCTGCATTAAACTGGATTATATGAGTCCACACTGCCAGATAATCTGGGATAAACAGAAAATCTGGGATCAGATCCTGGGATATTGAGAATGTCTGGAAGGGCCCTGGGTTATATGGCAATGTGGACTCAGATAACACAGTCCAAAGCAGATATTGTGGATTATATTCTGGGTTACATGGCTGTGTGGAAGGGCCATCAGATAACTCAATTCAAAGCAGATATTGTGGATTATCTGTCGTGATGTTCTGGGTTATATGGCTGTATGGGTCCTCAGTTAACACAGTTCAAAGCAGATATCGGCCCCTTCCACAAAGCTGTATAAAATCCCACATTATCTGCTTTGAACTAGTTTATATGGCTGTGTGGACTGAGATAACGCAGTTCAAAGCCGATATTGTGGAATTTTCTGCCTTGATATTTTGGGTTATAGGGCTGTGTGGAAGGGCCACCAGTTCAAAGAAGATATTGTGGTAAAGGTTTCCCCTTGACATTAAGTCTAGTTGTATCTGACTCAGTGGTGCTCATCTCTCATTTCTAAGCCGAAGAGCTGGAATTGTCAGTATACACTTCCAAGTTCATGTGGCCAGCATGATTGCATAGAGCACTGTTACCTTCCTGCCAAAGTGGTACCTATTGATCTACCCACACTTGCATGTTTTCCAACTGTTGGTTGGCAGAAGCTAGGGCTGATAGCAGGAGCTCACTCCATCACGCAGTTTGGAACCACTGACCTTCCAGTCAGCTCAGCTGATAAATCTGCTGTGCCACCACAGCCCCTATCAAGATATTCTGGTATCTGGTATAAATACTGGTACTGTATTACATGCATAGTGGTATAATAATATAGTACAATTAAATATAATAATACAAGAATTGTGTATTATATAATACATGTAACATTACTAATAATTTTGTAGTACAGTGGTATAGTACAATATAATGTATAGTACTAATATTGTGCTTTGCTAATAATATAATTTGCTTATTTGTGTGACCATGTCTCCCCCTATAAACCCATTCAGGCCTTAAGGTCCTCCGGGAAGGCCTTCTCACAGTCCGACCACCCTCACAAGTGTGGCTGGTGGGAACGCGGGAAAGGGCCTTCTCAGTAGTGGCTTCCCAGCTCTGTAATGTCCTTCCCAAAGAAATCAGACCAGCCACCTTCAGGAAAGAATTGAAAACATGGACGTGGAAGAAGGCATTTGGAAGTGAGCAATTATAACTTATCATGATGGTGGTTTTTATAGGTATACAAATGCAAACTGTCTTGAACTGGTTTTGTCCTGGTGAACAATATGTTTTTAAATCCAGAAATAATTTAATCTGTGCATTTTACTATGATATTATTATTTTAGTTTGTGATTTTTTTTATTTTGTCGCTATGTATGTTTTTATTCTTGTTTTGGTCTTGTATTTATTCTCTGTAAGCCATCCTGAATCCTGTTGGAAAGAGGGCAGGATGTAAATAAAGTTTATTATTAAATATTATAATGTGATACGATATAATACCACTAATAATACATTATAAAAATATATTATAATAATATGGAAATACTAATATATTAAATGGGTTGCTGTGAGTTTTCCGGGCTGTCCAGCCATGTTCCAGAAGCATTCTCCCCTGAATATTTCACCCACATCTATGACAGGCATCCTCAGAGGTTGTGAGGTATGTTGGAAACTAGGCAAGTGGGGTTTTACATATCTGTGGAATGATGTCCAGGGTGGGAGAAAGAACTCTT
This sequence comes from Anolis sagrei, assembly GCF_037176765.1. NCBI lineage: Eukaryota > Metazoa > Chordata > Lepidosauria > Squamata > Anolidae > Anolis > Anolis sagrei. The sequence continues at coordinate 30,550,406 of NC_090034.1, read as the reverse complement.
GTTTGTTGGAGGCAAGTGTATTAAATATAATTACTACTGATAATACATAATATATCACGATACACCATTTTATTATTGTATACTTGGAGTTGTCATGTTTTTAATTGTGAGCTGCTTGGAGTCTCTGTATGGAGATAAAAGTGGGATATCAATAAATAAAATACAAATTAATAAATAAATAAAGCACATCTTGCGGATTCTCTGCCTTGATATTCTGGGTTGTATGTCTAAAGGCCCTTCCTCACTGCCATATAACCCAGAATATCAAGAATATCAAGGCAGAAAATCCTACAATATCTGCTTTGAACTGGGTTATCTTTGGTTTGGTTTTTATGGCGTCCATGTGTTTGTCTCTAGATAACTATTTTTATTTAACTATGAATTCTATTTTCTTGTTAGTAATTATTAATTTATAATGACGTTATTTTCTACTGTTTGACTTATGTGTATGCTTTTTTTTTTTTTACTAAGGCATTGAAAGTTTGCCTTTCTTTTTTGCGTGGAAGCCAGCCTGAGTCCCCTTGGGGAGATAGGGCAGCCTATAAATAAAGTATTATTATTATCTGAGACCACAGTGCCATATATTCCAGTTCAAAGAAGATATTTTGGGATTTTATTCAGCTATGTGGAAGCGGCCCTAGACATGCCCCATCCCATGATCTGATCTCGGGTTTTCTGCTTTAAACTGGATATGAGCCCGCACCGCCAGATAATCTGGGATAAACAGAACACCTGGGATCAGGTCCTGGGATATAGGGCATGTCTGAAAGGTCCTAGGTCACCTTCTGGGGAAAAAAAGCGGGGTAAAAAAAACATCCATCAACATAACAATAGCTTTGGAGATCATGGGGAACAATTAACCGCCTCCCCCCCGTGATGGTGTTTGCTGCCTGTGCCAATGTTCATAAGATTTCCCCTCACTTTCTGTCCTTGTGAGAATATAATTTGGAACATTTTCGCTTGTTGTGGAAACAAGGACTGGGGATTGGGCTTCAGTGGAGCCCCCTTTCCCCCTGATAGTAACTCTTTCAGGAGTGAATTTCCCTTTCAAGGGGAAGAATCCTCTCACTTCTTGTTAAGGAGTCGTTTGGAAGTGAGGGGTCTGTAAATCGGGGACGGCTTGTATCAAGGAACAGCCAAGACGCAATCTCAAGTCTCTGAGCTAAGCTTGGCAGTAGGGAAGTTGACTGTGGAGCCCCGTTTAGGCCGCCCTTCCTTCTCAGGCCCAAGGCCTGTTCCTTTTCCCACCCAGGACAGGGAGAAAAGGGCGGGAAGGGCCCCAGGGGGGCTGAGGCGAAGCTGAGGCGAAGGGAGGACAGCCAGTGCGCATGCGCCTTCCAGAGGGAGGAAGGCAGGCGCCGTTCGCCGCGCGCGGAGACGCTGAGGGAGATGGGGGGGGGGGAAGGGGGAATGAGGGGAAAAGGAAGCACCGGTGGCAATGGGAAGGAAAAAGCTCGGTACCGTAAATGGGCCGGAGGCGCCGGTCGTTGGGATCCTGCACATGGCCCCGCGCCGCCGCCATGATGAGAGCGCAGAACCGCAGCGCGCAGCCGCCGCCTCCGCCGCTCGCCGGCCCTACTGGCGAGCGGAGGGGCGGGGTCTCTCTCAACAGGGGGCGTGGCTTAGCCGGGCGCGAGGGCGGGGAAAGGCGGGCCAATCAGAGGCCGCGAGGGGCGGGGCCTATAACAAGGGCGCGAGGGGGAGGAGGGGCCAATCAGAGACCGCGAGAGGCGTAGCCTACAGCAAGGGCGCGAGGGAAAATGGAGGGGGGAGGAGAAAGGGGGGGTAATCAGAGGCCAACAGGGGCGGAGCCTACAGCGAGGGAGGAGGGAGGGGCCAAACGGAGTCCGCGAGGGGCGGAGCCTACAGTAAGGGTGCGAGGGGAAAAGAAGTGGGGGAGGCGCTAATCGGAGGCCCGCGAGGGAGAAGGGGTGGGGGCCAATCGGAGACCGATATGAGCGGGGCCTACAGCAAGGGTGCGCGGGAAAGGGGAGGGGCCAATCAAAGGCTGCGAGTAGAGTGGCTTACAGCAAAGGGGCGAGGGAAAGGGGAGGGAGGAGGGGCCAATCGGAGGCCGCGAGGTCGCCCCTTTAGCAGCGGCGCGAGGGATAACTGAGGGAGAGAGGAGGGAAGGGGCCAATCGGAGGCCGCGAGGGGCGGGGCTCACAGCGAGAGAAGAGGGGGGAAGTAGGAGGGCCAATCGGAGGCCGCGAGGGGCGGGACGTACACTAAAGGCGCGCGGTAAAGGGGAGGCAGCGTGCCATGCATTCTATGGCAGTCTGGAGATGGGCCCTTCTACACATGAGATTGAAATATTTGTCACCCACCTCTCCTTTCAGATTTTTTTAAAAGTTGCAATGTTTGCATCCATATTATTATTATTATTATTATTATTATTATTTCATTTCTGACCCGCCTCTCCTTGTGACTCAAGGCGGTTTACAATGTCACTCGAAATCCACTCAGTTATCCTCACCCTTTCCAATGCCAGAAACACAGCTTAATGGTGTAACATTAGAAAATGTTGACCATTTCCGCTACCTTAGCAGCCTCCTCTCCACCAAAGTCAACGTTGACACTGAAATTCAACACCGCCTGAGCTCTGCGAGTGTAGCCTTTTTCCGAATGAAGCAGAGAGTGTTTGAGGACCGGGACATCCGTAGGGATACCAAGGTGCTTGTTTATAAAGCTATTGTCCTCCCAACCCTGTGATACGCATGCGAGACGTGGACAGTCTACGGAAAATCCTGCAAATCTCTTGGGAAGACAAGCAAACAAATGTCAGCGTGCTAGAAGAAGCAAAGACCACCAGCATTGAAGCGATGGTCTTCTGCCATCAATTCTGCTGGACCGGCTATGTTGTTCTGATGCCTGACCACCGTCTTCCAAAGCAGTTGTTTTACTCCGAACTCAAGAACGGAAAACGGAATGTTGGTGGGCAGGAAAAGAGATTTAAAGATGGGCTCAACTCAAAGCCAACCTTAAAAACTCTGGCATAGACACTGAGAACTGGGAAGCCCTGGCCCTTGACCGCTCCAGCTGGAGGTCAGCTGTGACCAGCAGTGCTGCAGAATTTGAGGAGGCACGAGTGGAGGGTGAAAAAGAGAAACGTGCCAAGAGGAAGGCGCATCAAGCCAACCCCGGCCAAGACCGCCTTCCACCTGGAAACCAATGCCCTCACTGCGGAAGAAGCTGCAGATCAAGAATTGGGCTCCACAGTCACCTGTGGACCCACTGACAGAACACTGACCTTGGAGGACCATCCTCCTCCAACTACAAGGGATCACCTAAGTGAAGTGAAGTGAACTTCTTGTATACAAATAATAAAAGTGAAAATCTGTATGTGTGTAAATTTATCTCCTCTGTCCCAAATTTCCTTCCTGTGGAGGCAATTCTCTGTCCTTTTAAAAATCTTTTTTCCTGTAAATGTTCTCCAAACCTCATCAAAACCACTTTTCCATATTCCTCTTTTAACTTTTTATGTCAATTTTGTCACTTTTTTTTACATGTCAATTTTGTCACTTTTTGCCAATTTTCATAATTTCTTATACCACTCTTCCTTTTTTATATTTATTTCCCTTATCCAATTTCTTGCTATAAGTAATTTTGCTACTGTTAATAGGTTGGATATACAACCTATTAACAACTCCGCTGGTCTATTAGTTGCAGACACAATGCAGGCAGTGAAGAACGCCTTCAGTGCCGTGAAGGAGGCCCTAAGTGAGGTTCTAGCCTGTACTCAGTCAGATTTGTCCTGAGTCCTCCCCAGCGGCACACTAGTCTCTGTCTCGCGTGTTTCATCACCACCAGCTCCCTGGAGAATCAAGGACCCAAATCTGGTCAGCCTCACATCAATACCAGGCAATATTCTGGAAAAGATTGTTAAGGAAGTGAAATAGAGCAATTTGGAGTGGCCAGAGATAGTGAGATCCATGCCCAGAACCCAGGACTGAGAGCCAACCTTTAGGCAGCGAGAGGCTCCGGTGCCCAACCAGCTGTGGATCCATGTGCTTGGTGAGCAAAGGAAGCCCAATCCGACGAAAGAATGCTCACAATGTTGGAGACAAGCCGCTAAATATTTTATTTAAAGTCAGCTGAAGTGATGACAGCTTGTGGTAGCCCACTAAAGACAGCTGAGATACATTTTACAGAAAAACATGCACTTTTATACACTTTTACAGGTTCAAAATTCCCACCGCCCCCAGCTGGACCCACCTTCACCATGATTGGCTGAGCCAGCATGACATCAGTGGGGGCTCCCTGGAGAGGCGGGAGAGAGTACTGACTGCCTCAGATGGAGATTGCCCTCTGTCCAATGGCTAGAGAGGGGATGGCGAGCTTCAGAACAATGGATCAGATGAGGACTGATGATGGTATTAAATATCCCTGATGTGTGAGCACAATGACCCTGATGGGTCTGCCAAAACTTGTATTGTCCCTTAGGCGTTCAAATTCTGATCAAGCACAGTGTCTCGAACACCAAACTCCCATGCAAGTTCCAACAGAAAATATTGTCCATATAAATGTCCAATGTCTAGGAATAACAAAGGAGGAAAATAGCCTTTCCAAAACTGTGGCATGGTATCTCGTGACTGGAAACTCCGTGCTGGGATGGCAAATGTCAGGTATTGTCCAAACAGTAACACAAAGGAAGGGTGGTCCACCTGGCTCCTGTTATCCTCTGTCTCACTTGGGTTGTATGGGTTCCATTGAGGTAGCTGATTGATCCAATCAATGCAAATGAAGCCTGGCAAGATGTTGGCTGATCTTCCCAGGACAGGAAAAAGGCAGGCAAAGGTCACTGCAATAAGTTGGTGACTTCTCCAATACTTTAATAAAGTGAATGAACCCAGAGAGTGATTTTCCCCAATGCTTCTTCTTCATCCTGGAAAGAAAGGGTGAGTGGAGTGCCACCAGCAGGGTTCCATCCTGGTCCTGTTCAACATCTCTATTAACAACTTAGATGAAGGATGAGAAGGCATGCTCATCAAGTTTGCAGACGAGATCAAATTGAGAGGGAGAGCCAATACTCCAGAAGACAGGAGCAGAATTCAAAATGATCTTAACGGATAAGACAGATGATTGGCCAAAACTAACAAAAAGGTAGTTCAACAGGGACAAATGCAAGATACTCCACTTAGGCAGAAAAAATTAAATACAAAGATACAGAACGGGGAATGCCTAGCTCAATAGCAGTACATGTGAAAAAGATCTCAGAGTCCTCGTGGGGAGGAAGGTTAACATGAGCCAGCAATGTCCTGTGGCAGCTAAAAAAGCCAATGGGATTTTGGCCTGTATCAACAGGAGTGTAATGCCTAGATCCAGGGAAGTCATGCTACCTCTCTATTCTGCCTTGGTCAAACCACACCTCGAATCACACTGTGTCCAATTCTGGACACCACAATTTAAGGGAGATGTTGACTCTGAGCTGGAATGTGTCCAAAAGAGGGTGACTAAAAGGATCGAGGGTCTGGAGAACAAGCCCTATGAGGAGTGACTGAAAGGCTGGGGCATGTTTAGCCTGCAGAATAGAAGGCTGAGAGGATCAAGAGGTGAAGGAGGGGAAGTCATAAGGAAGAGGGAGCAGACGTATTTTCTGCTGCCCTGGAGACCAGGACACAATGGAACAATAGCTTCAAACTATAGGAAAGAAAGGAGACTCCACCTAATCACGAGGAAGCACTTCCTAACTGTGAAAGAGAGAACTGTTCAGCAGTGGAACTCTCTGTCCAAGAGTGTGGTGAAGGGAAGCTCCTTCTTTGGAGGCTTTTAAGAAGAGGCTGGATGGGGAGGATGCTTTGAATTCGATTTTCCTGCTTCTTGACAGAATGGGGTTGCACTGGATGTCCCACAAGGTCTCTTCCAACTATGTGATTTTTTAAGTTGTCTCTGCAGAGTGAGAGGGGACATTTGGGGGCAATCGTGTCCACCACCCTTGTCACCTCCGTATTCCAGAGATCGACCAGGGCATCGACAGGATCGTCTGCCACCATGACAGGAAACTCCCCAAGAGATGTCAGGAATCTATCTGGATCCATAAGTCCCCTGGGGCAGACCATCTTAATGGGCCCCCCACCCCTGCGGAGGTTAGAGGCTGTGGTTAGTCTAAACCTGATCAGGTAATGGTCAATCCACAACAACTGAACAATTGAGAGTTCTTCCATATTGACATTGCCTCCCCTGTCCGCCTTAAAAACTAAGTCAAGAGTGTGCCCAGCTATATGAGTAGGCCCAGATATCATTTGGGACAGTCCCATGGTTGTCATGGCAGCCATGAAATCCTGAGCCACCCCAGACAGAGTGGACTTGGCATGGAGGTTGAAGTCCCCCAGCTCAGGAATCCTCAGAGGTTGAGGGGTCTGTTGGAAACTAAGTAAGTGGGGCTTATATATCTGTGGAATGTCCAGGGTGGGAGAAAGAACTCTTGTCTATTAGAGGTAGGTGTGAATGTTGCAAGAGTTCTTTCACCCACCCTGGACATTCTACAGATATATAAACCTCACTTACTTTGTTTCCAACAGACCTCTCAACCTCTGAGGATGCCTGCTGTAGATTCAGGCGAAACGTCAGGAGAGAATGCTTCTGGTACATGGCGGATGAGATCCCTCTATCGACTCCAGCTCCTCATGCAGGGACATGAGAGAAGCCTCCCACAAGGATGCAGAGGCGGCCCAAGACAGTACGCAAATTACGCTTTTGCGTAGGGTGCCCGTCTGGGGGGGGCGCTCTTGAGGAGCTCCCACGCATGGCTTCGCGATTTTCGGGAGGCCTGGCTAGGAAGGAGCACTGCTTAGGCCGCATTCCTTCCGAGCCAGGCCTCGCGATTCTTCCGTCTTCTCCCACGAGACAACAATGTCTCACGGGAGAAGACGCGAGAATCGCGAGGCCTGGCTAGGAAGGAGAGCGGCCTAAGCAGCACTCCTTCCTAGCCAGGCTTCGCGATTTTCGGGAGGCCTGGCTAGGAAGGAGCGCTGCTTAGGCCGCATTCCTTCCGAGTCAGGCCTCGCGATTCTCGTGTCTTCTCCCGCGAGACCTTGTCTCGCGGGAGAAGACGTGAGAATCACGAGGCCTGGCTAGGAAGGAGAGTGGCCTAAGCACCGCTCCTTCCTAGCCAGGCTTCGTGATTCTTGGCCTGAGCAGCGCAGCCTGAGCAGCGCGGGAAGCAGCCCAGGGGCCCTGCCGCCAACAAAGGAGAGGCCTGGGCCTGTGCAAAGAAGGCAGGAAGGATGGGGAGCCTGCCCAGGAGACCTCTATGAGCAAGTCCGGTAATTTTATTGTTATTTTATTTTATTTTAATTTTATACCCGGGGTACTAGACAACCCCCAAAATTTTCTAAAGTTTTACATGCCCAAGAAGTCGTCTAGTACCCCGGTTTTTACGGTATGCATATATATATATATATATATATATATATATAGTGATAGGTTTGGGGGGGGGGGCGTCAAAATACTGTTTGCTTACCATTGAAAATTACCTAGGGCCGCCTCTGCAAGGATGATAAAAACATCAAATCATCTGGGCGTCCCCTGGGCAACGTCCTTGCAGACGGCCAATTCTCTCACACCAGAAGCGACTTGCAGTTTCTCAAGTCGCTCCTGACATGACAAAATAATAATAATAATAATGGCCAGACAGTCCAGAAAACTCACAGCAACCAATTTATCCAATCCCCTTTTTGATCTATTTTTTTCTCTTAATTTTTTTTTATCCCATAGGTTTTTCAAATTGGTGGGGGGGATTTCCTTTCCATTGTAATTGGAGTGATGATTGAGCCTTCTGTCATTCACACTGTCCTGTCTTTATTCCAAATTTCCAACTCATGACTCAACCTTGGGTCTTCCATTCCTCTCCTTTCCTGTTCAATCTTCTTCCAACAGCAGTTTGTAAGAAAGAGCAGTTTCCACCTCCACTCACTTTGGATTCTGAAGTTGAACTCTGAGGTCTTCCAGGAAATCTTTCAGCAAAACTATGGCCTAGTAGACCGGAAGCGACTCGCCTAAGTCGGGCTGGGCGGGGCCAGGCATGCAGATTGCCTTTTAGCGGCGCATTGTGGTCCCTTCCAAGGGCCCAGTCTGGAGGCCATGGGCACCATCTCTCCCGGGGAACCTGCTCCCAAGCCTAACCTACAGTTCCTGCCCTGTGTCCCCTGCTACTCTAGCCTGGCCCCTGGGGTGCCTACCGTGCCTTAGGAGGCAGGGCAAAACAGGGGTGAGGCGGAGGCCGTGCAGCTCCAACTCATACTTACCTGGCAGGGGAGACACCATGATCACGAAGGTGGTTTTCCCAGGGTGAGGCTCATCCATTGCACTCCGGGTGTGCTGACCCCTGCGATTTCCCCAAATGCGGGAAACTCGACTGCATAATTTGTGGTAGTGGGGGACTGCGTTCGCGCTTTCCCCTGGCTTCTCTGGTTCAAAGGCAGACAAGAGCTCTCAATTCCCAGGACCGCCATTGACATTACTATTGTACTTGTTCTACTACACGCAGGTGGTGCATCAGAAGATACTTCTTGTGTTGTCGAAGGCTTTCATAGCCGGAATCACTGGGTTGGTGTGGGTTTTTCCGGGCTATATGGCCATGTTCTAGAGGCATTTTTTCCTGACTTTTCGCCTGCATTTATGGCAGCTCCAGCAGAGAAGAGTCTTTTGTCTCACCCTGGTCATTCCACAGATATATAAACCCTTTTTTCCTAGTTCCAACAGACCTTACTACCTCTGAGGATGCTTGCCATAGATGCAGGCGAAATGTCAGGAGAAAATGCCTCTAGAACATGGCCATATAGCCCGGAAAAACCTACAACAATCCAGAAGATACTCCTGTTTTTCTGTCAAAATATGGTAGATTGTTCGACGTCATTGTTTACTTTGGGTGAAACACGGGTAAAACCTTTGTGGTCATTTTTTCTCTTTTTCCTTTCCTTTTCCTCCTTCCCCTTCTTACTTTCCTTCCTTTTCTCTTCCTTCTCTTCTCCTCCTCCATCCTTTCCCTCTCTTTCGTTCTATTTCTCATTCCTTACTTCCCCCTCCTCTTCCTTCTTTTCTTTTTCCCTTCTCCTTCTCCCTCCCTCCCTCCCTTCTTTCTTTCCTTCTTCCTCCTCTTCCTTCTTTCCTTCCTCCTTCTCGCTCCCTTCCTTTCTCCTCCTTCCCTCTCCTCCTCCTTCCTTCTTCTTTGTTCTGTTCTTCCTTCCTCCTCCTGCCTTCCTTGTCGTTCTTCCGCTCCTCCTTCCTTACTTCCTTTCTTCTCCCTCCACTCCTCTTCCTTCTTTCCCCCTCCTCCCTCCCTTCTTTCCTCCTCCTCCCTTCTTTCCTTCGCCTTTGTTCTATTCTTCCTTCCTCCTCTTCCCTTCCTTCCTTCTTCTGCTCCTCCTCCCTTCTTTCCTTCCTCTTTCTCTCTCTCTCTCTCCTCCTCCTCCTCCTCCTCCTCCTCAGGGTGGCTTGGCACTAAGAGAAATGGGCCTATTTTCTGCAAGTGCCTTTGAAGCTCCTCTTAAAGCTGTTCCTGCAGCACCAATTCAATGGATTTGACATATTATGTCGAATCCATTGAATTGGCGCTGTCTCAAGACAAGGGCTTTGGAGTAGGAAATCCCAGGCCTCCAAGCCTTCTTCTATGCCCTTGCTCATCTACTCAAAGACCTGGACGAAAGAAGGACATTGAACTTGGATGGCAACACTTTGCCTTCATCTACCAATGTTATGCATTAACTGGCACTTTGATGGTTTGCTGTCTGAAGTTCCCCTGTTCTTGAGTGGTGTTCCTTAGCTACTATCTTGATTTTGGGCTACCTTTATGCAGATACCTTCACTGATTCACTTTGCAGCTGCAAGGCTACTCGGTGCTATTCAAGCTAATATTTCCTTCTATTATTTTATTTTATTTCCTTTTAATATTTTCTTCTAATATGGTCTCCTAATATTTTCTTCCATTATTTCCTTCTAATATTTCCTTGTACTATTTATTTTAATTTAATTTTAATATTTTCTTCTAATATCCCTTTCAATATTTTATATTTTCTTGCACTGTTTTATTAAATTTTAATGTAATATTTTCTTCTAATATTTCCTTCTAATATTTTATATTTTATTTAAACAATTTCTAATATTTTATCTTTTCTCCTCTTTTCTATATTATTATCATTATTTTCAATTTATTAATATATTAGTGTTTTATTATATTAATATATTCAACTTAATTGTGTAGTTCTTATATTAGTATGATTTTCAACTTTTTATATTATATTTTATTATATTTTTATTTTCAATTTAGTATTCTATTAGTATTTTATGTTATTAATATTTTATTATAATGTTCAGTTTATTATTATATTAATATTAATATATATACACTCCACTTGCCTCACCTCCAACAGACCTCTGAAGATGCCATTAGCCACAGATGCAGGCCAAATGTCAGGAGAGAATGCTGCTGGAACATATTGGGCATATAGCCTGAAAAACTGACAGCAATCCAGTCATTCCGGACATGAAAGCCTTTGACAACAAAAGAAAACTATTTGAGGGGAATAGTATAGGGAAGGTGGCAAACAAGAATTTGGACTTCTTTGGATAAATGGATGTTCAATAAGAAAGAGCATTAGACTCCTCTGAAATCTCTTGGCTTTCCAAATTCTCTGGCCTGCTGGAGAGATTTGCAGGGAGACATCCATTCTATACTTGGGAGACGACTGCCCTCCTGTGGCTTGTTTGCGGAATTGCTTAGCAGAGCAGATAGAAGAGATGGCAAACCATAGGCAGGGAAAATGAACAGGAAACGCTCCATTAAATGAGCCTGGGAAGGGTTTGAGACTCAAGGTGATGCGGTGGCTTGAGCGCAAAGGCAAAGCCCCTCTGAACTGATCTTGCCAATATTGTTGAGCACCGCCCCCCCCCCCGGTCAAAATAATAAACACAACTCCCCCAAATCAACGTGAATTTCCCACAAAGACCTCCAGCATTCTTTGCTGGTCGTGAGGGTTCTGTGTGCCAAGTTTGGTCCAATTCAATCTTTGATGAAGTTCAGAGTGCTCATTAATTGCAGTTGAACTATGCATCCCAGTGCCTACAACTCCAAAATGTCCAGGCCACTTCCCCTCAAAACCCACCAGTATTCAAATTTGGGCATTATCGGGTATGCAGGCCAAGTTTAGTCCAGATCCATCATTGTTTGGGTTCATAGTGCACTCTGGATGTAGGTGAACTACAACTCCTCTAAATCCCTCCAAAGACCTCCAATATTTTTGTTGGTCATGGGGGTTCTGTGTGCCAAGTCCATTGTTGGTGAATTTCAGAGAGCTCTTGGATTGCAGGTGAAACATACATCCCAGGACCTACAACTCCTATAAATCATGGTGAATTCTCCCCAAACCTCTCTAGTATGTCCAGTTGTTGATCAATTCCTCTGTTTGCTGTGTGCCATAGAAAAGAATAGGAAAGGGTTAAGGGAGAGGCAGTGGGCGGGGGCCATGGAAATTCCACACCAATGGAGAGAGAAAGGAACACTGGGATGCCTGTAGTGGAGGAAACACATGATATCTAGGATGGAACTGTGCCCATATGAAAGCCTTCACATGCATGGTGGTCAGTATGGTGTTTGTAGAGGACATTGGCAGGGCCCTTGGACATGTTCATGGCACTCACTATAAGCTGCAGTGTCATTGGAGGGAAGGCTATCAGTGTCTCCTGAGTAGTGGGAGCTATAGCTGTTTGTCGAGGCAGGAACTGGTCTGTGTACCAGCCACATACACATATTCATATTTTAGATTAGATAGATAGAAGAAGAAATTATAACCTAACCCCAAATAAATGTGTACTGCGGTGCATGATCCTCTATTTCTGTCTCTACGTATCTTTCCCACCTCCCGACTCTCTCTCCTCCACTTTCACCTCCTGCAGCCCCACACAGCCCTCATGGCCTTCGGAGCAGGGCTCCTTCACTCTTTCTCCCTTATACTAACCATGCTTTCATCCCACGAAGCCATGCCAACCCTCCTCCTCCCCCCCCCCCCCCCGTGGGTACCTCTGTTCCCTTGGCTGGGAACACCCAGTTTTCTCGGATCCCCATTTTACCCTTTTAATGTGTATATATATATTATATCCTTGAATATAAAACATCTTTTGGAGAAGTATGCCACCCAGCGGTCATGCCCTTGGTGGTCTGTTGTCAACACCTCATGACCCAGGAACTCCCTCCAGCTGTTTTCCTGGGCTTCATCTTGAGACACAAAGGACTCAAGTACACATCTGCCTCAGGGCTAGTCCATCTCTATTGACCCTATAGACCCAACTGCACCTAGGACAACAGGCCCTTTGTGCCTGCCCTTTATGCAGCCCCTTGGACATATCAATGAACATTTATCACCTGGCATTTTCTTCCCTGATGTTGGGTTGGCTTGTCCCATTTCCCACAATGCCATTTCCCAGGAATGGATCCATAATCACCTCCTGGACTATCTATGCATGATATGATAGAGGTCACCTTACTGTACTGATTGAGTCTTTTCTTGTTCTGATTGACTGACTAGAACATGAATCTGAAGTGCAAAGAAAGAGTCGTCATTGAATTTCTGGCCAAAGAGAGTTGTGTACTTAAGGAAATCCATAATCGCTTGAAGAATGTTTATGATTTTGATGTAGAGCACGATTTTAGGGGGCCCTGCCAAGGCAGAGGCCAGCAAGACCCAAAAAGGGAGTCTGCTATGCCTGGTGAGACAATAAGCACCAATAAAAGTTGTCCCTATCTATCTATCTATCTATCTATCTATCTATCTATCTATCTATATCTATATCAATCTATCTATATATATAATAAAAGAGAGTGTTTGTATGTATGTGTGTATGTATGTGGAGGGCGGAGGTGTATGTGGCAGCTTTCTGATTGGCTGCCACTGTGGTACAATTTGCAAAAGGTCTAATTGGCCAGCCTCAACATTCTAACATTCTGATTGGTTGTCACTGTGGTATTATTTGCATATGGTCTCTGATTGGCCAGCCTCAACATTCCATTGCAGTACTTTAACTCACTTCCTTAGAGCACTGTGGCCCACACCAATGACGGATCAGGACCACACTTGGCACACAGAGGCCCAATGGCCCACTTTACAACCTGGTGCGGTTCAGGGCAGAATGGGCCACGAATGATGGGATTAGCAGTACCTTCACCCGATTCACTTCCCACAGAACATTGTAGCCCCTACAAATCACAGACCAGGCCCAAACTTGGCACACAGAGTACTCATGACCCACTCTACATCCTGATGCAGTTCTAAGGGGGATGGACCAAGGATGATGGGACTTTCAGTACCTTTACTCGCTTACTGAAACCACTGCGACCCTCATCCAATGACTAATCAAGACCAAATTGGCACACAGAGCCCCCATGACCCACTCTACATCCTGCTGCAGTTTGGAAGAGTTTGGACCATGGATGATGGGAATTACAGTATCTTCACTCATTTTTACAGACCACTGTGACCCACACCAATGACTGATCACAATTGAATTTGGCATACAGAGACCCCATGATCCACTTTACATCCTGGTGCAGTTTCAAGGATGATGTACCATGGACGATGGGACTTGCATATGATAGTTTTAGTTCACCTGCACCCACTGAACCAAGCTGACATTGCATCTAGGCTAAACTTGGACGACATACTGTAGAAGTTTTGGGCAAAATTACCTTTCTTCAGGGGAGTTATAGTTCACATACACCCAGAGATACTGTGCCCCCCCCCCCCAAGTCAATGGACAGGAAAAAGCCTTCACACGAAAAAGCCTCATGACCAATTGAACATATTGCAGGGGTTTGCGGGAATTGACCTTGATTTTGGGAGTTGTAGTTCACAACAGGGAAAATCATTATCATTTAAATGATGCCTTTTTATGCTTATGAACACTTCTACCTGATGTCAAGCACCCCCCCCCCCCCCCAAAATAAGGGATAGTGACATAGTTCTGCAAAGGGCAAGGGCACCAGACTACACAACAAGGGTTAAGTCTTGGTCACATTGCCAAGGCACTAACAACAACAAGGACCCCACGAGACTTTTGGGAAATGGCTGGATCTTGGGACTTCTGCCCTTTGCGGGAGCTGTAGTTTCCAAGGACCGAGTGATGGACTTTGGTGCTCTTTTCAACTCAGCGCCCATCGGTTGGCTTCTGCCTGTTAAAAAGGGACTCTTTACTGCATGATTTTGGCCATTTGCCGCCCCCGTTTTCACGAACCTTCTGCCGGGGCATGGGATTTCTAGTTTCCTTTTTTTTCTCTTTTAAATAAAAGCTTGACATTTTAATAAAAATGAAGATGTGGGGTGGGAAGGGATTCTTTTTGTATGATCTTGTCTAAAATAATGCTGTATGAATTGTATTCTGTTTTCCATCTTTCCTTTTGACTTTTGCCCCACAAAAGTGATCAGAAACTGCTGCTAGGCTCGAGGAAGATTCCTATCTCCCTCGAAACCCAGATTGTTGATTGATTCACCTACACAACACAATAGTCACCAACCCTTGTCTCATCTTCCGAGCCGGCTAGCGAGATAAGGAATTCCATGGGATTTTGGAAAAGGAAATAATTAAGAAATCGCAAAGGGCAACGTTGATCCTTTGAGGTCCGAAGCCCGATCTTCTTGATTCTCCCCCCAAAAGCCCATCAGGAATAGGAAATCTTTGTTTGCTACCCTCACACTCTGCCAGCCAAGGACAATACTCCATATTCCGGCCGGCCAGCTATCTGTAATCCCATCATTTCCCCATGGTTTTGAGATCGTCCCACCTCCCCTCTCCTGATTCGTCCATTTCTAGGAGCGAGAGGAATGCGCTGATTGGCCCTCTAGAGGCGGAGAAGCGCGCTGATTGGCTCGGAAGCGGGGCGGGCTGCCAAGCCTCCTCCCAGCTGTTCGGCCATCAGCCAATCAGCAAAAAGCCGGCCGACAAGGGGGCGGGCGGGAATTTTGAAACCTTTTCCTTTGAATTTTCGTCTATAAAAATGCTTGTGGCGGAATGATTCCTACAATGCATCCGATTGCAGCTGAATCACAAATAAATCACTTCGATCGCTGAGCTTCTTCCGCTTTGGTGAGATTTATTAATTTTAATATCTTTAACACTGAGATTGGCTTCTGCTGGCCTCACCAAGGTTCTAGGGCCTTTTTGAGCGGTCCTCAGGGATCTCCTCCGCTGGGGAGACCCTCCTAAAAGCAGCTCGATATCATTCCCACAAACTTCCTATCCCAGCCTCCTTTGACCCTTCTGCTAAATCTTTGATGGCGCCATCCTGCTAGGCCCTGACCCACTCTACATCCTGATGCAGTTCTAAGGGGGATGGACCATGGATGATGGGACTTGCAGTACCTTTACTCACGGAAACCACTGCAACCCTCATCCAGTGACAGAAAAATACCAAACTTGGCACACAGAGCCCGCATGACCCACTCTACATCCTGCAGCAGTATGAAGGAGGGTGGACCATGAATGATGGGACTTCAAGTACCTTCACTCACTTCCTGAAAACAATGTGACCGTCACCCAATGACCAATAAAGACCAAACTTGGCACACAAAATCGCCATTACCCACTTTCTCTAATAACCCAGGCAGCGCTGGGTCACCAAGCTAGTCTATCTATATCTATACCTATCTATATCTATCTATACATATAATAAAAGTCAAAGTTTGTATGTGGCGGACAAAAGTGTGGCGGTGCGAAAGAAGGAGTATGTGCCAGCTTTCCGATTGGCTGCCGCTGTGGTGCTATTTGCATATGGTCTCTGATTGGCCAGCTTCAACAGGAGCCCCTGGTGGAGAAAAGGGTTCATGACAGAAACTGAGACATGAGAGAAGAAAATTTGCATATGGTCTCTGATTGGCCAGCCTCAATTCCAAGATTCCGAGATGACAAAGAGAGGAAAGGAAAAGGCCAGGGACTGGGTCAGAAAATTACCAATACAGACCAAACATGGCACACAGAGCCTGCAAGACCCACTCTACATCCTACTGCAGTTTGGAGAAGGATGAACCATGGATGATGGGACTTGCAGTACCATCACTCACATTCTGAGACCGCTGTTAATCTCATCCAATGACTGATCAGGACCAAACTTGGCACATAGACCTCTCATGACCCACTTTACGTTCTGGTGTGGTTTGGTCGGGGATGGACCATGGATTATGGGACTTGCAATACCTGCACTCTCTTCCTAAGACCATTACAACTGCCAACAAAGATGGACCAGGACCACAATTTACACAGAGAGCCCGCATGACCCACTCTGCATCCTGGTGCGGTTTGGAAGAATTTGAAAATGGATGATGGGACTTGCAGTCACTTCACTCACTTCCTGAGACCACTGAGACCTCGCCAATGACTGATCAAGACCAAACTTGGCACACAGAGTCCCCATGACCCACTCTACATCCTGGTGCACTTTCGAGGAGGACAAAACATGGATGATAGGACTTCAAGTACCTTCACTCTCTTCCCAAGACTGTTGCAACCCTCATCTAATGTCCGATCAAAACCAAACTTGGCACACAGAGCCCCCTTGACCCACTCTACATCCTACTGTGGTTTGGAGTAGGGCATACCATGGATGATGGGACTTGAAGTACCTCTACTCGCTTTCCGAGACTCCTGCGACCCTCAACAATGACTGAACAACACCAAACTTGGCACATAGACCTCTCATGACCCACTTTACGCCCTGGTGTGGTTTGACTGTGGATCGAGCATGGATTATGGGACTTGCAGTACCTTCGCTCAATTCCTGAGACCACTGCAACCATCATCCAATTTCCGATAAGAACCAAACTTAGTACACCGGGTCTCCATGATGCATTCTACATCCTGGTGCGGTTTGGAGGATGATACACCATGGACGATGGGACTTGCAGTACCTTCACTCACTTAGTGAAACCACTGAGACCCTGATCCAATGACTGATGAAGACCAAACTTGGCACACAGAACACCCATGGCCAACTCAACATTCTGGTGAGGTTTGGGGGAGAACAGACTATGGATGATGGGACTTCAAGTACCTCCACTCACTTCCCAAGACTGCTGCAACCCTCATCTAATCAAGACCAAACTTGGCACACAGAGCCCCCATGAGAGACTCTACATCCTGGTGCTGTTTGGAGTGGGACGGACAATGGATGATGGGACTTGCAGTACCTTCACTCACTTCCTGAAACCACAGTGACACTCATCCAAATACCATTAAAGACCAAACTTGGCACAGAGAGCCCCCATGGCCAACTCAACATTCTGGTGATGTTTGAGGGAGACTATGGATGACGGGACTTGCAGTACCTTAACTCACTTTCTGAGACCACTGTGACCCTCATCCAATGACTGATCAAGACCAAACTTAGCACACAGAGCCCCCATGACCCACTCTCCATCTTGGTGCAGTTTGGAGGAGGATGGACCACAGATGATGGGACTCGCAGTACCTTCACTAACTTCCTAAGATCACTGCGAGCCATATAAATAACTGATAAAAACCAACCTTGATATACAATTCTTTTCTCTAATAACCCGGGCAGTGCCAGGTCCCCAAGCTAGTCTATAATAAAAGTCAAAGTTTGTATGCGGAGGACAAAAGTGTGGCGGTGTATGTGCCAGCATTTTGATTGGCCAGCCTGAAAGTTCCAAGATTCTGATTGGCTGCCGCTGTGGTGCTATTTGCATATGGTCTCTGATTGCCAGCTTCAAGAGGAGCCCCTGGTGGAGAAAAGAGTTCATGACAGAAACGGGGACATGAGAAGGAAATTTGCATATGGTCTCTGATTGGCCAGCCTCAATTCCAAGATTCCGAGATGACAAAGAGAGGAAAGGAAAAGGCTAGGGGCTGAGTCAGAAAATTACCAATACAGACCAAACTTGGCACACAGAGCCTGCAAGACTGACTCGACATCCTACTACAACCATGGATGATGGGACTTGTAGTACCATCATTCACATTCTGAGACCACTGTTAACCTCATCCAATGACTGATCAGGACCAAACTTGGCAATTAGACCTCTCAAGACTGACCTTATGTCCTGGTGTGGTTTGGCCGGGGATGGATCATGGATTATGGGACTTGCAGTACCTTTGCTCAATTCCTGAGACCACTGCAACCCTCATCCAATTACCGATAAAGACCAAACTTGGCACACTGAGTCTCCATGACGCACTCTACATCCTGGTGCAGTTTGGAGGAGGATGCACCATGGACGATGGGACTTGCAATACTTGCACTCCCTTCCTAAGACCATTACAACTGCCAACAATGATGGATCAGGACCACAATTTACACAGAGAGTCTGCATGACCCACTCAACAGCCTGGTGCGGTTTGGAAGAATTTGTCAATGGATGATGGGACTTGCAGTCACTTCACTCACTTCCTGAGACCACTGACTGATCAAGACCAAATTTGGCACACAGAGTCCCCATGACCCACTCTACATCCTGGTGCACTTTCGAGGAGGACAGACCATGGATGATGGGACTTCAAGTACCTCCACTCCCCAATACTGCTGCAACCCTCATCTAATGTCCGATCAAGACCAAACTTGGCACACAGAGCCCCCATGACCCACTCTACATCCTGCTGCAGTTTTGGAGGAGGATGGACGATGGATGATGTGACTTCCTGTACCTTCACTCACATTCTGAGACTTCTGCAAACCTCATGCAATGACCGATCAAGACCAAACTTGGCACATAAAACTCTCATGACCCACTTTACGTCCTGGTGTCCTTTGGAAAAAAATGGAGATGGATGATGGGACTTTCAGTAACCTCACTCACTTTCTGAGACCACTGAAACCCTCGCCAATGACTAAACAAGACCAAACTTGGCACACGGAGCCCCAATGACCCACTCTACACCCTGGTGCAGTTTGGAGGACAGATCATGGATGATGGGACTTCAAGTACCTCCACTCCCTTCCCAAGATTGTTGCAACCCTCATCTAATGACCGATCAAGACCAAACTTGGCACACACAGCCCCCATGACCCACCCTACATCCCGGTGCTGTTTGAAAGATGGACGATGGATGATGGGACTTGCAGTACGTTCACTCACATCCTGAAACCACTCACTTACTCACTTCCTGAGACAACTGAGACCATCGCCAATGAATGATCAAGGCCAAACTTGGCACACAGAGCCCCCATGAGAGACTCTACATCCTGGTGCTGTTTGGAGGAGGACGGACAATGGATGATGGGACTTGCAGTACCTTCACTCACTTCCTGAAACCACAGTGACACTCATCCAAATACCATTAAAGACCAAAGTTGGCACAGAGAGCCCCCATGGCCAACTCAACATTCTGGTGATGTTTGAGGGAGACTATGGATGACGGGACTTGCAGTACCTTAACTCACTTTCTGAGACCACTGTGACCCTCATCCAATGACTGATCAAGACCAAACTTGGATGACGGTTGCAGTGGTCTCAAGAATTGAGCAAAGGTACTGCAAGTCCCATAATCCATGGTCCATCCCCAGCCAAACCACACCAGGACATAAAGTGGGTCTTGAGAGGTCTATGTGCCAAGTTTGGTCCTGTTCAGTCATTGGATGAGGTTAACAGCGGTCTCAAAATGTGAGTGATGGTACTGCAAGTCCCATCATCCATGGTTCATCCTCCTCCAAACTGCAGTAGGATGTAGAGTGGGTCTTGTGTGCTCTGTGTGCCAAGTTTGGTCTGTATTGGTAATTTTCTGACAGAGCCCCTAGCCTTTTCCTTTCCTCTCTTTGTCATCTCAGAATCTTGGAATTGAGGCTGGCCAACAATGATGGGTCAGGACCACAATTTACACAGAGAGCCTGCATGACCCATTCTACATCCTGGTGCGGTTTGGAAGAATTTGTCAATGGATGATGGGACTTGCAGTCACTTCACTGAGACCACTGAGACCCTTGCCAATGACTGATCAAGACCAAACTTGGCACTCAGAGTCCCCATGACCCACTCTACATCCTGGTGTACTTTCGAGGAGGACAGACCATGGATGATAGGACTTCAAGTATCTCCACTCTCTTCCCAAGACTGCTGAACCCTCATCTAATGTCCGATCAAAACCAAACTTGGCACACAGAGCCCCCATGACCCACTCTACATCCTACTGCGGTTTAGAGTAGGGCATACCATGGATGATGGGACTTGAAGTACCTCGCTTTCCGAGACTGCTGCGACCCTCAACAATGACTGAACAACACCAAACCTGGCACCTAGACCTCCCATGACCCACTTTACGCCATGGTGTGGTTTGACTGTGGATCGAGCATGGATTATGGGACTTGCAGTATCTTCGCTCAATTCCTGAGACCACTGCAACCATCATCCAATTTCCGATAAGGACCAAACTTGGCACACCAGGTCTCCATGATGCACTCTACATCCTGGTGCGGTTTGGAGGATGATGCACCATGGACGATGGGACTTGCAGTTCCTACACTCACTTAGTGAAACTACTGAGACCCTCATCCAATGACTGATGAAGACCAAACTTGGCACACAGAACCCCCATGGCCAACTCAACATTCTGGTGAGGTTTGGGGGAGAACAGACTATGGATGATGGGACTTCAAGTACCTCCACTCACTTCCCAAGACTGCTGCAACCCTGATCTAATGACTAATCAAGACCAAACTTGGCACACAGAGTATATAATAAAAGTCAAAGTTTGTATGCGACGGAAGTGTGGCGGTGTATGTGCTGGCTTTCTGATTGGCTGCGACTGTGGTGCTATTTGCATATGGTCTCTGATTGGCCAGCTTCAACAGGACCCCCTGGTGGAGAAGAGGGTTAATGAGAAAAGAAGGGGCATGAGAGAAGGAAATTTGCATATGGTCTCTGATTGGCCAGCCTGAAAGTTCCAAGATTCTGAGGTGACAAGAGAGGAGAGAAAAAAGCCTTCGGCTGTGTTAGAAAATTACCAATACAGACCAAACTTGGCACACAGAGCCCCAATGACCCACTCTCCATTCTGGTGCAATTTGGAGGAGGATGGACCACAAATGATGGGACTCGCAGTACCTTCACTAACTTCCTGAGAACACTGCGAGCCATATAAATAACTGATAAAGACCAACCTTGATACACAATTCCTTTCTCAAATACGCAGAGAGTCCACATGACCCACTCTACATTCTGGTGTGGTTTGGAAGAATTTGACAATGGATGATGGGACTTGCAGTCACTTCACTCACTTCCTGAGACCACTGAGACCCTCGCCAATGACCGATCAAGACCAAACTTGGCACACAGAGTCCCCATGACCCACTCTACATCCTGGTGCACTTTCAAGGAGGGCAGATCATGGATGATGGGACTTCAAGTACCTCCACTCCCTTCCCAAGACTGCTGCAACCTTCATCTAATGTCCGATCAAGACCAAACTTGGCACACAGAGCCCCCATGACCCACTCTACATCCTGATGCTGTTTGGAGGAGGATGGACGATGGATGATGGGACTTCAGTACCTTCACTCACTTCCTAAAACCACAGCGACACTTATCCAAATACCAAGAAAGACCAAACTTGGCACAGCGAGCCCCCTTGGCCAATTCAACATTCTGGTGAGGTTTGAGGGAGAACAGACTATGGATGATGGGACTTGCAGTACCTAAACTCACTTTCTGAGACCACTGTGATCCTCATCCAATGATTGATCAAGAACAAAACTTGGCACACAGAGCCCCCACGACCCACTCTCCATTCTGGTGGAATTTGGAGGAAGATGGACCACAGATGATGGGACTCGCAGAACCTTCACTAACTTCCTGAGAACACTGCGAGCCATATACATAACTGATAAAGACCAACCTTGATATACAATTCCTTTCTCTAATAACCCGGACAGCGCCGGGTCCCCAAGCTAGTATATAATAAAAGTCAAAGTTTGTATGCGACGTAGGACAGAGGTTGGTAGGATGTAGGGCGGACGAGTTTGTGGCAGCTTTCTGATTGGTTGCCACTGTGGTGCTATTTGCATATGGTCTCTGATTGGCCAACCTCAACAGGACCCCCTGGTGGAGAAGACGGTTAATGAGAGAAACGGGGACATGACAGAGGGAAATTTGCATATGGTCTCTGGCCAGCCTCAATTCCAAGATTCCGAGAGGACAAAGAGATGAAAGGAAAAGACCAGATGCTGTGTCAGAAAATTACCAATAAAGACCAAGCCCCCATGACCCACTCTACATCCTGCTGTAGTTTGGAGGTGGGTTGACCATGGATGATGGGACTTGCAGTACATTTACTCACTTACTGAAACCACTGAAACAATGACCAATAAAGACCAAACTTGGCATACAGAACCGTCATTATCCACTTTCTCTAATAACCCGGGCAGCACAGGGTACCCAAGCTAGTATATAATAAAAGAGAATGTTTGTATGCGGTGGCCAGCCTCAACATTCCAACATTCTGAGGTGGAAGAGAGGGGACATGTAAGGCTGTCAGGAATGATGGGAGTTGAAGTCCAAAACACCTTGTGGCCCCCAACAAAGAGCTATAATGACCAAGCTTGGCACACAGAGCCCCCTTGACCCACTCTACATCCTACTGTAGTTTGGAGGAGGATGGACCATGGATGATGGGGCTTGCAGTACCATCACTCACTTTCTGAGACCGCTGCAACCCTCATCCAATGACTGATCAAGACCAAACTTGGCACACAGAGCCCCCATGACCCACTCTATATCCTACTGCAGTTTGGAGGAGGACAGACCATGGATGATGGGACTTGCAGTACCTTCACTCACTTCTTGAGACCACAGCAACACTCATCCGATTACCACAAAGACCAAACTTGGCACACAGAGCCCCTATCACCCACTATACATCCTGGTGCATTTTGGAGGAGGTTGGACCATGGACAATGGGACTCACAGTGCCTTCACTAACTTCCTGAGACCACTGCAAACCATATACATAACTGATAAAGACCAAGCTTGGTACACAATGCCTTTCTCAAATAACCCGGGCACCACCGGGTCCCCAAGCTAATAAATCTCACCAGGATGAAGCAAGGCTACCGAATTTTATTTTTCTATTCCAGCTGGAAAGGATGATGTCCGCAGTAATCTGGTAAGGAGGTGACATGCTCCTGAGCAGGGAAATACAGAATATATACAGCTGTCAATATACAGGAGATGCAGCCGCAAGGAAAACAATGAAGAAATGTCCAGGTGATTGGATATGAATGGTCCTTCCCAGATATGAATGAGAAGCGATCAAGGACAATCTCTGTAAGCTCTCTAGCCCCTGACCTGACTATTGGTAGAGTTCAAATAACACTTTTGTCTGGCCCCCGCAGAACCAGCTTATTGTCAAAGTTCGGTGATAGTAGTTTCCTTGATAGGATTATCCTCTGGGAACGGAAATGAGAGAAATGGTGACATTCCCTTCCCCTTGCGGTTGGGGGAAATGTCCTTTGTGTGTAATTATTAACATGTCCATGAGTCCCCTGGGTGGACTAGTCAAAGAGACCCTCTGAAGCCCAAGGAAAGGGGTAATTTTTCTATTGTCCATGCTTAAGAGTTTCTGCAAAGTCCATTGTTTAAGGATGAAGACCCAGGAAGTTTGGCAATACCCGAGCCCTGAGATGCTGGGCATAGTTCATGAAGACGTTACCTTACTTGATATTTTATATCCATGCATACATATAATGAATGGGGATATGGGGCATATACAAAGTTCATATAGGGGAAAAGGGAATATGCAATGTCTTGGTCACCCAGAGTTCATAAAAGAGGATTTAATGTTCATATAAGCACTGAGCAGCCGAAGTCCATTAATAAAACAGGAGGTTCATGCATAAAAAAGGAACCAAATTCATACAAATGATCAGAATGGCTTGATGCTGGCCTGGGGTGTAGAGGTGACACATGAGGAATTTCCGGGGTCTGCAGGCACCATCAGGCACCATTCAAGGTGACACGCACAAGAAAAGAAGGGGAACACAGAACACCGTTGACCTGCAGGACCATAGGATCATGGAAAAGGTCTTAGGTTCCCACATGGGAGATTTGGACAGGAAAAGTGGATCTGAGGGGCGTAGGGGTCCGTTCAGCAGAAAGCGAGATGGCAGTTAGTCTTGTAATTCATCAGGGAGAAAGATGGCACCGGTTTGGGATGGATCGGTTAAGCTGCGGATACTGAGACCGGGCAGGCCCCCGTATTCACGGTTTAGAGGAACGCAGTTCCGTGCTCCCCGGGATGCTGCTGGAGCGTCCCATCCAAGCCAGCAGGGCTCCATGGCTTGAGAGAGGGAAAGTTCATGGTTGGAGCAGGGTTAGTCAGTAAAGGACACAATGTATCACTTCATAGAGGAAAAAGTTGGTAAAGGAATACTTTTTATTGGGGGATTGTTACAAAGAGGCCAAGGGAGACTGACAGAGAGAGAAGAGAAGTATTTCCCGGTGCAGCTGTTGCCACTGTCCTGCAGATACTTGAAAAACTCATATTCCCAGGAACTGTGGAACTCCCTGCTGCAGTCAGGACAATTTGAAGGCAGGGGTTTCTGTGTTCGGTGGCAGTTTGGCTCCTTCTGACTTTTGCCTTATTATGGGGCCAACGAATATGGAATTCTGGGGAAAGTGACCACTGACGGCTTTCATTCCTTCTACAGTGAATAATTCCGCATCCCCATAGGCTATAAACCTGATTTTTAACACATCACGTTAAAGCTTTTGCTTCAAGTTCATGGCCATCTGATTCTTTCTGTTAGGCCCTGACAGAGTGGGCTGCCCTTGCTTCTTGTTTCTAGCCATAAGAAGAGTTGTGGGGTTCCTTTTTTAAAAGCTGCATAGGAGAGAGAGAGAATGTGCCAAGGCTCCTCCCAGCTTCCTTCCTCGGCCAATCAGAAGCCCAGCTTAGCTGATGCAGATGTGCGGCTGCCTTGGAGCATTGTGGGACCAAGAATCAGGTGTAGGGAAGGGCTTTCCAGGCACCCCAAAGTGCAAATGAGTCAATGTGTGGCCTGGCAGCATTGCTGCTGTGTTCCCCAGGGCTCCTGGCATGGGCACCAGTAATGGTCACCGTGCCTTAGGAGGCAGGGCAAAACAGGGGTGAGGCGGAGGCCGTGCAGCTCCAACTCATACTTACCTGGCAGGGGAGACACCATGATCACGAAGGTGGTTTTCCCAGGGTGAGGCTCATCCATTGCACTCCGGGTGTGCTGACCCCTGCGATTTCCCCAAATGCGGGAAACTCGACTGCATAATTTGTGGTAGTGGGGGACTGCGTTCGCGCTTTCCCCTGGCTTCTCTGGTTCAAAGGCAGACAAGAGCTCTCTGTTCCCCCAGATACCCTAAGTCACATCCCTGCTGCTCTTGGCCTCCTACATACAGTACATGCAGGTGGCGCGACAGAAGATATGTCCATTTCAGTCAGAATAGCTCATTTCTTTCTTTTTTCTCCTTTTTCTATTCCTCCTTTCTTTCTTCTCCTCTTCCACCTTACCTTCTTTCTTCTCCTTTATTCCTTTCTCTTCTACCTTTTTTTCTTTCTCCTTCTCCTCTTTTTCTTCCTTTTTTCCATCCTTTCCTTCTCCTTCAGAAGAATTCAAAACGATCATGACAGATTAGAGAGATGGGCCAAAACTAACAAAATGAAGTTCAACAGTGACAAATGCAAGATACTCCACTTTGGCAGGAAAAACGAAATGCAAAGATACAAAATGGGGACGCCTGGCTCGAAAGCAGTACGTGTGACCTCGTGGACAACAAGTTAAACATGAGCCAACAATGTGATGTGGTGGCAAAAAAGCCAATGGGATTTTGGCCTGCATCAATAGGAGCATAGTGTCTAGATCTACGGAAGTAATGCTACCCCTCTATTCTGCTTTGGTTAGACCACACCTGGAATATTGTGTCCAATTCTGGGCACCACAATTAAAGAGAGATATTGACAAGCTGGAATGTGTCCAGAGGAGGGCGACTAAAATGATCAAGGGTCTGGAAAACAAGCCCTACGAGGAGCGGCTTAAGGAACTGGGCATGTTTAGCCTGAAGAAGAGAAGGCTGAGAGGAGATATGATAGCCATGTATAAATATGTGAGAGGAAGACACAGGGAGGAGGGAGCAAGCTTGTTTTCTGCTTCCTTGGAGACTAGGACGCGGAACAATGGCTTCAAACTACAAGAGAGGAGATTCCATCTGAACACGAGGAAGAACTTCCTGACTGTGAGAGCCGTTCAGCAGTGGAACTCTCTGCCCCGGAGTGTGGTGTAGGCTCCTTCTTTGGAAGCTTTTAAACAGAGGCTGGATGGCCATCTGTCAGGGGTGATTTGAATGCAATATTCCTGCTTCTTGGCAGGGGGTTGGACTGGATGGCCCATGAGGTCTCTTCCAACTCTTTGATTCTATGATTCTATGATTCCTTCTATTCCTCCTTCCTTCCTTCCTTCCTCATCCTTCCCTCCCTCCTTTCTTTCTAGTTCCCTTTTCTTTTTCCACTTTTTTCCTCTCCCCCCTCCCTCCCTCTTCTCTTTCTCCTTTCTCTTCTTTCTATCCTCCCTTCTTCTCCTCTCCCTCCCTCCCTCCTTTCCTTTCCCATGTGCTTCTTGTAGTGGTCCGCTTTCTCTCCTTCACATCTCTCCTGCTCTTTGAATCCTATATACAGGTGGTGTATCTACACTATCAGAATAAGACAGTTTGATTGACACCTTCACCTCTTCCTCCACCTCCTCCTCCTCCTCCTGTCTTTCTTCTCCTCCCCCCCCCTTCTGTCTCCTCCTTCTCTCCCTTCCTTCCTTCCTTCTTTTCTTCTTCCTCCTTCCTTCCTCTTCTCCTTCTTTCTTCTCCTTCCGCCTTCTCTTCTTTCTTTCCTCCCTTCTCCTCCTTCTCTTCCTTCCTTCCTTCCTCCCTTCCTCCCTTCTCCTCCTCCCTAATTTCCTCCTTCTTTCTATTCCTTTCTCCTCCTTCTCTTCATCTTCCTCCCTCCCTTCCTTTTTGTTCTTCTCTTCCTCACTTCTTTCCTTCTCCTCCCCCCTTCCCTTTCCTTCTTTCTCCTCCTCCTCCCCTTCTGTCTTCCCATATTCCTTCTCTCCCTTCCTTCCTTCTTTTCCTCCTCTTCCTTTCTTCCTTTCCTCTTCTCCTCCATTCTCCTCCTTCTGCCTTCTCTTCCTTCTTTCCTCCCTTCTCCTCCTCTTCCTCCTCCTCCCTCCCTTATTTCCTTCTCCTTCTTTCTATTTCTCCTTCCTTCTCCTCATCTTCCTCCCTCCCTCCCTTTTTGTTTTTCTCCTCTTCCTCACACCCTTCCTTCTTTCCTTCCTTCTCCTCCTCATTTCCCACTCCTCCTCATATTCCTTCCTTCCTTCTCCTCCTCCCTCCCTTCCTTCTCCTTCTCCTTCCCTTCCTTCCCTTCCTCCCTCCCTACTTTCCTTCCTTCCTCATCTCCTTTCTTCTCCTTCTCTTCTCCTTTCTTACTCCTTCTCTTCCTCCCTTCTTTCCTTCCTTTCCCATGTGCTCCTGGTAGTAGACATCTTTGGGCCGCTTTCAGAAAATGAATGCAATTTGAAACTGCCATGGCTCAGGGCTATGGAATCCTGGGAGCTGTGGCCCCTTGGGCATAGAATGCTCAAGACCTTGTCAAACTACATCTCCCAGGATCCCATCACATTGAGCCAGAGCAGCTCAAGTGGGGTCAAACTGCATCAATTCAACAGTGTAGATGGATCAGACACTCAGGCTTAGGCTGCTGGATGTACTGTCTGAATTTATACTCTCATTATACTCTCTGGATATAAATCACATTTATGTGTGTGTGTGTGTGGAACTATATAACTATATATCTCTGCTAAATATTCTGTCTGAATTTAAAGCCTGAATATACTGCCTGGATATAAATCCTGTGTGTCTGTCTGTCTAGCTAGCTAGCTAGCTAGCTAGCTGTCTATCCACTGAATATACTGTTTGAATTTAATACTGCTATGAATCCTATGTGTGTGTGTATATCTATCTATCTATCTATCTATCTATCCACATCATAAAAGTGAAAATATGTATGTGTATGTGTGGCTGCCCCTCCCTTAACTCTTTTCTACTCTTTTCTATGGCACACAGCAAACAGATTAACTGATCAGCAACTGAACAAACTAGAGAGATTTGGGAAGAATTCACCATGATTTATAGGGGCTGTAGGTACTGGGATGTATAGTTCGCTTGCAATCTAAGAGCACTCTGAACTCCACCAAAGATGGACCTGGAACTAACTTGGAACACAGAACCCCCATGACCAACAAAACATACTGGAGGAGTTTGGAGGGATTTAAAGGAGTTGTAGTTCACCTACATCCAGAGAGCACTATGAACCCAAACAATAATGAATCTGGACCAGACTTGGCCTGCATACCCAATATATATGCTCAATTGTGAATACTGGTGGGTTTTGAGGAGAATTGGCCTGCACATTTTGGAGTTTCAGGTACTGGGATTTATAGTTCCCCTGCAATCAAGGAGCACTCTGAACACCAACAAAGAGGGAATTGGACCAAACTTGGCACACAGAGCCCTATGACCAGCAAAAACAAAAACAAAACAAAAAAAACACTGGAGGTCTTGGAGGGAGATTCACCTTGATTTGGGGGAGTTGAAGTTTACCCTACAGCCAGAGAGCACAATGAACCCCACTGATGATGCATTTAGAGGAAACTTGTCCAACATAACACACTGTAAGTACTGATGGAGTTTCTCAGGGTTCATCTGGCATGATGTGAGTTGTCGGTTACCCACAGGTAACCGACAGGTTGTAAGGTTACCCACAACCTTATGCATTTTGTACAATTAAAATTGACTTTTTCAAATAACTGGACCAATGTCAAGTACCCAAGCTAGTGTATATATATCTATATATCTCTATCTATCTATCTATCTATCTATCTATCTATCTATCTATGCTGAATAGAATGTTTGAATTTTAAAATGCTATAGGAGGAGGGTGACATGCTGGAGTGCTTAAGAAGAGTCAGAGACGAGAACGTCCAACAACAAGAGGTTTACTGACCACACCTGGACATGCACAGTAGTATGAAAAAACATTCCCATGTAAATAAAGACTATACAACCCACACACAGACTTATAAAGATTTAAGTGTTGAGAAGTAAGTGCTTCACTTTTGAATGTCACAATAAAGGTTTCAACAGATAAGAAAACAAGCAAGACAAATTGTCTTTATTGGTAGAAATAAGGATTAAGGGACCTTCCACACAGCCATAGAACCCAGAATATCAAGGCAGAAAATCTCACAATATCTGCTTTGAACAGGGTTATCTGAATCCACACTGCCATATATTCCAGTTCAAAGCAGATAATGTGGGATTTTATTCAGATGTATGGAAAGGATCTAAGTCAGTAGGACAGATTGCACCCAATTATAGTATATGAAGAGTCACAACCTTAAAAAAGCATATATCAAAGCATGGACGCTGGAGAAATTAAGCAGTTGCCCAATAAGAAAGGGGCAGTACCAGAAGGCCAGCGTCAAGGTGGTAGAACCTAAGACAGATAGGAGAAGCCTGCAGTCGAGGCAATCCCAGAAAGCACATGACTTAAACATTACAAACATTGAATGGTACACTACTGTTTACAGAAGTCAGGCAATGCAGGAGAACAGGACAGTGCAACCAAAGGCAGTGTCCTTTTTAGCTGATGAGTCCACCCTATTGCTGAACACAAAGGTGGAGGATTAGGACCTGGTTCCAACCCTTTCCAGGCAGGGAAAGGAGGAATAATCGGAGGTTTGAGCCTGGCGCGCTCACATGTGGAACCTTTGTGACCAAAGTCGTGGGCACCATGCACCCAAGGAGGATTTGGAATTCTTGAGCTTGGGGTCAAGTTGAGATGGAATCTGCAAGTGCTCTTCAAAACGGGCAATTTGGCATGTGACTACAGTGTCGACAGGAGTCAGTTGTGGCACCGATTAAATGGGTGTGTTGGGAGGGTACGAGGACAGACTTCACCTAATTGACAACAAGAACAAACTTCTACAAGGCACGTTGAATGCTCAAAATGTCCAGCAGCAGCTGGGACCCAAAGTCTACTGTGAGAAGGCATTTATCTGGGTGGGGGAAGGGTGTAATGCCTCATAGATCAGTGGTTCTCAACCTGTGTGTCCCCAGGTGTTTTGGCCTACAACTCCCAGAAATCCTAGCCAGTTTACCAGCTGTTAGGATTTCTGGGAGCTGAAGGCCAAAACATCTGGGGACCCACAGATTGAAAACCACTGCCATAGATGATGTGCAGCGACCACCACTATGCACTTTGAGAACACCCTCGGGGCTGTGGAGAGGCTGAACAGGAGTACTGCAAACTGGAACATCCTTCAGCCCACTTAAAAGGAGAGGAATCGCCTAATGACCACATTGAAATAGGCATCTTTTAAATCTAAGGCTGCATTGTCTATGACTTTTTTTCTCCTTACCAGGAGATGGGAACCCGAATCTGTGCACTGATTTAAATCGGGCATGCTTCACAATAGCTGAGTTGGTTTGGGGGTGGAATTTAAGGCAGGGGAAATGATCATCCTGGATGTGAAACAGGTTGTTAAGCTGAGGTCGGGAGTACTGAAGACTTTTGATGGGGATGAAACAGTAAAGCTGCTTTGGCAAGGGCTTGGGTATCCTCCTCATGGAACACAGAATCATCTTCTGGGAGTTTAGGCTGTTTAACGTGAAGAACTAAGGCAGCAGCTAACCTCGACATGAGGTCTGCGAAGGGATGGAGGGTCGAGGTGGGACTCAGGAGGGCAGGCACATTGCATTCGTGGAGGAGGTCGGATAACTGTCGTCATTTTGTCATCTGCCTCGGCCTCATAAGTATATCAGGCTCTGCGGTTGCTGGAGTATGAGGGCCTTGTAAGTTAGGTCCAGGACAGCCATCAACATTGGAGCCTTCGGGACTGTGGACTTGGACCGATGCATGCCTGGTGTTGTGGGCCCTTTGTGAGCAGCGTGTTTCATCCCAGCAGAGAGCAATGGCCTTGATGGCTGAGAGACCACAGAAGCTCTGCTGGGAGAGAGAAAGTAGGGATGCTTGGTGAGGAGTGAGAAGGGTTCTTCGCAAGAGGCAGTACTGGAGCACAATTGAGCCGGTTGCAACATCTATCTCCTGCTGGTGTGGGGGATAATGTTGACGTCTGACTCCCTAGACTAAGATTGTGTGGGAGCCTCTTCGACTGCTGGCTGCTCTTCAGAAGGTTGCCCTGTGATGAAAGATGACTTCGGGTGGCTCCAGGGTGGCCTCGGGTGGAGAGGGCTCTGGTGAGCTCTCAGGCAGAGCGGACTGAGAGCTGACATCAGGCTCCGAGTGCTTAGGCTCAGCTTGGGCCTTCATTACCTTGCTAGGAGTGGTGGCTGGAGCCTGGGTTTTGGCATAATAAGCTTTTGCCAGGATTGCCTTGCGCTTCTTTGGCGGAGTGCATCTGGTCGCAGAGGCCCAGGAAGTGGAGGGCTGCTCCTCCCGAGGCTTGGGAGGCCTTCCACGCTTGGTGGGGGGCATGGCGACGGCTCTAAATGCAGACCGGGTCTGGATCGATGTGGACGGCTGAGCTTGGAGGATGCTTTCATAGAGGGCTGCCTTCAGGCGCTGGGCCCTGTTCTTCCGGGTGGTGGCAGTAAAGTTCTGGCAGATCCTGCAGACTGAGACCATGTGTGCCTCGCCCAGGCAGAGGAGGCAGTGGGAATGGCCATCTCGGACGTTCATTTTCTTCTGGCAGCTCACACATTTCCTAAAGGATGCGCTGGCCATCGCTGTGCGCCTCTCTGGATCCCGATAGAAGGGCATTCAAGCCTGGAGACAATCTAATCTCTTCCCGGGAGCAATCTGTCTCAAGCGCTTGGTCAAAGGCTCGCAGCTGTTCTCTCGATAGTGATGCGCTGGAAAGCAAAGAAAGGAGGCAATGAGGCAACGAGGCACCTGCCCATTATATGCCATTGAGAAGCTGGGTGGAGCTACTGCTCAAAAGTATCATTTAAGCTTCTCAAAGGCTCCAAATTACACTGGGTGAGCATTTACAGAGAGAATGAAAAAAAAACACACACGTATATACATATACATATACATATACATACACATACATACTACCTGTTCCCTGCCATGCGTTGCTGTGGCCCAGTCTGGTGATCTGGAAAATAAAGTAATGAGAAAGTGTTGGTTTGTAATATATGTAATTTCTTTATGCTTGTGGGTAAACAGTATTTCTTGTTGTTTGTCAGTGTTGATGTGGAGAGTGTCTGGTTTGCCTACTCTGGGATATGCAACATATCATAGTCCTTCTTTAGGGGTCCCTTTCAAATCTATGATACTATGTGTGTGTGTGAATCATATCTATCTATCTATCTATCTATCTATCTATCTATCTATCTATCTATCTATATCTATGGCTGGATGACTCTTTGTTAGGAGGGCTCTGATTACATTTTCTTGCCCTGGTGAAGAGAGTTGGACTGGATGGCCTTAAGTATTTTCTGTTGGTCATGGGGGTTCTGTGTGGGAAATTTGCCTCAATTCTGTCATTTGTGGGATTCAGAATGCTTTTTGATTGTAGGTGAACTATAAATCCCAATAACTACAAATCCCAAATGTCAAGGTCTATTTCCCCCAAACTCCATCTGTGTTCATATTTGGGCATATGAAATATTTGTGCCAAGTTTGGTCCAGATCCATCATTGTTTGGGTCCACAGTGCTGTCTGGATGTAGGTGAACTACAACTCCTAAACTCAAGGTCAATGCCCACCAAACACTGCTAGTATTTTCTGTTGGTCATGGGAGTTTTGTGTGCCTGTGGCCCAGCCTGGTGATCTGGAAAATAAAGTAATGAGAAAGTGTTGGTTTCTAATATATGTAATGTTTTTCTGCTTGTGGGTAAACAGTATTTCTTGCTGTTTCTTTGCCAGTGTTGATATAGAGATGGTCTGGTTTGCCCACCCTGGAACATGCAACATATCATTGTCCTTCCTCAGGGGTCCCTTTCAAATCTATGATACTATATCTCTCTCTGTGTGAATCATATCTATCTATCTATCTATGTCTATGGCTGGATGGCTCTTTGTCAGGAGGACTTTGATTAGGTTTTCTTGCCCTGGTGAAGGGAGTTGGACTGGATGGCCTTAAGTATTTTCTGTTGGTCATGGGTGTTCTGTGTGGGAAGTTTGCCCCAAATCTGTCATTGGTGGGGTTCAGAATGCTCTTTGATTGTAGGTGA
Organism: Anolis sagrei; assembly: GCF_037176765.1. Classification (NCBI taxonomy): domain Eukaryota; kingdom Metazoa; phylum Chordata; class Lepidosauria; order Squamata; family Anolidae; genus Anolis; species Anolis sagrei. Next base: position 30,517,197 of record NC_090034.1, on the reverse strand, counting down.
ACTATAAATCCCAGCAACTACAACTCCCAAATGTCAAGGTCTATTTCCCCCAAACTCCATCTGTGTCCATATTTGGGCACATGGAGCATTTGTGCCAAGTTTGGTCCAGATCCATCATTGTTTGAGTCCACAGTGCTCTCTGGATGTAGGTGAACTACAACTCCCAAACTCAAGGTCAATGCCCACCAAATCCTTCCAGTATTTTCTGTTGGTCATGGCAGTTCCGTGTGCCAAGTTTGGTTCAATTCCATCATTATTGGAGTTCAGAATGCTCTTTGATTGTAGGTGAACTATAAATCCCAGCAACTACAACTCCCAAATGACAAAATCATAATTTTTTGAGTGATGGTCACTCCCTGTGAAGTGAGACATTTTGTTGCCAAATTTGATGTAATTTTGTTCATTGGTTCTTTTGTTTTTAAGGTACTCATTATGCACAGAGCATATATATATACATACACTCACAAACATATATAGCGTTGCTCTATTCCTTGAAACCAGTGACCAGCGCTTTGTGAGTTAACCATTCCCTTCAAGTCTTTTGAATTTCCGGCTCACTGGGGAGGCAGGCTCTTATCTAATTAAATGAGGCTTGATGTCAATCTCAAGCCCTGTTGTTTGCATTTGGGGCATGTTATATAGCCTTTTAATGGGATTGCGTCTGGCATAATGCGGCCACAGATATCGATGATCTTATGCAATGCTTTTCAACTATAATGTTACACAGAGCCATGTAGCCTGGTATGAGTGTTTCCAATTGAGCAAATTGTCAACCGATATAAGAAAGAAGTCTAATGGGGGTAGAGAACATACAAAATTTGGGGGGAGGGGGGTGATATCCCAAACTGACAGTAAAGAAGAAAATGAAACAAGAAAAGGAACAAGAAGTGATCTTTATAAATTATTGCTAGAAGATGAACAGAAACAAGATTACTTAGAAAATTATGGGAACTAGGTTTAGGAAAAAAATTGAATACACAAGAATGGAAAAGAATGTGGAATATGAGCATTGAAAATATGTCTTAAAAATTAAGGAAAATTATTATCAAATAATATGTAGCTGCTATTTAACCTCAGATGAAATCAGACAGACAAGAAATATTCTAACCAATGCTGGAGAGGTTGCAGAGAATAGGTTCCAGAAGTCTAATAATAATAATAATAATAATAATAATAGCAACAAGAATAATATTAATACAATGGATAATAATATAAAAATAATTTGAAAATAATAATTTTAAAGGATAATATAATAGTAATTCCCTCTTCCTTCCTGGCAGAAGGGGATTGGACTAGATGACGCTTCAGTTCCCTTCAAACACTAGGAAACTAATAGTCCCTGGTCAAAGTGGTCCTTGATCAAAGTGGTCCCTGTTCAAAATGCTCCCGGGTCAAAGTGGTCCCGGGTCAAAGTGGTCCCTGGACAAAGTGGTCCCTGCTCATGAGGGCCCTGTTCAAAGTGGTCCCTGATCAAAGTGGTACCTGGTCAATGTGGTCCCTGGTCAAAGGGGTTCCTGGTCAAAGTTGTCCCTGGTCAAAATGGTCCCTGCTCAAGAGGGCCCTGGTCAAAGTGGTTTCTGATCAAGTGGTCCCTGGTCAAAGTTGTCCCTGGTCAAAGTGGTCCCTGGTTAAAGTGGTCCCTGATCAAGTGGCTCGTCTTCAAAGAGGTCCCTTACAAAGTGGTCCCTGGTCAAAGTGGTCTCTGATCAAGAGGACCCTGGTCAATGTGGTCCCTGATCAAGTGGTTCCCCTGATGCTGAGGGCACCCCAGGCCCCTGCTTTCAAACTGATCTGACCAGCCGCAAGAAGTTCCGCAGTTCCTGGATGCCCAGTTGGGCCAAGACTGATGAAATGTGCCCCAGTAACAGCTTCAACCAGGGACTCTTTGCAGTCTTGTGCTCTCTCCTTTCACTTCTTTCCCCAGCCCAAACAATGTAACCAATCCCTAAAATAAAGACTAATTGAATTGTAACCTTTACCTCTTCAGAATGGTACTTTGTGTCTTTTTCCTGACTCAGCTAAAAAGCACTAATATACCTTTTTCAGGCCGCAGGAGACCACCAGCCCGCCTGGGATGCCTTCCAGGTGTCCCAGGGAGGCTGAATCTGTGTTTCTTCAAACCACGGATACGAAAACCCTTTGGGTTGACGGATTGACTCTATTTTGGTGCCATATTTTTCCTCGCTAAATTCTAACACTATCTGCTATCTCACTTTTTGCAGTTCGGGCCCCTATGCTCAGGGAATAACCTTTGATTTTTAAAGAATATTTTAAAAGGAAATAAGCTGATTGTCAAATCAAAGCCTTGCTGCTGCTGTGCTACCGCTGCCAAAGCTGTCTCTCCGTCCTTCTGGAGCCCCTCGACCCGGAGATTTGATGCGGTCACCCCATGAGGCTTTTGGGGAGCAGATCAGTTACTGGGCTCCAGCCCTTGGAAGGAGTTGTTTCAAGGACAAAGGACAAGCTTCGACCTCAGCGCTGCAGGGCTCCATGTCTTGGCTCAGTGGAAATCATCAGACCCCTTTTTATGACTCTTGGACCTTTTGCCACACTTTATGGACCTCTTTTCCCTTCGTGGACTTACTTTCATCCATGGATCTTCCTGAAATGAACTATATATATATATATATATAAATCTGTTAGACGAGTCCAACGGGACAGCAAAACTCTAAAAAAAACCCAACGAAACTTAACCAAAATTCCCATGCCCATAACACAACCCACAAGGTACAAACATATCTACTCAAAATGAAAAACAACACAACAACACACTCACAAAACGGCAAAACAACAAAACTCAAAAAACCCCAACAAAACTTAACCAAAATTCCCATGCCCATAACACAACCCACAAGGTACAAACATATCTACTCAAATTGAAAAACAACACAACAACACACACAAAACGGCAAAACAAAACTCAAAACCCCCCCAACGAAACTTAACCAAAATTCCCATGCCCATAACACAACCCACAAGGTACAAACATATCTACTCAAAATGAAAAACAACACAACAACACACTCACAAAACGGCAAAACAACAAAACAAAAAAAAAACCCAACAAAACTTAACCAAAATTCCCATGCCCATAACACAACCCACAAGGTACAAACATATCTACTCAAAATGAAAAACAACACAACAACACACGCACAAAAGAGCAAAACAACTGAGCATGCGCATTGGCGCCCAGCTGCAAGTTCCCTGGCGCGCGCACACAGCCTTCCGGCGAACGTTCCCTCTGCGGAAGCCATGCCCACTCCAAGCCCCGCCGCGCCGCTTCCTGCACACACACACACCCTGCCGCACGCACACACACAACCCCACACTCCATCATTCCCCCGCCGCCGCACGCACACACGCAACCCCACGCTCCATCACTCCCCCCGCCGCCGCACACACACACGCAACCCCACGCTCCATCACTTCCCCTGCTGCCGCACACACACACGCAACCCCACGCTCCATCACTCCCCCGCCACCGCACACACACACGCAACCCCACTCCCCCGCCACCGCACACACACACAACCCCACACTCCATCACTCCCCCCGCTGCCGCACACACACACGCAACCCCACACTCCATCACTCCCCCCCGCCGCCGCACACACACGCAACCCCATGCTCCATCACTCCCCCGCTGCCGCACACACACACACAACCCCACGCTCCATCACTCCCCCCCGCCGCCGCACACACACATGCAACCCCACGCTCCATCACTCCCCCCGCCGCCGCACACACACACACAACCCCATGCTCCATCACTCCCCTGCCCCAATCTTACCTCCTTTTACTTCATGCCACCTCCAAACCTCACCCCGTCCCTTCCCGCCCTGTCAAAATCCAGGAAAGACAGGAAGGAAGGAAAGAAGGAAGAAAGAGAAAGGGAGGTAAAGAAAAAGGGGGAAGGAAGGAAAGTTAGAGAAAGAAGGAAGAAGAAAAGGAAAGAAAAGGAAAGATGGAAGTAAAGAAAAGAGAGACAGCAGAAGAGAAAGAAAAAGGGGGAAGGAAGGAAAGAGGTAGAGAAGGAAGAAATGAGAGACAGAGGGAGGGAAAGAAAAAGGGGGAAGGAAGGAAGGAGAGAAGGAAAGAAAATAGGGAATGAAGGAAGGAAAGAGGGAGTGAAGGAAGGGCGAAGATGTAGAGAAAGAGGGAGGGAAGGAAAGAAGGAAAGAGAGAAGGAAGAAAAGAGACCAGAAGAGAAAGAAAAGGGGGGAAGGAAGGAAGGAATGAGAGAAGAAAAAAGGGACTGAGGGAAGGAAAGAGGGAGTGAAGGAAGGGGGAAGATGTAGAGAAAGAGGGAGGGAAGGAAAGAAGGAAAGAGAGAATGAAGAAAAGAGACCAGAAGAGAAAGAAAAGGGGGGAAGGAAGGAAGGAGAGAAGGAAAGAAAAAAGGGAATGAAGGAAGGAAAGAGGGAGTGAAGGAAGAGGGAAGATGTAGAGAAAGAGGGAGGGAAGGAAAGAAGGAAAGAGAGAAGGAAGAAAAGAGACCAGAAGAGAAAGAAAAAGGGGGAAGGAAGGAAAGAGATAGAGAAGGAAGAGGAGAAGGAAAGATGGGAGGGAAGGAAGGAAGGAAGGAAGGAAGGAAGGAAGGAAGGAAGGAAGGAGGGAAAGAAGGAGAGAAAGAGGGAAGGTTGGCCACAGCAACACGTGGCGGGTAAAGGTTGTTATTTCTATTATTATTATGCTATTATTCCTATTAGACCCTGGGGGAATGGGAGAGGTGTCAGGTCCCAGAGGCAATGCATTGCATTATTGTTATTGTTATGATGGTGGTGAAATAAAAGGAAATAAAAAGTGAAAGAAGGAAGCAAACAGGGAGGGAAGAAAGGCAAAGGAAGAAAGGGGGAGGGAATGAAGGAAAGAGAGAAAGATGAAACCAAGTAGTGAAAGAAGGAAAGAAAGAAAGAGGTGGAGAAGGAAGAAAGGAGAGAAAGGGGGAGGAAAAGGGGGAAGGAATAGGTAGGTACCTCTCTTTCATAATAGTCCAGATATCTACCTCAACTTTGATAAGTTTTACTATAGGCCACAGCAACGTGTGGCAGGGCACAGCTAGTGAACTTATATTGAGCCATGATCAAGGCTTCTATCAATTTTCCTATGGGACGCAGGGGGGAGGGATAAATTGGTATGATTTCTGTAACATGATTACTATATTTCTATATTTCCCCCTGTGTATCTGACCTTTTCCTGACCCCTTGGCCCCATTCCCTTCTCCTTTGGAAAAATGTATAAAAATATAAGGAAACCGCCCTGACCCTGGAGAGGAAGCAATTTGCAACTGCAGAAACCCTTATCAAAGAACATTCCTTGTATGGACTATAACAAAGAATCATGCCCCTGGCCTCGGAGGATTTGGCCACCAGGGAAATGATCAATTGGCAAATCTTTGATTATATTACAATAGGACAAGGGGAAGCCTTCGGAAAGTTTCCCCCTCCTGACCTGTTTCCATTCAAACTCTCTCACTGAGGACATCCACCTAAGTTTCCCCCATTGTACCCCTGTCTTATCATAAAAGGAAAACCCGGATTATGTTGGTATCGCCAACATCAGTGTTTATTTCAACCAATCACCAGACAATAGAAAGGCTTAGCTTGAAGGCCAATTTAGAACTCGCCGAGCCCCTGGACATTTCCTGAGTTTCCCTAATCCATTCAAGAATGCATTATATTCCCTTGTCCCGCCTCCTTCCCTCCTGATTCGCTGGAGCGCCGAGGTGGCAGAAAGTGGACCCTGGCTAAAGGGGTTCCTGGTTAAGTGGTCCTTGCTCAAGAGGGCCCTGGTCAAAGTGATTACTGATCAAGGGGTCCATGGTCAAAGTGGGCCCTGCTCAAGAGGGCCCTGGTCAAAGTCGTCCCTGCTCAAGAGGGTCCTAGTCAAAGTGGTCCCTGATCAAGAGGGTCCTGGTCAAAATGGTCCTTGCTCAAGAGGGCCCTAGTCAAAGTGGTCCCTGGTTAAAGTGGTCCCTGCTCATGAGGATCCTCTTTAAAGTGGTACCTGTCAAAGTGGTTCCTGGTAAAAGTGGTCCCTGCTCATGAGGGCCCTGGTCAAAGTGGTCCCTGATCAAAGTGGCCCTTGATCAAATTGTCCCTGTTCAAAGTGGTCCCTGGTCAAAGTGTTCCCTGGTCAAAATGGTCCCTGGTCAAAGTGGTCCCTGCTCAAGAGGGTCCTGGTCAAAGTGGTCCCTGATCAAAGAGGGTCCTGGTCAATGTGGTCCCTGGTCGAAGTGGTCCCTACTCAAGAGGGCCCCGGTCAAAGTGGTCCCTGGTCAAAGCTTTCCCAGGTCAAAGTGGTCCCTGATCAAAATGGTACCTGGTCAAAGTGGTCCCTGGTCAAAGTGGTCCATGGTTAAAGTGGTCCCTGCTCATGAGGGCCCTCTTCAAAGTGGTCCCTGATCAAAGTGGTCCCTGATCAAAGTGGTTCCTGGTCAATGTGGTCCCTGGTCGAAGTGGTCCCTGGTTAAAGTGATCCCTGCTAATTAGGGCCCTGCTCAAGAGGGTACTGGTCTAAGTGGTTCCTGATCAAGTGGTCCCTATTCAAAGTGGTCCCGGGTGAAAGTGGTCACTGGTTAAAGGGGTTCCTGATCAAGTAGTCGTTGGTCAAAGTGGTCCTGCCCAAGAGTGTCCTGGTCAAAGTGGTCCCTGCTCAAGAGGGCCCTGTTGAAAGTGGTTTCTGATCAAGTGGTCCCTAGTCAAAGTGGTCCCTGGTTAAAGTGATCCCTGGTCAAAGTGGTCCCTGCTCAAAGTGGTCCCTGCTCAAGAGGGCCCTGGTCAAAGTCGTCCCTGGTGAAAGTGGTCCCTGCTCAAGAGAGCCCTGGTCAAAGTGGTTCCTAATCAAGTGGTCCCTGGTCAAAGCGGTCCCTCTTCAAAGTGGTCCCTGCTGAAGAGGGCCCTGGTCAATGTGGTTTCTCATCAAGTGGACCCTGGTCAAAGTGGTTCCTGATCAAGTGGTTCCTGTTCATGAGGGCCCTGTTCAAAGTGGTCCCTGATCAAAGTGGTCCCTGGCCAAAGTGGTCCCTCAGTAACGTGGTCCCTGGTCAAATTTATTTTATTAAAATGTTTATATTCCGCCCTTCTCACCCCGAAGGGGACTCAGAACGGAGCACAGCATATACACGGCAAACATTCAATGCCTGGAAACAATACATAAACATTAAAAAACATTTATCAAAATATTAAAATACACCATTTAAAATAACACCATTTAAAACCGTCCTAGCCATCTGCATCAAATCCAATTGGCCCTGTCATCTTTCCCATTGCCGCTTAATTGCCCTGTCCTGAAAGCTTGGTCCCACAGCCAAGTTTTTACCATCCTTCTAAAGGACAGGAGGGAGGAGGCCGAGCTGATTTCACGAGGGAGTTCCATAGCTGGGGAGCAATCACCAAAAAGGCCCTGTCCCTCGTCCCCACCAATCGTTCCTGTGACAATGGCAGGATGGAAAGCAGGGCCTTCCCGGAGGATCTTAATCTCCATGGTGGTTCATAGGGGGAGATGCGTTCGGACAGGTAATTTGGGCCGGGGCCATTTAGGGCTTTATAGGTCAAAGCCAGCACATTGAATTGTGTCCGGTAGCAAACTGGCAGCCAGTGGTCACTGCTCGTGAGGGCCCTCTACAAAGTGATCCCTGTCAAAGTGGTCCCTGGTCAAAGTGGTTCCTGATCAAGTGATCCCTGGTCAAAGTGGTCCCTAATCAAAGTGATCCCTGGTCAATTGGTCCCTGGTCGAAGTGGTCCCTGCTCAAGAGGGCCCTGGTCAAAGTGGTCCCTGCTCAAGAGGGCCCTGGTCAATGTGGTCCCTGGTCAAAGCAGTCCCAGGTCAAAGTGGTCCCTGGTCAAAGTGGTTCCTGATCAAGTGGTCCCTGGTCAAAGGGACGTCGAGCATGCCCCCCCCCCTAACAAGGGAAGGTGACTTATAGTTCTGCAAAGGACAAAGGTACCAGACTGCGCAATAGGGGTTAAGTCTTGGTCACATTGCCAAGGCACTAACAACAACAAGGACCCCACGAGGCTTTTGGGAAACGGCTGGATCTTGGGACTTCTGCCCTTTGTGAGAGTTGTAGTTTCCCAAGGACCAAAGTGTGAATCAGTTGCAGCACAACTGGGGTTTCATCTGCCAGCCTTCCCAATGATCATGGACTCTCTGCCTGCATGTCTTGGACTTCAGTACATACTATCTCCCTCATGAATTTTCCTCAAAGACCTTTTAAAACATTGGACTTCAGGCTTCTTCATGAAAATTAATCCTCTTATTAAATATACTTGGGATGTGGGACAAAGATGGGGTTTTGTTGCTATGAAATGCTTATGATTTGAATGTATGTATCTTGCTATGAAATATTGCTTGCCCTCCTGCCTTTCCCCTTTGCCTTTTGCCCTAGAAAAATGTGACCAGGAACTGTTAAATGCCTGAGGGAGAGCCAAGCTTCCTCGAAACCAGCCAAATGACCAAACATTTTGAATGGACAATAACAAGCTAAAACATCCTTTTGTTTGCTCTCTGAGTTCGTCTGGCAGGCAAGGAAGTTTCTTTGGACATTTGATTGATTCACAAAGGGATAAGGACGACCCCTGGGGTCCCCTCGCCCCGGTCCTGTTTACTTCATTCACCAAGCCCATCAAGAGGCACACCTTATCAGATCTAAGGCAGGAAAACCTTTCTTAATGAAATCAACCTTTGCTGGCCAAAACAATGCCTAACCAATCAGCAAGAAGCCGGGCGGAGAGGGGCGGGCGGGAAATTTGAAATGTTTTTCTGTATTTTGCCTATAAAAATGTCTGTAAACTCTGTGCTGGTATGCCTGTGGCGGAATTATTCCCACAGTGCATCTGATCTCAGCTGAATCGCTCATTAAACCTCGATGCCCCTTCTTCGCTTTGGCAAGAGTCTCATTTCAATCTATATCTGTATATATAATAAAGAAGAGTGTTTGTATCGGACAGAGGAAGGGCGGAAGGTGTATGTGGCAGCGTTCTGATTGGCTGCCGCTGTGGTGCTATTTGCATATGGTCTCTGATTGGCCAGCTTCAATAGGAGCCCCTGCTGGAGAAGAGGGTTCATGGCAGAAATGGGGCATGACAGAAGGAAATTTGCATATGGTCTCTGATTGGCCAGCCTCAAATCCAACATTCCGAGATGAGAAAGAGAGGAAAGGAAAGGCCAAAGGGGGCTGGGTCAGAACACTCCCAATACAGACCGAAATAGGCACACAGAGCCCCCATCACCCACTCTACATCCTACTGCAGTTTGGAGGACTATGAACCATGGATGATGGGACTTGCAGTACCACCACTCACATTCTGAGACCGCTGTTAACCTTATCCAATGACTGAGCAGGACCAAACTTCGCACAGAGACCTCTCATGACCCACTTTACGTCCTGGTGTGGTTTGGCCGGGGATGGACCATGGATTATGGGACTTGCAGTACCATTGCTCAATTCTTCATACCACTGCAACCCTCATCCAATTACCAATAAATACCAAACTTGGCACACTGAGTCTCCATGACGCATTCTACATCCAGGTGCAGTTTGAAGGAGGATGCACCATGGACGATGGGACTTCCAAAACCTGCACTCCCTTCCTAAGACCATTATAACTGCCAACAATGATGGATCAGGACCACAATTTACCTTTGCTCACTTCCTGAGACCACTGAGACCCTCGCCAATGAGTAATCAAGACTAAACTTGGCACATGGAGCTCCAATGACCCACTCTACATCCTGCTGCAGTTTCAAGGAGGACAGACCATAGATGATGGGACTTCAAGTACCTCCACTCCCTTCCAAAGATTGCTGCAACCCTCTTCTAATGACCAATCAAGACCACACTTGGCACACAGAGCCCCCATGATCCACTCTACATCCTGCTGCAGTTTGAAAGGAGATGGACTTTGGATGATGGGACTTGCAGTACCTTCACTCACTTACTGACACCACTGCCACCCTCATCTAATGACTGATAAAGACCAAACTTGGCACACAGAGCCCCCATGACCCACTCTATATCCTGCTGCTGTTTGTAGGAGGATGGGCCATGGATGATGGGACTTCAAGTACCTTCACTCACTTCCTGGTAATAATGCAGCCGTTATCCAAAGACCAATAAAGACCAAACTTGGCATACAGAACCGCCATTACCCACTTTCTCTAATAACCCGGGCAACGCCGGGTCCCCAAGCTAGTCTATCTATGTATATAATAAAAGTCAAAACTTGTATGTGGAGGACAAAAGTGTGGTGGGAGGAGTATGTGCCAGCGTTCTGATTGGCTGCTGCTGTGGTGCTATTTGCATATGATCTCTGATTGGCCAGCTTCAATAGGAGCCCCTGGTGGAGGAAATAGTTCATGACAGAAACGGGGACATGAGAAGGAAATTTGCATATGGTCTCTGATTGGCCAACCTCAATTCCAAGATTCCGAGATACAAAGAGAGGAAAGGAAAAGGCCAGAGGGGGCTGGGTCAGAACATTACCAATACAGACCAGACCTGGCACACAGAGCCCCCATGACCCACTCTACATCCTACTGCAGTTTGGAGGAGCATGAGGCATGGATGTCGGGACTTGCAGTACCATCACTCACATTCTGAGACCACTGTTAACCTCATCTAATGACTGACCAGGACCAAACTTGGCACATAGACCTCTCATGACCCATCTTATGTCCTGGTGCGGTTTGGCCAGGGATGGACCATGGATTATGGGACTTGCAGTACCTTTGCTCAATTCTTGAGACCACTGCAACCCTCATCCAATTACCGATAGACCAAACTTGGCACACTGAGTCTCCATAACACACTCTACATCCTGGTGCAGTTTGGAGGAGGGTGCACCATGGACGATGGGACTTGCAATACCTGCACTCCCTTCCTAAGACCATTACAACTGCTAACAATGATGGATCAGGACAACAATTTACACAGAGAGCCCCCATGACCCACTCTACATCCTGGTGCGGTTTGGAAGAATTTGACAATGGATGATGAGACTTGCAGTCACTTCACTCACTTCCTGAGACCACTGAGACCCTCGCCAATGACTGATCAAGACCAAATATGGCACACAGAGTCCCCATAACCCACTCTACATCCTGGTGCACTTTCGAGGAGGACAAACCATGGATGATGGGACTTCAAGTACCTCCACTCCCTTCCCAAGACTTCTGCCACCCTAATCTAATGTCCGATCAAGACCAAACTTGGCACACAGAGCACCCTTGACCCACTCTACATCCCGATGCTGTTTGCAGAAGGAGGGGCAATAGATGATGGGACTTTCAGTGCGGTTCAGGTCAGGATGGGCCACTAATGATGGGATTTGCCGTACCTTCACCCGATTCACTTCCCACAGAACATTGTAGCCCCTACAAATCAGAGACCAGGCCCAAACTTGGCACACAGAGTACTCATGGCACACAGAGTACTCATCTACATCCTGATGCAGTTCTAAGGGGGATGGGCCATGGATGATGGGACTTACAGTATCTTTACTCACTTACTGAAACCACTGCGACCCTGAACCAATGACTGATCAAAACCAAACTTGGCACACAGAGCCCCCGTGACCCTATCTACTTATTTTATTTATTTATTTGGAAGTTTTCTATACTGGCCTTCTTTACATCCTGTTTAACACCAAACTTGGCATACAGAATGGCCATTACCCACTTTCTCTAATAACCCGGGCAGCGCCGGGTCCCCAAGCTAGTGTATATAATAAAAGTCAAAACTTGTATGCGGAGGACAAAAGTGTGGCGGGAGGAGTATGTGCCAGCGTTCTGATTGGCTGCCGCTGTGGTGCTATTTGCATATGGTCTCTGATTGGCCAGCTTCAAGAGGAGCCCCTGGTGGAGAAAAGAGTTCATGGCAGAAACGGGGACATGAGAAGGAAATTTGCATATGGTCTCTGATTGGCCAGCCTCAATTCCAAGATTCCGAGATGACAAAGAGAGGAAAGGAAAAAGCCAGAGGGGGCTGAGTCAGACAATTACCAATACAGACCACACTTGGCACACTGAGCCCCCATGACCCACTCGACATCCTACGGCAGTTTGGAGGAGGATGAACCATGGATGATGGGACTTGCAGTACCATCACTCACATTCTGAGACCGCTGTTAACCTCATCCAATGACTGATCAGGACCAAACTTGGCACATAGACCTCTCATGACCCACTTTACGTCCTGGTGTGGTTTGGCGGGGGATGGACCATGGATTATGGGACTTGCAGTACCTTTGCTCAATTCTTGAGACCACTGCAACCCTCATCCAATTACCGATAAAGACCAAACTTGGCACACTGAGTCTCCATGACCCACTCTACATCCTGGTGCAGCTTGGAAGAGGATGCACCATGGACGATGGGACTTGCAGTACCTGCACTCCCTTCCTAAAACCATTATAACTGCCAACAATGATGGATCAGGACCACAATTTACACAGAGAGCCCGCATAATCCACTCTACATCCTGGTGCGGTTTGGAAGAATTTGACAATGGATGATGGGACTTGCAGTCACTTCACTCACTTCCTGAGACCACCGAGACCCTTGCCAATGACTGATCAAGACCAAACTTGGCACACAGAGTCCCCATGACCCACTCTACATCCTGGTGTACTTTCGAGGACGACAGACCATGGATGATAGGACTTTAAGTACCTCCACTCTCTTCCCAAGACTGCTGCAACCCTCATCTAATGTCCGAACAAAACCAAACTTGGCACACAGAGCCCCCATAACCCACTCTACATCCTACTGTGGTTTGGAGTAGGGCATACCTTGGATGATGGGACTTGAAGTACCTCTACTCGCTTTCCGAGACTGCTGCGACCCTCAACAATGACTGAACAACACCAAACTTGGCACATAGACCTCTCATGACCCACTTTACGCCATGGTGTGGTTTGACTGTGGATCGAGCATGGATTATGGGACTTGCAGTATCTTCGCTCAATTCCTGAGACCATCCAATTTCCGGTAAGGACCAAACTTGGCACACCGGGTCTCCATGATGCACTCTACATCCTGCTGCAGTTTGGAGGATGATGCACCATGGACGATGGGACTTGCAGTTCCTTCACTCACTTAGTGAAACTACTGAGACCCTCATCCAATGACTGATGAAGACCAAACTTGGCACACAGAACCCCAATGGCCAACTCAACATTCTGGTGAGGTTTGGGGAAGAACAGACTAGGGATGATGGGATTTCAAGTACCTCCACGCACTTCCCAAGACTGCTGCAACCCTCATCTAATGACCAATCAAGACCAAACTTGGCACACAGAGCCCCCATGAGAGACTCTACATCCTGGTGCCGTTTGGAGGACGATGGACCACAGATGATGGGACTCACAGTACCTTCACTAACTTCCTGAGACCACTGCGAGCCATATAAATAACTGATAAACACCAACCTTGATATACAATTCCTTTCTCTCATAACCCGGGCAGCGCCGGGTCCCCAAGCTAGTATATAATAAAGAGTGTTTGTTTGTATAGGACAGAGGAATTGTGGAGGGCGGAAGTGTATGTGGCAGCGTTCTGATTGGCTGCCGCTGTGGTGCTATTTGCATATGGTCTCTGATTGGCCAGCTTCAATAGGAGCCCCTGGTGGAGAAGAGAGTTCATGGCAGAAACGGGGCATGACAGAAGGAAATTTGCATATGGTCTCTGATTGGCCAGCCTCAAATCCAACATTCCGAGATGACAAAGAGAGGAAAGGAAAGGCCGGGGGCTGGGTCAGAACACTCCCAATACAGACCGAAATAGGCACACAGAGCCCCCATCACCCACTCTACATCTTACTGCAGTTTGGAGGGGGATGAACCATGGATGATGGGACTTGCAGTACCACCACTCACATTCTGAGACCGCTGTTAACCTTATCCAATGACTGATCAGGACCAAACTTCGCACATAGACCTCTCATGACCCACTGTACGTCCTGGTGTGGTTTGGCCGGGGATGGACCATGGATTATGGGACTTGCAGTACCATTGCTCAGTTCTTCAGACCACTGCAATCCTCATCCAATTACCAATAAATACCAAACTTGGCACACTGAGTCTCCATGACGCACTCTACATCCAGGTGCAGTTTGAAGGAGGATGCACCATGGACGATGGGACTTGCAATACCTGGACTCCCTTCCTAAGACCATTACAACTGCCAACGATGATGGATCAGGACCACAATTTACACAGAGAGCCTGCATAACTCACTCTACATCCTGCTGCGGTTTGGAAGAATTTGACAATGGATGATGGGACTTGCAGTCACTTCACTCACTTCCTGAGACCACTGAGACCCTCGCCAATGACTCATCAAGACTAAACTTGGCACATGGAGCTTCAATGACCCACTCTACATCCTGGAGCAGTTTGGAGGACGACAGACCATGGATGATGGGACTTCAAGTACCTCCACTACCCAAGACTGCTGCAAAACTCATCTAATGACCAATCAAGACCAACGTTGGCACACAGAGCCCCCATGACCCACTCTACATCCTGCTGCAGTTTTGGAGAAGGGTGGACCATGGATGATGGAACTTCCAATACCTTCACTCACATTCTGAGACCTCTGCAAACCTCATCCAATGACGGATCAAGACCAAACTTGGCACATAGACCTCTCATGACCCACTTTACGACCTGGTGTTGTTTGGAAAAATTTGGAGATGGATGATGGGACTTGCAGTACCTTTGCTCACTTCCTGAGACCACTGAGACCCTCGCCAATGACTAATCAAGACTAAACTTGCCACATGGAGCTCCAATGACCCACTCTACATCCTGCTGCAGTTTGGAGGAGGACAGACCATGGATGATGGGACTTCAAGTACCTCCACTCCCTTCCAAAGATTGCTGCAACCCTCTTCTAATGACCAATCAAGACCACACTTGGCACACAGAGCCCCCATGATCCACTCTACATCCTGCTGCAGTTTGAAAGGGGATGGACTTTGGATGATGGGACTTGCAGTACCTTCACTCACTTACTGACACCACTGCCACCCTCATCTAATAACTGATAAAGTCCAAACTTGGCACACAGAGCCCCCATGACCCACTCTATATCCTGCTGCTGTTTGTAGGAGGATGGCCCATGGATGATGGGACTTTGAAGTACCTTCACTCACTTCCTGAAAATAATGCTGCCATTATCCAAAGACCAATAAAGACCAAACTTGGCATACAGAACCGCCATTACCCACTTTCTCTAATAACCCGGGCAACGCCGGGTCCCCAAGCTAGTTATTAATATTAAATAAAATTGCTGGAATCAGGCTTCTCTGAAGGCTTGCCAAGGTAGCATTCCCTCTTCGGTGGGAAATTGGAGGTTGCTTACCTGTAACCGTAGTTTCCCTAGTGGTCCGCTGTGAATTCACACATATGGTAATATCCCCTGTGCGCGTGCACAGTCTCGGGGTTTTCCTGACACCCTTGGTTCTACTCACGTAGAAAGCTAATGCCCTACGAACATCTAGCAGGTGGAGCCCACACTCTAATTGGGAAACTGGACCTTGAAAGACGGCCAGTAAAACAATGTCTTGCAACATATGAAAACTAGACGTCACTTTGGGAAGAAATGTAATGTCTGTCCGGAGGACTACCTTATCCTTATGGAAGCAGAGGTAAGGTTCGTCAGACCGAAGGGTGCAAAGTTTGCTAACCCGTCTTGCTGATGTTATAGCCACCAGAAATGACGTCTTCCACGAAAGATAGGCCATCTCACAAGTGGACATGGGCTCGTATGGCGCCCTTTGGAGAGACGAAAGAACAACCTCCAGATTCCATGAAGGGGCACTCGGGGCCACCGACGGTCTTATATTCCCGTACCCTTTCAAAAACAACTTAACAAGGTAATCCGAGAAAAGAGAGGGCAACCCTTGCTTCCGCCTATACCAGGATATGGCAGCTAAGTAACACTTAAGCGAAGAAAGGCATAGACCCAGATCAGAAAGGGATACTAAGAAGTCTAACACCGACGAGGTCGGGGCAGTTACCGGGTCAATACCTTTCTCCGCCATAAACCTAGAATATTTAGCCCACTTATAAACATAGGAACGCTTTGTAGAGGGCTTATGAGCCGCCTCCACAATAGCTTTAACTTTGCTTGATAGATGTGAAGACACACCTAGTCGTCTGGAGCGATCATCCAAGCTGTGAGCTTCAGAGTATGTACATCCGGGTACAAGACCCGCCCCTTCTGAGAGGTTAAGAGGTTCCCTCTTTGCGGTAGGCGTTTGTACATCCCCTTGGACATCTCCAACAGGACCGAGAACCACGGCGGGGCCACCATGGCGCGATCAATATACAATGTCCTCTGTCCCTTCTCAGCTTCGAGACAACCTTCAGAAGTAGGGGAAAGGGTGGAAACGCATAGAGGTAGTCCACATTCCACCTCAGAAGAAATGCGTCCCCCAAGCATCCCTGCTCGGGATTCGCACGTCTGCGGGCGCAATATAGGGGACATTTGGCGTTCTCTCGCGAGGCAAACAGATCTACCTTTGGTGTTCCCCAGGCCCTGAAAATGAGACTCAACTCCATCATATTGAGGGACCACTCGTGGTCCGAGAGAGGAGACCTGCTGAGGACATCCGCCAGAACATTCTCCTCTCCCGGCAGATGGATAGCTACTAAATGTATCTCCCTGGCTATGCTCCAGTTCCAGATGCGTATAGTCAGATCCAAAAGTTTTCGTGATCGGATACCCCCTTGTTTGTTGATGTAAAACATCGTGGTGGTGTTTTCTGTTACGATTTGCACCACGTGGCCCAACAACTCCAGCTTGAAGGACTTTAGTGCCTTCTCTATGGCTAGAAGTTCTAGCACGTTTATGTGCGAAGCGGACTCTTCAGAAGTCCATGCACCGTGGGCAGTCAGACCTTCGAAATGTGCCCCCCACCCTTGCAGTGAGGAGTCTGTCGTGACCACCTTTGTAGGCTCGGGCTGCTGAAAAGGAAGACCTGCAGTTACATTCCCTGATTCTATCCACCAGAGCAGGGATTGTTTCACCTTCAGGGGCATTCTCAACCGAACTCGGGAACTGTCTACTCCGGGTGTGAAAACAGACAGGAACCAACATTCTGAAATGCAAACGGGCATATGGCGTGACAGTAGTCGTAGAAGCCATGTGGCCCAACAAAACCTGTACTTTCTTCACGGTAACGCGAACCGCCCGCACAGCCTGAGCAACCAGTGTCCTTAATGATGTAAAGCGGTCGTCCGGTAAAAAAGCCTTCTGCTGTGCAGAGTCCAGGACTGCTCCTATAAACTGTATTCTGCAGCTCGGCTGAAGGTGTGATTTCTCCCTGTTCACCACGAGACCTAAGGACTGGAGAAGAGAAAGCGTTGAGCGAATATCCGTATTTAAACGTTCGCAAGAATTTGCCACCAAAAGCCAATCATCAATGTACGGATAAATAGTAACACCACGAGTGCGAAGGTAAGCAACAATTACTGCCATACATTTCGTAAAAACCCTCGGGGCGGTCATTAAACCAAAGGGAAAAACATTGAAACAATAGGCTTTATCGCCTACCATAAACGAGAGATATTTCCTATGGTGTGCTGCCATTGAAATATGAAAATAAGCGTCCTTTAAATCTATGGTTGCAAACCAAACGTCTTTATTGAGTAATGGCAAAATTGACGAAAGAGAAACCATTCGAAACTTTCGTGAATCAATATACAAATTTACCCCTCGCAGATCTAGGATAGGTCGTTGACCACCTCCTCGTTTAGCTACCAAGAAATATCTTGAAAAGAAACAATCATAGAACTCTGCGGGATCTAAAGGAGAAATAGCCCCTTTACTTAATAACTTCACAACTTCCTCTAACAAGGGAGGGGATTCTGGTGTAGATTTAATACCACCCAACGGGGGCAGCGAAACAAACTCAATAGAGTAACCCTTTTTTATAATCTCTACAACCCATTTATCAGTGGTGATTGAGGACCAAACATGTATGTAAAGTTTAAGCCTATTCAAAAATAACGGTAACTGGGGCGAAACGGCGCTCAACAAATCATTACTGAAATCTTGTGGTCCTTGAATCACGTTCGCAGAGGGAACATCAAAGACAATGTCTATTATTCCCGTTGTTCTTAACCTTCCTTTGGTAAGGTTGATACCTAGGCCTTGCATTGTAGCCTTGCCTACGATTATTTTGATACCTTGAGGGACCCCCACGGTTCCCCTGAGCAGAATTATATCCATTAAAGAAACTCTTACGATACGTAGGCGGGGGTTGCTGCCAACGTGGCCTCTGCTGAGCACCCGATTGCCAAGGGTAGTTGTATTTAGCTGCATGTAGTACTTCTCTCGAATGCTTAATCTTGTCATCGGTTGTCGGATCGAAGAGACCTTCCTCGTTCATAGGAAGATCCTCCGCCAACAAGCGGCTCTCCTCTGACAACGTGGAGGCACGAAGCCAAGCATGACGCCGTATTGCTGTGGCTGAGGCAAAAAGTTTACCAGAAGCCTCCGCCATATGTTTTGCGAAATCTTTCTGAAATCTAGCAAGGGTCAAGGCTTTCTTCTGAAACGCCTTAGGGAGTTGGCGGTCGTCTAATGGGAGAAGCTCAATAAATGGTGTGATCTTATTCCAGAGAAAACTCTGGTATCCACTCATGTAAGTGGCATAATGTGCCATCCTATTGAAAAGACCCGCCGCCAAATGAACTTTCTTCCCAAAGGAGTCTATCTTTTTGCCCTCCTTATCTGGTGGGGTAATGGACTGCTTCTTTGGCCGTTTAGATCTAGCAGCTTCAGCCACCACAGTGTTGGGCGTAGTGGGGCGAGCAATCCATTTAGCCACAGAGAGGTCAACCTTATACATGAAATCAACTCTCCTTGGAACGGCCGGAGCAGCTGAAGGGGACACATCTGGCACCTTGGTCAATTTAAGCAAATAAGGTAAAGTAGGGAGGGAAGTAGATGATGGGTTATCCTGTTGATCAGGCGGAAACATGGGATCATCTACAGTTGACTGAGGTTTTAGGGCGGGAATATCAAAAGCCGTTATCATCCTCCCCAGTAACTGCATAAAGTTATTAAAGTCATCTGAACGTTTAGCAGGGGCTTCTTGGTCACCCCCCCCCCCCATGTGATGCTTCCAACCCGTCATCAGACAAGTCAGTGTCAATAGTGTCCTCTCGAGTTGGATCAACAACAGGCAGTTCATCTGATGTCTCAGTGTGAGCCCTCATGGAATGTCGATCATTATAAGAAGGTGCTTGATACATAGGGTTTGAAACCACTCCCTTTCCACGTGGTGGAGGGGAAATCAAAGCCGGGTCCCTTTGGCACATCAAGGGGGCATCATTGTGATACGGCTGCCAAGCCCCTCCTCGTGACGTTGAGGGCTGAGGTGAATGACCATAGTAAATGAATCGCCCCCTAGGCGTCACTTGGTAGAAACCCGGCTCAGGTGGAGGAATTCCATTCCTCTCCTCCCAATCTTCCCAATGAGATGGGCGAGAATGGGGAAAGGAACAACGTTTGCAGGCTTTTGCCTTCTTGCGTCTCGCTTGTGAGCAAGAAGACGCAGAGCACGTTGAGGAGGAAGAGTCGCTAGACGTCGATCGATCCCTACGTCTCCCACTCTTCCTGGACCGTGATGGAGCACGCGCACAGTGCCGCGGCACAGCTACGGGGCTTTCCCGGCCTGAAGGACGGCTTGTGGGAGGAGCCTGTCTTAACTCCTCCCTGGGCTCGCTTATACAAGACGCAGGGTCTGTTGGCGCCAAGAGCGTCGGCATTGGGGGCGTGCCCGAACTCCCTTGAGGCTCTTCTTGCGCACGCGCGAGGCGTGCTCTAGCCGATCCCGGCTCCGCCTCAACTCTCTCCTGCGCACGCAAGGGGCGTGCTTTCGTCGATGCCGGCTCCGCCTCATTGCCTGTTTTTTTTTAAAATAATTTTTATTGCATTTTAGTGAAGTTACAAGGCAAGTGGGGGAATAATTGTGGAGGAGATAGGAAAGTAGGAAATAATAATAAGCATAGAGTGTTGTGGAAAAAAAATATCGAAGGGGGAAAGAAAAAAAAGAAAAAAAAGGAAGGAAAGTGAAAAATAAAAATGAAAAATAAAAATAAAAATGAAAAAGTCAAGAAAAAAATAAAAAAGAGAAAAGAATGGACTTCCATCTGTTCTTTGAAGATCTTCTATGTTTATATTGAGAAAAAAAATCCAAAACCATGGTATATTAAAAAATTGAAAACGAAAAAATATCATTCATTTTAAGTAGTCCATTATGCTTTCCTGTGATGCAGTTATTTATGTTCTATGTTATTAGGTATCAAGGAACGACCTCTATTTTCTGTTGCTTAAAATAATTTTTCACCAAATCCCAGTTTGTGTGTTTTTTCGGTTTTCCTTCATTCGGTGTCAGCCAGTACGTTAGCTCATCCATATTGATTATTTCTAGTATCTTACATTGCCATTCTTCTATTTGTGGTATTTCTTTCTGCCTCCATCTCTTGGCATAAACAATGCTGGCTGCTGTGATCAGGTAGTTGAAAATGATATCTTTATTTTTGTCTCCTATTATATCGTACATTCCCAGCAAGAAGAACTCTGGTTCTTTTCTCATTTTTATGTCAAGTATCCTTTGTATGTTAATATAGATTGTATTCCAATTTTTTTTAGCTTTTGGGCAACACCACCACATGTGGTAGAAGGATCCTATATGTTGATCACATTTCCAGCATCTGTCAGGTGCATTTTTGTGAAACTTTGAAATCTTCTGTGGCGTAATGTACCACCTATGTATCATCTTAAGTTGGTTTTCTTTTAAATTATAGGAGTAGGTGTACTTCATTTTCTGATTCCAAATCTTCTCCCATTGTTCTAAACGAATTTGATGGCCTATGTTTTGTGCCCATTTAATCATTGATTCTTTTATTTGTTCTGTTTCCGTTGTCCATTCTAATAATTTTTTGTAAATTTTTGTTATTATTTTATTGTTTGTCCTCATAATGGTATCCCAGAATCCCTCTTTAGTTCCAAAATTTGATTCTTTATCAATTTTATAGCAATCTAGAATTTGTCTATAGTTCAACCACGATAGGGTAGTGAAAATTTCTTTAATCTCTTTTTCTTCTCTTAACTCAAATGTTCCTCTTTCTGATCTTAGTAAGTCTTCATATGTAGGCCAGGTTTCCCAGCCTAGCTCTCTTTGTTGCCTGTTTGAGGATGCATCGGCCATGTCGCAGCCGATCCCGGCTGGGAAATGGGCTCAGTTGCAAGGGGAGGCTGACTCTGCCTCATCCCCGGTTCGATCAGTATGGCTCTCTTAGGCTGCTTAATGGAACCTTTAGCCTTCTCTATATTTTTAGTTTTCTTAGTCTTCTTCAATGCCTTGGATGCGGTCTCCAATGCAGGTAAGTCTATTTTCTCGGCTGGGTTTTGGTCGCCATTTTGTCCCCTTGGCGTTGGAGGGAGGAGTGCCCGCTCATACAACACCGCTTTAAGGCGGATTTCTCTATTTTTTCTCGTTTGGGGGGTAAAGGATTGGCAAATAGCACAAGTTTGCGACAAATGTCCTTCCCCCAAACATGCAATGCACAGAGAGTGTGCGTCATATCAGGGAAGTTTCCCTGGCAAGTGGAGCAATGCTTAAAGCCTTTAGTTTGAGACACTGTTCTAATTAAAGCGTCTACGCTGATTTAAGTTGAAATTTAAGTTGAAATCTAGAAGTAGTTTTGTCGTCAGATACAGATTTAGTCAAAATTGTTCTCTACAGAAGATTTTGAGCTCGCTGTTAACGCGGATGAAGAGAACTGAGGCGGTTAGCCAGCCCACGGGCTATATATGTGCTCGAGGGGAGTGTGGGCGGGGCCAACCGCCATTTCTTTCAAATTTAACAGAAGATTCCGAAGCTGTGCTGCACGCGCACAGGGGATATTACCATATGTGTGTATTCACAGCAGACCACGCAGGGAAACTAAGGCTCATCTCTTCTTGGAGTTGACCCCCCCTAAAGTCTAGTTCGACTGATCAAGTGGTCCCTGGTCAAAGCGGTCCTTCCTCAAAGTGGTCCCTGCTGAAGAGGGCCCTGGTCAATGTGGTTTCTCATCAAGTGGACCCTGGTCAAAGTGGTCCCTGCTCATGAGGGCCTTGGTCAAAGTGGTCCCTGGTCAACCAACCAAGGATTCTTCCTGGCGGGAAACAGTCCAGCTTTGAAACTGCAAGGCCACTCAATGGTAATCAAGCTGGTCAGTGGCAACAATCACACCATTATTTCTATATTCTTTATGTCATGAAGAATTCACATTCTTTATTTATATCCCACTTTTCTCCCTCACGGGACCCAACATATTAATGCCATACAAATTACAGCCCAAATACTTCAATCCTAACCAGTAAGACCAAAAATGGATATAAAGCATCTTGAAATGGGCCATTTTGAAAAACAGCCATTACAAAACAAATCAGGGCAATCCAACTAATTGCTGAGATGAATCAGCACAAAATAATGATTGCAATCATTCTAAATCCCTGTTCCTTTGTCGAATCATGTAAGAGGCATCTAGAATTACACAGCCATCTGTGCTATCCACTCAGTTACCACAAAAAACGGGTAATGTTATATTCTTGTTTAATAGGAGACGCTTTTCAAGTAGGGCGATGGAAGTAGATAAGATGTTCCTAGGGAGGGGAAAGCGAGGAAGGCGGTTGGCGGGGCCGCGCATGCGCAGTAAGGAGGCCGATTGGCAGGCCGGTTGTTCCTCGAGCGAGGGCTTTCACTTGAAAAGGGCGGGGCGCGGGGAAGCGGGCGGAGAGCGGAGCTGGAGACGGCCCAATGGGGAGGCGCGGGCGGCGGTTGAGGAGAGGCGGCGGCCAATGGGCGCGCGGAGGGCGGGGCTGGCGACGGCCCAATGGGGAGGCGTGGGCGGCGGTTGAGGAGAGGCGGCGGCCAATGGGCGCGCGGGGAAGCAAGCAAGGGGCGGGGCCGGGCGCTGGAGCCTGGCTTGCGCCGCTCTGAAGCGGCCAGTGGGCGGGAGGACGGGCCAGGCGGGCGCCAACGGTCCCGGCCGTTCTTGAGGGGAGGCGCCCCCTCGGGGAAAGGAGAAGGTACTGCGTGGGAAGGCGCTTCAGGCCTAGCTTGGGCCTGCTGGTCTACCTCGCAGGGCTGTGAGGAGGAGCCAAACCAGCCCTGCGAGGTAGGCAAGCCCAAAGAGAGCCCTGCTCCCATTGGCTGGTTCACAAGGATAAAAAGCTGTCAACAAATACACGTTTTAGCACAGGCCTGGGCCAACTTTGGCTCTCCCTCCACGTGTTTTGGACTTCAACTCCCACAATTCCTAACAGCCAGTAGGCTGCAAGGAATTGTGGGAGTTGAAGTCCAAAACACCTGGAAGGAGAGCTGAAGTTGGCCCAGGCCTGTTTTATAATTTATTATAACAAATATAAAATTTTCTAATGTATTATAATAATAAAGTATTTATTTCTAGCCCGCCCTCTCTCCCACAAAGGGACTCAGGGTGGCTTTTAGCACCAATGTCCGTTAGGGGAGGTAGAAGGCAAGCCTTTCAATGGGAGGTATCAGGCACAATTAGCACTCCAATGATTCTAATTGTGGGGGGAAAAGTGACATTGGTTTTGTCTGCTTTCCTCCCCAGGAGCCGTGGGCCCATCCACACCCAGCCTGGCTTCCTCCTTATCCGCAGGGTCTGTTCAGGTAAGTCGGACTCAAAGGTTTGCAGGTCTGGGCGAACTTTGACCCTCCAGGGGTTTTGGACTACAACTCCCATAATTCCTAACAGACGGTATGAATTTTGGGAGTTGTAGTCCAAAACACCTGGAGGGCTGAAGTCGGCCCAGACCTGTCTCACAACCCTTACAAAAGATGTTACCGTTGGAAACTGACAACATCAAAAAAGAATTGGCTGGATGTAATATATAATATATAATTTATTCATTTATTTACTGCATTTCTACCCCGCTCTATCTCATCCAGAAGGGGATGCAGAGTGGTTTCCAGTTTGGAAATTCAATATTACATAATTTATTTTGGGTTGCTGTGAGTTTTCCAGCCTGTATGGCCATGTTCCATGCAGGAAGCAGCCAGACTTCAAAGCTGCAAGGCCCTTCAGTGCTAATCAAGGTGGCTAATGGCAACATTCACACTTGCCTCCAACAGACAAGAGTTCTTTCTCCCACCCTGGACATTCCACAGATATATAAACTCCACTTGCCATGTTTCCAACAAACCTCACAACCTCTGAGGTCAGGAGAGAATGCTTCTGGAACATGGCCAGAGAGCCCGGAAAACTCAGCAACCCAGTGAATTTGGCCCTGAAAGCATTCGACAACACATCATTTATTTATTTACCATATTTCTACCCTGCTCTATCTCTCCCCGAGTGGGACTCAGAGCAGCTTCCAGTTTTGGCAGCCATTCAGTGCCACGTTAAACAGAGAACAGCAATAAATAACACAACAAGCAATAACATCAAAAACATAAAAATACCTTTAAAGCAATTAAAGTTAAAAAAAACTTGGCATGATACTACATTTCCTTTGAAGCTGGGATGCCTCTGCTATCACTGTAAGGAGGTCCTCCGTTGTGCATGTGGCGGGGCTCAGGGCCCTTCCAGGGACAGGCCCTATATCCCAGGATGTGATCCCAGGTTTTCTGCTTTAATTTACACTGAATTACGTGAGTCTGCACTGCCAGATAATAATTTGGAATAAACAGAAAACCTGGGATTGATCCTGGGATATAAGGGCTGTATTGGTCTGTTGTTTGCTCTTCTCCACACTCGCATGTTGTGTACTCCACTTTATGGCCCCATTTCATAAGATTGACTCTGCATCTCGTGGAGCCAGATCACAGCCTGTTCAGTGACTTCCAAGTCACCTAAGGCCCTTCCACACAGCCCTATATCCCAGAATATCAAGGCAGGAAGTCCGACATTATCTGAGTATGGACTCTGATAACCCAGTTCAAAGCAGATATTGTGGGATTTTCTGCCTTGATATTATGGGATATAGGGTTGTGTGGAAGGACCCCCAGTCTTCTGTGTGCCCAGGAGGGAGTTTCTTATCTGATCTCAGCCACAGATTGAGGTTTTGGGTTTTAGCCTGCCACTTTTGGACTCTTGTTTGCTGAGGTGGTCCTGTGAGTATCTCTGCAGATCTTAGGAAGCTGTTTCTTGATTAAAGACATTGGCATGCTGGCTGATATCCAAACGATGGGCTGGAGATGTCCTTTCATTACTGGCTGCTACTTCCTGGCAGATATCAGATGGTGCAATGCCGGCGAAGTAGTATAATTCCTAGTGTACTCAGCAGCAGAGTAGCCAAGTGCAAGGGCAGATGCCTTCACTGTGTCTGACTGTGATCCCTAGGTTGTGCCAGTCAGTGTTCGTATGATATTATTTCTGGCACCTACTTTTTGCTTGATAGTCAAGCAGTGCTTCTTGTAAATCAAAGCATGGTCCAGAGTGACTCCCAGGTATTTTGGTATACTGCAATGCTCCAGTGGAATTCTTTTCCAGGTATTCCTCAGAGCTTGAGGCATTGGGGGAGGGGGTGGGGGGTGGAAAGATGAGAAAAAGTGGACATTGGAGAACTGGAACAATTACCTATATGAACAGGTACAATTCCAAATTATGACAAGTGTCACGAAGCAGGAGAAAATAGAAGCAATCAAAAACAAATGGACAATATATACAGACCAGGGCCCCTTCCAGACAGGCCCTATATCCCAGGATCATGATCCCAGAATTTCTGCTTTAAACTGGATTATATGAGTCTGCACTGCCAGATAATAATCTGGGATAAACAGAAAACCTGGGATCAGATCCTGGGATAAAGGGCCTGTCTGGAAGGGCCCTGGGTAAAAACGGATAAATCCAATACAAATATTATCATGAAAGTAAGAGAATGGTGCACAGGGCTAAAGATAACAAGATAGTGGAAAATGTGGTCGGGAAGGTTGGTGATGGGGGGGAATAATACAGGAGTTTTATTTTGTTTTTCTCTATTTTGTATTATCGTCTACTTAGAAATGTAGCAGTAAATGTTAATACGATAAAGGGATATGTAAACGTTTAAGATCTAAACAAAAGAAATTAATAACATCTAGGAATGGTGGATACAAAACTTCCTAAATGTCATTGCATTCGATTATCTTTAAATGTTTTTCCCCCTCATATTCTGTTTGTCGGGAATTCACTTAATAAAAACTTAATTTAAAAATAAAATAATAATAATTAAAGCTTGACAGTCTAATAGAATAGTTGAAGAAGTGAAGATTTGATGGAAGGTGAAGATGGAAAAAGATATAATAAATAGTTGAAGGCGAAGATCTAATAGAATAATTGAATAAGGTGAAGGTCTAATTCAGGCATGGGCAAACTTTCTAACTTGGGGGTCTCGTAGTGGGCTGGAGCGGGTTGGGTGGGCTGGGAGGGAGGGGTTTCTCCCCAAGACCCCTTACTTGCTTCCCCGGGCGCCCATTGGCCACCGTCCCTCCCTACCCTTTCCTCCCCTCTTTCCTCTTCTCTTTTGGATGCAGAAAGTGAAGGAAAGGCGGGAAACATTTGGATCCCAAAAGGGTTAGCCTTGGTCAGGATGAGATGGTGGATGGGAGAGAAAAAGTGTATCTATTAAACCCTGAATTGCCTACTCCTGATATAGAATCCTAGAGTTTGAAGAGACCCCCAAGGGCTATCCAGTCCAACCCCCTGCCATGAAGGAAGGAAGGATGAAAGGGTGGAAGAGAAGGAGGGAAGAAAGAGAAGGAAAGAAAGACAAAAGGGAAGAAAGGAAGAAGAAAAGGAGGGAAGGAAGGAAGGAAGGAAGGGAATTATGAAAGGAAGGGTGGAAGAGGAGGGAAGGGAGGATGGAAAGGTGAAAGGAAAGGAAGGAAGGAGAGAGGGAAGGAGGGAGAAAGGTGGGAAGGAAGGAAGAATGTAAGGGTGGAAGGGAAGGAGGGAGGGAAGAAAGAAAGAAGGGAGGAAAGACAAAAGGGAAGAAAGGAAGGAGAAAGAGTGGGAAGGAGGGAAGGAGAAAGAGGGAGGGAAGGATGGAAGGAAGAAGAAAGGGGGGAAGAGAAGAATGAAAGGAAGGAAGGGTGGAAGAGAATAGAAAGAGGGAAGGGAGAAGGATGGAAAGACAAAAGGGAAGGAAGGAAGGAGAAAGGAAGAGAGGGAAGGAGGGAGGAAAGAGGGAAGGAAGGACGTAAGGGTAGGAGGGAAGGAGGGAGGGAAGAAAGAAGGGAGAAGACAAAAGGGAAGAAAGGAAGGAGAAAGTGGGAAGGAAGGAAGGAGGGAAGGAGAAGGAGGGAGGGAAGGAAGACAAGGTTGGAAGGAGGAAGGAAGGAAAGAAGAAAGAAAGGGAGGAAGAGAAGGATGAAAGGAAGGAAGGGTGGAAGAGAATGGGGGCAGGGGAGGGAGAAGGTAAAGAAGACAAAAGGGAAGGAAAGAAGGAAAGAGAAAGGGAGAGAGAGAAAGAGGGAGGAAAGAGGGAAGGAAGGAAGGACGAAAGGGTGGAAGGGAAGGAAGGATAGGAGAAAGAGGGAGGCAAGGAAGAAGGGGAAGAATGGAAGGAGGAAGGAAAAAGAGAAGGAAGGAAGGAAGGAAGGAAGGAAGGAAGGAAGGAAGGATAGCATGGTGTGAGAGAGGAGGGCCTGACTTTACCCATATCTGGTCTAATGAAACAGAGCAGTTGAGGAAGGCAAAGATGAGAATAGTTGGAGGTGACGATTTAATAGAATAGTTGAGGAAGGCAAAATCTGAGAGCAGTTGAAGAAGGAGAAGATCTGACAGCAGGTGAAGATGTAATAGAATAGTTGAAAAAGGTGAAGGGCTAATCAGATAGTTGAAGATGGTCAAGGTCTCATAGAACAGAACAGTTGACAAAAAGATTGGAATAGTTGGAGGTGGAGATTTAATAGAACAATATATTGTCCAAGGTTTTCATGGCTGAAAGCACTGGAGTGTTGTGTGGTTTCCGGGCTGTATGGCCAATATATTCTAACAGCATGTTGTCGTAGGCTTTCATGGCTGGAACCGCTGGGTTGCTGTGAGTGTTCCAGGCTGTCTGGCCATGTTCCAGAAGCATTATCTCCTGACGTTTCACCCACATCTATGGCAGGCGTCCTCAGAGGTTGTGAAGCCTAACAGCATTTTCTCCTTTTTATGTTTCACCTGCCTCTGTGGCTAATACCACCTTCAGAGGATGCTCTGAAGGCAGGCAAAAGGTCAAGGAGAAAAGCAGCTAGGACACATTGGCCACACAGCTTGGAAACCACACAACACCCTGTTAAATAGAATAGTTGACGAAGGCAAAGGCGAGAAGAGTTGGGTGAATGTATAGAATAGTTGAAGGCATAAGTCTAATCGAACAGTTGAAGATGGGGAAGATGTGCAACTTTTTGGCTCCCTATCTGGGGCGTCTTGGATGCTTCAGGTGTCACTTTTCCCCCTCCTTGGCAACTGTCCTCATTGCCAGGCAACCTGATCCTAGGCCTAAGCCTGTGGGCTTTGGGGGGATTAAGGGGCTGTGGGTGCTGCTAGGAGAGCACTGGCTCACCTGGGCCTCCTCTTTGGGCTTGTGGGGGTGGAAGAAAGGGGGGCCAAGGCCGCGCAGAGGGAAGGGAGAGAGTCAGTTGGCCAGCCGGCAGCAGCAAAGCAAAACAGAAAGTGACTGGGCTCCTCTTCTCTGTTTCCCGGACAGCGGGGCGATGGCAGCCGTGAGAGAAGGCGGGTCGGAAACCAAGCTCTGCGGCAACTGGTAAGGCACCCAAGTGGGTGAAACTGGTCTTTCTGCGTGGCCAGGTCTCTGGCCATTCCAGGACCAGCCTAGCCAAGGAGAGCCAAGGCACTTGGACCCCGGCTTCTGCCAGTTCTTTGTCTTGTTTGAGAGGTAGCATTAACCAGGAGCCGGGTGGCCCCATCAGCCCCTTTTCCTGGCACTTTTGGGTACTGCTCATTTTATTTTTTTAAGGAAGTGTAAAGAGAACAATAGCCTTGAAAATTTCCTGTGAAAAAAACAAACAAACCCAAGTAGGATGACACTGCAATTTTTAACTCATTAAGACAATGAAGTGCCTGTGTCCCCCATTTTTCTTTTGGGAGGACGTTTCCTGCCACCCATGTTGTCAAAGGTTAAATGAACTTGTTCCAAAGTCACTTGCCACTTTTTAGTCCCTGGTTCCAGCCTAGGCATGGGCAAACTTTGGCCCCTCAGGTGTTTTGGACTTCAAGTCCAGTAGGCTGTTAGGAATTGCTCTCTATTTTTTGAAGTCCAAAACACCTGGAGGGCCAAAGTTTGCCCGTGCCTGTTCAAGCCCCACTTCAAGCTTGTTGCCAGCACTGAGAAGTGGCATGCTTTTTGGTAGACAGACCCCATCGCCTTTTGCGCAATCCCAGCTTTCAGGTCAGTTGGGGAAATATATTTGAACTATCCACAGGTTATAGAAGGGATGAGGGTAGTTTTGAATCCTTCTATACTTGTAAAAAATCAACATAATCTGCTTTGAACTGCATTCTGTGGCAGTGTAGACAAAGGCCCCTTCTACACTGTCCTCATATCCTAGGATCTGCTTTGAACTGGATTATATGAGTCTCCACAGCCATATAATCTGGGATAAACAGATGATCTGGGATCAAATCCTGGGATATAAGGACGGTGTAGAAGGGGCTTCAGACAATCCTGTTCAAATCAGATAATGTGGATTTTCCGCTTTGATAACCTGAATGATCTGGCCGTGTAGAAGAGGCAAGTAATGAGGCTGAGTTTTAAAAATTATTATGAGAGTGGTCAAAAAGGTTTGTCTCCTCTGTCATTAAAATGTTATGAATGAACCTATAACAGCAGAAGTTGCTACAGTTCATAGCCTGAACTGCCTTCTACGCAAAACTACCCTTCAACATAGTCACCATCAATTTGGACACATTGGTGTCATCATTTATCCCAGGCATCCAAACCATTTTGGGAAAGTTCAGGATTTGGCTTTGTGACCCATGATTTCAAAGCTGTTTTAATGTAATTCAAGTCATTTAATCTTTTACCTGTTTGGACCTCTGAAAGACAACCTACATTGTTTCAGATTCAATGACTTGAATGACTTCTGCTGTAATATGTTCATTCATAACATTGTTTATGACACAGGAGGCAAAAGTTTTGACCCACCTGCATGTTATTTAAGAAGTTGTACTTGTTTCCCAAGCAAAACGATGCCCCTCTGAAGTACAGCAAAATGAATTTGGGATTGAGAGAGTCAAGCATTGTATCACTATGTCTTGCATGGTTTCCTGACATTCACTTCAATTCTTTCTGGATTTAGTCAATGAGCGTATATTATTCCTTGTGGATCAGATAATGTTGTCCCCAAATGTGGTTAGAAAGCAGTTATCCTATTCATCAGGGATGATATAAACTGAAAGCCAACTCAATTGTTTGTTTACATTTTATTGTCGAAGGCTTTCATGGCTGGAATCACTGGGTTGTTGTAGGTTTTTGTGGGCTATATGGCCATGTTCTAGAAGCATTCATCCTGACGTTTCACCTGTATCTAAGCCAAGCATCCTCAGAGGTTGTGAGGATGCCTGCCATAGATGCAGGCGAAACGCCAGGAGAGAATGCTTCTAGAATATGGCCATATGGCCCGAAAAGCCTACAACAACCCAGTGTTTACCTTTTATCCCACTTGCGAAACGATCCTTGACGGCAAAGAACGCCATTAAAAACAAACAATACAACCATTGAAACTCTCAGTAAAATAAACCTAAAACCATTTGAATGAAGGAATACCCAAACGGGTTGATCAGACAATTTCCCTGGTGTCACTGTTTCATGAGTCACCTTGTGTGTCATGGAAGGGATTTCTAGGTTTCTACCAGGAAGGGTCAAAAGTTAGGGCTGACTTCCCAGATGCTTTCCCCGCTTTTGACCTATCCCCAGAATGTTCCCCCTTGCAAAGCCATGTTTCCATTGCCCAAGCCCTGTCCCCCTCTTCCAGCAAAAAGGAGATCCCGGACGCCAACTTCACCATCCATGAGATCCATTGCAGCAGGAACATTGGGATCTGCCCTACTTGCAAGGAGCCGTTCCCCAAATCAGAGCTGAAGAAACACCATGAGAAGGAGCACACACAGGTGAGACTGCTTCTTTTCTACTTTTCTTTCTGTAATTGACATTTGATTGCGTGCGAATGACAAACAAAAAGCAAAAATCACGTACAAATAGTACAGTAACTGACAGAAACTGTACATAACCTCTCATCACACCCTTCCCCACACCTTATGACTTCCGACACTACTGCATGAATCGTATACCTATTAAAACCTACCCTTATATCTATTTTAATCAACCCCCCCCCTTGGGGGTCCTCCCTTTCCAAATATCCAAACGCCAGTCTCCATTTTGTAGCAAACTCCTCATTGTTTCCTCTCCAAATACCATTTGTCAGCTTGGCCATTTGGATATGGTCTAATAGTTTTTCTTTCCGGTCCATTGTAAGTTGCTCTCTTTTCCCCTTCCAAAATTTTGCTATTATTCTCAATCTCACCGCAACAAAGCTATGTTGGCAAACGTCTTCATCTCCTTGGCTGATTCTCTCTCTAAATAATTCTAAAAGACACATTTCTCGAGTTTTGCTCTCCGGCAGGTGGCTTGAAAGCCCGATTCTCTTCTCTGACATCTTGTTTTCTAGGTTTACTGCAAATGCAGCATGAAGATGGACCGGGGTCATTTAAAGGAGCATGCGGTTAGTTGGCAGATTGTTGGTGGGCTTTTATTGGGGTGGGTCCTGGGTGGGAGAAGGAGGGCAGGGGATGTGGCTGAATGGCCAGTCTTCCCAAAGAACTCACTGTGGCTAGGTGAGCGATTGTGTTCTTTGCCTGGCAGGGAGACTTGATTAGGAAGCCACTCTCAGCCCAAGGGTATCAGTGGTATCATGGGCCAAAGGGAGCCGCATTAGGGCAAACCCAAAGGGTAGGGTTGGCATCCTGGGAAGCCAGGTTGGGTTCCAAGGTTGTCCCAGGCTTTTGAATCCTGCAGTCATGCTGGCTGGGGCGGTCTGGAAATAGTAGTTTATCCGGATTTCAATCTCCTGGATCAGTTCAAGTACAAAGCTGACAAACCGAGCCCCTGTCTTTGCCCTCTCACCCTAGGCTTCCGAATGCCCCTTGCGCTCGGTGACGTGCCAGCACTGTGACATTGAGCTGGCCTTCAACCGGCTCCAGGAGCATGAGGACTACTGTGGGGCCCGCACTGAGCGCTGCCGCCGCTGCCGCCGCAACATCATGCTGAAGGACCTGAGGGAGCACCCCGAGGACTGCGACAAGATGGCTGAGGCGGCAGCCAGCCAGCCCAAGCCCTTTTTCGGGGCCGAGGCGGATGCGCACAACATCCAGGCCATCCGGAACATCTTCCACCCTGTCCATGCCACCGAAGCTGTGCCAAGGGCGAGCCACCAGCTTCCTGATGGGCAGATGTACAGTTGCCTCTCACGAGAGCAGCTGCCCAGGGAGTTTGCCAGGAGCCCAGCAGATCCAAGCCAAGGTAAAACCTTGTGCAGAGATTGGGGTCTTTTTAGGACAGCGGTTGGGGATGTACATTCTGGTTAAACCTGGCCAAAGTGGATGGTAATATTCACTTTAACCACAGTTAAGGGTGTTTGGAGAGATTGATAAAGCAGCATTCAAGCCTATGGCTTGGTCATATCTTGAGCTCATATGGTATAATGCATTGGGAGGCTGGGGCTCAAATCCCGACTCTGCCATGCAAAACCGGGTTAAGTCACATTTCCTTGCGTGGTCAGCTGTGAATACGCACTAATGGTATTACTTCTGCGCATGCGCAGTACAGCTCCAGAATCTTCTGTCAAATTCAAAAGGTCCCTTGTGTTTTGCCTCTAGCAGCTCACGTGGCAAAGGCGGCAGCCCCCATAGCCTTTGGCCAGCCACCGGAGTGCGACTTGGATTACATGTTGGCTCTCAGCTTGCAGCAGGAGCACAGCTCCCATGTGCACAGCGCTGCCACTGCGGTCCAAAGTGATCTCTGGGCGAATATCTGTCCCAGCAAAACCAGAGCCGTGGAGAGCCTCGTCGAGGAGCCCAATCCCTTCCCTCAGGAGGCACAGGAACCGGAGCAGCCCAAAAGTAAGTGGCTTGGGTTGTTGTAGGTTTTTTGGGCTATATGGCCATGTTCTAGAAGCATTCTCTCCTGACCTTTCACCTGCATCTATGGCAAGCATCCTCAGAGTTTGTGGGGATGCTTGCCATAGATGCAGGCAAAACATCAGGAGAGAATGCTTCTAGAACATGGCCATATAGCCCAAAATAACTACAACAACCCAGTGATTCTGGCCATGAAAGCCTTCGACAATACAGTAAGTGGCTTTTTGGTGCTCTTTATCTTGGAAATGCTTGGTCATTAACTAGCTGGCTGCAGCATCGCTGTGTCTCTCTTTGCCTTGCAGCTGAGGCCCTCCTGCCGTGCGAATTCTGCGAGGAACTGTACCCAGAAGAAGTGCTCATTCTGCACCAGGTTGGGCCTATTGCCATGTGTTCCTTCCAGGCTGTTAGAAGGGGAAAACTGGCAACCTTGAGGACTGAGGGTGCCTGTAGCCCTCTTTTAGGATGGCAGAGTTGAAGTGTGCTGAAGGCAAGGCTTGGGAAGCCAATGTCCGCTTTAAAAGGCACCTGTCAACCCATGGATTTCATAGGGTTTTCTAGGCCAGACATATTCAGCACCTGGTATTTCTTGATGGTCCCCCTTTCAAGAATTAGCCAGGACTGGCCTGGTTTAGCTTTCCAGGTCAGACAGATCTGGTGCCTTTAGGGATGTTAGGCATATCATTGAAAATAAAACAATTCACCAGAACATTTGGGTTGGGTTGCCTTGAGCTTTGAGGCAGAACAGGCGGGGAAGGCATTTTCCTAAGCCAGAGCTGGGCAAAGTGTGACCTTCGAGAGGTTGCTGGACTGGACTTTGCCTCAGTGTTGTTCTAAACAAACAATGCCAAACTGAACGAGCCCTGGGAAAAATCAAGACTCGGTCTCTTCTCAGCTTCACATGATGCTGTTTGCTGGTGTTGATGTGATCTAAAAAGTGGGGAGGGCTGTAATTGAAAGGCTTCCTTCTGGCTGTCAGAGCCTTACGTAGTAGAAGGAATGAATGACCCTTTTCTCTCCCCCCCTCCACCCCAAATGCAGACAGGATGCAGTCCCACCAGTGCATTGGCCTCCTACAGCAAGGGGGGTTCTTTTACCCCCCAATCGGACCGCCTTCACGACCTGTGGGAACAGCTGCAGAGCAACCAGGCCATGGGCAGCGGAGAGAGGCCCACCTTCCTGCAGGACAGCCTCCTAATTCCTTGCGAATTCTGTGGCGCTCAGCTGGAAGAAGAAATCCTCTTCCACCACCAGGTAGGGAGAGCGGGAGGGAGGGAGGGCTGCCTTGGGCTGGTCAGGGACCTCTTCTCATCTGATCCCAGCACCTTCAAATGGCTGAACACTCTCTCTCTCTCTCTCCCTCTCTAACACAGGACCAGTGTGACCTGCGCCCTGCCACTGCCTCCTCAATGAGACGGATGCCGGCCCTGCAAGGGAGCCCAGCCAGGGAGAATAGGGAGGAAAGCGAGTCACCGGAGCTGCCCCGGAGACGTGTCCATAACCAAGGTAGGGTCAAGAGACAGACTGGCTTTCAGCCTGAGAAGTTTTTTTTCATGTCAGGAGTGACTTGAGAAACTGCAGGTTGCTTCTGATGTGAGGCAGTTAGCCGTTTGCAAGGACGTTGCCCAGGGGAAGCCCAGATGTTTGATGTTTTACCATCCTTGTAGGAGGCTTCTTTTGTGTCCCTGCATGGAAGCTGGAGCTGACAGAGGGAGCTCAACCGGCACTCCCTGGATTCAAACCACTGACCTTTCAGTCAGCACTCCTGCCAGCACAAGGGTTTAACCCATTGTGCCATCAGGGAGGTGGGAGGAGATGTTCACAGCCATTCTGTGGCTGGAGCCCAGTGAAGATTAAATGGAATCGTTTGGTAATGGGAGGCTTGTCTGGCTGTGGCCCTTTTGCCAGGTGCAAAACGATGACATCATCCACTGAGGGTTCTGGGGGTCCTCTGGAAGGGTCATCATTCTGTTCCCTGTTTCCCAGTTCTCCCAGACCTTCTCCAGCAGTCGCAGAATGGCATTGTTGCAGGAGAAGGTTCTCATTGTGGAGAATGAAAGGGAATACCAAACTCTCAACAGGCAGGCAGAATGCATTTGCCATTAAGAGGATGCCCGTCATGATCATAGGTGGAGCTCAAGAAGCTTGGCCCTTGGTCCTGCTGGCTGGGGATTGTGGGAGGTGTAATCTCCAAAGGTCACTTTTCCAGGCTCTCAGCAAATTTGTTTGGTGGTGTTGACCTGTTTCCTTTCTGTGTCCTGTAGCTCCTGACTCCCTCTTTCCACCTCCTTCAGGGGCAATTCTGCCTCCGTGCTTTGAGGAGTTCCGGCCCCACAAGCGCCCCCAGCCGTACCAAGGGGGCCCCTCCCGAAACAACTTGGTGACTGCCCGGCGCATGCAGCTGGCCTCCCATGAGAGCTGTTATGGGAATCCTTTTGGGCCCCCTTTGGGAGAAAAGCCCCGGGGGAGTGAGCCAAGTGCAAGCTGGTGCCCAAGCGAGCCTCCAGCTGCTCTCCTGCCCACCTGCTCTCCCCTCCACTTCTCGCTCAGCAACTACAAGTCAAGCTTTCGTGAGACTGCTCCAACCCGGACCAGGTGAGGCTTTCCAGGTCACCTCACATTTTCCTGGGTTCTGGCTGGTGGCGGATTCAGTTTCTGCCGGAGGGAAGGTGGGCCCCCTTCCCATGCGGGATACAGTCCTAAGCCCTGCGCTATTTGGGCGCACTTTCTCCACGCCTGTTTTAATTTGGAAAAGAGGTTTCACGTTCCAGCTTGCTCAGTGTTTTTTTTTTTGTCCCCCCACCCTCACTGCCTTTTCCAACAGCCTGAGAAACGAAGGTGGCAGGAGCCCCACTAGGCCTACCGATTACGAGCCCGAGGTATGTGGCCCGTTGCCCCCCAAAGACAGTCCTTTCCTGAGATAATAGGTATTTGTTGCCAAGAGAAGCTGGATTCCTCATTGTACAAACGCATGGTCCCCATAATGAGACCCTTGTTCCTCCCGGGGTGTCTGTGGCCACATCAAGGATCCCTCCCTTTCTCTTTTGCCTCCTATCAAGAGGAGATAAATTTCAATGCAGTGTTTGAGGTCTGTCCCTAGTAGGCTGCCTCTCTGTTGTATTCAGCTGGAGCTGGTCTTCAAGAGACCCCGGGTTCCAAGACTTCCCTTTGCATGCTGCTCTAAAGGGGCTAGCTCTTCCTTGAGGCAGGCTTGCTCTCTCCCTGCTCCTCCCCACAAGGTGCCCGTAACCCACCTTCTCACCCTGCCCTGCTTGATGCCCCCGGCCCTACTCTCTCTTCTCCACAGGAAGACCCCTGGGCTGCTGAGGCCAAGGCTGAAGAGGAGGAGGAAGAGGAGGAGGAGGAGGAGGAGGAGGAGGAGGAGGACTGTCTGGAGGATGAGTAAGCAGCAGAGAAGCTGCCTGGTGGTCTTTTCTGCGTTTTGCCCAGCGCCAGGCCCTGAACAGCGCTGGTGGGCGCAATGTTTCCTTTCCTGGGGGGTGGGGGGTGGGAGGCAGGAGGCATGTTGTGCCACCTCCACAAGACGTGGTGGCCCCGGGGTCCTTTGGCACCTTCTTTTCTGAATGTCTAGGGCCTTCGGGGCAAGTTTGTGTGTAGGGGTGAAGCAACCTTTTTGCCCTGCTTAACCGATCTTGGGGATGTTATGCTTTCTTCTCCCGGAGTTGGGTCCCCATGAGCCATCTCCTCTGTCCTCCGGGAAATCCAGCCATGTTTGATTCCCAAAGGTTGCCCCCACTTTGGTGGGGGCCCAGTCTCTTTCTTCTCTTTTCAGCCCTCTCGTTTTGTCTTTGTTCTTCAGTGTGTTTGCGGCCACAGAGGCAGTGGGGAGGGGACTGTTGGGCAGGTGCCATCCCCTTTTGTGGCACTTCTGCGTGCAAATGCCATGGTCTGCAATACCCAAAGTGCCCAGTTTTAGATACCTTCGAGGCCGAGAGGCTTCATGGTGCAGGACCAAGGAAGCCGCTGTTCTTTTTCACCTCACTATTTGTTCTGTTCTGAAGATTATTTTCAATTTCTCCTAATAAACTTGGTTTCTGTCTGTTTGTTTTTGTGTCTCTGCGGTGAAGCGTGGTATTTGTAATGTTAGCCCCCCCCTCCCGCCCCGCCCCGCCCCGCCCCGCCCCGCCCCGCCAGACACACAACACTCAGATTCTGCCTGACCTGTAGTGTGGCTTGAGGATGGACTAAGGGCCTGGGAGAGAGGGTTTCAGTCCCTCCTCATTCATTAAAACCGATGGGGGAGGCGCTTGGACAAGGCACACTTGGACAAGGCAAACCCCCTCAGAGCAAATCTTGCCCCCCCAAAAACAATACAATAGGTTTGCCTTCAGTTCACCGTAAGTCAGGATTTGAAAGGATGCAGTCACCAATTCAGTTCAAAAGATGGCAGGAATGTTCTGGCTGTTAAGGCTCCTCACAGTGTGGATCTTTAAATTGAGATGACAGAGGATCTTGACCATTAGGATGTGACTCCAAAGCCTTCTTCCACTTTTCACTCTCCTTCAATCTGCAAATCAGCTCACTGACCAAATACGTCCTTGAGAGGAATAACTCCAGTACAGTATACTAGACACTGAGGCCCCTTCTACACTATTATATAAAATCCAGATAATCTGCTTTGAACTGGATTATATGGCAGCATAGACTCATATAATCCAGTTCAAAGCAGATAATCTGGATTTGATAACTCTGATTCTATGGCAGTGTAGAAGGGGCTTGAGAGTTCAAAGCAAAAGACGCTAACAAGGAAACACTGCCAATTTCACAGGAGCTCAAAGTCCCAGTACCAGAATGTCCTGATAATGCTGAGGTTTGGCCCTGTGGAAGCAACTGCTTCTAATGCAAGGAGTTTTTAGGCCTGATACTCAAAAGGGATGGCCTATTTGTCAACATTTGACCTCACCATTTGGTTGGGTTTGCTTCCTCCAGACACAAAAGCAGTACGGGCATTAAATTCCTGGTGTGAACAAAAGAGGTAGGTGGGTCTGCACCAATTCAGAAATGTGGATTTGTTATCCCTCTGCCTGCTTCCAAGAGCAGGGCTCTGCAACTTCCCAGCTTCGGCCATTGAGGCCACAAACAAAGCTGCGTTCAGGACACGTCCACCAAAAGTAAGCATTTATTAAATACAAGAAAAGCCAAAGAGTTCTTAAAAACAAGTGGCAACCAACCTTGCAGTGTTAATTCCAAGGGCAAAGCACTATGGTGGGTTTACAGAAGGAAGCTAAGGGGAGGCTTTTTCTGTTGTTTGGGTTATTTTCCTTCCATTTTGTTATATAATTGAGACAGGATCACTGTTCTACGGGGAAAGATGTGGTCAAATTGAGGTGAGAGAAGTGAAGAATAAATTAACAAAAATTATGGCATACGACGTCACACGCTTTTTGTCAGCTTGGCGGGGGGTCTGCCTCGGCAGGAGACCCTTTGGAGTCCCTCTCCCCCTCCCTCGGGGAAGGGCCGCCTTTGGCTCGCTTTTCCCTTTTGTACAAAATATTTACACATTTGCGGTAAGTAAATACAAATGAAAAAGTACAGTGCATTCAACGTATCCCCAAGTGAGCCAGACAGCAGGCAGCTGGTTGGCTGATCCTTGCCCCAAGCAGTGTTTTGCGCAGCTTGGAGGAGACTAGCCTGGCTCTGCTCCCGGGCCAAGTGCGAAGGGCCCCACAGCCAAGGAAGGAGGCCTCCCTTCTGCCTGGATGTTTGACACCAGACCAAGAGCACTTTGAAACAGGTGAACAGCGTAATAAATACCCCAAGAGATGCCCAACCCAAGCGTAAACCCCAAGAGACTTCTGTGTCCAGGTTCTTTGCCATTTTGGAAGGACAGCTTTACATTCGGAATGAATATTCAAGTGAAAAGAAAGATGATTTGCAACCCCAGTGTATCTAGCAAGAGGTGCTCAGTTTGCTGGCTTTCAGGCAGCATTAGAAAGACATGATTTCCCCAACTGTGCCATTCCAGTCCCCACTTAACCACCTCCTTCGGCCCGGCCTGCTCTTCCCAAAGGAGCCCACCATACAATCTGGGCACAAGAGGTTTCCCTTTTGTGTCGATCCTGGGTGGGGTGGGGGGCCAACCAGGAAGAACACCATCCTCGCCTTCAATGCAACCATATATAATGAGCATAAATATACATCAAGTCACTGGACAGCACATACGCTTTGGGGAGGAGTGGGGAGCAGCAGGGGCAGCGGCCACAGCGTTGGTGTCTTCTTCAGGGACACACAGCTGGCGACGTGGCAACCAAAAGGCCTGTGAGGTATTTGACAGCAGGAGAAGTCCCCTCCGGAAGAAACAAACCGGGCAATTCTTAGGCAATTCTGGGTTTCTCTCAGGCGCCTGGAAATGCACCATACAAGGTTTGTCTGTCTTGAACTCAAAAGTCTTTCATCGGGGCAAGACACGGGGGTTGAAAATGCTGCCTAGGGAGGTGCAAGTTTCCCTTCTTTTCTGCCCATGGAAGTTGGGTCTGTTCCACACTAGAAGCTAACGCTACAAAGTCACTCGCTTTCCTTGCAGTCTCACTCGCCCCTCACAAGCTCCAGCCACACCTCATGCGACCCAAATCATTCCCCGTATTCACAGTAATGTACACTAGATACAGCTCTCCCGCTTGCCCCCCACCTCCAGTCCCCGCCTGGGGTTACAGCTCGGAAAGGTGCGCGAGGTTGTCAGGGGGCAGAAAACAGGAAAACCAAGCTCAGAACTAAGAGCTGGCACTTAAACTCATGGATAGCACCAAGCCAAGCTGAGGCCCTTCCGGGAGACGGCTCGCAGGGCAACCCTGAACCCCAGAAACCGTCACTGCGTTAGTCAAGGGGGAAATGTGCGTGCTTGACGTGTCTCTCCGACATGAGAGGGGGCAGCTTTCCTCCTCCCCTCCCAAAACCCCATCGGAACCAAAGGAAGGCCACCCAAGAGACAGGCCAAAGGGACCCTCTACCAAGGAAGAAGGAAAAAACCCGAATCCAACAGTTTGTGTCTTCTCCCCACTCCTTTCTGGATGCCAACCTTGTCACAATCTCCAAGTGGTCATTTCTGAGTCCAAAAAAAAAAAAAAAAAGGGGGGGGGGTACCAACTTCCCACTGGCGCATTTGTTTGCAAAAGGCCAAGTGACCGACTTGTTTGATTTTAGGCAAATGACTGCATGTGTTTTGAAGAATGATTTGTGTGTACCAAACGTGTGAAAATGAATGGGCGGGTTCCTTGTCACCCAAGCTGTACATGTGAAAAGTTGTGAAGTTATCCCACAACCCTGCATAGAAAGGGATTTGCCCCAGGGAGGATTCCTTTGCGGGGACAGGCAGAAACAGCCAGAGCCAATTCTTGTGGCCTCGTGGTTTTTTGTTTTTTGCACTCAGAAATGAAGGCCTCGTCGTTTCCTTACTGTGCAACAATGAGTGCTCACCAAATGTTGAAAGAAACGTAAGGATCTCAAGGTTTGTGAACATCAGTCTGTGTACTAAACTCATCCTACAAAGATTTCACAAACAAGGCAGCAAAGACAACCCATCCACCACAAAAGTCCACAAATATGACGCAGGAGGTCTTCCGGCAAAGGAAGCAAAGGGTTGGAGGGACGAAGGAGGCGTCTTGGGCGCTGGCCTCAGGCCCACCCCAAGGCATTCCCTGTGGTTCGTCGGTCAGTCTGTCGGTCAGGGGCTGCTTCGCAGGAGGGCTGCCCCCAAGGGGTCCCTTGCAGTGTCTTGCGGGATGGCGGCTCAGCCGCTGAGGGGATCCTCCCGATAGTGGATGGCGTACCGGAGCTTCTCCAGCATGATGTCGAGGGAGGTGTACTGGGGGAGTTTGATCATGAACATGCAGGTCTCCACGCGGATGTAGCGGGAGTCGGGCGACCCTGGGGAGGAGTACAGGAAGGCAGGCACTCTGAATCAGCTCAGTCAGAAACAGAGGCTTACTGGGCCTCAGGGTCTTTGAGGCAGCCCTTCATCCTGCCTCCCCAACCTCTCCGCCGTCCGGTTTTGAAAAGGATCCCAGCCATAGCCCCCTCTCAAGTGGCCCACCCCATTCTTCCCAATCCTCCCCTCCCACTCTTCCAAGGCCACTCTACCTGCGGTGCCATCTGGAGGCGCGATCTTCATGGGGTATGGCGGGACGTGGGCGGTGTCCGGCCCTCCGTCCTTGCAGGGGCAGGTGAAGGGGATGCGCTCCTGGTTGCAGGCAAACTTGATGAACTTGCAGAGCTCCTCCTGGGTGAACATCTCCAGAGCCCCCCAGAAGAACTCAATGTGCTGATCAGTCTCC
Source organism: Anolis sagrei (assembly GCF_037176765.1). NCBI lineage: Eukaryota > Metazoa > Chordata > Lepidosauria > Squamata > Anolidae > Anolis > Anolis sagrei. Next base: position 30,475,748 of record NC_090034.1, on the reverse strand, counting down.
ATCAGCCCCACTTGGTACATGGTATGGGCCTATGTGCAGCAGGAGAGATAAAAATAATGCAGAAGGTGTCCAGGTAGATCATGAAGGGTGCGCGTGTTCTTAAGCCCAGCAACTACACCATAAGTGGAGGGGAAGAGGAACTGTGTCCCTCCAGATATTTTGGGGCTACAACTTACTTATTTATGACATTTATATCCCATCCTTCTCACCCTGAAGGGGGCTCAGAGCGGCTTACAAGATACATATTATATTATTAGCATAGCACAACATTAGTATTCTATATTATTATATTGTACTATACCACTATACTGCAATATTAGTAATATTGCATGTAATATACAATATATAATTATATAATTATATTGCATTACAATATCATGATCAATATTATATGTACATACAATATATTATATTATTAACATAGAACAATATTAGTACTATATATTACTATATTGTACTATACTGCAATATTAGTAATATTACATGTAATATATAATACACAATTATTATATTGTAATTATTAGTTTTATATTGTATTAAATTGTATTAAATTATAATATTATTAGCATAGCAAAATATTAGTATTATATATTACTATATTGTTGCTTGGGGGAGGGGCTCCCAATTGATGAGCCTTGTAACCATTATGCACAATGCAGTCCAAAGCCATCTAAGAAGACCACAGTTCCCCAGCCATTTTCTGTACTTCAAGCCACACAGACCTTCCTTTTACTTTTGGGTGGGGTTACCTCCTCTGCTACTGTAAATTGTATTGTTCATCCATCCCTGCTTCAGTGTTCATTGCTAAACACTGTCCTGTGGAAGAGAGAGCGGCTGCCTGTGCTTCCAGGGCATCAGACAAGGAACTCTCATCCTTACTGGTTTCAAGGTGGGTTGAGACCCCAGTGGCACAGCATGGAAAGTGCCAAGATTACCTTGAGAAACTCCAGGTTGATGAAGGGGAGCCCACAGGTCCGCAGCTCCATCTCCAAGGGAGTCAGCATGGTCAGGAGCTGCAGAGGGATGATGGAGCCCAGGCCGGCCCGCACGGCCATTGCGCACTCTGGTGTCTGAAGCTCTCGCAGCCTCAGGTTCCGGATAGCGCTGGCATAGACATCCTTGTTCTCCCACCTGAAGGGAAAGAACCAAAGAGGCCTTCAGGGACCCCAGAGGAGCTCTTTGCTTCAGTTTGGGAGATCCAACATTGCTTCAGTGTGGTGGAAGGGTCCATGATGCCACCCCAAATGCATCAATGGTCAATGCCTGTGGCTGAGCATTGTTTACCCATTGTGTGTAATGCCCAAAGGTCCAGTGCGGCTACTTACACGACCGGGATGTGCCTGCCCCGGGCACACAGCTCCACCTCTTCGCCTGTCATGGTCAGGTAGGTGAACTTGCAGCTGGGCTTGTTGGGGCAGTCGGGGCTTTCCATGGCCAGATGCTGGGAAGCGATTTCCGCACACAGCGCCTCCAGCTCTGCCTCGTCGTTGAGCTAGGGCAACACCAGAATGCTATGACTTCCACCAGCTTGGGCTTGGCGAGCCCTTCCCAGGCAACTGCTGCGTGCATGAGGCTTCTGAGGCTTCATAATGTATGGATTCAGCAATGGGCTGCTTACTCTCAACATAGTGGTTCTGAACCTGTTTTGACCTTCAGCTCCAAGAAATCCTAACAACTGGTAACATGGCTGGGATTTCTAGGAGTTGTAGGCCAAAACACCTGGGGACCCACAGGTTGAGAGCCACTGTTAACCTCATGATTAAGTCTGCCTTGGTTTCTTTTGGATGCCCCCAAAGCAGGGCTTGGATGGAGAAGACCTCATTTGCGGAGCCCTCCAGCAAACCGTGGGGCCCACAAGCAAAACAGCAAGAGGGCAGGCGGACTTACATTTTCAAATTTCTTGACATAGTTGTAGGTCAGGACATCTGCCTCCTGAAGGTCGAGGTCTGGGTCCAGGGCTTCTCCAACCAAGGTCTTCCAAAAGGAGGGCAGGAGGTCCAGGGGTAGGGGGACATCTGCCCGGATGGCGATGCCCAGCAACTGCCCAAAGAAGTGCAGCAGCTGCTCCTCCCCATAACTGATGGGGCTGGGGGTCAGGATATACTTGCCCTGATGAAGAGGGGCAGTGTTAGGAAGATGGAATCTGTCCCAGGACTATTTGGATGTGAAATCTGTCCCTTGCAGCCTCCCAACCAAGCAATGCAGGGACCCAACGACCACAAGCAAGTGAATCCTGCGTCCCATAGGTGCCATGTGTTGGAACACAACCACATCCTGCACGTTTATAGCCCTCATCAAGGGAGCAGATAGGCAGATGAGTTAGCTGGCAGGGAAATCCCTTCCCTCACTACCCTCTGTCTGTCTCCTTCCCTCTCTCTTTCCTGTTTGTTAGACTGACACTTCTCAGCGACATGCCTCTTTGTATTCAAAGTCTCCAGAGAGAGAGAGATCGTAAGATAGCTAGGACCTCACTTTCCTATATAGAAATGTAGTTCTTGTTGAAATTCAACCCCATTGCCCAAATCTCAAGTCCTCAATGACAAGTTAGTTAGCAATAGAATAATCTGACAGTTTCCCTTCCCCTATGTCTCCTGTGTCTCTCCTCTCTTTTTCTGCTTTCTGATTGGTTGTTTGGAGTGGATATTTTTCTACTGCAAGCTTTTTGAATCTGATTTCTGCCTTCATACACTTCAGTATGGAGAGTATGTGCTCTGTGTGTTTGAGATCTCTCTCTGCTTGTGTATCAGGAGAGATGTAGTGATTGAGTTTTTCCCTCTCCTGAAACCTTACAGTAGTTCAGACCCAGTTCTTGATTATTAAGAAATGCAGTTATTTCTTATTGTAAATAAACCTTTTGTGATTTTTAAGATTGGACTTTGCATGTTTGCCTCCCAAGCTCTTTGCAGTCACATCACATGGCACTTCACGCTCTGCACGCTAATGAGCTGATGCTCAACTTTTGTATCCTGCTTGTTTTTGGATGCACTACTATATTTGGGTAGTTTTGCTCTAACAACAAGGGTTATGGGCCCAAACTAAGTGCTGAGTCTAAGTGCCCAGATTGTGTGTGTGCTGATAGAAAGACCTTGAAAGAAAAATAGGAAGGCTGAAAAGAGCATTTTTCAATAAAGTCTTTTGTAACTTTTAAGACCTGACTCTGCTCCTGTAACTGCTGAAGTTCACTCACTCAACTGCTAGGGCTCAAGATCTGCTGAAACTGCTGCCACTGTTGCTGCTCTATCATTATTATGATTATGATTGTTGTTGTTGTTATTATTATTATTATTTTAAATGGTTTTCCATTTTGAAATGACCCAACACTATGTAGCTGAGGAGTTCATTGTTCCCACAAAGAAAGCATACCTTGTTCTTATTCACTGCTGAGCTGGGACAGAGCAAGAGGAGGGAGAGCAGAGAACTCTGAAGCTCCTTGCAGACCTGCCACAGGAAGTGCCGGAAGGAACCGCCTGGAAAACACATTGGGAGCTAGGGTGAGGAACGATGTGGGGGTCAGGAGCTTGGGCGTCTTGGTCTTTCTAGTACCACAGAGGAAAACAGAGGGGAATTCACACTTGACAGATGTTGGCCACCCTTTCCATCGACTGCCAACTGCCAAGGTGAGGGCTGTTCCTTGTAAGTGTTCAGGGACGTGGCAGGGAAGAAAGGGATGTTTGGTGGGTGGCCTTACTCGTGCCATGGACCTCCTCGCCTGTAAAACGGATGTTGAAGGCATAGGTGGGGTCACCGCCGCTGGCCAGCTTCACACACAGCTGCGAGGAAGGGACGCAGGCCAGCTGCCGGGCCGCCTGGCAGAAGTAGGAGTTCTCTGGAGACCGGATCTCTCCTGTTCGCCAGCAAGGAAAAGAAGGTCACCTTTGGAAAGCGCTGGGATCTTATGCCTCTGTGCCCGGTTGGGAACTAAGGCCCTTTGGGCAGATAGAACAAAACTGGGTCTGCCGTACCTCCCACGATTTCAAGAGGGTCCAGGGTGATCTCCGGGGCAGCGTGGTCGGCCGTCCTTTGCACGGTGGCATTCAGCACCCGGTTCATGACGGTCACTTTTGTGTCGTAAAAAATTAATCCTAAAGAGACAGAAAAGATTGCGGCAACCCTGTTTATTTACTTACTACATTTATATACCATTTTTCTCCCCCTAAGAGAACTCAAAGTGGCTTCCAGCATTATAAAGGCAACATTCAATGCTGTACATACATGTGAAAAACAAAAGGTACTAGCAAGACAATAACACATAACTATAAATTAACCTGACCAAATTAAAACATAAACATAAAAGAACATTTATACATAAAGCATTAAAAATTAAACATCAATCATATAATAACACTATCCGTCCCCTGCCATGCGTTGCTGTGGCCCACATGGGGGTTCTGTGTGGGAGGTTTGGCCCAATTCTATCGTTGGTGGGATTCAGAATGCTCTGTGATTGTAGGTGAACTATAAATCCCAGCAACCACAACTCCCGAATGTCAAGATTCTATTTTCCCCAAACTCTACCAGTGTTCACATTTGGGCATGTTGAGTATTTGTGTAGAGTTTGGTCCAGATCCATCATTGTTTGAGTCCACAGTGATCTCTGGATGTAGGTGAACTACAACTCCAAAACCAAAGGACACTGCCCACCAAACCCTTGCAGTATTTTCTGTTGGTCATGGGAGAACTGTGTGCCAAGTTTGGTTCAATTCCATCGTTGGTGGGGATTCAGAATGCTCTTTGATTGCAGGTGAACTATAAATCCCAGCAACTACAACTCCCAAATGACAAAATCAATTTTTTTGAGTGAAGGACATACATTGGGCCGTTAGGTGTCTTGTGTCCAAATTTGGTGTCAATTCGTCCAGTGGTTTTTGAGTTCTGTTAATCCCACAAACGAACATTACATTTTCATTTATATAGATTTATATTAAAACCCACCGATAAACAAGACAACTTAAAAGCGGTTATAAAAATGACGCCATCCAAAATCAAGTCCATAGTTGTTCTATTGTTCTGTTCACTATTCCTTATTATCCTATTGCACTACAAGCTTTGCTGTCCGAAAGCTTGGTTACATAACCACATTTATATTTTCTTCCTGAATGTCAGGAGGGACATTCTGTAAGAAACAGCCATTAAGTCAGACAGGTCAGAACAGTCTTCCTAGGCCAAGGGATTCTCTCCAGAAATGAAGATCAGGCTTGAACACTGTTGGTTCTGCACTGTTCCCTGTGACGAGCAGCCTTTGAGCAGAAAAAGGGAGCAAAGCAACCCTTCTTTTTCACCTCTCTCACTGGCTTCTTCCCAACTGGACTATGCCTAACTTTTCTTTTGTGCAACAAGCATCTTTTCCTTTGAGCCAATGCAAAACCCTGACCTTTGGCTTCTTGCAGCAGTGCTGCAATGCTGTTGGTGTACATCTCCGTCTGCCGGAGCTCCACAAGTGGCAGGAAGAAGGTCTCCAGGGTGGTGTTGAGGGACTGGAGCAGAGCAAAACGCAGGCGGAGGCTTTCAATAGGCACGTCTGCAATGGAACAGAGAGGGCAGAAACTGAGGAGTTGGAAGGTGAGATAGAGGGGGAATCTCAAATGACCCAGCCTCCTATAGTGGGGAAGAAGAAGAGGAGGAGGAGGAGGAGGAGGAGGAGGAGGAGGAGGAGGAGGAGGGAGACTGCGCCGCCTAAAGCTCAGTTCTTACTTAAGAGGCAGGAGACGCGCGGGTCGGCCGTGTCGGCCGGATCCAAGTACACTTCATGGGGGTGCAGCCGGGCCGGGGTGATGGCCAGGTGGCGGCAGAGGCGGTTGATGTACTGGACCAGGGCCACATCCATTTCCAACGACCACTTGCGGGAGGCTTTCTGAGCATGCCGGGCATCGATGCAGGCGCACCTGATGGAAGATAGGAGGTGAGGATCTGAAGAAGGGCGCCCTGGATGCACCACATTTCCTCAAAGGCTGTGCCTGGCTCAGTTCCTCTCTAGCCCTCCCTGCAGACATGCGTTGAACCAAAATAGCCATTCCTTACCTTTCAAAGTGAAGGTCATAGCCACAGGACAAAATGGCTCGCCACACGCTACGGATGTCTTGTTTTGCCCGATCAATGACAAATCGATGAAACCCATCCAGTGTCAGATATTTCTCCTCAGGAACTGAAATTGTTGTAAAAATTACAAAAGGAAACAGTTCACTGAAATGTATCAAAACAGGCTGGTTTCTACTCCTGGCCCCAGTGTGCCAAGCTTCTTCTCCATCCTTTCCAATATTCATCACCTACAGTTTAGCCTTGACTTTTTCAATGTAAATGTTATTCTCTGTACTATTACAGATTGTTACGCCAAATTCCACTCCCCCAAACAGTGTGAGCATGTTGACCTTCTACACAGAGGGCCTGCCTTCCCTGGCTTGAAAAAGGCAAGGCTTACCCTCCTGTTTCTTGGTGGGAGACTTGTCTGGGTCCTTTTCATCAGGCTTGCACTTCTCGGGTGATTTTGGCTTCACTGTGGGCTTCTTCTCGCTCAGAGCCGTCCTGCTAATGTAGGAGAAAGATTTGGGTCAAGTCCAAGGTTTTCAGCCGGTGTGATATGTTCTCAATTTCCACAAACACTTACTGAAGAGTTAGGCTGACTCTTGTCAAAAGGAAAGGGGCTGAGCTCAAGCCACAGCTGAAGCCGTGGCCTCTGGCTTCCAATGTCATCCCCTATAACAGCGTTTCTCAATCTTGGGGGGGAGGGGTTGTGAGAAGGTTTCAGAGGGGTCACCAAATACCACCAGAAAACATATATTCCTGACTTTCTTAGGAACTCCTTTGGCAGAGAAGGCTGAAAGTCTCTCCGCCTGTCCTTCTCTTCCTTTTTGGAAACAGACGGCGAATTCTCCCATCAAAAGCCCTCCTCCACTGTGATTGGTGAGACTCTCAGCCAAGGGGAGAGCTTTTTCTAAGACTCCAAGCGGGGAGGGGAGAGCAGGTGCTCTGCACTATATCACTGTCAATTCTTCTCAAATCCCTTCAGTATTTTCTCTTGGTCATGGGGGTTCTGTGTGGGAAGTTTGGCCCAATTCTATCGTTGGTGGGGTTCAAAGGGCAGTGTGGTGTGCATGTGCGGGCGAGGGAGAGCATGCGAGGCTGGAGGGAGGCTTGCGCTAGTGAGTCCCTTCAAGACATGGGGGTTTTGTGTGGGAAGTTTGGCCCAATTCTATCATTGGTGGGGTTCAGAATGCTCTTTGATTGTAGGTGAACTATAAATCCCAGCAACTACAACTCCCAAAAGACAAAACCAATCCCCCCAACCCCACCAATACTTAAATTTGGGTGTATTTGTGCCAAATTTGATCCAGTGAATGAAAATACATCCTGCATATCAGATATTTACATTATGATTCATAACAGTAGCAAAGTTACAGTTATGAAGTAGCAATGAAAATAATTTTATGATTGGGGGTCACCACAACATGAGGAACTGTATTAAGGGGTCACGACATTAAGAAGGTTGAGAACCACTGCCCTATAAAGAGGCCCATGCTCTCCCTTGGTAACAGTACCTACAATGCTCTTGGGAGGCAAATGTTCCTACCTGACGCTGTTGAGCACAGCCTTTTCCTTGGCCGGAGGCTTGGTGACGGGTCGCTTGGTGCTAACCACCTTCACCGGGTGTTGCTCCTTGCCTCCCTTGTTGTACTTGCTCTTGTCAAACTTTGGCTTAGGAGCCCCGTACTTTCTCAAGATCTTGAAAGCAGAGAAGGAAAGGAGTGTGAGGATGGGCACCCAAGGCAATAAGGCACTTGAACCAGGCTAGAGCCAAGAGCAGAAGAATCCAAATCCTGCCACACCAACCTGTTATGAATAACTTTTCAATAACTTTAAAGCATAGGTTCTTTTTATTGCAGTTTTCCAGCAAGGGTATCAGAACTTTTACAGAACAACATGTAGACACATAGACTTACAGATTCTATGAAACTACACTGAATTCACAAACAACCCAGAGTTACATTGGCTAACAAACAAACAAAGTGGGGTTACATTTTTACTCCGCATGCACCTTCATGTAAACATTCAGCCATCTTCATTCATACATCACCATTTCTCCCTTCTGTTGTCATCTGGAGAAGAACACTTCTTAGCCCAGACTGCTTCCTTGTAAATCTGCCAATGCATACTTCCATAACTCCTAAACTTCAAAATGCCAAAGCGCATCCTTTCTCTAAGCACAATTTGTTTTCCCTACAGCAAAAACTGACTCCCATGCACAAAATCCAAGACTCAAAATCGCACTCCTTCATCTTCCCTTGAGAAAAGGAGGCATGCACCATCTCTGTCCTTCCCATGGACCAGAGCACGGCGGGTGAGCCAAACTCCTGTGGTCTGCCACACTTTTTGAAATGTTGGACGATCTCTAATATAGCAATATTTCACTGATGTTGTCCCAAAGTTGCAAATTACTGACAGGTTGTTTTTTCTATCCTGAGACATGTTGATTCCATTTGTTTCCTGGCAGATGTTGACTCTTCTTGATTGGTGCTGATAAACACAGCCTTGTGTTGACTTCCTTCTTAACTTAAAAGAGCCATTGCCTCTGACTGATAGAAACACGTTGTTTTCCCCCAAAGGTCCAAGAGTTAATTATTGCCACAGTTCTTATCATGGTTTACTATGGCAGGCCCCATTTCAGTTCTCATTAGCAGGTTTTAATTACAGTCCAGAAAGCAGGTAGTAGTTAGTCACTGCATGCCTTAATCTTTTAGAATGGTGTCTTCAAAATTATTAACTCTCATTCATTCATTCCTTTCATACAATTCCATTCAAACTGTGGAGCAGAACAGACAACCCCATGTCTGTATGCTTGTCCGCAATGCCCTGCCTCATGTACAGAGGATTAATGGTTTGAGGCTACAGACAATGTGGTAGCTGTTGCCCGTTTTGGTCAAAAGATATTTAGCCGCTTGTGCTCCTTCTATTTTTATCAGTTTTATACTAATTTATCCAATGCTTTTGATATAAAGTAAATAAATAAATAATTCAAACTATGTATCATATTTTATCATGACATTTATCAAATCTCCACATTATATTTCTTGTGACAAACCTGGGTGAGCTGGTCCTCCAGAACCTTCTTTGGGGGGCGGACGTTGGTAAAGAAGGTGTGCAGCAGGTTCCCGGGGGTCTGGGCATTGATCTGCTCTTTGCTCAGGTAGATCTCAGCCACTTTGGTCGGCTTGGCTGGTGTCAGGCTCAGCATTTGTTCCGAATGGAGGCAGCTTTTGAAGATTTCTGTCAGGACGTCTCGAGCACCCGGCACCAGCTTGTCACCTGAAGTGAGTCAAAAAGGTGAACCAGGACTACAAAAAATAGCAGCTCAAAAGAATTCAGGTTTATTAAACATGGCAAACAATTTTTACCATGTACTTAAGGTTGAAACAGTGTCTGAAAGCTGGCACTAACATGAACAGTTCTGTGTCCACACATTGAAGCAGGGGTGTATTATGGAGGGTATTTGGCTCTAACAATTCTCGAAGTAAGACCTCAAGGAGGGTGCTGAAGTCGGCTTACATCTCACCACAGCAATGAAATGCATATATACAACATGCACACTCCTTGCTCAATGTGAATGAACCCACCCACCTTTTAAGGTTTTGTCATTGAAGTAATCTTCCAGAGCAGGGCTCCCTTGGGTGTCAAACAAGCTCTGGTTCACTGTGGAGACAGTTAAAATTTCCTCGGTGGACATTTCCATGAGTTCGTCTTCCCCGTCCAGGCTGGAAAGGCCAATCAGGTCACTGCTGTTAAAGAGGCTGGCTCGGATCTTCTCAATCTTGGCCCGGGACCGAATCTGCATCAAAAACACAAGAGAATCCCTATCATTCCTCATCTTTTGCTCCCGAGGCTTTGCATTTCTCACCTGGCCACTCTGTCATTTTCCCAGTCCCATGTCCACTTGCTTTGCCTCATCCAAACCCCAATTTGGAACCATCAAGAACCTTGAATATCATGCAAAGGCAACTAAACATGAAAATACATGTAAGAAACTTCAGGGACTTAAAACAAAGCTAACTGGAGCTTCTTTTGCAAGACAGGTCCGCCATCCATCAGATACAGGTGACAAACCAAGGCTCCTTCCTTATCAAAGGAGTTCAAGAGGCAACCCATCTATCTTTGAAAAGGTGCCACAAAAGCCTTTGGTCTCTCATGGGAGAAAGATGGATTCCACAAAACCCCAAGTTTGGTTCGTATAATCGCCCTTTCAAACAGGGCAATGGAGAACACTGTGTGTGGACTAACAGGTGTTCTGTTCCAGGGGCCCAGGGAAGCCTTACCTCCACAACTGCAAAGCCCTTGATGGGTCGTGAGGGGGCTGGCTGGCTGTCCAGCGAGGTCACGGTGTACATGGAGCCCACGTCCGACATGGAGGCCGTCTCCACGTTATCCAGCTGCTCCCCAAAGCTGCCTAGGCTGCTGCCGATGGAGAGGTCCAGGCTCTCCTGGCTGGAAACCCCATGTGGGGTGCCGTCCAGCAACCCGGGTGGGATGGCCATCTCCAAGCCCCCTTGCAGGGCCTGGTCCACTGAGATGTCGCTGGTGGTGCGAGAAATGCCCTGCGAGCTGGAGATGGAGGCTTGGCTGGTGGAGGCTGAGGCGCTGACGCTCATGGCGGGGGTAACGCTGCTGGAGCTGCTGATGTCCAGGCTGTCCACGCTGCCAGAGACCGCTGGTTTGTCCAGTTCAGCCCGGCTCTCCCCTCCCTCTGCCTTGTCCTTGCTCTTCTTGGGCTCCTCCTCTTGCACTGGGATGTAAATCTCCTCCTTGAAGACACCCCCGTGGGCATTGCAGGCCTTGCGGATGGCGCCCCGCACCACCCCTTCCTCCAGGTGGGTGGGGATGCCCGAAATCACCAGTAAGCGGCTGTGAGCTGTAGTCCCGACCAAGGCCTGGCAGGCATCTGCCACTGCGTCATTGGTCACACCCAGCCCCTGGGGGTCCTTCTTGGTCAAATGGCGCAAGATGATGAGCAAGGTCAGAGCCCGGTGGAACCACAGCATGTCCTCAGGTTTGCTCCCGCCAATGCTCAGCATGGCCGTGTCAGTATCAGCCGCTCGGGACGAGGTGCGCTTCCCCGAAGCCGAGGCCTTCTCCCGCTTCATCTTGACCTTCTTCCTCTTTGACAGGAGGCTTGGGCTTTGCGGGGTCTGCCCAGGAGAGGAGGAGGAGGAAGAGGAGGAGTCGCTGAGGTTGGGGCCGCTGGTCGAGGACATGACGTTGGCGGTGATGCTCATGTTGATTGGCAACGTTACTTCCGCAACAGCCAGGCAGACCTCCATCAGGGCATGGAAATAGGTGGAAAATCTGCCCTGGTCGGTGCCCCCAACACCGGATCCGCTGCAGGCATTTCCTGAGACCCAGTTTTGGGTCTCTTCGTCATACAGCTTGTGCAGCTCAGACTGGAGTGCCATAAGCATGGCCAGGCAGGGGTTGAGCTGCAGCGCAATGGACGAGGACAGACCGGCAGGGTTCTTCTTCTGCTCCAGGCTGTGAATTTTGCGGAGCAGTTCGGCCAAGAGGTGGAACAACAGCTCTTTCACACAGGCTGCCATGTTGGTTGTCCATAGAAAATTCCCTAGAATAAGGGGAGGGGGATGATAAGAATCAATTCCCTTTGAAATGTGCAGCTACTCAGCACTTGGTAGCCAGACTATGGCCCAGTCCTAGCTCTCCATTCCTAGCCCCTACCATTACACAGGGAAAAACGGAGCCCAAACACAAAGCCCAACCAACAGAATTGTTCTGGGCCATGAAGGATCCCTTCTCTCACCGAGGATTTCCACCACTTGCAAAAGGATGGAGGCAGGGATAGTTTCCAGCTCCTCTTCAGCCCTTCCGTCCCCGTCATCCAACTTCCAGGCCAGCAGCTGCTCCGCAAAAGCCATGGCCAATGGGAACTCCAGCGGGAGCGAGTGCAGGACCAGCATGGCACCAGGAGGCGGGGACACTCCTGGGACGAGACCCACAGATACACTCAAGGCCCAATGTTTGGGACAATGAAGCAAGGCATGAAACAGTGTGCCCCCAGACCCTCTAAATATTGCTTGAACCCCACTCCCCACCAGAAAATGGTCTATCTAAACATTGATTTCAGGATGAAGAGGGCTCCTCAGCTTTGAAACTGAAGAGGAGTGCTTTCCATTCCAAGAATGCATCTCTGATGGAGTGAGACCTATTGGCTGCACGCTTGCATTTGCATGGGAATCTTACCCAGTTTGATGTGGACCTTATCGGTGGAGATGATGACCGAAGGATACTGATTGGTGGTGGGGGGCGGAGTCAGTCCTGTGTTGGTGGGAGAAGCATCCCGAGGGTAGCACACGGCCTCAATCAGGTTCAGCTGCCCGTTCCTCTTCACCTTGTGGCCGAGGCCATAGACAAGGATCCGGGCCCAAGGGGCTTTATACAGAGAAGAGCTGTGAAAAGAGTCAGAACTGTTGTTGGAGATTACATGATCGTTCTACAGAATGACCCTTTCCCAAGAATAAAAACAGTGTAAACATGTGGATGTAACGAGAGGGGATCCTTGGGTGGGCCAGTTTGGAAGTGCTCCTTGCCCTCAGTTCCCTTACGGTCACTTACTCTTTGCGGAATCCTGACTGACTCTCCTTGCAGGACACAATCACAAAGGCTGCCCCAGGGAAGTTGACGTCCATGTTTACTTTCGACTCAGAAATGGGGAACTCTTCGGATGGGAACTGTTCAGGAGCGTTCTGAAAACAGATTTTTAAACTCAGAAACTCTCACCTTTATCTCTTTGAACTGCCAGTGCAAAATCACTGAAATGTATGACAAACATTCAGCTAGCATCAGAATTGGTTGCTGAGGCATTCCACAGACATTGAGGCACTGTGTCACAAGAGCAACCTCCTGGTTTGATCCAATGCTGTGTGTGTGTGTCTTTTGTGTCTTGAAGGTGTTGACACTTATTTCAAGCCTAAGGTGGACCTATAATGGGGCTTTCTGTGTGAAATTTGTTCAGAGAAGGCTTGCCCTTGCTCTCCTCTGAGACGAGTGGGGGGGAGGGGCGGAATGTGAGTTTGGTCATCAAAGTCAAATGCCACTTTCTCGTGGGAGGGAAAGCTTGGATAGCTTGGAGGAGGCTTTACAACAACGGGGGCTTAATCTGCCATACAACTTGCCTGCAGGAAGGAGCAGATCTGTTTGGTCAGTTCCAGCAGACTCTCCTCGCCTTGGTGCAGAGTCCGCGCAATGGCCACTGTCAGCCACTCCTGGATGGTCTGGGAGTTGCCTTGGTAAAAGAGGTCGGTGCCTGAGCAATTCTGGGAATGGATGCAGTGCTGGAGGGACTGGGCCAGAAGGATGGAGCTGGAGCTAATGGTCCCATCTGGTCATTTCAGGGAGGGAAAAGGCAGAAGAGAATTCGTATCACTCCATTCTGAGTGGCTCCTCTTTTTTCCCCATTACACAACTGAGACAAGTGACTGCCCGATTCATTCTGAAGACCCAGCAGTGACTTACTCATCCCATCTAAAACACAACAACAAACTCGCAGAGCTTAAAAAAGAGACCTTTCTGGACTATAACTCCCAGAATCCCTCAATGGTTGGTGTATTCAGAGAGTGACTGTCCAAACCGTCACGCTTGAAAGCTCCCCCCACTATGGATGCAGTTATCCCTGTTACAAGGTTCAGTAGAGACCAGTTTCTAAAAGTGCTTTTTTACCAGGAAGAGGCGGGGCTAGAAGCTGATTGGAGAGCAACTGGAGATGTTCCAGAGTGATGTCCCGGATGGCAGGGATGTGGAACAGGCGTGTGAACATGTGAGGAGATCTGGGAGCAAAAATGTTAAGGAGGGCCATACGGCAGTACAGCCGAGCAAGGGCCGCTTCGCATCGCAGCAGCTCTCTGTCAAAAGTGAGAGAAAGAAACGTCACATTCAAGGCGTGGAAAAGGTAACATTCTTGACTTTCCTCTTAGCCCACTATTCCTCACTACCCAGTTTTCCTAAACTTCACATCCTCCAGAGCTGTTGGAGTGCCATTCCCATCGCTGTCCCTGCTAGTGGGGAGGATGAGAGGTGGAGTGGGCAGCAGATGGGCCAAGCAAGCAATTAACCAACATGACCTGTTCAAAATCTAACTCTTCTAGGCAAAGATTTACTACTATGAGATGGGGCCTTCAAGGCTGAATTGGGAGCCAAAAAGTATTCTGTCCCAAGGTCCCTATTGGTTGAGTCTCATCTTGCCTGTGAATCTGAATGTTTGAATTGTCCAGGGAAACCAGTCCATTGGTGGCTGTCCTCCTATAGCCAGCAGGGGGTCGCTCCAGCATATCAATGGGGTACCAGTATCGCACCAAGACCCCTTCGCTCCTGAGGTAAGTCTCCACCTGGACAAGCTCATTCACCTAGAATCCAAAAAGTGGTCATGGGTTAACTCCGGAGACTTCATGGCTGATGGCAGGCCAGGCTCCCACCCTCCCCCTTCAAGCTGAAATCCAGGGACAACTTGCCGAATCAACGTCCAGGACGACACCATGGAGTCCAAACGTCTTCAGCATCCCACGGATTGCAAACTTGGGCAGGGCGGTGCCCACCGTGTTAGCAACCACGTTGTTGCTATCTGGGCAGCGGGTGACAACGGTGAGACCTGGAGCCAAGAGAATGGTGGCCTTATCTGATCATGGACCAGGCACACAAGACGGCTGGGCCTCACCAAACCGAGTTCCCACTTCTGACCCAGAGTGGGTCAGCACTTATAGCTCTCCCCATCCAGGACACACAGCATTGGCTAGTCATAGTACATAGAAAATCTGGGACATACCCTTACTCTATCCAAAAAGAAGCAAAGGTGTTGGTCGGAGGTCCAAGCCTCGCCGCAACCCCATTATCCCAAAGCAAAGCAAGAGGCGTACCTTTCCGGACTTTATCAATAGTGAACTTATTGGCTTCATCTTTAATATCTTCAATTGTGGGAAGGTACAGGTCTCTGGGAATGCCCCCGTTTTCCTCATAGAGAAATTCCACCGTTTGGCGGGCGATGTCGACCATGCCTGAAACCAAAGCAGCCAAGAATGAGGCCGGAAGACAAATGCGAAGAGTCCAGGAAATTGGGTGGGATGACTATTCAGAACAGATTGCTACAGGCTAGGATTGCTGGTTGGCTTATGTGAACTGTCACAAACATGCAGAAAAACTAAGAAACTAGGATGAAAGACAGATTCCTCAGTTTAACCATAAAGAAGGTAAGCATCAGACACCAAGGAAGAAGCCTTTTGACAGGCGTCATACCTAGCTGTAAGGCCCCTTTAATCTGATCCAAGCCAGACTTCCTCTCGGCTTCGTTGCGGAAGCGTCTCCGAATGGTAGGGAAGACTTTGGTCTCCCAGGCTTTCACAAGCAAGGCATAGTGATCTTCCTGCAAAAAGGAGAGAAACACCTTTATGTCCGAACAAAAGCCTAGATTGTACTGCACAACGCAATGCAAAGCGGCATCCTGTGTAGTTCTCCATTTTGTATGCATAAGTAATTGATCCGGAAGTCATGTACATCTTGACGTGCCAGGTCATGCATACACTTACCCGTGGAATGTCATCGTCATCGTCATCGTCGCTTTCGTCATCTGCAATGGGAGGAGGGTGAGGGTCTGGTCCCGAGGTGATGAAGTTTTCATAGCTGAGTTCCATCTTATAATGGCAAGAGGTGTCACTATCGTACTCTGCAACGAAAGGGACAGAAAGGTGACTGTGGGAAGACCTCTTGTAGCACTTCAGGAAGATAAGGTGGTGATAAACCTATGGAATTGTGTGTGAGAATTGCCGGCATCCTCACACAGAATTACAGCTCTACAATCCCTTGAGAACATGGGTAGCCATGAGAGTTAAGTCAACCCACTGCTGCAATGCTGAAGCAGCCTGTATTTCAAACCCACATTAACTAAAGTGGAATATCCTTCCTCTGAAGAGTGATTAAGGAAGACAAAGGGAGGTTTTTACATTCTTGACAAATTAAGAATGTTACAAAAATGATACTAATGGAATAGCAATGGCATGTCATTGCCTCCAGGGTTCCAAACATGGGACCCTCCACTGACTAGCATTTAGCTCCTTTGAGTCTCCTTTGGCAGAGAAAAAGTGAAGTATAAATACTACTACTACTTACTTACTTACTACTATTACTAATTTATTGCGTTGTTACTTTTGCCTGTCTTTAACTTTGGGGCACAGGTAGGAAAGGGCTTGAACATTATCCAGGAAAGGCCTTACGTTGCTGAGCAGTGGCCACAGCCGCAATCCTGCAAGGCGGCCCATGCGTCCCAGGGTCAGAGGCTGTGCTGGTGCCAGCATCGTTGTCACTGTCGGAAGCCATGGCAAAAGGCAACACTTCGAAGTTGGCACTGATTTCTTCAGCAAGGTCGACACAGAGGTCGGCGGCATTGCGGTGCGCCTGGCCTTCCGCATAAGCAAACTGGCGGGAACCAAAATTGGCCCGGACCTTGGTGTTCTGGGAGTGGGAAGAGACACAACAGAAGCGGGAGGTCACATTTTGGGCCCGATGCTACAGTTCCCTATGATGCGTAAGGAGGGATGTGCTCAATTTTGTGTGCTAAATACTAAATTTTAGTCTAGTTCCGTGCAACATAAATAATATGATGCCCTCCACGATGCTGCCGTTATTGTTGAAGTGGAAATTCACACCCATGTTTGTTTTATACTCTTAAGGCCTAGGATCAAAAACAGGATTCGGTGTGATGTGTGGTTTAAATGAAATTCTATGAAAGGTGCATGACTGGGGCCTATATAGCCTGAGGATGTCATGCTAAGAAACGAGGTCTGAAAAACTACAGAAGGAGGTGAAGAATATATGATCTGTAATTAAAAGTTGCTGATGAGAACTGTTGACATTGATAACCAGAGAGCATGATTAACTCTTGGTGGAAAACAACACGTTTACATTACCAGAGACAATGGCTCTTTTAAGTTAGGTAAGTCAAACAATGCTCTTTAAGAAGGAAAACCAATTATCAGTTAAGGAAGAAAAGCTAACATCTGTCTGGAGCTGATGGGGTCAGCAAGTCTTAGCTGGAAAAACAACTTGTCAATCATTTGCAACTTCTTGACTAACAATAGCAGAAACTGCTGTATAAGACATTTTTACAATCCAAAAATGTGACAGACATGAAGGGTCTGGTCACCCATCACTTTCTCCAAGGGACGGAGGAAGATGGTGTATTCACAGAATGGCAGATTTGCAGGGAAGCAATCTGGCCTACGTTTGGGTCTCTTCTCCAGGAGACAGAAGAAGGGATGGTACTGTATGTACGAGTGTAGCTCAGCAACAGTCACAGCAGTCTGGGGCTGATGGGTTCACTGGTGACTTAAAGAGTCTGATGGGATTGTGGGTTTCCTGAAACTCACTCAGACGCAGGCCAGGAAAGTACAGGCCAGGAAAGTGAAACCATTTCAGACAGTGATGCAGGCCCAGATGCAGAGCCTGAGAATCCAACTGTCTCTGCCAAGTTTTGCTCAAGTTTTTCTCATGGTTTTGGATCGAAGTATTTCATGTTCTTGCCTTGTATTCTTGCTCAAGTTTTGCTTATGGACTTAAGCAGCCTTAGTGTTTTGGAACTATTTTACCCTTGGATTCACAAGAGACAATTGATTGCCAATTATCTGGCTTATACACCTGATTTCCTTGTTTCTGGATTTTTTCTATATAAATGAATGAATGAATGTTTATGTGTCTGAATGCGGAGTAAAATGTAATATCCTCTTTGTTTGTTTGCCCAATGTAATTATATATAGTCTGTGTGTGTCTACTTTTTTCTCTGTATTGCTCTGTGATATACTCTGTTTCATTGTAAGTGAAATAAAGAAAACCTTTTTCATGTCTAAAAAATACTTATGACATCAGAGCTCAGCTCTGGCAAAGGGATGGGATTAAACCTGCCTTTTTCTGGATATGGACCACTGGCCACATTCCACCGGACACATCTTCCAGATATGGACCCAGTCGCTGTCCACAGTAAGTGAAATACACTCTGCCTTTGGCCGGCTGCCCCGGAGGAGGCGGGGTGCCTTCAGACCTCTCCCAACCAATGCCAGCGACATCACCTAGAAGGACAGAAAAGCGGGGAGAAAGGCAAGGTCTCTGTGTGGCCCTTGAAACATAGCTGGCAAAATATGATGCTTACGGGTTCTGCACAGCCCAAACAGACCTACCAGGAGAGAGGGTGACGTCCAGCCGCACACTCTTCCACTGCAGCAAACTGGAACCATTGTAATGAACAGCTCGTCCATTGCTGAAACCACAGGGAGAAAGAAAGAAAAAAAGAAAGAGGCAGACACGTTAACTGGGGAGGTGAATTTTCCACTTTTTCGTTTGTGCGAAGTTTGGAAGCTTAACAGCTAAACTGAAGCAAAGAATTGAATCACTTCTTTCCACCATGGAATTCATAAATCTTAATGGGAAAAAGCACCAGACAATTTAAAAATGCAATATATGACCATGGGTTTGGATGATCATTTCCTTGCTCTCAATGCATTTAAGAAGATTAGACAAGCAAGGCTTCAGGTTGTATAGAACTCTTCTTCATGCAAGGGACTTCATTTATTTATTTACTTTATTTACTTTGCTTGTATACCACAGTTTCTCAGCCCGTAGGCGACTCAACGCGGTTCACAACAAGAGCAAAAAGTCAATCATAACAACATACAATTTAAAAACCATTAACAGCATAGTATACAAAGTAATGACACGTCAATAACAACACATTAACGTCTAGAATCTAACTAGAATCGTGATCCAATTCGTCATCCATAATTCCGTTCCTATATTCATCGTATTCATTGCACTGTTTATCCGAATGCCTGTTCAAACAGCCAGGTTTTTAGTTTTCTTCGAAACACCATTAACGAAGGAGCTGATCTAATGTCCATGGGAAGGGCGTTCCACAGCCGAGGGGCCACCACAGAGAAGGCCCTGTCCCTCGTCCCCGCCAGCCGTGCTTGTGATGCAGGCGGGATTGAGAGCAGGGCCTCCCCAGAAGATCTTAGAGTCCTGGCGGGTTCAAAGGCAGAGATATGTTCGGATAGGTAGCTTGGGCCAGAACCGTTTAGGGCTTTATAGGCCAACGCCAGCACTTTGAATTGAGCCCGGTAGCAAATCGGCAGCCAGTGGAGCTGGTGCAGCAGAGGAGTTGTATGCTCCCTGCGCTCCGCTCCTGTTAGTATCATGGCTGCCGAGCGTTGGACTAGTTGGAGCTTCCGAGCCGTCTTCAAAGGCAACCACACGTAGAGAGCGTTGCAGTAGTCTAAACGGGATGTAACCAGAGCGTGGACTACTGTGGCCAAGTCAGACTTCCCAAGGTACGGGTGCAGCTGGCGCACAAGCTTTGTGCGAATGCTCCCCTGGTCACCGCCGAAACCTGGGGTTCCAGGCTCAGCGATGAGTCCAGGATCACACCCAAGCTGCGAACCTGCGTCTTCCGGGGGAGTGCGACCCCATCCAACACAGGCTGTAACCCTATACCCTGTTTGGCCTTTCGACTAACCAGGAGTACCTCTGTCTTGTCTGGAATTCAGTTTCAATTTGTTCGCCCTCATCCAGACCGTCACAGCGGCCAAGCACCGGTTCAGGACCTGGACAGCCTCCTTAGTAGTAGGTGGAAAGGAGTGACAGAGTTGGACATCATCCGCGTACAGATGACATCGCACTCCGAAACTCCGGATGATCTCCCCCAGCGGCTTCATGTAGATGTTAAACAACATGGGAGACAGCATTGAGCCCTGAGGAACCCCACAAGACAAAGGTTATGGGGTTGAACAGGTGTCTCCCAGTAACACCTTCTGAGACCGGCCCTCTAGGAATGACCGGAGCCACTGTAAAACAGTACCTCCAAGATCCATCCCCGCGAGGCGTCCCAGAAGGATACCGTGGTCGACGGTATCGAAGCCCGCTGAGAGGTCCAGCAGCACCAACAGGGACACACTCCCCCTGTCGAGCTCCCGGCGCAGATCATCCACTAAGGCGGCCAAGGCTGTCTCGGTACCATGTCCCGGCCTAAAGCCAGACTGTGCCGGATCCAGATAATCCGTGTCTACCAAGAATGCCTGGAGTTGTGAGGCCACCACACGTTCCAGGACTTTGCCCAAAAAGGGGAGATTGGAAACAGGCCGATAGTTGACGAATTGAGTGGGGTCCAGTGATGGTTTTTTCAACAGCGGTTTTATTACAGCTTGTTTTAAGCTGGCTGGAATTTTGCCTTCCCGACGGAGGCATTAACCACCACCTTCACCCACTCGGCCAATCCCCCTCTGGCCTCCTTTAGAAGCCAGGATGGGCAGGGGTCTAGGATGCATGTGGTTGCCCTCATTCCTCCAAGCATCTTGTCCATATCCTCGGGTTTCACCAATTGAAATGAATCCATCAAAACTGGACAAGCAGGTGCTCGTGTTACATCCTCAGAGACTGCCGTTAATATGGTATCCAGACCAGAGCGGATCAAGGCGACTTTGTCTGCAAAGAACTGAGCAAAAGCTTCACAGCGAGCTGCCGAGTCACCAGGGCTCCCATCCAGAGTGGTGGGTTATAAAAGGCCTCTGACAACTCGGAACAGTTCAGCCGGACGGTTCTTTGCAGACGCAATAGTGGCCGCAAAGAAAGTCTTCTTTGCGGCTTTTATTGCCGCGGCATATGCCCTAAAAAAGGACACAAACCGTGTTCGATTTGGCTCGCTCGGATCCGAACGCCACACGCTCTCTAGTTCCCTCTTCCTTCGCTTCATCGCTGCCAGCTCCTCAGTGAACCAAGGGGCTGGTTTAGCTCGGCTACTTGAGAGGGGAAGTTCTGGAGCAATCGTGTCTATTGCCCTAGCAATCTCCCCATTCCAGAGAGCGACCAGGGCATCAACAGGATCACCTACCGAGGTGGCGGGAAACTCCCCAAGAGCCGTCAGGAATCCATCAGGATCCATAAGCCTCCTGGGGCGGACCAACTTAATGGGTCCTCCACCTCTGCAGAGGTTGGGGGGTGCAGTAAGTCTAAATCTGACTAGGTGGTGGTCGGTCCATGGCAACAGAGAGATGGACAACTCCTCAACACCACCACCTTCCTCCTATCCCTGGCAGAAAACCAAATCCAATGTGTGTCCTGCACTGTGAGTGGGGCCAGATACCCATTGGGACAACCCCATGGTTGCCATGGCAGACATGAAGTCCTGAGCCACTCCCGATAGGGCGGCCTCGGCATGGATATTGAAGTCCCCCAGCACAAGCAGCCGTTGGGACTCCAATGCCAGGTCATTTAGTGTGTATGTGAGTTTGTCACAGAAAAAAAAGCGTTAATAAGTCTCTGTCCAAGCTGGAGTGGGGGTAACAACCATTTGAATTTCTGGGTTGCTCAAAGAAATAGCCCTGAAACAAAAAGAATACCTTCTTCCCACCATTTCCCTTCCCATTCTCCATGATCTCCCCACTGTCTAATTGAGATGGAAAGCCCTCCAGTGCAGGGGGCTACCTTCTTTAATGTTGCAAAGTGCCAGGCCCATAGATGGTGAAAGGTCATCACTGTCAGAAATTTTAAATATTAACTAGGTATTTTTATTACAAAAATGTGAGTCAAGCACTGAAAGAGTACGCCAAAACCTGTTAAGAGGCAGTGGGCCAAGGCTAGTGCTGTCCTGAGGAGAGTGAGTAGGCTGAAACCTGTTAGAATTAGTGGTCAAAGCTAGTGTCGTTCTGAGGAGTGTGAGGTAAATGATTATAGGTTGCTTACCTGTAACCGTGATTCTTCGAGTGGTGATCTGTGAAATTAGCACATATGATAGTTGATGCACCTGTGCAGCAATCACTGGAAACCTCTGAAAAGGTGACAAGGCTTGTGGCTGCAGCCCCGCCCCTCTCCTCAAGAGGCATATATGCTGTAGGAGGGGCTGTTAGGTCCAGTTCCCTGCCACTGTGCAGTGACCCAAGACTGGAGGCATGATCTGCGGGGAGGAAGAGCGGGGATGTGCTAATTTCACAGATCACCACTCGAAGAAACATGATTACAGGTAAGAAACTATCATTTCTCCTTCGTGGTGTCTGGTGAAATAAGCACATATGATAGGCTAGCAAGCCACAAACCTTGGATGGTGGGCGTCATGCCACTGCCAAGAAGAGAACCACTCTGCCAAAAGCGGCCTGCCTCCTCGACTGGACGTCCATCTTATAATGGGTGGCGAATATCAACGGAGTGGTCCAGATTGCTGCCCGAGAGATGTCATCCAATGGAACTCCACGAAGGTAAGTAGCCAACATAGCGACTGCTCTTGTGGAGTGGCCCCTCAGATGTACTGGCGGATCCTTGCCCGCCATTTGATAGGCAAGTCTGATGGTCGAGATCACTCATGCCGAGAGGCGTTGGGGGGAAACAGGCAGAACTTTGGTGTCACTGCAGTACTTCACAAAAAACCTAGGAGACTGCCTGAAGTCCTTCATCCTGTGAAGGTAGGAGAGTACTCTGCAGACATCGAGAAGATGAAGCGCCCACTCAAACTCTGTTTGTGGAACTTGAAAGAATGCTGGAAGCACCATGTCAAAGCGACCTTAGGGAGGAAGGCGATGTCGGTTCTGAGAACCACCTTGTCCCTATGAAAATGGGGGTAGGGCTCATCAACATGGAGTGCACACAACTTGCTGGATCTGCGAGCCGAGGTGACTGCTACCAAGAAAACAACTTTCCACAAAAAGATGAGAAAGATCGGCTGTAGCCATGGGTTCAAAAGATGGCTTCATCAATGCTGACAAAACAAGGTCAAGCTGCCAAGAGGGAGGTGGATGGGAGACTGGTGGCCGGAGATTCCTGTACCCTCTAAGGAAAAGTTGGACAAGAGGGTCCTGAAATCAGGACGAGCCACCTTCCCTGCGGTGATATGCTGACAGCGCCACAAGATGTCTCTTGATTGAAGAAAGCACCAGGCCCTCATCTGCCAATGTTGCAAGGAACTGAAGGGGTGAAGTAGGGGCCTGCAGAGGCTGCACACCATGTTGGCGTGTAAACATTGCAAAGCGCTTCCACTTAGCCTTGTATGAGCGCTGTGTTGATGGCCGGTGTGCAACATTGAGGATGGCCGTTACTGCTTCAGGTCGCGGTGCGGCCTGACCCGCCATGCCATCACACAGAGCAAGTTGAGGTCTGGGTGACGGGCACAACCATCCTGAATGGTGAGCAAGTCTGGCCGACTGCTCAGCGGCAGATGATCACCCGCATGGTCTTGAGGAGGGCGAACCAGGGTTGCCTTGGCCACCAAGGTGTTATCAGGATGGCGTCGGCTCTGTCCGCATCCAGGGTGGCCACCACCCAGCTGAGAAGAGGTATTGGTGGGAAAATGTACAACAGGGGCCAGTGCCAGTTGTAGAGGAACACATCCCCCAGACATCCCTGTGGCGTCTCCCGTGGCATCCTGGCACAGTAGCATTTGCATTTGGCATTGGCTGGTACTGCAAACAGGTCAATGCTCAGCCGTCCCCACCATCGAAAGAGGAGGTGGGTCTCATGAGGGTGCAGCGACCACTTGTGTTTAGTGGGCCCAGTCCTGCTGAGGTGGTCTGCCACCGTGTTGTCTTGGCCAGGCAGATGTAATGCCACATGGTGGATTTTCCTGGGAATGCACCATTGCCAAATGTCGAGAGCCAACTGAAGCAAAGAGCAGGACCGTGTCACTCCTTATTTGTTGATGTACCAGATGGCTGTTGTGTTGTCCATGTGAATCTGAACCACACAGCCCTGGAGAGAGCGTTCGAATGCTTGGAGTGCCTTCTGGACGGCAATGAGCTCCAACACATTGATATGGAGCTTAGTCTCGGCCGATGTCCACAGGCCCTGCACTGAGAGGGTGCCTGAGTGGGCTCCCCAGCCTTGAAGAGAGGCGTCGGTGATGACGACTGCTGAAGGCCCTGGAGGGCGAAATGGCATGCCCATGCAGACATTGTGAACAGTCCACCAATGCAATGAGTGCCGGACAGATGCTGGTGGATGTAATATGCATTGCTGTCTATGGCGGAGAGTCGAATACTCTGATGAACCACACCTGGAACGGTCGGAAGGGCAGCAGGGCAAATGGTGTTACAGCAGTTGTGGAAGCCATATGCCACAGCATCGACTGAATGTATTGGCCTGACACAGAAAGAATGATGGATGTGCTGCACAGCTGCTCAGAGATTGCAAAACCGCTCTTCCGGAAGATACGCCTTGCGCTCAACAGAGTTGAGACGTGCACCGATTAAATGAATATCTTGCGTCGGTTCGAGGTGAGACTTTTGCACATTGACAATGAGGCCGAGATTCTGCAGTAAAGAGAGTGTGAAGTCCAGATGTTGCAGGAGCTGTGAGCGAGACGCCCCAATGACCAACCAATCATCGATGTAAGGAAACATCATGTTTCCTTTCACTCGTAAGTGAGCCGCCACCACTGCCATGACCTTGGTAAAGACCCGAGGTGCAGTGCAGATCCCAAAGGGGAGGACTCTGAAAGAATATGCCTTGTCGCCTATTTTGAAGGACAAACACTCATGGTGGCATGGTGCGATGGCTACGTGGAAGTAGGCATCTTTCAAATCTATCATGCTGAACCACGGCCCACAAGGAAGAAGTGGCAAGATGGTCTGGAGAGTCACCATGCAAAACTTGCGTGGTCAGATGTACTGGTTAAGACCACGGAGATCCAAAATAGGCCTTTGGTCCCCATCCTTCTTAGGGACTAAGAAATAGGTGGAGAAAAAAGCAGAAGAATACTGAGAAGGTATCAAGCAGCACAATTGCCCCTTTCTGAAGGAGGGTGCGAACCTCATCCAAAAGGACATCAGAAGGAGGCGACGTAGTTCTAACAAAGCCGAGGCATGGAGGACTTTCAAACTCAATAGAGTAACCATGGCGAACCACATCAAGCACCCACCTATTGGTGGTGATAGATTTCCATGCCTCGTAGAAGCCAGCCAAACACGTGTCGAAGCAAACAAGCGGTGTTGGTTGAGAAAAAAGTTGAAGTGAAGGCACCCTGTGAGGAAGTGAAGGGGATACAGGTGGAAAAAGGGGAGGGGAGATGTCGCTAACACCGATGCTTGCCCTTGGTTTGAAGCTTCCCCTTAGCCTGCTGACGTGACGAAGACTGCGTCTGCTGCTTTGGTGAGCGTGGAGCTCTCTGCTGGCTAGAAGTACATGATGAAGATGGATAAGTTCTCCGAGTGGACGAAGAGGACTACTGGCCTCTAGACCGAGAGCGGTAAGAGGGCCGTGTGAACGCCTGCCTCACTTTTTGAGACTCCTTCAAGTTAGTATCCATCCCAGGATTGAACAATCCATCATCATGAGCAGGCATGTCCTCTGCTATCACCTTGCCTTCCTCAGAGAGCATTGAGGTACACAGCCATGTATGTCTTCTGACTGACGTGGCAAGGGAGAACAGCTTTCCTGCTGTGTCAGCAGTGTGCTGAGGCATGTCCTTGCCTCATAGTACATGTGAGCATGAGAGCTTCATGATGGTAAGCCTTGGCTATGCTCTCCTGAGGGGAGGGAAGCAGATCCAGGTATGGCCCAATCCTGTTCCACAAAAAAGCATTGTAGAAGGACATGTATGCCCCATAATGCACCATATGAGCCATCAGGCTGGCACTGGTGTAGGCCTTCTTCCCCATTGCATCCAGCTTCTTGCCCTCCTTATCTGGAGGAGTGGGCTGAGTCTTATGGGAACACTTGCACTTAGCCACGTTCACCACCACAGTGTTAGGCTTGGGCGGCCATGCTACCCAATCTGCAGATGTGAGATCAATGCAGTAGCGTGCGTCCCATCTCCTAGAAACCGCTGGCACCGCTGACGGGGCCTGATCAGGGTTCTTAGTAAGCTGGAGCAAGTATGGGAGAGCTGGTAAGGTTGTAGAAGCCAATGGCTGCTGAACCTGCTCATCAGGAGGAAACATAGGATCCTCAACAGGCTGGCATCTTTTTGGTGTAGAGAGATTCAGGGCCTTAGACATATGGATCATAAAGGCCAAAAAGCCTGAGGCATCTTCTGGAGTTATTGATGCCGAGGAATCTACAGGCTCTAGAGGCTTAGCTTCCTGCACTGAGGAGCCTGATTTAGAAGCAGAAGCCATATCGCGCTCTGGTTCTGGGGGTGCTGTAGCCACATGCCGTTGCCCAATGTGGTGCAATGGCAGCAGGTAGGAGAGCATGGAGGCATCAAGGAGGTAGAAGTGCGTGGCTCTTGCACAGTAGCAAGGTAATAAGGCCTCCCACCAGGAGTATAGCGCACGTAGTCTTGGGCATAAGAGTGACGACGGTGCAGTCTCCCTGTGACTCATGGTGGCGAGATGGAGAGGGAGAGTGTCCATATGGTCCTGAACTGTCACCACGGAAAGACCAAGATGGCTGTGCTGGTGAGGAGCTCCTAGGTCTAGAGCGCCAGCTGCTTCTGGAGACCAAGGAACGACGTGAGGGTGATCTGCCGCTTGTTTGGCACCACTCCTGCCTCGGCTACCCAGCCTGAATAGGGAAGGGCTGCTAGAGGCTCAGCTGAGGATCTGAGAGGCTAAGTGCCAACTCTTCGGCCCCAGCAGACACAGCCGCAGAAGATGGTGGATGAAGCGCCTGCTGCAGCATGAACTGCGGAGGGCAGAGCGAAGCCCCACCTCCACTTCCGGCCGAAGCCAGAAGTACATGTTGCGCCTGCCCCAGCTGCTCTTGTGGAGGAGTCTGGGGCGGTGAGGAAAGTAGCGGCGGCTGCGAAGCCTGCTCCAAAGGAGGAGGCTGGATTGGCAGTGGCAGGAGAAGCTGTTCAGGCATCAAGAAATGGCGGCAGGGACGGATGGTGAGAACGGCACATCTTCTCCTTTTCTCCCTTCTTCCCTGGTGAGGGAGTTCTCTCTCCAGAGCCTTTCTGCTTGGCTGGAACAGAGGCTCGGTGAGCACTATCTGCAAGGGTCCAGAAGGCTCTGACGCTGCCTGGCGTCCATCAGAGGAGGAATTAGTTAAGAGAGCCTTCTCACAGAGTAGGGCTTTGAGCTGCCTCTCCCGGCTCTTCCTTGCCTGCGGGGTAAAAGCCTTGCAGACAAAACAGGAGTTTGCTGAATGCATTTCTCGCAAACACATAAGGCACATAGTATTGCCATCTGTAACGGGGAGCTTTTCCCCACAAGAAATACATTTCTTAGAAACTGCAATAGAAGACATAACCAAGTTTAAGGCTTAGGCAATAATAGTTGACAAAATAGTCCGAAGTCAGGGTTGAGAAGTCAGGAAAGTCCAATAACACTCCAAAGTCAAAAGGCAAGTTTGAAGAGCGGTTCCTAAGAGCTGCTGCTAAGGCGGCTAGAAAAAAGGAACTGGACCTAACAGCCCCTCCTACAGCATATATGCCTCATGGGGAGAGTGGCGGGGCTGCAGCCACAAGCCTTGTCACCTTTTCAGAGGTTTCCAGTGATTGCTGCACAGGTGTATCAACTATCATATGTGTTTATTTTACCAGACACCAGGAAGGAGAAACTTCAGTGTGAGAGAAGCCTTGTGTGCGAAAGCTCCAGTGTGAAGGCTGCTGAGTGTAAAGTTACTATGTATTTGTTTATTTCTGCTATGGAAACCCAGTTCTTGTAAATAGTGTAACCATATTATTTTACTACAAAGAAAAACCTCCTATGGAAGAGATAACATTGGTCTCTGTGTTTTTGTTCTTTTTATCACTTTGGGCTATTGGTGCTGGGTCACACTGTTGCTGATAACACTGTTCTACAAATTTTCAGTTTTTCTCAGTTACGGAAACGAAATGTGCCGTTTCTTAATAAATTTAACATGCTGAATTCAAATATAATAATTAAATGTGTAAACTGGCTCTGGTTTTTATGCAACAGCTATTTCCATTTTCTCCACAATAGGTAATTCGTTAATATTATGATAATGCGCCTAACCTTACTGCATGTATATAAACCGTGAATATTTACTAAATTTTAGTCAAATTATATTGCCAATAGTTTATACATGAGAAATATTTATTTAATTAGTCTATTGTTTATGTTTGTGCAGCAAGAAACTATATTAGTAGGCCTAATGCAGTTGAAAAGTCTGAAAGTTTAAATGTTGCTTTAATCGTGACTTTAGCTTATATCCTGTTTGCTTCTCTTGACTTTTCTTTTGTATTCAAGGAAAGGATTGTCTCTTACAATGCTCCAGCAGTAGTCTGACAGCATTGACGGAGTCCATTGGCCTTGATATCTTTTTTCCATAGTGCTTTATTTACACACGTACGAGGCATAACTACAGTAAAAAGAACAATGTAAAACGATGTTTAACGATACTGTCTCAGTCTTCAACTGACTGACCCTCACCGTTCAAAAGTCTGGCCTTATATAGGGCTTTCTGGCTTTTGCACACGGCACTAATACTGCGTCATCAAACTTTCTAGAGTATTCTAGAATCTTCCATAGTGTAAGTCGCAACATGCATTTTTTCAACCATACGTAATCACGTGATTGCTTATATCATAAAAACTAGAGCCAATATACATTTTTAAATGTCATTTTCGTTTTCAGCACCCCAAAATCATAAAAGAACAACTATTTTCAGGCCCGCAACTTTTTCTCCGTTGAATAGTGTAAGTTACTCTGCTGTACATTTATGAGGAGGGTCCTTTGTTATTAAGCCCACTCACCCAGAAATCACCATCACTGAGAAAAAGGTGATCACTTAAGGAACAACAGGAGTTCTGTGCAACTCAAAGGCCTGCTATTCTACCAAAGCAACAGGCATGGCTACTACTTGCCTTGTTAGCCAGTCTGCCTCACTTTGGGCCGCTTGGAATAGAAATAAATGCTGCCCATTCTGGAGGGGCCTTGATTGTCATGTGGCATATTGTGAGCCACAGCTCCAGTTCCAGAGCAGATAAATTGGCCACCTACTTGTGAAAGAGGCAGGTGCCCACAGGGTTGGTCCATGCGCCATCGCGCTTCTCGGCCTCCGTGGCAAAGCCAAAGGAGACAATGGGCCCCGTGTCGTCATCTGTGTCGCCGTAGGACACAATCTCAATCTCCCAGTAGAAGGATGGCGCCTTGGAAGGGGAACACAGAGACAAATTACCCAGGAAGAAAAGACGCTTAAAGCACTTCCAAAGGAGAGACCTAGTTCTGCGTGAAGCTGGTTCTGTGCGCGTCACTTGAGGGTTCTCACCTGGACTGGAACGGGGGATGTGGCGTAAATGAAGGTGCCCCGGGGCAGCCCTCCGCCTGCGCTGGGGTCTGCCAGGAAGGTCACAGCTGTAAGGTGAGAGGAGAACATGCAGGCGCGCACTGGTGGGAAGACGCGAGAAGGGCTCCAGGTGATTTCCTTGGGCTGAACCAAGAGGAGACGGGTCTGCATTTAATTATATACAACTGCATTGTGTAAACTAGACTTTATGCTCAAAGAACGTAGAAGACAGTCATGAAGGTAGAAAGGCAAAAGTGGGTGACTGTAGGTTGCAATGGCTTGGACACCTGCCTTCCTCAGACCCAAGAGCCATGTGAGGAGGAGGAGAGGTGGCACATGAGGCCCTTTCCGAGATATTTACCTGCCTTCGGTCGGCCTGGAGTGGCGGCGGCGGAGGACGCGCACTGTCACGGTACAGCATCCTCAGCCGCTCACACTGCACTTCCACAACAAGGAGTCGCTCTCCTGGAAAATTAGAAAGAAGACCAGCAATTATGTGCCTGTCAAAGACTCTGATCCCAGTGGTGATAAGGACTTCACAGATGTTTTATGCATGTATCTGCGATAGCAGGACAACCCAAGTGCTCCTGTTCTCGTCTGATAGTTGACACACGCTGCTTCAGCTGTTTATAAGGTTCCTTTTTATCCTTCAAGGAGTTCCGAAGGGCCTTTGCTGGACTGCTCCCCCACTTGCTGTTACCAAGAGAGCAGATATGCTCAGAGCTATTTTGAAAACCAAACGGTATCTAGCCTGCTTGCTGTGTCTTGCCTGAAGCCTTCCTGTGCATAAGCCCTGGCAATGATCCCAGCGCAAAAGAAGAGGGTCTTCTTACCTGGGCTGCACTCCTGGGCCACGAGGTTCAGAACTTCCACAGCAGCCGGACATTGCTGGATGAACTCCTCACAGAAGGAACTGTCCTCCAACAACTGGGCCATCACCAGGCATGCTCTGCGGAGGTCGAGGAGGGGAAAATAGGAGACAAAAGTGGGACACCAGTTGAACGTTCTTGCCAAGCCCAGGCATTGCACAGACTGCATTGCATGGGAAGACATATTAGGAAAGGGAGGGCCTGCCTTTGACGGAGGCGGCTGGTTTGAGCTGCTCTTTAGCTCTCTGGGAGAAAATCCTGGAAGAATGTCTTTCCAGGAAATAGGAAATGTTCTTCTAAGGCACCCAAGTCCAGCTCATTTACCATCATCATCATCATCACTATCATCATCATCATCATCATCATCAGGGTATTGTGTGGTTTCTGGGCTATATGGCCGTTTGGCCTGCATCAGAGGATCCAGATGTCAGTCACAGATGCAGGTGAAACATCAGAAGGATATGCTGCTAGAACACATTGGCCATACAGCCTGGAAACCACACAACACCCCAGTGATTCCAGCCGTGAAAGCCTTCAACAATACATCATCATCATCATCATCATCATCATCATCATTATAATTATTATGTTTTACATTATTTACAAGGTGCTGCGGTGCTTCAGCCACAACACTTTCATTCCCATTCTTCTGCAAGAGTACCTCTCTCTGTTGGTCAAGGAATCCTTATTTTACCATCGCTAGCTCAAAAACTAACTGCTCAGGACAAAGTCCCTCTCCAACCCGCAACAGCTCCTTTCAGTTTAGCCAAACAACTTATCCACTAAATATATTGGGTATATATCCGTTCAGGATGAAGATAGATCAGCATCCTTCTTCTCACTTCCCCCCATCCCCAAGCCCATGTAAAAGCTCCCCCCCCCCTTCCCGGCTACTCACCTGGTTCGAATTTCAGCCAGGAGTCGGACCACTGCCATTACTGGGGTTGAGCCATCTCCTGTTGCAGGAAGTGAGGTATGAATAGAGAGACTCCCCTCTTGAGGAAGCAACATGGACTGGACTGCCTGTACTACCTTCTCAGTAATGGACAGTTTATGGAGAGGCAATGCCTGATGGTAGTGGAGGGGGCACGGTAAAAAGTTAAATTCAAGGCGTTAGTTTCTAGGAAATGAGGGAATTACCTGGAGTTACATAGACTCATTTTCAACATTAGCACAAAACACAGACTGCATTCATAGTGACAAGCTGCGTTGGAACAGCTCAGACTACCTCGCGTCCCCCATGGTTTACTTTACACATTACTCCCAAAGGGCTTTTGAGCTGCCTTTTTAAAATAAATGAAAAAACACTGAGATATTCAAATTTTAGAAAAACCGACCGACGGGGTCCTTTGACCAGTCACACTGCAATTCAACTGGCATCACAACATTCACTATGACACTCAGGTTGGATGTTAAAATGACCTTACCTCTGATCTTGGAACACAGAGCCTAGATAATGGGATAGTTAAAGTGTCTGATGCTTGGGAGGTCTTTCTACAGTCTATACTGGCAGGTGGGAATTTGACCGTGGCTATACCTTCCTGTTCATTAATCGAGGCAACCACTCCAACGCTTCCTGCAATGCCCCTCCCCAAAACCTAGAGAAAGAAAGACAAGAAAACAGAAGATGTTTATGAAGGGGGTTACATTTTCCAAAGAGACCCCCAAAGGGCACCCAGTCCACCCCCTTCAGATAAGGAAAAGTTTCATGAGAACCACCACTCCTCCTTAATGTTTCTCCAGCAACAGCAAGAATATCCCTGTGGGAAGCAAAATCAGGCAATCCCAACTGGGTGGCTCCCCACGAGGGTCTTCCTCCAGGGGCAAACCAAAAATGGGCAACATGGAAGTCCGTGAAAAGAGTCAGAAGTGGCGTTGGCAGATCAAAAGGCAACCTGGCAAAATGGCACTACCTAAAAGAATCCTCCACCTTGTGCGATTGTAGAGCAGAAGAAACATCTGTATGCTTGCCCACAATGCCCTGCCTCATGCACAGAGGAAGAACTGCTTAAAGCTACAGACAATACAGCTACTGTTGCCCATTTTTGGTCTAAAACTATTTAGCTGCTTGTTTTCCCTTTATTTTATCAGTTCTAAACGTATTTATTTATGCAATGCTTTTGAGCAAGAGAGAAATTCCTAATTGCCTATTGCAGAGGAAAAAAGGAACTGGGCGGCAGTTCCTCCCATTGGCTGTACAGTAGAGTCTCACTTATCCAACATAAACGGGCCGGCAGAACGTTGGATAAGCAAAAATGTTGGATAATAAGGAGGGATTAAGGAAAAACTTATTACGTTATGATTTTAACGTTATGATTTGCCAATTACGCGCCAAAAACTATGTTTGAAATCCAAAACACCTGGAAGACCAGAGTTGGGAACACACTCCTATACTGTACATTAAGCATCTCTAGAATCCCATATTGAGCATAGAGGAATGGCAACACTGGAAAATCAGAGTTTACTAATCACTAATATTGGCAGAATGTCTCATCTGGAGCTGGGTGGCTCTCTATTGGGAGGGCTTGGTTTGTGCCTTCCAGCCTAGCAGAATGGGGCTGGACTGGAAAGCCTCTTAAGGGAGGGGATCTCTTGTGTTTCTAGGATTGGGTTAGAAGAGAAGGAGGAGGAGGAGAAGACCAGAAGTGCAAGTTGCGGCAAGGTTGTCAGAGGTAAAAGTGGGAGGAGGAGGAGGAGGAGGAGGAGGAAGAGAGAGCGAGTGGGGGAGGAAAAGGAAGGGAGAAGAGAGAGAGAGGATCTGGAGCAAAGTGTGCGTGTGTGTGTGCGCAGGAAGAAAGGGGGGATCCTCTCCCCCCTTTCCTTCTTTTCAGCCATGAGCCCTTTCCCCTCCTCTATCTGGAAACAAGGTTGGGTTGGAGATAAGTCTCCAAAGCAGGAGAGCAAGGCTCTGCCTGCACCAAGAACAGAGAGAGAGACGAGAACCATCGAGTTTCCTTTTTCCCCTCCCCTTCCCTTCTTTTTCCCCCTTCCATCCCTCTTTCTCTTTTGATTTACTCCCTTTCCCTCCCTTCAGTGCTTTCCTCCCCCTTCTTCTCCTGCATGGAAAAGAAAGTTGCTCTCAAGAGCACATATCAAAGGGTGCAATGTTTCCAATCGTCCACATGATGGCGTTGGTTAACATGGAGTGTTAGATGAGCGGCCGCTAGGATAACTGGAACTCTACTGTATATGCTACAAGGGGAGAGTGGGCGGAGCTTCTGTCAAAATGTATCTCTTAAGAGCTTCTGGAGATGTGTTATTGTTATAAACCACCTTGAGGGCACTTCTGGAGGAGGTGCTCAAAGGCAGGATGTAAATATCTTTATAAATAAATACTTAAATAAAAAATGTAGGGAAAAGGAAAAAATTGGAAAACTCTGAGTTAAAGGAAGGGGGAAAGGAGAAGCATTTGCTGCTGGTCACCTGAACTTCAGAGCCAATTTTGATGGTCTCCTTGAAGCCGCCCAGCGCACACAGAGCCGCCACTGCCTGGCGGGCAATCCGCTGGAGCTTGGCCAGTTTCCTCCCGCTGCTGCTGCCATTCTCCAGAATGCTCTCAGCATATTTACCCAGCTGTGGGATATACATGAGCGCACGGGACAGGACCTACAGAGGGAAGCGACACAGATACTTATTTATTTATTTTGATTTGCTCTATTTGTATACCGCCCCTCTCAGCCCACAGGCAACTCAAGGTGGTTTACAGAGGCAACAATTCAATGCCCAACAACAGCATAAAACATTAATAACATTGACATATAATATAAAACCATAACAAGATAAATAAAAACATAAATAATATGTGTCTCTTAATTAAAAACATCCAAAATCATCATCCAACCGTTCCATATTCCTATGTCTGTTACACTGCATTGTCAAACACTTGCTCAAACAGCCAAGTTTTAACTTTTCTCCAGAATGCTAAAAGGGAGGGGGCCGCTCTAATGTCCCTAGGAAGGGCATTCCATAGCCGAGGGGCCACTACTGAGAAGGCTCTGTCTCTCGTCCCCGCCGGACGTGTTTGTGACACTGGTGGAAATGAGAGCAGGGCCTCCCCAGTCGATCTTAAAGATACGAGCTGTAAAGCAGATGATGACAACTGCGGAGCACAACTAACTTCAACGGAGACACAGCTCAGCAGCCAGCGAACATGGAGATGAACTTACTTAATTTCTGACCTTGTTTTCAGAAGATGGTAGTGATTTACAGTCAAATGTGGACATCATCATATATACGAGGGAGGTTCAAAAAGTAATGCCTCCATCATTCTTAACTTTTCTTTCTTTCCCAGCTACTGGACTATCTCTGCATTATATGATAGAGGTAATCTTATTCTACTGATAGAGCCTTTTCTTTTTTCCAATTGACTGATTAGAACCATGAATCTGAAGCTCAAAGAAAGAGTCGTCATGGAATTTCTGGCCAAAGAAGGTTGTTCCCCCAAGGAAATCCATCATCATTTCAAGAATGTTTATGATTTGGCCCCTTCTGACTTTGACCTGTTTGGATCTCTGAAAGACAACCTACGAGGTTTCAGATTCAATGACCTGAATGACATTCAAACAGCTTTAAAATCATGAAGCAAAACCCTGATTTTTTCCAAAATGGATTGATGCCTGGGTTAAACAATGGCGCAAATGGATATAAATTGGTAGGTTACTCACCTGTAACCATCTTTCTTCGAGTGGTCCTCTGTGAATCCACACATATGGAGTATCTGCGCCTGCGCAGGCTCCAACGGAAAACTTCCCAAGTTGAAACTTTTAAGTTTTGGTGGTAACCCTGCCCAGCCGCCCAGCAGGGCATAAAAGGCACACTCCCGGTAGTTCCTACGCCACATTAGCGAGGAAAAAGGGGAGGTTTGAAGAGGGGACGGCCGGGCGGGTTTGTGTGGATTCACAGAGGACCACTCGAAGAAAAATGGTTAAAGGTGAGTAACCTACCATTTTTCTTCGTGGCCTCAGTGAATGCACACATATGGAGAGCTAGCAAGCTAAGGTCCTGGATGGTGGGAACAAACCGACACCAAGTTGAGGGCCAAACATATGTTTATTAACAAATTAACACATACATGTTATGAAGAAGTACTGTCAAGCAGTGTGTCATCAAGGTATTTTGCATTTTCAAAAGAAAAAAACATAACACGAGCATCAGTATAGCCCTATAACCAAAAGGCACAGTAAGCCTGAAAGGCTTTCGAGGTCAAAGTGAAACAAACCCCCACAAGGCCTGACCAAATTAGCAGAAGCTGGTTGCAAAAACCTGAGTACATACATCTAGCCACCTGGCTCGAGGCTAGAGGCCAAGAGGGCCGAAATAACAAGTACAAATGCATTGCATAAACATGTGCAATTAAACAACAGCGAGTTAGCATGTGAGGTAAATACGGTACCCACAGGACATATATTAAACTTTGTTGCATATAAACACAGTAGAAACATGAGAAGACAACAATCGAGGAGCAAGGTATACACACAGAAATAGTGAATCCTTGGCAAGCTTAAGGTGGGCAGGCAGTCAGAATTGATCTGCCGAAAAAAGTGTCCCTCCGAGACTGGGTGTCTAATCGGTTATGTGACACAAAAGTCATAGGAGTGGACCAAATGGCCGCTTTGCAAATCAAGTCAATGGGGACACCTTTCAGGAAGGCAGTTGTCGCAGCCATGCCCCTTGTCCATCTCGGCCGGATCGAGGCTGGAGGGGTCTTTTGAGCAAGTTCGTAACACAGTTCAATGGCTGCCCCAATCCATCGGGAGAGTCGCTGCGACAATATTGGCAATCCAATTTTGTCTGGCACATGGGCCACAAACAGCCTAGGCGACTTACGGAGTGGCAGTTCTCTGTCTAAAGAACAATAAGGCCCTTCGAACATCAAGGGAATGAAGTCTCTTCTCCGTCGGGGAGGACGGGTGTTGGAAAAAGGATGGTAAAACAATGTACTCATTGACATGGAATGGAGATATTACCTTCGGTAAGAAGGTGATATCAGTTCTGAGGACTACATGATCAGCATGGAACAACAAATAAGGTTCATCTATTCGGAGAGCTGCCAACTCCGATGGCCTTCGGGCCGACGTGATGGCCACCAAGAAAGCCAACTTTCCGCTGTGAGTCGCCTTCGGGCTGAGAACAGCGGTATATAAGTAAGGTAAATAAACTTCCAGGAAAGCAACCTCAAATCAGTCGTGTCTAATAGTTCAAAGGGAGGGCCCACCAGTTGGGCCAAAACCAGGTCAAGACTCCATCCCGAGGTGGGAGGGTGGACTGGAGGGTGAAGATTGGTATATCTTCTCAGAAAGATCTTAATAAGATGATTCTGGAACAAGGAGGGCGAACCCAGCGTCTGGAGGTACCAAGAAATAGCTGCAACATACGACTTCAAAGACGACAAAGCCAGGTTTTGGGTAGCAAGGGACAAAAGGAAGTCCAAGATGGTCGGTACCGATGGAGGCATCTCTGTTCGGGATCGGTCCCGAAGGAAGGTGTGGAGACGGGCGATATGGTAAGCATATGCTTTCGATGTCGGCGGTTTATGTGCAGCTTTGAGGATTGATCGGACGTCTGGAGGAAGGGATGTTATGGAAGGATCCTCCAGGCTGTCAAGTGGAGGGATGGAATGTCTGCTCTCTGGAGAGTAGGTCTGGCCTGGGATGGAGATGGAATGTTCGACCGTTGGCGAGTTGAAGAAGAGCTGGAAACCATACTTGTCTCGGCCACTCCGGCGCGATGAGTATACAATTGGCTTGTGTTAGCTCGATCTTCTCGATCACCCGAAGGAGTAACGTGATCGGAGGGAAGAGGTAGAGGAAGTCGGTTGACCAGTCGAGGAGAAAGGCGTCTCCAGGCATCCTCTGTCGTCTCGGGGAAGACGAGCTCCGAACAGTGGGAGATGGGCGTTCTCCGGAGAAGCGAACAGATCGATCGACGGTTGGCCCCACATGTCGAAGATGTTTTGGACTTCAATGGGATCGAGTCTCCATTCGTGTGACGTCAATGTCGAGCGGCTCAACGAGTCGGCCTGGTCGTTCAGTCGACCGGGGAGACGAAGAGCAGATGGGACTATCGAATGTTGACAACACCATTCCCAGATCTCGATGGAAAGCTTGAGGAGTTTCCTGGATCCTGTTCCTCCCTGTTTGTTCAGGTGTACATTGCTACCATATCGTCTGTTTGGATTTGGACCGTCTGGCCCTGTAGAAGGGGAAGGAACGCTCTGAGAGCCTTGAAGATGGCTAAAAGTTCGAGGTAATTTATGTGATGACCCATCTCCTGCGTCGACCAGACATCCTGTATGGAGAATCGACCCGTGTGAGCGCCCCAGGAGAAGGTCGATGAGTCTGTTGTAAGGACGACCGACAGCTGCCGAGGATGGAAAGGAAGTCTGACACAGACATTTTTGTGGTTCATCCACCAATTCAAGGACTGTCACACTTTTACCGGCATCGTCAATACTTTGAGGTCGGAGTCTCGTTGGGGGTTGAAATTGTCGAGAAACCACCTCTGGAGAGGGCGCATTTTCAGTCTGGCTAATGGTGTGACCATTACCGTTGAGGCGATGTGGCCCAGAAGGACTTGAATGTGTTGTGCCCTTATTCTTGTGGAGGCTTTGCAACGGTTGACCTCCCTTTGCAGGGCTAAGTATCTGACTCTTGGCAAGGAGACTGTCACTGACGTGGAGTCGAACTTGGCCCCGATAAACTTTATCGATCTCGTTGGGGTGAGAAGAGACTTCTCGGCATTGAGTTGGAGGCCGAGGTCCTCGAGGAGATTGAGAGTAAAGGTGATTTGTGACCTGAGGAGGTCTGGCGATGTCGAGGCCAGGAGCCAATCGTCCAGGTATGGAAAAACCCGGATTTTCCGTCTTCTTAGGTATGCCGCGACTACTGACATACACTTTGTGAATGTCCTTGGGGCCGTGCCGAGGCCGAATGGAAGAACTCTGAAAGAATAAGTCTGTTGTCCTATTTTGAAGGACAGGAAACATCTGTGGGACTGTCGGATGGACAAATGAAAATAGGCGTCCCTTAAGTCTATCGATGCGAAGAAGTCATCTCGATATAGCATGGGAGTTATCGACGATACCGTAAGCATTCTGAACTTTGTTAATTGGATGAATTTGTTTAGTGCCCTGAGGTCGAGGATGGGGCGGAGGGAGCCGTCGTGCTTCGGTACCGTGAAATACCTCGAGAAAAAGGCTCGATTGTCCAAATGAGATGGAGATTTTTGGATTGCCCCTTTCTGAAGAAGGGAGTTTACTTCTGCCAGAATTGGTGGTGAAGGGTCTGTCCGGATGACACGGCCCGTGGGAGGCAGTTCTTTGAACTGTAAGGCATAACCGTCTTTGACAACTCGAAGCACCCATGCATCTGATGTGATGCATCGCTACGCATGGATGAACTTGGCAAGGCTGCCCTATTCTTTCTCGACTGGGCCGTCAACGCCTGGCAATGTTTGCAGGTCGAAGTGTTATGGCCTTCTCCGAGGCAGCGGGGACACTTCGAGTGTTTGTCTGAGTCAGGAATCTTTCTTGGGCATTGAGTGCAATGCTTGAAGCGTGTTGTGGACATAATCAGGGAACTTTCCGATCGAGCTGTGCGGCGAAAAAACAGGAACTACCGGGAGTGTGCGCGGGGCTCCTTTTATGCCCTGCTGGGCGGCTGGGCGGGGTTACCACCAAAACTTAAAAGTTTCAACTTGGGAAGTTTTCCGTTGGAGCCTGCGCAGGCGCAGATACTCCATATGTGTGCATTCACAGAGGCCACGAAGAAAAACGATGGTGACTATGCTGAACGGTAATTTTGTGTAGAGGACTGTTCAGGCTATGATCTGGAGCATCTTCTGCTGTCAAAAAGTTTTGCCTCCTATGTCATAAAAACGTTCATTCATAACAGTTTTATGACCTAGGAGGCAAAACGTTTTGACCCACCCTCATATTTATTTTTGCATCTCACTCTCGTGTTTTGTTCCAGGTTTTGCAGAAAAGCGATTAAAACATTCATTTCCAATATATACTAATTCCAATTTGTGTCTCTAAGTGCTCACATTGATAGATTCAAGAGAGCAACAGTCACAAACAAGCAGCAGGAAATGGCAAAGGAACTGCCATTCTTGTCTTTCTCCAGGGTTTCTGTCACTGAACAGCAGCTGTCTGTGAGTGAGGATATCATGCAAGACATATGTGGCCAATTGCAAATATCAGCAATAGCATGTTGGTTCCTATATGGTTCCGGCCCAGCGGATCTGTCCGAACGCATCTCCTTGTACGTCCCACCTTGGAGTTTAAGATCTTCTGGGGAGGTACTGCTCTCGGCCCCACCTCTATCACAAGTGAGATTGGTGGGGACGAGGAGCAGGGCCTTCTCGGTGGAACTCACTCCCCGGGGAAATTAGGTCATCGACATCCCTCCTCTCCTTTAGAAGGAAATTAAAAACATGGATTTGGGACCAGGCCTTCGGCTAATCTGGCGGATAGATAAGGGACAAGCGACGACTAGAATTGATGGATTGAACAATGTGGAATTTGAATTTACGGACTCTGAGCTGGTAAACGTTGAGCACTAGATTGTTTTTAGGGATTGTGATGTATAATGGATTGTTTTAATTGTTTTAATTACTCTTTATATGTTTTACTTTTTACCTTGCTGTTGTGCCGGCATCGAATTGTGCCTTTTTGTAAGCCGCCCTGAGTCCCCCCTCGGGGGTTGAGAAGGGCGGGGTAGAAATGTGAGAAATAAATAAATGTTCCTCTTCTTCTGGCTGACATCATAACAGTATCATTTGACACTTACTATAAAGACTCCTAGGTTCTGTTCTGGACCAGTGGCTTTTCAAAACATACATCCCTAGCCTATTGTCCAGCACATGCATGAGCACAGCACCCATACACCCGGTCCTGGCTTACTTTTTCAGCGGTGGTTGTCCAGATCTGAGCCGCGTTGGATTCAGGCGCCATGAGCAGGCTGTGAAGCAAAGCAATCACCTCGGCTGCCATGCTGTTGGCCACGTGGCCACTGATGAACGGCCGCACAGGGTCAGTTCTGTGGAGAAGAGGGGCATTAAATCAGGATTATAAGCATCCTCAATATTGAGGATCTACCATGAGGAGTCTCGGCAATGTCAAGAGTGAAACCAGAGTTCAGAAAATTTACATATTTGGATGAAAACACTTGCTGTATTTCATTGCATAACAATCACACTTTTGATTCCTTGAAAAAAAGGGTTTGACTACTATGCGATGAAAAAATCGCCTGAATCTCTAGTTTCTGGTTTTTTTGTTTTTGTTTTTTTAAAACTGTCTTACCTCTGAGACAGAAAGAGGAGG
Organism: Anolis sagrei; assembly: GCF_037176765.1. Lineage (NCBI taxonomy): Eukaryota > Metazoa > Chordata > Lepidosauria > Squamata > Anolidae > Anolis > Anolis sagrei. The sequence continues at coordinate 30,435,362 of NC_090034.1, read as the reverse complement.
GAGAATCCAGACTCAAACAAACAGCCCCATTTCTGTTTTGTTTTTTTAACCTGACTTGCCTCAGAGAGAGGAGGAAGGAGGAGGAAAGATCCCCCTTCCTTTTTTCTCTGGAGGCAAGGAAGTTTACAACATATGGAGTGGAGCTCTTTGGAGAAAGGAGGGAAGATTGGAGTTCCAGAGTCCCCTATTTCATAGTTTTTAATAATAATAGTACGTTTTAGAAATAATTTTTAACCTGCCCTCTCTCCCCAGGGGAAAATACAAAGAAGAAGGGAGGGAAGGAAGGAGGGAGGGAAATAGCCTCAAATGGCTCTGCGGCTATTATGTGAGGAACAGAAACATGCCAATTGTGGTGACTTATGATGCACTGACATACGTATCTTGGATGAACTATTCTGGATGTTGTGTCCCTAAATGGTAGCCTTTTAAAACTATGAAGAAGGTACCACTGGGATTTGTGCAGAGCCTTCCTACCTGGCAAGTTCCGAGTTCCGCTCCCTACAAATGGAGGTTTGGGCAGTCTTCTTTTTGTCCCCGGTTGACAGGCCGCTGGTGCTCTCTGGGCTGGCTGTTTCGACAGGGGGGCCCACGCTAACAATCAGCCCCGACTGGGCCCACTTGGTGGCCTTACGTAAAGCTGCCGCTGCCTCTTCCGTAATCACCTCACAGCAGCCACTCTGTGGGAGACACAGCATCTTTGTAACTCGCTCTATCTTTGCACTAACTGACCAACACCTGTCAGGACCCAGTTTCCAGGGCCTTGGTTTTGGTGCCAGGAACCAGGGTTCTGATGTAGGACACTGATAAGGCACCTGCGGCTGCTGACCCTGAAAGAATACGGCTAGCAGTTTGGGCGGGTGAATTACGCAGAGGTTTTGTGCTTGGCGGGAGAGACATTTTTGAACGAGGAGGAGGGTATATAAGGGAGTGCCAGCCGGCGCCAGGCAATCTCGGCTTTTTTAATGTCTATGTTTCCAGCAGTAAAGTTTCTCTTTGATACCAGAGTGTGGTCCTGTGTTTTCATTGGGAGCAGTCGCTGTGAGCTGACAAACACCATTACCCCAATGGACTAGAATCCTCTCTTTTCCAGCTCTGCAAATTAAAGGATTGCAAGTAAGCCAATTTCTTAGATTTACTCTTTGAGACAAGGATTAAGTCAGGGATGTCAAATTCATTTTCTCCGAGGGCCACATCTGCCTTGTAGGCCCAAAGGGCGATTGAATCCATGAATGGAAAAACCATGGAGACTGAGAGAGAACCAAATATAATTTCTTTTACATAGTAGTTGGTGCTCTTTAGTTTTTTACCTAATTTGGGACCCCAGATGTTACTGAGTGATAACTCCCATCACTGTTGACTAATTATCCGCCATGTGGACTGGGGATCATGGGAATGGTATCCCACCAGCCCTTGTGGCTCTGAAATTGGGGGAAGGTTACAAGACATTTTAAAGTTAGGCATCCTATCCATAAGCCTTGTATCTAAATCCAAAAGCCACTCTCCTGACAGAACAGAACAAACTGCAGCCTCCCGGAGGTTATTCTATCACAACTCCCACCAGCTCTAATGATGAGGAATACAGGAGTTGCACTCCAGCATCTATCTGGACCACATTGACATGGCAGGCTGGATTCAGACCATGGGCCGTGAGTTCAACACATGTGGACTACAACCTCTTTTCCAGTTCTGCAAATCTAAAAAAAAAGTGCCTAAATAACTCAACTTTTTAACATTTACTCTTTGAGACAAGGATTAAGCCTCTTTTCCTAAAGTTTCTGTTTATTAGTCCCTTACTTTGGTCATGTCTCGATCCATCTTCACCACTTTCTCCATATTTGCTCCTGTTCCGAGGCGAAATGGACGACCTTCTGAGCTACTACAAAAGGGAAGGGTAACACACGGTAAGGACAGAGCTCCCGCAGAAAGACACCGGCATTGAATTTCACTGAGGGCAAGTTCCCTACCTCAGCAGGGGCTGGAGGACTTCATGAGAGGACTGATCTTCCCGCTTATGAATAAAGATGGAGAGTTTCCCATCAACAGCCTCACTCTCTTCCCCTGGGTCTTTGTCTCCTTTAAGGGAGCTTTTGGGGCTGGCTTTGGTTAGGGAAGTATCTGGCTCCGAAGCTGTCGGAGAAAGAACCGTCTGGCATCCTGTGAGCAGAAGGAAAACATGCACAGAATGTTGAAATGCCCTGTAAATGCTGCAACCATAATCTGATCACTAGTTAGCTTTGTATCAAGTTGCGGGGATGGAGTGTGTCAGTCACAGAAATTCAAATGGCAAAAGAGGAGGTTTCTAAGCTGCAAGCCAAGAGTCTGAGCAACACAATGTAGTCCCAATGACGCGGCCTTCTCACAAGGCAGCAAGTTGTAGAATTTGTGGACGCTCTCGAAATGTCATAAAAGAGAGCCAATACCAATGAATTCTTATCACAGATTCCTTTCTTGTGCTAACAATGAGTTCAACCTCATCACTAACTTACATCTTAACAAAGGCATGTGGCACATGTCTAGGGTGTTCTTCACATATTTACTGGCTATCAAAGGCAGTCCTTACCTGGCACCACGTAATCGGCCAGTTTGGCTAAAAGCAGAGAGGCAATTTTGGAGGCTGGGTCACTGGGGTCATCCTGCTCACTGTTCAGAGAGGGAACCGAATAGCTCCAGGGGGGCAGCTCCACATTCCCACAATCCTCCACGCTCATGAGCGGAAGGGCCGCCCGGCAGAGCTGGAGGATGATGAGGACCAGCTTCGGGGAGGGACGCTGGTCCAGGAGTAGGGAGAGAAGCTTGGACACGCAGGCCGGCTGGCTCAGGATGGCTTTGCCAATGTGGCTCCTGGAATAGGACCAAACAGTAATTTTGAATGCAATTCTGAAAACAGTGACTCAGACACAAAGCCAGACAACAACGAAGCATCTTCTCTATCCTAAGGTCCAGGCCAGGCAGAAATGTCCCCTGTCATCCCTAAACTGGAGTGGAGATAACCTAGAAATAAGGTTGTCTACAAGCAGGAGGTGGTTACGAAAGACAGCCTTTCCACAGAATCATAGTATCCTAGTGTTGGAAGAGACCTCACGGGCCATCAAGTCCAACCCCATTCTGCCAAGAAGCAGGAAAACTGCATTCAAAGAATCCTCCTGACAGATGGCCATCCAGCCTCTGTATAAAAGCCTCTAAGGGAGGAGCCTCCACTGCTCTCCGGGGCAGAGAGAGAGTTCCACTGCTTGAACAGCTCTCTCTCACAGTGAGAAAATTCTTCCTAATGTTCAGATGGAATCTTCTTTCTTTCCTGTAGTTTGAAGCCATTGTTCCATTGTGCCCTAGTCTCCAGGGCAGCAGAAACAAGCCTGCTCCCTCCTCTCTATGACTTCCTCTCACATCTTGATATATTGCCCTCAAATGTCTCCTCTCCGCCTTCTCTTCTGCAGGCTAAACATGCCCAGCTCTTTCAGTCCCTCCTCATAGGGCTTGTCCTCCAGACCCTTGATCCTTTTAGTCACCCTCCTCTGGACATATTCCATCTTAGAGTCAACATCTCCCTTCTATTGCGGTGCCCAGAATTGGACACAGTGTGATTCCAGGTATGGTCTGACCAAGGCAGAATAGAGGGGGAACATGACTTCCCTGGATCTAGGCACTAAACTCCTATTTATGCAGGCCAAAATCTCATTAGCTTTTTTAGCTGCCACATGACATTTTTGTGCTCATGTATGAAAAGGCATCCCTTGTAGTCCAATCTACATGAAAAAACCCCAAGGCCAAAGTGGGACCCGTACCTTGACAAGTCGTTCAGAAGGCTGAGGACGTCCTGCAAGGCATCGTTCCCGGCGGCCTGGTTGCCGCAGCACTCGGTGGCCCGGGCCAAGTGGTTGGTCAGGAGACTGGAGACCTGGCGGGCCAGGCCTGAGTGGACTGCTTCGGTCGAGCCCCCTGCAGAAGGAAGGCAAGAGAGAGGGCGCTCTGTCAGATCCAACTGGATCGCTCCTAGCTGGAGACTTGCCATTGGAGGGCAGAAATGGTCAGAAGGACAAAGGGTTTCCCATACTGTTTCTAAACATTAGTATGAGCTACAATGATTCACACTGGATAGATTTATAGGAGACATCCTCAGCCTCACAACAGCTTGGTATAACTCAAGTAGTGGATCAGCCCCCCATGTCATTTTATGTGGCTCTCCAGACAGAGGCTACAACTCCTGTATTCCTCATGATTAGAGCTTATGGGAGCTGTGATACAGTAACCTCTGGAAGACTGCAGTTTATTTTATTTAGTCAAAAGAGTGAGGTCTGCATTTAGATACAAGGCTTGTGGACATGATGTCTGGCTTTCCCCAACCTAAGAGCCACAAGTGCTATTGGGTTCCCATTCCCATTATCCCCAGTATGCATGGCAGATAATCCAAAGGGATGGGAATTGTCATTCAAGAACATCTGAGGGACTCAAACTGGGTAAAAACCAAAGCACTCCGACCATGATGTATGTATGCATGTATGTATGCATGTATGTATGTATGTATGTATGTAAGTAAATATGAGAGGTTGCTTACCTGTAACCGTAGTTTCCCTAGTGGTCTGCTGTGAAGTCGCACATTTGGTACTTCTGCGCATGCGCAGCATCGCTCCGGAATCTTCAGTTAGATTTTGAAAAGAATCGGCGGTTGGCCCCGCGCACACTCCCCATGATAGTATAAATAGCCCGCGGCTGGCTAACCGCCTCCAGATCTCTTCCGCCGCTAAAATGGCTAGAAGGAGGAGGCATGACAAACTGCGGGGAGGATGGGCGGGGCTGAAGGGTGACGATTGCTGCCAGTGAGGTTTCTGTTGGTTACCTGGCTGCCATGGGTATGGATACGGATATGGATATTTGGCTGCTTGCATAACTTCACGTGAGTGTTTAATCTTTTCGTCAGTTGTTGGATCAAAAAGGCCTTCCTCATTCATAGGAAGGTCTTCCGCCAACAAACGGCTTTCTTCCGATAATGTAGAAGCACGAAGCCATGCATGGCATCGTATGGCTGTGGCTGAGGCAAGAAGTTTACCGGATGTCTCAGCCATATGTTTGGCAAAGTCTTTCTGAAATCTAGAGAGAACAAGGGCCTCTGCCTGAAAAGCCTTAGGAAGACGGCGGTCTTCAATTGGCAGGAGATTGATAAATTGTAACATTTTGTTCCAGAGAAAACTCTGGTACCCGCTCATGTAGGTTGCATAATGAGCCATCCTAGCAAATAATCCCGCAGCCACATGTACTTTCTTCCCAAGGGAGTCTATTTTCTTGCCCTCCTTATCAGGTGGTGTTACAGAATATTTTTTAGGCCTTCTAGACCTAGCTGCTTCCGCCACCACCGTATTAGGTGTGGTGGGGTGAGCAATCCAATTTGCTGTTGAAAGATCAACTTTGTAAAGAAGGTCAACCCTCCTAGGGATAGCAGGGGCAGTTTATGGGGACATATCAGGGACCTTAGTCAACTTTAACAAGTATGGTAAAGTTGGGAGTAATGTTGATGAGGAACTGTCCTGCTGCTCAGGTGGAAACATTGGGTCATCCACCGTGGAAACTGGTTTTGGGGCAGGAATGTCCAAAGCAGTTATCATTCTTCCAATCATTTGTGCAAACTTATTATAGTCCTCTAAACGGTTCACATTGGAGTCCTGATCCTTTTCCACATTTGAAGACTCAACAATTTCCGCAGAGGAATCTGACTCCACATTCTCGGCTGCGAGTTGGTCTTCAGAAATAGGCAATGGTGTATCCCTTTGGGGATAGTAGTTCCTATGGTGCTCATTTCTTATATGCATAGGCAATGTCTCATGCCTTGACAAATGTCTGTTTGTTCTAGAGTCTTTATCAGCATTACCATGCCTAGTAGGATAAATGTCCTCTTGGCTCGGAGACCCTGGTGGTGGTCCACAATAAATAAATTGTCCCTGCGGGGTTATCTCATAGAAGCCTGGATGAGGGAATGGACGTCCTCTGTCACTTTGACCCCCCCAGCGTGAGGATCTCGAGGATGAGGTCGATATTGCTCTCTTGGCGCGTGCGCGTCTGCGTTTCCTTGCAGAACATGATGAATCAGAGCAGGAAGTAGTAGAAGAAGGGGAGGAATCACTCGAGCTCGAGTGGTCCCGACATCCCCTTTTATTTCTGCTTGTGCGGGAAGGAGCGAGCGCGCGCGGCGCCGAGAAGGGGCTGCTGAGCCAATTGCTCCCGATGTGGAAGGGAGCGCTACAGAAGGCGCCCATCTCGGCTCCTCCCCAAATCCAATCCGTTGAGCCATGGGAGGAGCCGGCGCCGAGAGCATCGGCATCGGAGGCGTGGTGTTAGCCTCCTCCTGAGCACGCGCGGGGCGTGTCCTGGCCGATCTCGGCTCAGTTTCATTTTCAGTTTCCTCCTGTGCTCGCGCGGGGCGAGCTGAGGCCGATGCCGGCTCCACTCCAGCATCACCGCCACGTAGAGAAGCCTCTTTTCCCTTCTCCAAGGGAGGTATCAGCTGAGAAGCCGCAGCCCCGATTCCTGCCGCTTTCTTTGGGAACTTTGCAGCCGTTTTGCCTTCAATATTTTTTGTCTTCTTTGTCTTTCTCAACGTCTTCACCTGGGTCGCCACTCCAGGTAAGTTCTGTTCTGAAGATTCCGGAGCGATGCTGCGCATGTGCAGAAGTACCAAATGTGCAAATTCACAGCACAACCACGTAGGGAAAATATATTTACTTAATATATATTTGACAGGCCAGGGCTGTCAAACCCATTTTCCCCCCAGGGGCCTCATTTGCCTTACAGTTGCCTTCAAAGGACCATTGAATCAATAGACAGAGAATCCATGGAGAGTGAGGGCCAGCTATATATATATATATATATATATATATATATATATATATATATATATGGCAAATGAGGCCCTCGGTGGAAATGGGTTTGACAGCCCTGGCCTGGGGCAAAAGCCAATGTATTCAATATCAACCCATTGGTGCTCTGAGAAGCAAGCCCAGCAAAAAGATGAACCTTTGGGTATCAGAATGGAGTGTGCCAGGCACTCTTTTCAAAACAGGACAAGCACAAATACATGCCATCACTACTGGAAAAAACAAACAAACATGGGCTTCCCTTTGACCCCTCTCAATCCTTCAAATGGAGTGTCCACTAACAACTCAATTCACCCCAAGGTTTATTTCCCTCTCTTTGGCGGAGTAATGTCTGTGGCTACGGCAGAACTCAGCCTGCATTGCCCGCCTACCTTCTTCTTTCTCCCATTCGACACAACGGTTGGCCAGCACTTGGAAGGCTGCCCAAGCCATGGTGGCCACTTTCTGCTTCTTGGTCTGCTTCTCATTGGAGCTGGACTCAGCCTGGCTGCTGAGGCTGCACAGGCGGTCCATCAGCTGGACCAGGCCACTCCGCACCAGGCACTTCTCTTCACTCCTGACCAGAGATACAAGTAGCAACAGGGGTGTGTGAGTGCCAAAGGAAGTTCATCTCTCTCAAGTAGAAAACAGCACACGTGGAAGTGGTGAATGGCAAAAAGCCCAAACCAAGTAGTCCAAATGGGTTTGAAATGCTTCCCTTTGGAAACACACACGGACATAAGTGAACCTGCAACAGACAGGTGGGTAAGCGGTGCCTACCTGGTATATGGGATGGTGCAGAGCAGGCCAATGCTGTTGGCGCAGGCAATGGGATACCGGGCGCAGAGGGCCACCACCGAAGTCATGGTCTCCCCAAAGGCTTCTTGCACTTGCTCCACCATTCCTCCACAGGTCAGCTCTTCAATTCTGTGGGGAGTTTCAACATATCAGCCCCATTCTGGACAAGGTCTTCAAGAAGTACCCCTTGAAAGGTTTCCGCGGAAGGAGAAGGCTTCCAAATACAGGCGGCAGACTACCACCACCACCACCACACCCATTGAAGAATTATTAATTATTGAATTAATTATTAATTGAAGAACGGCTGGCAGCAAGATACATTTGAAGGGCACACAAACATCCAGTCTGAGCAAGGAAAACTATGGAAGGGAATGGAAGTGTTACAGAATCGCATTCATAATATTATCAGTCCTGGTTACTCCATAAGGAAGTTGGGAAAGAGGCAGGATGGATGAAGTAGCTTTGAATTTGTTGTTATGCCTCACCAAAAAGATGAGTGGCACACTTCTCTGGGAGACGCCAGTTAGTTTTGAATTTGTTGTTATGCCTCACCAAAAAGATGAGTGGCACATTTCTCTGGGAGACGCCAGTTAGTTAGACTAGCAGTTCTCTAAGTACGCTCCATGAAACATACTGAGGGGCTCTGTGATTCCTCCCTCCTCCTGCTCCAAGCTTTCCCTCCTCCTTCCTGCTCCTTCGCCTCCCTCGCCCCAAAATACTGTTTTCCTCACCTTCCTCACCGCCCAGATCATTTCCCACTAGCCTTCCTTGCTTCCAAAACCCTATTTCCTTTCCACTGCTCAGAGGGTGCTTTGATTGTGATTCTCCTGCATGGCAGAAGGGGGTTGGACCGGATGGTCCCTGGGGCTGCTGCTGCTGCTGCTCCTCCTCCTCCTATTATTATTATTATTATTATTTAAGCTGGATGGCTGTCTGTTGGGGGCACTTTGATTGTGCTTTCCCTGCATGGCAGAAGGGGGTTGGACTTGTGGCCCTTGGGGTCTTCCACTGAAATACTGGCCAAAAAGCTTATATTGGTCAAAAGTTTGGCCATGTCTGATATACATATTTTATATATAATGTAATATATAATAGAATACGTAAACATTTCTTGGGGCTCTATGGGAAACTTTTGCTCCAAGAAGGGCTCCACGGCTGGAAAGGTTTGAGTTAGACCAACATCAAATCAAAGTACAGGGTTAGTCAAAATGCATAGGCCAATAAGCCATTCAATTGAATGGCGTATTGGCCTATGCATTTTGACTAACCCTGTATTCTTTGGCTACATCCCAAACTGACTAAAACCCATCCCATTTTTGCAGATGATTTTGCTGGCACCTAAAGGGCACTTTCCCCACCTTGGTCCCCTTGACAGTTGATAGTGAGGGACTGACCGTGGGCCTCCTTGCAGGACCATTGTGACGGGACCCACGAGATGAGTCACGCCTCCGACCCGGACGGCCGCCGTCAGGAGCTCCCTCATATGGACCAGAGCCTGCTTCCGGGTGTTTCCGCGGCGCCACCGGGTTTGAGCAGCTAACAAGAAACTGCTGCTCGAGACCTGTGAGAAAGAGACGCATGAGTGGTATTGCCTTGCCTGTGCGTTGCCAGCCCTCTTTCTGTTTGACTAACTGATCTGAGTTGTGAGTGCCTTTCATGCCATGAGCCCTTCATTCATTATCAGGGGCATCCCTTGAGTTCTCAGCCACCTGAAAAAAAATACAGTTGTAGCTGGGACTTCCTCGGCTATGGCACCTTCTGGAATACTTGACATGACTTTCCACAGCTTGTTGGATCTTAATGATGATGAATTCTTGGCTTCTGTGGTCTGCACTGCTTACTATATGGTGTGCTAGGTTTATTGGTTTCCTACTTGTGCAACACACTCACAGAGAAAGTAACTCTGAGCTTGACTTACTGCTTGATCAGGATTGGTCCCGATGAAAGCAAACAGCTGGCCCAGCAAGACGCTGTAGGTGGGTTTATCTCGGCTGTCCTCGATGGTCAGGGACTGAAGGAGAGTAAAGGAGCTGCTCCTGTGACTCGTCACGTGGCGCCGCCTGGGGAGGTGAGGCAATGGAGAAAGAGAGGTCATTATGGCACCCCCAAAGGCACAGGGAGCAATCAACAGAAGGAGAAGGAAGACAGGAAGCTGATCTACCTTTGGCTCGACCTCGTGAACTCCAGATCCTCATTGGCAATCATTTCCAGGTCTGAGGGGGCTGACATGCTGCGGAGGAAAACCGGCTGGCGGACAGCATGGGAGATCACCTTGGTTTCCGAGGCAGACTTGCACGCTGGGGAAGAAAAAGGAATAATAGGGGAAGCCATTCCTAAAGCAAACGAGGAAGGAAATGGCTTGCATTGAACCATGTCACCGAATAATAGAGACACAAGGAAATTATCTGTAAGGAAAGGCAGTGAATCAATGTATTATTATTGTTATTACTTGAATTACAGGGGCTTATACACTATAAGCCTCCAATAATATACAGGCAGTGCCTAAGTTACAAGAAAGATAGGTTCTTTAGGTCTGTTCTTAAGTTGAATTTGATTGCAAGTTATATATATAAGGGCTAGGCTTTAGAACAGCAGGTTAATCACCACCTTCAGTAAATCTTGCCAACCAAAAGGTTGACAGTTAGAAGCCTGGGGCAGGGTGAGCTCCTGACCTTCAGCCCAGCTCTCTGTGCACCTAGCAAATCAAAAACAGCAATGTGAGTAGATAAATAGGGACCGCGTTAAAAAGTGGGGAAGTATTTGGGCATGTGATTCTATCAAAAAGGAGGAAGTTTACAAACAAAAAGGCCTTTTGGCAGGGAAGATGGAGCGATGGCACCCTCACAATCCCCCATGGCCAGAACCAAACACAAACTGCAAATTAGCGAAAGATGGGAAAGCCTAGATATACGTCTGTCTATGTTGTCTGTGTTGTCATTGTATAATCGGCATTGGATGTTTGCCTATATGTATGTTTTGGGATACACCCTGAGTCCCCTTTAGGGTGAGAAGGGTGGAATATAAATACGGTAAAGATATATATATATATATATATATATATTATTTAGCTTTCGACCGCATAGGGAAGGGTTAACACCCTTGTGGTATTTACTTTGCTATCTGTGCCCCTCCTCTTCTTTGTTTTGCTGTCTGTGCCCCTGGGAGTATTGGATTTGGGAAAATGTGGCTTGTTGTGGAAACAAGGATTGGTGATACAGTTTCAGTGGAGACACCCATTTCCCATTATAACTATCCCAGGAGTGAATTTCCCTTCCGAGAGGTGTCCTCTCACTTCCTGTTTTCCATCCCCATTCTTAACTATGATTAGTTTAGAAGTCAGATGTCTGTAACTTGGGGACTGCCTGTATATATGTGTGTATAGATAGATAGACAGATAGATATGGATACACACACACACATATAAAATGTGAATATACATTTGTATGTATGTTTGCACCTATCTATGTTTGTTTGTATTTTCCAAGATGGTTCCCACATCCAGAGAGCACTATGAACCCCACTGGCGATGGATCTAGTCCAAACCTGGCACACGGACCCATCAGGATTGATGCCTGATTATGGGAGTTGTAGTTTACCCACATCCTCCATGCATTTTCATGCATTTCATGCAAACCCACATTCTTCATGGGTCTCATTCATAAAATGTAAAACCAAACAATGAGTACTTCTAATGTTTATCCACGAAAAATCCCTAACCTGGACATCGCTGGGTACCTAAGCTGGTAATAATAATAATAATAATAATAATAATAATAATAATAACAACAACAACAATAATAAATAAAATACTGATGGGGTTTGGGGAGGGGGGTTGTAGTTCACCCACATCCAGAAAACACTGTGAACCCAAATGATGATAGATCTGGACCAAACTTGGCACACAGACCCGAGGTGGTCGGACTGGTGGTTGACTGGAATGGTGATTCAACTGACGAGACTGTTTTATTGTTTTAATCCTTGTTGATGTATTGTTTTAATTGTGATTTATGTTTAATTGTAGTTTTATTATTGTAATTGTTTGTATTGGCATCGTATCTGGGCCCAACGTGAGGCATTGAATCTTGCCATTATTTATGTGTAATTTGAGTGTCCCCCCCCCCCCCCCCCCCGAGGGTGAGAAAGGCGGTATATAAATACTGTCGTTCACCTGCATCCAGAGAGCACTGTGAGCCCAGCCGACAATGGTTCTGAACCAAACTTGGCACACAATGTGGCCAAGTTTGAATACTAGAAGTGTTTGGGGGTGAGCGACCCAAGATTCTGGGAATTGTGGTTCACCAACATCCTTACGCATTTTCTAATGGGAGTATTCATAAAAAACAAAAGCGTTACAAATTACCGAACACAGGCATAGGCCAGGTACCTAAGCTAGTATTAAATAAAAGGTAAAATGCAATACATGTAAGCTTTAAGGCCCCACTGTTCACATTTGGCTCAATCACTACCTGGGGTCTCAGCAGGGGTGCCAGAGATGCTGCGGGTCAGGCCAGACTGGGCAGCAATGGTGACGTGCAAGAGCAGCTCTGCCCGGTTCATCAGGCTCTTGACCAGTGTTTTGGTCTTCCCCATGGGATGCAAAGGCTTCTGGTGCAGGGAGTTCACTTCCTGGATGAACTTCTCCCTACAAAAGTAAGGGAGGTAAATCCGAGAGGGTCAGGCAATCTGTCTGCACCTGAAGATTCTAGCAGGCTGCACTCAGGAGACAAACTGGAGTGGAAAGCTCAGACAAGGAAGGCCTGGAGACTATTTCTGGGTACCCAAATGGGCCCTCTCACCCTTATTCAAAGGCAGGACGGAGCAGGAGAATCCAATCCCTGAAAACGCAGGGAACCCCACTCACCTCAGTGAGAGAACCATGTTCTCAAGGTCACCTCCATCAAATGAAATTTCCTTCATTGAGCACAGTAGTTCCAGTTCCTTCATTTTGCTCTAAAGAGGGGAGACAAATATACCCCCAATACAGTGATTCTTACAGTAGCAGATTAAAGAAGTAATGCAAAGGTTAGTATGGGCGGGATAAAAGTGACTTAAATAAATAAATAAATCAGATCAGGAAATTTTCAACTGAAGCATCACCCTGTCTCACAAGAAATGGATCCCTGTAACAGAATTTACACACACACACACACACAGATAGTTCTATTACAGGGATCCATTCCTGTGAGACAGGATGACACTTCATATATTATTATATGAGACACACACATGATGGTTGCTTACCTGTAACCATGTTTCTTTGAGTGGTGATCTGTGAAATTAGCACATGTGATGGTTGATGCACATGTGCAGCAATCATTGGAAAACTCTGACAAGCTGACAAGGCTTGTGGCTGCCGCCCTGCCCCTCTTCCCCACGAGGCATATAAGCCAGATGAGGGGCTGTAGGTGTAGTTCCCCACCGCCATGCAGCGGCACGAGGCTGGAGGCATGATCTGCGGGGAGGAAGGGCGGGGATGTGCTAATTTCACAGATCACCACTCGAAGAAACATGGTTACAGATAAGCAACCATCATTTCTTCTTCGTGGTGTCTGTTGAAATAAGTACATGTGATAGACTAGCAAGCCACAAACCTTGGATGGTGGGCGTCATGCCACTGCCGAGAAGAGAACCGCTCTGCCAAACGTGGCATGCCTCCTCGACTGGGCGTCCATCTTATAATGGGTAGCGAATGTTAACGGAGTGGTCCAGATCGCCGCCCGACAGATGTCGTCCAATGGAACTCCACGAAGATAAGCTGCCGATGTAGCGACTGCTCTCGTGGAGTGGCCCCTCAGATGCACAGGCGGATCTTTGCCCTCCATCTGATAGGCAAGTCTAATGGTAGAGACCACCCATGCCAAGAGGCGTTGGGGGGAAACAGGCAGACCTTTGGTGTCACTGCGGTATTTCACAAAAAGCCTAGGAGACTGCCTGAAGTCCTTCATCCTGTGAAGGTAGAAGGTGCACTGTGAAGGTAGAAGGTGCACTGAGGACATCAAGAAGATGAAGCGGCCACTCAAGCTCCGTTTGTGGAGCTTGAAAAATGCTGGAAGCACAATGTCTTGACCCAAATGATATGCCGAAGCGACCTTAGGGAGGAAGGCGATGTCGGTTCTGAGAACCACCTTGTCCCTATGAAATCGGAGCTAGGGCTCATCAACACGGAGTGCACACAACTCGCTGGATCGAGCCGAGGAGACTGCCACCAAAAAAGCAACTTTCCATGAAAGGTGAGAAAGATCGGCCGTACCCATAGGTTCGAAAGGTGGCTTCATCAATGCTGACAACACAAAATCAAGCTGCCAAGAGGGAGGTGGAGGGGAGACTGGTGGTCGGAGATTCCTGTACCCTCTAAGGAAGAGTTGGACAAGAGGGTCCTGAAACCATGAGGAGCCACCTTCCCTGCAGCGATACACTGAGAGAGCAGCAAAATAGCACTTGATCGAAGAAAGCACCAGGCCCTCTTCTGCCAACGTCGCAAGGAACTGAAGGAGTGAAGTAGGGGCCTGCAGAGGCTGCACACCATGCTGGCGTGTAAATAGAGTGACGGACATGACCGTCCTGGATAGTGAGCAAGTCTGGCCGACTGCTCAGTGTGACATCGTCGCCCGCAGCCATGGTCTGGAGGAGGGCGAACCAGGGTTGTCTTGGCCACCAAGGTGTTATCAGGATGGTGTTGGCTCTGTCTGCATCCAACTTGGCCACCATTCTGCTGAAGAGAGGCAGTGGTGGAAAAGCATACCACAGGGGTCCGTGCCAACTGTAGAGAAAGGCGTCCCCCAGACATCCCTGTGGTGTTCCTTGTGGCATGCTGGCACAGAAGCGTTTGCATTTGGAATTGGCTGGTGCTGCAAACAGGTCGATGTCCGGCCATCCCCACCAACAAAAGAGAAGGTGAGTCTCGTGAGGGTGCAGCGCCCACTCGTGGTTGGTGGGCCCAGTCCTTGTCGCCTATCTTGAAGGACAAACACTCGTGGTGGCGTGGCGCGATGGCCATGTGGAAGTAGGCATCCTTTAAATCTATTGTGGCGAACCACGCCCCACGAGGAAGAAATGGCAAGATGGTCTGGAGAGTCACCATGTGAAACTTGCGTGGTCGGATGTATTGGTTAAGACCATGCAGATCCAAAATAGGCCGTTGGCCTCTATCCTTCTTAGGGACTAAGAAATAGATGGAGAAAAAAGCAGAAGAAAACGGAGAAGGGTGAAGCGGCACAATCGCCCCTTTGTGAAAGAGGGTGCGAACCTCATCCAAAAGGACATCCGAAGGCGGCGTAGTTCTAACAAAGCCAAGGCGTAGAGGACTCTTGAACTCGATAGAGTATCCGTGACGAAACACATCCAGCACCCACCTATCGGTGGTGATAGATCTCCATGCCCCGTAGAAGCCGGCCAAACGCGTGCCAAAATGCACAAGCAGTGGTGGTTGAGCAGAAGGTGGAAGCGAAGACACCCTGTGAGGAAGTGAAGGGGTCGGAGAAGGGGGAGGGGAGATGTCGCTAAAAGCGACGCTTGCCCTTGGGTTGAAATTTCCCCTTACCCTGCTGACGTGTCGAAGACTGCGTCTGCTGCTTTGGGGACTGTAGAGCTCTTGGTTGGTTGGAAGTGCGAGAAGAAGATGGAAAAGATCTTCTAGAATAAGAGGAAGAGGGCTGTCGGCTCCTGGAGCAAGAACAGGATGAAGGCTGCGTGAAGCCATACTTATTGGCTGCCTGAAGCACCTCCTGAGACTCCTTCAGGTTAGTATAAGTCCCAGGACTGAACAATCCATCATCATGAGCAGGCATGTCTTCTGCCAACATTCTTAATTCCTCCGACAGGGTGGAGGTATGTAGCCACGCATGTCTTATGGATGTGGCAAGGGAGAACAACTTCCCTGCCATGTCAGCAGTGTGCTGAGCCATGTCCTTGTGGGTACGGGTGAGGACAAGGGCCTCACGGTGATAAGCCTTGGCCACACTCTGCTGAGGAGATGGAAGGAGATACAGAAATGGCCCAATTTTATTCCACAAAAAAGCGTTGTAGGAAGACATGTATGCTCCATAATGCGCCATTCGAACCATTAAACTGGCATTGGCATGGTACTTCTTACCCTCCTTGTCTGGAGGAGTGGGCTGAGTATTATGGGACTGCTTACACTTGGCTACCTTCACCACCACCGTATTGGGTTTAGGTGGCCACGCTACCCAGTCTGCAGACCCAAGATAAATGCGGTAGCAAGCGTCCCATGACCTAGAAACCGCTGGCACCGCTGATGGAGCCTGATCGGGGTTTTTAGTAAGCTGGAGCAAATATGAAGGGCTGGTAAAGAGGTAGATGCCAGAGGTTGTCTAATTTGCTCATCAGGAGGAAACATAGGATCCTCCACTGGTTGCTGCTCCTTCTTTGGAGTCAAATTAAGGGCCTTAGACATACGTATCATAAGGGCCAAGAAAGCTAAAGTGTCCTCTGAGACAAGCGAGGGCTG
The DNA here is from genome assembly GCF_037176765.1 of Anolis sagrei. NCBI lineage: Eukaryota > Metazoa > Chordata > Lepidosauria > Squamata > Anolidae > Anolis > Anolis sagrei. The sequence continues at coordinate 30,419,255 of NC_090034.1, read as the reverse complement.
AGGCTCAGCAGCATCTGGAGGTTTGACAGGGCTTACAGAAGATCCTGAGTCAGAAAGAGATGCTGCCTCCTGCTCCTGCTCCGATCCTGAGTCAGAAAGAGATGCTGCCTCCTGAACCACCTGAGGCTGCAAGAGATTTAAAGGCACAGAAGTAGGAGGGCAGTGCTGCACAGAAGCAACATGAGCCTGTGGTGCCTGCACTGGAGTGAGATGATAAGCTCTTCCTCCAGGTGAGTAATGCACATAGCTCTTTCCACCAGAGGGAGAGCGGTGCTCTTCAGGCAAATGTGCCACAGGGGAGACATAATGGCCATAGGGCCCTGGGCTCCGACCTCGACAAACCCAAGAATGCTGACCTGGAGAAGGGCTTCTGGAACGCCAGGAGCTGCGGGAAGCTGACGAAGGAGACCGCCGCACCCGGCTTAACCTCTGCACCGGCACAGTGGCCAGGAGAGAGAGTGCCCGCTCGGGGCTGGGCGATGGGCTCGAGTGAGCAAACGCCCGCTGCCCCGCAGAAGCCGGCAAGCCCAAAGAGGGCTGCACATAGTGGCTGGGCTGGGGTGTTAACTCTGGAGGAGGAGAAGCCCCACCCGCACTTCCGGCCGACACTGGCAGCACCTGCGCCACGTGCTCTGCGAAGAGAGCTTGGGGCGGGGCCGAAGAGGAAGATGCCAGCAGCAAGGCCTGCTCCAGCGAAGGAGGCTGCGGTGCTGGAGAAGCAGTCTGCCAGCCAAGCCGCAGGGAGTGCGGCTGGTGGCGGGAAACAGAGACGCCACGCGTCTTTTGCTTCTTCCCTCCTGTCTTCGCCGGAAAAGGAGACCTCGCATGCACACCCTTTCTCAAAGAAGTAGGTGGCTGCACATCCACAAGCTTTAAAGAAGAGTCAGGAGGCTCTGATGTTGCCCTGCATCCAGACGAAGTAGAGGGGAGGAGAGCCTTCTCATACAGCACAGTTTTAAGCTGCTGCTCTCTGCTGTTCCTTGCCTGGGCCTAAAAACCTTACAGGCAGAGCAAGTTTGCACCAAATGTGCTTCTCCCAAGCAAATTACACACATAGTGTGGCCGTCTGAGTCAGGGAGCTTTTCCCCACAAGACACACACTTTTTAAACATTGCCACAATACAGACCAGGTCAGGATGCCAGAAAGTAGAGCAAACGATAAGCCAGTCCAAGTCAGGGTTGGAGAAAGGAGAATATCCGAAAGACAATCCGAGTTGTATGGTAAATTTTCAGTCAGAGAGGTTCCCAAATGCTGCTGCTTAGGCGGCTGGGAAAAAAGGAACTACACCTACAGCCCGTCATCTGGCTTATATGCCTCATGGGGAAGAGGGGCGGGGCGGCAGCCACAAGCCTTGTCAGCTTGTCAGAGTTTTCCAATGATTGCTGCACAGGTGCATCAACTATCACATGTGCTTATTTCAACAGACACCATGAAGGAGAAACACACATATATACATACACACACATTTATTACATATATAATTATTTTTATTATATAAATAAAAGTAATTCTCTATATGTATGTGTCATATGGTAATATATAATCCATTTAGCAACATTTCTGAAACACTAAAAACTCCTGATTGACTTTTGGGGGGGGGGGGATGATGGAAATTTGATGAGTGTTGGTTTTGTTAATTAATGTGATTTAAATGAATAGATTAATAAATGAGAGAAAGGGAGGCACAAGATTTAAAACATAACCAGAGAAAAAACAGTTAGAAGTCAGTTTTCATTTCTGCCATTTTCCTTTTGTATTTTGGCCATTCAGGTTTGAGGGTCAGTTTTATAATGTTTTTCTCTATTGCGTGGCTCTCTGGTATAGTTTTGCTTGTTGTTTGTGTTGTTTGTTTTCTTCAGATTTGATAATAATAATAATAATAATAATAATACTAATAATAATACTTTATTTGTACCCTGCTACCATCTCCTGAAGGACTCGGTGCAGCTTACAAGAGGCCGAGCCCAAGTACAACAATAAAACAGCAGCAACAACAACAACACAATAATGCAAAAAAACAAAGCAATAACAATTAACAACACCCAATGATGCAATTAAAAACAATGGCCGGGCCAATTGTAACAATTAAAATTAAAAGTGCTGGGCATGACAAGGTGGAGTGTTTGGAGGGGGATGGGCATGCAGATATCCTGAATCTCTGATAAAGTGCGTTGGGACATAGTGCTAGGAGATTGCTTATTCTGGAAAGGCACACTGGAACAACCACGTTTTCAAGCTCCTCCTAAAGATTTCTAGCAACGGGGCCTGCCTGATCTCCTTAGGTAGAGAGTTCCAGAGTCGAGGGACCACCACCGAGAAAGCCCTATCCCTCATCCCCACCAATTGCGCTTGCGATGCAGGTGGAATCGTGAGCAGGGCCTCTCCAGATGAACGAAGAGATCGTGTGGGTTCGTAAACAGAGATGCGGTCACGTAGGTAGGCGGATGTGATGTCGATTTTATGGAAGGGGGAAAGAACCTGGCCCTTTAAGGTGGTGGCTCACCTCATTAAAGTGATAGTCGTAAAAGAAGGGCACGTTGTTCTCCAGCTTCCCAGACATGGACTCCTCCACTTCACTTTGCCACTTCTGCTCCAACTCTGCAACACTCTGCCAAAAAAAAGCATAAATGCAGTGGATTGCCGTCACCATTGCAAACGTCACCGACAAACCAGAACACATCTTTTAAATTCTAAAAGCAGCAAGTATCTTTCCTTGGATTTGTCATCTATCTATGTATAATTTGAAAAGGTTTTTTAAGTGATTTCAAAACATTTCCCAGCTCTGTCCATTCAATGACTACTCCTTATTCTCATTTCATCTATTACATATAATTGTTGCAATATGTTTTCTAATTGTTCCTCCACAGCTTTTCTTCATCCTTTAGTGGTTTGAATCCACCAATAACTTTACACATGAAGCTAATAAATTGCTTCCTTGTCTTACCAAATAGATCTTTTTCCATTTCTCCTTTTGCTAACCTTTCCTTATGTTAGGTTTTCCAATAGAGCTATAGCCCATACCCCATTTAACCAGGTTATGAGAAAGGTTGCATTACGAGAACAGTTTTTGTAAACCTTATAGCAGCCTATGACACGATGCAACATAGGAAAATGCTGCATAAAGTTTACCATATTATCCGGGACTATGATTTCACAAAAACTGTCCTGACCCTTGTAGAAAACCTCAACTGGAGTTTCGGGACAGGAAAAGTAGAAGAAGGAGACAAAATAATGGTTTACCCCAAGGCAGCGTTCTTGTACCGACCTTGTTTAACATCTTTACTAATGATCAGCCACTCACAAAGAGCTCGATATATGCTGATGGCCTTGGCCTGACAACACAAGCAAGAGACTTTGAAACAGTCGAGAACCAACTTCCTAATGCCCTGAAAGAAATCTCCAGGTACTGCAAAGATAACCACCTGAAGCCTAACCCTGCCACGACACAAGTGGGTGCTTTCCGCCTACGTAACCATGAAGTCAACAGAAAATTGAAAGTTACTTGGGAAGGCCAAGAGTTTAAACACTGTTCCTACCCTAAATATTTCAGTCTCACCTTAGATTGAACACTAACATTTGGAAAACACTGCAAAAACCAAGCACAAAGTAGCCGCACACAATAACATCCTGTGGAAGCTTACTAGCAGCGCATGGGGTGCAGACCCAAATCAATAAGAACATCAGTCCTGGCCTTGTCTGACTCAACTGCTGAGTGTGCCTGCCCTGTTTGGCACAAGTCTGCCCATGCGAAGAAGGTGAATATAGCACTGAATGAGATGTGTAGAATAATCACAAGATGTCTTAAACTTACACCTGCTGATAGTCTTTATAAACTAACTGGCATTGCCCCCTCCATGTGTGACGAGAAGTTGCTGTCAATTGCGAGAGAAATAAGGTTGACCACTGTGAAAGCCACCCACTGCACAGCGATCGGCCTCTTCCCAGTAGACTCAAATCAAGGGAAGGTTTCATGAGAATCACCACTCCTCTTAATGTTCCTCCAGTAACAGCAAGAATATCCCTGTGGGCAGCAAAATCAGGCAACCCCCCCACCCCCCCACAAGGGCCTTACTCCAGGGGCAAACCAAGAATGGGCAACATGGAAGTCCCTGAACAGACTTAGAGGTGGAGTGGGCAAATCAAAGCACAACCTGGCAAAATGGCACCACCTGGAAGAATCCTTCACCTTGTGCGACTGTAGAGCAGAACAAACAACTCAGCACCTGTATGCTTACCCACAATGCCCTGCCTCATGCACAGAGGAAGAACTGTTTAAAGCTACAGTCAATGAGGTCGCTGTTGCCTGTTTTTGGTCTAAACCCATTTAGTTGCTTGTGTTCCCTTTATTTCATTAGTTTTATACTTATTTATTTATGCAATGCTTTTGACACGAAATAAATACAATTTAACCAGATCTTTATAGTTAAAATTCTCTAGTTTTTTCCAAGCTTTGTCTCTTTTGAGTCTTGCGGCACATAACACGAGCAGTAGGTTTTTATTATCAGATCCTTATGACTACTTTCAAATGCATAAATCATGAGTAGAGCTCCCCTGAAGTGTACTGTTTTTCCCACAATTCACTTTATTATCTATGCTAGAACATAATCCCAGAAACATTGTGCTTTGGGGCTGTGTCTTAGCGCCATGTGACTCCATTCCCCTATTCCTTTCCTGGACTTGTTGTGCTGAATTTACATACCTGCAATTGCCTCTCCATGGCATTCAGCTTCTTGAAAGTTTCCCCCATAATTTTGCAGAGCAGGTCGTACTCCTCGGCATGCTCCTCCTGGTACTGGAAGTTGATGAGGGACTGGAGGGCATCGACCAGGTTCAGATGCTTAATCACACAGGACACCACCATTTCTTCCATTATGTCGGGTTGGATCACCTCCCTGGGAAAGCAATAATAATAATAACAATAACAACCACAACAATACTACTACTGATATATTATTACCATGATCATTATTATTAAGTAATATTATGGTATTATATAATATTTAATACAATACTTATTATTAATATTATTACTATTTCTTATCCTTGACACTCCTTGACACTCAAGGCAGGGCATGATGTCAATTACACATATCAAAACGTATTTCTATGAAAAGCATATATTAAAATATACAGAAAAAAGATTTGAAAATAGTAAACACAAGATGAGTTTAAATTTCATACTTAAAATGGACTGGGCAGGCCTCCCAAATGTAAAAGGTTGGCTATTTGGACTGCTTTTACCAGCAAGAGAGCTGGAAACAATTCTCGAGAGTAAGAATTACACTGGCAGCTTTATTAATTTATTACCTGCTTCTCTTTTCAGTTCAAAGCAGGGCACAAAATAGTTAAATTCATCAATAAAACCACATATTAAAATCCAGTAAACATGCAATAGGTGTATGTTTTCAATGTATGAATGTGCTTTAAAAGTCATAGTTCAAACTGACTGGGTTGGCTTGCCAGAAGACAGAACTCTTTCCTTAAAAGCAAGCTCTTTTGAACATAGGCTGCAGTTCCGTAGATGAAAAGATGCCCAATACCTGATGCTGGGCCGGAACTGGGGGCGAGCTCGGCCGGAGATTTCCCTGAGTTTGACCATGATCCCTGGAGGAAGACGGATCCGCGGAAGCTCAAAGTAGTGGCCAACGGAGGGCACCAGGATATCGGAGGGATATGTGAATTCCCGGTCTTCGTCAATGGTGAGAGGCAGTGGGGAAGGGCTTGGGGTGAGAGCTGGGGAAATGACCCCATTGGCTTCGACTTGCCACTGGCACCTGGAATACAAAGCAGAGGGAGACATTATTCGGAAACATGCACAGCACTGCTGCCGGCGGCTGCAAAGATGGCGAGGATGTGCTCGGGAGAAAAGGCAGGAAGGGCCCAGCAATGTTAGAAAGAAATGGCACAGCATTTGTAGTCATGTAAAAATACTATCTGGTGAGCATGTGGAAAATTGATAGCACCTGGGTAATGACTGTGAATGTCATGATGCAATACTTAAGGGGATATGGTATTGGCTGAGTCAGAACCATGTGAGGGTTATTGCAAAGGGGTTGCATCAGCCAGTGTCTCTCATTGATGACCTGTCAGCAGGTTGCTATATAACAGTGGTTCCCAACCTTTTTTGACCAGGGACTACTTTGAACTGGGACCACTCTTCAACATTAGTACCAAAAGTTACGAATCAGTTTTTGGTCAGCTTTAGATTCTGACTGGTTATTTGGGGTGCTGATTCAGAAAACTGCATTGGATAGACCACATCAGCTCTAGTTTCTGATACAGAACATATGCCATCCAGTAGTCGCTATCTGCTCACCCAAAGAAAAACGTATTTAATAATCTAGAGCTGATGTGGTAGTAGTAATATTTCGTGGGTAGTCAGCCTCTCCCCTCCCAACATCCACGTTGCCTCGGCACTATAAGAGGGTTTCGTGAGACCAGTAGTTCTCGTTGCTGTATGGTTTCGAGGCAACGGTGTAGTAATGGTGAAGCTGCGGACTATATTTTCACTCCACGGACCCCAGGTTGGGAACCACTGCTGTATAAGGAGGATGAAAGTATCCATCTTCCTCTCTCCAGTGTGACTCGGTGTGAGTATCTGCCTATGTTGTATATGAATATTTGATTACTTAGATTGTTTGTCATGACAAGCTGAAAGTAGATCTGTGAATTTTGTAAATATTGCAACAGTGAAGATTAAAGCTTCCAGATTTTTGGATGAAATCCTGAATCCGTGAGTTTACTAAACAGTGTGTGGATAAGGTCAGAAGCTGTCAGTTGGACTTTGCTGACAGATGGATTGAAGCATGTTTTTACTGTAAAAGGATTCTGCCGTGTTTTTGCTTGCTTCTGGGACACTTGCTGGCCAGCTTGCAGCAGTTCAGGGAAGTCGCGATTTGGAAAATATAAATCACTTCACGTGCCAGGATCCCTTGACAAGCAAGGCATCCCCAATGCAATCCCGGTGACCTGCTGAGCTTTTAAGTACAGAAAAAAGACACTGGAGCATAGCGTCCTGTTCCCAGCGACACAAGAAAGAAATCTGGTCTGGAGAATTGGCCAATAGGTTCTTTTCCTCTCCAACAGATCGTGGTGACTTACCGCTGCAAAAGTTTGGACCTCAGGAGTTCTTGGCAGGCTTCCTCCTCTTTGGTGATCTCCGGTCCATTGTAGAGGATCCTGAGCATGGAGCACGCCAGCACTGACAAACCCAAGGCTAGGTCTACCAAGAAAGGCAGTCCGCCCGACACGTCTTCAGAGGACTCCTTTGCCACAGAGGAAGGGAAAAGAAGAGCACAACAACCAACATGACTTGGGTTTTTAAAAAAAATGCAGTTAAATATCTTTTTATTCCAACAGGCCTCTGGGTGTTTTCGGGGGAAATAGGCCTTGTATCATCAGCTGGGCTTTTTCTTTGTGTGGTTATTTGAATCAGTGTCAGCAGCTCTGACAAGAACTGGAATGAACCATCAAGCTTTCAGACCCATTAAAACAGTGGTTCTCAACCTGTGGTTCCCCAGGTGTTTTGGCCTACAACTCCCAGAAATCTCAGTCAGTTTACCAGTTGCTAGGATTTCAAGGCCAAAACATCTGGGGACCCACAAGCTGAGAACCACTGCATTAGAATAATAGAATCATAGAAACATGGAGTTGGAAGAGGTCACATGGGCCATCCAGTCCAACCTCATTCTGTCATGCAGGAAAAGCACAATCAAAGAACCCCCAACAGATGGCCATATAGTCGCTGTTTAAAAGCCTTCAAGGAAGAGCTTCCACTACACTCTTGAGGCAGGGAGTTCCACTGCTGACAGCTCTCATGGTCAGGAAGTTTGATGCTGACAGAATTATATAGCCACCAAAACTCTTTCCTGTTATCTGTCCTATTCCCCTCACATCAGATATGAGGCTTTCAATGAGACCATTTTCCTGCTCACCTGGGCTCGGACAGTGCAAGCGAAGCCCCACATGGCTTTGTCGGGTGTGTTGTGCTCTCGCCCACTCCGCATTTCAAAGGAGAAGGTCACGGTGTCCCCTTCCACCTGGGGGTTTGGAGAGGTCCAAGTGAGGGAAAAGAGGCTCCGTTAAAGCGGATTTGTCTGTGGCTCTCTCATTCTCACCCTAATCTCCCCAGTGGAGTTGTGGCTTGATTTACATAGCTAAAGAATGCAGTTTGAACCGTGTTATATGATCACTCTAGATCAGGTGTTTGGTACTTCAGCTCCCATAATTCCTGATCATTGAACAATCTGGCTAGGGCTTTGGGGAGTTGGCGGCCCAAAGAGTGTAGAGGCCTGGTGTAGATCCCTATAATGTAATTTCATCCAACTCAAACTGCATTATAGGGATCTACACTGACCATACAGTGCAGTTCCAACTGCACTCTTTGGCAGTTAGGATCCAGCCTGTCAGAATATAATGGAAGTGGTGGTATAAGAGAAACTCACCCAAACTCTTTGGAAAGGGAAGAAGGCAAAAAATGAATGTATAATAACTATGTAAAGAATGTACTTTATTGAGACTCCAGAAAAACGCTGATGTATGCAGCAGGACACACACCCTGTCAACATTTAACTCCATCCCCCAAATTTGTCTCTAGACACTATCAACAAGAATTGTTTCTTGCTTCAGTTTGGGCAGTTTAGAAAAAAAAACCAAAGAACACTTGTTCCATACCTTGACTAAATCTTTGGGCCAACCCGTTCCCAAGACACTGCGACTGCCGTACCCGAGGGTATTACCCCCGTATTCGGCCACCTTCCGGCTGTTGGTGTTGGGGCCTGCATATATCACCAACTTCAAAGACAAGAAAGAAACTGTTCAGTGGCAAGAAGATGAAAGACATCACCATACAATCTTAACAACAGTTTTGAACAGGGGAATCAATCCACAAACAGCTTGAGAAAACCAACAAATATGATACAGAAAGCAAGAGACTGTGAAGACACAAAGGAGAGTGCTCCACTCTCAATTTAGTAATCTAAGGCCTAAAGCCACGTGTTCATTTCTGCTAGAATTGACCCTTTAAATTGACCCTTTCTGAAAGTGTGCTCCATGGAGCAACTGGACCAGGTAAGAACACTTCTTATGGCCCTCGCTCACCTTGTCATAATCATACTGCGAGGAACATCGGTTGTCAAACCTCAGGTACAAGCAACGGGCCCCTGGGATGTGCACCGTTTCCTTAAATTTGTAGTTGTCCCTCACAGGATGCACAGTCTCCACAGTTTTCCCAGCTGCCCAAGGAGCCGGGATCTTCAAGCCAGTCAGGAAGCCTGGCTCTTCTTTCTCTTCTAGCATCCTGGAACAGAAGGATCAGGAGAAGCAGCATTAGGGAAAGAGTCATATCACAGAATGGATTACTTAATATTAAGACAATTGATTTCTATAATAATAATACCAACCACCATCACCACCTATGGGGAGCCCTCTCAGCCTGGTCATAGCTAATTTCTACATGGAACACATTGAAAAACAGGCCCCGGAAACAGCAACAAAAAAGCCCACTATATGGTTCAGATATGTGGATTACACTTTCACCATTTGGAGCCATGGAGAAGAAGAACTAAACAGATTCCTGGACCATCTTAACAGCATCCACCCAAACATCCAATTCACCATGGAAAAAGAAAATGAAGGAATATTACCTTTTCTAGATGTGCTAGTCATCCGTAAACTACAACAATTGGGTCACACCGTTTACAGAAAACCCACACACACAGATAGATATCTACATAAAAACAGATTGGTAGCTAGTGGAGCTGCCACAACATGGGCGTCATCCTCTCATAATACAATGCTTCAGTTAGTAGCCTGGCTGCCAATCTCTGAACTAACTTCCAAACTATCTTCAAAGGCAGTCCCATGTAGAGAGCGCTGCAGTAGTCCAGACGGTATGTGACTAAGGCGTAGAAAACCATGGCCAGATCTAGTGTCTCAGGGTATGGGCGCACAGGTTTTAATTGTGCAAAGGCACTCCTGGCCACCACTGACACTCGGGGTTCCAGGTTCAGCGATGAATTCAGGATCACGTCCAGACTGTGAACCTGTGTCCAAGGGGAGTGCGACCCCATCCAACACAGGCTGTAATCCCACACCCTGATCCACCTTCCGACTGACCAGGAGTACCTCTGTAATCTGGATTTACCTTCAACTTGTTAGCCCTCATCCAGTCCATCACACCAGTTTAGGGGTTGAACGGGATCCTTGGCTTTTGGTGGAAAAGAGTAGTAGAGTTGGGTGTCATCAGTGTAAATTTGACAATGAACTACATACAAAACTTGGGATGATCTCTCCCAGAGGTTTCATGTAAATGTTAAACAGCATGGGGAACAGAACTGAACCTTGAGGGACCACACAGGCCACCAGCCAGGGAATCGAACAGGAGTCCCCCAGCTCCACCATCTGGGTACGGCCCTCCATGAAGGACCGGCCACTGCAAAACAGTGCTCCCAAGCCCCATCCTGGAGGGATGACCCAGAAGGATACAATGGTCAATGGTATCGAAAGCTGCTGAGAGGTCCAGGAGAACCAGCAGGGACACACTCGCCCTGCCCAGTTCTCTTTGTAGAACATCCACCATGCCGATCAATGCCATCTCTGTCCCATAGTCAGGCCTGAAATCTGACTGAGATGGATCCAAATAACAGGTTTCATTCAAGAGACTTTGGAGTTGTGAAACCACAGTATTTTACAGTATTTCACGGTATTTTAGAAGAGGGTGGGTAACTGTGGGAGTTTGGAGGGCCCCGTTTGGCCCAATGAAGACCTGGGGGGCTGCAGTGTGGGGTACACAATGTCCTCTAGTGAGTGGGCATGGGTCTTTTTGATATGCGAGGCTAGCCTCCGCCCTTGTAGATGCAAGAGAAATGCCTTTTGATCAGCAATGATTGGAAGCTAGTTTTAAAAAAGGTATTTCTCTCCTACTTTTCCTAAAGGAAAGAGACAGAGAAAACCTTTCAGTGGGGATTATCACTTTCAGCTCTTTGCAAGGAAGCTTTCTTCCCGAGCCGACAAAGCAACTGCTCTGTAAAATTACAGTGCAACATAATGCTGACCCTATGGAGTTCCTTGCCTCTGAGTCATGGGCAACAAATGAGCACAAACAGAAAGACTAGGCTCCCAATGTAGGAAAGTATTGAATGATGGGTGTCAAAGGTTATCTGGAGAATGACATGCCTCTCACCTCTCATCCGGAAACAGCTTGTTTCTCTGCTCACAGGTCCCACTGGGAGAAGCACCCGCCTCCGAAAAAAGAGGGGACTGGGTTTTCAGCAGCAAGGCGGTCTGCAACACAGCAGGAGAGGGGCTGTCTTAGTAACAATGCCATGTGCAAATGTGGCTACACAGTTTGGGAGAAAGAAATGACCAGTGGATCGGAAGGCACATGCAGACACCTCCTTCCTGGTCGTGATGCCCTGTCAATGCTTTCTGGCTCTCTGTTGCCCTCAAGGAGGGCACAACATTCCCCTTTCCTCCCAGTTCCAGATCATTTGCCTGGAAAGAAGAAGAAGGACTGCCTGCTTTTGAATCAAGCCACAGATTGGTCCTTACAGGCAGACCATTCAGGGACATTTTTGTGAAGAGTCAAAATGACCTGAGTGCTTTCTCGATGGAGCTTGGAAGAAGAGGTTGCTTGCCGGTAATGGGGTTCTTGGAGTGCTCGTCGGATATCAAGTGCCCAGGCATTATTGGAGCTTGGGAGAAGAGGTTGCTTCCCGGTAATGGGGTTCTTGAAGTGCTCACTGGAGCTCAAGTGCCCAGGCATTATTGGTGAGTCATACACGCCATGAGCAGCACACAATGAGTAATTGATGTACTTGGAATGCTTTCATTTGGGGGACAAAGAACGCTAATGTATTTTTTTTTTTTGCAAGTTGTAGGGAAGATACAGACAAAATGCTGTCTACCTGTTTGGCAATTATCCACTTCCCCTGAAAATGACCTTATTGCTGGATCTTTCTTTCTTTCCAACCAAAATGCACACTGGACGAGATAAACACAGTCCCTCTGTAAGCTTAAAGTCAAGGTGCCTGGATGAAGAGGACAGAGACACCACCATGTCTTGCAATACCTAAGGCCATCTTCTGGGTCAATAATATGACAAACCTACTATTTATTGGAAGATGACTATTGCTGCTCTCCATCAAGTCCAATACGGCTGCAGATCATCCTAACTAGGGCCACACAGGCAGGAAAAAGAAGAAAATGAGAGAGGAGGAGGATGGGAAAGGAGGGAAGGAGGTGCCATACCTGGCTTGTGTAGAGGACCAGCTGCACCAACTGAGGCATCAGCGCATCCGCCATGGTCAAGGTCTGGAGGTTGGGGTGCATCAGGGAAGTTAGCAAGACAGGAAGCAAGTGACCCAGCATGGTGGCTTTGGTCACCTGCTCCAGGCCCTTTAACCTGCAATGAGAGGCAGCCCCCAAACCCAGCTTTAGTCCATCTAGTCCAGTGTTAATCAACCTTCCTAATGTCGTGACCCCATAATACAGTTTCTCATGTTGTGGTGACCCCAACCATAAAATTATTTTCGTTGCTACTTCATAACTGTAATTCTGCCACTGTTATGAATTGTCATGGAAATATCTCATATGCAGGATGTATTTTCATTAACTGGACCAAATTTGGCAAAAATACCAGATACACCCAAATTTGAATGCTGGTGGGGTTGGGGGGTTGATTTTGTCAACTGGGAGTTGTAGTTGCTGGGATTTATAGTTAACCTACAATCAAAGAGCATTCTGAACTCCACCAACGATGGAATTGAACCAAACTTGGCACACAGAACTTCCATGACCAACAGAAAATTCTGGAAGGGTTTGACCTTGAGTTTTGGAGTTGTAGTTCACCTACATACAGAGAGCACTGTGGACTCAAACAATGATAGATCTGGACCAAACTTGGTGCGAATATTCAATTTGCCCAAATGCGAACACTGGTGCAGTTCGGGGAAAAATAGACCTTGATATTTGGGAGTTGTGGTTGCTGGGATTTATAAGAAAAGCAACTCATCTGAAACATGGTCTGTGGGTACTTTGTCAAACATAAATAGAAACAAAAGCAAATCATGCCCGGACTCCCTTTAGAAGTTGAGATGACTAAATGAAAGCTGTGGTACCTTAGCCACATCATGAGATGACACAACAGGTGTAAATATCTTTGACATATAATGCTATTCCACCCCTTCCCCTGTTTGGTCTATTTCTCCGAAATATGTTATACCTCTCCATTGCTATATTCCAAGTATAGAACTTGTCCCACCAGGTCTCAGTTATGTCTATTACATCGTAAAATTTTTGTCTTGTTAAGAGTTCCAGATCATCCTGTTTATTTCCCATGTGCTTTTCCTGCATGGCAGGGGGTTGGACTAGATGGCCCATGTGGTCTATTCCAACTCTACTATTCTATGATTCTATGAACACATTGGAACAGATGGTAATGTGTAATGAAATGGAAGGTGGCTTTGAGTCCCATTTGGGAGGAGGCAGGATTAAATAAATACAGTTTTCAAAAGCAACATGACAAGAGGAAGACTACACTGCAGGGGGATAGAATCAACTAAGGAAGCCATGATGGCCCTGAGCTTGTAAGACCTGAGCAGAGCTGCAGATGATGGTGATGATGAGAGGCTGGAAGGAGACGTACCTCTGCTCCCGGTCAGAAACCTCACTGTGGATCAACGCAGTGGTGACTTGCTGCAGCATATCTAGGACCTCATCGCACCCTGTCAAGATCTGGGTCGCCAGGGCCAAGATACTAGCCTTGAGCTCCTAAGCGCAAATGAAAATACAGTAAGAAACAGTACAATACTTTGATTCACGCAGCCAAGGAAACAACCCACTTTTTTCAACCCACCAGTCAAGGAAATAAAGAAACACACAAACAAACAAAACACACCATGAGCTTCTGAAGTGAATGGTGATGGCCATGACAATGAAGCCTGACACCAGCTGCTCTTGTTGAGGCCAAGGCTGACGACAGACAGGCAGCAGCTTGTTCGGGAGAGGAAACAATGCCTCGCTCCCTCCATGTTTGAAGGTCAGGCAGCAGAAGGGAGGTCAGTTGTCTGTATCCATACTGAGAATTGAAAATGCTCAGTTCTGCAATACCGTATTATCTACTTTTGTTAATTAAAGGTGCCCCTAGATCAGGCATGGGCAAACTTTGGCCCTCCAGGTGTTTTGGACTTCAACTCCCACAATCCCCAACAGCCTCAGGCACCTTCCTTTTCCCCCTCAGCCGCTTAAGTGAAAAGGAAGGAGCCTGAGGCTGTTAGGAATTGTGGGAGTTGAAGTCCAAAACACCCAGAGGGCCAAAGTTTGCCCATGCCTGCTCTAGATACCTAGAAGGAAATGAACAATTTCACTTAATATGAAGTTCCTGCAAGGAGATGGGGCTCCATTTGAAAGGCCTCTTTCTTTCAAGAAGTGCAGAACAAGGAAGTGCAGGATTTTCCTCCAGAAACTATTGCTCTTACCTAAATACGGCAGATTTAATCCAGTGCTTCTTTTTGCAGGACTGTACAATGGATCAATTGGGTAAACAAGCTAAAGGGGGCACAAAAATGTGCACACAGAGACACATTCTTGCCCACCCCTGTTGCTCAGATGGTAAACTCTTTTACTCAAGTCTACTGGACTGGGGAGCGGTATTGCTTGATATTTATCTGCTTATAGGAATGGCCATTCTCTTGCGTAGCTGCAGTGTTTTTTAAGCCAAGCAGGGAAGATCACACCCACTTTTTCCCATTTGGGAAACTCCAGTTAGCCAAGAGCACAGCAAGGACCCTGGGCCCAGGCTCGGTAGCATACGTGTCAGGATGGTGACTCCAACCCTGCCTGGGGGCCAGACAAAGAGCCCAACAATCCTAGAAAGGAGGAGAGGGTGGAAGCAGCTGCAGAGAGAAACTGAGGGAAAAAACAACAACAAAACCAAAGGTGTTGGCAAAGATGAGAGACGGCATGGAGGCACTAAGCATCATACATTCACCGACGCACCTGAGGGCCCCGTAGAGGGCAGGTCTACAAATACGCTAACAAAGGGCTCAAAGGACAGCAATGGAAAGATAAGCATTTTGTCATATTATGTTAGTGACTAATAGATGGAGGGGAGAGTTCACTCATGTTCTCCAAACTCTTACAAAGCCAGAGCTTTGCTGTCAACCTGAGTGGTGCAACTAGTATGAGGGTGAGTCAAAAAGTAATGCCTCCATAGCTGTAACTTTTATTTCTTTTACAGCTACTGGACTATCGATGCATGATAATATAGGTAACCTTACTCTACTGATATAGTCTTTTCTTGTTCGGATTGACTGATTAGAACCATGAATCTGAAGCTAAAAGAAAGACTCTTCATTGAATTTCTGGCCAAAGAAGGTTGTGCACCTAAGGAAATCCATCATTGTTTGAAGAATATTTATGATTTGGCCCCTTCTGACTTTGACCTGTTTGGACCTCTGAAAGACAACCTACGTGGTTTCAGATTCAATGACTTGAATGACGTTAAAACAACTTTGAAATCATGGGTCATGAAGCAAAAAACTGAATTTTTCCAAAATGGTTTTGCTGCCTGGGTTAAATGATGGCACAAATGTGTCCAAATTGATGGTGACTATGTTGAAGGGTAGTTTTACGTAGAGGAGAGTTCAGGCTATGATCTGTAGCTACTTCTGGCGTTACAGGTCCATTCATAACGTTTTTATGACACAGGAGGCAAAACTTTTTGACCTACCTGTGTATAATGAAAAGAGATGACTTCCTCTTTTTGAAAGACTCAGTGGCTCAGTTAAAGTGACAGTTCTGGGCTACAAGGATGGTCACCTAGGGCAGGAACCTCATCCAAAATGGTTCATTAAAATTAATTGATAGAATGAATGAGGAACTTATAGGATCCAGGTGTTTATAGTCTTGTAACTTGTCAGGGTCAGTGACAGTAAAACCAAGTGGTTTTTGCTGCACTGTATGAACAGCACCCAGAAGAAAGTCCATAGAAAGCTTGCAAAGCATAAAGGATCCTGGGCTACCAGAGGAGGGACACCCCACCCTGAAGAATGGAGGCTGCCGTGCAAAAGGGAGCTGACGATTTCGATCCCCAAATTACACGGAGACAATGAAAGGCGACAAGACGGCACAGAAAGGCTATACTCATCGGCGGAACTGCAGAGGTACGGGGGCCGGAAGAGAGCAAGAGCTGTCGAAAGAGGCAGTGGAATTCAATCTTGGTGTTTACCTGTACCTTCAATGTCTCTCCCTGCAAGGAGCTGTCACTGTCATCGTTTTCGTCAGGCTTAATCAAAATGGTATTACTCAGAAGATGGTTCTGTACAGCCATCAGGTACCGCAGGCAGGAGGAGGCAGCCTTCAAGACAAACGAGCAGCATTGGCATGATCCTCTCCACATGGCAAGGATAAAATCGGGGCAGAAAAAGCGATGTGCTGTTTTGGAAAGGCGGAGGAAGAGAACCAACGGGATGGGGAGAAACGCTACATATTCTCTTCCTGGACTGAGACAGAAGGATGGAAGGGAAGACAAGCTAAAATGGGGAAGAGGTGCTGAATGTTGTTGGATATTGTCTAGACTAGGTTCTTTTGGGTTTTTTCAGGCTATAGGGCCATGTTCTAGACGCATTTCTCCTGACGTTTCGCCTGCATCTATGGCAAGCATCCTCAGAGGTAGTGAGGTCTGTTGGAATTAGGACAATGGGTTTATATATCTGTGGAATGGCTGGGGTGGGGCAAGGAGCTCTTCCCTGCTGGAGCTAGGTGTGAATGTTTCAACTGACCACCTTCATTAGCATTTGAAGGCCTGGCTGAGCCTGGGAAAATCTTTTGTTGAGAGGTGTTAAGCTGTGCCTGGTTGTTTCCTCTCTGCTGTTTTGCTGTTGTAATTTTAGAGTTTTTTAATACTGGTAGCCAGATTTTGTTCATTTTCATGGTCTCTTCCTTTCTGTTGAAATTGTCCACATGCTTGTGGATTTCAATGGCTTCTCTGTGTAGTCTGACATGGTGGTTGTTGGTGTGGTCCAGCATTTCTGTGTTCTCAAATAATATGCTGTGTCCAGGCTGGTTCATCAGGTGCTCTGCTATGGCTGACTTCTCTGGTTGAAGTACTCTGCAGTGCCTTTCATGTTCCTTGATTCGTGTTTGGGCAATGCTGCGTTTGGTGGTCCCTATGTAGACTTGTCCACAGCTGCATGGTATACGGTAGACTACTGCAGAGGTGAGAGGATCCCTCTTGTCCTTTGCTGAACGTAGCATTTGTTGGCCTGGTATCCATTGGCCTGGAGAGCCCTCAACTGGGCTCTCCAGGCCAATGGATACTCCACCTCAGACATCAGAAGAGCTGCAAGACCAAGAACAACCCACGAGAGTAAAGATGAAGATCCACCCAGAGGAAAAGTGTCCCTGCCATACATCAAGGGAACCACTGACCGCATAGGGAAGCTGATGAGGAAACACAACATACAAACAATCTACAAACTCACCAAGAAAATCCAACAAATGCTACGTTCAACAAAGGACAAGAGGGATCCTCTCACCTCTGCAGGAGTCTACCGTATACCATGCAGCTGTGGACAAGTCTACATAGGGACCACCAAACGCAGCATTGCCCAAACACGAATCAAGGAACATGAAAGGCACTGCAGACTACTTCAACCAGAGAAGTCAGCCATAGCAGAGCACCTGATGAACCAGCCTGGATACAGCATATTATTTGAGAACACAGAAATGCTGGACCACACCAACAACCACCATGTCAGACTACACAGAGAAGCCATTGAAATCCACAAGCATGTGGACAATTTCAACAGAAAGGAAGAGACCATGAAAATGAACAAAATCTGGCTACCAGTATTAAAAAACTCTAAAATTACAACAGCAAAACAGCAGAGAGGAAACCACCAAGCACATCTTAACACCTCTCAACAGGGGATTTTCCCAGGCTCAGCCAGGCCTTCAAATGCTAATGAAGGTGGTCAGTTGAAACATTCACACCCAGCTCTAGCAGAGAAGAGCTCTTTGCCCCACCCCAGCCATTCCACAGATATATAAACCCATTGTCCTAATTCCAACAGACCTCACTACCTCTGAGGATGCTTGCCATAGATGCAGGCGAAACGTCAGGAGAAATGCCTCTAGAACGTGGCCCTATAGCCCAAAAAAACCCACAAGAACCTAGTGATTCCAGCCATGAAAGCCTTCGACAATACATTGTCTAGACTGTTTCTTTACCTGCCTTTAAAAGGCTGGTTTACAAATTGGCAAAGTACAGCCAGGAAAGGAGTCTAGCTAGGGGAATGAAACGAGATATCCTCTTTAATGCCATTTCAGCCAGTACTGTGTGTTGGGAAAGCATAATGGGACTAAAGGAGAAATCTCCCTTTCATTTCAAAATAAACCCAAACTAGTTTGATCTAGGGCTGTTTGCCCACTGACAGCCTAACATACCTCTGGAGGCTGCTGCAAAGGGAAAAGGGTGGGATGTAAGCAGCTCCTTGGGAGAAGGGCTTGGAGAAGATAGATATTACACAAGAATAGATATTATACAAGAAAATGGTTCCATTCATGTCCCATTTTGAGTTCCCACCCCACTCTTCTACAGAGGCAGCTTAACGACAATAAAATACAGGGTGAAATAAAATCAAAGTCATGTGAAAACATCAGCCTCGGCTGACCACTGGATTCGTGGCGGATGGGAATACTTTTTTTATGTCAGGAGTGACTTGAGAAACTGTAAGTCACTCCTGGTGTGAGAGAATTGGCCGTCTGCAAGGACAGTGCCCAGGGGATGCCCAGATGTGTTACCATCCTGTGGGAGGCTTCTCTCATGTCCCCACACGGGAAGCAGGAGCTGAAAGACAGGAGCTCACCCCGCTCGTCCAGATTCGAACTGCCAACCTTTCGGTCAGCAGTCCTACTGGCACAAGGGTTTAACCCATTGTGCCACTGGAGGCTCCATCTGGCATCTCAACATTCATTCTTGGGCTGCAATGCTCCCAGCCTAGCCCTACTTGGTCTTGCAGAGATGGCCACTCCACCCCTCTCATGACAGCACCCCCCAAAGAAGAGCCCGCAGCCGGGCAGCATTACTCACAGGCACAGTCGAGAGGAGCCTCTGAAATTCATCTCTGGATACCGTTTGGCACTTGGTGATTAAGATACAAGACTCGCGAACAACAATCTTGAGAATGTAGTGCAAAAGTTCATCGTTTAATCTTTAAAATGGAGGAAAAACATGGGGAAATGGTGAGGGCTTCCCAGGGCACGCCAAGAACATGCATGTGTAAACTGCACTCAGTATTCCACACGTCAAGCAGCAGCGGCTCGCACAACACTGGCTCTCGTCTGTTCCTTGACATCACTTTATTTATTTATTTTATGTATTTCGTACATAAAATAAATAGGACTCAGGGCAGCTTCACAATAAGCACTCATTCAAGTGCTAACCACAGTCATAGACACATTTAAAACAGGTCATTAAAATACAGTACATTAAAAACATTTTATTAAAATCACACCACTTTAAAAATCATTGTCTGGGACAGTCCATTGTCATACATATCATATTGCATCTTATCCCATTTGCTGCTATTACTGTTCAAATGCTCGGTCCCATAACCAGGTCTTTAGTTTCTTTCTAAAGGACAGAAGGGAGGAGACCAGTCTGATGTCACTGGGAAGGGAGTTCCACAACCGAGGGGCCTCCACAGAGAAGGTCCTGTCTCTCGTTTCCACCAGTCGTGTTTGCGATTGTGATGGGATTGAGAGCAGGACCTCTCCAACTGATCTTAAACTTCGTGATGGTTCGTAAAGAGAGATACATTCGGACAGGTAATCTGGGTCGGGACCGCACAGGACTTTAACGGTTAAAAGCAGCACTTTAGGTGGCTCAGAGTCGAAGAAAGGAGCAAGCCACCCAAAGCAGAGCTTCCCAGAGCACTTTGTGGCCCAAAGAGTGCATCTGCTCCCATGTCTATAAGCCTGATGCAGTTTAAATTGATGATCTATTTCAGACCTGAACAAGCACGATGCTTAACCTATTTAAATGTGGCCCCTTACTACTGCCTGGTTGCATAGGTCTGATCTATTGGATTTTTTAGCTGTCTCTCTGACCTAGGAACTGTAGTCTATTTTATCCTGTGTTTCTATAAGAAAGGCATTGATCACAGGACTTAACTGAGGCTTTTCATAAGTACGTACAAACCAATCTTATCAATAAGTCTCCCCACAAAAAACTTTTAGAACATGCTAATTATGTCTCCAAATATAATGAAATGTGTTCTCTTTACCGGTAATGCTCATCATCTTCGCTGCCAAATCTGTTGTTCTGGAGCTGCTCTGCCAGGTTAGTCATGATCACGTCCCGGAGTTGGGCCAGACCACTATTCCTCTCTCCTACAAAGGGATCGTGCAAAGGACAAAGGAGAAGCTGCTGAGAGGACATGGCAATAGATGTCTGATGGTTTTATTGTATCAACTAGGTTGGGTCCCCAGTGTTGTCCAGTTTATTTGAAAAAGTCAAATTTTTAATGGAACGAAATGCATAAGGTTTTGGGTGAACTACAACTCACATCATGCCAGGTTAACATCAACAACCTCCACCAGTACTAAAAGTTTGTTATGTTGGGCAAGTCTGCTCTAGATATATCCTCCGTGTGGTTCAGTGTGCTCTCTGGCTACAGGGTAAACTACAACTCTCACTATGGCGAGTCACTCCCCTAAAGCAACCAGCAGGTTGAGTTAGTCATGGGGGTTTTATGTGCTGAGTTTGGTCCAGGTCTATCATCGGCAGAGTCACCATTTCTCTGGTTGAGGGTGAATTCCAACTCCCAGGAAGGAAGGTCAGTTTTCCCCAAACTCCTCCAGTATATCAAATTTCGGCATATCAGGTATGTGTGCCTAGTTTGGTTCAGATCCATCAGTGTTTGGTTTCACTGTTCTCTCTGCATATAGGTGAACTACAACTCCCCCAAATCAAGGTGAATTTCCCCCAAAGACCTCCAGTATGTTTTGCTGGTCATGGGGCTCTGTGTGCCAAGTTTAATCCAATTCCATCTTTGGTGGAATTCAGAGTGCTCCTTGATTACAGGTGAACTATAAATCCCAGTGCCTACACCTCAAAAATGTCCAGGCCAATTTCCCTCACAACCCATCAGTATTCAAATTTGGGCATATAGGGTATGCATGCCAAGTTTAGTCAAGCTCCATCATTGTTTGGGTTCATAATGCGCTCTGGATGTAAGTGAACTACAACTCCTATAAATCCCTTCAAAGACGTCCAGTATTTTTTGTTGGTCATGGGGATTCTGTGTGCCAAGTTAGTTCCAGATCCATCATTGGTCGAGTTCAGAGTGCTCTTCGATTGTAGGTGAACTATACATTCGAGTACCTACAAGTCCTATAAATCATGGTGAATTCTCCCCAAACCTCTCTAGTATGTTCAGTTGCTAATCGGTTCCTCTGTTTGCTGTGTGGCATAGAAAAGAATAGGAAAGGGTTAAGGAAGAGGCAGTGGGCGGGGTTATGCAAATTCCACACCAGTAGAGAGAGTCAGAAACACTGGGATGCCTGCGGTGGAGGAAACACCCAAAATCTACGAAGGAATTGTGCCCGTATGAAAGCCTTCACTTGGGTGGTGGACAGTATGGTGTTTGTGGAGGACATTGGAAGAGGTCTTGTACATGTTCATGGCACCCACTATAACCTGCAATGTCATTGGAGGGAGGGCCATTGGTGTCTCCTGGGTGGTGGGAGTTATAGATGTTTGTGGAGGCAGGAGCTTGTCTGTGTAAGTGGGCACCCCAGTCACACACACACACACACATTTTCACTTTTATTATGTGTATAGTTAGCTTTATGAATCACAAACATTTCTATCGATAAAGGCAGTGTCATCTCAGACTCTCCAAAAATGCTTACCTTCTGTTAAGACCAGTTTCAACAAGTTATTGATTTCAACTTCTCCGGGATACAGGATATTCAGACCAGAACTGAAAAGGAGAACAAAGGAAAAAAACCCACATTTAATCAAGAAGAGTCTTTTTGTATCTGAAAGACTGGCAGATTTATGGCAATGTAAGCTTTTGCTTAAAAAGGAAGATGTTATTTTTATGAAGAGACCATGGTGCTATTCTGCTCCGCTCTGTTCAACCAAATTAGAATCCATGGTAGATGCAGTGATCTGACCATGCATTAGATTCCAGCAAAAAGTGATTAACTAATAGTTGAATAGACATTCCACAGATATATAATCCCCACTTGCCTAGTTTCCAACAGACCTCACAACCTCTGGGGATGCCTGTCATAGATGTGGGCAAAACGTCAGGAGAGAATGCTTATGGAACATGGCCAGACTGCCCGGAACACTCACAGCAACCCAATAAATTATAATACTAGTAATAGATGCATAGCCTCTGTGAGTCTCCTTCAGGAGACATAAAGCGAGGTATAAATAGATACAACAACAACAACAACAACAACAACGCACCTGATGGCCAGACAGACTTCCTTCTGGATTTCGGGGCTGATCTGGTCCATGGGGGCCATTAACAGCTGCCACAGCAAGAGGCCCGAGCGTCTCACAATATCCCGATGCTTTTCAGTTTGAGGGCTAAAGAAGAATTTGAAAACCACCTGCAAGGACAAGCATTGGGGTAGGTTGGAGGAGAGAGAAACACTGAAAGATCTCTTCAAAAGAAGCCTCCCACAATGATTCAAAGCCTAAGCCTTGCGACAGTCTGGAGGAGTCTAGCAGCTCAAGGTGAGAAGCAAAGAAGGAAACCAGTCCCAAGAGAGAGAGTTCAATAGAAACATCCTCCTGCTTTTCCTTCCTTTGCCCTGAGCTGCAAAGGCCAAGCCAAAAATATGGATCTCACAAGGCCTCCAAAAGCGGGGCAAGCTTGACTTTTGCGCAATTTAAAAAAAAAAATTTTTTTTAAAAATTAATTGCTCAATAAACAGATCTATGAGTGAACAGTAAATAATCCATACATTACACTATAGAACAAAATTTGAAAAAAAATCTGTTTCTGGTATGACAGTGTTATTTCCTGTTCAATTGTGGGGTCCTGACTTTGAAAGTAGATTTTCTACTCCAAAAACTTTTGTTTTTGTGAATGCTGCAAACTATGTTAACGTGAGCAAAATGTGCTATGGGAGGTCCTGCAAAAACAAAGTTTTTCCAGTTTATTAAACTTTCCCCATGTTTTTATGATAATACCAATTAGGAAATGACATTTATAACCCAGGAATAAAAATCATGTTACATAGTGTTACAATGTCAACACATCCTATATCATAAATCAGTACTAATCAGCTTCCACTTTATTCACAGAGTTAAGAGGGGTCATCCAGTCACATGGCGAAGACAGAAGAGCAGCCTCTGCCTCAAGGAGCACGCTTGCTCCATCAATGTTCAACATTTACACAAATGATCAGCCACTGCTAGAAGGGAAAGAGAGTTTCATCTATGCTGACGATCCTGTCATCACCGCTCAAGCAGGGAGCTTTGAAATGGTTGAACAGAAGCTCTCCAAAGCTTTAGGTGCCCTTACTGCCTATTACAGGAAAACCAGCTGGTTTCTAATCCATCTAAAACGTGTGCTTTTCATCTTAAGAACAGACAAGTATTTTGCGCTCTGAGGATTCCCTGGGAAGGAATCCCACTGGAGGATTGCAGTACACCAAAATATGTGGGAGTCACACTGGACCATGCTCTGACTTACAAGAAGCAATACTTGAATATCAAGCAGAAAGTGGGTGCTAGAAATAATATCATACGAAAGCTGACTGGCACAACCTGGGGATCACAACTAGACATGGTGAAGTCATCTGCCCTTGTGCTTTGCTACTCTGTTGCTGAATACGCATACCTAGTGTGGAATACATCTCACCACATTAAAACAGTGGATGTAGCTCTTAATGAGATATGCCACACTATCACAGGATGCCTATGCCCTACGCTGTTGGATAAATTATACTGTTTAGCTGGTATTGCACCACCTGACATCTGTCGGGAAGTAGCAGCCAATAATGAAAGGACCAAGGCATGGACATCTCTGGCCCATCCTCTGCTTGGATATCAGCCAGCAAGCCAATGCCTTAAATCAAGAAAATAGCTTTCTAAGATGTACAGAGATACTCGCAGGAAACATAGGTTGCTTACCTGTAAACATGTTTCTTCGAGTATACTGTCTGTGAAATGCGCACATATGGGTTTATTGCTGCGCATGCGTGGGGATAAACCCATATGTGCGCATTTCACAGACAGTACGAAGTAGAACACCTTAGCAAGAAAGAGTCCAAAAGTGGCAGGCTAAAACCCAAAACCTCAATCAGTGGCTGAGACTGGATGGGAGACTCCCTCTTGTGCCCACAGAATATGGGGTGACTTGGAACGCTCTGAGCAGACTGCGCTCTGACACCATGAGATGCAGAGCCAATCTTAGGAAATAGAGTTACAAAGTGGAGTCCACAACATGCAAGTGCGAAGAAGAGCAAACCACAGACCACTTACTACAATGCAACCTGGGCCCTGCCACATGCACAATGGAGGACCTTCTCACAGTGATACCTGAGGCACTTCAAGTGGCCAGCTTCTGGTCAAAAGAAACTGAGCATAATGCCAATTTTTTAACTTTGTGGGCTTTTTATACATTATAACTGTATTCTCAATTTGCTTCTGACACGATAAACAAATAATCCAGTCACATTATTTTTCCATCACTTGCTAAGGGTCATAGAATTATAGACTCCTTGATCTGGAAAAGACGTCCAAAAGCCATTCAGTCAACCTGCTTCTACCATAAAGAACCATCCCAGCCCTCACGACACATTGCCCTCCAGCTCTTGTTTAAAAAATTCCAGAGAAGAAGACTCTATCATCACCATGATCATTATTATTTTTACTATTATTAATAATAATAATAGTTATTATTGAGTCATACAGTTGGAAGAGACCCCAACGGCCATTGTGTCCAATCCCATTCTGCCATGCAGGAAAATACAAACCAAACCCTCCCGACAGATGGCCATCCAGCCTCTGCTTAAAAACCTCGAGAGAAGGAGACTCCACCCTGATCCAAGGCAGTGAGTTTCACTGCCAAACAGCTCTTACCATCAGCTCTTCCATCTGAAATGGCATGGTACCCCTCCAACCTAACTTTTCCCTCTTGTACGCACCTGGAAGACCACTAGGATGCAATGGATAATGCAGGTGTCTCCATTGACCATGGCTTTCTCCATAATGTCGCAGATGCTGCTGAGATGATGAGCCTCGATGGGGTGCTGCTTGCCCAGGAAATTGGTGAGGGGAAGGTTGTTGCTTGCGGCCAGTAGGTTGAGCTGATGGATACACATTGCACCAACATGGTGCAGTAATTGGTTGATCACCTCATTTGTGGTCGTGGCATCTCCTGGAAGAGGAAGGGATGTTGCAAGGAATGATGCAGGATTTCCCCAATTACCAGCAGAGACCTTTTGTACGCAAAGGTCTTCCCAGTAAAACCCCAGAATGTCAACCTCCCCACAGGAAAAGGACAGTTCCTCATGGAACTCAACCACATCCTGCACAAGTTGATAGTCCTCATCGAGGAAATAGGTAGGCAGGTGAGTTAAGCCCATCCCACATTGCCTTCTGTGTCTGCCTCTTTCTTTCTTTTCTCCTCCAATTTCTCTGGTCCCTTCTACACTGCCATATAATCCAGATTATCAAAGCAGATCATTCATATGATCTGCTTTGAACTGGATTATATGAGTCTACACTGCCACATAATCCAGTTCAAAGTAAATAATCTGGATTTTATGTTGCAGTGTTGAATGTGGCCTCTGTTTGTTAGGTTGATCCTTCTCAGAGACATGCCTCTTTTGATTCCAAGTTTCCGCACAAGCCACTGAGTCCTCCATTTTCTTCTTTTTGAGCATGGAGAAAGCAAGGTGTCTCCAGAGAGAGATATAGTTAGATAGCTAGGTCCAAACTTTCTTATATAGAAATGTAGTTCTTGCAATAACATTTGTAACTCTTAAGGCTTGACTCTGCTCCTGATGTTGATGAAGCTCATTTGCTCTACTGCTAGGTTCAAGAAGCTTCTGATCTGCGAAAATGGTTGTTGCTGATTTGCTTTTTCAAACGCTTTGGCCTTTTTAAATTGCCCAATGGTCTCTTCTTCTGGTTCCTTGGGAAGGTGGAGTGTGGCTTCAAGGCCACACTCCTCCATCTAAGCCAATACTCTTCCATCTAGGCCAGTGGTTCTCAATCTTCCTAATGCCGCAACCCCTTAATACAGTTCCTCATGTTGTGGTTATCCCCAACCATAAAATTATTGTCATTGTTACTTCA
Organism: Anolis sagrei; assembly: GCF_037176765.1. Classification (NCBI taxonomy): domain Eukaryota; kingdom Metazoa; phylum Chordata; class Lepidosauria; order Squamata; family Anolidae; genus Anolis; species Anolis sagrei. The sequence goes on along the minus strand of NC_090034.1, from coordinate 30,392,919 downwards.
TAACTGTAATTTTGCTACTATTATGAATTGTAATGTAAATATCTGATATGCAGGATGTATTTTCATTCACTGGACAAAATTTGGCACAAATACCAGATATGTCAAAATTTGAATACTGGTGGGGTTGGGAGGTGGGGATTGATTTTGTCATTTGGGAATTGTGGTTGAAGGGATTTATAGTTAACATACCATCAAAGAGCATTCTGAACTCCACCAACAATGGAATTAAACCAAACTTGGCACACAGAATTCCCATGACCAACAGAAAATACTGGAAGAATTTGGTGGGCATGGACCTTAACTTTTGGAGTTGTAGTTTACCTACATTCACAGAGCATTGGGGACTCAAACAATGATGGATCTGAACCAAACTTGGCATAAATACTCAATCTGCCAAAATGTTGAATGCTGGTGCAGTTTGGGGAAAACAGACCTTGACATTTGGGAGTTGTAGTTGCTGGGATTTATAGTTCACCTACAATCAAAGAGCATTCTGAACCCCACCAATGATAGAATTGGGCCAAACTTCCCAAATAGAACCCCCATGACCAACATAAAATATTGTGTTTTCTGATGGTCTTTGGCGACCCCTCTGACACCCCTTCGCAACCCCTCCCCAGAGATCCCGACCCCCAGGTTGATATACTCTTATCTAAGCCAACACTCACCTTTTGGCTCCATAATGATATGGCTGACGCCTAGTCTTTGGCAGACATAATGGAAAGCCTGGTTGCCAGGATTGCACCACTGGTCAATATAGTCATTTGAGCAGGTCCAGATCATATTGTTCATTGCGTCGTAGCACGCACCTGAGTAAGAAGAAGAAAGGGCTCTGATCAAAAGGGATCTACAATGCAAAAGAGGGAGATGTCTACCAAAATTCACAAATGCATTGAGGTTGGTCACAACCCCCTCTGCCTGTTCTATACACACCAATCCAGAGCTGAGTGCAGCAGTTGAGACCACAAAGATCCCTCCTGCTCACATTGACATAGTGCTGCCACCTCCTATCTCTGCACTGCTTTGCATCTACTGCTTGTTCCCAAAACTGTTGTTCATCTGTAGTACTGAGAAGTTGGAATGCTTTTATACCTTCTGTGACGGCCTATAGAATCACAGAATCCTAGGACCTTGTTGCATTAGGAAATACTCCATTTCTGGGACTGTTTGAGAATGATTTCAAATAGGTCCCCATCACATGACATTGGCCCCGTCCCATTGGTATTCCGTTGGAATCCATCTGCAAAGCATCACAGAAACTGATTATTTGCATTCTAATTGTGTTTTTTGAATTTCTACGGATTCTTCCAGTGCTGAAGTGCTGCTTTTGTGTAAATAGGAAAATCTGTATGCATCCCATCAGCAACGATACTACTTATCATCCATGGGCAGTCTCATGACCACAGATTTTTCATGATGGAAGTGGCTGCCATTCGGGACTTCTGCGCAATCTTAGGGGGAAAAAACTTTTTAAAAGGTCATAGAGTGATGTAGAGGGTTGTTTTGAATTGATTGGGAGGAGCCAGACTTGTGATGAGTATTTTCAAATCATAAGAATCATATTAAACAGGTGTGATGGGTATGCATCCTGTCTCAATACAGTATGAATCCACTCCTAAAGAAATATGGGATGCATACTGATATAAATGGATTATATCCCAGTGTAATAAGGTTCCTAGAGTTGGAAGAGATCCCCAAAGGCCATCCACTCCAACCCTCATCTTCCAGGCAGGAAAAGCACCATCAAAGTACCCCCGATAGATGGCCAGCAGCCTGTGTTCAAAAAGCCTCCAAAGTAGGAGCCTCCATGGGACCCTGAGGCAGAGTTCCACTGTTGAATAGCTCTCCTTATGGTCGGGAAGTTCTTCCTAATGTTCAAGTGGAATCTTCTTTCCTCTGATTTGAACCCATTGCTTCACTGAGTCCTAGTCTTGAGGAAACAAGCCTGCTCCCTCTTCTTCAATGTGACATCCTGTCAGATATTTAAACATGGCTCTCATGTCTCCTCTGAACCTTCTCTTCTGCAGTATAAACAGTCCAGCCCAATAGTTGAGGTAATGGTTAGAATTCCTGCAGCTAATAGACTTCAGCTAAATGCGTACAATGTTCTCAACTTTATCGTCCTGCTCTTCCTTTGGGCAGTTGCTTCTAGGGTGTCTCCCAATGACTTCTGGCTGGACAAAGGCATACTCTGGAGTCCCTGAAGCATTACTGGCCTTAGCAGGCAGCATCTGAAAGGCGCCTCTGATTCCTTACCCAAACCAGGAACGAGAGCACCACGTCCCAGGGAGCTTCCGGCTGCATCGATGAGATCCGCCCGGCTTGCAAACTGTCCATCCGAGATGTTGTACACCAAACTCGATGCCAGAACTTGAAACAAAGAGCCGGCGATTAATTCCTTGGTAGCTCACATATTTCTCAGAGCTATGCTGCATCATCATCAATTCTTATTCTTACTATGCATTATGCACAACTGGAGCTTAACCCTTCTGGCTAGCTAGGAACTTAACTGGAAAGCACACCTTTTGATTCCTGCTCCTTTGGAGACTTTTGGGTGCGAAGGAAAAAGCATGGTCAACCAGGCCATAACAGGAATATAATAATAATATAATAACTTTATTTTTATATCCCACCAACCATCTCCCCAAGGGGACTCGGGGTGGCTTACAAGGGACAAGCCCAAAAAGTTACAAATAAAACACAAACAATTAAAAACATCAGATAAAATATAAAAACAATCACAATCGTAAACAACATCAACACAATATGGCTGAGAAAAGGAACATAGCTGAGGTTCAGACTCAGTGAGTGCAAGACATCCTGAAGGGAGTGCAAGGAAAGTGCAACAATCAAGTAGACTGGGAATACTGTTATCAAAAGTGTTGAGGTAGATGGTAAGAGGGCCGACATAAAGTGCTGAATTTAAAGTAGGGACAGGATAATTCCTGATGGACTGCTTCATCAAAAGCACACCGGAACATCCAGGTTTTTAGTTGTCTCCAAAAAGAGGACAAAGAAGGAGCCTGTCTGATCTCCCTAGGGAGTTCCAGAGCCAAAGAGCCACCACCAAGAAGGATCTCTCCCTCGTCCCCACCAACTATGTTTGAGACGGTGGAGGAAGAGAGAGCAGTGCCTCCCCAGATGATCTCAGGGTAAGCACTGGTTCATAGGGGAAGATGCGATCGTGGAGATAAGCAGGTTCCAAACCATTTAGGACTTTATAGGCAATAACCTACACCTTGAATTGGGACCGGAAACTTATTGGAAGCCAGTGGTGCTGTTTAAACAGGGGGTAGACCGCTCTCTGTAACCAGCTCCCGTAAGTAGTCTGGCTGCAGACCTTTGGACCAACTGTAGTTTCCGGGCCGTCTTCAAGGGCAACCCCACATAGAGCATCTTCAAGGGTACCCCACATGCTCTTGAGCACTCTCATATCCATAATAATAAATCTCCCCAAGGAGCCTCAGAGCAGATTACAGAATACATATACAGCAAACATTCACTGCCATTATACAATTAACAACAGAAACAGACAGTACATATACCAGTGGTTCCTAACCTTTGGTCCTCCAGGAGTGCTGGACTTCAACTTCCAGAAATCCCAGCCAGCTTACCAGCCGTTAGGAACTGTGGGAGCTGAAGTCCAAAACACCTGGAGGACCAAAGGTTGGGAATCACTGACATAGACAGAAGCAAGGTTTCCCTCTTTTTCATCTCCGGCATCTGGAGACTGTGCTCAACTCAGCCATGGGGAGGTACTGTTGTTCCATTTTTCCACGTCGAGGAGCCTGTTGTCCATGGATGTCTTCCTGATCGAATTGCTGGCATATTTTTCTGGGACGCTTTTTACCTCCCCCATCAAAGCAGTACCTATTTATCTACATACATTGCTATTTTCGAACTGCTAGGTAAGCAGAAGCTAGGGCTGATGGCGGGAACTTACTCCAACCCATGGTTTGAACTGCCAAGCTTCTGGTCAGCAAGATTTTCTGTAGCTGTCGGTTTAACGTGCTGTGCTAACCATGGCCCATTCATCCTTACTATTTCAGGTGCAACTCTCTACTGCTCCAAATGCTCACTGGCAAGCCCTTTCTCCACCTCTCCTCATCATCAAGTTTATTTCTGTATTATTTTGTCCATAGGAATATAATGCTCAAAACAGCATAAGATGTCAACAAATGCGCAATCAAATGCAGTAACACTGACAGGTAGCACAACAATATTATGTAGACATTTAAGGAGTTCTGCAAATGGCCAACACAGCTCGTGTTAATAAAACCACACTAAGACTAAAAAATGGGGCCACAGTGGTGCAGCAGGTTAAAACCACTAAGCTGCAGAACTTACTGACCAGCAGTTCGAATCTGTGGAACGGGGTGAGCTCCCATTGTTAGCCCCAGCTCCTCGGTTCAAAAACATGCAAATGTGAGTAAATCAATAGGTATCGCTTTGGCGGGAAGGTAACGGTGCTCCATGCAGTTGGCTCTTCGGCTTAGAAATGGAGATAAGCACCACTCTCCAGAATCGGACTTGACTAGACTTAATCTCAAGGGAAAACCTTCCTTTAACTAAGATGAAATAATCCTCTCATTAGTCACACCAAGGCTTAGCAAAAGAAATACCTCTGCCAATTTTTTTTCAAAATAGTGGCAAAAAGAATACAGAAATGTTCATGGACAGGCGCGGTCTCAAAAAGGTGCAGAGAGAGAAATGGCCTTAAACCCTGAACTGGAAACAAGGTCCAGATATAGCTAGGAAATGAACAGAATACCATGTTTGCAAACAAGGAAGGCGGGAAAAGGAGAACAAAAGCTGGCAAGAACCTACTCTTCAAGGAGGACAATCCGCTGGTCCCGCCAAAGAGTGACCGAGTGGCCGAGCTGCCAGAACCGCCTGGGGGTGGGACCAGCATTACCAAATACGTCCCACAGGTGTAGATCGGGGTCTTCCGAAGCATTTTGAGAGGCAGGCCACAACTCGTGTTTGCAGCTGGGAAAGGAAAAGAACAACAACAGAAATGGTATGAAGCCAAGCAATGACGGTGTCAGGAAACAAAACCGGAATGTTGAGGACAACACTTGGAAAGATTATGCAGGAAATAAATGTCCCTTGGAGTCTGCCTATCAACATACTATAAACCTCAAAAAATAGAAGTTTGAGAGATTTGATCTTCAGCAGCTATCTGGGAAAGTTTTTTTTTAAATGGACTATAAGAATATTATCATAGTTAAATGATTATGGTTAAATCAGATATAATTATGGTTAAATTAGACAAGTTTTTGAATCCAAGAATTGTAGATGGGAAATATTACTACTAATATTGCATATACAGACTTGTGTTTTGTACTAAGCACACACCAAAATTGAAGAAATTTTGTGAAATGACATTAACTAATCAGAGTGATTATGGTTAAATCAGAAGAGTTTTTGAAATGGCCAAAAGTTATAAATTACATAGGGCTCCAATATTGGAGGAATACAAAGATAGATAGATAGATAGATAGATAGATAGATAGATAGATAGAAAAACAGGAAAATGAGAACTCAAGAGCTGTGGATGGAAAACATTATTACTATTAGTATTGTACTGTATATACATACTTGTATTCTGTACTAAGCACCCACACAATATTTAACATAAATTGTGAAACGACATCTATACACAAGGGTCCGTAGCCAGGATTTTGATTTGGGGGGTGCTGAGTTTGATTCGGGAGGGGGAGGAGGGGCTGAGAATCTACCCTAGCAAACTTTTTGTATCATTATCCCAATACCCCCATGCATATGGGATATAATGAGCATGGTGATCAGATCATGATATGAATAAACGTAACAGTTTAAATAATGTACCAGTAAGGCCTTCTCGCAGACCACCCTGAGAATTTCAGGGGGGGGGGGGCTGAAGCCCCTCAAGCCCCCCCCCCCCCCGCTACATGCCTGTATACACATAATAAAAGTGAAAATGTGTGTGTGTGTGTGTGGCTGGGGTGTCCACTTACACAGACAAACAGCTATAGATCCCACTACTTAGGAGACACCAATGGCTCTCCCTCCAATGACGCTGCAGGTTATAGTGAGTGCCATGAACATGTACAAGACCACTTCCAATGCCTTTCCACAAACACCATACTGTCCACCACCCAAGTGAAGGCTTTCATACGGGCACAATTCCATCCTAGATTTTGGGTGTTTCCTCCACCACAGGTATCCCAGTGTTTCTGACTCTCTCTACTGGTGTGGAATTTGCATAATCCCGCCCACTGCCTCTTCCTTAACCCTTTCCTATTCTTTTCTATGCCATGCAGCAAACAGAGGAACCGATCAGCAACTGAACATGCTAGAGAGGTTTGGGGAGAATTCACCATGATTTATAGGACTTGTAGGTACTGGGATGTATAGTTCACCTACAATCAAAGAGCACTATGAACTCCACCAATGATGAAATTGGACCAAACTTGGCACACAGAACCCCCCGACCAACGGAAAATACTGGAGGTCTTTTGAGGGATTTATTGGAGTTGTAGTTCACCTACATCCACAGCACACTATGAACCCAAACAGTGATGGATCTGAACTAAACTTGGTCTGCATACCCGATATGCCCAAATTTGAATACTGCTGGGTTGTGAGGGGAATTGACCTGAACATTTTGGAGTTGTAGGTACTGGGATTTATAGTTCATCTGCAATCAATGATTACTCTGAACTCCACCAAATATGGAACTGGACCACACTTGGCACACAGAGCCCCCATGACGAGCAAAACGTATACTGGAGGTCTTTGGGGAAAATTCACCTTGATTTGGGGGAATTGTAGTTCACCTGTACTGTATATATATATTTGTACTGTATATATATACTTGTATTCTGTGTGGTGGAGGCTCCTTCTTTGGAAGCTTTTAAACAAGAGGCTGGATGGCCATCTGTCAGGGGTGATTTGAATGCAATATTCCTGCTTCTTGGCAGGGGGTTGGACTGGAGGGCCCATGAGGCCTCTTCCAACTCTTTGATTCTATGATTCTACATCCAGAGAGCACAGTGAACCTAAACACCAATTGAACTGGACCAAACTAGGCACACATATCTGATATGTTGAAATTTGATTACTGGAGGGGTTTGGGGGGAACCGACCTTCCTTTCTGTGAGTTGTAGTTCACCCACAACCAGAGAAACAGTGACCTCCACCCATGATGGACCTGGACCAAATTTGGCACACAGAACCCCCATGACTAACTCAACCTACTGGAGGGGTTGGAGGGGACTGACTTACCATAGTGGGAGTTGTAGTTTACCCTACAGCCAGAGAGCACACTGAACCCCACTGAGGATGCATCTAGAGCAAACTTGCCCAACATAACAAACTCTTAAGTACTGATGGAGTTTCTCAGGGTTAACGTGACGTGATATGAGCTGTAGTTCACCCACAACCCTATGTATTTTGTACAATTAAAAAAAATGACTTTTTCAAAAAACCCAGGCAACACTGGGTACCCAAGCTAGTTAACTAATAAGATTGAGATGGGCAATTAAAATGGATTGATTATACAGAATTATATAAATCTGATGTAATACAAAAAGAGTGGAAGCATAATAATGATAAAATGATATAAATACTAACCTACTAACAATTTAAATGAAAATTGTAGCATTTTCTTCGTAGAGAATGATAATAAATAATTTAAGAAAAGATTTTATGTGAAACAATCTGTTAATGAAAAATTAAGATCAATTTTCATTGATGAAGAACCAGAAAAGAATATATGAAGATACAAGAAGATACAACCAACAGACTTACAATTAAAATGGTTAGAATCTTCAATATTTTATGAAATGTGCATTAAAGAAATAGAGATGAAGCCTTTGTTGTAATAATGATAACTTTGTAAAAAAACTCCCCGTACTCCAACAACCCCACCCTCTTGATTTTCTCCATGTGACATATTAGACATTTGAAAAGATGCAACTAACAAATAACAAAGATGCCCGCCTCACCTGCTTGGTCCTCTTTCAAAGTATTGGAGATGGTGGAGCCGGTCAGCGCCGCCAAGGTGGCCGAGGGAGAGGCCCTATACCTTGAAAGCCGGCTCAGAAGCATCTCGTTGATGCTTTTGGCTGAATCACCCTCTTTCCTCATGAGGATAATGCGCTCTTGGAGAGGGTTGGCCACACAAACGCCATCTTTCATCTAGTCCAATGAAACAAGAAAAGGCCGACAGCTGTAACCACTTGCAGGGGGAAACGCACTTCCAATCTTACCTTTTCTCAGACTAGTAAGACTCATTGGCAGCTTGTACACAGCTGTTGTTCGAAGGTAATCTTGTTGGGAGACACCCCAAGTCCCAGTTTTGGATGAAAGGGCACATATATCATATCTATACACATAATAAAAGTGAAAATATGTATGTATGTGTGTAGCTGGGGTGTCTACCTACACAGCAAAGCTCCCACTTCCACAAATAGGTATAGTTCCCACTCCTCAGGAGACACCAAAGGACCTTCCCTCAATAACACTGCAGGTTACAGAGAGTGCCGGAAACAGGTCCAAGAGGCCTGCTAATGTCCTACACCAACACCACCCAAGTGAAGGCTTTCATATGGGGGCCATTAATCCTAGATTTTGTGCTTCCTCCACCACAAACATCCCAATGTTTCTTACTCTCTCCATCGGTGTGGAATTTGCATGACCCTGCCCACTTCCTCTCCCATAACCCTTTCCTATGGCATACAGCAAACAGAGGAACTGATCAGCAACTGAACATACTAGAGAGGTTTGGGGAGAATTCACCATGATTTATAAGAGTTGTAGGTACTGGGATGTATACTTCACCTGCAATCTAAGAGGACTCTGAACACCACCAACGATGGACCTGAACTAACTTGGCACACAGAACCCTCATGACCAACGAAACATACTGGAGGTCTTTGGAGCTATTTAGAGGAGTTGGAGTTCACCTAGATCCAGGGTGCACTATGAACCCAAACAATGATGGATCTGGACTAAACTTAGCTTGCATACCCTATATGCCCAAATTTGAATACTGAAGGGTTGTGAGGGGAATTCACCTGGACATTTTGGAGTTGTAGGTACTGGGATTTATAGTTCACCTGCAATCTAAGAGCATTCTGAACTCTACCAAAGATAGAATTGGACCAAACTTGGCACACAGAGCCCCCATGACCAGCAAAAAATACTGGAGGTCTTTGGGGGAAATTCACCTTGATTTGGAAGAGTTGTAGTTCACCTACATCCAGAGAGCACAGTGAACCTAAACACTGATGGATCTGAACCAAACTAGGCACATATACCTGATATGCCGAAATCTGATTAATTTGGGGGGGGGGCACACACGACAACTGGCCTTCCTTTCTGTGAGTTGTAGTTCACCCACAACCAGAGAAACAGTGACCTCCACCCATGATGGACCTGTACCAAACTTGGCACACAGAATCCCCATGACTAACTCAACCTACTGGAGGGGTTTGAGGAGACTGATTCACCATAATGGGAGTTGTACTTTACCCTACAGCCAGAGAGCACACTGAACCCCACTGATGATGCATTTAGAAAACTTGCCCAACATAACAAAGTACTGACAAAGTTTTTCGGGGTTAACCTGGTATGATGTCAGTTGTAGTTCACCCATTACCTTATGAATTTTGTACAGTTATAAATTTGCCTTGTTCAATTAACTTGGGCAACGCAAGTTACCCAAGCTAGTCTGTTCGTGTGTGTGCATCAAATACAAGCAAATGAATGAATCAAGTTTCTACACTTTTCGGTGAAAAAAGGGGAGAGGGAAAATAAACAAGAATTAAAATAGGCATACATAAGGATGCACATTCAAGGCGACCCTGGGACAGCTCACAGTGTGACAATCATCATGACTTTGATCATCGTCAACACTTTTAGACTGTCTTTCACTGTGTCAATCGTAACTTTGGGTGGAAAAGGAATATTCAACTGAGCAATAAAACAAAAGAGAAGAGGCCTGTTGGATCTGGACAAACGTCTGCCTAGTCCTGGGATAGAAACTCCCAGGCATTTGTGGCATAACACCTTTCACTCATGTTCTGACATTAAGAAGCTAATACATCCACAAAAATAAGGAAGAGGTAAATCTTAAATCAACATTGCTTTGGGGTCCTCAGTGGGTAGATGAAGAAATATATGATAGAAGTTGCAGGAGCAACGGTTATTATTATAATATATATTTATATCCCAATTTATCTCTCCCAAAGTGTATCCACGGTTGGAAAGAGCACAGAAAATGGGAAATACAAACATGGTTCAAATATTTAGCAGACTACATGCAGGAGGATTATATGACTGAAAGGAGAATTAAATATACAAACGGACATACTAAAGAGGATATGGACTCAAAATGCTGATAGCCAGAGTAGAAGGGAAAAGGAAATACAAGGAACTGAATCAGACTATCTCCATGATTGAACAAATAATATTTATTTTATTTGTTCAAATATTTTTAATATTGTTTATATTTAATTATGTTGTAATGTTTGAGTCCCCTTCAGGAGAGATAAAGCGAGGTCTAATAATAATAATAATAATAATAATAATAATAATAATAATAATAATAGCTCAGATTATTCATTGGAACTTGTGCCACAAATATCATCTGCCTGCAACAAAGAACTGGTGGGATTACAAACCGGAAAGAGTTACAGAGAATGAACACGCCAAACTCCTCTGGGACTTCCAGATTCAGACAGACAGAGTTTTGGAGCATAATTCTCCTGACCTCAGAATTGTGTTAAAAAAACAAAGTATGGATCGTCAATGTCACAATCCCAGGTGACAGCAGGATTGCAGAGAAACAACTGGAAAAGCTGACACAATGTGAGGATTTAAAGATTGAACTGCAAAGACTCTGGCACAAATCAGTAAAGGTGGTCCCAGTGGTGATCGGCACACTGGGTGCAGTGCCTAAAAACCTTGGCCTGCACTTAAACACAATCGGCATTGACAAAATTACCAGCTGCCAGATGCAGAAGGCCACCTTACTGTGATCTGCACACATTATTTGCCGATACAACACACAGTCCTAGACACTTGGGAAGTGTCCGACGTGTGATCCAATTCAACAGCCAGCAGAGTGTCTGTGGACTCATCTTGTTGTGTTTAGAAGAAGAAGAAGAAGAAGAGGAGGAGGAGGAGGAGGAGAAGGAAGAGGAGAGGTAAAACTTTTTCTAGAGGGAGGGAGGTGAGGGCGAGGGGGAAAACAGATATAAGTAGTAGACAATTATAGAAATGGAAAGAATACAGGTTTCAACACAATGGTATGAGTAAATATGTGGATTTTTTGGGGTCTTTTTTCCTTTTTTCTGTAATGTGAAATGTTATAGTTTACTTATATAATCTAATTTAAAAAACTAAAACAAAACAAAGAATCAGGTAACCAATGGCTTTTAAAAACAAACTGGTATGACATATCCACAATAGGCCTTGCTAGTCTAAGTTCTGTATTAATTAAATCTCCTGAGTCATTTTCAGCCTAGGATACTCAAGTTATCTCTTCACCGATCTCGAGAAGGGATCACTGTGTCCAGATTGTTTCTGCTGTTACAAAACAGAGAAGGAAAATTAATTTGCAAATGGACACTGCTCTCAAATGAATTGGAAAAAAGCTTGTTCGTTTGATGTGTTTGGTTTGATCGCAATCAGTCCCATTGCCCGGGGAACGGCACTCACCGTGAGTTCAAAGACATCCATGAAGACTGAGTGGCCCTTGGGTGTTTTCTCATTCAAGCTTGCAGGTGACCAGATCCAGTAGAAGTAGGTCCCATCTGAGGAAAGGTGGACCGTGGTCATGGTGCTGCCGATGGGGAAGTGGTCAGCAGGCATTGGGACCAGCTGACATACCTGCCAGGAGGGGGAGGGAGAGTATCAACAAGAAAGAAGGCCAAGCTTGGTTAAGAACTGCAGCTCTGGAATGATCACAAAGCATTCAGTGGTTAACAGGAATCTGGTTGGCATCCTCCTTGGATTTCTCTGTTTTGCAAGGATATGAAGAACAACCTGTTCTGATATTTTTAATAATAATAATAATTATTTATTTATATTCCGCCACCATTTCCCGAAGGGACTCGGGGCGGGTCACAAAGCACTCAAGGTGCAAACACACAAAATACAAGTGCATAAACAATAACATAAGAGCAAACAACATAACATTATAAAACCCTACTGGGTAAATCAATACAATGCAACAATAGTTGCAGATATAAAACAAACCGCAATCAATATCAGTCCCATAAAATTATTATTATCTCTAGGTTCTCAAATCTATTCGTTAAGAATGTCTACACATGGTCAAAGGTTTGTCTGAAAAGCCATGTCTTCAATTGTGTTTGGAAAGCTTGGAGAGTAGGGGCTAGCCTGGTCTCTTGCAGGAGGGCATTCCACCACTGAGAAGACCCTCTCTGTATCCCCACCAACCACGCTTGAGATGGAGGTGGGACCAAGAGGAGGGCCTCCCCGGCAGATCTCAGAGGCTGCATTGGTTTGTAGAAGGAGATGCGGTCTCGAAGATAGGTTGGATTTGAACTGTATAGGGCTTTATAGGTGATAACCTGCACTTTGTATTGAGTCTGGAAACCTGTCAATAGCCAGTGGATCTGCTTTAATAGGAGCATCGTATGCTCCCTATAATTAGCCCCTGTTAGTAATCTGGCTGCTGAGCTTCGAACTATTTATTTATTTATTTATTTGCTGTGTTTATATATTGCTTTTCTCACCCCAGGGGGGACTCAAAGAAGTTTAAAACAAATACTGACAAAATTCAATGCCTCACATACATATAAAACCAAATCATAAATCTAAGCAAAACATATAACTATGCATTAAAATCAATTAAGACATTAAGCATAAGATAAAACAACATTTAGACATGAGAACATAAAAATTAAAACCACCTAATATAAATACTAAAATCAAATGATCCAAACTCATACATATAACAATGTAATATAATATACCGTATATACTCAAGTACAAGCCAACCTGAATATAAGCTAAGGCACCTAATTTTACCCCAAAAAACTGGGAAAACTTATTGACTCGAGTATAATTGCAGTTTCCAGGCCATCTTCAAAGGAAGCTCCACGTAGAGTGCATTGCAGTAGTCCATTCTAGATGTAATTAAGGCGTGGACCACCATGGCCAAGTCAAGCTTTTCGAGGTACGGTCACAGCTGGTGCACAAGTTTTAACTGTGTGAAGGCCCTCCCAGTCACTACCAACACCTGAGCACAGGTTGCCACCCTATACCCCAATCGGTCTCGTGACTGACCAAGAGGACCTCTGTCTTGTTTGGATTAAGCCTCAGGTTGTTGGCTCTCATCCAGTACATCACAGCTGTCAGGCACTGATCCAGGATCTGGGGAGCTTCCTTGGATTGGGGTAGAAAAAAGTAGTGGAAAAGAGGAAGATCTGCTGGAAACAGATCTTTCTTTGTTCATTTGGCTAGCTAAAATAGAGACAAAAAGGGCTCCCTATTTGCAATTTTTTGTTTATCACATCTACAGAAATGTTTGCAAGGTATGAAAAGACTTCGCTTAGCAAATGTTGAAGCACTTGCCCCTCATATTTCATTTTGTTCCACCATCTCAAAACCGGAAAGGCTTTGTTGCATGATTAAGTAGAAAAGACACAAGGCAGATCACTATTATGTATCCTGCAGAAAGAATCATTTCTTGCTACAGAAAAACCCATATGTGTGATTTCACAGAGACCACAATGAAGAATCATTTATTACCTATTTTTAAGTTAAGATGGGGACAACCTTCCATTATTGGCTTTTTTTTAGACAGATTAAAACAAAACCTACAAATATAAAAAAAACCCAAATAAACAAAAACAAAAAAACCAACATCACCAGCAACAGATTAAAATACTTTTTCTAGAATAATACTACTACATTCTAAACATAAAAATAACTTCAGACTACAAACAATCTACATAATCTAATCTAAGGGCTTTACATTGAATGTCTGGTGGTTATATTATTTCGGTTTTCTACACTCATTTAGTGAAAAGGAACAACTGGTACATCCTTTCTCATATAGTTAGTTACATACTTCTAGTCCAAAAAAACAGTGATGGCCCCATCTTTACTGAAGAACCACAATAAATGGGGTCTTGTCTTTCTTAATGTTAGTTAGAGATTTATCTTTAATCAATGTAGTAAGTTTATCCATTTTGGCAAGTTTGCTTATTTGTGATGGAATCATTGAGTCTTTTCGTTCTTTGAACATTGATAATTCTTGCTGCCGTTGTCATGTACAGCAATAACCTTCCACAATTTATATCAAGTTGTTCATCTAACATCCCAAGCAGATGAGAGTTCAGGTTTCATTTCAAATGTGACTTTTAACAATTTGAATTTATTGGCTTTTTGATTTAGAAAAGTGATGTTAAGAGTGACACTTAACAGGAGTAACAAATAGGTAAATAAAATCAGTAGGCAACAAGTGGGAGGCTCGTTGAGTAGTTTTAATAGATATCTGCAGAGTTTCATCTATACTGACGATCCTGCTATCACCACTCAATCAGGGGGTTTGAAATGGTTGAACAGAAGCTCTCCAAAGCTTTAGGAGCTCTTACTGCCTATTACAGGGAAAACCAGCTGATTCTTAATCCATCTAAAATGCAGGCATGTGCTTTCCATCTTAAGAGCAGACAAGCATCTCGAGCTCTAAGGAGTACCTGGGAAGGAATCCCACTAGAGCATTGAAGCACACCAAAATACCTGGGAGTTACCCTGGACAGTGCTCTGACTTAAAAGAAACACTGCTTGATTATCAAGCAAAAAGTGGGCACTAGAAATAATATCATACAAAAGCTGACTGGCACAATCTGGGGATCGCAACCAGACAGAGTTAAGACATCTGCCCTTATGCTTTGCTACTCTGCTGCTGAATATGCATGCCCAGTGTGGAATACATCTCACCACATTAAAACAGTGGATGTGGCTTTTAATGAAACATGCCATATTATCACAGGATGCCTATGTCCTGCACTGCTAGAGAAATTATACTGTTTATTTATTTATTTATTTTATTTCTATACCGCTTTTCTCAGCCCTTAGGCAACTCAAAGCGGTTTACACAACAATGCAAAATATATAAAACAGTATAATGCAATTAAAACAGATTATAACATCAACAATTAACAACAGTATAACAATCATAACGCCTCAACAATAAAATCAGAATCCAGTATTGCACCACCTGACATCCGTTGGGAAGTAGCAGCCAATAAATGAAAGGACCAAGGCAGTGACACCTCCAGCACATCCTAAGTTCGGATATCAGCCAGCAGGCCAACATCTTAAATCAATAAAGAGCCTTTTAAGATGTACAGAGATACTCGCAGGAACATCTCAGCAAGCGAGAGTCCAAAAGTGGCAGGCGAAAACCCGAAACCTCAATCAGTGGCTGAGACTGGATGAGAAGACTGGGTGACCTGGAAGGCGCTTAACAGACTGCACTCTGGCACCACGAGGTGTAGAGCCAATCTTAAGAAATGGGGCTACAAAGTGGAGTTCACGACATGGGAGTGTGGAGAAGAGCAAACCACAGACCACTTACTACAATGCAGCCTGAGCCCTGCCACATGGAGGTCCTTCTTACAGCGACACCGGAGGCACTCAAAGTGGCTAGGTTCTGGTCAAAGGACATTTAGTATAATGCCAAGTTTTTAAACTTTGCTTGTGTTTTTAAATACATTATAACTGTACCTTCAACTCGCTTCTGACACGATAAATACAAAATAGTTGATATCTGCTTATAATGTGTATAGGTTGTATGTTGTAAATAAGGGCATGTGAGATGTTGTAGTTTAATTTTAGATGAAACAAAAATTGCTTCTGGTTTTTTTATGGTGGTGGTTTTCCTTTGCTCTTGATGGTACTCTTAACGCTGTTTGCTTTTTCTTGTTTTGTAAGCCTGTGCCCTTTCTTTTTTTTCCTGCCCTGTATCTTTGAATACATTAAAAAAAACTGAAACAAAACAGAAAGGCTTTGACTCAGGGAGAGACGCTCTCGTGCATCTTCTCCATCATCTCCCAATAGTCGGGAAAGGCTCCTGTTTGAACCCTAGCAAATCAATGTCAGAATGCACGAAGACAGGTAGACCAAGCTCCTGATGGTTCTGAGGCCATCCTAAACATCATAAGAATACTCTTCCCTTTTGAAGAAATGAATCATTTGAAATGTTTGGACCAGCAATGAAACAATATGCAATGTGTAAAAACACTACAATGTTTCCTAAAAAATGCCTTTCAGGCTCCAGCCGGCATAATTGCTATGTCTCAGGTTTCAAGCACAGTAAGAGAAAAAAAATAGCCCCAATCCCTGGGAGCCCTTTTCTTCAAATATGTGTACAGCAATTTGAAAAAAAAAACCACCCCAAACAAACAAACCACACCTAACGCCTCCTCTAAAACCATGGCCTAATATCTTGAACCACAACAACTAACCCATCCCATGCTAGGCACTTTGGTTTGCTGATGCAGTGAGTTTTAGAACTAGGGCCATGAGTCACAGATTTTAGAAAGCATTTCACATTTTTCTGATCAGCAAACATTATTGATAGTGAATTCCTCTCCTTCAGAGGAAGGCAGCAACTGAATTGTCTCCAAATTATGCAGAGAAAAATATTTACCGTACTTATTGAATTGGAACTATGATCAGGATTTCAATCCTACTTCATGTTTCAAGGCAAACAGAAGTTCAAAGCATCTTCAAAAATCCCAAAGGCAAGCAGAATCACAGATAATATTTTTTGAATTATTTGACAGATCCAACAGTGAGCAAGACTCTCCCCCCCCCCCACCTCCCGCTTTACACTTTACCTGAAGGGTATTCTGGTCAATGACTTGGAAAAGGGACTGAGGTTTGTTATCGAAAGAGACAGGCCTGTGGAGGAGTTTGCTGTTGCCGAAAGCAACCCAGCCTGACTCCAGCTCTTCGTTGCGGCAATACACAAAGCCTCTAGGGGTGAAGCAGAAAAAGAATGTTTTACTCCAATTCTCCTTTATTCATTACATCCAGGGAGCGTCACAAGTCTTTTGGAGACAGACTTGT
The DNA here is from genome assembly GCF_037176765.1 of Anolis sagrei. Taxonomy (NCBI): domain Eukaryota; kingdom Metazoa; phylum Chordata; class Lepidosauria; order Squamata; family Anolidae; genus Anolis; species Anolis sagrei. The sequence continues at coordinate 30,375,819 of NC_090034.1, read as the reverse complement.
CCCATTCACATGTAAAACAGGGTTGAAGGCAAAAGGAGGGTGCAAAGACGGGACCTTTCCTCCCACAATGTTATTTATTTATTTATTTATTTACTTTGTTTATACCCTGCCTTTCTCACCCCAAATGGGACTCAAAGCGGCTTACAAACTCTGGCAAAAATTCAATGCCACAACATAGACACAACAATAAAACAAGCCATATCAAATTATAAAACAGTTAAAATATATACACAATTAAACACATTAAAACAGATTAAAAATATACGAAGTGCAGAGTCTTGATTTCCATGCTTATAGATTTACCCATAGTCATTATTCAAACTGTTGAGGTCTCATTCTGTGTTATTTTACTCTCCAAACAGCTGCATACACAGCTAAGTCTTTAGCTTTTTTCTAAAAACTAGGAGGGATAGGGCTAGCCTGATGTCGCTGGGGAGGGAGTTCCACAGCCGAGGGGCCACCACCGAGAAGGCCCTGTCTTTCGTCCCCACCAGTTGCACTTGCAAAGAGATCTTAAAGCTCTATTTGGCTCATAAGGGGATATGTTCAAACAGGTAAGTTGGATCAAAACTGTTTAGGGCTTTATAGGCCAAGGCCAGCACTTTGAATTGAGCCTGGCAGCCAGTAGAGCTGACATATCAGGGGAGTTGTGCGCTGCTCCAGTAAGGAATTTGGCTGCCGCCTGTTGGACTATTTTGAGCTCCTGCACAGTCTTCAGGGGCAGCCCCATGTAGAGTGCATTGCAGTAGTCTATTCAAGATGTAATAAGAGCGTGAACCATCGTACGGGTGCAACTGGCGCACAAGTTTTAATTGTGCAAATGCTCCCCTGGCCACCATCGAAACCTGGGGTTCCAGGCCCAGCAATGAATCCAAGAGAACTCCCAAGCTGCGAATCTGTGCCTTGAGAGGGGGAGTGTAACCCTGTCCAGTACAGGTTGCAACCCTATACTCTGTTTGACCTTGTGACTGACATGGAGTACCTCTGTCTTGTCTGGATTCAATTTCAATTTGTTCGCCCCCATCCAGACTGTCACAGCTGCCAAGCACCGGTTCAGGACCTGAACAGCCTCCTTAGCAGCAGGTGGAAAAAGGGATAAATTTGGATGATCTCTCCCAGTGGATTCATGTAGATGTTAAACAAAATGGGGGACAATACTGAACCCTGCAGGACCCCACAGGACACAGGCTGCGGTGCTGAGCAGGTGTCCCCCAACAACACCTTCTGAGAACAATCCTCCAGGAAGGACTGGAGTACTGCAGGACAGTGCCTCAAAGCCCCATTCCCGTGAGGTGTCCCAGAAGAATACTGTGGTCTACGGTATTGAAGGCTGCTGAGAGGTCCAAGGGAACCAACAGGGACACCCTCTCCTTGTCAAGTTCCCTACGTAGATCATCCACCAAGGAGACCAAGGCTGTTTCAGTTCCATGTCCTCGTCTAAAGCCTGACTGCGACTGATCCAGATAATCAGTTTCTTCCAAGAATACCTAGAGTTGCAAGGCCACCACACATTCCACACGTTCGTGAACTCTGCTGTTTTAAAGCACTTTTGTTTCTGCTCAGTTGACTTTCTGCACGAGGTCCAGGCTGCTGAAAATGCCATGACAGGCAGCAAGGAAGGTGAGGAAGGGGTTGGGTTTCCACTTGCCAGAATACACAGCTATGTCAAAGAAAATCCACTGCTGTTTGGCTTTGGGACCCAAGTTGAAGGGCCATTCTATGCTCACTGTCTGGGCTGGGGCAAGGTGACACTGCTTGGGTGAATCACTGACTAGTCCAAGCACCTGAACCATCCTGTGATATGACAAGAACAAATACAATTTTGCTAGCAAGCGAGTCAAGGGTTTGCTACTTCCCTCGATTGAATTCACCGAGGAAGACAAAAGCTGCTGAAAATGCAAGATGGCTCACTACATTACCTGTATCAACAAGCAAAAGGAATGTGAAGCATGGTGCATCATGGGAGCAGCCTGCCACTGATCACAGACATCGGAGGAAGAGGAAAAATGCACTTCCCAGAGGACTTTAATGGAGAATGACTCACTGGCCTCTTGGATATTGAATTTAGAAACCCAGGATCTTGTTGGCACAGAAAAGCTAGGGAAGCATTTATACTTCCTCCTGGGAATGCCTGATCCGACACATGCCTTTCATTAATTTGTGTATTCTTCACTTTATTGTGTTTTATCTTAAAGGTATAATCCTTTCAGATCTAAAAGGAAACGTGTTGTAAGGTCCCTTGTATCCTAGTCTTGGGAGAAAATTGGGATATAATTGAAATCAAACACACATAGACCCTGCCTTGAAACAAGGAAAGAGTCTGCCGAGACAAAGAACACAGACATGCAGATCTGTGTTGAATTTGTCTGGACAGGAAGGAAGGTAAAGATGGAGATCTGTCCCACAAATCTCGGGTCATGTTAACTTTATAGTTGATCATAAAGATCATGGTTTTACCCCATAGTTGTACAAACATCCACACAACCAAACATTACACCGTACACTGAATTAAATCAGGAGCAGCTCAGTTTTGAATTGTTTTCTTGAGCCTAAAAAGTGACGAGGAAATGTACAAAAAGAAAGATGGCACAAAAAGTGTGTACAGCTGAAAACAACAGGCACCAGAAAATAGTTAGCCTCACTACTCTGCTCAGAGAGATCAAAGTGGTCTCGTACGCATCTCCCCAACTCATTTCCTCCCTTATATTTTTAAAGCGAGTAATGCAGACAATATCAAATCATTGGGTGTTTCCTGATGCAATGGCTTACCGTAAGGTACCATGTAACCCCGATCCTAATTTGCTTATTCCTCTGCCAACAGAGTTGGTTGTATAAAGGTAAAGTCCATCTGCTGCAAGGCAACGTCCCAAGTCTGCATCTGTAAGAGGAGGGAAGCAGTCAAAAGAAGACTTGGCCCATTTTACTGGAAGCCCCCCATGACATATTCACTTAGTCTCACAACATCTGGCATGTATCCTTTTAAAAGCAAGGCGATTCTAATGCGCTATATATATATATATATATATATAGAGAGAGAGAGAGAGAGAGAGAGAGAGGTTTAAAATCATGGAACTCCCACCTTTATTTTCTGAGCTGGAGCCAGGGTTGGCATCAGGCGCTGGCAGCATATCCTCAAAGCCCCAAGATACCATGTGCTTGCCCCCAAGCAGACAAGAAGGAGAGCCCGGTCCTCCTTCCAACAGCAGCAACCTTTGAAGAAGATATAAATCCAAATGTAAATATAGTTGTATTTGAAAATGCTTCAGTGGGATGCATTAATGGACATCACTTGGACACTATAGTTCCCAGGGTCCCCCAGCCAACATGGCCACTGGACATACTGGCTAGAACAATCTGTGAGTTGAAATCCCAGAAATAGCATTTCCAAATTCCTGGCAGTTCACATTAAGATAATTTATTGCAGGTCCCTAACTGGCTTTGCATAAAGGTTGAATTTGGCTTTTTCCACTGTTTACCTACCACTTCCCAGGCTGTGCTGAATCATAGAATAACCTCAACATATTATGGATGCTATAACCGCCTTCCCCAAGTGGAGGCCCTACTGACGCATTGGACTACAGCTCTCAGAATCTGCCAACCAGCTAAGCAGCTGTAAAGCAATGTGGTAAACATTTTTCCCACCTGTATAACACATCGGCCACAGGCAGGGATCCCAAGTCGGTTTGCTTCTGCAGAAGATGGACTGTGTGAACAAATGTTTTCAGCGATCCCCTACGGAAAAGATCAAACAGCAGTTACTCCCTGAAAACTCTGAAAAGCACCAACTGAAAGCATGAGATACTTCTAAACCATGCATTGGCCCTCCGGGTGTTTGGACTTCAGCTCCCACAATTCCTAACAGCCAACTGGCCGTTAGGAATTGTGGGAGTTGAAGTCCCAAACACCCAGAGGGCCGAAGTCTGCCCATGCCTGTTCTAAGCAGTCAATGGTGAAGCAATGTCTCGTCCAGTTAAAAGCTTCCAGGAATTTGCAGACACAACTTCAGCAGTCATTTCAATTTCTACTTTACCTTACCCCATTCAGCCTAGTACAATTTCGGATTGATACCGTTATATACTAGAGATCCTAATACATGAACCTTGCATAGCCAAAGTTCCCACACATCTTACGGGAATGGTAATACACATTAACTGTTTCCCGAAAACGAACAGTAAAACTATCAAGGGTAGTCTGGCTCAAAAGGGAACTTCAGCACCAGCACTTCATCAGCCAACATGAAAGAGATGAAAGGAAGCCCAACAGCTCCTCCGAGAGCATCTTTCGCAAGCGGAAGAAAAACCAATTCCAGGCCATGAAGCCGCAGAAAACTTAATTAGGAGAAGCTGGCTTGCTTAATATCTTGAGGTGGCATTAAATAAAAGAAGCATGACTTGCAGCTGGTAGTACATGAGACTAACACAAATTGAGGTCTCCAGCTGGCTATGGCATTTTAGGATTGTTTGCTGCTCTACTGTTATGGCCCATCTCATAATTGAGACGGGAAAAAGAAAACTACATCAAACCAACAGAGATCCAGAACGACTGGTTTCCATACAGTCTGCAAGAACACATTGCCTTTTCTTAGACAAGTACTAAGATGAATAAACTGATGTAGGAGGCCGGCTGCTAAAGAAATGCCTACATGTCGCAAAGGGAGACCCACTTTTGCAGGGCTCCAGCCATCCATTTGAAAATGGATTCCAAAGATGCGTCTTCTTGGAAAATATAGTTTTGGAATCAGGCACCCAAATAAAAATGACAGTCATTCTGGTTGCTTATTGTATGGAAGCCTTTTGCATCATAAATGCATTATGTTGACATTTCTGTGGTTAGGAAAGGTTAGAGAAACCATTTGCAACCTCTAAAATAACGGCAATTTTACAATGAACATTTTGCATAGCTATTTTTTTTGTCAGGTTTCATTTCTAAGGGATGCAAGCTAATGCTGGGACTGTTCAGAAACAGTTACAGGGAGAATTTTCACCAGTCAGTGAACCCAGATGATATCAAGAAAAATGGCTTATGTATAACTTTGGGCACCAAATGACAAAGGCCTGCCACTTTGTTTTTACACACAACGACTTTATATTTGGTTATAACATATACCTACAAATTCACAGTACTGCTGTGGGCACAAGCATGGCACCGCAACACGCCAACTTGTTCATGGGTGGCCTAGAACAAGGCCTCCCTAACTCCTGCTCCCAGACATCTTTCCTCTATTTGGATTCATGGAGAGGACTCCCTCAAGGCAGTCCACCAGAATTTTAACCTCAGCCTGGAACTATCCACGGAACTTGTCCGCATGCAGTTATAAAAGATTTTCCAGAGCTATATTTTTACAGTTAATTTTGAATTGCTGGAGGTGTGAAAAGAGGTCCAGGCTTTGTTGGAACAAAGGGGGAAAATTGCTGTAAGAATGATATTGCACTATTGTTAAATATTTGGCTTGTCAACAAGGATGAAGTCCACTGATGGCATGTGAAAAGATTAAATGGGAAAAGCCAACTCCACAGAATGACATGAGTGGTAGGGCATGTCAAACTGAAAAGATGAAATTGGGGGAACTTGTGAAAATGATGGATGAAGCATGCCTGGTTTTCCAAATGGGAGTCCTGAATAAAACGCACACAGCTCACACAACTGCCTGGGGGGCTGGTGAAAACCCACAGAATGTCTTCTATTGGTGAAGTGAGCCTCGAGCTGTGTGGGTCACTGCCCATACCTTGCTTTAGTAGTAAAGCAATTAGTTATTTTCAAAACCAGAAGTCAAGGATTGAGAAAATGGCGTCACATAGCATCAGGAGGACTCTGGGCACAGAAAAATGCATTTCCCCTATCGTAACTGAAAAAGATGTAGAATAAGGGCCCATGGGCCCATTCACACTCCACAAACATGGTACCATATGCCCTTCAGCTGTCATGTCAACACCCTATGGAAGCCCGTGGTTTGTATTTTTACAGTCAACTTGGGATTTTTGATATGTGAGGGGGAGGGGGAGGAAAAATCAAGAACTGAATATGACTGTGATCAGTCAAACTCAGTTTGAGTGAACATTTCTTTGTCCAGTAAACCTGTACAAATGTTAATGACTTCTTCTGAGAAATTTCTGTGGAAATCCCAACAGGGAGCCCTGATCTGATGCAATGGTCCAGCTCTTAGAGCAGACCTGGAGTGAAAGTGCTGCCATGACTGCCTCTGTGCCTCCATCCATGGCAGCCAGGCCAAGCACTTCTCCCTGCACACACACCCCAGTATTTTCTGCTGCTGCTTAGTACAGGCCCCCAGCAATTAAATGATGAAAACCATCCTCATTCCTCCCTGCATCTCTTACCTTGCACAAGCCAAGGCAACAAGGGCGGCGGCAGCGTTTTCTTTTTGCTTGTGTGGAATCTGTTGGCCCGAGGCAGATGTTTCCTCCAACCAGGAGCAGAGCAAGGATTCAATGCCGTTAAGACAGTCCACTGGCTCCTTAGTCAAGCTCAAGGGCTGGCAGTCACGAAGGCAAGTCAAGAGCACCTCTGCGGTTATGTTACATAAGGAAGGGTCGGTTCTACTTTGGGATTCAATAAGGGGAAAGACCAGGAGGAGGCCCATGCGGGAGGTGAAAGGCGCCTGCTCGGGTTGCTGCAGCAGGCCCTGCCGCTTGAGCAAGGCCAGAGCTTCCTCATCTCCGGAGCTCTCCCGCTCATGCTGTTCCTCCAAGGCAAGCTGGCGCTGGGCATTCCAGAGTCCACGCAGGGCATTCAAGCGGTATTCCAGCAGGCGGGCATAGGCGTTGCTCTGGTTGCCACAAACGGAACGCAGGCGCTCCGACAGTTCGGTGGGATTCTTGGTTTCAAAGGTTAAGATCTAAAGAAGAAGGGAGACAATGTGACATCACTGGTTTGCTTTGAATAGAGGCCTTCAAGCCATGGTATACTCTTACCTCCTGTAACCTGTACTTACTTATGATACTAAGGAGCTGCATAAGACAATAGGCTTCAGATAACAGACAAATCTGGTATTCTAAACTCATAATTGAGGAGTGACAGATTAAGTTGGGATCTTGAGCCAAGCTCGGGTGATAGGACTTTCTCTCTCTGCGCGCTACGACTTTAGCTGTGAGGTTTAAAGCTACATTTTCAGTCTACTCTTCAGGGTATCTTTCATCCCTTGGGCACTCAAGAGGAAGAAATAATATTACATCCTTTCTTCCTACAGAGAACAAGCAGTGCCACTTGAAAGACAGAGAAATAAGTGCAGAAGAACCACCGTCAGCAGTTCTTCCCTCGTTTAATTAGCTGGTCTCTCTTTTTGAAGAAACCGTTCTGGCTAAGCACCTTTACTGGAAGAGCTCCGTCACACAAATGCACATAACAATAGCAACAGATGCCGCAGATGATCCACTCCCCAGATTCACTTTGCTGAACACCAAGATCCGACTTTGACCTCTCCAGTGGAAAGACAGAATGACCTGTCCTGTGCTTTGCGCAAACCAGACTCATTTTCCGCTAACAACCAGATATCATTCATGAGCTTCACCATTGTGCCTTAACTGCTTCACAGCTGAAAGTAGGATTTTTTCCCCTACTGTTGATTCCCTCACCGCCTCTTTCTTCTGATCAAGGAACAGCATGGAACTTATGCCGACAACAGCACTTTGCTTAAGCATTTATGATACATTTGTGCTGCACAAAGGCACCGTTAAAGTCAAATCCCCATCTGGGTGCATCACGAAGTTGGGATAAGATTACATCCTGCTCATAATGGGTGTCTAATATTCCTGAATTTACAACCCTTCTGCTTTTTTTACTTTTTTCAGATGAGGTTACATGACATGCAATACCATGGATTCCTCCCCCCCCCCCCCGCCTTTTAAACAATTTTAAATGGCATTTGGGGCTATTTTTGAAATAATTTTCAAGGACAAAATTCAAAATGCAAGAAACAGGATTACCCAGAATGAATTTCAAGGATAATTAACCACACAACATCAGGAGGCATACACTTCTTGGGAAGTGTGACAAGTATTGATTCAGCAGGGTCCAGAATTCACAACTGCTTTGTTAGAAATAAAAAAAGCCATTAGGCTTTTGGTGTTACCGATTTTGAGTGGCACTTTATGGCCATTTTTAAAAAGAAAAAGCCTGCAAAATGGTGAACAATGGCACACACAGGCGACTGTCCTATAAGCCACTTTGTAAATATAAAGATAGTAAAGCAGAGACTATCTGCATGCAAGATTTCAATTGTACAGAACTCTATCAGGCACATAGAAATATCAGCTTCATAATAGTTCAAGTCATTAAAAATGCTATCACCTGGTGGGAAAATGTGATGGAAAAATTATGAAGTTTCTATTCCATTTCACATTTTAATTAAAGCAACAGTTAGGAACCTTTTAGCCCTGGTGCACTAAATTAGCAGTGTTTGGGGTCCATCCTGATATGAGCCAAGCAGCCGTTGCTAGCTTTGCAAGAAGTGGTCCAAAGTAAAACGATTCCCTGGTGACTGAAACACAGCCCAATTAGTGGTATATATTGTGTGTAGCTTTAGGCTACACGGGAAAAAAGAAAAGTTTCACTGACTCACTTTACCATAAAAAGAGGGGGAGTCTAGGATGAATTTGGGGGGAAATGAAAAGAAAGTCCTTTCTCATCACAGCCAAATTTTGACAGAAGCAACATGGGAAAGTCAATGTTAGGCATGCATTGTCTTAGACAAATATGAGACACAGCGACATCACAAAAGGGAATAGTCCGGTTGCAAGATGCAGAATTCATGGGACAACTGACACTCCTCCTCAAGGTTTACCTGCAATTGACTGTGCAGTCAATGGGACAACAATCCAGAGAATGCCCAAGATACTCTTCTTTCAATCTGACACAATAACCAGCCTTTGCAGCAATGGCAAATCAGTATCCCACCCATGAAGTCACCCTGGGGCACACTTTTTTTAGATGTTTCAAAACCAAAGGCATGCTGCATAATTCAAGTCTGCTCTCAGCCTAACCTGGAAAGAGCAGCAACTTACTAAGAGGCATATTTTTAGAACAGGGCCTAGGAAGCCGGAATTGCAATTCTCCAGGAATGATAATGCACATCAAGATCCATCATGAGATAACTCAAAAAGGAGGCTGGGGCATGTAAGCAAGTGGCCTCTATCAAGAAGAGAGGAACCTCCTTTCCTCATTCCTTCATAATGCACTCCAAATGACAAAGCATATTCATACTGAGAGTGAGATAACAATCCTTACAGCGAGGTAGCAATTGTTCCCAGAAGCAGACCTGACCTTCTCAACATCTCTTTTTTTATTATTATTGAAAGAAGGGGCATGTCTGCATTTCATTCAAGGGGAAGCTTTACCCTGAGATAGAAGCCATTCTGGATGCTGTTGAGGGGGCAGAGCCATTTCTCTGGGGCACTGGTAAGATCCCAGACCCAGCAATGGAGGAGACTACGCTATGCCCAAACATCTGAGTGAACCTACACTGCAAAAGGTGGCAGCTCTATGGAGCCCATGCTTGTGGGGACAATGCCATCAATGCACAGAGCAGAATCCTTTGGAGAAGAACAAAGGACAGGACTTTAAGACTGAGTATGAATATCCCTATTTGATATGAGTGGAATAGTTACTTTTCTGCATTTAGACAGTGTGAAAAAGCTGTTTACGAAGCTTCTCTCCATCTTAAAAGTGATATGTCATGGCACGGGAAGACTGCTCTCCCTCTGGATGCCCAGAAGTTCCTGCATAGCTGTTGGAAACCAGGCCAAAGCCTCAGTGCCACTTACTGACCATGCCATGCAATGGAAAGCCAACTGAATGCACCAGATGAGTTGAACTGGAATCCACTCACCTCTCCTGACCTAACCAACTTTATACAGCTGTCGCAATGAGAAAGGGTGCATGAGGGGCAGCCAGTCCATTATCCTGAACTCCTTGGACAAAGGACAATATTGTTCAACAATAACATGCATTTAAAAGACTGTATTCATGTCAAACTATTTGAAACATTTCCCCAAATGTTAAATATATCTGTTCTTTTTATATTTATATTTTTGAAAAGTGTGACATAGCCATTTTTTTGTCGATATCTGCCTGAAGTGAACTCCCACCTTCCACAATGATCAGGTCATGTTTCTCTTCAACCTGGTTTCTATGAAGAAATCTCTCTTCCTGCTTTTGCCCAAGACCATTCCTGCATGTGTCTGCACCCTTCTGCAAGGGCCATTTAGTCATTCAACACAACCACCTCTCAATTAGGTGGTAATGAAATAATGGGTGCGATGACGCCCTGTCACCCAAAAAAAAGGAATTACAATGAGGCCGGGGTAGGAAGCATCACTTCCTCTCTGTCTATCTTGTTTGACTGCCCAGGTGAATCACACGGGGAACTGCTTTGAGTCCCCTTTGGGGAAGATAAAGCAGTGTATAAATAAATATAATACTAACAATAGAAGCAAACAAGAGATTTTGAGGAATAGGCAGCTGAGGAAACAACCAGACAGCACCTGACAGATAGAATCATAGAGTTGGAAGAGACTTCATGGGCCATTCAGTCCAACCCCCTGCCAAGAAGCAGCAAAATTGCATTCAAAGATCCCTGACAGATGGCCATCCAGTCTCTGCTTAAAAGCCTGCAAAGAAGGAGCCTCCACCACAGATAGCTGGTTAGAACAACATTTAAGGCAGTAGAAAGAGCTGGTCTTCATGAACATAGGTAGAACATACTCAGCTACTCCTTGGACAGCTTTGCATCCTTTCTATGATTATTTAAGATAGCTAGGAGGCACTCAGTGGAGCTACTTAGCTAGCTTGTCCTTCTCTTTTAAGACCACATCCAATCCAAACAGTTCTGTAGATCTAGTGTGCATACAAAGCTTCCAAAGGAACAAGGACTCTCTTGTCCACTTTAATGTTGAAACAGCTCTGTGCGCTTATAAAAACCCTCCCTAGAAAAGAGTGACACAGTCCTTGCTTGCATGGGATGTCATGTATAGAATGACACCCCAGCAGTTCTTTGTAGAGACTCGGCAAAATCTCCAGCATGTATCAGCATGGCAGAAACGCCGAGCTGTGATTCTCAGGGCATAGATGGGGGGCCTAACAGACGCATTGAGCTCTTCCAAGGGATGGCTATGTTCAAGCCTGGGCATCGGGAACACAGTGACCACCTCTGGGATGCCCATCATCCAGTGCTCAGCAGAATAGGCAACACACTGCAGATCACATGCCAGAGGCGAGCAGGCTCACCTGACAACCCGAGCAATATTTCAATAGGAGCTGTACACAAAGCTGTACCACTTCCTGGCTCTGAACACACAAACACAACACAGAAGAACAGCATTCCCGAGAGTGCATAGGTGTGTGTGTGTATATATCCCTATCCACTCATTACTTACTTAATAGGAAAAGTATGACTTTTCTGAACTGTGGAAAACTGAGCAGCCAGATGTTTTGAGGGACATCTTCAAACTCCACAAAGGAGCCTAATGGGGTTACTGCTGTGGAGCAGACCTGAAAAGGCTTCCTCTCTGGCTAACCTGAGAAAGCAAGATCTCCAAGGCTGCTCAAAGGATCCAAACTAGGCTCGCATTGGGACAGGTCCAAATCAAAGTGAAGGGTGTTTGTTTTCCCAACTATGTGATTATTATACACATTGTGTAACATATGGAAGAGTTTCTGGAAAAAACAAACAGAAGACCTCACAACCTCTGAGGATGCCTGCCATAGATGCAGGCGAAACATCAGGAGAGAATGCATCTAGAACATGGCCATATATCCTGAAAAACCTACAACAACCCAGTGATTCCGGCCATGAAAGCTTTCGACGATACATCAAACAGAAGTTGTTTGGGGTCCTACAACAAAACAAAAGCAACACATGACGGGAACAGAAGCAATCTTCCATGGACCACCACTAGTCCTTTTCTAGTAGGGCTTCAAAGGAACAGCCTGGTAAAAAACAGTTGATTCTAGATTTGGGGCATACAACAGAGGACACCTAAGCTAGGAAAAAGAAGTGAAGGCCATTTTTACCCACTATTTAAATAATATTATTACTTACAAATACATTATTTCTGTATTTATGCAGCACTCCTGTGCAACATAAGTAATGTTTGCTCTGTTTCACAATATTTTTACAATAGAATAATAATAATAATAATAATAATAACAACAACAACAACAACAACAACAAACTTTATTTATATCCCGTCACCATCTCCCCAAAGGGACTCAGAGCGGCTTACAAACACACTCCAAGGTATAGCATATAACATAAACAGTACATCAGTATAAAACAATATCACATAGAAATTATAAAAATGACCGCTATCAACACATTTAATATAAAATAGAATAGCACAATTTTAAAAACACAGAACACCTATAGATAAAACTAGCTGCTATCAATTCATAACTAAAGTACCAGAGTTTCAACCTCATATGGGCCCATTTCAGCCTCGGTCAAAAGCCTGTCTAAAAATTCAAGTTTTTAGGCTGGATTGGAAAGATTCAAGGGTGGGGGATAACCTCTCTTGGGAGGGTATTCCAGAGCCAGGGAGCCACCACTGAGAACGCCCTGTCTCTCGTCCCCACCAACCATGCTTAAAATGGTGGTGGGACCGAGAAAAGTGCCTCCCCTGTTGATCTCAAAGCCTGCACCAGTTCATAGAAAGATATACAGTCTCGAAGATAGGTCAGAACCAAAGACTTTAGGGCTTTATAGGTAATAACCTGCACCTTAAATTGAGCCCGGAAACTTGTCAGAAGCCAGTGGAGCTGCTTTAATAGGGGCATTATATGTTCCCTATAGCTACCCCCAGTTAGTAATCTGGCAGCTGACCTTTGCACTAACTGAAGTTTCCAAACCGTCTTCAAAGGCAGCCCCACATAGAGTGCATTACAGTAGTCCATTCTGGATGTAACTAAAGCATGGACCATAGTGGCCAAGTCAAGCTTTTCGAGGTACAGTTGCAGCTGGTGCACAAGTTTTAACTGTGTGAAGGCCCTTCTGACCACCACTGACACCTGAGCTTCAAGTGTCAATGATGAATCCAGGAGGATGCCCAGACTACAGACCTGTGTCCTCAGGGGGAGTTTAACCATGTTGAACATAGCTTGCCACCCTATACCCCGATCGGCCTTGTGACTGACCAGGAGAACCTGTCTTGTCTGGATTAAGTCTCAGTTTGTTGACTCTCATCCAGTCCATCACAGCTGTTAGACATTGATCCAGGATCCAGGGAGCTTCCTTGGAATGAGGTGGAAAAGAGTAGAAGAGTTGTGTGTCATCTGCATAGAGATGGCACCCAACTCCAAAACTCTGGATGACCTCACCCAGCGGTTTCATGTAGATATTGAAAAGCATAGGGGAAAGAATGAAACCTTGTGGGACCCCACAGGTCAAAGGTCAGTGATTCAAGCAGGTGTCCCCCAGCATCACCATCTGGGTACCAACCTCCAGTAAGGAGTGGAGCCAGTGAGCCCCAAGGGCCATCCAGTCCAATCCTCTTCTGCCAAGCATTTAATATGACTTTTTTGTGTAATCCGGAATCTTTGAAATGATGTCTTGGGATTCCAGCTGAAGCACACCACAGGATTACACTGGATGACCTCGTAATATCCAAAGTGTCCTTTCTGAGCCTCCAGTACAATTCTACGGTCAAGTTGAACTTCCAGCTAATGTTAAGCATAGAATTGTAGTGGAGGCCTAAAGAGAATACATATCTTGATGTTATGCATCCTCCTGAGAAACTCTAGGGTAGTTAAAGGTCTTCAGGTAAAGCCCAAATGGCATTCAATGAGCTTGCATAGTCAGGAAGCCTACCGTACTCCATTTTCCCCTAAAAATAGTTTCATAACCTTCTTTCTCATCTGGAACTCATATTGTACAAATAGAACGATGGAAACCACCATGGCTCTTCATACCATCACAGAAGGACAGCAAGATGTTGTTGCATCCATTTGCACTTTGGTGGTGTTTGGAATGTTTATCTCTGCAACCATATGGGTAAAAGTCTCCCTCGCCCCAACTGAAAAAGTGAAAATCTGAACTGGCTTCCCTGCTTCTGATTCTTCCTTGGCCTGAATGGATTTCTCAACTTTCTCACGGAAACATCATGGGGACAAGCCCACAATGAAATCCCACTCATTGTGACCACTAATAATGGAGCAATATCCCCACAGCAAGTCAGTGGTACATATAACACTGAAAATAACATCACTATATGTGCATTAGGGCATGCTTAACAAGAAACGCAGGTGGCTTAATTGTAACCAAGCCTAACATTTCTGAGCAACTAACACATTAATTTCATTTACTTGCTTTATTTTTATCCAATGTTTCTCCTGATATAGGGACCAAAGAGTTTATGCTGTCCTGAAAGAGTGCTGGTTAACCTGATTGCTTTTGACTACTTTAACATTTTAAACCAACAGTAGCTTAACTTGCTGCATCACAGAATCATGGAATCTGAGCCGAAAGAGACCAATTGTCACTCTGCCCAAGGCAGAACTATCGACCCTTCTCCTCTCCTCTAGAATTGCTGGAAGAAACATTAACAACCTTAGATATGCAGATGATACCACTTTGATGGCCGAAAGTGAGGAGGAGCTGAGGAGCCTTCTAATCAAGGTGAAAGAAGAAAGCGCAAAAGGTGGGTTGCAGTTAAACATAAAAAAAACCAAGATTATGGCAACAAAAATGATTGACAACTGGGAAATAGAGGGAGAAAACGTGGAGGCATGACAGACTTTGTATTTCTAGGTGCAAAGATTACTGCAGACGCAGACTGCAGCCAGGAAATCGGGAGACACTTACTTCTTGGGAGGAGAGCAATGTCCAATCTCGATAAAATAGTGAAGAGTAGGGACATTACACTGGCAACGAAGATCTGCATAGTTAAAGCAATGGTATTCCCCATAGTTACCTACAGATGTGAAAGCTGGACCAAAGGGAACACTGAACGAAGGAAGAGAGATGCTTTTGAACTGTGGTGCTGAAGGAAAGTTCTGAGAGTGCCTTGGACTGTGAGAAGATCCAACCAGTCAATACTTCAGGAAATAAAGCACGACTGCTTATTGGAGGGAAGGATAGTAGAGGCCAAGATTAAGTACTTTGGCCACATCATGAGGAGACAGGAAAGCTTAGAGAAGACAATGATGCTGGAGAAAATGGAAGGAAAAAGGAAGAGGGGTCGACCAAGGGCAAGATGGATGGATGGCATCCTTGAAGTGACTGGCTTGACTCTGAAGGAGCTGGGGGAGGTGACGGCCGACAGGGAGCTCTGGCGTGGGCTGGTCCATGAGGTCACAAAGAGTCAGAAACAACTGAACGAATGAACAACAACAACCTCTCCTCTGTATCAGGGATCCTAAGTCTCCAATACAAGGGCAAATCTGAAGGCCAGAAATTAAAACAGTATGCCTCCGGGTTCCTGCCCTCTGTCTTGCGAGCTTGCAGGTTCCTTAAGGTATGAATTCTTTCTCCCTGCCACAATGTACCTTAACCATGGTGCACAATTAATTTGGCAAACCAGGGTAGCCCTGGAAAGAGAAGCCCGACACCCAGATAAACAAATTATGAAAGACAGAAAGGAAGAGAAAGCAACAGCCCACCGTATGTTCCTTGATATTATTCTTCACCACTGACAGCAGATTGGGAATGTTATGCTTGCATGTTCTCAGAATCAATGCAATTCATGATGTTGCTGGATGGATAGGAATTCAATGATGGTTTGGGGAAAGATAGCTTATATTATTTTATTACCAGCCACCAATTTAGTTTTCCCTCCTACACCAGAACAATATATAGTATTCCCATACAATTTGGCCATATCAGCTTACTGTCTTGTTCACCAGCCTACTATGCTCCAGACCCATTCATTGTTGACAAAATGTCCCTCGGCTTCCAGTCACATGGCTTGAACTGCAAAATAACTGATCCAAAGATTTCTGAATGGGTTTGGTAGTTTTTAAGCCACAGTTTATCATTCCCACCCACATAGCCACATTTTGTAACATATACATACTTAACATGTTTCAAAAGTGGCTTGGATTCTATGTCTGTTAAATGTAGCAACTGTCTCAATTATGTTATATTCATTTGCTACTTTCAACAGACAGCCACACTGCAATCACATGAGTGGACATATCCCATTAGGAACAAGATGGTTCATTCTGCTCTGTTTTCTAGAATATTTTAAACATTTGTTCACCACAATCCAGAACCTGAGATCATACTGCTATGTATACAGAACGTCTGTTTGTTTAGACTGACCAACACATTTCAGGAGAGAGAACCTGTCAATTTCCATTTCTATGTCACTAATCCGCAAGATCCCATGATTCGGTTTTGATCCTTTGGCGGGTTTTATACTAGTTGTATGGTCTGTACAACATGGGATTAAAGCATCCCCGAAACTATAGTCAACAATGTCATCCATCTGCACAGATTACGATGGTTATGTTTATTGGGAGGCTAGCAGTTTGCAAACTAAGTGGCTCAGCTCCATTTCTGTTCACCAGTTGTATTGATAACCCAAAGAACTAACTCTGAGCCACACGATTAATGATTCATTACATACTTCTCTCTTCCAGAAACAGCAGATGCCAGTCTCAAAAACCTGGCCCTGCACTGCTGGTAGCATTCATGTTAAGAAGAAGCGGAATGCAGTGTTTAGACCAGTACCCAAAGTGAAACAAAGTAAACCCACCAAGAAATGTTAGGTTCCTTTCCCACAAGGGCACAGACTAAAAACAATCCTCTTCTTTCCTCTCCCACCTAATCCAATGTAGGAGATGGAGAAGAAGCGAGGGATGAAGCACTTGCGAACCCATCCTCGTTTGGTTCACACCACCCAGCTCCTGACAAAGAACCTGTGTCACTGAGAGGCAGAGTGCTCAGAGGGAGAGAGGGCGGGAAAGGGAGGGAGTCGCATCAGAAAGCCATGCAGGCAGCCAGAGAGATGCCTGCGGATATGACTGGCAGCGGCCCCCCAACACACCAATTTTGCAAACACACAATCCTGCTGCTGTATACCATCCTCCATCATGGCTCAGCTGCCCACATTTGCAGGACGATCAATGGGCAAACTGAGGTAAAAAAGAATCACTCCCTTGGCTTTTCTGGTAAAACACCACTGAGCCCATTACAAGGTAAACACCAAACCTCCCTCTGATCAACTTGCAGGAAAGCCCTCTCTGGCAGACAAGAGATGCTTCCAAAGGCGTGTCACTGCCCTCCCCTCCCCCATGATTCTTCCCTGCTGCTGAATCACCTTTGTGCCCTCATTTCAATAAATATGCGCGCTGACACACCTGCCGACAATACATGTGCATCTCCTAATGTCTGCTGGCCTCTTCCACACTCCTTCTCCATCCCTTATGCTCCTGGCAGCCTGATATATTCTGGGAGAAATCTGACATGCCCCTCAAAAGCCTCCATCATTATTTACAGATTCTTCCCCTAGATGCTACAGTTTTCTAGCCTCCATTTATATCCTCAAGGTCTTCACAGTGATCCCCAAGGCATGCCTGCAAAACATCTCTCGTGCAACTGGCCTGACATACCACTCGCCATCGCTTTTCCACCAAGCATGCCACAGAAATGGCAGCCTCTCCAGATGCCTCAGAACCCCCGTCACCTTGTGCCCTCACCATCTTAACTAATACATTACTCTGACTTTGCTTCATTCCAAACATATTGATAAACCCAAGGTCCATGACTTATCTTACGTATTTCCTTCTCCCAATTTTTATTCTTCCCCCTTGAATTACTTACAACCCCCTTGAAATACTTATAACCTAATACCCCCTTCCCTTTGCTACCCTCTGTTTCGATTTGGAGCTATCTAACCCACAAACATTCAAACATCTAACCTACAAGCATCCACCTGCCTAATAGTCACATCTCCCCCTCACCTTTGAGGAGCAATCCCTCAATTTTCGCCTATTCCAACCTCACTATTCTTGTAAACATCTATTTCTACTCTTGATTTGGATACCCTTTAGTGCGAAACAGACAGGTCCCAGGATTTACTCTGACCCCTTGGCACAAACTGGGGCAGTCAGGAACCCCGGAGTGGAAGACAGTACAAACCCTCCCCTGAATGTTTTTATCAACACTGAAGGCTGTTGACAGCTTATTGATTCAAGAGAGCATTGGGGTGAGTCTGAGCTGCGAGAAAAGAAACACGACAGGTAAAACATGTTCAGGGAAATATTGGGCAGAAGCCTTTTCTCAACCACTGATTCTGGCACGTCTTTCCTCCAAGCTGACCAATGGCCAATTTGTCAAAGAGGAGAGAAGGCAGGATGATGGTCTGCATGCATTCACAGGGGTGTTGGGCTGGATTTTTATGATGGTGATAATGGTGATGATCTTCATCGATAGCCACCTTGCTCTCCTAAAGGAGACTCAAAGTGGATCAGGGACCAATTGGCCAAAGGGAAAAGAAGGCATGACAACGACCCCCAGTCCCCTAAGGGATGGAGAGGATGCCATCATCCAAGCCACATGGGGAGAAGAGGAGGAGGAGGAGAGAGAGAGACAGATCCGAAAGAAGACTCCAAGCAGACCAAGGGCCAATTTTCCCAAGGGAAGAGAAGGCATGATGGTGACCCCAATCCATTCCCAGAGCAGGCTGGGCTTGGTTTCTTTCACGATGATGCTATTTGTTGACATCTCACTTTGCTCTTCTAAAGGAATTGAAGTGGACCACTTGGCCAAAAGGGAGAGAAGGCAGGATGGTGACTCCTATTCATCCACAGAGGATGCTGTCCTAGATTTCTATGATGACTATGATAGAATAGAATAGCTTGATTGTCATTGTGCTATTGCATAACGAAATTAAATGCCTTCCCCAGCACACAACACACCCATTCCTCTACATTCTAACCACTATTGCACAGCCCCTAATGCCACATCAAAGCAAAACCATGAAGTTCAACATACACCTCTAAGATAAAAACTGTATTTTCAGTCTGTTTTGCCTTTGTCATCCTGTACCGTCTGCCAGATGGTAATAATCCAAAAAAATATGCTGGGTGAGATGGATCCTTAAGAATGCTCTGAGCTCTCTTAAGGCTGTGGGACTTATAAAGTTCTTCCAGAGAGAGGAGAAAGAAGGCAACCAATGCTTCTCTGTGCAGAAGTGGTGACCATTTGGAACACCTTTCTGTCTGCCACTGTGCAATTACCAAATCACACACAGATGCAGATTATGTTTATTGATAGACCTTTTTGTTCTCCTAAAGGAGACTCCAAGTGAACTCATTTGACAAAGGGGGAGAAAGCATGATGGCGATCCTGATCCTGGAAATTAAGATGTTGAAGTCCAGGTCCCTGTCCCTAGGAATGGAAGGGGTGCCATCATCTCCTTCCCAATGGAAGGCATAATAGTGAACCCCCTGCCCGCCTCCTAAATTCATTTATGTTGGGGTGGGTTTCAATGGGGGTGAGATGGATTGCTCTCCTGCTTTGCTCTCCTACAGAAGATCCCAAGTGGACCAAGTGGATGAAGGACTCATTTGCCAAAGTGTGAGGGGAGGCAGGCTGCGAAAGCCAGGGAACGCCAGGGAGGGAGAAGGTGTCATGATCCCCTTCCCAATGGGTTTCCAATTCAAAGTGACACCATGAGAGGAGCATGGACAGGTCCTAAAAGGAGATGCCAAGCCTTTCTGCTTAAGGCCATTCCCAAAGAACATTGGGTTGGACTGCAATGGCGGCAGCAGCAACAACAATATCAATTGAGGTCCCACTCTGCTCTCCTCAAGGAGGCTTGATGGGGACCGAGCCTTTCAAGGACTACTTGGTCAAAGGGGTGGGGAACACAGGGCTGTGGTCCTAATCCATTTTTAAAGGATGATGGGCCAGACTTCTAGGATGATGATACTATGGATTGCTCTTTTGCAGGAGCCTCAACACAACCAAAAGAGGGAGAGAAGGTGGGAGAGTGTTTCTGATCCATTCCCAGAAGAGATTGGACCGGGTTCCTTGCTATTCCTTGATCTCTTGCTTTGCTCTCACTTAAGGCTTGCAAGTGGACCACTGGGACAAAGGGGTGGGATGGAAGGGGTCGGAATTCCATCACCCTTTGTACCAAGTTTGGAAAGTCCAGTTGGTTTGAAATATGGCAGCCAGACTGGTTACAGGAACCTCTAGGAGTGAGCATATGACACGTATCCTAAAGTCACTCCAATGGCTGCCAATCAGTTTCCGACCAACATACAAGGTATTGGTTTTTTACCTTTAAAGTCCTACATAGTTTGAGTCCAGGTTACTAAAGGATTGCCTTCTCCCATACAATGCACCCTGCACACTTCGGTCTTCTGGGGGGTTGTCTGCTCCAACAAGCCATAATCCAATCGGCAACCACCATCCAGAGGACCACCTTTTCATCAGCCGCCCCTAGGCTATGGAACAACCTGCCAATAGAGCTGCGACAGCTAAACCAGCTGTTGGAATTTAAGACACAAGCAAAAACCTGTCTCTTCTGGCAGGCCTACCCAGACAGTCTTTAAACATAAACATGAATTTTAATGCAAGTCCTTTGTTTAATCTCTGTTTTGTCTGTTTTAATATGTATTTCATAGAGAAACGGTTTGGTATGTAGCTTTTATGGAGGTATGTTTTAGTGTGCATATTTGTAGTGTTTTTCTTGTGTTTATGGATTTTAGTTGTTTTCTACCTTGATATTCTGAGTTATACGACTGTGTGCAAGGGCCCTGGGTTATCTGAGTCCACACTGCCATATATTCCAGTTAAAAGTACTGTGGGATTGTTACAGCACCTACACAGGTTGCCAATATGTTTCCGAGCCCGATTCATGGTGCTGGTTTTGACATTTAAAGCCCTAAACAGTTCAGGCCCAACTTAACTATCTGATTGCATCGCCTCTTACTAACCTGCCCAATCATTAAGATCTTCCGGAGAGACCCTTCTCTCGTTGCCGCCACCATCACAAACATGGTTGGTGGTGATGAGAGAGAGGGCCTTCTTGGCAGCCACCCCGGCCCTTTGGAACTCCCTCCCTATTGAGATTAAAACTGCCCCTTCCCTGTTATATTTTAAGAACCAGTTGAAGACCTACCTGCTGTTCAAGCAAGCTTTTGGCGAATGAATTCAAATGCTCATGACAGCAAGTTTGATTTGGACTGAGCTTAACAAAATATACTATGTAATTGATGAGTCTCCACAATAATTGCCAATTGGTTTTAAACACTTAATATTTATTTATATCGTATTTCTGGATGTTATGATGCCTCATGTGATTTCTGTCTTCTACTTTATGTTAAATTTGCTTTGATTTGTATTGTATTATGTGTGCCAGCTGCACCTATACCTTGAAAAGCCCAATCTGGCCATGTTAGTAGTTGCCTTAGTCACATCCAGATTAGATTACTGTAATGTGCTCTACATGGGGCTGCCCCAGAAGAGCGTTCGGAAACTTCAGCTGGACCAAAGGTCAGCGGCTAGACTACCTATAGGGGCAGGATATAGAGAAAGAACTACTTTGCTCATGAAGCAGCTACACTGGCTCCCAGCTTGTTTCTGGGCACAATTCAAAGTGCAGGCTTTAGCCTATAAAACTCTAAACCAGTGGTTCTCAACCTGTTGGTCCCCAGATGTTTTGGCCTACAACTCCCAGAAATCCCGGCCAGTTTACCAGCTGTTAGGATTTTGGGAATTGAAGGCCAAAACATCTGAGGACCCTCAGGGTGAGAACCACTGCCCTAAACGGTTCAGGCTCAGTCTACTTATGCGACTGCATCTCCTCCTACCAGTCCACAGGAGCCCTGAGATCATCAGGAGGGACACTTCTCTCAGTCCCGCCACCATCACGATCACAGTTGGTGGGAATGAGAGAGAGCGCCTTCCTTCTCGATGGTGGCCCTGCAGCTCAGGAACTCCATCCACAAAGAGGTGTGATCAAGCTCCCCTTTACTGGCCTTTTGACCAAAGGTCAAAACCTTCCTGTGGAAGCAGTCTTTTTCCGATAACCCATAACAGGTATTGACCAGACAGCAATGGGTAAGGCATATCAATGAAGGCTATCTCGGACTTGACAACGTTTACACAGCCTAAAGAAGCAGAGCTTCTTGGATTTGTAGTATTATGTTTTGATGGATGACCTCAGTGGCCTGAGGCCCAGGGAATTTTAGTGGGATATGTTATATTTATTAAGCTTGTTGTATATGGTTATGTGATGTGTTATTGGGTTGTTGTGAGTTTTCTGGGCTGTATGGCCTTGTTCCAGAAGCATGACCATACAGCCCGGAAAACTCACAGCAACCCAGTGATTCCGGCCATGAAAGTGCTATTGTTTTGTTTTTTTGTCAGGAGCAAGTCGCTTCTGGTGTGAGAGAATTGGCCGTCTGCAAGGACGTTGCCCAGGGGACGCCTGGATGATTTGATGTTTTTATCATCCTTGTGGGAGGCTTCTCTCATGTCCCCGTATGAGGAGCTGGAGCTGATAGAGGAAGCTCATCCGCTTCTTCCCCGGATTTGAACCTGCGACCTGTCGGTCTTCAGTCCTGCCGGCACAGGGGTTTAACCCACTGCGCCACTGGGGGCTCCATATACAAGTGCTATTGTATATCTGCTTTATTTTTGCTTTTGTGTCATGTAATTTCTGTTGTTTTAACCCAGTGGTTCTCAACCTGTGGGTCCCCAGATGTTTTGGCCTTCAACTTCCAGAAATCTTAACAGCTGGTAAACTGGCTAGGATTTCTGGGAGTTGTAGGCCAAAACACCTGGGGACCCACAGGTCGGGAACTACTGTTTGAAGCATGGTTCGCCGCTTTGACTCCCACCCACGGGAGAAAAGTGGGACAAAAATAAATAAATAATGGTAATAATGTTGTGAGCCGCTTTGGGTCCCCTTAGGGAGAAAAGTGGGATATGAAAAAAGATGTATTGCTGTTTTCTTCAGCTGTGTGGAAGGGGCCTCAGGAGAGAACGGAGAACACAATTCTAATGCATTAAGAAAAACCACGGGCAAAGTTCAACCCTTGGCATGATGCTTCATTTCCTTTGACCAGAATCTGGCCACTTGGAGTGGCTCTGGTGTGGCTGGAAGAGAAGGGGCTTGCAGAGAGGATGCCTTGGATAGACAGACCCCGTCCCCCCCTCTGCCATTGTTCGGCTCACCTCCAGCTCGGCGTCGGCGCTCTCGGCCCCTCCGACGATCTCGCTGGGCAGCTCAGCCAGGTCGGTGACACGGATGAGGCCGTCGTGCAGGAAGATGGTCTCCTCCTTGACGGAGAGCCACTGGGCCGAGTCGGCGGCGGCGGTGGAGGCGGCGGCGCCGGCGAGGCCCGCGGGGGAGCCCATGGCGGCCAGGGGCGGCGGGGAGAGCGGCGGAGGAGGCGGAGGGGGCGGAGGAGGCGGCGGGGCCTGGATGGGAGGCGCCGAGCGGGCCTCCTGCCGCCGCCCTTGGGCCGGGGAAGAAGGGGAAGACGGGGAGGACGGGGACGGGGAAGAGGGGGACGGGAAGGGCGGGAGGCCGTCGAGGAGCGGCAGGAGGCGGGCGAGCGCCGAGGCGGGCCTCCTCAGCCCCCCACCATGGCGGGGAGGGGAAGGAGCCGCCGCCGCCGCCGCCGCCGAGGAGCGCGGACGAGGCAAAGTGGCTCCGGGGGAGGCGGCGCGCAGGGGGCGCGGAGGAGGCGGCGTCCTTTCCGCTCCCGCGCCTCCCCCGCCAGCTGGCTCAACCCCGCTTCCCAACACCACCACCACCACTCTCCGCCGCCGCCTCCCCTCAGGCAGGCCACTGGCAGCGCGACGCCATGTTGGAGCAGCAGCGGTGTCTGAGGGGAGAAGGCGAAGGCCACCGGCATGCACCGCGCGCTGGAACGCAGCGCAACGCAACGCCCCCCCCCGCCCCCCTCCTCCTCCCTCCTCCCTCCTCCACACAACGCCAACGGGACCGCGCTCGCTCGCGCACGCGCTGAAGGAGCGAGGGGCGGAGACGACGCGGGCGGGCCGGGCTCGGATTGGACGCCGGGTAAGGGTATGGGCCCACCCCCTTTCCTCAGGTGGCCCCGCCCACTCCCTTGGCTCCAGACAGAGGCTGCTCCTCACCGCCGTGGCTCAGGAGGCTCCGCCCATTCCCTTGACTCAACACTACACTCTGCTCACCTCCTTTGCTCAGGAGGCTCCGCCCACCGCCTTGACTCAGTGGCTCCGCCCACCCCCGTTCCTCAGGCGGCCCCGCCCATTCCCTTGGCTCCAGAGGCTGCTCCTCACGGCCTTGGCTCAAGAGTCTTCGCCCATTCCCTTGGCTCTGCTCACCATCTTTGCTACAAGTCGCTTCTGGTATGAGAGAATCAGTCGTCTACGAAGTTACGATCCTGCGGGGAGGCTTCTCTCATGTGTCTCTACAAAGTTAGGAGAGACTAATTTTGCACAGAATTATGGAAAAAATAAACCCATGTATGATTCCACAGCAAGCTGGTTTCAGGAAACAGAAAAGCTGCACATTACAAGTGCACATAGAAGATGGTTTTGAAAGGCAGCAGATTACAGGAGCTGTCAGCTCCCAGTGGCACAGTGGGTTAAACCTTTGTGCTGGCAGGACTGCTAACCAATAGGTCAGCAGTTCAAATCTAGGAAGAGTGGGTTGAGCTCCCTCTGTCAGCTCCAACTCCCCATGCGGGAACATGAGAGAAGCCTCCCACAAGGGTGGTAAAACATCAACCATCTGGGCATCCCATGGGCAACGTTCTTGCAGTCGGCCAATTCTCTCACACCAGAAGCGAACTGCTGTTTCTCAAGTCACTCCTGACATGAAAAAAGAAGCTGTCAGCAGTATACGCTACTGAAAATCATCGCCTTCTCCTGAGAAAAATGTATAATATCACAAAGGACTACCATCTCACCCACTTCATAGGAAATCTGCTACAAAATAGCTTTCTTGTTGAGTTCCAGGGCCAGAGAAACAGATGGTGGAAACAGAAGAACGACCTGCCTCAGGAGAGCGTGCTTGCTTCATCCATGTTTAACATTTACCCTGGCAGAAGGGACAGAGAGTTTCATCTATGCTGACCATCCTGCCATCACTGCTCAAGGAGGGAGCTTTGAAATGGTTGAACAGAAGCTCTCCGAAGATTATGTGCTCTTACTGCCTATTACAGGGGAAACCAGCTGATTCCTCATCCATCTAAAAGGCAGGTGTGTGCTTTTCACCTTAAGAACAGACAAGCATCTTGAGATCTGAGAAGGAATCCCACTGGAGCATTGCAGCATACAAAAATATCTGGGAGTCACTCTGGATTGTGTTCTGACTTCAAGCAAAAAGTGGGTGCTAGAAATAATATCATACGGAATCCGACTGGCACAACCTGAGGATCACAACCAGACACAGTGAAGACACCTGCCCTACTCTGCTGCTGAGTATGCATGCCCAGTTTGGTATACATCTCACCACGTTAAAACAGTGGATGTGGCTCTTAATGAGAAATGCACACTATCACAAGATGTCTATGCTCCACACTACTGGAGAAATTATACTGTTTAACTGGTATTGCACCACCTGACATCCATTGGGAAGTAGCAGCCAATAGTGAAAAGACCAAGGCAGTGATATCTCTGGCCCATCCCCTGTTTGGATATTAGCCAGCATACCAATGGCTTAAATCGAGAAATAGCTTCCTAAGATCAAGAGAGATACTTGCAGGAACACCTCAGCAAGCGAGAGTCCAAAAGTGGCAGGTTAACATCCAGCACCTTAATCAGTGGCGGAGACTGGATGAGAAACTCCCTCGTGGGAACACAGAAGATTGGGTGACCTGGAAGGCGCTGAACAGGCTGCGCTCTGGCACCACGAGATGCAGTGCCAACCTTAAGAAATGGGGCTACAAAGTGGAGTCCACGACATGCGAGTATGGAGAAGAGCAAACCACAGACCCCTTACTACAATGCAGCCTGAGCCCTGCCACATGCACAATGGAGGACCTTCTCAGAGCAACACCAGAGGCAGGCCCGTAGCCAGGATTTCATTTTGGGGGGGTGGGGGATAAATTTTTTTTAGGGGGGTTCGGGGGGGGGCTGAGTTTTGGGGGGGGCTGAGTCTGAGTGAAAGAGGGTCTAGCCTAGCAAACCTTTTGTATCAATACCCCCATGCATATGGGATATATTGAGTATGGTGATCAGATCATGATATGAATAAACATAACAGTTTAAATAATGCACCAGTAAGGCCTTTTCGCGAACCACCATGAGAATTTCGGGGGGGGGGGGGCTGAAGCCCCTCAAGCCCCCCCTCCCCCGCCTACATGCCTGACCAGAGGCACTCCAAGTGGTCAGCTTCTGGTCAAAGGACATTTAGAATAAAGCCAAGTTTTTTTAAACTTTGTCTTTTTCAATGCGTTTTAACTGTACCCTCAACTTGCTTCTGACATGATAAATAAAACGCCCTTTGCTCAGGAGACCCCGCCCTCTCCCTTGGCTCGAGAGGCTGCCGCACAGTCTTGGTTCAAGACTAGGCTGTGCTCACCTTTTGCTCAGGCGGCTCCGCCCACCTCCTTAACTGAAGACTAGACTCTGCTCACCCCCTTTGCTCAGGAGGCTCCGCCCACTCTCTTAGCTCAGGAAGCTCCGCCCACTCCCTTGGCTCAAGACTAGACTTTGCTCACCCCTTTTGCTCAAGAGGCTCCGCCCACCGCCTTTGCCAGGAGGCACCGCCCATCACCTAGGCTCAGTCCCTTTGCTCAGGAGGCCCCGCCCACTCCCGTGTGCCTTGTTGGCTCTCCCGCTTTCATTCCCCTCCAAACGGAGGGAGGTGGTGGCACCCGTCTTCTCTCGCTCGTTTTCTTCCCTCAGTGCCAAGGTTATGGCCCGTGCCATTATTATTCAGTGCACGTGGCCTTGTCAGGTGGCCTCCTGTCAGAAATCCCTTCAGGGATCCCAGCAAACAATATTGAACGTTTAGGGTGGGAAATAGTATTCCCGCCGGGGAGAATCGTAATAAGTTCCCTCAGGGATGTTCACCTTTCACCTTCAGGATAATCATTTCTATTTGAGTTTTTCCTATTTATTAACTAGAGTGTCCCCTCAAATATACATATATATGAATATATACACGCATACCCAAACAAACATCTGTATATCGAAGGCTTTCATGACTGATATAGAAGGCCTGTATTTGCATAGGCATACATTACAAGGTCTCTTCAAGATGGGACTCAAATCGAAACATGAAATTAATTGACATTTTATCAACCTTCATACAGAAGGCCCTTCTATACATAACGTGTCAAATACTAGAGCACATGAAGGCTACTTAATGGGCACAGAACCACCCGGAAGCCACCCATGAGGAGAATTTTGGATTTGGGAGGGGTTTTTGCCACCCTGTTGTTGGTATTGCTACCATAATGACGGATCCGTCATGTTGGTATTGCTACCCCATTGTTGGATATTGCCACCCCGTTGGTGCTATTGCCATCCCGCTGCAATTACATTGCATTGTCAGTATTTCATCCTGTTGGCATTGCCACCCCATTGTTGATATTACCATCCCATTGTCAGTGTTGCCATCCTTTTGTTGGTATTGCCATCCAATTTCAATTGCATTGCATTGTCAGTATTGCCATCCTGTTGTTGGTATTGCCACTCGGTTTTTGGTATTACCATCCCATTGTCAACTATTGCTGTCCCACTGTTGGTATTGCCATCCCGTTGTTGGTATTACCTGCCCATTGTTGGTATTGCCTTCCCATTGTTGGTGAAGGTGTTGGTATTGTCATCCTGGCTTCGGTGTTGGTATTGCCATCCCATTTCAATTGCATTGCCTTGTCAGTATTGTCATCCTGTTGTCAGTATTGCCACCCCGTTATTAGTATTACCATCCCATTGTCAGAATTGCCATCCTATTCTTGCTATTGCCACCCCATTGTTGGTATTGCCATTCCATTGCAATTGTATTGCATTGTCAGTATTGCCATCCTGTTGTTGGTATTGCCACCTGGTTATTGGTGTTACCATCCCATTGTCATATATTGCCATCCTATTGTTGGTATTACCACTCCGATGTTGGTATTACCATCCCATTGCAATTGCATTGCATTGTCAGTATTACCATCCTGCTGTTGGTATTGCCACCCTGTTGCTGATATTGCCATCCCATTGTCATATATTACCATCCCATTGTTGGTATTGCCATCCTGTTGTCAATATTGTTACCCCTTTGTCAGTGTTGCAACTCCATTGTTGATATTGTAACCCAACTGTTGGCATTGCCACCCCATGGCTAGTTGTGCTGGCTGGGGATGAAAGAAGTTGTAGTCCATCCAATACATCCGGAGGCTGCAGAATTGACTAAAGGGGCACTTGTTGCAATCGTCCCTATTTTGGAGGGCCACCTCTATTTGGTCCATAATACCATTCTTTGCTTCTTCTCTTTTTTTGGGGGGGGGGGGTGACTTCCATCAATATTTATTTTTAAACACTCTGAAAAGTAAAACCTCAATGTTGCCATTCTATCGAAGGGACACCAATTTACTATGCCATTGTATGTCATGCAACATCATCGTCATTATTACAATTACTATTTTCCCCATCATAATTATTAATTTCTGCACAGTTGCCAGAGAAACGCTCCAACTGGACATGGCTGTTCTGAATTTAGAACTTAGAACTTCCCAAGACAATGGATGTCTCTGTTTCTCATCCAACCTCACTAACTACCTGTCAGAAAGGTGTTCAATGTTTAAAGCAACATCAAGATCCAACTTCTAAAATATCCTATATTATTATTACTACTACTACCTTTATTTTATCCCATCTTTCTCCCCATGGGGACTAAAGGCAGATTAGATCTGTGATGTATCATGTCCTGCAACATTTCACAGATATGAACTAAGAACAAGCAACACATTGTGCTCCAGATGGCAAAAGATATAAATAAGGCAGAAGACACAAGCCAGGAGAGGCTTCAGCAGTTTGCTTTTGCCTGAGACAATTGGGAAGGGCTTGATTCTGGCTTTCCTGCCCTTTCCCCACTCCTGCGTTAACTGAAAAACAGCCATCGTTGCATTTTGAATTCACTTTGCAGCAATTTCTGCAAGTTGAGGACAAAGGAGGAGGAAGAAAGAAAAGCCAGGACATTTTCAAAGAGTGGGATGACAGAGGATTAATTAGAATGGTCTTTACTGCCTATTTGGAAATGAATTCCACCTGTGGGTGAGACAGCCATCAGGCATTTGATTGCATTCAAACAGAATCAGGCTAGGTCAATGTTATAAGCCCTGCCCTGGGGAAACCATTAGTCATGATAAAGGCATTGGATGATACTGACATGCAGGATGTTCCTGCCCTATCCAAGAAGAAAGCCATAGGGAAAGGAGAGTAATAAATAAATTATTATTATTATTATTATTATTATTATTATTATTATTATTATTATACTGGGTTCAAGTATTCTGACACTGCTAGTTAAGGGTTATTAACAATCTCTTCTTTTTTTATCATGATGCAATACCATCCTAAATCTCTATTTTTCAGTTTTCTTCCTACCATGTTTTCCTGGAAACAAGGCTTAACCTGAAGATAAGCCCTAGCCTGATTTCTCAGAAGGTTTGTAATATAAACCCTATCCCAAAAATAAGCCCAGTTAAGACTGTCAGCCAGACATACGCAGTTACTGCTACTCCATATGTTGCAACACACGGCAGACCTATCAAATTATGAAATAATAATAATATATAATGAAATATAAATAAAGAATATTCTTAACATAATATTATGATGGTGTTCAATGTTGTCGAGCAAGGAACCCCCCTTTCCGGGCCAAAATATTATATTAATAAACTTGGCACTGCAGGGGAGAGTTCCGCAGGTAGTGGGGAGCCTTGAGCCCGAGCGCAGCCGAGAGCCCCGCCTTCAAATTGGTGTGAGTCGCAGCGGAGAGTTCCGCAGTTCCTGGGAGCCAAGTTTGGGACCAACAGATGAAATGTGCCCCAGCAGCCAGCTCAAAACCAGGAACGCCTGCAGCTTTCTTTTGCTTTCCCCTTCTCCTTACATTGTAACATTCCCCTAATAAAAGTACTTGAAACTTGCAACATTTAATCTCTCCGCTTGATACTTTTGTATCTTTCCCTGCCTCAGACTAATCCAACCTTAAAATAAACCTTTTTCCAGGCTCCGGAGAGCCGTGAGCCTGCCGGGGGCGCCTACTGGCACCCCCGGAACGCCGGATCTGCATTCGTTTAAACCACGGATACGGAAACCGCCATTTTGGACCCCCGTATCCACTAAAACAACAAAATGGCGGATCGACGCCATTCCAATTTTGTATTTTTCTGCTATTAATTCTAAGACTAACTGCCATCTCGCTTTCCTCATTTTGGACTCCCCCGCCCGGGAAATAATTGGTTTGGTTTAAGGTATTTCATTTGACAGAAATCAGCTGTTTGTCAATTTGGCCGGTTTCTTCCAAGGCAGCCTGTTTCTTTTCAGTGCCGCTCGTTCCTGCCCAGCCCCGCAGCCGGGGGCTCACTATGGCTACCCATGGGAGTTCCTGGGAAGGCGGCCAGGCGGGGACCCCGGCCCTGAGAGAGAGACATAGTTCTCCAAAGGCCAGACAAATGGACTCTGTTGCCATCCAACCCAGCGCTCACCACTGGACTATTTTGCCTTTTCTTTTTGACTCCCTGACTCACGAACTGAACTGTTTATATATCCATGGTCATGGATCCTCTGCTGGTGCCTGATCTGAGACGCTGGCTGCCTCCGTTTCCGCGCATCCTTTTCCACATCTATGAAGTCTCCGATTTATGTCATAATAAAGATCAAATATTATAATAAATTTTCCTGAGATGGGGATGGGGTTTTGCTTTATGAAATATATGTAATGAAATGTTGTATGGAATATACTGTGTCCCCTTTTCCCGCCTTTCCTGCCGACCCTTGCCCCATAAAGATGTGACCTGAAGATTACTGTATTGCCTTGGGGAGAGGCTCCTTTGTTCTCCCCAAGCCCTCCCTGATTGACTCACCAGCATGGAACAATACTGTTGATTCCCAACCCTAGCCCTCGGAGCATGTCCAGCGAGGGGAGGGGGTCAACAGAAACCCGGAAGAAAAGGACTGATTAAATCACACAAAGACAACGTTGATCCACCTTTTGAGGTCCGTTGTCTGGCCAAATATCCCCTTCCTCAAAGCCATCAAAAAACAGGAAAACCTTTTGTTTACAGTCCCAGCTGGCCGGCCGTAATCCCATCACTCCTCCACTGTGAGGACTCAGCCCGCCCCCTCGCTCCTGATTGGTCCATCTTCGGGAGCGAGAGAAACGCTCCAATTGGCTCCCCCGAGGCGGCGGGGCTTGCTGATTGGCCCAGAAGCGAGGCGGGTCGCCAAGCCCCCTCCCAGCTGTTCCGCTGCCAGCCAGTCAGCGCGAAGCCAGCCGGCAGAGGGCGGGCGGGAGTTTTGAAACTGTTTTCCTTTGTCTGTGTGCTATAAAAATGCTTGGAAATTCTGTAGCACCATGCTTGTAGTGGAAATATCCCTACAATTGCATCCGATTGCAGCTGAATCGCAAATAAATACTTCGGTCTCTGAACTTCTTCCGCCTTCGGTGAGATTATTTTATTTTAAATATTTTTAATTACTTCAAATTGGCTTCGACTGGCCTCAACAAGGTTCAAGGGCCCTTTTGAGCGGTCCTCGGGGGACTCCTTCGCTGGGGAAACCCCCTCCAAAAGAGCTCGATATCAGCCTGACATTCAATAGATTGGCCTTACTGATGCATGGAGAAGCCCAGCAGCAGCTGCCAGTGCCCAGGAGACCTTTTGGTAATAATGTTCCACCTTTTTACTAGTTATATCCCCTGTAGATACAGAGATCTACCCTTTCTCCTACATCCTCGGACCCGGGAATTCCACCCATCTGTCTTCCTGGGCATCATCTACATAAGACGAACTCAATCACCCATCGCCTTCAGGCCAGTCTATCTTTACTGGTCCCATAGCCCCCCAACTGGGCAAAGGATGACAGTATAAATTCACAGGGCAGCTCATCATTTGTCTCAAACACCCGGACATTACCACCATTCATCACATGGCAAGACTACCAGTACAGGGGGCATGCCCCATTTTTCAACAATGACATTTCTATATCCCAGGAAAAGACCACTTAATCCTATCAGCATGGACAACATTTCTGTGTTTGGAGTCACTGGAGATCAGTGCCAGAGGCACTGGTCCCATTCACTGGGGACTCATATTATTATTAGATTTTCAATAAAACTGTCTGGGACCTGATAGCCCCTTTGTTTGCCCTTTGGCCAGGACCTGACAATCCACTCAAACCCATCAACTCTCCTTTGTCTCCTGGACTCTCCTGCCCCTCATCTACTATTGGAGGGCAGGAATCTGCATCAGGAGTGAGGAATGCTCTTTTATTGGCCAGTGGGCACCACAGCCTCACCTCACCAGGGAATCCTCACCCAGCTGATCGTGACATCAACAGGAACTGTATTGTATAAAAATGTCTATTTTGCAATGTTATGGTATCTCAGTCAGCTTATTTTTGTCGGATTACTGCGGTCTGGCATCACTTTTGCAGATTTCAAAAAGCAACTTGGTGGCTTCTTCTTCAACTTGGTGAGATTTATTAGGGAACTAGCTTGGGGACCCGGTAGTGCCTGGGTTATTTGAGAAAGGCATTGATTGTCTGTGCTCCGAGTTTAGTCTAGATCCAATGTTGGCTGGGTTAAGTGGGTGCAGGTGAACTACCATTCCCATATGAAAGTCCTATCATCCATGTTCCATCCTCCTCCAAACTGCAACAGGATGTAGAATGGATCGTGGGGGCTCTGTGTGCCAAATCTGGTCCTGATACATCATTGGTTGTGGTCACAGTGGTCTCAGGAAGTGAATGAAGTTACTGCAAGTTCCATTGTCCATGACCTATCTTCCTTCAATCCGCACCAAGATGTAGAGTTGGTGATGGGGGCTCTGTGTGCCAAGTTTGGTCTTAAGCAGTCATTGCTGTGGGTCGCAGTGGTCTCAGCAAGTCAATGAAGATTCTGGAAGTCCCATCATCCATGGTACAAACTCTTCCAAACCACACCACAATGTAGAGTTGGTCATGCAGGCTCTTTGTGTCACGTTTGGTACTGTTCCATCATTGGTGGGAGTCGCAGTGGTCTCAAGAAATGAGTGAAGGTATTGCAAGTTCCATCATCCATTGTCCATCCTCTTCCAAACTGCAACCAGGTTGTAGAGTGGATCATGGGGGCTCTGTGTGCCAGGTTTGGTCTTGATCAGTGATTGGTGAGGGTTCAGTGGTCTGTGGAAGTGATTGAAAGTACTTGAAATTCCATCATCCATGGTCCATAGTCCCCTAATCCACATCAGGACATAAAGAGGGTCATGGGGGAGGGTCTGTGTGTCAAGTTTGGTCCTGATCCGCCATTGGTTTGGACTGGATTGGTCTCAGGAAGTGAGTGAAGGTACTGCAAGTCCCATCATCCATGTTCCATCCTCCTCCAAACAGTACCAGGGTTTAAAGTGGGTCATGGGGGCTCTTTGTGCCAAGTTTGATCCTGATCTGTCATTATTGGGGCTCGCAGTGGTCTCAGGAAATGAGTGAAGGTACTGCAATTCCCATCATCCATGGTCCATCCTCCTCCAAACCACACTGGGATGTAGAATTGCTCATAGGGGTTCTGTGTGCCAAGTTTTTTCTTGATCCAACATTGATGTGGGTCACAGTGGTCTCTGGAAGTGTGTGAAGGTACTGTAAATCCCATCCTTCATGTCCATTGGCCCCAAAACCACACCAGGAGGTAAAGTGGGTCATGGGTGCTCTGTGTGCCAAGTTTGTTCTTGTTCTGTCAATGGTGTGTGTCACAGTGGTCTCCGGAAGTGAGTGAAAGTACTGTAAGTCCCATCATCCATGGTTTGTCCTCCTTCAAACTGCACCAGGATGTAGAGTGGGTAATGGGGGCTCTGTGTGCCAAGTTTGGTCCTGATCTGTCATTGTTGGGGGGCGCAGTGGTCTGTGGGAGCCAAAGTGATTGAAGGTACTGCAAATCCCATCATCTGTGGTATTTGCAGTACCTTCTTGTCCGCCATTCGTAGCAGTCACACTGGCCTGTGGAACTGGAAGCCAATCAGAAAGCTGCCACATACACACATACATACCCACATACAAACATTTATATAGATATAGATATAGATATTGGGCTTCTTCGTCTTGCCAGGTGTACCGATCTACAGGGCAGCTTGTCACCAGTACGGATAGCCATGTATCGGAACTCTCTATCCGTGCTTTAGGTTTAGCTATTCATATCCTGGATCTCACTAGCCATGGCCATTTTAAATTGCTCTATTTCTTAATGATTAGATTGAAATGAATTTCAATTTTTCTACACAAATAAATGAATTAATGCAGATTGTTGTAGATGAACAGATAGGACATCCCCTGAAAATAAGCCCTAATGCTTCTTTGGAGAAAATGAAGTCGTGGAACAATTTAAAAGGGTCTGGCCCTGAAGGAGAGACCCTGCAGACCCACCAAAAAGGGCTCGCTACAGTGGTGAGCAAGAGAAGCCGCAATTTTAAAAGATTTTTCCCTAAGTTCCCAAAAAGAATCTCACCAAAGTTGAAGGAAGCGCCACCGAAATTATTTTATTGTGATCCAGCTGGAAAGGATGCAAAGCCGCAATATTTCGCCAAGCTAAGCATAAGCATGTTCACAAATAAAGGCCATTTTTATACAGTAACAGAGTTGTCAAGTTTGAATTTCCCGCTCCCCGCCCTCCGCCTGGCTTGATGGTGATTGGCTGGTGCCTCTACAACTGGTAGGAGGCTCGGCTGCCTCCCGAGTGCCTGAGCCAATCACTGAGTCTCTGCTGCCTCGGCGCCTCGACAAATCAGGAGAGAGGGAGGTGGGACAAGGGAAAACAATGCATTCTTGAATGGATTAAGGAATTTAGGAAATGTCCAAGGGGCCGGCGAGTCCTGAAGGCCAACGAGCCAGCCTTTTTATTATCCTTGAGTGGCTGCAATAAACATTGATGCTTGGCAATACTGCCATAATCCGGATTTTCTTCCATGATGAGACATCCGAACAATGGGGGGAACTTTGGTGGATGTTTCAGTGAGAGAGATTGAATGGGTGACAGATTAGGATGAGGTGTGGCTTTCCGAAGGCCCCCCTCGGTCCTATTGAGATATAATCAAAATTGCCAAATGGACGTTTCCTCTGGGGGCCAAAACTCCGAGCCCAGAGGTCATGGTCCTTTGTTATTGTCCATGCAAGAGTGTCTTTTGATAAGGGTCCTTTCAACTGATAATTTCTTCCTTTCCAAGGCCAGGGAGGGGTGGCTTCCTTATATTTTTTATACATTTTTCAAAAAGGGGAATGGGGCAAAAGGGTTAGGAAAAGGTAAGATACACAGGGAGAAATATGAAAATATAGAAATCATGATACAGAAAATATATCCGCTTATCACTCCCCCCCCTCCCCGCGTCCCATTGAGAAATTGATAAGAGCCTTCATCATGACTCAATGTATGTCCATAGTCCATTATGGGGGAATTCATTGATGAAAGTATGTCCTTAGAGGGAGAAAAAGTCTTGATGTAGGGCAAAAAGGTTCAAAAATCATAAGGAGAGGTCTGGTGATTCCACTGTGCCAAGATATGAAGTCCTGCATTGCTGAGGCTGAAGCTTGTCCTTTGGTCCTTGGAGAACTATAACTCCCTCCAAGGGCTGGAACCAGGTGTCAGATCCACTTCCTGATGGCCTCATGGGGTGACCACATCAAGTCCTGGGGCTCCAGAAAGACAAAGAAGCAGCAATGGCGGGAGCAGTGCAGCAGCAAGAAGGCTCAGTTTGACAATCAGCTGTTTTCCTTTTAAATTATATTCTTGAAAATAAAAAGGTTATTCCCCAAGTGTAGGAGCCCGAAATGCAAAAAGCGAGATAGCAGATAGTGTTAGAATTTAGCTAGGAAAAATATGGCACCAAAATGGAGTTGTTTCATCAACTCGTGGATACGGGGCCCCGAGGGGTTTCCGTATCCGCGGATTGAAGAAACGCAGATTCGACCTCCCTGGGACGCCTGGAAGGCATCCCAGACGGGTCAGGGGCTGCTCGTGGCCCGGAAAAAGGTGAATTCATGCATTATAGTTTAGTGAATCAGGAAAAGGACACAATGTATCACTATGAAGAGGTGAAGGTTACAATTCAATTAGTCTTTATTTAGGGTAATGTTACAATGTTTTGGCTGGGGAAAGAAGCGAAAAGAGAGAACTTAAGTTTGCAAAGAATCCCTGGTTGAGGCTGTTGCTGGGGCACATTTCATCAGCGCTGGCCCAATGGAGCATCCAGGAGCTGCGGAACTCCCTGCAGCTGGTCAGATCAGCTGGAAAGCAGGGGTCTGGGGCGAACCCGGCATCACAAATATTAATATAAGACTCAGTCTTAATTTGCTGTTTATTTTATTTTATTTTGTTTTATTTTATTTTATGTTACTATTTGCTGTGTATTTGATTTTGATCTGTTGTAATTTTTGAGCTTGGCCTCATGTTAGCCTCCCCAAGTCCCCTTTGGGGAGATGGTGGCGGGGTACAAATAAAGATGATGATGATGATGATGATGATGATGATGATGATTATTATTATTATTTCAGGAAAATCCAGTGTGGAACATATTTCACCACGCAAAAACAGTGGGTATGGCTCTTAATGAGAAATGTCGCATTATCACGGGGTGTCTGCGCCCTACACCACTGAAGAAATTACACTGTTTAGCTGGTATAGCACCAATTGACATCCGCCGGGAAGTAGCAGCAAATAGTGAAAGGACCAAGGCAGTGACATCTCCAGCTCATCCCCTGTTTGGATATCAGCCAGCACGTCAATGACTTAAATCAAGAAATAGTTTCTAAGATCTACAGAGACATTCGCTGGAACACCTCAGCAAGCGAGAGTCCAAAAGTGGCAGGCTCAAACCCAGAACCTCAATCAATGGCTGATACCAAATGAGAGACTCCCCCCTGGGCACACAGAAAACTGGGCGACTTGGAAGGCGCTGAACAGACTGCCCTCTGGCACCACGAGATGCAGAGCCAACCTTAAGAAATGGGGCTACAAAGTGGAATCCACGACATGCGAGTGTGGAGAAGAGCAAACTACAGACCACCTGCCGCAATGCAACCTGAGCCCTGTCACATGCACAATGGAGGACCTTCTTGCAGCAACACCAGAGGCGCTCCAAGTGGCCAGCTACTGGTCAAAGGACATTTAACCAACTACCAAGTTTCCAAACTTTGTATTTTGTCTGTCTGTCTGTCTGTTTGTTTCTTTGTTTGTAAAAAAAATGCAACACAACTGTTCGGTCTGCTCCTGACACGATAAATAAAGGAAAATCCAGTAGTTTTTTTTTTTATTGCTTTAACTAAATCACTCCTTCTGCTTGTTTGCCAGAGATTTCGAGTATTCTGTGTCTTACTTTCCGGCTTCGTTGTTAGATTGCTATGTCAGGAATACATGAGCATCTTCATTTCATGCTAACCTAATTCAGGTGGCTTAGCGTTCCCATGTAAACATGTCTGCCTCTCTCCATTACACGGCAGAACTAATCCCGACACAGAATCAGGTTGGGCTTTTAACAAAATCAAAAATTCTATCCTGCTTGACTGAAATGGCTTGACGAAAGGCCCCCAGTGCCATCTGATATGCGGCTTTTGCCTGGGATGAAAACCCACAAAATCGAGGCAAATCAAAGCAGGCTTCATATCCTGACAAGGACGTTTTCCATGAAAGGAATCTCTCATGATAAGAAATGGAGGGGAGGCATTCGTATGGGAAGTAAAAAACAACAAACAAAACAGGACAAAACAAAAAGGAGGCAGGAAATCTCTCCTGGGATTGTCAGACTCCAATTCTACTGAAGAGTGCTACTTTCAGTCACCAAATCAATATTCTTTTATTTTCTGTTTCAACAGAACCTCATCTATGGAGCCAAGAAGATTACATTTTCACACCATAAACTGCCCGGCTGCCTTCCAGGGCAAATGCTGTACATCCGTTGAAAGTATTAAAGTCTTGTATTATTATTATTATTATTATTATTATTATTATTATTATTATTATTATTATACTATTTTATGATTATTACTGGCTTAGATACCCAGCATTGCCAGGGTTATTTGAAAAGTCAGTTTTTAAATTGTACAAAATGCATAAGGTTGTGGATTAAGTAAAATTCACATCATGCCAGGTTAACCCCAAAAAGCTCCATCAGTACTTAAAGTTTGTCATGTTGGGCAAGTTTGCTTTAAGTGCATCATCGGTGGTTTTCAGTGTGCTCTCTAGCTGCAGGGTAAACTACAACTATGGTGAGTCAGTCCCCTAAAACCCCTACAGTAGGTTGAGTTGATCATGGGGGTTCTGTGTACCAGGTTTGGTCCAGGACCATCACCAGTGGAGGTCACTGTTTCTCTGGTTGTGGGTGAAGTACAACTCCCAGAAAGGAAGCTCAATTCCCCCCAAACCCCTCCAATAATCAAATTTTGGCATATCAGGTATGTATGCCAAGTTTGGGCCAGTTCCATCGGTGTTTGGGTTCACAGTGCTCTCTGGATGTAGGTGAACTACAACTCCCCCAAATCAAGGTGAATTTTCCCCAAAGATCTCCAGTATTTTTTGCTGGTCATGGGGCCTCTGTGTGCCAAGTGTGGTCCAATTCCATCTTTGGTGGAGTTCAGAGAATTCATGGTGAATTTTCCCCAAACCTCTCTCGTATGTTCAGTTGCTGATCAATTCCACTGTTTGCTGTATGCCATAGAAAATAATAGGAAAGGGTTAAGGGAGAGACGGTGGGCAGGATCATGCAAATTCCACACCAATTGAGAGAGAAAGAAACATTGGGATGCCAGTGGTGGAGGAAACACATCAAATCTAGGATAAAATTGTCCCCGTATGAAAGCCTTCACTTAGGTGGTGGGCAGTATTGGGTTTGTAGAGGACATTGGCCTGCAATGACATTGGAAGTAGGGCCACTGGTGTCTCCTGAACAGTGGGAGCTATAGCTGATAGTGGAGGCACGGGTTTTTCTGTATAAGTGGACACCCCAGCCACATACACACATACATATTTTAACTTTTATTATGTGTATGTGTGTATAACTAAGGGGTGCAATATTCAGGGTACAAATGCCCCCTATGACACACTTCCTGGTTCTCTTTGTCACAGTGTTGAATAAGCTATCATTTTTGATGCCTCAGACAGCTTATAAAAACAAAAACAAAAAACCCTAGACATTGTAATTAATATTGTATTATTTAGGATAAGGGGCAGGGAATGAGGGCATTACACTCAGCCCAAATGAGGACAGTCTCACTGTGTGGCCTTCAGCTGATGCGAGTTGTCAAGAGTCATTTCGCCCCCGGTGGCGCAGTGGGTTAAACAGGTCGCAGGTTCGAATCCGGGGGGAGGCGGATGAGCTCCCTCTATCAACTCCAGCTCCTCATGTGGGGACATGAGGGAAGCCTCCCACAAGGATGATAAAAACATCAAATCATCTGGGCGTCCCCTGGGCAACGTCCTTGTAGACGGCCAATTCTCTCACACCAGAAGCAACTTGCAGTTTCTCAAGTCACTCCTGACACGACAAAAAAATAATAAATTCACACCTAAATTTATTTATTTATTTATTTATTACTTGCACTTATTAACCGCCGCTCTCAGCCCTAGGGCGACTCGTGGCGGTGTACAAAACATAGAAAAAAACAACAGTTTACAATGAGTCAAGACCACAACACAACATCTTACTAATACAAACATCTAATTAAGCTAAAAATCTGCTTCGTCTTATTTTGGGGTCATAATCAATCTCATAGTCGTAGTCCATTCCGGTCGTCATTCCGATAGCATAGCACTCAGTTGAAGGCCTTCTCAAAGAGCCATGTTTTCAGGCCCTTACGGAAGGCCATCAGGGAAGGCGCCTGTCTAATTTCAGCAGGGAGGGAGTTCCATAGCCGGGGGGCCACCACCGAGAAGGCCCGCTCTCTTGTCCCCGCCAGGCGTGCCTGTGAGGCAGGCGGGACCGAGAGAAGGGCCTCCCCAGATGATCTCAAGGTCCTCATGGGCTCGTAGGCCGAGATGCGGTCCGCAAGGTATTTTGGGCCGGAACCGTTTAGGGCTTTGTAGGATAGCACCAGCACCTTAAATTGGGCCCAGTAGCAAATCGGCAGCCAGTGGAGCTGGGACAACAAGGGCGTTGTATGCTCCCTGCGTCCCGCTCCTGTTAACAACATGGCTGCCGCGCGCTGGACTAGCTGGAGCTTCCGGGCCGTCTTCAAGGGCAGCCCCACGTAGAGAGCGTTGCAGTAGTCTTTGTTCCTGTTCCTTTTTCTTTGGGTACTTACTTACCTTCTAAATGGGCAAGTGTCATTGTAAATTGTAAATTATTGCAATGCAAGAGGTTTGGAAAGCGGAGTAAAACAATGAATTGAAACCAGGGTGTTCCCAATGCTCCCCTCAAGGGCCTCCTCCCTTGGTTGCAAACAGCAGTCTTTGGGCATCTGCTTCCCCTGCGCTCCCGGATTGTTGACAGGCCTGTCATACGCTTTCTGGGCCCATTTCCTGTAATTCCCCCAATTGAGTTCAGGAGTACTGCTAGGCAGATGGCACAAGGAGCTGCACGACAGGTTTCATCATCATTTATGGCTTCCTGAACAGAAGGAAAGGCTTGCATCGTCGTGATCGGGAAAGGTGTCTCATCAGCAGCAGGCCGCTTTAGACTGAAACGCACTGCCCAGGGATGTCGTCTCCTGGGTTGAAAAAAGGAAGATTCATTCTCCCAAATCATGCATGGAAAGTCTTGGAGAATTATCGGAGAACAGGAGAAGTCTGTTAAAACCTGAATACTTTTTGTTGGGTATTACCGATTTTGATATGGACGATAATGAAAATAGAATATTCTTTCACATTTCGACAGCGGCCAGAATCCAGCTGGCCAGTCTGGAAATCCAATGAGGTCCCTACAATAGAACAATGGATACTGAAAATGTATGATGTGATGAATCTATTGACTCAAAGGTTAAAAACGAATGGAAATAAAGAAAAACAGACAAACTGGGACATCTTCACAGAATATCTTGACAAAGAAAGATAAGACCATATGAAGACAACAAGACATCTCGACAACCATAAAGAAAGACTCTTACTAAATTGTAGTTACTATAAGCAATGTTATCACTATATGTACTAGATGAGAAACATTATTGAACTGTTTCAACTTGGAAGCTTGTAATTTTTTAACTGCCCCCTACCTGTTGTTTCTTGTCCAAGATGTTCTCCCCCCTCCCATTCCACCCTTCCCACTCCCTATTCCCAGCACTTCACCCCCCCTAACTCCCCAACCCTCCCTCCACCCCCCCTCCCTTACTCACCTCATTTGTCTACCTTCCCTTTTGTTCTTCTTTTTTTATATGCATTGAAACTCATAATAAAGTTTATATAAAAAAAATGTAAGATACTACACTTAGGCAAGAAAAAGGAAATGCAAAGATACGGAACAGGTGACACCTGGCTTGAAAGCAGTCCAGGTGAGAAAGATCTTGGAGTCTTCGTGAACAACAAGCTGAACTTGAGACAAGAGTGTGATGCAGCAGCTTAAAAAGCCAATGGAATTTTGTGTTACATCCAAAGGAGTCTAGTATCTAGATCAAGGGAAGTAATGGTGCCTTTGTATTCAGCTTTGGTCAGACCTCTTTACCTGAAATACTGTCTCCACTTCTGGGCACCATAGTTCAAGAAAGAGATTGATTCTAAGCTGGAAGGTGTCCAGAGGAGGGCGAGTAAAAGGATCAAATGTCTGGAGACCATGAATTCCTCTGAGGAGCATCTTAAAATAATTGGTCTGTTTAGCCTGCAGAAGAGAAAGTGGAGAGGGGACATGAGAGCCATGTATACTTATGTGAAAGGGTGTCATAAGGAAGAGGGAGAAGGCCTGTTTTGAGACTGAGGGTGCTTCCAGACAGCAACAAATTACGAGTTTTAATCAGAGGCAAAAAAGAGGTCCACACCTCAACCCATTACGCAAAGTAGGTATTTGCAGTATAGTTGATTTTGCCCAGGGGTGCTCTTGAGGCGCTCTTGGGGAAAAATAGACCTTGACATATGTGAGTTGTAGTTACTGGGATGTATAGTTCAATCAAAGAGCATTCTGAACTCCACCAATGATGGAATTGAACCAAATATGGCACACAGAACTCCCACGAGGAACAGAAAATATATATCAGTGACTGGTTGGGGGGGGGGGGGTGGGGGTCAAAATACTGTTTGCTTACCATTGAAAATTACCTAGGGCCGCCTCTGGGTCCACATACAGACCTATTGGTTCCAGGATTTCTGCCTCCATCGTCCACACTTGCTGCTTTGTTGTGGGATTTAGAAGCTCCTAAGATAGCCACCACAGAACTTCCACTGGAAATTTGGGCAGGTTTTTTATTTAAAACTTAAGATGCGAACATGTGAAGCATTGTATAAGTTCAGTTCCTGGGTTATATAAGCTGCAGGACCATCTGTGTAGACAAGGTGTTTTTCCTGAGTTATACATGTCTGTCCCTGATTGCTCTTATTGTGAAAAGATGTACGATGTTGACTAGGCAGCCACAACTTTGTCCTGGCCAGAGAAAACGTGCCCTCTACACGTTTCATAAAGTTTCTGGAACACAAAGTTTTCACATTCTACTCAACTGTCACCTTCTTTTTAGGAACCCACCAATCAGGAACAGGCATTTAAAACTTGGGAACAAACCTAGATTAAAAAATCCTATGATTTCTGAGTGCAGAAATGATTTGAAGATATGGATTTTTGGCTCAGAACCAGAATATCCCCACACCTGAAAATCTCACATTTTTGCCATTTGTAGTGATTGTTTCCACATTTACAGGGAACAGTGCCTGGCCACCCTCCTGTTTGCTGCAGAAGTTCCTGGGATAAAGGTACATTCCGGACACGCCCTGGGACTTGGAGCAATGGTTCAATCAACTGGAAAGGAGATTCCAATGAACATTAGGCAGAACTTCCTGACTGTGCAAGCTGTTCAACAGTTGAACTCTCTACCTGGCAGTCTGGTTGGAAGCACCTTCCTTGGGGACTTTTGAACAGAGGGTGGATGGCCATCTGTTGGGGGTGCTTTGATGGTGCTTTTTCTGCATGGTAGAAGGGGTTGAACTAGATGGCCCATGGGGTCTCTTCCAACTCTATTAATCTATGATGGAGAAACAGAAATTTTAAAGTGGAACCGAGTATCCCAGGGATGTAACTCCGCTCTGTGAAATAGCCTCTGAAACCAATGCCAAGCAGAATAGTCTCCCCCTCCCCCTATCTACTCTTGCACCTCTTCCTCTCCCTACACAATTCAGCCTCCTCCTTGTCTCCTCGGCTGGACAATTGCCGACAGCTTTTCTTCGGATGTGGGCTGATTTCGTGCGCCAGAGAGGCATCTCGGTGCCAACGTCGTCTAACGAAAGTGTGACTATTCTGGGAAGTGGGTACCTTTTTAGCCTTTTCCTTTTTGGCGGCCCAAGGCCAGAAGGGGAGAGAAAGTGGGTACATGCTCTGGCTACTTCCCTGCTATTTGAAAAGCAGTGACTCAGCATGGAATGCCAGCGGCAACAACAATCCATCGCACCACCTTAGTTACGGGCTTTCCACACAGCCATATTACCCAGAATATCAAGGCAGATTCTCCACAATATCTGCTTTGAACTGGGTTATCTGAGTCCACACTGCCATATAATCCAGTTCAATGTGGATTTTATACAGCTGTGTGCAAGGGGCTGAAGTTAGAAAGGCAAAGGATGAATTGAGACTATTGGAAGGCCACGTTTGCTGACTTCGCCCAGCAATTCCTTTCTGGGTTGCTGTGAGTTTTTTG
This sequence comes from Anolis sagrei, assembly GCF_037176765.1. NCBI lineage: Eukaryota > Metazoa > Chordata > Lepidosauria > Squamata > Anolidae > Anolis > Anolis sagrei. Next base: position 30,331,925 of record NC_090034.1, on the reverse strand, counting down.
GACTGTGTGGCCAATATGTTCCAGTAGCATTCTCTCATGATGTTTTGCCTGCATCTGTGGCAAGCATTCTCAGAAGATGTGTTGGCAGTGTGGAATAATGTTTGGAGTGGGAGAAAGAACCCTTGTCTGTGCAAAGCAAATTATTATTATTATTATTATAACTTTACTTGTACCCCGCTAGCATCTCCCAAGGGATTCGATGCGGCTTACACAGGCCGAGGCCCCAAAACACATACAACAATACAATACCTAAAGCAAAATAAAACAGTTAAGCAGGAAAACAATAACAGTAACAATGCAACAAGACACTATTAAAACTGGGCCGGCCGGAGTAGGGGTACAGGATTAAAAGTGCTGATGTGGCGGGAGGGATGTAGGATTATAATATAAGTGCGATGTGCAGTGCGCAGTGATCTTGGTTCTACTAAAGTGCTTCTAGGATTTGGTGCTGGAGGTTCCTAGTCTGAGAAGGCACATCGGAACAGCCAGGTTTTCAATTCCTTTCTGAAGACTGCCAATGTAGGGGCTTGTCTGAGATCTTTCGGGAGGGCGTTCCAGAGTCGGGGGGCCACCACAGAAAAGGCCCTGTCTCGCGTCCCCACCAAGCGCGCTTGCGACGCGGGCGGGATCACGAGCAGGGCCTCTCCAGATGACCGGAGTAAGCGTGTGGGTTCATAGACAGCGATACGGTCACGCAGGTAGGGTGGTCCCAAACCGTTCAGGGCTTTATAGGTAAGCACCTGCACCTTAAATTGGGCTCGGAAAATAAACAGCAGCCAGTGGAGCTCCTTAAACAGGAGGGTTGACCTCTCTCTGTAATGAGCCCCGGTTAACATCCTGGCTGCTGCCCGTTGGACCAGCTGGAATTTCCGAGCCGTTTTCAAGGGCAGCCCCACGTAGAGCGCGTTGCAGTAATTCAGTCTAGAGGTGACCAAGGCATGGACCACCCCGGCCAGATCAGCCTTCGCGAGGTACGGTCGCAGCTGGCGCACAAGTCTCAATTGTGCAAAAGCCCTCCCGCCTGAGCTTCAAGCGTGAGCGATGAGTCCAGGAGGACACCCAAGCTACGGACCTGTGGCTTCAGGGGGAGTGTAACCCCGTCCAACACAGGTAGCCACCCTATACCCTGGTCCGGTTTGCGATCAACCAGGAGGACCTCTGTCGGGATTGATCTTCAGCTTGTTCGTCCTCATCCAGATAGACACAGCGGCCAGGCACTCGTCCAACACTCGAGAGGCCTCCTTGGAATTAGGTGGAAAAGAGTAGTAGAGTTGTGTGTCATCTGCGTAGAAATGGCACCCAACTCCAAAACTCCGGATGACCTCTCCCAGCGGTTTCATGTAGATGTTAAAGAGCATGGGAGATAGAATAGAGCCTTGCAGGACTCCACAGGTCAAGGGCCAGGGATCTGAGCAGGGGTCTCCCAGCTTCACCATCTGGGTTCGTCCTTCCAGGAAGGACCAGAGCCATGACAGAACCGTGCCCCCGAGACCCATCCCGGAGAGACGACCCAGAAGGATACCATGATCGATGGTATTGAAAGCCGCTGAGATGTCCAAGAGAACCAGCAGGGTCACACTCCCCCTGTCCAGTTCTCTACAGAGGTCATCCACCAAGGCGACCAAGGCTGTCTCGGTGCCGTGACCAGGCCTGAAACCAGACTGTGCCTGATCTAGGTAATTGATGTCATCTATGAAGCCCTCGAGCTGGGAGGCGACCACCTGCTCCAGCACCTTACCCAAAAAAGGAAGGTTGGAGATTGGCCTATAATTGTTCAGCACCGTGGAGTCAAGGGAAGCCTTTTTGAGGAGTGGGCGAACCACAGCCTGTTTCAGGTTAGATGGAAAAATCCCTTGCTCCAACGATGCGTTAACAATCAACACAAACCAATCAACCAACCCTTCCTTGGCAGATTTAATAAGCCAGGATGGGCAAGGGTCTAGAGCCGAAGTGGTTGTCCTCACAGCCCCAAGGACCTCCTCTACGGTCTCAGGAAGAACAAGCCTAAAAGAATCCCAGAAAATTGGACAAGCAGATGCCTCAGTCACCTCCTCTGGCACTGCGATGAAATTGGAGTCGAGCTCAAGGCGTATCTGAGCAACTTTGCCTGCAAAATGGTGTGCGAAGTCGCAACACCGAGCTGCTGGGTCGTCAACGATCTCCTCCACCACAGGTGGGTGAAGGAGCCATTAGCAAGCTTGAATGTTGCCATTAGCAAGCTTGACTACACAGAGAAGCCATTGAAATCCACAAGCACATGGACAATTTCAACAGAAAGTAGGAAAACATGAACATGAACAAAATCTGGCTACCAGGATTTAAAAAAACAAACAAACACCAGAATCAAGACATTAAATAATGAACACCACTCAGAAACAGGGGAACTCCAGACAACAAGCAGTCAAGTGCCAGTCAACACCTCTCAAGCAGAGGGTGTCTCCAGGCAACAACAGCCAGACCACCTCTATGCAGATACCCTCACTGGTTGACTTTGCAAACTTCATGGCTACTCTGTGCTAATCATTCACACTTGCTTCACAAAGACAAGGGTTTTTTTTCCTCCCATTTTGGGCATTATTCCACAGGTATCTATATACACTCTACTTACTTCACTACCTCTATGAAGATATCCTCTAGATACCCTCACTGATTGTCTTTGTAAACTTGTCTTTTCAATGCTTAAAACTTGCCAGTTGCAACATCCACACTCACTTCAAACAGAGAAGAGTTCTTTCTCCCACCCTGAACATTATTCCACAGATATATATACTCCACTTGCTACCTCTATGGAGATATCCTTATTGATTGACTTTGCAGCTTCATGGCTACTCAATGCTAATCAAGCTTGCTAATTGCAACATGCACACTTGCTTCAAACAGACAAGGGTTCTTTCTCCCACCCTGGACATTATTCCACAGGGATATACACCGCACTGGCCTCATGTCCAACAGAAGATGCCATTAGCCACAGATGTAGGTGAAACATTAGGAGAGAATGCTGCTTGAACATGGTCATATAGCCTGAAAAACTCACAGCAACCCAGAAAAGAATTGCTGGGCAAAGTCAGGAAACATGGCCTTCCAATTGTCCCAATTCATCTTCTGCCCCCTCCCCCCAACTTCTCACAGCAAACTCTTGGGGCCTTTCTCTACGGCACGATTATAGTGTTATCATTCCACTTTATCTTCTCTCCTATGGCATTTTGGATGGCTTTCAGTGTGATTTTGGAGCCAACGTTTTCAAAACAGAGGAGAGACTGGTGGCAGGGGCCGTGGAAAAGTGGCTTGTATTATTTAGGTATAATTTGTGTACCCCGCTTCTACTTTCTGGAATGTTGCAAAAAAATTAAAAATAATATCTGTGTTTCCAGCCATTCAAAGGTTGGTTCCTGCCTCCGACAGAACAATTAGTGGCTTTATGGGAGGCCTAAAGAAACTGCAGATGTGTCCTTGAGGGGAAAATGGGAGCTGGGCTTCTTTCTGATGGATGGAGGGTGTCTCCAGATAAGAGCACCTGGCTTGCAAGATTTCCCACTATGTGATGTATCAGCGAGTAATGCGTGCAGATCCCAGTAGGGTGGCCTTTTTCAGCTGACAGATGGCAATTTTGTCAGCGTCGATTGTGTTTAAGTGCAGGCTAAGATCTTTAGGCACTGCACCCAGTGTGCCGATCACCACTGGGAGCATCTTTACTGGCTTGTGCCAGAGTCTTTGCAGTTCGATCTTTAAATCCTCATATCGTGTCAGCTTTTCCAGCTGTTTCTCTTCAATCCTGCTATCACCTGGGATTGCAATATCAACAATCCATACTTGGTTTTTTAACATGATCATGAGGTCAGGAGTATTGTACTCCAAAACTCTGTCAGCCTGAATTCGGAAGTCCCAGTGTAGATTGATGTGTTATATTATTATAATATTACTAGCTGTCCCCTGCCACGTGTTGCTGTGGCCCAGTCTGTTGATCTGGAAAATAAAGTAATGAGAAAGTGCTGGTTTCTAATATATGTAATTTCTTTATGCTGGTGGATAAACAATATTTCTTGCTGTTGAGGTGGAGAATGTCTGATTTGCCTACTCTGGAACATGCAACATGTAATTGTCCTTCTTCAGGGGTCCCTTTTCAAATCTATGATACTATATCTGTATGTGTGTGAATCATATCTATCTATATCTATGGCTGGATGGCTCTTTGTCAGAAGGGCTTTGATTACGTTTTCATGCCCTGGTGAAGGAAGTTGGACTGGATGGCCTTGAGTATTTTCTGTTGGTCATGGGGGTTCTGTGTGGGAAGTTTGCCCCAATTCTGTCGTTGGTGGGGTTCAGAACACTCTTTGATTATAGGTGAACTATAAATCCCAGTAACTACAACTCCCAAATGTCAAGGTCTATTTCCCCCAAACTCTATCTATTTTCATATTTGGGCATATGGAATATCCGTGCCAAGTTTGGTCCAGATCCATCATTGTTTGAGTCCATGGTAGTCTCTGGATGTAGGTGAACTACAACTCCCAAACTCAAGGTCAATGCTCACCAAACCCTTCTAGTGTTTTCTGTTGGTCATGGAAGTCCTGTATGCACCAGTTGGTTCAATTCTATTATGCTATTTGAGTGTAGGTGAACTATAAATCGCAGCAACTACAACTCCCAATCTATCTATCTATATATCTATCTATGGCTGGATGGCTCTTTGTCAGGAGGACTTTGATTACATTTTCTTGCCCTGATGAAGGGAGTTAGATTGGATGGCCTTAAGTATTTTCTGTTGGTCATGGGGGTTCTGTGTGGGAAGTTTGCCCCAATTCTGTCGTTCATGGGGTTCAGAATGCTCTTTGATTGTAGGTGAACTATAAATCCCAGTAACTACAACTCCCAAATGTCAAGGTCTATTTCCCTCAAACTCCATCTGTGTTCATATTTGGGCGTATTGAGTACTTGTGTCAAGTTTGGTCTAGATCCATCATTGTTTGAGTCCACAGTGCTCTCTGGATGTAGGTGAACTACAGCTCCCAAACTCAAGGTCAATGCCCATCAAACCCTTCCAGTATTTTCTGTTGGTCAAGGGAGTTCTGAGTGCCAAGTTTGGTTCAATTCCATTGTTGATGGAATTCAGAATGCTCTTTGATTGTAGGTGAACTATACATCCAAGCAACTACAACTCCCAAATGACAAAATCATAATTTTTGTTTTAGTGATGGTCACTCCTTGTGTTGTGAGACATTTTGTTGCCAAATTTGGTGTGATTTCATTCATTGGTTCTTTTGTTTTTAAGGTACTCATTATACACAGAGCATTTATATATATATAGATTACTAGCTTTACCCGCCACACGTTGCTGTGGCCAACCTTCTCTCCCTCTTTCTCTCCTTCTTTCACTCCTTCATTCATTTCCTTTTCCTCTTTCCTTTCTTCCTTCTCTACCTGTTTACTTCCTTCCTTAGCTTTTTGCTCCCAACCTTCCTTCTCTTTATTTCTTTCCTTCCCTCCCTCTTTCTCTCCTCCTTTCTCTTCTTCCTTTGCTCCGTCTTTCCTCTCTTCCCTTTTTTCTTTCCTTCTCTCCTCCTTCCTTCTCCTCCCTCCCTTTTTCCTTCCTCTTTCTCTCCTTTCTTCCCTCTCTGTCTCTTTCCTTCCTTCCTTCGCTCTTGACTTCCAGACTTCCTTTTCCTTCTTTCTTTTCTTCCCTCCCTTTCTCTTCTTCCTTCGCTTTTTTCCTCTCTTCCCCTTCCCAAATTCCCCTTCCTTCCTTCCTTCCTTCCTTCCTTCCTTCCTTCCTTTTGACACCTTCCCTTCCCCTTCCCTTTTTTCTATCTTTCCTTCCTTCCTTCCTTTCTCCCTTCTTTCCCATCCTCCTTCTCTCTCTTTATTCTTTCTTTCCTACCTTTCTTCTTTCCTATACCTTCTCAACTTCTCCTTCCTTCCTTCATACACCTTCACTCCCTTCCTTCCTCCCTTCCGTCCTTCCTTCCTTTCTTTCCTTCCTTCCTTTCTCCGTTCTTTCCCATCCTCCTTCTCTCTCTTTATTCTTTCTTTCCTATCTTTCTTCTTTCATATACCTTCTCAACTTCTCCTTCCTTCATACACCCTCCCTCCCTCCCTCCCTCCGTTCTTTCCCATCCTCCTTCTCTCCCTTTCTTCTTTCTTTCTTATCTTTCTTCTTTCATATACCTTCTCAACTTCTCCTTCCTTGCTTCCTTCATACACCTTCCCTTCCCTCCTTTCTTCTTCCTTCCTTCCTTCCTTTCTCCATTCTTTCCCATCCTCCTTCTCTCCCTTTCTTCTTTTTTTTCTTCCTTTCTTGTTTCATTTACCTTCTCAACTTCTCCTTCCTTCCTTCCTTCCCGTTTAGGGGCGGGGAGGGTGAGGGTGGGAGTGAGGCGTGAAGTTGGGGGGCGTGGCTGGGGGAAGAAGAAGGAGGGGGAGGAGGTAAGGTTGGGGTATGGGCGTTTAGGGGCGGGGGAGGGTGGGGGTGTGGTGTGAACGTGGGGGGCGTGAGGGCGTGGCATGAACATGGGGGGCGTGGCCGGGGGAAGAAGAAGGAGGGGAGGAGGTAAGGTTGGGGTATGGGCATTTAGGGGTGGGGTGGGGGAGGGTGGGGGCGGGGCATGAACATGGGGGGCATGGGGCGTGGCGTGAACGTAAGGGACCTGGTCGGGGAAGAAGAAGGAGGGGGAAGAGGTAAGGTTAGGGTATGGGCGTTTAGGGGCGGGGCGGGGGAGGGTGGAGGCGGGGCGTGAATGTGGGGGGCGTGGGCGGGGAAAGAAGATGGAGGGTGCGTTGGAAAGAGGGCATATGGGAGGGTAGGGGCGGGGCGACGGTGGATGGGGGCGTGGCTTGCACAGAGGGTGCATTGGCCGGCCGGCCATGTGCGCACGCCGGGGACTTGCAGCGGGGCGCCTTTGCGCATGCTCAGTTGTTTTTTGTGATTGTGTGTTGAAATGTTGTTTAGAATTTTGAATCGGTTTGTGCATACCTTGTGGGTTGAGGTATGTGCATGGTAAATTTGGTAAGTTTTCGTCGAGAGGTTTTCGTGTTTTGCTGTCCCGTTGAACGCCCTTTCTCTTTTTATATATATAGATATGCATTATTATATTATTATTATATACTAGCTGTCCCCTGCCACGCGTTGCGGTGGCCCAGTCTGGTGATCTGGAAAATAAAGTAATGAGAAAGTATTGGTTTGTAATATATGCAATTTCTTTCTGCTTGTGAGTAAACAGTATTTCTTGTTGTTTCTTTGTCAGTGTTGATGTGGAGAGTGTCTGGTTTACCTACTCTGCAATATGCAACATATCATAGTCCTTCTTTAAGGGTCTCTTTCAAATCTATGATACTATATCTGTGTGTGTGTGTGAGAATCATATCTATCTATATTTATGACTGGACGGCTCTTTGTCAGGAGGGCTCTGATTACATTTTCTTGCCCTGGTGAAGAGAGTTGGACTGGATGGCCTTACGTATTTTCTGTTGGTCATTGGGGTTCTGTGTGGGACGTTTGCCCCATTTCTGTCATTTGTGGGTTTCAGAATGCTCTTTAATTGTAGTGAACTATAAATCCCAGTAACTACAAATCCCAAATGTCAAGGTCTATTTCCTCCAAACTCCATCTGTGTTCATATTTAGGCATATGGATTTTTTGTGTCAAATTTGGTCCAGATCCATCATTGTTTGAGTCCACAGTGCTCTCTGGATGTAGGTGAACTACAACTCCCAAACTCAAGGTCAATGCCCTTCCAGTTTTTTCTGTTGGTCATGGGAGTCCTGTGTACTAAGTTTGGCCCAATTCCATCATTGGTGGAGTTCAGAATGCTCTCTGATTGTAGGTAAACTATAAATCGCAGCAACAATTCCCAAATGACAAAATCATTTTTTTTGAGTGGAGGACATACATTGGGTTGTTAGGTGTCTTGTGTCCAAATTTGGTGTCAATTCCCCCAGTGGTTTTTGAGTTCTGATGGTATCACAAACGAACATTACATTTTTATTTATATAGATTATAATTTTACATTATTATTATTATTATTATTATTATTTAATATAATAATAATATTATATTATTATATTATATTTTAAAATAATAGTAATAATAATAATTATTATTATTAGTGTTACCCTTTTTGCAACCTATTCCAGTCTTCCTTTAGTTTTTAATCACATCCTCTCCTTCAGGGCTGCAATGCCTATGTCTCCACCTCAAGGCCGTTGTTTCAATTAAACATTGGATGACAGATCTATGAAAGAAATTCAAGATAGTGCACATCTGTGCAAGGGTTTTGTAACCAATTGCAAAGAAGCCGCACTGGTTGCCATTGGAGCAACGCAGGCTCAGAAACAGACCTTTCAAGAGATTGCGTGCCTCTTTGCTTGGAGCAGATAAAGGGGCTTTCAGGATGTTGCTTGAGTTCTTTCTGGCCCTTTTCTGCAACTTCAGCAACCCTATCGAATGGGAAAGAGGCAATTGCACTCCTTGTCTTCCCAGATCTGTCTCCACACTCCTTGGGATTATTTTGGAACATTTTCTTTCTTGGAGACTTGGAGGATCGTTCATCATATCCCACAGAAGCCACCCATGAATCCAGTGCTAAAAATGGTAAATATTTTTATACTATTAACATATCATATATATATCATATCATATTAATATAATATAATAAAAAAGCCTGTCTTTCCCTTACTGTCTAAATAATAATATAATAATGTAATAAATTATATAATATATATACTACATTATATAAATATATTCTAATTACAATAAGCAATATATATATATATATATATAATTAACATACTATATAATATTAATATATTATATTGTAATCTAAATTATATATATAATATTAATATAATATAATACAAATGCCTGTCTTCCTCTTACTGCCTAAATAATAATAATATAATAATATATTATTATTAATTATATAATATACATTCTACATATACAAATATAATAATTATAATAAATCACATATACTTTCAATATTAATATAATACAAATGCCTATCTTCCTCTAACTGTCTAAATAATAATATGATAACATTATTAACTAAATAATAATAATAATAATAATAATAATAAACTTTATTTATATTCTGCCCTCTCTCCCCAAAGGAACTCAGGGCAGATTCCAACAAAAGATGGCAAAAAATTCAATGCCAGATCCAAATCATAAATAAGAAACATAAAGCAAACAGTTAATCTACATCTAAGATAGCAGACATTACACATAAACTATATAAACACTTACGATTCTTTTTTTAAAAAAATTAAAATATAATGCAATGTTTTTAAACCCAGCAAAAATTTTAAAACCTGTTTGTATTTATTATTGTGATACTGTCGTTTAATTTTGTTTATGATCGTTTATATATGATATACTGTCTTTTTTATTTTTGCTTTTGATTTTCGCTTTGTTATGTATTGTGTTGATTTTGTTGTAAGCCGACCAAGTCCTTGTGGAGAGGGGGCTGGATATAAATAAAGTTTATTATTAAGTATTATTATTATTATTATTATTATTATTATTATTATTATTACACTGCCAGATAATCCAGTTCAAAGCAGATCATCTGGATTTTATTTGGCAGTTTTGAAGGGGCCATAGGCTGGATCTACACTGCCCTCATATCCCAGGACTCAATCCCAGGTGATCTGCTTTGAACTGGATTATACGAGTCTACACTGCCAGATAATCTGGGATAAGAAGAAAACCAGGGATCGGATCCTGGGATATAAGGACAGTGTAGACCCAGCCTTAGCTGAGCTGAAAAGAATGCTTGGTCAAGCTAGGTTTTCCAATACAATTGTGTCTCATCCGTTGGCCACCTGTTTGGCTTTACTTTGTTAATGTAATTAGCTGTTAAACTTGATGGATGGTTTTGACATTGCCTTTTTAGGATTGTCACATGGCAACTGTTTGAGTTGTTAGGATTGAATGATGGCTATTCTTTTTTAGTGCAGGGCACAGCTTGTTTGGGCCACCTTTGTGAAGATCAATGAATTTTATGGTCTAATGGTGCAAGTATTGGACTAGGGAGGCTAAAAGGTTCAGGGTTGGAATGCTTGTTCAACCATGGCAGCCAATAGCCAGATCGCACTCTCTCAGCCTCAGAGGAAGGTTAGAGCAAATCTTCTCTGCCCACGAAAGGCCCTTTTGGGACCTACAGTGTATTCCAAAGCAACCCTAGCACTTTCATGGCCGGAATCATTGGGCTGTTTCAAGTTTTCCAGACTGTATGGCCATGTTCCAGTAGCATTCTCTCCTGATGTTTCGCATGCATCTATGGCAGGCATCCTCAGAGGTTGTGAGATCTGTTGGAAACAAGGAAAAAGGGGTTTATATATCTGTGGGATGTGTGAAACCCTAATACCTTCTGCAAGCTCATTTGGGCTCTTTAGTTTTTCTTTGCAGCTGGCCTTGAAGAGTCATGCTTTCTTCCTAGTTGTGAGACACCTTGTACAACAGCGCCTCATACTGGCAAATCATGGTAACGAAGAAAGTGTGGAAAACAGTTGCCTAAAACCAAGGGGAAAGCTGGCACCTGAACTCACTTTCTTAGGAACAGAATTATTATTATTATTATTATTATTATTATTATTATTATTTAGATACACAACAAGATTAATAGACAGCAAAAATGTTCCAGAAGCATTCTGTCCTGACGTTTCACCTGCACCTATGGGAGCAATCCTCAGAAGTTGTGAGGTCTGTTGGAAACTAGGAAAATGGGGTTTATATATCTGTGGAATGTCTGGGGTGGAAGAAAGAACTCTTGTCTGTTTGAGGTGAATGTTTTAATTGGCTACCTTAATTAGCATTTAATGGCCTAGCAGTTTCAAGGTCTGGCTTCTTACTGCCTGGAGGAGCCTTTGTAGGGAGGTGATTAGCTGGCCCTGATTGTTTCTTGTCTAGAATTCCCTATTTTTTGAGTGTTGTTTTTATTTACTGTTATGATTTTAGAGATTTTAATACTGGTAGCAAAATTTTGTTCATTTTCGTGGTTTTTTCCTGTCTGTTGAAATTCTCCACATGCTTGTGGATTTCAATGGCTTCTCTGTGTAGTCTGATATGGTGGTTGTGAGAGTGGTCCAGCATTTCTGTGTTCTCAAATAATATGCTGTGTCCAGGTTGGTTCATCAAGTGCTATGCTATGGCTGACTTCTCTGGTTGATGTAGTCTGCAGTCCCTTTCATGCAAGCAGTAAGAAGCCAGACCTTGAAACTGCTAGACCATTAAATGCTAATCAAGGTGGCCAATTGAAACATTCACACCTACCTCAAACAGACAAGAGTTCTTTATCTCACACTGGACATTCCATAGATATTTAAACCCAATTTTCCTAGTTTCCAACAGACCTCACAACCTCTGAGAATGCCTACCATAGATGCAGGCAAAACGTCAGGAGAGAATGCTTCTGGAACATGGCCATACAGCCTGGAAAACTCACAGCAACCCAGTGATTCCAGCCATGAAAGCCTTCGACAGTATTAAACATAGTTTGTATTAAAAACAATTCAGTTAAATCCATCCATTAAAACAGGGGTCCTCAAACCTTTTAAACAGAGGGCCAGGTCACAGTCCCCCAAACTGTTGGAGGGCCAGATTATAATTGGAAAAAAATGAATGAATTCCAATGCACACTGCACATATCTTATTTGTAGTGCAAAAAAAAAAAACCACTTAAAAACAATACAATAATTAAAATGAAGAACAATTTTAACTTATTAGTATTTCAATGGGAAGTGTGGGCCTCCTTTTGGCTCATGAGATAGGATTGTTGTTGCATGCTTTCAAGTCGTTTCAGACTTAGGTTGACCCTGAGAGAGGGCCAGGTAAATGACCTTGGAGGGCTGTATTCGGCCCCTGGGCCATAGTTTGAGGACCTGTGCATTAAAACAACACAGATAAGATCAGGAACAGTATCTCCTTTTGTGCAATTCCAATTCCCAGCACAGGACATAGGGTTACCTTATGGTGTTAAATCGGTGGAGCGAGATGGCCCTCCATTGGGGGGCCCTGGATGGTGCTCTCCCACCAGGCAGAAATGGGTCAGACTGGATTCCCTTTGGAGCCAAATTGTCAAATGGTTCAATGTCCTTCTGGAAATGACTGGGGGGGGGGGGGTGATTTGAGACTGGAAATGCTTTAGGGACCCCTTCCGTACTGTCCTGATATCTCAGGATCCCATCCCAAATTATATGGAAACTCATATAATCCAGTTGAAAGCAACCCGAGATCAGACCCTGGGATATAGGGGTAGTGTGGCCGGGGCCCCTTTGACACTGCTATATAAAATCCACACGATCTGCTTTCAACTAGATATGGCTGTGTAGACTTAGATCATCCAGCTCAAAGCAGATCATGTAGATGGTCTGCTTGGATCATCTGGATTTTATGGCAGCGTAGAAGGCACCTGAGGGACTTTTTGAAAGCAACGATTCAAATGTGTGCAGATGCCTGCAATTTGTCTTTCAATGGCTTTCTCAGCTCAGGCATCTTGAAGAGGTGGTTTTGCCAGTTCCTTTCTTTAAAACAGAGCCAAGAGAACTTGGTCTCCCTTCCAAATACTAACAAGGGTTGACCCAGTTTAGCTTCATACCCGACAGACCTGGTGTGTCGGGTATGAAGGCCCCTGGGTATAGGATGTGCATATAGATCAAGTATGGACAAACTTGGGCCCTCCATGTGTTTTGGACTTGAACTCCCACCATTCCTAACAGCCTCAGGCCCTTTCCTCAGCTTAAGTGGCTGAGGGGGAAAGGGCCTGAGGCTGTTAGGAATGGTGGGAGTTCAAGTCCAAAATACCTGGAGGGCCCAAGTTTGCCGACATCTGATACAGATGTACAACTACTCAGCAGATATGACAGGAATATGATGTGAAGATCAGACATCAGACTGGGTTTCAACAGGCCCCTTCAACCTGTGGCCCTCCCAGTGTTTTTAGACTTCAGCTCCCAGAATTCCTGTTCAATGCACAAGCTGCCTAGGGCTTCTGGGAGCTGGAGGGTCACAGGTTATGCAGGCCTGCTGAGTGTATGTGTTGCAAAGGAAATGTAGGCACTGCACCTCCCCTCAACCCTAGAAGTCCCCACCCAGGCTTTCCTGAAACTCCATTTACTGAGGTTGGCTTGGAAGCACATGATAGCCATGTATAAATATATGTGAACGGATGCCCTGGAAACCAGGGCCCCTTCTACATGGCCATATAATCCAGATTATCTGCTTTGAACTGGATTATATGAGTCTACATTGTCATATCATCCAGTTCAAAGCAGATAATCTGGATTTTATATGGCAGTGTAGAAGGGTGGCCTTTGACTAAATGGAGGCACGAGTTCAAATTGCCAGAAAGGAGACTCCACCTGAACACTGGGAAGAACTTCCTGATGTAAACAGTGGAACTCTCTGCCCTGTGTTGTGGAAACGCCTTCCCTTGGAGGCTTTGAAACAGAGGCTGAATGGCCATTTGTCAGGAGTGCTTTGATTGTGCTTTTCCTGCATGAAGGCAGAAGGGGGTTGGACTACCCCCGGAAAAAATAAGAGACCAACATAAGCTTTCGGAGGGGTTTCCTCAAATGTTTATTGCATTGCTTCCATACGGTTTAGAATACCAATTTGTGAGGATAAACACCATTGGAAAGGGAAAAAGTAGAACGCAGGTAGCCCCGGAGCTGAGGCGTCTTCTTGACGATGGGCAGGAGCTGCGAGTCCACGGCCTTCTGGTCTGCCTTGCGCCGCTCTGTCACCTCATATTTCTGGAAAAATGGGAAGAGCAGTTTTTTCTTATTGGGGGAGTCGATGGGGCCCTCTCTCTGCCAAGGCTCAAGGCCCTTCCCTACGGCTGGACTACTGGGCCACCAAAGATTCCTTTGCAAGATGCCATGTGGCATCTTCGAAGAAAACTCCCATTGCGGCTGCGTCTTGAAACCCTTGCTTCCCAAAGGTCTAGGGATGAAAGCAAGGCAATAGACCTTTTGGACTTGGGATTCCTGATCCAAGGTTATATCCCAGGCCTAGTCATTCTGGTCTGTCCATAACTGAGAGCAAGGAACTCTCTCAAGACACCTGGCCATGGGTGGGATCCCAACACAGCCTTTATATACAAAAAACAGACCTCTCTGGAACTCCCTCCCTAAGGAGGTTAGAACTGACCCTTCAGCCCTCTCCTTTATAAAGCTATTAAAAACATACTGTATATACGGTTTTTCGGGTCTTTTTGAGGGCTGAAAAATCCTCCCTTGGCTTATATCAGAGCCTGGAGACAAGGCTCCGAAGCCGGCTGGCCATGGAGGAGGAGGACAAGCGGCGGAGGCAGCACAGGGGACCCCCGTTGAGGCTCCTATGCTGCCACGGCGCTGTTTCTGCCAATCCTCCTCCTCCTCCATGGAAGAGGAAGACGAGGAAGAAGAGGAGAAATGGCAAGGCGACACAGGGGCCGCTGCCCTTTCACCTCCTTTTCTCCTCCAGCTGGCCATTGAGGAGGAAGAAGAGAAGGGACTGCTGCCTCCGTTGCTCTTCTTCCACCTCCAGGGTGGCAGCCACCATTTATCTTCTTCTTCCTCCTCCTTCAGTTGGCCACTGAGGCAGGAAGGCAGCTGGTGGATCAAGGAGGGGGTATCTCCTCTGTGCTTTCATTTCCCACGATCAACCAGCTGCCTGGGGTCGCCTCCTCTTCCTCTCACTTCCACCCCTCAGAAGGGAGACGTGGAAAGCGGGGAGGGAAATGGAAGTGCACAGGAGACGCCTCCTCCCACAATCAAGCAGCCACCTCCCCACTTCTGTTCCCCTCCCTGCTTTCGAGGTCTCCCTTCTGGGGATGGGGGGGGGGGGGGGGAGAGGAGGAAGATGCAACCCCAGGCCTTGTCTCTCCTTGGCCAAGTCAGATGGCAGAGCAGGCTGCTGGGGAGGAGGAAGGGGAAGGAGAGCAGGCAGGCAGCCCCTTCGCCCCAGCAGGAGCTCCTGAGGTGCCTTGCAAAAGCAGGAAGCTCTCCCAGGCAGCCCCTTCCAAAGAGTCAAAGGAAGGATCCCCCCCACCCACAATTTCCCTCCCTAATCCTCCCCCCTCAGTTTTCCCCCACTTTTCTATCCCATTTCCCACCCCAGCCTTCCCTTTTTGTAGTTTCCCCCTTGCTATCCCTATTCCACAGCCCCTCTCCCTCCACTTTCCATCCCAACCTTTCCCAGGTTCCAGCATCTTTCCTATTTCAGTCTTGCCCCTTTTCCCACTGCAGTTTCCACTTTCCAGCCCCCCTTCCCACCCCAACCTTTCCCAGTTTCCAGCCCCCCTTTCCAATCTCAATCTTTCCTCCTTCCCCAGTTGCCCCCTTCCCACCCCAATCTGTCTTTTCCATCTATTCCCTTTTCCACCTCATTTCCCCATTTTTCAAACATCTCTTCCCATTCCAACTTTTTCCTGTTTCCAGTCCTTTCCCACCTCCTTCCCAAGTCAGTCTTTCTCACTTTTTCTTATTCATATACACACAGCATTTCCCCCAAAATGTATACAGTAGTTAAAATAAACGGTATAGTGATTATTGATTTTTTGTTACATTTATTTTACTCTATTATTATTATTGTTATTATTATTACTTTCATTTTATTCTATTTATTATTAGTAAATTTATTATTTTTCTCTACTATTATTATTATATTTCTTATTTTACTCTGTTATTATAATAATTATTTTTTCTCTATTATTATTATTACATTTCTTATTTTACTCTATTGTTATTATTACATTTCTTATTTTACCCAAATTATTATTATTGGAAGGCACATGTACACTGAAGGTTAGAATAATGATTTAATCAGAGTTGGACAGTCTTATATTAAATTACAGTTTTATGTAAATATGCAAAAGCATTTCATCTTACTGATGCCTCAATTATTGTAATTTTATTGGTATCTATTTTTATTTTTATTCTTGAAATTTACTAATAGCAGCTGCATTTTCCACCCTCGGCTTATACTCAAGTCAAGTAAGTTTTCCCAGTGTGTTTGTGGTAAAATTAGGTGCCTTGGCTTATATTCAAGTCGGCTTATACTTGAGTATACATGGTACTTGTGTACATTAGCTTATGGAGAGGAAGCGGAATAATATTTCATGGCCTCCATCCAACTGATCACCCTACTAGCATCCATTTATTTATTTATTTATGACATTTATATGCTGCCCTTCTCATCCCGAAGGGGACTCAGAGCGGCTTACAAGTAAAAAGTAAATACAATATATTATTATCATAGCACAATATTAATATTATATATTACATTGTACTATAACATTATACTGTAATATTAGTAATATTACATTTAATATAAAATATATAGTTGTATTACATTATACTATTATCAATATTATATGTCTATACAATATATTATATTATAAGCATAGTGCAGGAGACAAGGTGGAACTGCCTTCCTGGTCCCCCTCTTCACTCTTATCTCAGAGTAGCGGTTGGTGCTGGGGAGGGGCCGGCTCCCAACTGATGACACTGGAGGCAAGATGGAACTGCCTTCATGGCCCCTTCTCTTCATTCTGATCTCAGAGCAGCATTTGTAGTGCCACTCGTCATTTTATATTCATGCTCCTTTTTGAAACAGAACTTGACTGCTCCATGCATTCAATGAGGCAATAGTCTGTTTGCTTGTCAAGGATTGTTTTTATTCGTTTTGAATTTTATTTAGATGTTAATTTAAGATGTTATTTTATATTGCATGGGACATTGAATGTCCACCTTATTTTGGAAGCTGCCCTGAGTCCCCTCGGGGAGAGAGGGTGAGGTAGAAATATTATGTTCACAATTACATTAGATATTTTCTAATGTAAGGGAGCAACTTAATTTTTAGGGCCCTTCCACACAGCCATATAACCCAGAAGATCAAGGCAGAAAATCCCACAATATTTGCTTTATATGGCAGTGTGGACTTAGATAACCCAGGGCCCTTCCACACAGCCATATAACTCAGAAGATCCAAGGCAGCGAATCCACACTCTGTTTTGGACTGAGTTATCAGAGTCCATACTGCCATATAATCCAGTTCAATGTGGATTTTATACAGATGTGTGGAAGGGGCCTTGGACTGATCAATGGAGGTATGCTCTGATGTTCAGTGTTAACAATTCTAGAAAGCACTCGCATTTCACTAAAAAGGAACTTAAATATTAGTCGCAAATGGGGAGCACATTTCACCCAGCCTAGTCCTCTTGGATATTTGGAAGCTGCTTTATGGTGATTTATAAAAGGTGACTGGCACGGCTGCAAGTGCAGACTGCAACAGGGCTCCGGTCCTCCTGTCTCTGAAGGTCTTTTCTGTGGCACACACAAGCCCCTACCTCTTTCTCGGTGTCAAAGATTTCACCCTCCTGGTGCTTGGGTTTGCGCAACTTCTTCTTCTTGAAGTAGATGTCGTTGAGGTGCTTGGGGAGCTTCACGCTGGAAATGTCGACCTTGGTGGATGTGGCAATGACAAACTTCTGATGAGCCCTTCGCAGAGGAACACGGTTAATGGCCAGGGGCCCTGAAGGCAGGACAGAGAAACAAGATGGACTCTGAGGATTGTCACGGGGGTCCTCTGAGGCTAAGAGACGTGCCTCGCCCAAAGCCACCCAGCGGGTTTCCATGATGGATCAGGGGTTCAAAGCATGGGCTCTTAGAGGAGCCCCAGTCTAATGCTCAAATATCGATGCCAGAGGTTCTTAAAGTGTGCTCCATGAAACATATGGAGGGGCTCCACACTTCCCTCCCCCCTCCTAGCACCCCCCCCCACCTTGCTATTTCCCTCCCACTGCTCAAGGGTGCTTTGATTGTGCTTTTCCTGCATGGCAGAAAGGTGTTTCCCTGCGCTTTCTGCTTTTATTACTATGACTGCATTTTCGAAACTTATCCTGACAATTTTTGTGAATCTGTGCCGATTTTGATGAGGTGATATGCCATCTGAACATCATTTTGTGAAAGTTCTCGATAATCTCATTAGCTTGGCTAAATGTTAAGTGTTGAATCCACATCCTCCCCCCCAAATTGCTACATTTATTTTACAACCAATATTGTTTTTTAAATAATGTGGAAAGGGTAATTAGGCAGGGGTGGGGAAAGGACCGTGGAAGGGGAAATGATAGAAATGGGGAGGGAGGGTAAGCTTATAACTTCCAATCTTCTTAATCGGTTACTGTCCTTAATTATATGCTTTTCCTTTTCGCTCATCTTCCTTATGAGACAATTTTTCTTTTTATTGTTGTTCATTCGTTCCTGACTCTTCGTGACTTCATGGACCAGTCCATGCCAGAGCTCCCTGTCGGCTGTCACCACCCCGAGCTCCTTCAGTCAAGCCAGTCACTTCAAGGATGCCATCCATCCATCTTGCCCTTGGTCGGCCCCTCTTCCTTTTTCCTTCCATTTCCCCCAGCATCATTGTCTTCTCTAAGCTTTCCTTTCTTCTCATGATGTGGCCAAAGAACTTCATCTTGGCCTCTACTGTCCTTCCCTCCAATGAGCAGTCAGGCTTTATTTCTTGAAGGATGGACTGGTTGGATCTTCTCGGGGTCCAAGGCACTCTCAGAACTTTCCACCAGCACCACAGTTCAAAAGTATCTCTCTTCCTTTGCTTAGCATTCCCTAAGGTCCAGCTCTCACATTCGTAGGCGACTACGGGGAACACCATTGCTTTAACTATGCGGATCTTTGTTGCCAGTGTGATGTCTCTACTCTTCACTATTTTATGAAGATTGGTCATTGCTCTCCTACCAAGAAGTAAGTGTCTCCTGATTTCCTGGCTGCAGTCTGCAGCTGCAGTAATCTTTGCACCTAGAAATACAAAGTCTGTCACGGTCTCCATGTTTTCTCCCTCTATTTCCCAGTTGTCAAATCATTCTTGTTGCCATACTGCAACCCAGCTTTTGCGCTTTCTTCTTTCACCTTGATTAGAAGGCTCCTCAGCTCCTCCTCGCTTTCGGCCATCAAAGTGGTATCATCTGAATATCTAAGGTTGTTAAATATTTCTTCAAGCAATTTTCACCCCAGCCTTACATTCGTCAAGCCCTGCAAATCGCATCATGTGTTCTGCATGCAAGTTGAATAGGTTGGGTGAGAGGATACAGCCCTGCAGTACGCCTTTCCCAAACTTGAACCAGTCTGTTGTTCCATGGTCATTTCTTACTGTTGCTACTTGGTCCTTATACAGATTCCTCAGGAGAGAGACAAGGTGGCTTGGTATGCCCATACCACAAAGAACTTGCCACAATTTATTATGATCCACACAAAGGCTTTGGAATAGCCAATGAAACAGAAATAGATGTTTTTCCGAAACTCCCTGCCTTTCTCCATTATCCAGCGGATATTGGCAATTTGGTCTCTCGTTCCTCTGCCTTTTCTAAACCCAGCTTGAACATCTG
This sequence comes from Anolis sagrei, assembly GCF_037176765.1. Classification (NCBI taxonomy): domain Eukaryota; kingdom Metazoa; phylum Chordata; class Lepidosauria; order Squamata; family Anolidae; genus Anolis; species Anolis sagrei. Next base: position 30,312,546 of record NC_090034.1, on the reverse strand, counting down.
GCAACTCTCGCTCCATGTGTTGCTGGAGTCTTCCTTGCAGGATCTTGAGCATTACCTTACTGGCATAAGAAATAAGGGCCACTGTACGGAAGTTTGAGCAGTCTTTCGCATTTCCCTTTTTTGGTATGGGGATATAAGTTGATTTTTTCCAGTCTGAAGGCCATTCTTGTGTTTTCCATATTTGCTGGCATATGGCATGCATCACCTTGACAGCATCCTCTTTCAAGCTGGGATCCCGTTGTCTCCTGCTGCCTTGTTGTTAGCAATGCTTCTTAAGGCCCATTCAACCTCACTCCTCAGGATGTCTGGTTCTAATTCACTCATCACTCTGAAAAACTATCCTCGATATTATCTTTCCTATAAAGATCTTCTGTATAGTCTCGCCACCTTCTCTTGATCTCTTCAGCTTCTGTTAGGTCCCTGCCATCTTTGTTTCTTATCATGCCCATTTTTGCCTGAAATTTACGTCCAGTGTTTCTAATTTTCTGAAAGAGGTCTGTGGTCCTCCCTATTCTGTTGTCTTCTTCCACTTCCATGCACTGCTTATTTAAAAATAGTTCCTTATCTCTTCTGGCTAACCTCTGGAATTGCGCATTTAACTGGGCATATCTCCCCTTATCACTGTTTCCTTTTGCTTTCCTCTTTTCTTGGGCTACTTCCAGTGTCTCAGCAGACAACCATTTTGCTTTCTTTTTCTTTGGGACGTGTTTTGTTGCCGCCTCCTGAACAATGTCGTGAAATTCTGTCCATAGTTCTTCTGGGACTCTATTTACTAAATCTAGTACTTTAAATCTGGTCTTCACTTCCACTGCATATACGCTAGGAATGTTAGTTACTGGTCTGTGTTTTCCCTGATCTTTTTAGTTTTATTCTGAATTGAGCAGTAAGAAGTTTGTGAGCTAAACTACTTATTAGATTTTACTATATTATCATTCTCCTTTTCTCTCGTAACATATTCTTTGAAAGGTAGTCCATCAGTTGGTTTCCTAGATTTTCCCTGGGACTTTGCTAATAATTAGGTCAATTTGTTCATACTCATAATAATTTCCACTATTTTTATTAGCTACTGTTCTGCTGAGGGTATTTCCTTTTCTCCCCAACTTCTTGAATAGACTATGCTTGCTGCCATTACTAAATAGTATGTCTTTATTTGTGTCCATAACCAATTATCTTGAGCCCATTTAATGAAGCATTCTTTGATTTGTTTTTCTTCTGGGGCACTGTAAGGCTCACACAAGGTTTTTGTAAGATGGAAAAAGTCCCCTCTTGGTCCCAAAATGACCCAGTGGAATCCAAACACTCAACGGAAATGGACCCAATGTCTCCAAGCAGGGTGCTGAGGTGTTTGGGGGCGGATGCACCCCCAATTGCCCACATCTGGTTCACTGGTGGAAGGGGCTGTTAGATCAAATATTCTATGGGTTGCTGTGAGTTTTCCAGGCTGTATGGCCATGTTCGAGAAGCATTCTCTCCTGACATTTCATTCACATCTACGGCAGGTATCCTCAGAGGTGGTGAAGTCCCTTGGAGACTAGGCAAGTGAGGTTTATATATCTGTGGAATGTCCGGGGTGGGAGAAAGAACTCTTGTCTGTTGGAGACAAGTGGGAATGTTGCAACTAGCCACCTTGATTAGCATTGAATTGCCTTGCAGCTTCAAAGCCTGGCTGCTTCCTGCCTGAAGGGAAACTTTGTTGGGAGGTGTTAGCTGGCCCTGATTGTTTCCTGTCTGGAAAGCCCAGAAATCTCACAGTAACCCAGTGATTCTGGCTATGAAATCCTTTGATAACACAAATATTATGTTTTTGTCTCCTCTTCTAGCTCCCATGACCCCAGGAAGGCACCCCCATGAACTCCGCTGCTGGTCAACCAGAGGAGCTTACCTGTTACGAGCAATAGCCCACTTCCAAGCTGCTTCAGGAAGACAACACGCTAAAAACACAAGATAGAAAAGGTTTGTGAAAAGGTAACCACGGGGAAAAGGCAACTCATCTACAGTGCTCACCTGCCCAAAGACAAGGGTCAGGGGGCTGCCCTTACCTTGCCTCGGTGGCGCCCGGTGAGCAGGATCACCACAGTCCCCGGGGTAATGGAAGCCCGCAGCTTTCTCTTATGGAGGGCAAAATTCTTCTTGCCGTGACTCAGCAGTTTACGGGGCACATCTTCTGTGGGGTAATATCGGGGCTGGAGGGAGACAAGAGTGCGGCGCAAACCTTAGGCCTGAACCTCATCACTTAGTTTTTCCTAACAAGTAAACATGGACCTAAAATTCTGAGTTTTGAGTTCACTTGCATGGCGGAATGCAGGCATTAAAAAGTACTGCAGAAAGAGAACGAAAAATTCTTGCTTTCTGAAAAAAATGGGCAAGCTTTTGACCCATTTTCAAGTGTCCCCAGTGGAAGCACTACAGTAGCCATAGATGCCCGGAAATCATGCCCAGAAGAGGGAAACCTCTTCTGAGCAGAATTCTGGGCACAATCAGCAGGGAAACCTGGCCAAAGGTGGAAAATATCTCCAGTCTTCTCCCAGCGCAAATCTGTGTGCAGTATGAAAATGCCACCGCTGCTTAGGTGTGTCCTTACCATTTTGCGAAGCTTGACCACCCGGTTGCCTCCATTCTTATCGCCTCCAACAGGTTTTGTGATTGTGGCTGGCTCCTTCTCTCTCTTCTTCTTCTCGATCTGCAAGGGAGACAAACATCAAGCGCTGTAAAGATCTCTGCAAACCAGCACACCTTCCACACAACGGCTCTAAGAACAGGTGCCTGCCTCCAAAGGACGTAGAATGACTACTGCTTCCCCAAAAGAATCAAGCCAGCTGTCTACAAGCGAGATCGAGTAAGTCCCCCCATTCTTCCCAACCCTCAGCTTCCAGACATCAGTAACATGGTAGCAAACATTGATGACTTCAATGTATTGTTGAAGGCTTTTATGGCCGGAATCACTGGTTTGTTTTGTTGTTGTGTTTTCCGGGATGTTTGGCCTCACAATCTCAGAGGATGCCTGCCACAGATGCAGGCAAAACATCAGGAGAGAATGCTTCTAGAACATAGCCATACAGCTCGGAAAACACACAACAAACCAATGTTGATTTCTCCCAGGTTTTATTACTTTTTTGAGATAATACCCATTTCAGGCTGTACAAGCCAATTCCTGACTTGTGGCAACTGTCTCTTAGGATTTCCTTGGCAAGATTCCCTCTGTTAGCCATTGCCTTCCTCTTAGGCCGAGAACCCAGTGGCTGAGCAGAGATTTGAAGCCAATCTCCCTAAATCCTAGTCCAATGAAACCACTACAGGGCATCTGAGCCCACTCTACATTTCTAGGCTGCGAGTATGTCCCCTTGCTCTACCCAAAGTGACTGTCTGTGGCTCACCCGCAATCCATGAGCCATTCTTTGCTAGTCTGCACTTTCCAGGAAAGTGTCATCATTGCTTAATATCAATGCAGTGCCAATCCTCATCACACTGGGGGGAAAAAACCCTTGTTCCTTCACATCAAATACTGTATTTACTCAAGTGTAATGCACACATCAATTTTCAAAACCCTGAAACCAAAATGTTTTTGCTGTTGAATGCACAGCGGCAAAAAGTCCCCTCTTTGTAATTTCACCCTTACAGTTGCTACCTGTTTAGAATTCCTTCTTTCAGAACAAAAGTGTGAGAACACATCATAGCTCCCAGTGATGGAAAGGAAAAGCTTGGGGTGCAGCTATGCTGTAGAACAGTACTTCTCAACCTTCCTGATGCCCCAACCCCTTAATACAGTTCCTCATGTTGCGGTAACCACCAACCATAAAATTATTTTTGTTGCTACTTCATAATTGTAATTTTGCTACTGTTATGAATCGTAATGTAAATATCTGAAATGCAGGATGTATTTTCATTTACTGGACCAAATTTGGCACAAATACCTGCTTCGCCCAAATTTGAATACTAGTTGGGTTGGGGGGAGTTGATTTTGTCATTTGGGAGTTGTAATTGCTGGGATTTATAGTTCATCTACAACCAAAGAGCATTCTGAACTCCACCAACAATGGAATTGAACCAAACTTGGCACACAGAACTCCCATGACCAACAGAAAATACTGGAAGGGTTTGGTGGGCATTGACCTTGAGCTTTGGAGTTGTAGTTCACCAATCTCCAGAGAACACTGTGGACTCAAACAATGATAGAGCTGGACCAAAGTTCGCACAAATACTCAATATGCCCAAATGTGAACATTGGTGGAGGTTGGGGAAAATTAACCTTGACATTTAAGAGTTGTAGTTGCTGGGATGTATAGTTCACCTACAATCAAAGAGCATTCTGAACCCCACCAACGATCGAATTGGGCCAAACTTTCCACAAAGAACCCCCATGACCAACAGAAAATACTGTGCTTTCTGATGGTCTTTGGCAACCACTTTGACACCCCCTTCACAACCGCCCCAGGGGTCCCGGCCCCCAGGTTGTGAAACACTGCTGTAGAATGAATCCACCTTAGTTGCCTTGCTTCAGTGCTAAGGAGTAATGGGGGTGTACTTTGGCCTTCTTTCCAAAGAATGCTGGTACCTCACCAAACTACAAATCCCAGGCTACGCCATGACAATTAAGCTAGAGGCAAGGATCTCTGGGTGATGCTCCTGAAGCAGTTTCCCTTTTGTCTTTGGCTCAGCAGTAAGAGGACCATATGGCACAAATCTCATGCGCACCCTCATTTTGGCAAGGTTATTTCGCCCCAAAAGGCAAGTGTTTGACTCAAGTAAACAGGGCCATGAAAGAAGCACTGCTGCAGAGAGCTTTAACATCCGCATCTCTTCTACCTTTGTTTCCGGAGCTTTGTATTTGCGTTTGTACATGGCTTTCCGGGCGTACATGGCCGAGCGGGAGTACTTCCCGATCCCTCGGGCCAGCACTGGGTTGCGGCTGGTGTGGACTTTCCGGACTCGCTTGGTTTTCTTCTCGCCTGCCATCTGAGTAAATCATAAAATGTTAGTCACTTGTATAATGCAAGGAAGAAAGGAGGGACAAAGAGGGAGTGAGAGAGGGCCACCAGAAACAATGACCAATCCGTCACGTTAGTCGGGACTCAGGCCCCTTCCACACAGCTGAATAAAACCTCGGATTATATGCCTTGAAATTCTGGGTTATATGGCTGTGTGGAAGGGACCTCAAAGAAATCTTCTATCAAGATCCCAAAGAAAATGTGTACAAGACAATGTCCCGATGGCATTTAACCCCTGCTCTCAAGCAAGACCATTTGGGAATTTGGATACAGATGTGACCAAACATTACAGTACACATCAACTGGAGCAAGAATGGTATATATGCACAATATTGGAAAAAGATAGAATCGCTGACAGCTGAAGATTTGATCATAGAAACTTTCTAAAGGACATAATTCGCAATGATGCACAGGGACAAAACCCAAAGTGACTATGGATGGACTGCCCCTCCCCTCCCCCCATTGCCCTACAGCATCCAATCCCAGATTATCTGCTTTCAAATGGATCATGAGTCTACACTGCCAAATAACCTGGGATCATATCCTGGAATATATATAGGGCAGCATAGATCCAGCCTGGGAAGCATTTTTGAACTTACACAATTGTGGACTGAAGGCTTCAAGTCAGTTTGAGGCAGGGGGAAATGTGTATATTGCAAATATCTATGCTAGAGAGTTCAACCTAGCATCCTTATCTTGGAAAATATTAGTCCTATGTATTCAAAGTAGTACATCTTAAATGCCCCTTTCCCAAAATGCTTGAGCCAGAAGCACTTGGGGGTTTTTTTGTCCCCAAAATGTAGATGTCTTTATTTAGCTGGAGTTGGAAGCCAAATCTAAACAAAGTACAATCAAAATTTTCCATAAGCCCCATTCAATATCGATGTATTGCATTTTAATCCTGCTTTTCTCCCCATTTAAGGACTCCAGGCAGTAAACAATCAGTATCCTGTCTCCAAAAGACAGCAACGTTTAGTCCAAAATTCAAAGCAGCCTGGCCCAAAGTTACCCTTCAACCTTGGTCCCACATTGCACAACCAACTCCATGGGCCAGTCTGGCTCTTTCTGCAGCCAAATCTCTGACATCATGGACCTGGTATATAAAAATATAACATATACAATGCAATACAAATATATGTGTATTTATCTATACCCTATTTCTCTCTCCAAGGAGAGGTAAAGCGGCTACATAATATATACACACACACCTACATATATTACATACACATGTAACATTGCATTGTATAAAGTATTATTTATTATATATGTTATATATCTACATATGTTATATACATATATGTTACAATGTAGAATGTGTATTACATGTAATATATATTACATATTACATGATACATTTTATTTTATATATATATATATACACACACACACACACACACATATATAAAATCTACATATACATCTATATGTGCAATGCTAGGGAAGGCTGGGAGTTGTAGCTTGGCCAGGGCTTCAAGGGCTGGCAGCTCCCCAAACTACAACTCCCACCATTGCCCTGCATGGAGCTTGAGCAGATCAACTGCATGGGATTCTACAGGCAGCTTACAAGCATGGTCAATGACCAGCATCATGTATCTGAAGATACATCCACCTAAGATATATAGGATTCCAAGACACAGGCCTAAGGCTAAAAGACACGAAAATAATGCAGGCCTATCATATAGAAGTTCAAATGGAAGCTTTGCAAGAGATGAGGTTCAAATGCAGGTTTACCCCGTAAAGCAGGCATGGGCCCATGTTTGACCATGCCTGCCGTAAGGCAAAACTGTCCCTAAAAAGACAAACTCAATGGCTCCGAGCGCGGCCTATCCTGCAGGGCGACGCCTTCCCGCTCTCCACTCCCAAAATAGCAACCCCTCGCCTCCCGCTAGACATCCCCGAAGCTCTCGGTGCCTCCCCGCCTCCCGGGCGGCGCTCCTGTGTGGAGGATGGCCGCGGATAACAACACCGAGATTCAACGGAGAAGAGCCGCGCCGCCGCCATCCTTACCTTCCGAGATGGAGCAAAAAAGGAGGCAACATCCGGGAACTCGGCACTAAAGGGAGTAAGTGACGTGACGTCAGCGCGCTGGCCGGAAAGCCTCGAACGTCCGACAGATGGCGCTCTGGACGATAGCCGATTGATGTTATTAAAGGTGTCAGAAGCTAATTGAGAATACACTTATAATGTGTAAAATACTACAGACAAAGTGCCCTTCCAGATAGGCCCTATATCCCAGGATCTCAACCCAGGTTTTCTGCCTTAAATCGGATTACGTGAGTCCGAACTGCCAGATCATTTGGGATAAACAGAAAACCTGGGATCAGATCCTGGGATATAGGGCCTGCCTGGAAGGGCCCTTAGACTGCATTATAGTCAGTGTGGTTTGTTCTCCTCCGCACTCGCATGTTGTGGGTTCCACTTTGTGGCCCCGTTTCTTAAGATTGTTGCTGCATCTCGTAGTGCCAGAGCGCAGCCTGTTCAGCACTTTCCAAGTCGTCTAGTTTTCTATGTGCCCAGGAGGGAGTCTCTCACCCAGTCTCAACCAATGATTCAAGTTGCAGGTTTTAGCCTGCCACTTTTGGACTATTGCTTGCTGAGGTATTCCTGTGAGTAGATCTTAGGAAGCTGTTTCTTGATATAAGGTGTTGGCTTGCTGGCTGATGTCTGAACAGAGGACAGGCCAGAGATGTCCTTTCATTAATGGCTGCTACTTCCCGACAGATGTCAGGTGGTGCAACACCAGCTAAGCAGTATAATTTCTCCAGTGCCACATCTACTGTTTTAATGTGATGAGATTTATTCCACGCTGAGCATGCGTATTCAGCAGCAGAGTAGCGAATTGCAAAGGCAGATGTCTTCACTGTGTCTGGTTGTGATCCCCAGGTTGTGCCAGTCAGCTTTCCTATGATATTATTTCTAGAGCCCACTTTTTGCTTGATAGTCAAGCAGTGCTTCTTTTGAATCAGAGCTTGGTCCAGGGTAACTCCCAGGTATTTGTGCGTGCTGCAATGCTCTAGTGGGATTTCTTAAGGTGAAAAGCACATGCCTGCGTTTCGGATGGATTAGGAATCAGCCAGATTTCGCTGTAATAGACAGTAAGAGCACCTAGAGCTTCAGAGAGCTTCTGTTCAACCATTTCAAAGCTCCCTGCTTGAGTGGTGATGGCACGATCGTCAGCATAGATGAAACTCTGTATCTCACTGCCAGTTTGAGACACAATTGAGCTATAAAAACATTAAATGCAGGCATTTCCTATCAAGACCAATCAAGAACCTTAAAGAAGTGCAATGATTTTTAACTTTGAATGTTTTGATGGTTTTGATCTGAAATTTTGAATGCTGTTTGTTTTTTTTGTTGTTCATTCGTTCAGTCGTCTCCGACTCTTCGTGACCTCATGGACCAGTCCACGCCAGAGCTCCCTGTCGGCCGTCACCACCCCCAGCTCCTTCAAGGTCAGTCCAGTCACTTCAAGGATGCCATCCATCCATCTTGCCCTTGGTCGGCCCCTCTTCCTTTTGCCTTCGACTTTCCCCAGCATCATTGTCTTCTCCAGGCTTTGCTGTCTCCTCATGATGTGGCCAAAGTACTTCAACTTTGTCTCTAGTATCCTTCCCTCCAGTGAGCAGCCGGGCTTTATTTCCTGGAGGATGGACTGGTTGGATCTTCTCACAGTCCAAGGCACTCTCAGAACTTTCCTCCAACACCACAGCTCAAAAGCATCGATCTTCCTTCGCTCAGCCGTCCCTAAGGTCCAGCTCTCACATCCGTAGGTTACGACAGGGAATACCATGGCTTTGACTAGGCGGATCTTTGTTGCCAGTCTGATGTCTCTACTCTTTACTATTTTATCGAGACTGGACATTGCTCTCCTCCCAAGAAGTAAGCGTCTCCTGATTTCCTGGCCACAGTCTGCATCTGCAGTAATCTTTGCGCCTAGGAATACAAACTCTGTCACGGCCTCCACATTTTCTCCCTCTATTTTCCAGTTGTCAATCATTCTTGTTGCCATAATCTTGGTTTTTTTAATGTTTAGCTGTTTGTGTTTAATTCTGTTTTAATGTTTGTATATTTGCAATTGGATACCAATGCTTTTATGTCAAGCCACTTTTGAGTCCCCTTTGGGGAGATAAAGTGGGGTGTAAATAAATATAACAATAAGAGCCAAGCTGAAGAAATGGGGCTAAAGTGGAGTCCACGACATGCGAGTGTGGAGGAGAGCAAATCCAGACTATCTACTACAATGCAGCTTGAGCCCTGCCACATACACAATGGAGGACCTTCTCACAGCGACACCAGAGGCACTCCAAGTGGGCAGCCCCTGGTCAAAGGACATTTGGGACAATGCCAAGTTTCTAACTTTGTCTGTGGTTTTTAAATACATTATCACTGTATTCTCGATTCGCTTCTGACACCAACGAGAACATAAAGCACACGGGTCTGTTTTCCCCCTAACCAACGAAGTCAGAGGCTGAGTTTGGCGGGAGTGTCCCGGATGTTGGGGTGGGGGAGGGGGTGGGGGTGGGCGGGGCTTGAGGCGGCGTCGCCGGGGGATGACGCGCGGAGGCGGGTGCAGCGCCGCTGGCCTGTGTGTGGCTGGCTCCCGCTCGGCTCCCGCGGCTGGCCCGGCTCGTGGGCGTCGCCTTTCCCCCTGCGAGGCCCCCGGGCCCCCCTCGGAGGACAACGCTGGCGGGGAAAATGACCTCCCGGAGGTAGGCCCAGCGGAGGGAGGGAGGGAGGGAGGGAGGGAGGGAGGGAGGGAGGGGGGTGGATAGCAGAAGGGGGGGTAGCACCAAGCTCCGCCCCTTTGGCTCTTCCTGTGCCCCCCCCCCCCCCCCGCCCTGCAAAGAGAAGAAGAAAGGACAGCAATCATATGTGTTGTCCAAAACTTTCATGGCCGGAATCACTGGCTTGCTGTGAGTTTTCCGGGCTATGTGGCCAGAGAATCATAGAATTATAATAGAGTTGGAAAAGACCCCATGGGCCATCTAGTCCAACCCCCTGCCATGCAGGATAAGCACCATCAAAACAGCCCCGACAGATGGCCACCCATCCTCTGTTGAAAGGCCTCCAGAGAAGGAGAGAGAGAGAATCCTAGAATAGTAGAGTTGGAAGAGTCCTCGTGGGCCATCTATTCCAACCCCCTTCTGCCAGGCAGGAAAAGCACCATCAAAGCAGCCCCGACAGATGGCCACCCAGCCTCTGTTGAAAGGCCAGAGAAGGAAAGAGAGAAATAGAATCCTAGAGTTGGAAGAGACCTCATGGGCCATCCAGTCCAACCCCATTTTGCCATGCAGGAAACACACAAAGTGATAATAATAATAATAATAATAATAATAACTTCATTTGTAACCCGCCCTATCTGTCTGAGGGGACTCAGGGCGGTTTCTAACAAAGCTGGCCAACATTCAATGCCAAAAAAACAAACAGGCAACAAATCAAATTGAAAACAAATAATAATAACTTCATTTATATCCCGCCACCATCTTCTTCCAAAAAGGGACTCGGGGCGGCTTAGGGACTCGGGCAACATCAATATAAACTTATAGTGACAACCCAAACATAACCAAAATTAAGAACTTTACAAAATTAAGAAATATACATAATATAACACTTCAGACATACTTACAAGTATAAATCTAATGAATAAAAAGCATTAAGATACAAGATAATTTACAGTGACCAAGTATCCCTGACAGATGGCTTTTAAACAGATGGCTCTGTTTAAAAGCCTCCAAGAAAGGAGCTTCCACTGAACTCCAAGGCAGAGAGTTCCACTGCTGAACAGCTCTTCTTACAGTCAGGAAGTTCTTCCTAATGTTCAAGTGGGATCTCCTTTCCTGTCGTTTGAACCCATTGCTCTGAGTCCCAGTCTCAAAACAGGCCTACTCCTTTTTCCTATGACACCCCTTCATGTATGTAAACATAGCTCTCACATCTCCTCTCAACCTTCTCTTCTTCTGCAGGCTAAACAGACCCAGTTCTTTAAGACGCCCCTCAAAGAGTTTATTCATGGTCTCCAGACCTTTGATCCTTTTACTCGCCCTCTTCCTCTGGACACCTTCCAGCTTAGAGTCAGTATCTGCTTTGAACTGTGGTGCCCAGAATTGGACACAGTATTCCAGGTAAAGAGGTCTGACCAAAGCTGAATACAAAGGCACCATGACTTCCCTCGATCTAGACACTAGACTCCTTTGGATGTAGCCCAAAATCCCATTGGCTTTTTGAGCTGCTGCATCACACTCTTGTCTCATGTTCAACTTGTTGTCCACGAAGACTCCAAGATCTTTCTCACCTGGACTATTGTTGAGCCAGGCATCACCCATCCTGAATCTTTTCCTAAGTGTGGTAGCCTACATTTGTCCTTGTTGAAATGCATTTTGTTAGTTTTGGCCAATCCGCTTTCTAATCTGTTAAGGTACTTTTGCTTCCTGATCCTTTTTTCTGTAGTATTAGCTCCCCCTCCCAATTTGGTCCCATCTCCAAACTTGATCAGCCTACCCTCTAAACCTTCATCCCAAGTAATTAATAAAGATGTTGAACAGAACTGGGCCCAGAACAGAACCTTCTTTATGGCACCCAAATAGTCACTTCTTTCCAGGATGAAGAAGATGAACCATTGGGGAGAATCACGTTTGGGTTCAGTTGCTTGACTTATTCCGGATCTACCTAACCATAGTTTTGGCTAGCCCTCATTGGACTAGTCTGTTTGCAAGAAGGTCATGGGGGATTTTGTCAAAGGCCTTCCTGCAATCAAGGTATGCTAAGTCCACAGCTTTCCCTGCATCTACCAAGCTTGTAACTATCAAAAAAAAAAAGAAAAAAAAAGAAAGAGGTAAGACTAGCTTGGCATGACTTGCTTTTGAGAAATCCATGCTGACTTTTAGAAATCACAGCATTCCATGTTCCACTAGCATTATTTTCTGATGTTTCGCCTGCACCTGTGGCTAATGGCATCTTCAGAGGTTCTGCTGCTGGTGAGTGAGGCAAATGGAGCGTGTATGTGTATGCATATATATATGTGTGTGTGTGTGTGTGTGTGTGTGTGTCTGTAGAATAATGTCCAGGGTGGGAGAAAGAACCCTCGTCTGTTTGAAGCAAGTGTGAATGTTGCAATTGGCCGCCTTGATTGACATTGAATAGCCTTGCAGCTTCAAAACCTGGTTGCTTCTTGCATGGGGAATCCTTTGTTGGGAGGTGTTAGCTGGCCCTGATTGTTTCCTGAACAGGTGGGATCCTCTCACCTCTGCAGGAGTCTTCCGCATACCATGCAGCTGTGGTCAAGTCTACAGGGAGAACACTTAACGCAGCATTGCCCAAACACGAATCAAGGAACATGAAAGGCACTTCAGACTAATTCAACCAGAGAAGTCAGCCATAGCAGAGCACTTGATGAACCAACCTGAACACAGTATATTGTTTGAGAATATGGAAATTTTAGACTTCATGTCAGGCTGCACAGAGAAGCCATTGAAATCCATGTGGACAATTTCAACAGAAAGGAAGAAAACATGAAAATGAACAAAATCTGGCTACCAGAATAAAAAAAAAAAACATCAGAATTAAGACAGTAAATAAAGAGCAACACTCAGAAAACAAGGGAACTCCAGACAGACGCAACCAAGTGCCAGTCAACACCTCCCAAACAAAGGATGCCTCCAGGCAACAACAGCCAGACTGCCTCTATGCAGATATCCTCACTGAATGACTCTGTAAACTTCATGGCTACTCAATGCTATTCAAGCTTGCTAAGTGCAACATTCACACTTGCTTCAAACAGACAAGGGTTCTTTCCCCCACCCTGGACATTATTGCATTTTCTACACTCCACTTGCTTCACTACCTCTATGCAGATACCTTCAGTGATTGACTTTAAAAACTTCATGGCAACTCAGTGCTATTCAAGCTTGTCAAGTGCAACATTTACACTTGCTACAAACAGACAGGAGTTCTTTCTCCCACCCTGGACATTCCACAGATATATTACACTCCACTTGTCTCACCTGCAACAAACCTCTGAGGATGGTTGACATAGATGCAGGCGAAATGTCAGGAGGGAATGCTACTGGAACATGGCCATACAGCCCGAAAAACTCACAGCAACCCACACCAATCATATCTTTCCTACCAGTTTTTAGGGTATCTTCTAGCCCAAGCCGCCCCCAGTTCCTCTTTGGACTACATTCCCCATCATCCCTCACCCTGGGCCTTATGGGCAGTGGAGTCCCTTTCATGCCTTCCTGGCCCTGGAGAGCCTTCCCCATTAGAAATAAATAGATAGATGTGTTCATTCGTTCAGTCGTCTCCGACTCTTCGTGACCTTATGGACCAGTCCACACCAGAGCTCCCTGTCGGCCGTCACCACCCCCAGCTCCTTCAAGGTCACTTCAAGGATGCCATCCATCCATTTTGCCCTTGGTCGGCCCCTCTTTCTTTTGCCTTCCACTTTCCCCAGCATCATTGTCTTCTCTAGGCTTTGCTGTCTCCTCATGATGTGGCCAAAGTACTTCAACTTTGTCTCTAGTATCCTTCCTTCCAATGAGCAGTCGGGCTTTATTTCCTGGAGGATGGACTGGTTGGATCTTCTCGCAGTCCAAGGCACTCTCAGCACTTTCCTCCAGCACCACAGCTCAAAAGCATCGATCTTCCTTCGCTCAGCCTTCCCTAAGGTCCAGCTCTCACATCCGTAGGTGACTACAGGGAATACCATGGCTTTGACTAGGCGGATCTTTGTTGCCAGTCTGATGTCTTTACTCTTTACTATTTTATCGAGATTGGACATTGCTCTCCTCCCAAGAAGTAAGCGTCTTCTGATTTCCTGGCTACAGTCTGCATCTGCAGTAATCTTTGCGCCTAGAAATACAAAGTCCGTCACGGCCTCCACGTTTTCTCCCTCTATTTCCCAGTTGTCAATCATTCTTGTTGCCATAATCTTGGTTTTTTTATGTTTAGCTGCAACCCAGCTTTTGCGCTTTCTTCTTTCACCTTGATTAGAAGGCTCCTCAGCTCCTCCTCGCTTTCGGCCATCAGAGTGGTGTCATCTGCATATCTGAGGTTGTTAATGTTTCTTCCAGCAATTTTCACCCCAGCTTTGCATTCATCAAGCCCTGCACATCGCATGATGTGTTCTGCATACAAGTTAAAAAGGTTGGGTGAGAGTATGCAGCCTTGCCGTACACCTTTCCCAATCTTGAACCAGTCTGTTGTTCCGTGGTCAGTTCTGACTGTTGCTACTTGGTCCTTGTACAGATTCCTCAGGAGAGATAGATAGATAGATAGATAGATAGATAGATATATGATATTAAAGATGAAAGTTCTTGAAGAGCAATCCAGGGGCTGCTGTGCTTGTTAGCTTTAAATGTCTTTCAGTGGTTTTTTAACTGGGAATTTTATATTTAATCCTTTTTTAATGTTTGCATATTTGTATGTTTTTGAATGGTTATGCTGATACTTTTGATGTGAAGCCCCTTTTAGTCCCTTTGGAGGAGATAAAGTGGGGTATAAATAAATATAATAAGAAGAATGTCATATATATGTGTGTGTGTATGTATATATGTGTGTATATATATATGTGTGTGTGTGTGTGTATGTGTGTGTGTGTGTGTGTATATATATATATATATATATATATATATATGGTGATGTGGATGCTTTGAGTCCCCTTTTAGGGGAGATAAATGGGGGCATAAATAAATATAATAATGTTTTGTATATATCTTATAATATAGGCATAATATAGATGTTATATATATATATATATAGAGAGAGAGTATATTCTCTCTCTCTCTCTAATATCTATGCTACACACACACATACACACACAAAAGCTTTGGTACCTGGCGTTGCCCAGGTTATTTGAAAACGTCAATTTTTTAATTGTACACAATGCATAAGGTTGTGGTGAACTACAACTCACATCATGCCAGGTTAAACCTGAAAAGCTCAATCAGTACTTAAAGCTTGTGATGCTGGACAAGTTTGCTGTAGATGCATCATCGGTGGGGTTCAATGTGCTCTTTGGCTATAGGGTAAACTACAACTCCCACTATGGTGAATCCCCTCCAGTAGGTTGAGTTGGTCATTGGGGTTCTGTGTGCCAGGTTTGGTCCAGATCCATCATCAGTGGTAGTCACAGTGTCTCTGCATGTAAGTGAACTATAACTCCCAGAAATGAAGGTCGGTTATACAAATATAAAAACATTCAAATATGTGTGTATATATGTATAACATCTACACACACACACACACACACATATACATTATATATATATATATATACACACACACACACTCGGAGACATACACATTATTATTATTGTTATATTTATTTATACCCCACATTTTCTGCCTCAAAGGGAACCCAAAGCATCCACATCATCATTTAAAATACATACATATATAAACATTCATATATATATATATATATATATATATATATAAATAACATAAATTATACATATGTATATATATGTTGTTATGATGTTTATTTATGCCCCATTTTATCTCCCCCAAAGGCACCAACATCACCATTATATATTATATATCTATATATTAAAAACATTATTATTACTGTTATATTTATTTATACTCCGTTTTATCTCCCCCGAAGGGGACTTAAAGCATCTGCATCACCATTTAAAATATATAAATATATGAATAAACACACACACACACACACATATATATATGGCCAGAAAGAAAGAAACATATTGGGAGGATTTATCAGTTTTTATTGAAATATGAAACAAGTGAAGAACAAGGAAAAGTCTGTGTGATAAATTGGGCAGGAGGTGGAATTGGGTATTTTTTAACACCAATCTTTATTAAGACGTGAAGGGGGGAAGAAAGGCGATGCCAAGAGAGTGGGGTTTTGTTACATAGAACAGTAAAATGGCTACAGCTTACCAAAGGGTACACTAAAACAGCGTCTCTCCAACATTAATATACATCCACTAGCACTCTCTGAACCTCACATGCATTGCCTGTTGATTTGCGCCCCTTTAGATCGTATATAGATGGATGGATGGCATCCTTGAAGTGACTGGACTGACCTTGAGGGAGCTGGGGGTGGTAACGGCCGACAGGGAGCTCTGGCGTGGGCTGGTCCATGAGGTCACGAAGAGTCGGAGACGACTGAACGAATGAACAACAAAAGATCGTATATTATCATAACTTTTATTTATATCCCACTTTATCGCTGTTGAAGAGGACTCAAAGCAGCTTAACATCAAAGCATTAGTGCACAATTTAAAATATACAAAAATTAAAACATTAATTAAATATATATATTATAATATACAATCTATAATATAATATTGGAAGGTGTTCCTCTGCTCCGTAAATCCAACCATTGCTAGGAGGAAGGGGTAAGCAAGTCCCAAATATTATATTTATATCTGTATATGTAATTTATACTGTATATAGTAAATATTTTACACGCACACACACACACACACACACTAGCTTGGATACTTGTCATTGCATGGATTATTTGAAAAAGTCATTTTTTTATTTTACAAAAAGCATAAGGTTGTGGGTGAACTACAGCTCACATTATGCCAGGTTAAGCTCATGAAACTCCAGTGCTTAAAGTTTGCCATGTTGGGCAAGTTGGCTCTCTAGATGCATAATCGGTGGGGTCTGTGTGGTTTCTGGCTGTAGGATAACCTATGGTTCCCACCATGGTGGGTCAGTCCCCTCAAATCCCTCCAGTAGGTTCAGTTGGTCATGGGGGTTCTGTGTTCCAAAATTGGTCCAGATCCGTCATTGCTGGTGGTCACAGTGTCTCTGGATGTAAGTGAACTACAACTTCCAGGAATGAAGGTCAGTTCCTCCCAAACCCCTTCAGCATGTTCAGTTCATCATGGTGGTTGTGTGTGCCAAGTTTTATTCAGGTTCATGGTTGATGGGGGTGGGGGTGGGGTGGGGGGGTCACAGTTTATCTGCTTGTAGGTGAACTACAACAACCCCAAATCAAGGTGATGGTCATGGGGGTTCTGTGTGCCAAGTTTGGTCCAGGTCCATCTTTGATGGGATTCAAAGTGCTCTTTGATTGCAGGTGAACTTTAAATCCCAGTAGCTACAACATCCAAATGTCATGGGCAGTTCCCCCCAAAACCCACCAGTATTCATATTAGGGCATATTGGGTATGCGTGCTAAGTTTGGTCCAGATCCATCTTTCTTTGGGTTCACAGTGCTCTCTGGATATGGGTGAACTACAACTCCTATAAATCAAGGTCAATACCCTCCAAACCTTTCCAGTATTTTTTGTTGGTCATGGGGGTTCTGTGTGACAAATTTGGCCCAGGTCCATTGTCGGGGATGGGTGGATCGGTCAAAGTACTCTGCCTTGATGCAGAGTGAACTACAACTCCCATCATGTTGAGTCAGTCCCCCAAACCCCTCCAGTATGTTCAGTTGCTGATAAATTCCTCTGTCTGCTGTGTGCCATAGAAAAGAGTAGGAAAGGGTTATGGGAGAGGTAGTGGGCGGGATCATGCAAATTCCACAGCAATGGAGAGAGTCTGAAACATTGAGATGTCTATGGTGGAGGAAACACATACAATCCAGGATGAAATTGTCCCCGCATGAGAGCATTCACTTGGGTGGTGGACAGTCTTGTGTTTGTGGAGGATATTGGCAGGGGTTTTACGTGTTCACAGTGCTCGCTATAACCTGCAATGTCATTGGAGGGAGGGCCTTTGGTGGCTCCTCATGGGTGGGGATCCTATCTGTTTGTGGAAGTGGGAGCCTGTCTGTGAAAGTGGGCATTCCAGCCACACACATGTGCATATTTTCACTTTTATTATGTGTATAGAAGATTTGTGTGTGTGTGTGTGTATGTAAAATATTTTGAATGCATTCCTCAGCTCTGTAAATCTAACAATTGCTGGGAGAAGCAAGTAAACAAGTCATAGAATCATAGAATCAAAGAGTTGGAAGAGACCTCATGGGCCATCCAGTCCAACCCCCTGCCAAGAAGCAGGAATATTGCATTCAAATCACCCCTGACAGATGGCCATCCAGCCTCTGTTTAAAAGCTTCCAAAGAAGGAGCCTCCACCACACTCCGGGGCAGAGAGTTCCACTGCTGAATGGCTCTCACAGTCAGGAAGTTCTTCACCGTGTCCAGATGGAATCTCCTCTCTTGTAGTTTGAAGCCATTGTTCCGCGTCCTAGTCTCCAAGGAAGCAGAAAACAAGCTTGCTCCCCCCTCCCTGTGGCTTCCTCTCACATATTTATACATGGCTATCATATCCCCTCTCAGCCTTCTCTTCTTCAGGCTAAACATGCCCAGCTCCTTAAGCCGCTCCTCATAGGGCTTGTTCTCCAGACCCTTGATCATTTTAGTCGCCCTCCTCTGGACACATTCCAGCTTGTCAATATCTCTCTTGAATTGTGGTGCCCAGAATTGAACACAATATTCCAGGTGTGGTCTAACCAAAGCGGAATAGAGGGGTAGCATTACTTCCCTAGATCTCTAGACACTATGCTCCTATTGATGCAGGCCAAAATCCCATTGGCTTTTTTTGCTGCCACATCACATTGTTGGCTCATGTTTAACTTGTTGTCCACGAGGACTCCCAAGATCTTTTTCACACGTATTGCTCTCGAGCCAGGCGTCCCCCATTTTGTATCTTTGCATTTTGTCCTAAACTTTCTTAAAGTTCATCCAACTCTACATGTTTCCATTGCATTCAGCTGTGACAGTTGAAGAGCTGTCAGATTGTATTCATTCTGCCTATTATTAGTATTATTATTATTGTTAACATTATTTTTACCCCGCCTTTCTCCCCAGAGGGGTCAAGGTGGCGAATGATCTTACACTTTAGTCGAGTTTCAAAAGCCCAATGTAAAAGTTTAAAAATATAATAATAATATTTATTATTATTATTATTATTATTATTATTATTATATTTACTTTACCCCGCTTTATCTCCCCAAAGAAGAGTTTCAAATATACACATATACAAACATTAATGCGGAATTATTTCTATTAATTATTTTTACTAATATTATTTTTATATATATATATATATATATATATATATATATATATATATGCCTTCTCGGATTTTTAATATAGGGTTTTTATGGACGACTTAGTGGCCTGAGGCCCAGGGAATTTTAGTGGTACATGTTGTATTTATTAAGCTTGTTGTATATGGTTTATGTAGTGTGTTATTGTTTATCTGTTTTATTTTTGCTTTTATGTCATGTGATTTCTGGTGTTTTAACTATTTTTTGCTGCTTTGAGTCCCACCCATGGAAGAAAAGCGAGACAAAAATAAATAAATAAATAAATAAATAATAATAATAATAATTTGGAGCCAGTTGTTGTTGGGAGACCCAGGCCCCTACATTGCCCTATATCCCAGGGTCTGATCCCAGATTATCTGCTTTGAACTGGATTATACGGAACAGAAATGGCTTTGGTTGCTTAGGTGGACGATCTGTAGGGAGAGCTTGATAGGGGGAGTGTGACCCTGCTAACTCTCCTGGACTTCTCTCTCAGCGGCGTTTGATACCATTGATTATGGTCTCCTTCTGGAGAGACTCGAGGGAGGGGATGGGGCTAGGAGGCATGGTGTTACAGTGGCTCCGATCCTTTCTCACGGGCTGAACCCAGAAGGTGGTTTGACCTCATGGCGAGTGAATGGTGGAGTCGCGCAGAGCTCATCGTTTTCCTTGGTGTTATTCAATATCCACATGAAGCCGCTGGGAGACATCTTCCGGGGTTTTTGAGTTTGGTACCATAGGTATGCGGATCATTCTCAACTCTATTGCTTATTTTCACCTGATGCCAAGGAATCAGTTCTGCACCTGAACTGTTGTCTGAAGTCAATAATGGACTGGATGAGGGTGAACAAGTTGAAGCTCAGTCCAGATAAGATGGAGGTACTGCTGGTCTCTCGGAAGATGGATCTGGGAATAGGGTTACAACCTGAGCTGAATGGGAAGCCCAGGTGGCAGTGCTGACTATTTGGCTTTCACACAATTCAAGCTTGTGCACCAATTGCGCTCATTCCTGGCCATAGTGGTACATGCAATGGTTCCATCAGATTGGACTGTTTCAACACGCTCTACGTAGATCTTCCCTTTAAAAGTTTGGTTCAGGGCCATCCTACTTGAGGGACCGCATCTCCTTCTACCAGCCCACACAAGCCCAGAGATCATTAGGAGAGCCCCCTGTCTCGGTCTCAGTCTCGGTCCCACCACCGTCACAGGTTCACTTGGTAGGAACGAGAGAGAGGGCCTTCCTTCTTGGTGGTGGCCCCACAGCTCTGGAACTCTCTTTCCAAAGAGGTGCGATCGGCCTCCTCTTTACTGGCCTTTTGCGCACAAGTTCAAACCTTTCTATGGAATCAAGCCTTTCCCGATAACCTATAATAGGCAATGACCAGGCAACTATTGATAAAGCACATCACTGAAGACTATCTCGGACTTGGCAATGTTTACACGGCCTCAAAAAGCGGAGCTTCTAGGATCCTCAGTTTAATGTTTTGATGGAAAACCTCAGTAGTCTGAGGCCCAGGGATTTTTAATGGTACATGTTATATTTATGAAGCTTGTTTATATGGTTGATGTAATGAGCAGTTTGTTTATCTGTTTTATTTGGGGTTATGATGTTGTGCTTTTTGTGTCATGTAATTTCCGTTGTTTTAACCATTGTTTGCTGCTTTGAATCCCACCCATGGGAGAAAAGCTGGGGATAAATAAATAAATCACGGTTACATCCAGATTGGATGATTGCAACGTGCTCAATGTAGGTCTGCCCTTGAAAAGTGCTCAGAAACAACAGTTTGTACAAAGGTCTGCAGCCAGGCTTCTAACGGGGACTGATCTCAGGGAGCATCCCATATTTACTGAGACAGCTCCACTGGCTGCCTATACATTTCTGAGCCCAATTCAAGGGGCTGGTTCTTACCTAGAAAGCCCTGCAACACTGTTTCTCCCTATACATCCCGAGGTGAGTGCTGAGATCCTGCAGGGAGACCCTTCTCTTGAAACGGGCCCCTCCACTAACATGTGTCTTTGCTAAGCCAGGCATGTTAGCAGAAAGAGAGATGTCAGTCTCTTGCGTTTCCTTCACCCCGATTCTACATCGCCTTCTCCTCGGGCATCCCCTCCCAGTGACCCCTTCTCTTCTCTCTCTTCTCCCCAACCTTTTCTGTATTTCTTTGCAAAGGAAGGCTCCCAAATGTCCTGCTTGCCCCAGGTGCTCGCTGCCTCGTCCTGAACTGCCTCCCCACGTTTTCCTGAAAGGCTGCTCTTTGCTGTGGCCCCTCCCTTGGGAAGAAAAGGGGAGGGCCAGGCAGCAACTATAAGCCCCCTGCCACAATCAAGGCCTTTCAACAGATGGCCATGCATCCTCTGCTGAAAAACCTCCAGAGAAGGAGACCCCCACCAGACTCTGAGGCAGCATATGCAACTGAGACTGGATCTACATACCCTATATCCCAGAATCTGATCCCAGATTATCGCCTTATCCCAGATTATCTGGCAGTGTAGACTTACATAGTCCAGTTCAAAGCAGATAATCTGGGATCAGATCCTGGGATATAGGGCAGTGTAGAAGGGCCCTGAATTAAATGGCCTTGAAGGCACACAACAAGCACAATCCTAATGAACTTGACTCTCTCCTCAACCAAAAGCAGGCCCACCCTTCCCATTGAAAGACATGTATTTTTACATTGGTTGAAATTGTTCTTTGTATAATATATATTGTATTGGCTTTCATGGTTTTTTTTCTGCACTACAAATAAGGCACATGCAGTTGCATAGGAATGCATTCCTTTTTTTCCCAGACTATAGTCTGGCCCCCAACAGGTGAAGGGATCTTGAACTGGCACTCAACTTCAAAAGTTTGGACACTCCTGGCCCAGAACCTTGCAATGGGTGGGATCCCGGCATGAATCCTGCCTCCGTCCGTGTCTCCGGAAGCCCTGAGCATACTTTGGGCTGCCCCCGGCCGCCTCCTGACCTTCTATTTCCAGCCTGGGCTGCATGCCTCTTCCCACTGGGAGCCAAATATACCTGGGGTGCCAGATTGCGAATCGAGAAGCGCCCTCGGTTCACACTGCAGCCGGAAGCGGCTACCTTCCTCCGAGGTTGGCTGCAGAGGGGCTTTTGAGGGTTTGGGCTCCATTTTGGCTTCTTTCCAATTGCATCCAAAAGGCATGGCAAGAAGGCTTTCCCACCCTAGCAATGCCTTTGTTTCATCCTGAAGCTAAAAGAATGCCCAGCGTCTAGGTTGATTGTAGGGGGCATTTACACTGTCGACTCAATGCAGTTTGACACCACGGTAGTCACCATCACTCAGTGGATAATGGGAGTTGTCGTTCGGTGAGGCATCAACATCCTTTGGCAGAGAAGACTAAGGGCCCATCCAGACAGGCTCTATATCCCAGGATCTGATCCCAGGTTTTCTGTTTATCTCAGATTATTTGACAGTGGGGACTCATATAATCTAGTTTAAAGCGGAAAACCTGGGATCAGATCCTGGGATATTGGGACTGTCTGGAAAGGACCTAAGGCCCCTTGTTACACTGCTGTATAAAATTCAGATTGTCTACTATGAACTGGATTATATGGCAGTGTAGACTCACATAATCCACTTTAAAGCAGATCATGTAGATTATTTGCTTTGATAATCTGGATTACATGGCATTGTAGAAGGGGACTAAAGCCCCTTGCACATGGATGTGTAAAATCCCACATCTGCTTTGAACTGGGTTATATGGCAGTGTGGACTCAGATAACTCAGTTCAAAGCAGATACTGTGAGATTTTCTGCCTTGATATTCTGGGTTATATGGCTGTGGGGAGGGCCCTAAAGCACCCTTTACACTGCCATCTAAAATCCAGATTATCTACTTTGAACTGGATTGTATGGCAATGTAGACTCAATGTGGAGTTATCTGCTTTGGATTATATGGCATAGTAGAAGGGGACGAAATATCTTGCAAAAATACAACATCCATTATTCAGTAACAGTGAGCCATGGAGGCTCAAGCATTGCCAAACTGGATTAATTCTGCAGTGTAGATGACCCTAGAATCTGTTTTTGATTGTTTTGCTGTTGTGCTTCTCATCAAGGAATTATTATTATTACTATTATTATTATGATTTAATCTATATCTATATATATAATAAAGAAGAGTGTTTGTTTGTATGGGAAGGACAGAGGTGCGGAGGGCGGAAGGTGTTTGTGCCAGCGTTCTGATTGGCTGCCGCTGTGGTGCTATTTGCATATGGTCTCTGATTGGGCAGCTTCAATAGGAGCCCCTGGTGGAGAAGAGGGTTCATGGCAGAAACGGGGCATGACAGAAGGAAATTTGCATATGGTCTCTGATTGGCCAGCCTCAAATCCAACATTCCGAGATGAGAAAGAGAGGAAAGGAAAGGCCAAAGGGGGCTGGGTCAGAACACTCCCAATACAGACCGAAATAGGCACACAGAGCCCCCATCACCCACTCTACATCCTACTGCAGTTTGGGGGAGGATGAACCATGGATGATGGGACTTGCAGTACCACCACTCACATTCTGAGACCGCTGTTAACCTCTTCCAATGACTGATCAGGACCAAACTTCGCACAGAGACCTCTCATGACCCACTTTACGTCCTGGTGTGGTTTGGCCAGGGATGGACCGTGGATTATGGGACTTGCAGTACCATTGCTCAATTCTTCAGACCACTGCAACCCTCATCCAATTACCAATAAATACCAAACTTGGCACACTGAGTCTCCATGACACACTCTACATCCTGGTGCGGTTTGGGGGAGGATGCACCATGGACGATGGGACTTGCAATACCTGCACTCCCTTCCTAAGACCATTACAACTGCCAACAATGATGGATCAGGACCACAATTTACACAGAGAGCCCGCATAACTCACTCTACATCCTGGTGCGGTTTGGAATAATTTGACAATGCATGATGGGACTTGCAGTCACTTCACTCACTTCCTGAGACCACTGAGACCCTCGCCAGTGACTCATCAAGACTAAACTTGGCACATGAAGCTTCAATGACCCACTCTACATCCTGGAGCAGTTTGGAGGACGACAGACCATGGATGATGGGACTTCAAGTACCTCCACTCCCCAAGACTGCTGCAAAACTCATCTAATGACCAATCAAGACCAAAGTTGGCACACAGAGCCCCCATGACCCACTCTACATCCTGCTGCAGTTTTGGAGAAGGGTGGACCATGGATGATGGAACTTCCAGTACCTTCAATCACATTCTGAGACCTCTGCAAACCTCATCCAATGACGGATCAAGACCAAACTTGGCACATAGACCTCTCATGACCCACTTTACGTCCTGGTGTTATTTGGAAATCTTTGGAGATGGATGATGGGACTTGCAGTACCTTTGCTCTCTTCCTGACACCACTGAGACCCTGGCCAATGACTAATCAAGACTAAACTTGCCACATGGGGCTCCAATGACCCACTCTACATCCTGCTGCAGTTTGGAGGAGGACAGACCATGGATGATGGGACTTCAAGTACCTCCACTCCCTTCCAAAGATTGCTGCAACCCTCTTCTAATGACCAATCAGGACCACACTTGGCACACAGAGCCCCCATGATCCACTCTACATCCTGCTGCAGTTTGAAAGGGGATGGACTTTGGATGATGGGACTTGCAGTACCTTCACTCACTTACTGACACCACTGCCACCCTCATCTAATGACTGATAAAGACCAAACTTGGCACACAGAGCCCCCATGACCCACTCTATATCCTGCTGCTGTTTGTAGGAGGATGGGCCATGGATGATGGGACTTCAAGTACCTTCACTCACTTCCTGAAAATAATGCAGCCGTTATCCAAAGACCAATAAAGACCAAACTTGGCATACAGAACCGCCATTACCCACTTTCTCTAATAACCCGGGCAACGCCGGGTCCCCAAGCTAGTATATAATAAAGAAGAGTGTTTGTTTGTATCGGACAGAGGAAGGACATAGGGCGGTGTATGTGGCAGCGTTCTGATTGGCTGCCGCTGTGGTGCTATTTGCATATGGTCTCTGATTGGCCAGCTTCAATAGGAGCCCCTGGTGGAGAAGAGGGTTCATGGCAGAAACGGGGCATGACAGAAGGAAATTTGCATATGGTCTCTGATTGGCCAGCCTCAAATCCAACATTCCGAGATGAGAAAGAGAGGAAAGGAAAGGCCAAAGGGGGCTGGGTCAGAACACTCCCAATACAGACCGAAATAGGCACACAGAGCCCCCATCACCCACTCGACATCCTACTGCAGTTTGGAGGACTATGAACCATGGATGATGGGACTTGCCGTACCACCACTCACATTCTGAGACCGCTGTTAACCTTATCCAATGACTGATCAGGACCAAACTTCGCACAGAGACCTCTCATGACCCACTTTACGCCCTGGTGTGGTTTGGCTGGGGATGGGCCGTGGATTATGGGACTTGCAGTACCATTGCTCAATTCTTGAGACCACTGCAACCCTCATCCAATTACCGATAAAGACCAAACGTGGCACACTGAGTCTCCATGACGCACTCTACATCCAGGTCCAGTTTGAAGGAGGATGCACCATGGACGATGGGACTTGCAATACCTGCACTCCCTTCCTAAGACCATTACAACTGCCAACGATGATGGATCAGCACCACAATTTACACAGAGAGCCTGCATAACTCACTCTACATCCTGGTGCGGTTTGGAAGAATTTGACAATGGATGATGGGACTTGCAGTCACTTCACTCACTTCCTGAGACCACTGAAACCCTCGCCAATGACTCATCAAGACTAAACTTGGCACATGGAGCTTCAATGACCCACTCTACATCCTGGAGCACTTTGGAGGACAACAGACCATGGATGATGGGACTTCAAGTACCTCCACTACCCAAGACTGCTGCAAAACTCATCCAATGAGCAATCAAGACCAACGTTGGCACACAGAGCCCCCATGACCCACTCTACATCCTGCTGCAGTTTTGGAGAAGGGTGGACCATGGATGATGGAACTTCCAGTACCTTCACTCACATTCTGAGACCTCTGCAAACCTCATCCAATGACGGATCAAGACCAAACTTGCCACATAGACCTCTCATGACCCACTTTACGTCCTGGTGTTGTTTGGAAAAATTTGGAGATGGATGATGGAACTTGCAGTACCTTTGCTCACTTCCTGAGACCACTGAGACCCTCGCCAATGACTCATCAAGACTAAACTTGGCACATGGAGCTCCAATGACCCACTCTACATCCTGGTGCAGTTTGGAGGAGGACAAACCATGGATGATGGGACTTCAAGTACCTCCACTCCCTTCCAAAGATTGCTGCAACCCTCTTCTAATGACCAATCAAGACCACACTTGGCACACAGAGCCCCCATGATCCACTCTATATCCTGCTGCACTTTGAAAGGGGATGACTTTGGATGATGGGACTTGCAGTACCTTCACTCACTTACTGACACCACTGCCACCCTCATCTAATGACTGATAAAGACCAAACTTGGCACACAGAGCCCCCATGACCCACTCTATATCCTGCTGCTGTTTGTAGGAGGATGGCCCATGGATGATGGGACTTCAAGTACCTTCACTCACTTCCTGAAAATAATGCTGCCATTATCCAAAGACCAATAAAGACCAAACTTGGCGTACAGAACCGCCATTACCCACTTTCTCTAATAACCCGGGCAACGCCGGGTCCCCAAGCTAGTATATAATAAAGAAGAGTGTTTGTATGGGAAGGACAGAGGAAGTGTGGAGGGCGGACGTGTATGTGCCAGCGTTCTGATTGGCTGCCGCTGTGGTGCTATTTGCATATGGTCTCTGATTGGGCAGCTTCAATAGGAGCCCCTGGTGGAGAAGAGGGTTCATGGCAGAAACGGTGCATGACAGAAGGAAATTTGCATATGGTCTCTGATTGGCCAGCCTCAAATCCAACATTCCGAGATGAAAAAGAGAGGAAAGGAAAGGCCAAAGGGGGCTGGGTCAGAACACTCCCAATACAGACCGAAATAGGCACACAGAGCCCCCATCACCCACTCGACATCCTACTGCAGTTTGGAGGAGGATGAACCATGGATGATGGGACTTGCAGTACCACCACTCACATTCTGAGACCGCTGTTAACCTTATCCAATGACTGATCAGGACCAAACTTCGCACAGAGACCTTTCATGACCCCCTTTACGTCCTGGTGTGGTTTGGCCGGGGATGGACTATGGATTATGGGACTTGCAGTACCATTGCTCAATTCTTCAGACCACTGCAACCCTCATCCAATTACCAATAAATACCAAACTTGGCACACTGAGTCTCCATGACGCATTCTACATCCAAGTGCAGTTTGAAGGAGGATGCACCATGGACGATGGGACTTCCAATACCTGCACTCCCTTCCTAAGACCATTACAACTGCCAACGATGATGGATCAGGACCACAATTTACATAGAGAGCCTGCATGACCCACTCTACATCCTGGTGCGGTTTGGAAGAATTTGACAGTGGATGATGGGACTTGCAGTCACTTCACTCACTTCCTGAGACCACTGAGACCCTCGCCAATGACTCATCAAGACTAAATTGGCACATGGAGCTTCAATGACCCACTCTACATCCTGGAGCAGTTTGGGGGACGACAGACCATGGATGATGGGACTTCAAGCACCTCCACTACCCAAGACTGCTGCAAAACTCATCTAATGGCCAATCAAGACCAACGTTGGCACACAGAGCCCCCATGACCCACTCTACATCCTGCTGCAGTTTTGGAGAAGGGTGGACCATGGATGATGGAACTTCCAGTACCTTCACTCACATTCTGAGACCTCTGCAAACCTCATCCAATGACGGATCAAGACCAAACTTGGCACATAGACCTCTCATGACCCACTTTACGTCCTGGTGTTGTTTGGAAAAATTTGGAGATGGATGATGGGACTTGCAGTACCTTTGCTCACTTCCTGAGACCACTGAGACCCTCGCCAATGACTACTCAAGACTAAACTTGCCACATCGAGCTCCAATGACCCACTCTACATCTTGCTGCAGTTTGGAGGACAGACCATGGATGATGGGACTTCAAGTACCTCCACTCCCTTCCAAAAATTGCTGCAACCCTCTTCTAATGACCAATCAAGACCACACATGGCACACAGAGCCCCCATGATCTACTCTACATTCTGCTGCAGTTTGAAAGGGGATGGACTTTGGATGATGGGACTTGCAGTACCTTCACTCATTTACTGACACCACTGCCACCCTCATCTAATAACTGATAAAGACCAAACTTGGCACACAGAGCCCCCATGACCCACTCTATATCCTGCTGCTGTTTGTAGGAGGATGGGCCATGGATGATGGGACTTCAAGTACCTTCACTCACTTCCTGAAAATAATGCAGCCGTAATCCAAAGACCAATAAAGACCAAACTTGGCATACAGAACCGCCATTACCCACTTTCTCTAATAACCCGGGCAACGCCGGGTCCCCAAGCTAGTTGTTTATATTGTTCAGAAAAAACAAACACGAAGTCTGCAAACAGATATAAAATGCAAGAATACAAACCATAAGACAAAAAGAAGTAGAAGTACATTTTCCTCATGCTACTACTAGAACCACTAAATACTGGCTAAATAATAATATTTAATAGTAATAATAATAATAACAATAACAATAATTATATTGATTTGTAGGCTGCTTTTTCTCTCAACAATCTCAAAGTTGCAAATAGTTCAAAAAAGAATTCAACATACAATATAAAACCTAAAGGCTATAAACATTAAAATAGAATTAAACCAAACACTATTTAAAAATGAATGGTGAACATTATTAAAGACATTGAAAACCTATTTAAAATAGCAAAAACACCACGCCACACTCCAAGACTCGATCTTAAAAACGTTCTTCTTAAAAGCCTGAAAAGAAATAAATTCTTCAGACAGTGTTGTTGATATTATTATTATTATTATTATTATTATTATTATTATTATATTTTATATTATTATTGTTGTTACTTTTATTTGTATCCCACTTTTTCTCTGTAATAAAGATACTCAGGCCAGCTTACAGTCAAACCATTATAATACAGTGGATAGCTGTGAGTTTTCCGGATTGTACGGCTATGTTCCAGTAACATTCTCTCCTGATGTTTCACCCACATCTATGGCAGGCATCCTCAGAGGTTGTGAGGTCTGTTGGAGACTAGGCAAATGGGGTTTATATATCTGTGGAATGATGTCCAGGGTGGGAGAAAGAAGGCAAGTGTGAATGTTGCCATTGACCACCTTGATTAGTATTGAATGGACTTGCAGCTTCAAAGCCTGGCTACTTCCTGCCTGGGGGAGTCCTTTCTTGGGAGGTATTAGCTGTCCCTGATTGTTTCTTGTCTGAAATCCCCATTTTCTGAGTGTTGTTCTTTATTTACTGTCCCAATTCTAGAGTTTTTTAAATACCATTAGCCAGATTTTGTTCATTTTCATGGTTTCCTCCTTTCTGTTGAAATTGTCCACATGTTTGTGGATTTCAATGGCTTCTCTGTTTAGTCTGACATGGTAGTTGTCAGAGTGGTCCAGCATTTCTATGTTCTCCAATCATATGCTGTGTCCAAGTTGGTTCATCAAGTGCTCTGCTATGGCTGCCTTCTCTAGTTGATTTAGTCTGTAGTGCCTTTCGTGTTCCTTGATTCATGTCTCAGCAATGCTGCTGCATTTGGGGGTCCCTATGGAGGCTTCTTGTCCACAGCTGCATGGTATATGGTAGACTCCTGCAAAGGTGAGAGGATCTCTCTTGTTCTTTGCTGAACATAGCATTTGTTGGATTTTCTTGGTGGGTCTATAGATAGTTTGTAGATTGTGTTTCTTCATCAGCTTCCTTATGTGGTCAGTGGTTCTCTTGAAGTATGGTAAGAAAACCTTTCCTCTGGGTGGTGCTTTGTCTTGACTCCTGTGGCTTGTTCCTGGTCTTGCAGCTCTTCTGATGTCTGCGGTGGAGTCTCCATTGGCCTGTAAAGCCCAGTTTAGGGGGATCCATTCACCCTGAAAGAAGTGGGCTTCGCAGATTCTTTTTGCATGGTCTGCCATGGCTTTAATTGTGCTTCTTTTTTAACCTAGGTGATGGTTGGAGTGTTTATGTAGGTATCTTTATGTGTATGTAGGTTTTCTGTAAACTGTGTGGCCAAATTGTTGATTGGGTTTGTCAATGACTAGGACATCTAGAAATTGCAGTTTTCCTGTTGAGGTGGTCCAAGAACTTGCTGAGTTCTCCATGGCTCCAAATGGTGAAGGTGTCATCCACATATCTGAACCATATAGTGCAGTGTTTCTCAACCTTCCTAATGCTGTGACCCCTTAATACAGTTCCTCATGTTGTGGTGACCCCCAACCATAACATTATTTTCATTACTACTTCACAGCTGTAATTTTGCTATTGTTATGCATGATATATTTTCATTAACTGGACCAAATTTGGCAGAAAGACCCGATACGCCCAAATTCGAATCCTGGTGTGACTGAGGGTGATTGATTCCATCATTTGGGAGTTGTAGTTGCTGGAATTTATAGTTCATCTGCAATCAAAGAGCATTCTGAACTCCACCAATGATAGAATTGAACCAAACATGGCACACAGAACTCCCATGACTAACAGAAAATACTGGAAAGGTTTGGTGGGCATTGACCTTGAGTATTGAAGTTGTAGTTCACCTATGTCCCGAGAGCACTGTGGACTCAAAACAATGATGGATCTGGACCAAACTTGGCATGAAAATCAATATGTCCAAATGTGAACTTTGGTGGAGTGTAGGGAAAATAGACTTGGCATTTTGGAGTTGTAGTTGCTGAGATTTATTGTTCACCTACAATCAAAGAACATTCTGAACCCCACCAAGGTTAGAATTGGGCCAAACTTCCCACACAGAACCCCCATGACCAACAGAAAATACTGTTTTCTGAAGGTCTTTGGCGACCCCTCTGACACCCCCTCACGACCCCTCCAGGGGTCCCGACCCCCCAGGTTGAGAAACACTGATATAGTGGGCTTTTTTGTTGCTGTTTCCAGGGCTTTTTTCCAAAGTATTCAGTGTAGAAATTTGCTGCAACCAGGCTGAGAGGGCTCCCCATGGCTACTCCATCTTTCTGTTCATAGAATTCATTGTCCCACTGGAGTAGCTTGTGGTGAGGCAATGGTGAAACAGAGCTGTGATGTCTTCTGAGAAATTCTGGTTGATTCGTGCGATGGTGTCTGCTACTGGGATCTTGGTAAACAGAGACACCACAAAGCAGATCAGTTTGTCATTGGTGTTGAGCTTGAGGTTGCTGACCTCGTAGAAAAGAAAAAAAAAAAACAACCCAGAAAACTCACAGCAACCCAGTGATTCTGCCATGAAAATCTTTGACAACACATTTTAATGCAATTTATCGTTAAAATAGAATTAAAAATTAACAGTATTAAAAACGTTCAACTCTGGCTTGTCCTGACTTTACGATCCCACGTTTTCTATTCCAATCATTTCCCCCTCTGGTTTTCCCAGAATGTAAAATCATGAACACGGATGCATTAATGCTGACAGCAAATTGGAAAGAAAATTTGTCTGTGTTAATGGTTGTCGGGAAAGCTTCCGCCTGTAATTGGTTGTATTAATTGTCGCCAACGAGTTGCTTTCAAATTAAAATAGTCTCGACGGAGACGGCCCACCCTTTCAAAGTAATGAATAAATGCATATATATATATATATATATATATATATATATAAATTATTCACCAGGTTAATGTTTGTGATTACATTAAAGACATTTGAGTGAAGTGTAGAAAATAGTTAATTATTTTAAAAGGTCTGAGCTTTCCGATCCCTTGGGTTTTTGTGAAAATGTCAGAAAATGATCCTAAATAATGATCTCCTATATTACCTAAACTTGGGAAACAGGAGGATATTCCCAGCCATATCTGTGTTGAATATTTTGCTGATTTGAGGTGGAAAATGTAATCGAATGGCCTTGCCATGGGTACTGTGTTTTGAAAATGGGTGCCATTGCCTTTCGGGTCGATTGCAGGCATATTGTTAGCCATGAGGATTATTATTATTATCACCGTCATCATCATTAGCTATGATTATCATTGTCGTTAGCCATTAGTATTATTGTTAGCCGTTATATTATTAGCCATTAATGGATCTCCATCTTCCCTGTTGAGAAATCCAATACACTATGGATCTGAGCTCCCATTGCATGCCATTTGTGCCTGCTTGATTGGTTTTGATTTCGAAGGTGGAGATGAATAAGGAATTCCATCATGGAGGACTGTTTCGAGCACTAGACTAGACTCGACCACAGTTCTATCCCCATTTTGGGGATGGAACTCTCATTCATTGGCATCCCTACCAACCCTTGTTTGTACTCTTCCTCATCCACCCATCCAGAGTCTAAATCTACTTTAGGCTTCACTACAGCTCGCAGTCCGGATGCGGCCCTCTGAGGTCATGTATTCAGCCCTTGCCCTCAACTGTAAACCTAGGGTCACCCTAAGTCTGAAAGGCACACAACAACAACAGTCTTAATTAACTTGACTCTCTCATCAGCCCAAAGCAGGCCCACACTTCCAATTGAAATACTGGTAAGCTTATTGTTCTTCCATCTAAACATTGTATTGTAGGCTTCTGCAATCTGGGTAAACCTTGTGTCCCGGCTTTCAGTGGAGGTCCCGATCCATTTTTTGGGAGCCTTCCGAATTCAGGAGGACAGATACCTGTTTTCGCTCTGGGGTGCCAAAAGATCCATTTTGTATCAGCCCATTATGGGGGGGGGCGGGCTTCTCAGGCTCCTATTCCTGTCATTTTAGGCATTTAAGCTGTTTCTACTCTAAAGGAGAGGCGCTGGAGGCAGGCGCACCCACTTTCTTTCCCGAGTCTGCATGCCACATGCACTCTTTCCAAGGCATTTAAAGGTGGCAAGTTCTTAAAGCTGTTTGTTACTCTAGAGGAGAGGTGCTTGGCTGCAGGCAAGTACGTGCTTTAAGGAAGCTTCTTGTTCTTAGAACTGCCTACTCTAGAGGAGACATGCTGCAGGCAGGCTTGTGTGCACTTTCTCTCCTGGACCTGCACCACACCAGCAGCCACGCACTCTTTCCAAGACATTTTAAGTAGGCTTCCCACTTCCAGGTAAGGAAGAGAGATTACCTCCTGGAGCTAATCCTGGGCTTCTTTAAGAAACACCTCTTTTTTCCTGGCACGCTTCAATCTCCTTTCTGCTTCCTTACAGCTGTTTCTACTTTCTACTCTAGAGGAGACATAATTGGTCATAGTTTTCAGGGAATGAAGGTTTTCTTTTTGTTTCCCCAGGGAGAAGCGCAACAGAGTTCTTGCGACCCTGGAGAAGGTAGGAAGTGGTAGGCTCCATGGCAGTCCCCTCGGTCTTAAGGTCCTGCTGATTAATGCTAGATCCGTTAATGGTAAGACTGCTGCCATTCAGGACTTGATCCTGGATGAGAGGGCGGATCTGCCGTGCATTACTGAGACCTGGTTGGATGAGCTGGGGGGAGTAAATCTCACTCAGTTGTGTCCACCGGGTTTCGGAGTGCATCAGCAGGCCAGACGGGGGGGGGGGGGGGCGAGGAGGAGGGGTTGCAGTAGTCTTTCGGCAATCCATCGCCGTGGTCAGATGCGCTGTTCCGCAAGCACCTGGGTTTGAGTGTGTCCACCTGAAGGTGGGGAACCGTGACAGTGTGGGGTTTCTGCTGGTGTACCGCCCACCCCGCGACCCAGCAGTTTCCCTGTCTGTGCTAGCAGAGGTGGTCTCCAATTCGGCCCTGGCTTCCCAGCCCTTGGTGGTGCTGGGAGATTTTAACATCCATGCTGAGACCTCCTTGTCCGGCGCAGCTCAGGACTTTATGGCCGCCATGACGACCATGGGACTGTCACAAATTATATCTGGACCCACCCATCAGGCTGGACATACACTCGACCTAGTTTTTGTGGCGGACAGTGGAATGATCAGAGTGGAAGAACAAAACATCCTTCCGGTGTCATGGTCTGATCACTATCTGATCAGTTTTAGACTTTCTGCTACCCTCAACCTTCGCAGGGGTAGAGGACAGATTAAAATGGTCCTCCCTAGGAGACTGATGGATCCGGATGGATTCCTGAGGAATCTTGGGGTTCTTCCTGCCATGGAGCCTGGCGATTCTATCGATGCCTTGGTGGATCTCTACAATAGGGAGATGTCAAGGGCGATAGATACGATTGCTCCCGAATGCCCCATCTCGTTGCGACGTGACAGGCTGTCTCCCTGGTTTACTGGGGAGCTGGCTGTGATGAAGCACACGAGAAGGGGGCTAGAGCGCAAGTGGAGGAGATCTCGGGACGTGTCTGATCAAGCACGGGCTAAAGCCTCTCTTAAGGCATACGGGTGGCCAGGGAATCTTTCACGACCACCCGTATAGCGTCTGCAGCAAATAGATCATCGGAGTTGTTTCGGGTTGTCGGGGAACTCCTTCACCCACCTGTGGTGGAGGACACCTTTGACGACCCAGCAACTCGGTGTTGCGACTTCGCACACCATTTTGCAGGTAAAGTTGCTCAGATACGCCTTGAGCTCGACTCCAATTTTTTCACAGTGCCAGATGAGATGACTGAAGCATCTGCTTGTCCAATTTTGTGGGATTCTTTTAGGCTTGTTCTCCCTGAGACCGTGGAAGAGGTCCTTGGGGCTGTGAGGGCGACCACTTCGACTCTAGACCCTTGCCCATCTTGGCTTATTAAATCGGCCAAGGAGGGGTTGGTTGATTGGTTTGTG
The DNA here is from genome assembly GCF_037176765.1 of Anolis sagrei. Taxonomy (NCBI): domain Eukaryota; kingdom Metazoa; phylum Chordata; class Lepidosauria; order Squamata; family Anolidae; genus Anolis; species Anolis sagrei. The sequence goes on along the minus strand of NC_090034.1, from coordinate 30,277,766 downwards.
TTGATCATTAACACATCGTTGGAGCAAGGGATTTTTCCATCTAATCTGAAACAGGCTGTGGTTCGTCCACTCCTCAAAAAGGCTTCCCTTGACTCCACGGTGCTGAACAATTACAGGCCGATCTCCAACCTCCCTTTTTTGGGTAAGGTGCTGGAGCGGGTGGTCGCCTCCCAGCTCCAGGGCTTTTTGGATGACATCAACTACCTAGATCAGTCACAGTCTGGTTTCAGGCCTGGTCACGGCACCGAGACAGCCTTGGTCGCCTTGGTGGATGACCTCCGTAGAGAACTGGACAGGGGGAGTGTGACTCTGTTGGTTCTCTTGGACATCTCAGCGGCTTTCGATACCATCGATCATGGTATCCTTCTGGGTCGTCTCTCTGGGATGGGTCTCGGGGGCACGGTTTTGTCGTGGCTCCGGTCCTTCCTGGAGGGACGAACCCAGATGGTGAAGCTGGGGGATGCCTGCTCGGATCCCTGGCCTTTGACCTGTGGGGTCCCGCAAGGCTCTATTATGTCTCCCATGCTTTTTAACATCTACATGAAACCGCTGGGAGAGGTCATCCGGAGTTTTGGAGTTGGGTGCCATTTCTACGCAGATGACACACAACTCTACTACTCTTTTCCACCTAATTCCAAGGAGGCCTCTCGGGTGCTGGACGAGTGCCTGGCTGCTGTGTCTATCTGGATGATGAGGAACAAGCTGAAGATCAATCCTGACAAGACAGAGGTCCTCCTGGTCGATCGCAAACCGGACCAGGGTATAGGGTGGCAACCTGTGTTGGACGGGGTTACGCTCCCCCTGAAGCCACAGGTCCGCAGTTTGGGAGTACTCTTGGACTCATCGCTCACGCTTGAGGCTCAGGCGTCGGCGGTGTCCGGGAGGGCTTTTGCACAATTGAGACTTGTGCGCCAGCTGCGACCATACCTCGCGAAGGCTGATCTGGCCGGGGTGGTTCATGCCTTGGTCACCTCTAGATTGGATTACTGCAATGCACTCTACCTAGGGCTACCCTTGAAAACGACTCGGAAATTCCAACTGGTCCAACGGGCAGCAGCCAGGATGTTAACCGGAGCTCATTACAGAGAGAGGTCAACCCTCCTGTTCAAGGAGCTCCACTGGCTGCCGTTTATTTTCCGAGCCCAATTTAAGGTGCAGGTGCTTACCTACAAAGCCCTGAACGGTTTGGGACCACCCTACCTGCGTGACCGCATCTCCATCTACGAACCCACGCGTTCACTTCGGTCATCTGGAGAGGCCCTGCTCGTGATCCCGCCCGCATCGCAAGCGCGCTTGGTGGGGACTCGAGACAGGGCCTTTTCTGTGGTGGCTCCCCGACTCTGGAACGCCTTCCCAAGAGGTCTTAGACAGGTCCCTACACTGGCATGTAGGGACCGATGTGCCTTCTCAGATTAGGAACCTCCGATACCAAGTCCTAGAAGCACTTTAGTAGAACTAAGATCACTGCACACCGCACACTGCACTTACTTTATAATCCTACATACCTCCTGCCACATCAGCACTTTTAATCTTGTACCCATTACTCTGGCCTGGCCCAGTTTTATAGTGTCTCGATGTATTGTTTATTGCTGTTGTTTATTCTGCTTAACTGTTTTTAATTTGCTTTAGGTATTGTATTGTTGTATTGTGTTTTGAGGCCTTGGCCTATGTAAGCCGCATCGAGTCCTTCGGGAGATGCTAGCGGGGTACAAATAAAGTTATAATAATAATAATAATAATAATAAAGCTGTGATGCCGAAAAGCAGAGGAGGAGTTGAGATTGGCTCCCACTTGCATTCGGGTTGGGTGGATTTTGTACTGGGAGGGCCTTTACCGTTAGGAGTTCCCAAACTACCAAAGGTACTGAAGGAAATGGAGGAAACGGTAGAAACGAATTCCACGCACAAGTCTATTGTATTGTTTTTTCCTGGTGTTTTTTTTACACTACAAATAAGATATATGCAGCATGCATTGGCATCTTTTATGTTTTCTTCAAACCATAGTCCGGCCCCTCAGCAGACTGAGGGACTATGAACTGGCCCTTGGCGTAACAAGTTGGAAGACCCCTGGTATAACTGGAGGAAGTCCACTGATATTGGTGATATTGGTTATGGTACTTTCCAAAGTGTTGATGACTACCCAGCCCCATTCGTTTGCTTGTCTCTAAATTTGAGACCAACATGGGCAACTGTCATCTTGGCTCGATTTTCCTTGCACTGAGCCCAGCGTAAATACCTGTGTCGCCAGTACTCCGAAGTGCTTCTTTGGCCTTTCATGTACCTTGAGCTGCTTCCACCCCAGGGTGGGAAGCCCAGCGTAAGCCCAAACGTGGAATTCGCCAGATTTCTAAAAATAACGCCTGCTGGGGTTGAACAGTGGAGGCAGCGAATGCCGAGCCCCTGCGGAGGCCTGCCAGGCCCGGTGAGGTGCTATCTTCCTTTCATTTTGGGGTCGCCGTGGGAGTCCGTGACCAAGGGGATATAGGGAGGGCTTGGGCACCTGAGCGAGACATTGCTGGGCTGCAGCGGAGCCTGTCATCCCTGTGACGCGTAAGGAGACTCCGCCAGGGCTGAATCGTCTCCAGGATCCATCTGAGCTCCAAGCATGAGGTTGCTGTCTTTGTTTGCCTTGCTTGCTCAGCTGTCGTGCTTGGCATCTAAAATAAGGGGTGTGCAAAACGACCAAAATCCGTTATGTTTCCATTCTGTTTTTGTTTCGTATTCCAGGTTTTGTTTTCAGGAAGATTCCGGAAATTTAGGAACAGGGCCGTTCAGATTCTTAATTTGGGATCTGGAGTTCCGCTTTGGGAAGAATATTCCTGAAAAGAGAACCAAGGGCAGGAGAACAGGACAAAATTCGAAACAAAACCAAACGGATTTCTGCAATTTTGCACACACCTATAAAACTTGTTCTTTCAAGATGGTCTGGCATTTTTCTCTGGGTTTGGAGATAGCTTCTGGTGACCAAGGCTAACCTCCATGCAACTGTCTCATAAAGCTGTAAATTGTAAAAGGGTTGCTTTCCTTTCCTTTCTCGTGATTGGGATGCAATAAGGGACAGAAACGAAGGAAAGGCTGGTGTGTCATGACCCATCTCTACTTTCGTCCCAAGTCTTTTGGGGATGCTGGTTGGAATGTTCAGGCTGATTTACTTGATTATTTGGAGGTCACCTAGCTGAGAAAGATCCAAGTTCTCTTCTTTTAGAATACCTCGTGTCTCTGGCTTTGTCCTTGCTGACTTTCTAGCAGGTCACTGTAGGGGTGTTATTGAATGCAGAATTTCAAACTTGTTCTAAAGTGGGCTTTGAAAACAGTTTTAAGAAAATGCTTTGCAAATGGGGTTTTAAAGAATGGTTTGATCCTGGGCAACATTCAGGGGCTCCCACCGGTCAGGGAAGTGATAGACGCTTCCATAGACATAAAAAAGAGGGTTTTGAAAGTTGTCTGGAGCAAGGCAGGAGAGATTAGTCATCCTGATTCATTGTAGGAGTGAAAGATGGGTTTGCAAACCGTGGGGGAACTCCATCCCTCAGGATAATCGATTAGGGAGAATTGGATCCTATTTTCTCCTGGTTTTCAAATGTCCCCAAGCATTGCTGAGGAATTCCACTGTGGAGAAGAAACATGTGGGTTTCTTTTGTGTGTAAAACCCCTGTTTTTCTGCACAAAAAGTGTTCTTTTTCCTTGTATGAAACTTATTTTCTGCACACACAAAAACCCACGTATTTTTCTCTGCAAAAGAACTCAGCAGTTGCATTGAGATGTTTGAATATGAGGCAAATACTGTGAAAGAGATGTCATATTCTCCCTCAGAAGGGACGAAACCACAGAGGACAGAATGGTTGAGGACCTAGATCCCACGGCTGGAAGTTTGGGTTGAATTTGAGACAGTGGCCCACTTCTGTATTAGATACCTATTTGTCACGTGTCACTGTCAGATCAGGTTTGACTTAGAAAAACCCTACCCTGTTACCGCTTTAAGATTAGTTATAGCCAAAAAAAAAGAAAAAAAAAGCAAGGAAATGATGAACTCGAAATGGATGATTGGTACAAAGAGGTGTGGGACAGCGCAATAAAGGATAAACTGAGTTGTGAAATAAAATGCAAAATAGGATCAATGAAAAGAAATGATTTTGAGGCCATATGGGGCGGATTCTTAGGATATATATTTGTCAAAGAAAATGGAATAAAACCAAATCAACATACATTAGCGTTCAATATAAGAATTATTATTATTATGAAGAAAGCCCAGAGCTGACCAGGGAATTCTGGAAGCTGTAGTCCCAAAATGGAACATTTCTAAGTTTCCATTCTGACTGTCAGAAGGTTCACAGTTCAAGTCTACCTACCCACAGTGCATGAATGTACCGACCCATTTATTATTATTATTATTATTATTATTATTATTATTGTATTATTGTTATTATTATTACTGCTACTACTACTACTACTAGCAACTTGGATACCCAATGTCAATTTTTTAATTGGACAAATGTATAAGGTTGAGGGTGAACTACAACTCATATCATGACAGGTTAACTCAGAGAAGCTCCATCAGTACTTAAAGTTTGTTATGTTTGGCAAATTTGCTCTGGATGCATCATCGGTGGGGAGTGTGCTCTCACCATGGTGAGTCAGTCCCCTCAAACCGCTCCAGAAGGTTGAGTTAGTCATGGGGGTTCTGTGTGCCAAGTTTGGTCCAGGTCCATCATTGGTGGAGGTCACAGTTTCTCTGGTTGTGGGTGAACTGCAACAGCCAGAAAGGAAGGCCAGTTTCGCACCCCCCCCCCCCCCCCCCCCAATCAAATTTCAGCATATCAGGTATGTGTGCCAAGTTTGGTCCAGATACATTGGTGTTTGGGTTCACAGTGCTCTCTGGATGTAGGTGAACTACAACTCCCCAAAATCAAGGTGAATTTTCCCAAGAGAACTCCAGTATTCCTTGCTGGTCATGGGGACTCTGTATGTCAAGTTTGGTCCAATTCCATTTTTTGATAGAGTTCAGAGTGCTCATTGATTGCAGGTGAACTATAAATCCCAGTACTTAAAACTCCAAAATGTCCAGGCCAATTCCCCTCAAAACCCCCAGTGTTCAAATTTGGGCATATAGGGTATGCATGCCAAGTTTGGTCCAGATCCATCATTTCTTGGGTTCATAGTGTGCTCTGGATGTAGGTGAACTACAACTCCTCTAAAGCCCTCCAAAGACCTCCAGTATTTTTGTTGGTCATGGGGGTTCTGTGTGCCAAATTAGTTCCAGGTCCATTGTTGGTAGTGTCCAGAGTGCTCATTGATTGCAGGTGAACTATACATCCCAGGACCTGTAACTCCTATAAATCATGGTGACTTTTCCACAAACCTCTCTAGTATTTTCAGTTGCTGATTCCCCAGTGGCGCAGTGGGTTAAACCCTTGTGCCGGCAGGACTGAAGACCCAACAGGTCGCAGGTACAAATCCGGGGAGAGTGTGGATGAGCTCCCTCTGTCAGTTCCAGCTCCCCATGCGGGGACATGAGGGAATCCTCCCACAAGGATGGTAAAACAGTATGGTGTTGGTGGAGGACATTGATTGGCAGGGCTCTTGTACATGTTCATGGCGCTCACGATAACCTGCAATGTCATTGGAGGAAGGGCCATTGGTGTATCCTGAGTAGTGGGAGCTAGAGCTGTTTGTGGAGGCAGGAGCTTGTCTTTGTAAGAGCCGTAGCAAACTAGGATTTTGCAAGAGCAAACTAAGCCAGCACGAGCGATGCTCCGCCTCTTTCTCCGCCTGTTTCCCTTTGCTAGGGCAGCGTTGCGAGCATACGCTCGTGCCGCAGCAAACTACAGGAAGCTTGCGCTCGGGCTTGCTCCGAAGCCCCGCCTTTTTCCCCCCGAGGCTGCTCTCTCTCTTGCTAGCGTGCCTGTTTTCCATTGCAGAGGGCAGGGATGCGAGCGTACGCTCACAGTTGAATTCTACCAACTGCGAGAGTACACTCGCATCGCTTCCCTAGCAAGGGAAAACAGGCACACTAGCAAGAGAGAGAGCAGCCTCGGGGGGGGGGGGGAAAGGCGGGGCTTCGGAGTGAGCTCGAGCACAAGCTCGCTCTCGCTTCCAGTAGTTTGCTACGGCTCTAAGTGGACATCCCAGCCACACATACACATTTTCACTTTTATACGCATTTTCACTTTTATGTGTATAGACCAGTGGTTCTCAACCTGTGGGTCCCCAGATGTGTTGGCCTTCAACTCCCAGAAATCCTAACAGCTGGTAAACTGGCTGGAATTTCTGGGAGTTGTAGGCCAAAACACCTTGGGGACCCACAGGTTGAGAACCATTGGTATAGATGAATACAATTAAAAAAGAAAAACCCTATCAATGCAGGACTTCCAAGAGATCAACATTATCCCCTTTCTCCAATGATTCTTTGTCATCTCATAATTTATCTCAAGTATGACAGTTTAATATTACCCTTTGAGGAGTATTTTGGCTTGGTTTGCTCTTGGAGCCGAGTTGGATCTTTCACTATTTGGATATTTTTGTCCCCCACCATCAAATACTCTGTAACTGTTCTCTTTTCAATATGCGGTGGCAGTGCAACCCAACAAGAAATTTTAGGTAGGCACAATCTCCCCATCAACCTGTCATTCTGTGACTAAGGACCCTGTTCCTGTTCCCAGGTGGTTCCACCCCAACATCACTGGTGTGGAGGCTGAGAACCTGCTCCTGACTCGAGGCGTGGATGGCAGCTTCCTGGCCCGACCCAGCAAAAGCAACCCGGGCGACTTCACCCTCTCGGTTCGGTAAGCTGAGTCAACGAAATCTTTTTGTGTTCTAGGATAGACCAAGGCTCCTTCCTTCCTTTCTCCTTTCCCCTCATACACATACATTCTTCCCCAATCACATCCCTAGCAACAGCCTTTGTGGTACAAACAGATAGACGAACACACATATGTATGTTCACTTTTATTATATACTGGCTTGGGTACCTGATGATGCCTGGGTTATTTGAAAACGTCATATATATATATATATGGATTTTACGAATGGGCATGTTGGCATGTGTGGTAAGTTTGTGTCATCAGTGGGGTTCAGTGTTCTCTCTGGCTGCAGGGTGAACTACAATTCCCACCATGGTGGGTCAGTCCCTTCAAACCCCTCCAGCAGGTTCAGTTGGTCATAGGGGTTCTGTGTGTCATTCGGCCCCAGTCTATTGTCAGTGGGGGTCACAGTGTCTCTGGATGTAGATCAACTGCAACTCACAAAAATCAAGGTCAATTCCCCAAGACTGCTTCAGTATGTTCAGTTGGTCATGGGAGTTCTGTGTGCTAAATGTGGTCCATGTCCATTGTCAGTGAGGGTCCCAGTTTTTCTGAATGTAGGTCAACTACAACTCCCAGAAATCAAAGTCAATTCCTCCCAAACCCCATCACTATGTTCAATTGGTCATATGAGTACTGTGTGCCAAGTTTGGTCCCAGTCCATCGTTGGTGAGGTTCAGAGTACTCTGATTGTAAATGAACGATAAATCCTAGGAACTACAACTTTCAAATGTTAAAATCACTAAATGCCACCAGTATATAAGTTATGCATGTCAAGTATGGTCCAGATCTCTTGTTTGGGTTTATAGTGATAACTGGATGTAGGTGACCTACAACTCCCATAAATCATGGTCAACCCCCCCCCCCCAAAAAAAACCCCAAACCCCTCCTGTATTTTGTGTTGGTCATGGAGGTTCTATGTTCCAAGTTTGGTCCCAATCCATCGTTGGTGGAGTTCAGAGTGCTCTTAGATTTCAGGTGAACAATAAATCCCAATACCTACAACTCCCAAATGTCAATACCCCCAAACCCCACCAGTATTCAGATTTGGGCATATCAGGTATGCATGCCAAGTGTGGTCCAGATCCATTGTGGTTTGGGTTCATGAATGTAGGTGAACTCTCTGAATGTAGGTGAACTACAACTCCTATAAATCAAGGTCTGCTCTTCCCAAACCTCTCCAGTATTTTGTGTTGGTCATGGGGGTCCTGTGTGCCAAATTTGGTCCAGGTCCATTGTTGGTGGGGGTCACAGTGCTGTCTTGATGTAGAGTGAACTACAACTTCCATCCTGTTGAGTCAGTCCCCCAAACCTCTCCAGTATGTTTAGTTGCTGATCAATTCCTCTCTGTTTGTAGTGTGCCACAGAAAAAGAGAAAGAAAGGGATATGGGAGAGGCAGTGGGGTGGGATCATGCATATTCCACACCAATGGAGAACAAGATGTCAGTGGTGGAGGAAACACATACAATCTAGGATGACATTGTTGGTCGAGGACATTGGCGGGGGTTTGTGGCTCTTGTACATATTCATGGTGTGTGCAATGGCATATCAGTGGTCTAGGGTTAGACTAGTCTTCATACCTGCAGGAAGGGAGCTTTGGATGCTCCCATACTTGTTCCTGGGAGTCAGTGTTTTTCCCCCTTCTCTGCCCAGGCGCAATGGGGCGGTCACCCACATCAAGATCCAGAACACAGGTGACTACTATGACCTCTATGGCGGAGAGAAGTTTGCCACCTTGGCCGAGCTGGTCCAGTACTACATGGAACACCACGGGCAGCTCAAGGAGAAGAATGGCGATGTGATCGAGCTCAAGTACCCGCTCAACTGTGCCGACCCAACGTCGGAAAGGTGAGTTTTGCTTGGAGGGGCTTTGTTTGGAGCCAAACTAGTGCCTTCCTGTTTTCAAGGGGTTATCTGCCTCAGTGTTTCTATTGCCTGGGAGCGTGAGGTGGAAGGTGTCATCGGATAGATGCCCTTCTGCCCTCTGACGAAGATGCAAGATGTGACATGCCTCAGTTCCACGTTCCACGCTCTTTCTCCAGGTGGTTCCATGGTCATCTGTCTGGAAAAGAAGCCGAGAAGCTGTTGACAGAAAAAGGAAAACACGGCAGCTTTCTGGTCCGCGAGAGCCAGAGCCACCCTGGAGACTTTGTCCTGTCTGTCCGGACAGGAGATGACAAAGGGGAGAGCAACGATGGGAAGTCCAAAGTGACCCACGTCATGATCCGATGCCAGGTAAAGAAACGGGGAGGTTGCTGGACTAGGGCTGGCTCAGGAAATGGAGGGAAGTGCCTGATGTTTTCAGTGCAGAGATGAAAAGCTGGGTCTCCAGTTCTGAATGTAATAATAATAATAATTTTATTTTTTACTCGCCTCTCCTTGTGGCTCGTATAGTATAGCTGTGCCTCTCCCCTTTGCTCACAGAAGCATGGCACGTTGAGGCCTTTGGCCTTTCATCAATGCAGTGGGTGGGGTGTTTGCATCCCAAATGGATTTATATAGGAGGAGTCTTTACTCCCAGGGTGGCTTACACATTGTTGACTGGACAGTTCCCTGCCCTCTGACTTATACTTTAATAAGAAGAAAAAGGGATAAAAGCCAACTAATGTTGGCTGCTCTTCTCTCCCTCTGTGGCCAAGGCAGTGGCAGTAGGGATGGAGAGAGGGGCATCCATCAGTTTCTGGACCTAGCCTTTTCAATGATCAGTTCTCAATCAAATCTTGGTTCCGCAAGATCACAGGTGGTTTCAGAGGGGCAAAAAACACAACTGAAGAATCAATAAAAGAGAACCAATATATGTTTCTGTCCAATTTTTAGTCAAGAATTACAGCATCTGTTGACATTCAGACTGGAGTTTCCTAGGACTGTGAATATAATTTTTTTTGTCATGTCAGGAGCGATTTGAGAAACTGCAAGTCGCTTCTGGTGTGAGATAATTGGTCGTCTGCAAGGACGTTGCCAAGGGAATGCCCAGATGTTTTTGATGTTTTACTATCCTTGTAGGAGGCTTCTCTCATGTCCCTACATGGGGAGCTGGAGCTGATAGAGGGAGCTCATCTGCGCTCTCTCCGGATTCAAACCTGCAACCTGTTGGTCTGCAGTCCTGCTGGCACAGGGATTTAACCCACTGCGCCACAAGGGGCTCCGACTAATGTTATGCTGACTATACAGATGGGTCGTTCCCTTCCTAGGTTACTTTCCAAGTTTTATTCACTGAGTTCCTGCCCCAGAATAAATGTCTGTGCATGATCAAATGCAGGTTCTTTTGTGCCAAGCGGCTCACTGGGCCTCTTGTCTTGCTTTTCCTTTCAAAGGATATGAAATATGATGTTGGTGGCGGGGAGAAGTTTGACTCCTTGACTGACCTGGTTGAACATTATAAGAAGAACCCCATGGTGGAGACCCTGGGCACCGTCCTTCAGCTGAAGCAGGTGAGAAGGCAGGTGTGAGGGCTTGCTTGATGGCCCTTTCACCCCTTTTTGTGGAGGTCCGGGGCAAAAAACGTGGACCCTCTTGGATACAAATGTTTCAACCATCAGCTTGACCCATGGAGTCTCATCTGCAAATCTCTTTGGCAATTCGACACCCCATTCACTCTCTGAGGGTTCAGTCGTACACTGTTTTCCTTCCTTTTTTCTTCTGACCTTTCATCGCTTTGTAGAGCTCAAGCCTACAGTTTGGACTCCCGTTTGGGGAGAAAGGCAGGATTTAAGGCAAGCAGATTGTTAAATAAAACCCTATACTTTCCAGATGTATTGTTGTCTTCCTATCAACTTAGAAAGTTGCACGGGTTTTTGCCATCTTCAGTGAGGAAGGTGCCACACACCCTAATAATAATGATGATAATATAGTAATAATAAGTTACTAAAATAATAATTATAATAATTATAATAATAATAATTATTATTATTATTATTTAACAGAAGGAGAGAAATAGTGCATAGATAATTCCAGGAAGATGCTACACACACACACTAGCTTTGGTACCTGGCATTGTCCGGGTTATTTGAAAAAGTCAATTTTTAATTGTACAAAATGCATAAGGTTGTGGGTGAAGTACAGCTAACATCATGCCAGGTTAACCCTGAGAAACCCTACCAGTATTTAAAGTTTGTCATGTTGGGCAAGTTTGCTCTCTAGATGCTGAATTCTCCCCAAACCTCTCTCGTATGTTCAGTTGCTGATCAATTCCTCTGTTTGCTGTGTGCCATAGAAAGGAATAGGAAAGCGTTAAGGGAGAGGCTGTGGGTGCAGTCATGCAAATTCCGCACCAATGGTGAGCGTAAGAAACACTGGGATGTCTGTGGTGGAGGAAACACATCAAAACTAGGATGAAATTGTCCCCTTATGAAAGCCTTCACTTGGGTGGTGGGCAGTATGGTGTTTCTGGATGACGTTGGCAGGGCTCTTGGAGATGTTCATGGCGCTCACTATAACCTGGTTGCTCACTATAACCTGCAATGCTATAGCTGTTTGTGGAAGTGGGAGCCTGTCTGTGTAGATGGACACCCCAGCCATGTAAGTGGACCCCCCAGCCACATACACACATACATATGTTTACTATTATTATGTGTATAGATTATGTTTCTTTATGCCCTGCTTTTTTTCTTTCCACAAGGAGACTCAAAACGACTCACACGAAAAGCATTTCAATGCCGTTTAAAATTACCAACCTACAAACATGCACACAGAATTTAGTAGCGTTGGTATTTTTTTAAAATGTCGTTCAAATCCTTCTCTCCTTGCAGCCTCTCAACACCACGCGCATCAACGCAGCAGAGATCGAGAGCCGGGTCCGGGAGCTGAGCAAGCTGGCGGAGACCACCGACAAAGTCAAGCAGGGCTTTTGGGAAGAATTTGAGGTAATTTGCTCGATGGGACCAACACAAGACCCTTCCATGTCCTACAGCAGAGCGCATGCAAATGTGTCCATTGGTCCTTGCTCTCCCATCTTTATCCTATAGCGCCGCTAGGGGGAGTTGTGGCCTTGCTTGATTCCTCTTTTTTCCCCAGGATGAAAGCTCTGTTTGCCAAACATTGAACGTGGCTGTACATTCCTTTCCCAACATCTTTGGGTTGGGAAGGTCTGTAGAAACCTGGATCGTCCATTTCCACCTTTCATTGTTTCCTCTCTCAGAGAGACGTTTTGCTTCATCCCTGTGGTCAGCTTGGTCCCTTTGGTATCACTTTAGTATATATGTATATTTATACAACATTCCCATTTTTCCCCACACACATACAAGGGAGAAAGGTATGAAACTCAGGAAGAAAGGAAGAAAGAAGGTGGGTATAAAGGAGTGATTGTTTGTAAATGAAGCCTTGACCAATATCTAATATTTCGTAGTAGAGAAGTGCGGAGATAGGAAAAAAGGCAATGTACGTAGTTATGGTTATTACATCTAATTCTTTGTTTCTGTTACACTTATTTTCATTACTTAAGATTTCATATCTGTCCTCTCTAACAAAGATTTCATATCTGTCCTCTCTAACAAAGAGAGGAGTGATATTATTAGTTTTCAATCTGAAAGTCGTGCCTTTTAATAATAACAACAATAAAATAATAATAAGATATTAGATAATTATTAAATAATAATAATAATCATCATCATCCTTGGAGCCCCTGGTGGCACAGTGGGTTAAACCCTTGTGCCGGCAGGACTGAAGACCAACAGGTCATAAGTTTGAATCCGGGGAGAGCGCGAATGAGCAAACAAACCAATCAAGCAATGAGTAAAACAACATCAAATTAACATATAATGGCTAACCCAGAGAATAAGTACTGAAATAAACATAAAATATCTATTCATCTTGTATTTTCTCATATTGTTCTTTCTTCTTTTCCAGCCTTTGTCTCTCAAAATTAACCTCAATTATTCTTGCCAGATTGTTTTCTTTTAGATCCTTCGTTGTATTGCATTTGCACAGAACCGCCCAAGAGAGCTGTTTTGAGTGGTCAGGGGAGTATTAAACCCTGCCCAGTCTGGAACCCCTGACCAATCAGCAGCTCGTTGTGAAGAATTTTCCAGGTTCTTTGCAGATAAAGTCGCTCAGATCCTTTCCGATATTTACACCAGTGTTAATGCAGTCCCTGTGGAAGTAACTGAGGTATTTGTTTGTCATAGTTCAAACAAATACTGAGGTATTTGTTTGTCATAGATAATTATTAAATAATAATAATAATCATCATCATCCTTGGAGCCCCTGGTGGCACAGTGGGTTAAACCCACTGATTCCTTCCAACTTATTCAGCCTGAAGACATGGACAAGATCTTGGGAGGAATGAGAGCGACTGCTTGTTCTCTGGACCCTTGCTCATCCTGGCTTATTAAATCAGCTGGAGGTGTGGGGAACGGGGACTGGCAGAGTGGGTGAAGGTGCTGGTTAATGCCTCCCTGACTCAGGGCATAATGCCAGATAGCTTCAGGGAGGCCATAGTAAGACCCTTATTAAAGAAACTGGCACTGGATCCCACTCAACTGAGTATTTATTGGCCAGTTTCAAACCTCCCCTTCCTGGGCGAGGTTCTAGAGAAGGTGGTGGCTTCACAACTCCAAAATTTCTTGGATGAAACTGATTAACTGGATCCATCTTAAACTGGTTTCAGGCCTGGCTACGGGACAGAGATGGCACTGGTCGCCTTGGTGGATGATCTATAAAGAGAACTAGACAGGAGAAGTGTGCCCCTGCTGGTTCTCCTGGACCTCACAGTGGCTTTTGATACCATTGAACATGGTATCCTTCTGGGGTGGCTCTCTGGGATGGGACTTGGGGGCACTGTCCTGCAGTGGCTCCAGTCCTTCTTGGAGGGCCATACACAGATGGTGGAGCTGGGGGACTCCTGTTCGACTCCCTGGCCGGTCGCCAGTGGGTTCCCTCAGGGTTCAGTTCTGTCTCCATGCTGTTTACCATTTACATGAAACCGTTCGAAGAGATTATCTGGAGTTTTGGAGTTTGGTGTCAAATTTACACTGATGACACCCAACTCTATTACTCCTTTCCACCCAATGCCAAGGATGCCATTCTGCCCCTAAACTGGTGTGTGTGTGGATGAGGGCTAATAAGTTGAAGGTAAATCCAGAACAAACAGAGGTGCTCCTGGTCAGTCTGAATGCAGACCAGGGTGTGGGATTACAGCCTGAGTTGGACGGGGTCACACTCCCCCTGAAGACACAGGTTTGCAGTCTGGGGGTGATCCTGGACTCATTGCTAACCCTAGAACCTCAGGTGTTGGCGATGGCTAGGAGTGCCTTCGTACAACTAAAACTTGTGCACCAGCTGCTCCCATACCTTGAGATGGCAGTTCTGGCCATGGTAGTCTATGCCTTGTTACCTTCCCGTTTGGACTACTGCAGCGCTCTCTACGTGGGGCTGCCTTTGGAAGCTGCAACTAGTTTGGAAGCTGCAACTAGTTCAGAGATTGGGAGCCAGGTTACTAACTAGGGCTCCATAAAGGGAGAGATCCACTCCCAAGTTACGGCAGCTCCACTGGCTGCTGGTCTGCTTCTGGGCTAAATACAGTGCTGGTCATTATCTATAAAGCCCTAAATGGTTCAGGCCCAGACTACCATATATATTTGAGTATAAGCCAAATTTTTCAGCCCCTCGGCTTATACTTGAGTCAAAGTTATTTATTATTTTACTCTGTTGTTGTTGTTGTTGTTGTTGTTATTATATTATATTTACATTATTATTATATTTACATTATTTTACTCTATTATTTTATTACATTTATTTTACTCTATTATTGTTATTATTAAATGTATTATGTTACTCTATTATTATTATTACATTCACATTATTTTTACTCTATTATTTTTATTACATTTATTATTTTATTCTCTTTAGTATTATTGGAATGATACTTAAGCACATTTACATTGAAAAAGTTAGAAAAATGGTTTAATCAGAGTTTGACAGTTTTATCTTAAATTATAGTTTTATGTAAATATTCAAAAACATTTAACCTATTGATGCCTCAATTAATGTAATTTTATTGGTATCTATTCTTAATTTGAAATTTACCAGTAGCTGCTGCATTTCCCTCCCTCAGCTTACACTAGAGTCAATACATTTCCCAGTTTTTAATGGTAAAATTAGGTGTCTCGGCTTATATTCGGTTTGGCTTATACTCAAGTATAGACGGTATTTGAAAAACTGCATCTTTGAGTACAAGCCAGCATGAGCACTGCAGACTGAGGAGGAGGCCCTCCTCTCGGTCCCACCTTCATCTCAAGTGCGGCTGGTGGGAACGAGAGGGAGGCCTTTTCAGTGGCCGCTCCCTGCCTCTGGAACTCCCTCTCTAAAGAACTAAAAATGGACCCCTCTCTCCTCTCCTTTAAAAAGCTTTTAAAGACCAATATGTGTAATCTAGCCTATGGAGAGGAGGAGGATTAGCATCTTTCATACATATTCTCGCTCTGATATCAGATACTTCCTTAGACTGCTAACGCGATATATTATATTGTGCTTTTAATGTATAGTACTTTAATTGGTCTGATTCCTTGTTCTTCTTATGTTTATTTGGCTTAACTCCTCACTTAGGTTGTTTATAAGTTATATTGAGTTATTTGATTTTTTGTTTAGCTTTCTTTGTTGCTTACCTGTTATTTGGCATTTAATATTTGCCATTTTTGTTATTCTCTCAGGGAGAGAGGGCGGGTTATAAATAAAGTATTATTATTATTATCTTTATATAATTCTAATTCTAATTATTACCTAAGGAATCTAAAAGTTCAAGATAGTCCATTAGTAAGTTAATATTGTGTGAACAAAATTGGCTATGTATCATTATCATTATTCTCCCTTGAACAGCATATCAATTTCTATGTCCTTAGTTTCTAGTCTATTTAAGAAGTGTTAAATCAGCCTGTTTCAATATCTCTTAAGTGTGAGGTAGATGTATTACACAAATGTGTATTTTTATATAAACATTCCAGATCTAATTAAAAAGGTGTTGTTCCAACCATTGTCCAGAGTTCTTAAATGTAGGGATAACAGATAATACATAATGCATATTTTTTTTGATCAACAAATCCTGATACAACTATCTTCTTCCAAGGGCCCTTCCACCCAAAATACCACGGCAGAAAATCCCACAATATCTGCTTTCAGCTGAGTCCACACTGCCATATTTTATATTTTTATTTATCGTTTCAGAAGCGAACTGAGGGTACTGTTGTAATGTATTTAGAAACACAAGCAAAGTTTAAAAACTTGGCATTATACTAAATGTCCTTTGACCAGAAGCTGGCCACTGGGAGTGCCTCTGGTGTTGCTGTAAGAAGGTTCACTATTATGTATGTGGCAGGGCTCAGGCTGCATTGTAGTCAGTGGTCTGTGGTTTGCTCTTCTCCACACTTGTATGTCGTGGACCCATTTCTCAAGGTTAGCTCTGCATCTCATGGTGGCAGAGCTCAGCCTGTTCAGTACCTTCCAAGTCACCCAGTTTTCGGTGTCCTCAGGAGGGAGTTTCTCATCCGGTCTCAGCCACTGATTGAGGGTTTTGGACTCTTGCTTGCTGAGGTGTTCCTGCAAGTATCACTGTAGATCTTAGGAAACTATTTCTTGATTTAAGATGTTGGCATTCTGGCTGTTATGTGAACAGAGGATAGGCCGGAGATGTCAATGCCTCGGTCCTTTCATTACAGGCTGGTACTTCCCGATGAATGTCAGGTAGTGCAATACTGGCCAAACAGTATAATTTCTCCAGCAGTGTAGGGCATAGACATCCTTTCTCAATAAGAGCCACATCCACTGTTTTAACGTAGTGAGATGTATTCCACTGGGCATGCATACTCAGCAGCAGAGTAGCAAAGCACAAGGGCCGATGTATTCACTGGGATTCCTTCTCAGTTAATCCTCAGAGCTCAAGATGCTTGTCTGTTCTTAAGGTGAAAAACGAATGTCTGCATTTTAGATGGATCAGCTGGTTTTCCCTGTAATAGGCACCTAAAGTTTCAGAGAGCTTCTGTTCAACCATTTCAAAGCTCCCTACTTCAGCAGTGATGGCAGAATCATCAGCATAGATGAAACTCTCTGTCCTTCTGGCAGTGGCAGATCATTTGTGTAAATGTTAAACATTGATGGAGAAGCACGCTTCCCTGAGGCAGGCCATTCTTCTGTTCTCACCATCTGCTTCTCTGGCCCTGGAACTCAACAAAAGAGCTCCTGTTTTGTAGCAGATTTCCTATGAAGTGGGTGAAGTGATAATCCTTTATGATATATTTTTTTCTCAGGAGGAGTTGATGATTTACAGTATTACAAGCTGCTGACAGGTCTATGAAGACCGCCATGTATCCCAGTTCAATGCAGAAAATGTGTGATTTTATTAAGTTTAGTTTTGTGTAAAGTTCCAATTCTTCTTGAATTTTTTTTAGCCACAAACATTTCTGCACACAAGCTCCGTTTCCAGGCAGTTTTTAGTGCAACATTTGCAGGGTTTTTACGCCTCCCCTCCCATTAATTACTTGGTTGGTGCCAAGTGTTGGCTCCAAACAGATAATTTGATGAGGTCCATTGTTGAAGGAGTTGAGGGTACTCTTAGGTTGCAGGTGAACTATACATTGTTCTTGTTATCCATTTTACTGGCTCTTCTAGTTGCCATCTGGAAATGAAGTCTTGTTTTCCTCTTGAATATCTCAACTGCATTTCTAAGGATCATTAACAATTTCTATCACTTGATTCATATTCAAAAACCAGTAATTGGAAGATTGTCTCCATCTTTGCTGTATACCTTTTGGTTTTCCCGTAGACTCTCCAGCAGCAAGAATGCAAGCTTCTCTACAGTCGTAAAGAGGGCCAGCGCCAGGAGAATAAGAACAAAAACCGTTACAAAAATATCCTGCCCTGTGAGTACTGTTTCATCCACATTTCTGTCTTTGAACTTTGTCTTCCCTAGTCTGGAGTCCTCCATGGGGTATAAAGTGTGGTATAAATATAAATAAATAAGTAATTGTAATAATACATTCTAATATTAATAAAGATACATAGCCACTTTGAGTCTCCTTTGGGAGAGCTAAAGTGGGGTATAAATGAATAATAATCATAATAATCATAATAATAAATTCTAATATTAATAATAGATACATAGCTGTCCTGATTCTCCTTCAGGAGAGATCAAGCGGGGTATAAATAAATAAATAAATATTTATTTAATTATCGTGTCAGAAGCAAACCAAGGGTACAGTTGTAATGTATTTAAAAAGTTTAAAAACTTGGCATTATACTAAATGTCCTTTGACCAGTAGCTGGCTACTTGGAGTGCCTCTGGTGTTTCTGTAAGAAGGTCTTCCATTGTGCATGTGGCATGGCTCAGACTGCATTGTAATAGATGGTCTCTGCTTTGTTCTTCACCACACTTGCATGTCGTGGACTCCACTTTGTGGCCCCATTTCTTAAGGTTGGCTCTCCATCTCGTGGTTCCAGAATGCAGTCTGTTCAGCACCTTCCAAGTTGCCCAGTCTTCTGTGTGCCCACGAGAGTCTCTTCTTCGGTATCAGCCATAGCTTGAGGTTCCGGGTTTTAGCCTGCTACTTTTGGACTCTCGTTTGCTGAGGTGTTCCTGCGAGTATCTCTGTAGAGCTTAGAAAACGATTTCTTGATTTAAGGCGTTGGTGCGCTGGCTGATATCTGAACAGAGGATGGGCCGGAGATGTCACTGCCTTGCTTCTTTCATTGTTGACTGCTACTCCCCGGCGGATGTCAGGTGGTGAAATACTGGCTAAGCAGTATAATTTCTCCAGTGATGTGGGGCATTGACATCCTGTGATAATGCGGCATGTTTCATTAAGAGCCACATCCACCATTTTAATGTGGTGAGATGTATTCTACACTGGGCATGCATATTCAGTAGCAGAGTGGCAAAGCGCAAGGGCAGATGTCTTCACTGCATCTGGTTGTGGTTCCCAGGTTGTGCCAGTCAGCTTTTGTATGACATTATTTCTAGCGCCAACTTTGTGCTTGATATTCTAGCAGTGCTTCTTGTAAGTCAGAGCATGACCCAGGTAACTCCCAAGTATTTTGGTGTGCTACAATGCTCCAGTGGGATTTCTTCCCAGGTCATCCTCAGAGCTCAAGATGCTTGTCTGCTCTTAAGGTGAAAAGCATACGTCTGTGTTTTAGATGGATTAGGAATCAACTGGTTCTCTCTGTAATAGACACTAAGCTCACCTAAAGCTTCAGAGAGCTTCTGTTCAACCATTTCAAAGCTCCCTGCTTGAGCGGTGTTGGCATGATTGTCAGCGTAGATGAAACTGTCCATTCTGTCAGTGACTGGTCATTTGTGTAAATGTTTAACATTGATGGAATAAGCACATTCCCCTGAGGCAGGCCATTCTTTTGTTTTCGCCATCTGCTTCTTTGGCCATGAGAAGCAGATGGCGACATGAGAGGAGCCTCCCCACCATATTGTAACACATCCAAGCATTCCCTGGGCAACGTCTTCGTAGATGGCTGATTCTCTCACAACCAGAAGTGACTTGCAGCATGAATAAATTATTATTATTAATAATAAATTCTAATATTAAAAATAGATACCTAGCTGCTTTGAGTCTCCTGCGGATCAAGCAGAGCATAAATAATAATAATAATAATAATAATAATAATAATAAGAAGAAGAAATTTTAATATTAATAATAGATACATAGCTGCTTTGAGTCTTCTTTGGGAGAGCTAAAGCAGGGTTTAAATAAATAAATAATCCCCAGCACAGTCCACGGCAATATCAGTAATTAGTCAGTAAAAATAAGAGCAGATGTTTAGTCCTTGACTCCGCTTCTAACGTAGCTCGGCCCAAAAACAGTTCATCATTCTCTGGTTTCAAGCCCGAGTTGAATGCCAGGCGATGAGTCCTCTGTGAAATCTGACCTGCAGGCACCTTATTGCGACGGGGAGAGAGGAGGCCCTGAGCCACCCATTTTGAAAGCAGGCCCCTTTATACTCACTTATCAATCTGAGATGGGAAAGAGCCGATGGCTGTGAGGCTTCTTTGCCCGGATGCTGTTCCGACTTTCCCCGAGGGACTGGCTGAGGGACAGTTGACAAGGCTTGCTGGTGGTGTCACTTTCCTAAGGCGCCCCTTGTGTCTCCTCTTGCCAGTTGACCACACCAGAGTTGTCCTTCACGATGGCGATCCCAATGAGCCGGTGTCTGACTACATCAATGCCAATATTATCATGGTAAGAATACTTTTGTTTGCGCGGGGGGTGGGGGGTGGATTTCTATTGCTCTGTGGGAATATTTGGTGTTTCATTGGCTGCATGGAGTTTGGGGCTGGGTTTTGTAGCCACGCTGCATATGTCTTATTTGAAGTGGCAAAAAAAAAGAAAAAACCTCATGAAAGAACACAATACAAAATATAAAAAAGAACAATTTTTACCAATATAAATGTACCAGTCTTTCAATGGGAAAAGTGGGCCTGGTTTTGGCCATTGAGACAGTCAAGTTAATTCAGGTTGTTGTTGTTGTGTGCCTTCAAGTCGGGGCGATGATGGGGAGCCTACCTTTTCCACTGCCCTGATCCCCAAGAAGGAAGGAACAAAGAGGAAGGAAGTCAAGAAAGGGAGGGACGCCAGGAGAGAGAGGGCCACTGGAAATGTGAACAGGGGCTGCAGTTGTCCCCTGGGTTGGACTTTGGACATGCTTACCCTAAGCTGAGCTCACCGCCGAGGCTTTGGGCAATCCAAATGCCTGGAGTTGGTTGGCAGAAGGCTTCTGGGAATTGCAGTCCCAATGAAAGCCCTTTTCTGGCCCTTTGAAGGCGACCGGGCCTGCTGATCTCCCTCTCCGCTTGCAGCCAGAGTTCGAGACGAAATGCAACAACACCAAGCCCAAGAAGAGCTACATTGCCACCCAGGGCTGCCTCCAGAACACTGTGAACGACTTCTGGCGGATGGTGTTCCAGGAAAACTCCCGGGTCATCGTCATGACAACGAAAGAGGTTGAGAGAGGAAAGGTAAAGGGAGAAGTGGGCGCACTGGTGTTCCGTTCCATTAAAAGCACGCGTATTCACTATCTAAATCAGTGGTCCACAACCTTTAAGAGACCGTGTACCACTGAGACAAAAATTGAATACATCGTGGACCATCAAGATCAATCAACCCCTTTCCCCACCACCCAGACAAAAATACATTTTAAAAGTGTTTAAATTACTAGAATGTCTTAATCATATTAACATTCACATAAACATTTTTTATTTGGTGATATAAAGACAAAACACCACAATGAGATGTAATGAAAAATATGAATGTGATTTTTAAGTTTGCATTTCTTTTACTAGGTAGGGAATCCTTGAATCGATACTATTGCTCAGTGCCATGCATATGTCATGGCATTGAGTAATAGTAGACTGGATCTTGATAGTAGACTCCTAGACTGGCTGGTTCTTGGGCTTCAACATCCAGCTTGGAAGAATGGGCTCCCAAGAGCTCTTCCATTGGCTCAGCCCAAGGGAGAAAGCACGCCCACGTGCTTTCTTCCTTTCCCTTGCTTCCTTACGAGAAGCCAGTGATAGAGCTTCCCTCGGCCCCTGCCTTCACTGAACGGCAGACTTTGAGTGCTTCCTCCTCCTTGCAATCCAGCCTGCGAATGGGGCTTCCTTCCTTGCCTCAAAAGCAGGTAAGGAATGAAGGATTCAGTGTCACCATTCCTGCTCCCTCCCTTTGCTCAGTGTTGCACCCTTCTTGACCTGCGCTTGAGGAGACTACTACCAGAGTCCCATTTGCAATCTCCTTGAAACCCAGCCCCCTGCCACCTGAGTCTGCAAATGGGTCTCCTGGAACAGCAGTTTCAAGCCCAGGCAAGGAAGGAAGGATCCACACTTCAATTCTTGCCCCCTTCCTTTACCCAGTGTTGGATCCTTCCTTGCAAACCCAGATGGCAGGAGGCTGAGTTGCAAGGAGGAGACTGCAGACGGTTCTCTGGCAGTAGTAGCCTCCTCAAGAGCAGAGAAAGGAGGAAGGAAACAAAATTGGGCAAAAAGGGAGGAGGGGGTTGTATCTTTAATTCCTTACCTGCTGTTTTGGCAAGGAAGGAAGCCCTGTTCATAGACTGGATTGCAAGAAGGAGGAGGCAGTTGAAGCCCTCAGGAAGTGAAGACGGGGGCCAGGGATAGCTCCATCATCACTGGCTCCTCTTGAAGAAGCAATAGAAGGGGGCACGTAGGTGCTGTTGCCTCCCTTTGGCTGGGCCAGGGGAGAGGAACACTCTAGGCCTGAGTGCTGACAGGAGCCAGGGCTCTGGGATGAAGGAGAAGGGGGGGGAGGCAGGGGGGCAAGAGAAAGGTGTGTGTGTGTGTGTTTTTCGGGGGGGGGGGGGTTATACCTGCGAGGCCACTTCCTCAACATGCTGTGCCGACTCAGGTTTTCTGGGAAATACCCCCATGGACCACGTCTCTGTTTCTTGTGGACCACCTGTGGTCCATGGACCACTGGTTGGGAACCACTAATCTAAATATAGGATTCTGTCAAGAAATGGCTGATTACCCAAGTTTGTCATCTACAGGCTTGCTGTCTCACTTCTCCAGCTCGCTTGCATCTTTGCCTTGCCCTCTGAGAAGGCCCCCCTTAGAACCTCTCCATGGCAATGTTCTAGAGCAGTGGTGTCCAACTTGTAACCCTCCAGGTGGTTGGGACTTCGGCTCCCGGAATTCCTGGCCATTGGACACACTTGGCTAGGGCCTCTAGCAGTTGGACATCTCTGCTCTAGAGGGTCTTCTTGCTGACATTCTAGACCTCTTCCACTTTTCCTCTCTCTCTGATGTTGCTTTTCGAACTGTATACTTCCCTTATGTGCCTGCATCTGAGTACTGCACACATACATACCCGTGTATGCATTTTGGGGGCCCTACCACCACATGGGGCTTGATTTTTTTACATTGAAACCCTGTCAGTATTTTAAGTTGGATCATGAAGGCTCTGTGGGCCACGTTTCGTCCAGGTTATCCTATATAAACCAGTGTCTGAACCCAAGGGGCAGCTGGGCTTTCCACAGAAGTTGAGGAAGCAGGAACCCATTTTGTTTCCTTCTGCTTCAGGGTAAGCTTTGTTTGAATTTAACAGCTTTCAGGGCTGCTTTCTTTGAGAGGCGGGGCTTCCTGAGTTTAAAAAATAACTGCTGAGAGGCGGGGCTTCCTGGTTATCCTATATAAACCAGTGTCTGAACCCAAGGGGCAGCTGGGCTTTCCACAGAAGTTGAGGAAGCAGGAACCCATTTTGTTTCCTTCTGCTTCAGGGTAAGCAGGGTAACTCGTACACTCAGTAACCTATACTTTCACCCCTGCATACAGACAACAACATCAAACACACACCAAGAGCATTAGCAACCTCCAGATGGAACAAACACGAAAACTTCCCATCTCATGCACTAGCTGTGGCATGTTCAGCTTTTTCACACTACAATTACTCAATTACATCTGCCCCAAGTGTACACAGATCACTCGCATGGAACACAGGATACGACAACTCGAGGACCGTATTAAGACCCTTAAGGACATTCAGGAACTTGAGCTCTTCTTAGATACCACACACCACACTGGCCTAGACACGCAGCCCATATCACACCAACATTACGGGGAGGCTCAACAGAACAGCACCTCAGATGTGGACAACCCTCAGGCTTGGAGAAATGTCACCCTTAGAAGGACACATAGGACCCAGAAGCCTCCTCAGAATACCTCTGCTCAGCTGCAGTTACACAATAGATTCCAAATTCTCACACAACTAGCACCTGACCAAGAAACACAACATATTGGGGAAGACCAGAATGGCTTAGATACTGATCAGTGGCTCATCCTTGATCAGTGTGCGGGGGACAGCCCTGACTGGGACAACACTTTACAACATTCACACTTGCACAATCCTGCAGGTGTACCATCCCCAACCATAGACCAGGAGCAACAGGAACACATACAGGAGAACCATAGGCTCTCGGACGAATCTCAATGGATTGTCCTTGACGAATGCACCGGGGATGTCGAGGAGGAGGACAACACTTTTCACCTACACAATTCACACCAACAGGATCACTTTTCTGGAGACCTACACACTACATTGCACAAAAGGGGCGCTGTCATTCCTGAAAGTAAACAGGTCTTGGTAGTAGGCGACTCCCTCCTTAGAGGAACGGAAGCTGTCATTTCCAGACCAGATGGGATGGCTCGAGAAATATGCTGCCTACCGGGGGCAAAAATACACCATATCACTCAGAGACTCACCAGGCTCCTCAAGCCCTATCACCGTCCTCCCCTCATGTTGATTCATGTAGGAACCAATGATACTGCAAGGCATACGTTTCAAAAGATCACAAATGATTTTCGAGCTCTAGGAGCAATGCTAAAAGAATGTAATGTACAGGTGGTCTTTTCATCCCTCCTCCCTGTTGTAAGACACGGACCCACAAGAGCCAGAAAAATAGTACAGGTCAATGACTGGCTTAGAAAATGGTGTCAGGAGGAACGCTTTGGCTTCCTCGACCATGGCCTGCTATTCCAGGAGGATGGCCTACTGGCAAGGGATGGGGTGCATCTCACACAAGTAGGAAAACACTTTTTTGCTCACAGACTCGCAAACCTCATTAGACGCACTTTAAACTAGGTCCACCGGGGGAGGGGGACAACAGCCTTGCGAACACTACTTTACCCATAATGTCTGGGAATCGCCAGAAGGCTAAACGGAGGGCTGCACAAACACAACAAGGACCACGTACCAAAAACACAATAATACCAATTAAACAGCTCAAGGGAAGATCCCAGGGGCTCACATGTCTTTACACTAATGCACAGAGCATGGGAAATAAACAAGACGAACTCCAACTTCTAGCACAACACCACAAATATGATATCATAGCCATCACTGAAACCTGGTGGGATGACTCCTATCGCTGGAATGTAGATATCGAGGGGTATAACCTCTTTCACAGAAACCGAACAAAGGGGAGAGGAGGCGGAGTAGCCTTATATGTCAAAAACACTTATGCTGCACAAGAAATTCAAGACAGCAATCTGGGAAACCAGCTTGAAATCATCTGGATAAGAATCAAGGGAACTGGGACTCAAAAAGATGTCGTTGTAGGCGTCTACTACAGACCCCCAAGCCAGGAGGAAGATCGTGATGAAGTCTTCTGCCAACAGTTGACCAAACAGGCACAGAAAAGAGATGTAGTAGTCATGGGCGATTTCAACTATCCCGATATTTGCTGGAAAACAAACTCGGCCAAGAGTACAAGGTCCAACAAATTCCTCGCTTGCCTTGCAGACAATTTCATGGTCCAGAAGGTAGAAGAGGCAACAAGGGGATTGGCTACTCTTGATCTCATCCTAACAAATGCGGAGGACCTGATCGATGCGGTCGAAGTGGTAGGATCCTTAGGGGCAAGTGACCATGTGCTCCTGCAATTTGAGGTACAAAGGAAGGCCGAAACTAAGACAAGTCAAACCCGCATTTTGGACTTTAGGAGAGCTGATTTCCAAAAAATGAAGGAAACGCTGAGCAGCATTCCGTGGACACAGATACTAAAAGACAAGGGAGCTACGGATGGATGGGAATTTCTCAAGAGTGAAATACTCAAGGCACAATTGCAAACCGTGCCAACAAAGAGAAAAAATAGGACAAGTGCAAAGAAGCCAGAATGGATGTCCAAAGAACTTCTAACTGTGCTGAGACACAAAAGAGACATGCACAAGAAGTGGAAAAAGGGAGAAATCACCAAAGAAGAATTCAAACAAATAGCCAACACCTGTAGGGAAAAGGTCCGCAAGGCTAAAGCAAAAAACGAGCTCAGACTTGCCAGGGACATTAAAAACAATAAAAAGGGCTTCTATTCTTATGTCAGTAGAAAAAGGAAAAACAAGGAGGCGATAGGACCTCTTCGAGGAGAAGATGGGGCAATGCTGACAGGGGATAGGGAAAAGGCAGAACTACTTAATGCCTTCTTTGCCTCGGTCTTCTCACAAAAAGAGAGTCTTCAACCTCAGCAAGATGGAGTGGATGAGGGATTGGAGGACATCCAACCCCAAATTGGGAAAGAAGTCGTCCAGGAATACCTGGCCGCTCTTAATGAGTTCAAGTCCCCAGGGCCAGATCAACTACACCCCAGAGTATTGAAGGAACTAGCGGAAGTCATTTCGGAACCATTGGCAACCATCTTTGAGAGTTCTTGGAGAACGGGAGAAGTTCCAGCAGATTGGAGGAGGGCCAATGTGGTCCCAATCTTCAAGAAGGGAAAAAAGGACGACCCAAACAACTACCGTCCGGTCAGCCTCACGTCGATACCGGGCAAGATTCTGGAAAAGATTGTTAAGGAAGCGGTCTGCAAACACTTAGAAACAAATGCAGTCATCGCTAATAGTCAACATGGATTTATCAAAAACAAGTCATGCCAGACTAATCTGATCTCTTTCTTCGATAGAGCTACAAGCTGGGTAGATGCGGGGAATGCCGTGGATGTAGCGTACCTGGATTTCAGTAAGGCCTTCGACAAGGTCCCCCATGACCTTCTGGCAAGGAAACTAGTCCAATGTGGGCTAGGCAAAACTACGGTGAGGTGGATCTGTAATTGGTTAAGTGGACGAACACAGAGAGTGCTCACTAATGCTTCCTCTTCATCTTGGAAAGAAGTGACAAGTGGAGTGCCGCAGGGTTCCGTCCTGGGCCCGGTCCTGTTCAACATCTTTATTAATGACTTAGATGAAGGGCTAGAAGGCATGATCATCAAGTTTGCAGACGACACCAAATTGGGAGGGATAGCCAATAGTCCAGAGGACAGGAGCAGAATTCAAAACGATCTTGACAGATTAGAGAGATGGGCCAAAACTAACAAAATGAAGTTCAACAGTGACAAATGCAAGATACTCCACTTTGGCAGAAAAAATGAAATGCAAAGATACAGAATGGGGGACGCCTGGCTCGAGAGCAGTACGTGTGAAAAAGATCTTGGAGTCCTCGTGGACAACAAGTTAAACATGAGCCAACAATGTGATGTGGCGGTAAAAAAAGCCAATGGGATTTTGGCCTGCATCAATAGAAGCATAGTGTCTAGATCTAAGGAAGTAATGCTGCCCCTCTATTCTGCTTTGGTTAGACCACATCTGGAATATTGTGTCCAATTCTGGGCACCACAATTCAAGAGAGATGTTGACAAGCTGGAAAGTGTCCAGAGGAGGGCGACTAAAATGATCAAGGGTCTGGAGAACAAGCCCTATGAGGAGCGGCTTAGGGAACTGGACATGTTTAGCCTGAAGAAGAGAAGGCTGAGAGGAGATATGATAGCCATGTATAAATATGTGAGAGGAAGCCACAGGGAGGAGGGAGCAAGCTTGTTTTCTGCTTCCTTGGAGACTAGGACGCGGAACAATGGCTTCAAACTACAAGAGAGGAGATTCCATCTGAACATTAGGAAGAACTTCCTGACTGTGAGAGCCGTTCAGCAGTGGAACTCTCTGCCCCGGAGTGTGGTGGAGGCTCCTTCTTTGGAAGCTTTTAAGCAGAGGCTGGATGGCCATTTGTCAGGGGTGATTTGAATGCAATATTCCTGCTTCTTGGCAGGGGGTTGGACTGGATGGCCCATGAGGTCTCTTCCAACTCTATGATTCTATGATTCTATGATTCTAGGTCCACCAAACCACGGAGGCGCTTTCGCAAAACAAACATCAATCCATACTTTTCCATCACATCTGGAGATGGAAATGGGAAGAACGTGCAGTCTTGCTGTGGGACTTTGGGTGCCAACTCTTGTCGTTTGGCACCCAAACCTTGGGTTTCTGTCTCTGACAGCTTCTCGAACCGCACATGGTGTTAAGTGGCAAACTAATGTTTAATTGCGTCAAACTCGCTCAATTTTGCTCTCTCCCCAAAGCCATGTGTTTTTCTGGAAGCTGTGGGTTCTTTTTACACCTGGCGTGTGTTTTTCACACAAACATTTCTGCACACAAGCTCTGTTTCCAGGCAGTCTTTAGTGCAACATTTGCGGGGTTTTTGCACCTCTCCTCCCATTGTTGGCTCCAAACAGATAATTTGGGGAGTGAGGTCCATCGTTGGAGGAGTTGAGAGTGCTCTTAGGTTGCAGGTGAACTATACATCCCAGGACCTACAGTTCCTATAAATGATAGTGAATTCACCCCAAATCTCTCTTGTATGTTCAGATGCTGAACAATTCCTCTGTTTGCTGTGTGCCATAGAAAAGAATAGGAAAGGGTTCAGGGTGAGATCCATTGCAGGCAGAACTACAACTTGCATCATACTGAGTCAATCCCCCAGCCCTCTCCAGTATGTTCAGTTGCTGATCAATTCCACTCTGTTTGCTGTGCCCCACAGAAAAGAGTAGGAAAGGGTTATGGGAGATGCAGTGGGCGGGATCATGCAAATTTCACAAAAAGGGAAGGAGTCAGAAACACTGGGATATCTGTGGTGGAGGAAACACATCAAATCTAGTCTGAAATTGTCCCCATATGAAAGCCTTCACTTGGGTGGTGTGCTGTGTGGTGTTTATAGAAGACGCTTACAGGGCTCTTGGACATGTTCATGGTGCTCACTGTAACTTGCAGTGTCATTGGAGGGAGAGCCATTGGTAATTTTCACTTTTATTATGTATATAGATGTGAATGTGTGTTTATACATTATTTGTTATTTATAAAGTACATGTTCTTATTTTAAAACATGTAACTAAAAAAATGGGAGAGCCTCGGGGGGGGGGCAGAATAGCTTAATAGCATTTCAATTTAAAAATTTGCTTTGTGAGAAGAGGGATTTGACTTAATAGCTCGGTCACGGAACAAATTCAACTATTAACTCAAGATATCACTATATTGGAAAAGAGGCCACGTGCATGAGCTTGTTTTCCGCCACTCTAGAGACTAGGACACAATGGAGCCATGGGTTCCAATGGCAGGAAAAGAGATTCCTCCTAAACATGAAGAAGAACTTCCTGATGGTAAAAGCTGTTTGTGCATGGAGTTGGTACAGGCAACTTTGTACCGTTTTGAGCCATCTTCCCTGCCTGAGGTTCTCTGCGACCCCTGCTGCTGGGCGCTCCATTCCTAATGGGTTCTCCCTTCCCAATGGGTGCTCCCTTCCCAATGCATGCCCCATTTCTAATGGGTGTTCTGATCCCAATGGGTGCTCCATTTCCAATGGGTGCTCTGTTTTTGGGAAACCCAGGGCCTTGAGGAGTTCCTGTGCCACTCTCCCTTCCCTCCATTGGCGCAAGACTGATTCCCCCATCCCTCAGTCTTCTCCGCGTTGCTCTTTCCCAGCGTGCGCTCGCTCCACCGCTGTTCTCTTCTGCACAAGGCCCCGAGCAGCAACAGCAGAGTGGCTGCGCATCACAATACAAAAAATGAAAGGAAAGGGATAGCGGAGGAGGGAGGACTGCTCTTCCAGAGATCTGGCATTGAGAGGGAGCCGCTTTCCCTCGGCCTTCTCTTCCTCCCCGAAGCTTGGCAGACGGGGACACCCTCCTCCTCCCTTCCCTGCCAGCGGAACCTCGGCGATGTAGCATTGCGGCCTTGCGGGAGGCGGCGGGAGGTCCTGGTTTTGTCAACGTTTCGGGGGACCATCTGTTCATCTTGCTCTGGAATGCACTGCTCATCTTGCCGGGAAGCCTTCCCGTTGGTGCTTGGCTCCTGCCATTACTCCTCGGCTCGCGTGGGGTGTGTGCTTCCCCAGAAATCTCTGGTGTTGATTAAACATGGATTGGTGCGAGAGAGAGAGAGAGAGAGAGAGAGAGAGGAAACTAAGAGAGGAGGGAGCCTTCCCTACCTGATTCTGGAAGAGGCCTAGAGCCAGTGCATGGAGCAGCCAACGTAGGAGGAGGGTGGGCAGCAGTCCTGTCGGGATTTGGACCTTTCTTGGTTCAATACTGCCACCAATGTTGGCCCCGGGTGGCATTTGGATGGGCACATGTTTTACAAATCTTTTTAAATATGGGGTGGAAACCACAAAAATGGCCCTGGCAGGAAGCTTGAGGTACCCCTCCCCCCCGGCAAGCATTTGGATATTTGGATGTGCTGTGGGCTTCGCCTCATGTAAGCCGCACCGAGTCCCTTGGGGAGATGGTAGCAGGGTACAAATAAAGTATTATTATTATTATTATTATTATTATTATTATTATTATTATCTGGCTTGAGAGCCCTTGGCAGATCGGCAATGCTGGGCACAGTAATCCAAACCACCTGGAGGGTAGCAATGATAGTAACTGTGATTTTTTTTTAAATACCGGTGATATTTAACCCTGTTTGTATATTTGTAGGTTTTAAGCTGTACTGAAAGGCTTTTTAATGTACGCCTCTGTGTGTCTCCTTGCTGGGGTATAAATAAACATGGCGGTACTTTGCTTGTGCTTTTCCTGCATGGCAGGGGGTTGGACTAGATGGGCCATGAGGTCTCTTCCAACTATTGTTCTACGATTCCATGATTAATAATAATAACAACAACAACAACAACAACAATAATGGTAATAATAATAATATGTCTGGGTAGGCAATGCACTGCCCTCCACTTCAAGTTGTATTACAATTCTTATTCCTCACCACCACATTGTGCTGGCCAGGAAGCTACTGGGTAGGCAACTTGTTGCCCTCTTGATGTTTTGGGTCCCGGAGTGGCTTCGATGGTTTCTATGGCACGGATTTAAGAAGAGTATGTTTTTTAAGAAACTCATTATCTGCCCTTTTGCTTTTTCTCTTCTTTCCAGAGTAAATGTGTGAAGTACTGGCCGGACGAACATGCGCTCAAGGAATACGGAGTGATGCGCGTCCGGAATGTCAAGGAGAGTGCGGCCCATGACTACACATTGCGGGAGCTCAAGCTCTCCAAGGTTGGACAGGTGGGTTAGCGTGCCCATTTGCTTGGCTTGGCATCCTTTACATACCACTAGGATTATCTGGAAGCACCATCAGGATGAAGGTCCGTTGCATAATTACGAACATGAATGTAACAGCAGAAGCAATGTTGATTTGGGACTCTGTTTTGGGAGGGAGCAGAGGGAGAGAAACACATAATTAGCAACTGTCAATTAAAGACAATATATTAAACCTGGTGAGTGGGGAACTTTTCATTCCCAAAATATTACTGAACTCCAGCTCCCAGGATTTCCCCTTACTGGCTAACCTGGCTAGCACTTCTGGGAGCTGAGGTCCAATGGTTCTGCCAAGGGCTAAAGATCCCCCATCCTGACTTGGAGACATTGAATGGCTCTAGTATCACCAGTGAAAATCCTGTGAAGCAGTCCTCCGCTTTGGAAGGTTTGCCTCAGCAGGTAGTCAACTCTCCAAACCAAGATTGTATGGTCATCTGTTGGGAGGGCTTTGATTGTGTCTTCCTGCCGGGAAGAAAAGGCTTGGACTCAACAGCCCTTGGGCTCCCTTCTGACTCTAGCCTTTTGTGATTCCAGGGCAACACAGAGCGAACGGTGTGGCAGTACCATTTCCGAACCTGGCCTGACCACGGCGTCCCCAGCGATCCGGGTGGCGTTCTCGACTTCCTGGAAGAAGTTCATCACAAGCAAGAGGGCATTGCCGACGCTGGCCCCGTTGTGGTCCATTGCAGGTACTGCCCTGCCCCAAGCGCACCTCCAGCGTAACATGTTACAAGAAGCACAAATCCCTATGCTACATGTGAGTTTTTCCCCCCCCCCTCTCCTTGACAGTGCCGGCATCGGACGCACTGGAACATTCATTGTGATCGATATCCTCATCGACATCATCCGAGAGAAAGGTCAGTTCCCTTTGCTTTCCCGCTGCTTTCACTCCAGACCTCAGCAAAGCATCACCGTTGGTTTTCAGGAGCCCTGGCCTGCTGTGGATGATGGACACTGCACTCCCCATGCATTGCAGCACTTCCGAGCCATTACTGATGTTATCATTACCAGGCCATACCCCATCTTTTCTTCAGTTGGGGAGGGGGGGGGCAATTGATGATATCTTCAGGAAGGGGTGTGGCCTGCTAGGAACATCAGAAGACCAGATTCAGTGCCAGGGTGCTAGCTGCAATGCCCTACTGCTGCAGCATATGCAGCCAGGATTTTACCACTGGATTAAACAGGCAAGGGTTGGAACCTGGGGCAGGATAATCTCTGGAACGAGCCTCTATCCAATATGGCTGTCTCTTGTCCCTATATCCCATGATACCCAGTGTTTTTCTCTTCCTGGCCCCCTTTGCCCAGGTGTGGACTGCGACATCGACGTCCCCAAGACCATCCAAATGGTCCGCTCCCAACGCTCAGGGATGGTGCAGACAGAGGCCCAGTATCGGTTCATCTACATGGCGGTGCAGCACTACATCGAGACGTTACAGCGCCGGATCGAGGAAGAACAGGTATGGTGCTTCTCAGGCCTTGAAATGGGGGACAGGTTTAGAGGAGACGCACATCTAGGAAGCAAGACCTGTTCCAAGGGTGTTGCGTGACAATATTAACAGCCTTGTGGCTGGTTCTTGAGGTTGGGGGCACCTTTCCAGACCGGGCCAGGCTGTGTCACCTGACTTTGTCCTCTTTCTTCCAGAAGAGCAAGCGGAAAGGGCACGAGTACACCAACATTAAGTACTCGCTTGCGGACCAGGCCAGCGGAGACCAGAGCCCCCTCCCGCCGTGTACACCCACCCCAACCTGCCCGGAGTACGTAACTGGGTGGCATTTTCAGGGAGTCCAGACCAGCCAAAGACTCTCTTGTTTGGCTCTTTAGTACCTTTGGGCTGACTTGAAAATCCTTGGTTCTTGTTTTTGACAGGATGAGAGAAGATAATGCCATGCGCGTCTATGAGAATGTTGGCCTGATGCAGCAGCAGAAGAGCTTCAGATGAGACAAAAGGAAAGGGCTTCCTTGCGGGGAAAGTGAGTTACCATTTTTCCTCGCATAATAGTCGCACTCCCATTTTCTGGGTGGAAAAGGAGTATTTTTGGGTTCTTCACACAATAGTTGCAGAGCTGTTCGGGGCTGATTTTCCCTTCCTTCATTCTCCAAAGGCAAGGCAGTTTAAAAAAAATGAAATGGAAGTCTCTGGAGCTCTGCTCTCCCCTCCTTCTGCCTTTCTCCAAATGACATGCCTCCCGGGAGTTTCATTCCTAAAAACACTCTCTCTTCTATCCTGTTACAGATTTTGAGATCCAGTTGTCATTTTTTTTTCAATACGAAAGTGAAGCGGAGCGACTTGGGACGCATCCCCACAACGAGTGGACTTTTGACAGCGACGTAGAGCTTCCTTTTATTTATGGTGTTTTAACCCTTCCGTAATCCGCAGAACTCGAGACCATCCTTTTTTCCGAAAACTCTTTTTTTTTGTCTCCGGAACGGCTGGTGTCCATAATTACCAATAAGCTTTGCTTTCCATTTTCAGACACAAAGTGCAGACCAATACTCTTGTTGTACTTGAAAGTTTTGATTTGCCCCCTGGATTTCAAGGTTTCCTGACCTTTTTTCAAATGAGTTTTTTTAAAAAACCTTGCCCTTTAAAGCTTGTTCCATACGAGAGCTTCAGGGAGCAAGCTGGTTGTCTCGATCCAACCGTTGTCCTCCGTTTCTCCCTTGGCTCTGTTTTGAGGGAATTGGCAATGACCGCTCAGTTTCAATCCAGCTTCTCGTCCTCATGGCGTTCCATGTTTGGACTATTCCCCCCCCCCCCCCGAGGTGTTTTTTGTTGTCCTAGAACTTCCAGTGATGCGGTTTTTGCACCCGATTGAAATCAAAAAATATTTCTAACAATCTTCCCAGCAATAGTGGGTGTCAGAGCCAGTTGCTTGTGAGGAATTCAAATGATGTTTCTTACATTGATTCAAGGGCTTGGGAGGGGAAGGAGCACTCAGCATCCAGGGCCTCCTTTGGGGATGACTGGGATGGGATGGGGAGGGTACAAAATGGGGGCCTCTTCTGTATGTCACTTCCTCTGCCTGCCAGCCACCTATATACACTCTTCTTTTGGGACCTGCTGGCAAGTGACCCAGGGGCCTTCAGGGTCGAGCCTTGGGTCGGTGGAAGTGGCCTGTGCATCCTTCCTGGTGCCGGAAGGGCATTCTTTCCTCACCTCACCTGCGGTAGCCAATGCTCTTTTGCCGCACCCTCCCTTCTGCCAGACTTTCTCTCTCAACGCTCTGCCTTTTTTTGAAGTGCCTTCTTTCCCACTGAGCCGGCATGGCTTGGTTGGGTCCTTCCTTCCTTGTGGCTTCCATTGGAGAGGTGTCCTAACGCTTCCGTGGGATGAGCCCCTTGTCGGGGTGGAAGTGTTAGAGGCATAGCTTTCCCTGCAAAAACTTTACCGTTTGCTTAAGGGCTCTGCATGTGTCATATTCGTCGTACCTGTGTCCTGCTGAGATCCAGGCAGCTGGGACAACGCAATGTTTCTGCAGCTGATCCAGACCTTTGCCCATGAGTTGCTAATTCCTATAAACTCACATCAACAAGAGAGTCTCTGCCATTGTTGTTCAGTATAGAAGCTGGCTGCTTAGATCTCTCTCTCTCTTCCAGGAATCGGAGATGTAACTCTTTACACAGTGCCATTAGAATTAGCAAGCTTTCCCTTGCTGCCTGTGAAAGCAGTTCCTAGAGAAGTTGTACCCTGAAGCCTAGAACACATAAAACATAAGGTTGCAATTTCTCCTATGACATTGATTTGGCCATAGTTTTGCTTTGTGAGCTTCAGGGAGTGGGAAGGCCTGGGTGGAGGCCTTGCGCTCCCTGGGACTCACGTTTCCCCATTATATCAGGGCATTGGGAAGCCCTGGCCCTGGTTTGCCCACTTGCCTATCTTAAGGACTAGAACCTTGTCCTGGAAGTTGAATTCTGCCCCTTCGCCTACGTTGTTCTGAACTGCAGCATGTGCATAGCCCAGTGGGAGGAAGGGAGATCTTTGGTCTTTGCTGCCCCTTTCTTTGGCTTCCCTTTTTGGTCGTGTGTCTTGTCTTCAACCATGGAACTCCTGTCTTTGTGTCTTTTGCCTCAGCCTCATGGTCCAGCACCCATGTTGGCCTGGTTGGGGCCCTTTTTTGCCTTCCTTGCACCTCCTGCAATCACAGAGGGCTTATGCAAAGCTTGGTGGCGGTTGCGGCTGATAAGCGAGCACTTCCATTTGGGATGGGGACAGCCCAAGGAGACCTCCAGTTAGGGACAATGTTGGCCAGAGCTGAAGTGCCTCTTGCTTGGAGCAGACAACGGTGACCGTGTCAATATTGGCCATTTCATTCTTTTGGTTGTCTGCCCTGCCTGAGGTGGAAGGCTTGGGCATCTTGACTGATGTGTTATTCACAATGAGAGGAAAAGCCATGGAGTCAAAATTTGTACGGGGTTTGGTGGAAGTGTTCCAGTGGATTGGGGACGTGCCAAACAGTGCTGCTCCCTGTGGCACAGACTGGGAAATGGCTTCCATCGAGGTCCATGTTGCCTCCCCATCTTTCCAGTGCTGGACTGGGGGGAAAGTAGGTGTTTTGAAGGAAGAGTGACGGCAGTGCGGTGGTGTTGGGTAGCGAAACTTGGCATGTTTGTGAGATGGGGAGAGGAAGGGCCAGGCCAGGTCTTCTTGCAGGAGTGCTTTATGCCTTAAATTGGGGAGGGGGGAGAAGCTCAAGCGAGACTAGTCTTTTACAAAGCCTTGCCATTTCCATTCTCCCCCCCACCCCACACACAAATTCCCAAAGGGCCACTCCAGTTTCATGGCTTCTCAATGGAGGAGATAGAATGGGAAGGATAGGAGTTTTTAGCAGAGGAACCAAGGAAGGAAATTCAATGAAGGAGGGAACGCTGCCTTTAGCATTGGCCTGGGTAGGATTGGTTTGGATTCATTACCTGCGTCCTCTCCTCATGGTGCGTTGAAGGCTGAAATGTGGGGCCTCGGATGTGTGCTGAACCCAGAAGAGCGTGTAATAAAGGAATGTCCTTTTTGAAACTTGAAACAGAACTACCTGTCTTGATGATTGTGTGAGGAAACGGACATGAGCGAAATGCTTGGGCCTTGCTGCGAACCCAAAGCAGACGAGTTCGGCGTCCGTCTTCCTCCCTCCCTCCCTCCCTTCCTTAAAGCGATCTCTTGACTTTTGTATTCTTATCTCCAGCTGAATGTCAATGGCACAAGGAGGCATCTGGCCCCTTGGTTTGGACTGTAGTTCACAGGGATGTGTATGTCTTAAAGCCTGGCATCCATTCTCTGTCTGTGTTTGTGGACAAAGGAAAGGGAGAGGAGTTGACTTGGCTCAAAGAGAAAGCTTGGTTTTCTTTTTCTGTCGGGGAAGGCCTTCCCTCTTGAGCTGGGTTTGTGCCATGCTCTTGGCACTCTCTTTTTCTTGGACAGGAAGGGGCAAAACCTGAAATGGAGAACCTTTTGCTCCTCTTCTCGGCGGCTGAGAAAATCGAGTCGCTTCACTGCTCCCCTCTTTCCTTCTGCTTTTGGGGACAGGTTTTTGGAATGACCCTGGGGATGCTTGGTACCCACATCTTCCTAGTTGGGATGCCCCTTGCAGGAGGGATGGATTTACTCCAGTCCGTAGCAGCTGGCACCTCAAATATTTCCCAATTTCTCATGTTGAAGGAATGAGGAGAAGCTTGGGATGCCCAGTGCGCCAGGTCGAGGGCACAGGTGGCATCCGTCAGCATTGGCCGGAGGGGCATCGCTTACTGAATGTCTGATCTATCCTGCATTTTTATTTTTTGAAAAACCTTGACCAAATCTTCTGTGATTCCCTCTCTCCTCTGAAACTTGTGTTTTTCAACAATAGCCATGAACTTTCCTAGTGGACTGTTAAGCGGAACTTGAGGGCTAGTAACTTGATGTTATCTTTGAACAAGCCAAAAGCTTTCTTGGTCTGTGCGATGAGTTGAAGAGTTGTCGTTTTGGCTGGCTTTACACTGTCCAATGGATTCAGTTGGACCCCATTTTCTGAACCTTGGTTCGATGCTCTCCAATCCCGGGAGTTGTCATTGTATACAATCTTTCATCTTCTCTGCCTCACAAAACTACACCTCCCAGGCGTTGGTGGTATCCAATTGCGCCAAAGTGGAGCCAAACGGCTTTTCTTCAACAGTGTCGACACACTCACTGTGTTGTTTTTTCCTCTTCGTTTGGGGTTCTTCCTCCGAGTTGTAATCCGTTCTCACAACGTCACTTTGGGCCTATGTTTCTTAATTTATAAGGTTCCCCCCCTCCTCCACAGCTCTGTCATTTTAGAGCTAAATTTCCCCAAACCTTTGTTCCTTCTTCCCAGCGACTTACGAAGAATCATGAGGTGGGGTTCCAAAGCACAGCCGTCTCCTTTACTAAGGAAGGCACCCAAAATGTCTTTGATCATTTGTGTTTCATTTTTTTTAAAAAAATGTGAATAATGTCTGTGTCCGGGTCCTCTCCGTTCTCTTCGGCTTCTGCGCTGCAAACGCTTGCGCGGGTGAAGGCCCATTGGATCCCAATGTAAGAGATTGCCCGGTGTCTCTTGGCTTCTGCCCATATATTCTCGTAGCCCTGCTTTCCTCAACCCGGAGGGCTCCCCATGGGTCAAACTACGTCTCCCAGAAGCCCCGGGAGACGTCGTCTGACCCGTCAAGGGCCCGACTGGGAGGAGAAAGCAACCGTAGACCATCCTTGCCATTGTCGACGTGTGACATTAAAAGGTTTGAAACAAGCCAACATAGATCATATATAGATACAAAAAAAACACAATAAATCTTTTAGTGATTGTCTGTTACCAGCCTGTATTTATGGAGGTGAAATGGCTGCATTGCTGACCATGCTGTGATTTCTTTTTTTTTTTAAATGGCTCCAAGGCTTATCAGAGTTAAAAAGCATTATTTGTAAAACGTCACAATGACAAAAAAGGAATTAAAAAAAGATCCATTTTCTTACACTTGTCTCCTGAATGCTCTTTTTAAAAACGCCAAGCCGTTTTTACGCGGTGCATTGGCATACATTCGTCAGTAGTTTCTCTAATTGCTGGTCTTTATAGCTGCACAGAATTAGGATCATTTGAGTTGGGATTCAGAAGGATCGAATACAGGACCTTGGTAAGACGGAGGTGCCCATGTTATGCTGGAAGTGTTTCCAACCGTGATGCTTTCTTGGCAAGATGTGTTTAGAGGGGCTTTGCCATGGCTTTCCTCTGAGGCTGAGAGAGCATGGCGTACCCCTCAGCGTGCATTGTTTCCTATGGCCAAATGGGGATTTGACCCTGGTCTCCAGAGTCCGGCACTTAAACCATACAGGTTGGGTGAAGATCTCAGATGGGTGACACCTGGCTTGGAAAGGTAGTTAGGAGTTTTAGGAGACCACAAGATGACCACAAGCCAACAGCGTGATGTGGCAGCGAAAAAGACCAATGTGATTCTAGGCTGCATCAATTGAAGTTGAGGGAAGTCGTAGTCCCATTCTATTCTGCCCCTGAGGGGCCTTTCCCTGCCTCTTAGCCCTTTCCTTTTCCCCCATCAGTGGTCATGGTTCTGCTGGAAAGCAGTGTTTTAGAGCAGGGGTTCTCAAACTGTTCTCCGTGGAGCCCTTAACTTTTTAGAATAACAACTACTACTACAATAACAATCATAATATGCTTGGTTTATATTCCGCCCTTCTCCCCTAGGGGACTCAGAGCAGATTACAGCATTTACAGTAGACATAGGCATTCAATGCCTTACAATCATATACAATGAGACACACAAACACAGACAAGGCAAAGGCTTCTCCTTTCATTTCCTACTTCTGGAGGCGGTGCTCATCTTGTGCTCCGGGATGGTGTTTTTCTCCCTTTTCAAGCCAAAGAGCCTGCATTGTCACCTCATGGTTGTGTGGCGAGCAAGACTGCTTGGAGTGTCTCTTTGCCTTTTCCTGCTGAAGCGGTACCTATTTATCTACTCACATTTTCATATTTTCGAACTGCTAGGTTGACAGGAGCTGGAGCTGACAGACGGGAGCTTACCTTGTCCCTTGTATTTGAACTTTCAACTTTAGGTCTGAAGTTCAGCAGCACAAGGGTTTAACCCATTGTGCCACCGCATTATACAATGTCTAGTTTTCTCCCTGGAAAAAACCATGATGGAATCTCTAGGGAATGCATTACAAGAATTCTTAAAGGAGGGAGTTCTGTGAGCTCCCTCAATATCATGTTCTGAAAGAGTTATGCCATAATTGGCACACAACTCCATTGCAAACTTAATTAAGGCTCCTTCCTTTCCTGACTTCTTTGGACATGTCCAAAATGAGCTCGCCGAAACACAAAGGAATGATGGAGAGTTCTTGTAATCTTGAAAACTTAGCTTTCCAAAAGAGAGCATTTTCCAGCCAAAGATAACCTCACTGCTTTGGGAACCTTTGGATTTCCCTCTCCATCTTGGCTTCTGTAGTTCCCATGCTTTCAAGCATTGGTTCATCCTTCCTTCCATCCTCAGTCCTTTCATTCCCTGCTTTCTTTTATCTGAAGTTTGAGACGGGACCTAAGGATGGAGAGCAGGAGATATAGGATGTATCTTGGAGATGGGACGCAAGAGCAGGAGATATGGGATATATCTTGGAGACAGGACCTAAAAATGGAGAGCAGGAGATATGGGATATAGCTTGGACCAAAGAGCATGAAATATGGGATATAGCTTGGAGATGGGACCTAAGGAAGGAGAGCAGGAGATATGGGATATAGCTTGGAGAATGGACCTAAGGATGGAGGGCAGGAAATATTGGATATAGCTTGGAGACGGGACCTACAGATGTAGGGCAGGAGCTATGGGATATATCTTGGAGATGGGACCCAAGCACAGGAGATACGGGATATATCTAGGAGATGGGACCTAAGGATGGAGGGCAGGAGATATGGGATATATCTAGGAGATGGGACCTAACGATGGAGAGCAGGAGATATGGGATATAGCTTGGACCAAAGAGCATGAGATGGGATATAGCTTGGAGATGGGACCTAAGGATGGAGAGCAGGAGATATGGGATATAGCTTGGACCAAAGAACATGAGATATGGGATATAGCTTGGAGATGGGACCTAAGGATGGAGAGCAGGAGATATGGAATATAGCTTGGAGATAGGACCCAAGAGCAGGAGATATGGGATATATCTAGGAGATGGGACCTAACGATGGAGAGCAGGAGATATGGGATATAGCTTGGAGATGGGACCCAAGCACAGGAGATATGGGATATATCTAGGAGATGGGACCTAAGGATGGAAAGCAGAAGATATGGGATATAGCTTGGAGACGGGACCTAAGGATAGAGGGCAGGAGATATGGGATATAGCTTGATGATGGCACCCAAAATGGACAGGAGATATACTACTACTCCTCCTCCTCCTCCTCCTCCTACTACTACTAATAATAATAATATTAATAATTGGAAACGTCTCAAAGCACAGCAGACAAAGAACTAGTACAAGAAAACTGCACTCCAAACCAGAGCTGACAGCTGGCACAACAAAGCACTGCATGGGCGGTTCCTTGACAAAATTGAAGGAAAAGTTGACAAGGAGAAGACCTGGTTATGGCTCACAAATGGAACCCAGAAGAAGGAGACAGAAGGCCTGATTCTTGCAGCCCAGGAGCAAGCCATCAGAACAAATGCAATTAAGGCCAGGATTGAAATCTCAGCTGATGACCCACTGTGCAATGAAGCTGATGAAACCATAGATCATATCCTCAGCTGTTGCAAGAAAATCGCACAAACAGACTACAAACAAAGGCACAACTCTGTGGCCCAAATGATTCACTGGAACGTATGTCACAAGTACCACCTGCTAGCAGTAAAGAATTGGTGGGATCATAAACCTGCAGAGGTCGTGGAAAATGAACATGCAAAAATACTGTGGGACTTTCGGATCCAGACTGACAAAGTTTTGGAACACAATACACCAGACATCACGATTGCGGAAAAGAAAAAAGTTTGGATTATTGATGTCGCCATGCCGGGTGACAGCCGCATTGAGGAAAAACAACAGGAAAAGCTCAGCTGTTATCAAGACCTCAAAATCGAACTGCAAAAGCTCTGGCATAAACCAGTACAGATGGTCCCAGTGGTCATTGGCACACTCGGTGCCGTGCCAAAAGATCTCAGCTGGCATTTGGAAACAATAAACATCGACAAAATCACAGTCTGTCACCTGCAAAAGGCCACCTTACTTGGATCTGTGTGCATCATTCGGAAATACATCACACAGTCCTGGACACTTGGGAAGTGTTCAACTTGTGATTTGTTGATACGAAATCCAGCATATAGATCTTGTTTGCTGTGTCATACTGTGTTTTTGTGTCAGTAAAATAATAATAATAATAATAATAATAATAATAATAATAATTATTATTATTATTATTATTTTATATCCAGGTTTCTCCCACTAAGGGACCCAAAGCAGCTTCCAACATGTTAAAAATACAGATGATCAGACTTCGCAGTGTACCCATTAAGGCCCCGAATCCCATCCAAGCTTAGGCGCTAATCAGGGCCAGCTCTGGATAGTCCTTAGGTGGGAGGCCACGGACAAATGCCTGTCGCAGGTGGCTCTATTTTGGAGGGAAAGACTAGCCAAACCACCTCCCAAGAAAACCTGAGAGCTGTTATCAAATAACCAAGAAATCTGACTCCAACATGTGAGGAGTCATCTCCCAAGGAGTCCCGAAAGACTCTCCGGAGAAGCAAAAGGACAATGACAATTTCCCCAATTTACCACAGTTGCTAATAATACCAGTGATTGGCAAGTGTCAATTATTTCTGGATTCTGAAGAGGGCTTTTTGTGAGGGGAAGCAAGCATCTGACTGAGGGATTCTATTTTGGAGAATATCGTTTCTTTTGGAGGAGGCAGGAGGAGGAGAAAATAAAAGCTGATGGCAGCAGGAGGGAGAAGTCGTGCTCTCGCCGTGTGGTTCCAATTCTTCTTGTTTCCCTGTCGAGTCTGAGAAACATATATCCAGACTACACAGACTACATGTCAGGCTACACAGAGAAGCCACTGAAACCCACAAGCATGTGGACAATTTCAACAGAAAGGAAGAAACCATGAAAATGAACAAAATCTGGGTACCAGTATTAAAAAACTACAATTATAACAGTAAATAAAGAACAAAACTCAAACACAGGGGAACTCCAGAGAAGAACCAATCAGGAACAGCTCATCACCTCTCAATAAAGAATTCCTCCAGGCAGTAACAAGTCACACCTAAAAACTGTTAGGCCATCAAATGCTAATCAAGGTGGCCAATTGAAACATTCACACCTAGCTCCAACAGACAAGAGTTCTTTCTCCCATCCTGGACTTTCCACAGATATATAAACCTAATTGTCCTAGTTTCTAATAAACCTCACAACCTCTGAGGATGCATGCCATAGATGCAGGTGAAACATCAGGAAAGAATGCTTCTAGAACATGGCCATACAGCCTGAAAAACCCAACAACCCAGTGATTATGGCCATGAAAGCCTCCGACAATATATCCAGACTGTGGCAAACCAAACACCAAGCCATTGATCAGGAAAGGGCCATTTCCTATGTGACTACAGGACTCAAAGAGGTGCCAAGGAGGGACTACCTCGAACCTTTGGCAGGCTTTTTACCCATCAATGCCACCCAGTGACTGGGCTAGGGGATGCTGGGAGCTGTAGCCCCCGTCAGGCACTTTCCCAAGCTCGGTTGCCACTGCCAGGTGTATTGTGCTGACCTATCTGCGCCCTTGGGACTCTAATCTGAACCTGGTGGCATGGCCTCCTGGCATTTGGGCATCTTTGAAACAAGCTCCGCACCCTGGTTGGGAAATGCAGCTGGGAAGTGGCATCTCAACCCTTCTCTCCCCCCCCCCCCACAACCCTTTTTCGTCTCCTCGCTCCCTTCATCTTCGCTTCCATCAGTGCCAGTGGTCCCTCAGTTGGCATGGCGATGCTCCTATTTCTCTTTCCCTGCCAGGTGCAGTCTCGAACCTGGCACTTGGTGGATTGGGGAGGCCATTTCAGAGCCCAGATGCAGGCTTCCGGAGGATGCTACTGATGCATAAAACCATGTGCCCAGTTCTGTGCCCCCTCCGTGTTGGGTCTCTCGCTTCATGTCTGGCTCCTCTGGTCCTCAAAGGGGAGGAATCTCAGGGTGAACGTGTCTCCTCGAAAATGATGGCTCTCTATATAGCTGGCAGCTACTTGGTTAGTCCCAACTGGAGTAGATCCATTGATTTTGGAAAGGAGGGGGAGCAGTGGCTTGAACCTTTCTAGCTTCCCTCTTCTTCTTTCTCTATGTCAGTGGTTCTCAAAGTGTGCTTCACGGAGCCCTTGGGGTTTCCTGTCGTAGTCAACTGTGAATCGCACATTGTGGTATTCCTGCGCCTGCGCAAGCCAACATCGGAACCTTCTAGAAAGCCTAAAGAATTGTATCCCCCTCCTGGCCCCGCCCCACCCTCTCTCGAGTATATAAGACCCCTGGGAGGGGCCAGCCACCAGTCCTCTTTTTTCCGCCATCAGTAGGCTTTCAACTGTGAACCTTTCAGCTTTGATCTAATGGACTTGGACTGACTTGATGACGAGGTACTCTGATCCCCCTTCGACCTGGACTGGACTTCGACTACTCTGCTGTCTCTCTATCCTCTTGACCTTGGACTGGTATGGCGACAACTTCTTTTAAAAAGTGCTCTTTGTGCCCTAATGTCCTCCCGGACACGGATGGCCACGAGCTCTGCTTGGCCTGTTTGGAGGAAGTGCACCTCTCCCAGCCTTGTGTCATATGTGCCGCTTTGACTCCGCAGATGCGGAAAAACAGAGAATTGCGGCTGAAGGCGGCCCTTTACGAAAGGGCCCTAATGCCTCCCCCTGCTGTTAGGCCTCCAACGACTGGGGAGACCCCACAGCAGGCTGCGCAAAATCCCTTGGCCTTGAAGAAAAAGGCAAAAAAGCAGAGGGACAAGGCCCAACAAAATGGCCGCCCGGCAATTCCCGTGAAAGGGCCAAGCAAAAAAGCGGGAAACCCACCAGCGGCCGCTGCCGAGATCACCGCTCAGCCGGCTTCCCACCAGCAAAGGGAACCATCGCTGCCCTTACCTTCGGGAGACCGCCCAGCGCACGAGGAGCGTGCGATCCTGCAGGCCTCGGCACAGGCATCACTGGCAGCGCCAGCAACCTCTTCGGCCCAGGCTGCCTCGCCGCCGATGCTCTCCTCTCCGAGAGGGGGGACCGATGCCGACGCACGCTCCTGGGAGACGGCGTTGGCTCCCAT
Organism: Anolis sagrei; assembly: GCF_037176765.1. Lineage (NCBI taxonomy): Eukaryota > Metazoa > Chordata > Lepidosauria > Squamata > Anolidae > Anolis > Anolis sagrei. Next base: position 30,233,839 of record NC_090034.1, on the reverse strand, counting down.
GCCTCTCCTGACTGCAGCCAACCTCGAGCCACTCGACAACGAGGGATCGGCCTCAGCTGGGGGTGTGGCCATTCCCCTGCAGGAGGCCCAGCCCCCGCGAAGGGCGGAGGCCCTTGGCCCGCTGACGAGCTCTCCAGCGGCCGAACAGAGCCTCGCGGCCTCAGCCACGACATCGAGAGCGCCGACGCCGAGGGAGAGGAGGCGGAGATCACGCTCCCCATCGAGGCGCAGCCATCGATCCAGAGGGAACCGACGCCGGAGGACGCCGAGGGGAAGTTCGGAGCCGGGATCCCCCTCATCCTCCTCAGCCTCTGATTCTTCCTCCTCCTCCTCCTCCTCCTCCTCCTCCTCCAGAGGATCTAGGAGGGCCTGGCGATCCAAGAGATCTCACTCATCAGGGTCTCAGTGGGGTCGGTATGGACCCAACCCATATCCATACCCTGGGATGTGGCAACTGGGACCTTCGGGGCACTTCATGTTCGTCCAACAACCCAGCACCTCCTTTGCCCCTTTCCCCAGAATGGATTCCATCCCGGGGCTGCAGCAGAGGGGCTGTGGGACTGCCACCACAGTTTTTCCACAACCACCGCCTCTGCCGGTGCAAACAGCTGCTCCTGCCAATGCTGGACTTGGACGTATGGATTGTGCTGAGCGTAATAATTGTGTTGATTGTACTCTTACATGTACTGACCGTGACACTTGTGTAGACCGTTCTGTTTGTGTTGAACCTAATGCTTGTACAGATGTGATCTTATACCCCCCCCCACCCACCCACTCCGAACCACTAGGCACTCCCCTGGTGACTCAGGAAGGGGTTGCTATTATGGAGGAACAAAATGTGAACGAGGCAGAGGACTCAGACTCCTCAACTGAGCCCGTCGAAGTGTCACAAGCTAACACAACTTCTGATTCCGCTCCATTGTCAACCGAGTTTAACAAGTTTTTGTCTCTAGTAGACAGAATGATTAAGGCATTAGACATATCAGCCCCTAGAGCTCCTGAGCACGTGGAGGATCCGATGTTCCCATCGGAAGAACAAAACGTGCCGGTCTCCACGTCACTACCCATGTTGCCTTACCTAATAAAATTGGCAAAAATTCTGGATTCATCTCCAGCCAGCATGACCGCTACCCCCAGAAGGGTTGACTCTCTCTATAGAATTGACCTTGCGGCAGCCAAATGGGTTTCCAACCCCCCAAAGCCCAACACTGTTGTGGCTGAAGTGGTAAAGGCAAAGAAGCCAAAGGGAATGCTCTCTGCCCCACCTGACAAGGAAGGGAAAAAGATAGACCTGCTAGGGAAAAAAGCACATCTGGCAGCAGGCCTTGTCACCCGTATGGCGCATTATGCGACATACATGAGTGGCTATCAGACATTCCTCTGGTCCAAGATGCTCCCATACTTGGAGAAGCTCCCTCCGGAGGGATAGTCCTGGATAGCCCTCTTGCTATCCAAAATCCAGAAGGATTTTGCTAAGCACTTAGCGGAATCCGCGGGCCACCTATTTGCGACAGCAACATCAATACGTAGACACGGCTGGCTGAGAGCAGCCAACCTCTCAGAAGAGGGCAAAGCATTGGCGGAGGACCTCCCTCTGCATGAGGAAGGCCTCTTTAACCCGGAGACAGACGTTACCATCAAAGAAAAACAGGAGGTGCGCCAAGCGGCCAACAAATTTGGATATACTTGGCAGCCCTACCAAAATTGAACTAGGTGGCAATCAGCGCCAAATACCTACCGTAAGAATTTTACTAACTCTTACTCAGGGTCATTCAAAGGGAGGGGCTCCTCATCCCCCAGATATCAGGGGAACAGGAAGAATAATTACCCACCAAAAACTAGATATCAACCCTACCAGGGAAAGCCGAGGACTCAAGGCGCCTCCCGGAAGCGCCTTTGATGCTTCTGCTGAGAGTAATGATGTGTTTCCGGGCGAAATCGACCCTCCAGTTGAGGAACCTTGTGTTATACCTGCTTTTTCCCTCGTTAATGTTCAACCCCTACCTTATCTTCCATCATTGCCAAGTGTATTAGGCAATAGGTTACAAGTTTTTAATGACAATTGGGCTGCAATTACCTCTGATAAATGGGTACTATCAATAATCAAACAGGGGTATGCTATCGAATTTGACGAAACGCCCTCGGTGGGAACAGTCAAGGTTACTCCCCCTTCCCAAGTGTTGTCTCAGGAAATCGAAACACTCTTGAGTAAGGGCGCCATTTCACCGGTTCATACTGCGATGCTCGCTCATTGTTTTTTCTCACGTTATTTTGTTGTATCGAAACGTGGAGGTGGCTTCAGAGCCATCCTCGATCTCAGAGAACTAAATAAATCAATTTCGCCCAAGAAATTTCGCATGATTACTCTCGTCAATAATGCCGCTCATACCTGATGATGCCTGGTTTGCTACCATAGACTTACGAGACGCTTACTTTCATTTGTCTATAGTGCCACATCATCGTAGGTTCCTTTCATTCATGGTAGGCCATAGAGCATTCTGTTATAATGTGCTCCCGTTCGGCCTAAGTACAGCCCCACGCCTGTTCACTAAGTGCATGGTGGTGGTGGTTGCCCACTTACGTACCCGCAGGATCGTAGTTTATCCATATATAGACGACTGGCTTTTGATCACGTGGTCAGCCATTCAGCTTCAAGAACATGTTTCCATTGTGTTATCTCTCCTGCAGTCATTGGGCCTGGTGGTCAACATGGAGAAATCCTCCCTACGACCGTCCCGTTCCATCCTTTTTATTGGAGCGTTCCTGGATGCAGTCTCGAAGAGGGCATATCTGCCACCAGACAGATTCATCAACCTCCAGACGCAGGTTCGGCTGACTATGAAGGCCAGTACGGTATCGGCCAAGCAAATCCAGACTCTTCTGGGTTACATGGCTTCTACCACCTCGGTAACCCCGTTTTCACGCTTACGTATGCGCCCCCTCCAGTGGTGGTTGGGTTCGGTGTTCAACCCTCTCAGGGATTCCCCTCAGTCTACTTTTTCCCTTCCACAGGAGGTACGCCAGTCCCTACAATGGTGGACTCAACAGGATTTTGTTTGCCTGGGGCTTCCCTTCCAACCCCCATGCCCTTCCAGATCGATAACAACGGACTCATCCCTGACGGGATGGGGAGCTCACTCCCAGGGTCTGGTGGCCCATGGAAGGTGGTCCCCGAATGAGGCCGAGCTTCACATAAACGTATTGGAGCTCCTAGCCGTAGAAAGAGCGTTAAAATAGTTCAAGGGACTGATCCACAACGAGGTTGTTCAGATATTGACAGACAATACAACAGTCATGTATTATCTGAACAAACAGGGGGGCACTCATTCGAGACAACTACTGAATCTCACCTTACAGATCTGGAACTGGTGTATTCAGAGGGGAGTGTATCTTCAGGCTGTCCACCTCCCAGGACAAGAGAATTCCCTGGCAGATGCGCTGAGCAGGAACCCCCTAGGGCACCACGACTGGTCCCTCGATCAGGCAGAAGCCCTTCACATATTCCAACTATGGGGGTTCCCGGAGATTGACCTTTTCGCCACCGCGGAGAACACGAAGTGCGACAGGTTTTGCTCGCGACTGAGGTCTCCAACAATACAGGGATGGTTAGGAGATGCATTCCTCCTAGAATGGAGGGGCGCACTAATGTATGCCTTCCCCCCATTTCCTCTACTGACAAGAGTGGTGGCGAAAATTCAAAGAGAAAGAGCCCATTGCATACTAGTGTCCCCTTGGTGGCCCCGTCAACCATGGTTTGCTCCTCTCCTGCAGATGTCGAGGGGGAACTTCAGGAGACTCAGGAGCAAGGTCAACCTTCTGACGTCGCAACGGGGTCGGGTTCTTTACCCGGATGTCCATCTGCTCAAACTAATGGCGTGGTTGGTTCTGCCGCTGTGACGGGGCCAGACACGGGTCTTCCGCAAACAGTTCTGTCTATTATAGAGGCAGCTCACAGGCCCTCCACCAAATGCTCATATATATTCAAATGGAAGCGGTTTAGTGAGTTTGCGAGACTAAAGGGTCAGGAGCCAGATTCAGCTCCTATCTCGATTGTTCTGGAGTTTCTAGCGTCATTATATGACTCGGGTCTTTCTAATTTCTCCCTGAAATGCTACCTAGCGGCCATTTCATGGTTTAGGAGGAAGAAAGGCCTGGGATCTTGCTTTATAGATCCCCTGATGAAATGCTTCCTGAGAGGTCTGAAGAATATTAGACCAGAGGTAGCTTCTGTTGCCCCTTCTTGGAGCCTGGAACTAGTGCTTTCGAGATTGATGAAGCCTCCTTTCGAGCCCATGGCTACAGCGGAGTTGGGCTTCTTGACCTGGAAGGTGGCGTTCCTGGTGGCTATAACGTCAACTAGGAGGGCTAGTGAACTCTGTGCCTTAAGGGTTGATCCTCCGTATTTGAAATTCCATAGTGACAAGGTTGTGTTGCGTACGGATGTGTCATTTTTACCAAAGGTGGCTACCAGGTTCCACATTTCTCAGGAGCTAGTCTTGCCAGCCTTCTTTCAAAACCCGGAAACTCCTTTGGAAAGGGGTTAGCATTACTTGGACGTCAGAAGGGCGTTAGCCTATTATGTGCAGCGAACGGCTGAGTTTAGAGGTTCGCCTAGACTATTTTTAAAGTACCGTAGAGATATTAGGGGTCTCCCAGTGTCTTCGCAGCGTTTCTCTGCTTGGATTGTGTCAGCAATCCGCTACTGCTACAGGTTAGCTGGAAAGGATGTGCCTCAACAGGTTCGAGGCCATTCGACTAGAGCAATGGCTACCTCTACAGCGTTCATGACGGGTGTTCCCTTAGAGGCGATCTGTAGGGCAGCTACTTGGGCCTCTCCCACTACCTTTGTCTCTCATTATAAGATTGACAAGGTATCTAGGAGAGAGGCTGAATTTGGTAGATCAGTGCTGTTTTCGGCGGTGGCATGACCCCACCAGCCAGAATAATAGCTCGCTAGTCTACCACAATGTGTGATTCACAGTTGACTACGACAGGAAATGGAAGGTTGCTTACCTGTAACCGTGGTTTCCTGAGTAGTCACCTGTGAATTCGCACATACCCGCCCTCCTACCCTCGAGTGTCATGCCACACCTTCTGGCTGCTGTGCGGCGGAAGAGGACTGGTGGCTGGCCCCTCCCAGGGGTCTTATATACTCGAGAGAGGGTGGGGCAGGGCCAGGAGGGGGATACAAATCTTTAGGCTTTCTAGAAGGTTCCGATGTTGGCCTGCGCAGTAGGGTTGGGCGGTTTTGTTTGTTAATTTCGTAATTCGTTATTAATTCGTATTTAAATTAGCTTACGATCCGATATTGAGCCATGCAGGAGTAATTAAAAATCGAAACGATTTTTTTCAATTTATTTCATAATTGTTTCGTAATTGTTTCGAAATCGTTTCGTAATTGTTTCGAAATAGTTTCGTGATTGTTTCGTAATTATTTCCGTATGTCTGGTGCAAGTTTTAGGGTTGTTGTTTGTTTTATCAGTGATAAAAAATAAATTATCACACCAACAGTCAACAACAGAGGGAGAGGGAAGCTTCAGAAGTTCCCCCTGTCCCATTTGGAGGGTTTTTTAGCATATTGCGCAATCGCGTCCGCCATTAACTAATCGATTCGTAATTGTTTTGAAATCGTTTCGTAATTGTTTCGTAATTTTACGAAATTTCGTATATTTTGAACTTTTTTAAAGGAAAATTTCGGAATTCTTTTAAAAAACGAAACTCAAAAACCCACTAAAAACGAATCAAGTTTAGAAACAAAATTTTCCGTGGTTACCCAGCCCTACTGCGCAGGCACAGGAATACCACAATGTGCGAATTCACAGGTGACTACTCAGGAAACCACGGTTACAGGTAAGCAACCTTCCATTCTGCGAAGCATAGAGTCATAGAATGATAGAGTTGGTCGAGGCCTCGTGGGCCATCCAGGCCAACCCCCTGCCAAGAAGTAGGAAAGTCGCATTCAAAGCACCCTCATCAGATAGCCATCCAGCCTGGTTAAAAGCCTCCAAAGAAGGAGTCTCTACCACACTCCAGGTCAGAGACTTCCACTACTGAACAGCTCTCACAGTTGGGAAGTTCTTCCTCATGTTCAGGTTGAATTTCCTTTATTTTCTGTAGTTTGAAGCCATTGTTCCATTGCATCCTAGTCTCCAAGGCAGCGGAAAACAAGCTTGCTCCCTCCTCCCTATTACTTACCCTCACATCTTGATCCATGGCCCTCATCATGTCTCCTTTAAGCCTTCTCTTCTGCAGGCTAAGCATGCCCAGCTTTTGAAACTGATCCTCACAGGGCTTGTTATTCATACCCTTTATTCTTTTAGTTGCCCTTTTCTGGCCACATTCCAGCTTAAAGTCAACCTCTCTCTTCAATTGTGATGCCCAGAATGGGACACAGTTTGATTCCAGATGTGGTCTGACCAAGGCAGAATAGAGGGGGAGCATGACCTCCCTGGATCTAGGCACTCAACTCCTATTTATGCAGGCCAAAATCCCATTGGCTTTTTTAGCCACCGAATGACATTGTTGGCTCATGTTCACCTTCCTCCCTACGAGGACTCCAAGATCTTTTTCACATGTCCTGCTGTCGAGCCAGGCATCGTCCCCCATTCTGTATCTTTGCATTTCCTTTTTTTTTTTTTTGCCTAAGTGGAGTATCTTGCATTTGTCCCTGTTGAATGTCCCTTTGTTAGCTTTGGCCAATCATCTCTCTAATCTGGTAAGATCGTTTTGAATTCTGCTCCTGTCTTCTGGGTATTGGCTCTCCCCCCAGTTTGGTCCTGTCTGCAAACTTGATGATCATGCCTTCTAACCCTCATCTAAGTCATTAATAAAGATGTTGAACAGAAGAGGGTTGGACTAGATGGCCTCTGGAGTCTTCCTCTGAAATACCATTAAGTTTATGTTTGTTAAAATTGTTCTTCAAAAGTTTGCCCATGCCTGATATATATACATTATATATAATATAATATATCATATCTAAACATTTCTTGGTGCTCCATAAGAAATCTTTGCTTCAAAAAGGGCTCCACTGCTGGAAAAGTTTGAGAAGCCCTGCTCTATGTGAAAGCCCAGCAAGCTTTGCCTCTGCAGTGTCTTCCATTATGTTTACTCTCAGTGGGCAGGCAAAAAAGGCCGTTTGTGTTGCACTCTGGCCTGAATTCGCCTTTGCACCCAGCACCACACAAGAGTCCAGTAGTACTATCTAAACAGTTTATTGAAGAAAGAAAATATAAAAAAAGGCAAAAAGCAGTGTCAAAAGCAATGTCCAAAAAGCATCAGGAAAAGGCTTTCAAAAGGCAATAGTCCAAACATCAAAGTTCTGTCCAAAAGTGACAAGGTACATGAAAAAAAAAAAACAGGAATCAAAACATAGGCATAAATCCATAACCAGGAACACTGGGACTTCTTCCAAAACACGAATCCATGAACATGAGCACAAGACCTTCCCAAAGATCTTAGACATAGGCTTGAATGTGGAGCAAAAACAAGACCCAAGGTGTACATGGTAACGCCATGTTGCCTGCTCCTACCCTTTCAGTAAACAACACTAAGTCCTGCCTTTGACATCTAGTCTGTTTCAAGGATTTCTCAGAGTCTCTGTGACCTCCGTAATCTGACTCCCTCCTCCTGGAGATTGAGTGTTATACTCCTACTTACCTCAGGTGTTTTCCCAGGGGAAAGATCTTTCCCTTCCAGGTCCTTATCTTCCATTGCCAAGGAACTACCAAGGGAAAAGTCTTCCCTATCTTCCGATGCCAAAGCATCTCCATCTCCTCCCTGGTCTGAAGCTGTTTCTGCCTGACCAGACACAGACCTATTCTCCCAGATAGAATCATGATCCAAAATCCCCTCATTTCCCACACTGGAAAGCCCACCATTCCTCACAACCTCTGAGTGAACAATCCCCTAGTCTTCAGCCTCTGGCTGAACCACAACACTTTGGATGACAACTAAACTGCTTTCCCATAGGACAATGGGCCTACAAAAAAAGGGAAAGCAAAGGGAGATGAAAAGGGAGGCACTAGGATATCAAATGGATGGCCAATGGGTAATAAGGCCTGAGGAGGAAGCTCAGTGTGAGAGCACTGACTTGAAAGGTGTCCGTTTCTGCCTGGTTTTGCTGCTATGATGCCCACTTTGGACCTCTCCCACAGGATCATCCCTGAGGCACAAAAGGCCAAATCTGGGCTAGATCCGACTCTGCCACCTTGTGGGGAAGACATCCTTGGCCCATGGCTCTGGGAGAAGGGGTCCTTCTCTCTGTTGGCTTGAAGGCATGGCATTTCAGCCCAGGAACCTTGGGGAATGGGGCAATCCTGACATGGCAACCCCATTGGAATGGAATGGGATGCCAGTCTGGGGTCAGCCCTTGCCTCACCTCCCCATCAGCGACACGATGGAGAATCAGATTTATATTTGCAGAGGTCTTCTCTCTGTATCCCTTCTCTCTGGCTCTCTTTTGGGTGCCAATCCAGATCTGACCAGAGGCAGCGCTGGCCAATGCAGCCAGGTTGCTAACAGGAGCGGGGCTCAGGGAGCATACAACTCCTTTGTTGAATCAGCTCCACTGGCTGCCAGTCTGCTACTGGGCTCAATTCAAAGTGCTGGCTTTAGCCTATAAAGCCCTAAACGGTTCTGGCCCAGTCTATCTATCTGAACGCATCTCTCCCTACAAACCCCCAGGAACTTAAGATCGTCTGGGGAGGCCCAGCTCTCGATCCTGTCTGCTTCGCAGGCACATCTGGCGGGGACAAGAGACAGGGCCTTCTCTGTGGTGGCCCCCCCGGCTGTGAACTCCCTCCCTAGGGATATTAGATCAGCCCCCTCCCTCTTGACTTTCCAAAAAAGAGTAAAAACTTGCCTCTTGGAGCAAGCATTCGGAACCCCGGAGTAAACAGACAAACTAGAGTTGGAAATTGACCCAGGAACGGCCAAGACAATGTAACGGATGAAGATTTGAACGAGAGGACATAGTCTCTTTTTAAATTGTTTATTATGCACTGTCGTTTATGTTTAATCGCACTTGATGTTTTTGCTCTATCAATGTATGTATTTTGTTTTGGCATCGAATTGTGCCGACTGTGTATACCGCCCTGAGTCGCCTTTGGGCTGAAATGGGCAGGATAGAAATAATGTAAATAATAAATAAATAAATAAATAAATAAATGAGGGAGCCTTCGACAGTCGAGGGAATGGTCCCCTTGGATGAAGCGGCAGCACCAGAAACCTTCCTTGCCTCTGGCTGGAGGCAACCCAAATCTTTCCTCTTTCCCTTACGTTTGAGAAATCATCCATTTGATGAAACAGCCAGCAGCGACAGCAGCAGTTATGTCTTTTTTGCCGTACAGAACGACAAAATACACCTTCTCTAGGCCTTTTCTACAAGCTCCAGCATGACACTATGAGTCTGCTGTTATTCAATGTTTTGCAAAGTCACTGTGACTTTGGCTCTATTTTATTTTCATTTCTGTTGCGACCAGCCTTGGATCCCATCTTGAGCGTCTAGGTGGAAACAAGTCTTCGTCTTGTATTTTGCTTTGCTCAGGCCTCACTTGGAGGAATATTGGGTCCACTCCTGGGCAATTCAAGAAGGAGATGTCAAAAAGGGTGGGTGGCTGATTGTGTTTTTGGGGGATCCCTTCCAACCTTATGATTCTAAGATGAGAATATTGGTGGCCCTGTGAATGTCTCTATTCTGGGCCAACTCTCCTTTCAACTCTCCTATGGCAAACATAGGAGAACATCTGTGGCATCTGCTTTTCCCTGTCGCCTCAGCGGGTACCTTGCACCAGCCTTTGCTGCACATCAGGCCAGGGATTTCCATAGCAACCGTTTCCTATCTGCCAACATTTTGCAGATGGAAATGGGGGCATGTTCTGCCAAACAACCTCAGCATGGGGCCAGTAGAACCAAAAGAGATGGACAAGGAAAGGCAGATATGTTACAGACAAACCTGCAGCAGTTTGCTTTTGCCCGAGCTGACTGGGAAGGGCAAGAGCCTGCCCTCTCCTCTGCCTAGGAGTGCCACATTTCTGCCCTTGGAGCTCTTTATTGGTCTTTTGGAAAATGGAAATCTCCATAACCTTTTTGAGAATTTATGATCTTTGGAAAGGCATGACCTTGTTAGAAGTCATAACCTTTTGAAAAAATGATGTCATAATCTCTTGGTAAAAGTATGACTTGTTAGAGTCATAACCTTTTGGTAAAATGGCATTCATATAAGGCACTTAGGTTTCTCAGCTATTCAACTGATGTGCCTAGGTATGTCTTTGAACTGTTAGGGACAAAGATATGCCAATGCACAAAAAACTTATATATATATTCAGCAGAGTTTCAGAAGTGTTCTTTTTAGTTGCCCCAAAACATCTACTCTCTCTTAAATATATTTGCCTTTTAAACCATGCTTTCAAGAGACACTTCTTCAAAAGCAACATTGTTGGTTTACTCACAAACTTCATGTATTTAATATTTACTGCATTTATATACCGCTTTTCTCATCCCTGAGAGGACTCAAAACGGTTTCCAACATAATAATAGCAAAATTCAATGCCATATATACATGTGAACCAAAGCATAATATCTAGACAATAACATATAACTACCAATTAAAACATTAACCATATTAAAACAAAAAGCATAAACAACATTAGACATTAAAACATAAAATTAAAACATAGTATAAACATTTAAATCATGTAGTCCAAAATTGTAATCAGAAGCCATTCCAATTATCAATTGCACATATTCCGTATTCAATTCTTGCACTGCTCCCTGACGAAAGGCTTGGTCCCACAGGCATGTCTTTGCTTTCTTTCTGAAGGCCAAAAGGGAGGGCGCTGATCTAATTTCACTGTGGAGGGAGTTCCACTGAGAAAGCTCTGTCTCTTGTCCCCACCAACCGTACCTGTGAAGGAGGTGGGACTGAGAGCAGGGCCTCCCTAGAAGATCTTAACCTCTGCGATGATTCATAGATGGAGATGCATTTGGAAAGGTAAGCTGGGCCGGAACCATTTAGGGCTTTATAGGCTAAAGCCAGGATTTGAATTATGCTCGGTAGGCAGCCAATGGAGCTGACGTAACAGGGGTTACGTGCTCCCTGTACTACGCTTCGGTGAGGAACCTGGCTGCTGCCCATTGGACCACTTGAAGCTTCCGAACAGTCTTCAAAGGCAACCCATGTTGAGCGCATTGCAGTAGTCTATTTGAGATGTAACCAGAGTGTGGACTACCGTGGCCAAGTCTGATTTCCCAAGATGTGCAACTGCCGCACAAGTTTTAATTGTGCAAAAGCTCCCCTGGCCACCACTGAAACCTGGGGTTCCAGACTCAGCAACCAATCCAAGAGGACTCCCAAGCTGCAGACCTGCGTCTTCAGGGAGAGTTTGACACAATCCAACAGAGGCTGTAACCCTATACTCTGTTCGGCCTTTCAACTGACCAGGAGTACCTCTGTCTTGTCTGGATTGAATTTCAATTTGTTTGCCCTCATCCAGACCATCTCAGCTGCCAAGCATCAGTTCAGGACTTGAACAGCCTCCTTAGCAGCAGATGGAAAGGAGTGATAGAGTTGGACGTCATCTGCGCGCAGATGGCATCATACTTCAAAACTCCGGATGATCTCTCCAGCGGCTTCATGTAGATGTCAAACAAAATGGGGGACCCTGCAGAACTCCATAGAACAAAGGCCGCGGGGTGTCTCCCAACAACATCTTCTGAAAATGACTCTCCAGGAAGGACTGGAGCCACTGTAGAACAGTGCCTCCGAGCCCCATTCCCACAAGGCATCTGGTACCATGGTTTATGGTACCGAAGGCCACTGAGAGGTCCAAGAGAACCAACAGGGACACATTCCCCTTGTCCACTTCCCTGCGTAGATCATCCCCTAATGCGACCAAGGCCGTTTCACTTCCATGATCCGTCCTGAAGCTAGACTGCGACAGATCCAGATAATCTATTTCATCCAAGAACACCTGGAGTTGCGAGGTGAGGAGGAGGAGAAAGAAACTGGAATGTTTTAAAAGCCGGTGACAAAGTGGGATGGCAGAGGATTCATCAGGAGTCAGGCCCAGGGCCTTGGAGAGCTCCTTCAGGCTCAAACTCAGAGCAGATGGATCACTTGGTTGATCTGCAAGTCAAGGGCTCCACGGAGCACAGTTTGAGAACCTATGCTGAGTCTATGCCAGTGTTTTTCAACTTTCCTAATGCTGCGACCCCTTAATACAGTTCCTTATGTTGTGGTGATCCCTGACCATAAAATTATTTTCGTTGTTACTATTATGAATCATAATGTAAATATTTGATATACAGGATGTATTTTCATTCACTGGACCAAATTTGGCACAAATACCCAATATGCCCAAATTTGAATACTGGTGGGGTTGGGGGGATTAATTTTGTCATTTGGGAGTTGTAGTTGCTGAACTCCACCAACGATGGAATTGAACCAAACTTGGCACACAGAACTCCCATAACCAACAGAAAATACTGGAAGGGTTTGGTGGGCACTGACCTTGAGTTTCTGAGTTGTAGTTCAGCTACATCCATAGAACACTGTGGACTCAAATAATGATAGATCTGGACCAAACTTGGCACGGATACTCAATATGCCCAAATGTGAATACTGGTGGAGTTTGGGGAAAATAGACAACATTTGAGGGAGACAATCCAAACCAGAAACCCCAGGATGACGTAGCTGTGAGCCCAATCCATTTGAGTGGGATCAAACTGCATCCATCCTATGGTGCAGATGCCACAAGATCTTCCGATGAAAACACCCTCTTTTCATTCACTTGTTTTGAAAGAGGGAAATCCAAAGGAAAATAATCTCCAAATGGTATTGAACCCCCACCCAATTAGCACATATTATGGGAAATATCTCAAATGCTGGCTCAAGTGTGGGGGGATAGGTACATTCTCCCACATGTGGTGGGATTGTATCAAAATTCAGAACTATTATGGCATAATAAGGACTGTAATGGAAGACATAATAGGGAAAGAATTAATGTGGGATAAAGCCAGGTTCATGTCCCTCACCATAAAGGCAAAGGAAGATAACAATAATTGGACAGAAATCCTAAAATATGACAGCCGCAATACAGGCCACAATAGCCCGGGGATGGAGAGACGATACAAAATGGGGTTTGGAAACCTGGTGGGCCTATCTATCAGAATATATAATTAATGATTTTATCAATCAAAGGAAAAACAAGTATATAAATAGTCAAAGAGAACAAGACTGGTTTAGGAAATGGTCTGTGTTAATTGACAAAATAGACAGAGACGACAAATACAGTATTTTAAACCAGGCTTTCCACATGGTTAAATTGATGTAATGACATGATTTAGAATTGCTGTTCCAGGGGGGTGGAGGGAATGGGGGGGGGGGGTTGTTGGGTGATACATAACTAAGGAATGTATAGAATGTCAGTTAAGGAATATTTACTCTTGGAATAATGTTTATTGAAATAAGCCCTGTATGGCAAAAATTTTTATTGATTGTTGAGATGTATCAAAATATGTTTTTTTTAAAAACCCCAAAAAACTTGTTTTGAAAGAGGAATGCAGCATGTTCCTTGGATGTTCAAAACAAAGCATGTTTGCTTTGATGGGGAGGGGGAATATACTGGTGGGGGGAGAGAAGAGAGATGGATGTTGACAGCCCTTCAATTTAGGTGCGAATGCATTTGTGAGCGGATGCCTCTTTTTCCCTCTACGAAAAAAGCTCAACCGAGAATGGATGTTGGCACACCTGATGGCGAAACGGGGACACAGCTGACAGTATCGAATGAAGCTTGCAATGAAGTTGTGTTTAGCAGGACAAAGCTAGAGAGAGCCTCCTTAAACTACAAATCCCCATTTGGCCTCAGAGGCACAGCCATAGTGGCCAAGAAGCATCTTCTTGCAGCACAGAACCAAATTGGGTCCAGCTCCCAGTGCTGACCCAGTGCTGACCCAAGACCTTCATTGCAGATGGGTGATGAAAGGAGTTCTTGTTTCACAAGGTCTTTTACTTTCTCATTCTCAGGAAGGCCAAACTATAATTCCCAGGGTCCCATCGCCTGGAGCCCGGTTGGCAGTTCAAGTGTTCTCCAACTGATTTCATTCTTTATAGTGTCGACACACCCAATGTTGCAGAACTCTAGCATGACAATCTAGATGAGTTGGTCAGACCACACCTGGAATATTGATTCTAAGCTGGAATGTGTCTAGAGGAGGGCGACTAAAAGGAGCAAAGGTCTGGAGAACAAGCCCTATGAGGAGCGGCTTCAAGAGCTGGGCATGTTTAGCCTGCAGAAGAGAAGGCTGAGAGGAGACTTGATGAAGCCCATGGATCAAGATGTGAGGGGAAGTCATAGGGAGCAGGGAGCAGGCTCGATTTCTGCTATCCTGGAGACTAGGACGCAATGGAACAATAGCTTCAGACTACAAGGGAAAAAAGGAGATTCCACCTGAACATTAGGAAGAACTTCCTAACTGTGAGAGCCGTTTAGCAGTGGAACTCTGCCCTGGAGTGTGATGGAGGCTCCTTCTTTGGAGGCTTTTAAGCAGAGGCTGGGTGGCCATCTGTCAGGGGTGCTTTGAATGCAATTTTCCTGATTCTTGGCAGAATGGGGTTGGCTTGGATGGCTCACGAGGTCTCTTCAAACTCTATGATTTTATGATGCTATGAATAAGTCGAAGGCTTTCATGACCAGAATCTCTGGGTTGCTGTGAGTTTTCTGGGCTGTCTGGCCATGTTTCGGAAGCATTGTCTCCTGATGTTTCGCCCACATCTATGGCAGGCATCCTCAGGGGTTGTGAGGTCTGATGAGTGTTGTTCTAGAACTCATTTGACGCTATTTCTTAAGCCCCAAACTACAAATCTCAGCACTCCCCGGGAAGGAGCCAGAGCATTTTAAAGCGCTACCAAAACTGCTGTACTTCAGTGCAGATGATGCGCTATACCTACCGAATTGGCTTCCTGGGAAAGGCGCTCAGAAATAGCCCTTTGGGAATGGGAAGTCCCAGCATCCCATCGCCATGGTCCATGCTGGCCAAGCCTGCTGGGAGTTGTAGTCCAAAAGAAACAGAATGAATGAGAGGAGAAGATGAAATGGTAGAGTTTGATGAAGATTGGCGCAAGTACCCTGTAGGCCACAAAGATGCCCATGGGGGGCTTCCTGGAAAAGATGGCCACAAATCCCAGAATGCCTCCAACCAAATAGAGAGACGTCCTTATATCTTATGGGGCAAAAAGAGCTTTCCAAGCCTGAGAATGGAATGGAGTGCTTGGCAAAGGGCATGGCTGCCCCCCTGAACAGATGCTCAGTCTCCCCGTTGCAAGATTTTGCTGCAGGTCCTGCTTGTAGCTCCCTTCTTACATAAGGCAGCCATCGAGAAAGGCTTTTCCTTCCCCTCCCTCCCCCTTTTCTTCATGCCTTCTATCTCCATCTCTCTCTGAACTTGCTTGGCTGCCGTCGTTTTAATTGAGCAAATGTTGCCTGATTTGCATCCGAAGCCGCCAAAGCAGCGGCAAAGGAGGGGGTCAGTCCCTGTCTCCTGTTTGGCTTTTCTTTCTTTTCTTTTTTTTAAAATGCCTTTCAACCTCCAGCATCTTTAAGGTTTCGCTCTCATCGCAGCCTTTGATATGCTTCGAAGCTCGTTTCTATTATTTTTTTTAAAAGAACCCTAAACAAATATTCCTTTAAAGATTGTTGCTTCCCCCCCCCCCCCCCCTTACAGGAAGCTTTCATCTTCGGTTTCTTCCAAAAAAAGGCTTTCAAATGAGCCTTCCTTCGGGTATTCTGCTGTAATAACTATGGGTTTGTCCTGTTATATCCATGGCCTTATCTCATAATAACTAGGGCTTGTGCTGCTATAGCAATGGTTCTTAACCTGTGGGTCGTGGACCACCAGTGTGCTGCGAGCACGAAAATCTGGTCCGTGAGCCTCTTTATTTATTTGTTTTGTTTTATTTCCGCTCCTTTCATGCCGCCTGCCACTCTTTCCCTGTTGCTGACCATGGCATATGTTCTGTATCAAAAACTAGAGCTGATGTGGTCTATCCAATGCAATTTTCTGAATCAGCACCCCAAACCGAATCTAAAGTTGACCCAAAAACTGATTTGTAACCCTTTTGGTACCAATGTTGGAGAGTGGTCCCTGGTCAAAGTGGTCCCTGGTCAAAAAAAGGTTAGCAACCACTGTGCTATAGTAAAGCTAAAGGTTTCCTCTTGACATTATGTCTACTTGAGTCTCATTCTGGGGGTGGCGCTCATCTCCATTTCTAAGCCAAAGAGCCAGCATTGTCCATAAATGCATCCTAGGTCATGTGGCTGGCTTGACTTCATGGAGCGTCGTTACCTTCCTGCCTGAGCAATACCTATTGATCTACTTGCATTTGCATGTTTTCAAACTGCTAGGTTGGCAGAAGCTGGGGCTAACAGTGGGTGCTCACTGTCTGTTGTAGTAGAGCCTGTTAGTAACACTGCAAGTGGTAGTATGGGTGTCAGAAGGGGGGAAAGGAGTGCTCGTGAGCAAGAGCTAGATGAGGAACAGCAAAGGAAAAGGATCCGGGATAGACTTATGTCACCTACCGACGAAGACTCCTTCGAAGGGTTTTCTGAGAGCGAAGGGTCAATGAGTGAGGGAGAGGAAGGAGATACAGTGGATGTGAATAGGGGAACTAAGAGGGTTACTCGGGAGCAGGAATCGGATGAGGAGCGACAAAGGAAGAAGATCCGGGATATACTTACTGCTCCCACAGATGAAGAGTCCTTCATGGCTTTCTCTGGGAGTGATGGGTCTGGGAGTGATGGGGATGACACACTGGATTGGACTAAGGTACAAGAGGTTCAAGATGTATGTACTCAGCCAACGTCTAGTGACATGTTTGTGAGGTTTTCTGGTGTTGGGGATTGGCAATCGGGAGACACTGCTGAGTCTTGGGGAGATCTAAGTATTGACAAAAGATGGAGGAGTTGGAGGGATGGGCGTCGGAGTTCAGGTGTGGAGTCAAGGACAGCTGTAAGAGATAATGGTGGGACAGAGGTCAGCTCATCTTCGGATGATGAGGTGTAAGATAAAAGTAGGTTTTGAAATGGAGGATCTTTGCAGAAGGCAAAGTGTTGGTTTCATGCCTTGGGTTTTGTCGCTGCCATTTTCGTGTTGGGTTTGGGTCCTGGATCTGCAGGTTGCTGCTTCTGTTCGTGTGTGTTACAACTCCGCTTGGATTCTCGTGAGTGCAGATTTCCCTTTCTTGACTTCGGAGCGGTTTTGACTACGACACTGCCTACGTGGACTTTGGAACCTCGCAACTTCGGACTTGGCTTACTTTGACCTTAGACTTCGTTTGAATACGTCTTCTTCTTTGCCGCTCTTTGTTTGTTCACCCTTTACTTGTTTTGTTATTTTGTGTGACTTTTGAAGCACTTTAGTTTAATCCAAATCTTTTCTCCGGATAATCCGGATTATTGCTTCAGTTTGCTTTTTGAACTGGAACTTGTTGTTACTTTTGAGTTTTGACCAGGGACACTGAAGTAAGTGTCTCTGAGTCCCTTTTGCTTTGTGTTAATAAACTCTACTTTTGGACATACTCTTGAGTCTGGTTCTTTAAGGCGTCTGGGTTCCGACACTGCCCTTTTGATCAACAAGTTCAGCGGCTCAGCGGTTTAACCCGCTCTGCCACCACGGCCCCATTGTGCTGCTATATTCATAGCGTTACCCCATAATAACTAGGGCCTTGTCCTATTATATCCATTGTCTTACGCCGTAATAACAAGGGGGTTATGCTGCTATATTCATAGCATTATCCCATAATGACCAAGGCGTTGTCCTGTTTTATCCATGGTCTTATCCCATAATAACCTATTAACCCACCCCTTGGTGACACAGCGGGTTAAACCACTGAGCTGTTGAACTTGCTGACTGAAAGGTCGATGGTTTAACTCGGAGCGGGGTGAGCTTCTGCTGTTAGACCCAGCTTCTGCCAACCTAGCAGTTTGAAAACATGTAAATGTGAGTAGATCAATAGGTACCACTTCAGCGGGAAGGTAACGGCACTCCATGCAGTCATGCTGGCCACATGACGTAAGAGGTGTCTACAAACATTTCAGCTTAGAAATGAAGATGATCACCACCACCCCCCTCCCCCAAGAGTTGGAGATGACTAGACTTAATGTCAGGGAAAACATTTACCTTTACTTTTTATCTATGGCATTCTCCTGTAAGAACTGGGGTGTTGTTCTATTATATCCATGGCCTTATCCCATAATAACTATGGGGCTGTCCTGTTATACCCAGGACCTGATTCTGTAATAACCAGGATGTCATCCTGCTATAGCCATGGTTTTATTCTGTAATGTCTAGGGAGTTGTCCTGTTTTATTTATCTATTTATTTGCCATATTTATATCCCACCTTTCTCACCCCAGTGGGGGACTCAAGGCAGCCTTACAACAGGCAGCAATTCAATGCCACACAGCCATGAAAAACAACTGGGCTCAGCTTATTAAAGCTGTCAAAGAGAAAGACTCAGCCACTTTCTGGCATATTACATCAAATGCCCAAAGATCTGATCAACCTATTGTGGATTCCCACATCCCTCCGGGGATGTGTCAGAATAGTTGTAGTTATTTCATATGTATGTTTTTCAATGTGTTTGTATTAGCATTGCAATGTATTAGTATTGCTTTTCAAAGATGGATTCAGTCATGTTCATTTATTGTTCAGTTCACATATGCAGAATTGTTATTGTTACAAAGTTACAGGCCAGACAGTGAAACTGTGATAACACAAAATTCCTTTGCCCTGAGAAAACTAGGGAGTGTACCAGCCAAGAACATAGATAAGACAGAAGGGCGGATCTCTTGTTTGCTGTGTGTTTTTCTTACTATGCTTTGTTCGTCGCCATATTTTATTCTCATCATGTAGTCGTTTGTGGATGGATGCTTCTAGTAAAAGCTACCTTGAAACTTAAGAAGAATGCTGACTGAGTTTGTTTATTTTGAAACCTCACGCTTGCTGTGCCAAGACTGGAGAGCCTAACTCTGACAATTTGGGAGGCATATTTCCAGAATCTCTATATGGACACCTTTACTGGAAGGGACTGTCCCAACCTCGACACAGAGAACCTTCCACCATGGCCACCTGTATCAGCTACAGAAATTTAGAACCTGGTTGCCCAACTATGATCAGGCAAGGCCCCAGGAGAAGATCTTATCCCAGCAGAGGCCATAAGGAACAACCTGGATTTCTGGACCCCCATCCTAGCCTCACTTTTTACATGTATTGACAACCATGGCCAAATCCCCAAGGATTGGGGGCTTGCAATCATTGTTCCCATCTACAAAAAGAAAGGGAAAAAGGATGATCCTGTGAACTATCGACCAATCAGCCTCCTTAACACTATCAGCAAGCTATATGCTAGACATCTCCAATGGAAACTCCAAAATTGGTTGGAACAAGAAAGCATATTAGCTGAGGAGCAAACTGGATTCAGGGAAGGTCGATCCACCATAGATTAGTGCCTAGTGCTGCAACATCTTGTGGAAAAATATTCCTCCCAAAACATAACCTCACTATATGCTGCTTTTATAGACTTTAAAACAGCATTTGATTCCATCTCGCGAGTTTAACTTTGGGAAAAACTGGAGAGTTCTACAATTGATCACCATCTATTATACCTAATATGCCAACTTCATGAAAAGACCACACTCAAAGGAAGATGCAACCCACAGGCCCCCTCACTGAGGTTGTTGAAACAGGCAAGGGTGTCAAGCAAGGTTGCATCCTGGCCCCTTTGCTGTTCAACTTTTATATAAACTCCATAGTGGACCAGCTTCAAAATATGGACTTCCATCCCCCAAAGCTGTCGGGAAGACAGATGATGCTTTATGCAGATGATGCTGCTGTACTCTCTAGAACATCCATTGGGCTCAAAAGAGCTCTGAGAGCATTAATACAACATTGCAACACAGATCAGCTCCAACTTAATTACAATAAAACCAAAATCATGGCTTTCGCTAATAGGCCCAGGACTTACTCTTGGAGCATAGATGGTCATAAAATTGAACAAGTTACATCCTTCAAATATCTAGGTGTAGTTCTCCAATCTAATGGTAGCAGAAGAGCTCATGGGGATCAAGTAGCCAACACTGCGCAGGGGAGCTCAATTGCCATTCTTAAATATCTTAAGTCAAGAGGGGGTCACTGTCCACCGGCAGCGCTCAAACTGTTTGAAGCTAAGTCATTAGCCCAACTCTTGTATGGCACTCAGCTGGGCCCCTTCCCCAGTTTTGCCCCATTAGAGCTGGTTCAGTCAAAGTTTCTGAGATCGGCCTTGCAGGTACCTAAATGTGTTTCTAATGCCACCCTGCGACTAGAGATGGGCTTTATGAGAGTGGAGGCCAGGGTGTGGGTGGCCATACTCAACTTCTGGCTCAGACTATCCCGTGCAACCCTTGGTCTTGCCCCATTAACCATGGAGGATGACTTCCAATCCACATGGAAGCAGGAGGTAGCATCCAAAATCTCCAGGTCTACTATTCGCTATGGATTACAATCAAGCCAAAGCACTTATTAAACAACCTATCACAGACACACAACGCCAACTAGATCTGGCCTTGGGTCCAACCTTCCTTATCAATTAAGACAGCAGATATCTTGCCTCCCCTATGGCATATTTAACAAACTTAGAGGTTCCTATTCATCAAAGGGCTTTCACCCTGGCTTGATGCCACGCTCTCCCATCAGCTGTACTCGAAGGGCGCTATCGGAAGATCCCTTTCCCAGAGAGACTCTGCCCCTGTGACTCGGGTCATGTAGAAACAATAGAACGTGTGCTCCTTCAGTGCCCGTTCTACAGGGATATCTGTGCCAGGCTTATCTTACCTCTGATATACAAGCACCCAGGCCATTCAGGACAATTTTATACCTCCCTGCTACTTGCAGATACTAATTCAGCTACAACCTACAATGCTGCAAAGTTCTGTGCAGCAACATACAAAATCCGTCAGGGAATGACTAGTCCCAAAATTTAACTGTGTGTCCAGTAATCTTCTTCCCTGAATCTACAATTTGGTGATGGATCTGTGCATTATATGTTTTTACCCTGTTTCCCCTTCCGCTCCCTCACCCATATTGTAGTTATATTTATATTTTTAATGTACCAAACATACCAAGTTTGTATGAAAATGTCACTTCTATTTCCTGTGCTGGTCAATGACTGAAATAAATGATTTGATTTGAATGCCATACACACATAAAATAAACAATTACAATTAAAATCAAACAATTAAAACATGAATTAGTAAAACATCAATTAAAAGTCATGCAATCCAAAACATAATCCAGGGCTGTTCCATTTGTCCATCACATTGATTTGTGGTCATTTATTGCACTGCTCCAATTATTTGTCAAAAGCTTGGTCCCAAAGCCACGTCTTAAGTTTTTGCCTGAAGGTCAGGAGAGAAGGGGCTGATC
Source organism: Anolis sagrei (assembly GCF_037176765.1). Taxonomy (NCBI): domain Eukaryota; kingdom Metazoa; phylum Chordata; class Lepidosauria; order Squamata; family Anolidae; genus Anolis; species Anolis sagrei. The sequence continues at coordinate 30,212,381 of NC_090034.1, read as the reverse complement.
TGATCTCGCTGGGGAGGGAGTTCCAATGTTGAGGGGTCCTGTCTCTCATCCCCACCAGTCACACTTGCAAAGGAGATAGGACCGAGAGCAAGGCCTTTTTGGACAGTCTTAGCCTCCTAGATGGTTCATAGAGGGAGATACGTTTTGACAGGTAAGCTGGGCTGGAACCATTTAGGGCTTTGCAGGCTAAAGCCAGTACTTTGAATTGTGCTCGGTAGCAAACTGGCAGCCAGTGGAGGTGACATAACAGGGTTACGTGCTCCCTGTACCTTGCTCCGGCAAGGAACCTGGCTGCTGCCCATCGGACCACCTGAAGCTTCTGAACAGTCTTCAAAGTCTACTCCATGTAGAGTGCATTGCAGTAGTCTATTTGGGACTTAACCAGAGCATGGACTACCTTGACCAAGTCTGACTTCCGAAGGTATAGGCGCAACTGGCACACAAGTTATAATTGTGCAAATGCTCCCCTGGCCACTGCCGAAACCTGGGATTCCAGGCTCAGCGAAGAATCCAGGAGAATTCCCAAGTGCAAACCCATGTGTTCAGGGGGAATGTAACCCCATCCAACACAGGCTGTAACCTTATACCTTGTTCAGTTTCAATTTGTTTGCCATCATCCAGACCATAACAGCTGCCAAGGACCGGTTCAGGACCTGAACAGCCTCCTTAGCAGAAGGTGAAGAAGAGTGATAGAGTTGGATGTCATCTTCATACAGATGGCACTGAACTCCAAAACTCTGGATAATCTCTCCCAGTGGCTTCATTAAACAACATGGGGGACAATACAGAATGCTGTGGAACCCCACAAGGCAATGGCTGCGGGGCCGAGTAGGTGTCCCCCAACAACATCTGGGAACGACCCTCCAGGAAGGACCAGAGCCATTTCACAATAGTGCCTCCAAGCCCCATTTCCGCAAGGCATCTCAGAAGGATACCATGGTCTACAGTATCAAAAGCTGCTGAGAGGTCAATGAGAACCATAATATCCTATTATAGCCATTATCCTGTAATAACCAGGGCCTTGTCCTGTTGTATACATGATCTTATCCCATGATAACAAGGGGATTACCCGTGATCTCATCCCATAATAATGGGGTGGTCCTGCTATAGCCGTGGCCAAACCCAATTTGGGAAGGGCTGGAAACTGACTCCAGATTGAACAGAAGGCCTTGGCCAACACAGAGTGGAACCCACCTGGGTCAAGGATACTGGGCAAAGGTTTCAGATGGCACAAGGCCTGGAAAAGATGACATTTTGAGACTTTCCCAGAATCCCCTACCCCACTTGGGCCAGTCCTGGCAGTCCAGATACACCAGGTTTCTCAAGCCTTTTCAGCCACAGAGACCTTTCTGAAGCAAAGGTTTCTCATGGAGCCCTAAAAAATGTTTATAAATTTTATATACCAGGTAGGCTAGTGCAAAAAAAATCTGAAGTTTCAGAAATCATAAGAAAATTGGAAGTTTGGTAAGTTGGAAGCCATATCTGAAGCCGAAGGCTTTCATGGCCGGAATCACTGGATTGTTGTAGGTTTTTTTTGGGCTATATGGCCATGTTCTAGAGGCATTCCTTCCTAGGGGGGAATGCCTCTAGAACATGGCCATATAGTCTGAAAAAACCTACAACAACCCATATCTGAAATGTTTGCGCAACCCACACAAAATATTTTAGAATCAAAACTTACCCCATACTTTTCGTTTTAGTTTTGTAAATCTCAGAAGGCTCCCAAAGTCAGTTTCATATTCAATGCAAGGCAAGGAAGCAAAGACAAAGGCTGCCTTGGTGCCTTGCCATTCCTCTGTGAAATTAATGCAGTCTCGGATTAGTAGCGGGCAAAAGAGGGAGCAGCACAGAATTCTGGGAAATGTAGTTTGGGAAGGGAGGAGCCCTATGCCCAATAATTCAAAAGGCCCTGCCCTAAACTACATTTCCCAGACTTCATCAGCTGCATCAGCATCAGAAAGCACCAATCAGGATAGTAAAGAAAGAGGTCTGTCTCTCCCTAAAATTTGGAAAATTTGTCAAAAATCTGTGGATAAGTGAAACGTTCTGAAATTTGGTGGACTAATGGTGGTAAATGTGTTCTACTATTGTAGCAAGTTTCCACACCAATAGCTTTAAAAATGCGGGAGAAAGGAGCCCTAAATATAGTTATCTAATTATGTGCATGCATAATTACTGGAACGAAATAGTAACAAAATTTCGTTAGTCTTGTTATAGTAATAAAATTTTCACTAAGCATACTTTAGAAACACGTTAGAAAGCTTGGAGGGGGAGGGGGAGGAGAAGGAGGTAAGAACGGAGCCCCTCAGTATGCTTCGTGAGCCTCAAAAGTGCCGCAGAGCACATTTCGAGAACCACTGGATTAGATAGATGATATCGATTAGGCATCCTCAATTTGCAGCCCTCCGGTTGTTTGGGCCTCCAACTCCCAGAAGCCCTAGCCCAGAATTCTGGGAGTTGGAGGCCCAAACAGCTGGAGGAACACCGTATGAGAATGCCTGATACAGATAGGTGATAGATCAGATCAGATAGATAAGTGATATATCGAACATATTAGACTTGATAGATAGATAAACAGAATATACTAGAGAGATAGAACAGATTAGATCGATAGATGGTAGATCAGATAGGTGATATAGGTAGAACAGATTAGATAAGTGATATAGGTGAGGTGGGTGGAGAGATAGAATAGATTAGACGATAAAGAGATTGGCTAGATCAATTAGATGACAGAACAGATTATATAGATGATATAGAGAGAGACTAGTCAGATTGATTCGTCAGATGATAGAACAGATGGATTGTAGATAGATGATAATAGGGAGGAGAGATTCGATAGATAGATGATAGACAGACTAGATAGATAGATTCAATAGATAGATATATAGATAGATCTATTTGTTGCCCGATACTTGATTCATGAGTAACGTGTTGGCACTGCCTACCTAAACAGTGAAATTCAAAGCCTGTCAGATCCACAGGCTAGGAACCTGCCCTGCTGTTGCAGCCATAAATCAGTTGAATGCATCCCCTTTTCTCTCATCTGACATGTTCCTTCTCTCTCTCTACCTCCCTTTTTGTCCTTGAGTTTTTATCGCTTCCAGCAAGTCCAAGCAAGGATGCTGGGAGCATCCCCCCCTCCCCTCCCCCTCCCCCTCCTCTTCCTCCTGGCCTGAGAGCCATGGATTCAGTGACTCAGCATCCTCTTGGCTTTTGGGCTGAGCAAACTTTGCCTCTGTCTCCGGCTGGCACACTACTCAAGGGGGGAGACTGTATGTCCGCCGTACCCACAGATCGTATATCCACTGTTTCCATGTCTTGAAAATAGGGGATGTTGTGCATCCGAGTTGAGTCAGTTGTATTTGGAGATCTTGTTTGGGGAGAAGAGGCGTTCCATTGAAAGTCGACCCATAGTTTGCCTTTCCGGAGATGTGTGCCAAGCCGGAAATAGGAAGCGCCGTCGAAAGGCTCCTTTTCTCAAAAGCAATAATCATCATCAAGGGTTGATTTGAAAGGCCGGGAACGTCGGCCCTCGCAGAAGGCGGAAAGGAGCCCATGGCAAAGAAAAGGACATCTGCTTCCATCTGCCGAGCAGCCCAGGAGGAACGCAAGAGGGGAGTGGAGCCTCCGACAATGGCACAGCTGTCCCTCGCTGAGAAAGGCAGCCTCATTCGGAGATGTCGGCAAATGTAACTTAGATGGATGCCTTTGAGAAAACCTAGGGGTACCCAAGAGATGGGACCGCAAGCTGGAAAGTGTGGCTTTGTGGGCCATATGTGTGCCATCCACTCTGTGGTCCATAGCCCCACACAACCTAATCCTTTGGTGCTCCGTGGCCCATGTATCACCTCTGTACTCTCTTTGGGGCATGTCACTTGTAGAACCCGGCCTCGAAAGGGTCCATAGCATTTTCTTTTCCAGGCCCAACTTTTCGGTTGCCATGAATGTTGGCTCCCAACATGTGGCACCTATAAAGGACAGCCTTTATAGTCCTCGAATGGAGGCAGAGCGTCTATTGCCATCCACATTGGGCCTACTTGATGCCTGCGAATATAAATAAACTATGGGAAGCCATCTTGCCTTTGGTCTTGGGGGCCAGATGAAACTCCCTGAATCAGAGAAGTGCTGCAAGAAACAAGGCTATATCACCACTGTGCAAGGGGAGATCTATGCTACTGTGAATATCAACCGGTTTCTGCTTTTCCAGTTGTCTCCCCAAACTTACAGACCAGAGCAATGTGGTTGCTTTGGACTGTGAGACCTAGAATACCCTTGCCAACAAGTGGGGGATGCTGGGAGTTGCAGTGCGGGCACTGTCACAAGTCAGAGATGACTCAAAGGCCCACGGCATCAACAGCTGCACCCAGCATCCGGGTCTCCAACCTATATACTCTGCTGCCTCTCCAAAACATGATAACTATTGCCTTGAGGGCTCTTCCTCCATTTCCCTTCTTATTTCCAATTCCTGCTGAAGGGGCAGTGGAAAGGATCCAATTTTGGGTCCCTTTGCTCCAAAGGAGCCGGCGGAAGGCTGTGACAAGGACCCTCTGCTGGGAAGATGAAGCCAAAGCGGCCACCGAGGTCGCATGCTGACATGTCCTCCCCAGGGCACACCCCATGCTGCAGGAAACAAAGGTGGCGGCGCAGCTGCTCCTTTGGCTGGATGAGCAGCCATGTTTTCTATGCCACATCCCCCTGCGAGGACGCAAGGCTCTAAATCCAAGTCTGTATCAGTTACAGCGGGACTTCTCAAACTTTTTCAGCCACGGAGCCCCAAGAAATGTTTATATATTCTATTATTTTATTTTATATAATGTATATATATCAGGTGTGGGAAAATTGTTAGACCAACATAAACTTAACAGTATTTCAGTGGAAGACCCCAGGGGCTATCCAATCCAACCCCCTTCTTTCTGCCATGCTATGAGGGTGGGAGGAGGGCAGAGGAGAGAAGCGCAGAGCCCCTCAGTATGCTTTGCTGAGCCCCAAGGGCTCCACGAAGCACGCTTTGAGAATCACTGGGTTACAGAAACAGTGGGATTGCAATCCGCGCAGGAGAACATGGACAAAAGAGGATCATCTAGAGTTGGCAGAGACCACCAAAGGCCATCCAGTCCAGCATCATTCTGCCAGACAGAAGATGCTCCCTGACAAGAAGTCACAAGAGAAAACTGTCACATATCAAAGTGGGATGAAAGCGCTGTAAATGTGCAATGTAAAAGCACCCTAAGCATCAGTATCAAGGAAGGATTCATTCCCTCCATGTTTTGCCCTCTGCCCTGAATCCTCAGTTCTGGAAAGGGGGGACAACAACTCCCATCATCCCCGTCCCATGCCGAACCAGGTGAACGTGGAACCCTGGGTGAGCTGTCAAAACAAAGGAGTAGCGGAGGCCTTTGTGCAGCAGCAGTGAGCACTGATTGGCACAGTGGCATCCCTTGAATTCGGAAAGGCTGGAAGTAATCAGTGGCCCAGTTCTCAATGGATACCTGCTGGAAAAGCCATGGACCCACATCCTCTGCTGGCATCATTTTTCAGAGACACCAACAAAGCTGTTTTCCCCCTCTGCGCCCACCCACCCGCCCTCCTCTGTGCATGAAAGGGATGCCAACATCCTTTTTCTAGGTTATGTCTCCCCAAAATAGCGGGCTGCCTCCGCCGAGCTGACACCCGGGAAGCTCATTCCGAGGCAGTGCCAGTGTGGAAGCAGGTGGCATCGCATCTCCCTTTGAACCTGGCACTTCAAAAGGGATGCCAGTCTCATGCCAAAGAACGAGGGAATGGGCGAGAACCTGGGGGATCGGAGGGCTTGGGTTTGAGGTGCTTGGGTGGGCCTTGCCGGCAGTGCCACGTGGACAATGCCCTTGGGGTGAGGTCGTGGCTTCTTGAGCATCAATTCAATGTCTTGAGGAGGGAAAAACCTCAACATTTTAGGCCGTATAGCTTTGTAGCCTAACTGCAAAGAGAAAGCGTGGGAGCACGATGGCAGTTTCCGACATCCTTTTGGGCATTCGTCCAAACTTGAACTGGCAGACCTGACGTCCCCGAATCATATTCATGGCTCCTTTCGGCTTGGGGTCAAAACCCAAAACGGATTCCCCAAAAAGAGATCATCCGCCCCACCTCTGAAGCCAGACTGTGAAGAAGAGTGGAAGCGATGAAACAGACAAGTACCGAGATCCTTTTCCACAGCACAGACGCACGCCTTTCTTCCCTTGCCATCAAATATGAAATCAAATGCAATTAAAGCTTTCTAAACGGCTTAAAGGCCGGCCGGAAAGTGCCTGCGAAAGCAGCAATTACATAAGGCGGATTGCGTTGTGCCGTTCCAGCGCTTTTAATCCCCCGTCGGCACTGCTGGGGCTACAGCATATTGGGATCTGTAGTTTGGAGAGCAACGTAGGGTGCATCTCCATTGCAGTCGGAAGGCAGCTGGGCATCCCTTGAACTGCCTTGGCTCCATGGATTCCAGGAGTTGTAGTTTTATGAAGGTTGTCGAATGAATGCCATTCGAGCCCATCAGTGCTATGGGGGTCCTCTTTTGGGGTGGCCCCAGCACTGAAGACCTTGTCAGACTGCAACTCCCAGGATGCAATAGCACGGAGCCATGGCAGTTCAAGTGATACTAAACAGCATTCATTTGACAGTGGAGATGTCCCCCAAGAGAATGGAAGGACCCAGCGTCCTATCTGTCTCATGATGTCCTCCATCTGGGCCCATCCCTTCCAAGGAAAGAGGATCTTGGGGGAAGATGGATGGGGAAGCCATGACCTCTCTGGCAGCGGCATTTCGGACACCTTGTTCTGAGGCAGGAGAGAACAGACGCATTCCCTAGCTGAATGTTAATGCCAGCCGGAGGACGATCTGTCCCTTTGCTTCGTTGGACAATGGCATCTTGGTACCTGAACCCATGCACGCCCAAGTCCCATTTTATCATGATTTGAAAACTGTGAATAGTCAAATGCACAGGTGCCAAATCCATAGACACAACGGGAATCTTGGGATGTGTAGTTTCCCTAAGGTCCCAGTGGCAGTTTTGCATGGAATTACAGTACTGCAGTTCGCTCAAGTGAATGGAACCCTAGGGCTGGCTTGATGCAATGGAGTCCTAGGAGTTGTAGTTTGTCAAGCTCCCACCCGGGCAGATAAGACCTTGCCAATCTACAACTCCCAGGATTCGATTACATTGAGTCTTGGCAGTTCAAGTGGTACCAAAATGCCCTAATTCCTGGATGCCTCCCTCCTATGGCCAACTTCGTTTTTCCATGATCTATCTTTGTCCCTGGAGGCATTCTCTACTTCCATTGTTGTGGGCTTTCTGCGCCTGCAATGGTTTTGTCTGCTTTCTTGACGGCCATCTCTGGCTTGATCGATGACTGAGCTGAGGCACAGAAAGTCCTGGACTCCTTCAGTGTCTTTAAAGTCATGGAAATCAATCATCTGGAGTCATTATTTTTCTGTTCCTTCATGTTCGACTACTATTGCCTTTTCTTCTGTACCTATTGCCAATTAATTCATGCATTTATTTCTGCTTATTATTATTATTATTATTATTATTATTATTTGCCATCGTGGGAAGGGATTCATTAATCAGTAGCCAGTTGCTTAAGATATGACAAGATCCAATTATTATTATTATTATTATTATTATTATTATATTTTATTTGTAACCCATTAAATTTCATCCTGACTGGAACTTAAGGATGGGCATTATCTCTCTGTCAGTTGTGGAACAGCAATTTTCTGGTTACTGTGAGAGTTACGGGTCTGCGTGGGTTCAATGAGAGGAGGAAGATCATATGGTTCCAGTGCCAGCGCATGCTCTGTTCCCTCTTGGGCTCAGTCATGACATACTTTTACAGATTAGAGAGCAGGGCCAGAACTAACCAAAGGAATTTCAACCGGGAGAAATATAGGATACTACACTTCTAGCAACGCAAATCAAATGGCAAGGTATTGGGGGGGGGGGGGGGGGGTCGGGGACGGACACCTGTCTTGAAAAAGTCCATGTGACAGGAATCTAGGAGTCTTACCACTTCGTCCCATTCATTAAATACTACTTAGCCATCCACTTAAGAAATAGCAACCTACTGTGTTCATCACATAACGCAAACTTCAAGTATAGGGTAGAGATCTCTTGGCGTTTATAAATGATTGCAAAGGGTTATCTTTTCAGATGCTTTCTAAACTGGTTGGCAAGTGGCTATTTTTGTAAATTATCCGGATAGAGATGAGCAAAATGGCCAGTTTTGCCATGTGATGGTATTCGTCGTTCTCAGCTTTAAAATGATACAGTTATGCAATTAGTGGGAGGAGCCGAAATGCCCCTTTGAGAAAAACCTTCACCATTACCTTTTGCTCATGAAGAAGGGGAGATCGGAATTATGTTGTGTTCCTTTTTGTTTTGTGTACTTTCTGGGGGCCTTCCTTCCTTCCGTCCTTCCTTCCTTCTGTATATTGTGTCTTCCATGCATTACCTCCTCCTCTCCTTCTTTCCCTCCCTTCTGTATGTTGTGAGTGCCATGCGTTTCCTCCTCCTCCTCTCCTTTTTCCCTTCCTTCCTTCCTTCTGTATGTTGTATGCCCCATGCATTTTCTCCTCCTTCTCCCCTCCCTCCCTTCTGTATGTTGTGTGTGCCATGTGTTATCTCCTCCACCTGTCCTATCCTCTCCTCCCTCCTTCCCTTCCTTTTGTATGTTGTGTGTGCCATGCATTACCTCCTCCTCCTCTCCTCTCTTCCTTCTTTCCTTCCTTCTGTATGTTGTGTGTGCCATGTGTTATCTCCCTTCCTTCCTTCCTTCCTTCCTTCCTTCCTTCCTTCCTTCCTTCCTTCCTTCCTTCTGTACGTTGTGTGTGTCATGTGTTACCTCCTCCACCTCTCCTCTCCTTCCTTCCTTCTGTATGTTGTGTGTGCAATGTGTTACCTCCTCCACCTCTCCTCTCCTCTCCTCTCCTCTCCTCTCCTCTCCTCTCTCCTCTCCTTCCTTCCTTCCTTCCTTCCTTCTTCCAACATGGGGAAGGAGGGAGAGAGAGAGAGAGAGAGGCAGGATCGGCGAATGGTGGCAAAGGGAGAGCTCCCAGGTGCCTCCCTTCCTCCTCCTCCTCCTCCTCCTCCTCCTCCTCCTCCTCCTCTCCCCCTCCTCTCTCCTCCTCCTCCTCTCCTCCTCCTCCTCTTTTGGGTGATCCCAAAAGCCATCTAGTCCAGTCCCCTTCCTTCTGCCAAAAACGCAATCAATGCACCCTGAATAATAATAATAATAATAATAATAATAATAATAATAATAATAATAATAAAGAAAACATGTTTCTAGTTTGCAAGTGTTATTTCCTGTTTAATTGTGTAACCCTTACTTTGAAAGGAGTTGTTGTGCACCAGAAACTTTGTTTTTGGGCCCACAGATGTTGTTAAATTGGTGGAGAATCTACAACAGCAGTTCCCATCCTGTGGTCTGTAGACAACCAGTGGTCCGCAAGAAGGAAAATATAGTCTGCAGTCTCACCATTACTACACCGTTGATTCGAAACCACATGGCAACGAGAGCAACTGGTCTCACCAAACCCTCTTGTAGTGCCAAGGTAACAGGGATGTCAGGAGGGGGAGAGACTGACTACCCATGAAAGATTACTACTACCACATCAGCCGTAGATTCTGAAATATGGTTTTCTATGGGTAAGCAGATGGCGGCTACTGGATGGTATATGTTCTGTATCAGAAACTAGAGCTGATGTGGTCTATCCAATGCAATTTTCTGAATGAGCACCCCAAAAAACCAAACCAAATCTAAAGTTGACCAAAAACTGATTCGTAACCCTTTTGGTACTATGTTAGAGAGTGGTCCCTGGTCAAAGTGGTCCCTGGTCAAAAAAAGGTTGGGAACCATTGCTCTACAAGATATCCAATCATTGAGAAACTAGAGCAAAAGGTGCTCTAGCAGGATGTCCCTCCTGCAAATACAAAGTTTTGGCAGTTTCATCAAGTTTTCCCATGTGTTTATGATAGAACCAATTAAAAAACGATATTGATAACCCAGAGGAAAAAAGCATAGTCTGGGAGAGGAGATGTTTCTTTTCGCAAAGAAAATGGCATTAGGAACAGTGGATGGGAACAACTCTCAACAACATGATGGCAAATCAACACAGAAGTCCTGAATAAAAGTGAGTTTGCTAGTGTGTGATGGAGCTTGGAAAATCCTCCATTTCATTTCAAAACGGAGTATGCCTGAGCCATATGGTAAACCCACACTTCCAGATACTTGACATGTCCAGTAGGATGAAATCTGGGGTGTGTGACTGGGAGGGTGCAAAAAGGGGGTGCTGTGGGATAAAGGATCAATGGCTCAATGAATCGAGCCTGTCGGGCCTTGCAGATTGGGGGTTGGACTGGATGGCCTTTGGGGTTCTCCTCTGACAGATGCTTCAGAGTCTAGGAATCCATGAGCATGCAAGGGTCTGCGGCTGTGCTAGTGTGGGCTCCATGGGGCAGAGGGCCACCCGGTTGCTTGGCCAAAGCCTCCCAGGCCTTCTCCCTTGGCACAACTCTGAGCAACAGCAGCAGCAGGCGGGTATTGATCAGTGGGCCTCTTGCGCATGCTGAAAGAAGGTGGGGGGGGGAGGAGGGATGGATATATGGATAGAGAAAGAGGAGGAGGGAGAGGGCTCCACAGCTGCACCCAGGCAGGGCGAGTGACAGCAGCCACGCGCGTGCATGCGCTCTCCTGCGCCCCCCCCCCCTTCTCTCCCTCCTTCCTGCCTTTGCTGCACATCGCTGCTGTCGCTGGGCTGGAAATGTAGCAGAGAGCCTGCCTGCGCTCCCTATTCACTGCCTGCCATTGTGCATCTTGCCTCTGGTCCTATCTGCTTGCCTGGCCCGCATCCCTTAGTGGGAGATTGGCCAAGCTTTGTGGAGGAAGCCTTTCTGCTGCGGCTTGCTGTGACTGGTCCCTTTGGCTCGGAGGTGAGTCTATGACACCTAAGTCCAGCCCAGAGGTGGCCTAGAGGGGCTCGGGGTAGGCTTCCCCCATTTCCTGGCCCGGCGACCCTCTCCTGAGCTGGCCCCGGCTGGGAAGGCGAATCCGTCTTGGCCTCAGCATCATGGGCTTGGAAGCAGGTGGCATCTATTTGGGCATGCATGCGGCATCAGTCAGGGTGGATCCAGGGGCTTCCCATTGCCCCGTATCATCTGAAGGGAAAGGGTCTGGGCATTGCGAGAGGGCTTTTCCAAGCCAAAGGAGCCCCACCACTTCCACCCCCACATCTGGAGGGAGACTCCCTTGGGTGCGACACCCCTGCTCACCCAAGGGGTGTGCCAGGCACTCCGCTCCATTGCCACCTTGGGGATCTTTCACTGGAATGATGGGGAGAACTGCAGCCTCCGAAATCTGAAGGGTCATCTAGCCTGACCCGTTGTTCATACCCACCACTGGGCAAAAATAGACGATGAGCCTCTTGGCCTGGGGCCTTCTTCTGGAGGTGGGCAACAGAGGGTGGGATTTGCACTGGGAAGACTGCCCGAGGGTCTCAATGAGCTCTGTGTGTCTGTTTCACCATGCTTTCCATGGATGTGTGCTGGCGACATGGGCTTCTGACCCAAATTGCCATATTCGGCTGCGAAGTCCAGGGAAGACTTTGGGGTGGCACTTTGGAAGTGAGGCAATGGGTTCCATTGTCAAACCCAATTGGGGCAGGCTTTCCTAAGTGGGACTATACTTCCCATCTGCCCCAGCGTCTCTCTTGAGTGCCCCTTTGGGGACCACCATTCTGATCCATGCATGCCACTGGCACCTTTTGTCTCCCTTTCTACCAAAGTAGCAAGTGGCAGCCATGGAGAAAATTATAGCCTCCCAAATTTGGAAGGGATCCCGAGACCATCTAGTCTGACCCATTTCCTGTGCTGAAATCTGCCTTGAGGTCCAAGATGATATCCTGGGAAAAACCGGGCAGTCTTTCCCAGCTGGTAGCCCTCAAGCTGCAGATCAATCACCCCAGTGGGCCAGGGATGATGGGATTTGGTCCACTTGGGCATCTTGTGGGTCTCCTAGGACACTTTGAGGCAATGCAAGTTGAAGTTGGGGGAGAAGGCGCCCAACTCCAGAGCAAAGGGAGCCATTGGAGATGCCCGGGATAAGCTGCAATGGTTGGAATGCTTGCCCGCTTCTGTCACCAATTGGCCAAGTAGCCTTGGTCATGCTCCCTGACCTTCCCTTTGGCCCTCTGGTCTAAATGCCAAATCAAATAGACCTATGGTTCCTATGGGACATGGCTACGTGTCAGTTCATTTGCTCCAATGGATCTTCTAATCTGAGCTGCAGGGATTGCGGGCAAAGAAGTGGCATCCAAACCTCCATGCTCAGAGGAGAGTGCCACTTGGATGCAGTTGCAGAGGGAAAGTGGCTGCCCAGAGAAGAAAAGCATTTGGGGTTTGAGAATGAAACATTGGGGTAAAGGGTGGCTGGCATAATGGCGTGAGTCGGAGGGTGGCTCTTTAGCCACGGTGGGCAACTCTTCGGGGGAAGCATCACAGCCTGGCATCACTTGAACTGCTACGTCTCAGTCAATGCTCTGGGATCTTGGGAGTTGTCGTTTGGCGAGGCACTCTTCAGCAGCAATGGCTGAAGACCTTGTGGGACTACAACTCCCAGGGATCCCAGAGCCTTTTTGAGCGGTGCCAAGCTGCATTCATTTCAACGGTGAAGGCGCACCCTTGGCGAGGAGCCACCTGTCCGGCAATTCAGCGAGGACATCTTTGGCTCTCCAACTTCTCGGTCGCTTCCGACAACTACATCAAAACAAACAAATAGCCCTAAAGGGATGCAAGTGTCCCTCCTGACTCCCTGGGAGATCTGCTTTGAGGCTTGCAAAAGTTTGCCAGGGATGGTGGGGGGGAGGCGTCCAATGAGCTGCGGAAAGCGAGGCTTTGCTCTGCCCCTCTCCAAATGGGATTGTGCAGCAGAAGAGCTGGCAACGAGTGTCAGGTGTACAGTGGGCTGCCGTTGACATGGTGTGGGCACCCAGGATCGGTCTTGTGCTCCATTTGGTCCACTCCACCCACCGGAGATGTGGGTCTCAGAAGCCTGGATGGCAAAAGGGAGAGATGATGGGATGCTGACAGGATGTGTTCCAGAGCAAAGGGATGCCTTACTTTTGTGAGCAATACATCAGGGACTGGTATCAGGCTGGTGGGGGGTTCTGGGCATTGCAGTCCAACCAGGAGTGTCTCTATTGCTTGGAACTCAGACTGGGTCCTGTGATGACATTCTTTGGCTCTTTCTAACTATGCAGTTATAAGACTTGCAGTGCGGTCCTGAGGACTAGTGTATCCTAAGTTATGAATGTTATCTTTGACGGTCAAATGATGCGTGTCTTTGTAGGGGATGTGTAGCCTTTGTGGCTTGTGCCCGGCTAACCTGGTCATGATAATCTGGCCACAGGAGCTCCTTTGAATCTATTGGACGGACTCACCAGCCTTTCAGGAGGGTCTAACAATAGTTTTGTAGGTCTTATTTCCTTCTGGCGCCCAACTTTTCTCTTCTTTGTGAGGTTGGCCAACTTGGCCATTTCTGCGCCTTTTGAGGGGCACTAGGCATCATGTGGGACTCCTCCTTAGCCTTTCACCTCTCTGTCTTTTGGAGAAGGGATTGCCAAGTGTGGCTTGAAGTTTGGGCTTAGTCCTCCCCTGGCCTAATGGGTGAAAATCTGGCAGCAGATGGATACAGAACTGCATCCCAAAAAGAAAGGGAGGATTTTGCCAAAGAAAGCAGCAGAGCTACCCCAAAGGAGGACTTCCATGGGTGCCCTGAGAATGTCACAGTGTCCAGTTGCCCCAGTTTGGCAGGGACAACTCCAGTTCCTTCTCTGCCATCCCACTTTCCTAGATGGGTTTCAAATGTCCTGGTTTTCCTCTCCTCGTTTTCCCCATTTGTCCTCAGCTTCCTTCAATCGCTGCAAGCTGAGTTCATCAAAAGTAGTTTTCGCAGCAGGGAAAGCACACTCCTAATTTGGCTGCTCTTCTTCTTCATTTGTAGCTTTGACTATAGTAGGGCCTTGCTCCATTTCAGAGACAGGCCAGCTATGGTGCCCCTTCCCCTCTTGAAGCTAAGCAGGACTGGGTTAGGTTGAAGCCTGGATAGGTGTTCAGCTTGGAACAACCCTCACCACCCAAACAGTCTGCCCCCAAGTTCCATTGTTACAGAAAGGCAATACATTATGGATCCAGCGTTAGCACAAGGAGAGCAGCTAAGGTTTTGAAAATGCTCAATGCACGGCTGGGATTTTGCAGCATCAGCGTTCTCTCTCTCACAGGGGCCTTCTTGTCACCCTTCCAGAAGAGATTAAGCACAGCTCTCATTATCCACAGCCGGCATGAGAATTGTAGTCCAGCAGGCTTGGGACTTGTGGGAAGGTTTTTCTTTAGAACTGAAAAACTAGTCACTGGAGGAAAAGGTATTTGCCTGCTCCTGGAATGAAAGAGACCTCTTAATACAGTGGTTCTCAACTTTCCTAATGCCGCAACCCCTTAATCCAGTTCCTCATGTTGTGGTGACCCTCAACCATAAACTTATTTTCATTGCTAGTTCCTAACTGTAATTTTGCTACCGTTTTGAATTGTAATGCAAATATCCGATATGCAGGATGTATTTTCATTCACTGGACCAAATTTGGCACAAATACCGATACGCCCAAATCTGAATACTGGTGGGGTGGAATGGGTTGGGTTGGGGTGGGAGTACTGATTTTGTCATTTAGGAGTTGTAGTTCCTGGGATTTATAGTTAACCTACAATCTAAGAGCATTCTGGACTCCACCAACATTGGAATTGAACCAAATTTGGCACACAGAACTCCCATGACCAAGAGAAAATACTGGAAGAGTTTGGTGAGCATTGACCTTGAGTTTTGGAGTTGTAGTTCACCTATGTCCAGAGAGCACTGTGGACTCAAACAATGATGGATCTGGACCAAACTTGGCGCGAATACTCAATACACCCAAATGTAAAAGTGGTGGAGTTTGGCCAGCATTGAATACTAGTACGGTTGGGGGGGCGGGCTCTTTTTGAATTTTGGGAGTTGTAGTTTACTAACACCAAAAAGGAAGAGAAGGACAGGCAGAGAGAGCTTCAGCCTTCTCTACCATAAGGGCTCCTAAGACCATCAGAAATATATGTTTTCTGAGGGACTTTGGTGTCCCCTTTGAAACCCCCCTCACAACGCCCCTCAGGGGTCCTGACCCCCAGACGAGAAACACTGTCTTAATATAATCAATATCACCATCATCATCATCATCATCATCATCCCTCTTGAGGACTCAGAAATGGATGTAGGTTTGCAGGAATGAGAATCAGGCAGATCTGTAATGTCTATATTTGGCAGAGGGCTGCTGTTTGATTCCTTCATAATCATACAATATAATAATAATAATAATAATAATAATAATAATAATAATAATAATATAGAGGAGCTGGCAAAATTAACAATACACATTGAGACCCTTGTACATGGGGAACACGGATCCAGGCGTGCCAAAGTGCATCAAGTTGCTCTTGCTGGACTCCCGTTATGCATCTTCACTATTTGCATATCGTAGGGGACTTTGGGTGCCAGTATTCAAAGGCACCACTTTTGCCTATGAGCGAAAAAGGATGATGAAAAGAAGAAAGAGCGCACCCTGGTGAGTAGCAATTTTTCACGTGTTTGCATCGAATGGTTGCGGATTCAGGAGTACTTCCATAACAGAGCTACTCGCCTGAATACAGATGTATCTCTCTCAATCCCTCAATTGTGGGATTCTATGGTCAGTTTCCAGCCCACATCAAGCCGCAAAGGTTTGCTATGATCTCAAGATACTAAGGAGGCCAAACTGGTGAGCATAGAGTTCATTCTCCACAATAGCCCTGTAAAAGAGGACAGAGCAAGACCCATACGGGACATGCCCAGATTTGATCCTCCACCTGTCCGGCTCCATGTTTACCATTCTAGCCATGAATCTGTGGCATTGACACTCCTATCTTTGGATGATGGGAGATGTGGTCCAAAAAACGCACCCTGAAGTTGGCACTCACATTGGGATTTTCTGCTTTGTGCATCCAAAAAAAATGTATGAGTTACTTCTGAACAAGGTGAGCAGAAAGGCGTTTCCATGCCGCATTTGAGGCAAACGTAAGCATCGTTTGGCACCTCTCAACTCTGCCAAGGCTTAACCTGTTCCAAAGGGGGTCCCGTCCTCCCGTACGGTTTCTGGCAAACTCCACTCAGCTGCAGTGCATGGAGAATATTCTGTTGGGGATTTCGATCCAATCCTCCCTGAAGCATATTCTTCAATGGGGATCAGCACAAAATCAGACATAGAGAGCCCTGGCAATGAGAATCGTGAACACACACCATTGGTGATCAAATCAGGGGCTGAACACGCAATCCATGATCAGAGACTCTTGCCCAAAAACTTCACCCAGAGGAAGTGACTATGGCAGTGGGTGGTTTATATTTGTGCAGACATCCGTGGGCTATGACATTCCATGTTTAGCTCCGTATGATCCAAAAAGACTCCTGGAAGTAGTCAGAATCTATTTCTGTGGTTCTGAGTTTCTGGCTGATTCCAAGGATGGGTGGAGTAAAGAGGTTTTTTTTCGTATGAGAAGGATGTATATGAGAAAAATGCCACTCCAGATGGGATTTGGGAGCATTTCGGGATGTGAGTTGTTTGAAATTGGATGCCGGTGGAGTGTTAGGCCTGGCTTAACAGATTGAGGAGGGAGAAGCTTGTTTTCCGCTGCTCTGGAAACAAGGACACAAGGGAGCCATGGATTTGCATGGCAGCAAAAGATATCCCACCTAAACATTAGGAAAGACTTCCTGGGCCGTTCAACAGTGGAATCTGCTGCTGCTTGATGAAATCTTCTTCTCTGGAGATTTTTAAGCGGAGGCTGGATGGCCATCTGTTGGGGGTGCTCTGATTGTGCCTCCCTGCCTGGCAGAAAGGTTTGGACTAGATGCCCCTTGGGGTCTTTTCCAACTTTTAGGAGTCTGTGATTCTATAATTCTATAACTCTTTGATTCTGCAATTCTGAGATGTCCTGCTCAGCAACTTCATTGAATTGTCCGTCTTCTCCCGACACCTTGAGGTGAGAGGAAGGGGTTCAAAATGTTCAGCTGAATCCAATCTCATAGTTTTCCCTGGGAGAATTGGTATGGTATCATTGAGCAACCCAAAATCTGGTCTAGAAATATTTCCTGGATCAGGAGGCAAGGGTGCAAGGGTTGCCAGCCACACCACTGGCATAAGTTTGTTCACTGATGATATCCTAATTGGTGCAAACAATAATTGAGAAGGCAGGGAAAGGCACAGAGGGCGCACACTGTTAACTGACTGTTATGGCTGAAAACATTATTCCACCCAGTAGATCTTTTAAATACTCCCTTTGTATCATGGTTCGTCAGATGTCTTTACATCGGCTATTGGTTATTTTTACAACACACCCCCTCCCTCTGTTCCCAGTTTGCAGCCTGGCTTTCTGTGGCATTTAGTGGTTCGCTGGTTTCATTATCTTTCTGAAGGGGCACAATCCTGTTGCTATTGCGAGGCCATTGCAGGGATGGCGACTCTTTTGGCACACTAGAGTTGGACCACTTGGTGTGGTGCGATAGGTAATGTGCATGTGCGCTTGTGTGTTTGGGTAGAGAGAAAAGTTATGAGCAATGGGATGTGACAGATCAAAATCGCCGCAGCGAGGAGCAGTATGTGGAGGGAAACGGCCTCGGTGGCAGGCTTTATGTAACTCCAGCGCTGCAAAGAAGCAGTCGGTTGAACAAAAGGCAAGAAGAAGTCATCACGGAGATGCTCAGGAGGCAACACCAAGCGTCAGCATTGTGGAACACATGTGTTAGGACCAGCTAAAGAGCATGGGAACTTTGGAGTTCTCCAGAGTTACAGTGGCTCTTCAATATCTGCTACCTTACTATGTCAGCCATTGGATGACTCTGTTTGGGCAATTTTAGGAATGTTGCAGGTTTTGTGCTCTTCTTTTATCAAATGCAGTAATATTGGAAATCACTTGTCAAGAAGTAATGGAATATTTCTTCCAAGTCCCCACCCCTATGTGCTCCTTGGAAATAAGAACATTTTCAAAAGTAAGCTCCAATTGACTTTCCCCAGCCTTGTGTTCCTCCGATTAGCACGCCCTGGCCTTTGTGATATAGCTCCTTTCTAATGCTTCCCAGCCTTTTTCATCATAGTACACTACAAACATTTCTCATCTTGGAGAAGAAATATCCACAGGAGGCAAACGGAGGAAGCATGGAGTGGGATTGCTCACCCGAAGGATTTGGAGGTGTACTATTTAGTGCCAGAGTGGGCACCGTTGAGCTTTTGTTCCCTGGCACGTATTCAAGGAGTGTGTTTGATGTGACAGCATAATTTTCATGTGCTGTAAATTGCCTCCATCCAAAGCCTGTGTTTTAGGGGCGTAGTATGCCTCAAGAGTTAGATATGGGCCAGAAGGAGGGCAGAGGCATTTTGAGCTTGGCAGGTTACATAAGCAGACAGTGTCAGGTCTCTGCCCTGTGGGTTTTCAGTCTAAACTGAAATGGAAAAGAAAGAAGGAAGGAAGGAAGGAAGGAAGGAAGGAAGGAAGGACAAGGAGACAGCAATGAATGGAAGCTGGCATTTGCAAGACATGAGACATGGGATGTAACATTCTCCTAGTAGACCACAGCGGTCTAGGCAAAGATAGTGGCAGTGTGCTGGAGATTTCCCATTACACCTCTGTGCAGGCCTTTGACCAATCGGTGGCCACTTGAGTCAAGGGGTGGCATTGCTTTTGGCATCAGCTGCCGTTTTATTATATTGGTTTATTTATTCTCCAACTGGGTCATTGTCCTTTTTCTGATATTGCACAAGGAGGTATTCCAAGTAATGTGTTTCTCCTTGTGAAATCTCAGGAAAAGTACAAGCCATCCCACTGTATCCACGGATCCCATCTCCACAAATTTAACCAGTGAGGCAGAACTGGATTGAAACCTTCACTTGGGTATCTTTGGATCAGCCACCTCTCAGGTCTGGCCAATCTGGGTTTCTCAGAAGAGGAGTTAATTGAAATCTTACAATATGCATGTGGAGGCTGTCCTACATTGGACCCATCATGACTCATTGGAAAAGATGGTCAGACGGAAAAGGAGAAGGACACAATGCAGGCACATGAGCTCCATCCGCAAAGCCTTGCATTTGCAGGAACTGAGCAGGGCAGTTGAAGGCCAGGTTTCTTGGAGTTCTGTCATGCAGGCGTCAAAGGCAATAGCAATCCCAAATCTGAATAATGGTATAAGGCCCCAGTGGAGCTTGACGTTGATGACAACACCAGCACTAATGGGGTCTGCTATGGGAGGGCATTCCACCCCCAGGTCCTGCTGAGAGCCAACCCTCAATTCCTAAATGAACGCAGAATTTGAGCATCTTTTCAGGGAGAAGGGCAACACTTTTTAGCCAGTTCTGGACATTATTCCCACTAAACAGAAATGAAGCAACATGCCAACTGTCTCCGAAGCCCGGTCCTGTCAATCAGTGGTGATTTCCGGAGCATTGAGCTTGGCATTTCCATGTTTGCGTTGGGCTGTCGCTGTGCCACGGCTCCAGTTGCCGGGGGAAGGTGGGAGGGGGGAGGCGAGGGAAGAAAGCCTGATCAAGCAGGGTTTTAATTGGGATGTCAGGCTCCGATAGCACAGTCGGAGCATCATTACAAGCGTGATGCCACACCGATAGGCCTGAAATCCTCGGCACGAAGCAAAAATGCCTTTATTGGGAGATGGACACGCGAGACAAGGGCTTATTAAATTGCTAATTGGGAGCCGCAGGGCAGCGCGGGGAAGGGAGCGGAGATCCTTGGCAGGCTGGCAGAGGAGGGCTGGGAGGAAATGCCAGGAAAGGGGCACAGGGGCAAGTTGCAGTATCTACCCCTTGCAACAGTGTGCAGCACATTTTTCAGCTTTTCCACACTTGAAATGTAGATATGCAGAAAAGTGTAAGGAAAGCGATTTTCAGACAGAGAGGCAGAGAGACAGGCAGAGTCGGGACTGGAAAACTGCTCTCCAAGGTGATCTGAATAGGTTTGGTTCAACTGGGAAGACTCCTTTAAAGTTTGGACTAGAATGTGGAGCAGACTCCGATGCTTCCAGTGCCATGGAGGTCCTTCCTTGATCACTTTGAAAAAAATAGACAGCCAGGGAGGTTGAAAGCAGAACCAATGCAGCCCTGGTGCCCAGGTGAATTTCGAACTAAAACCCAAAGCGGACTCACTGCTCCTCATTGATGTTGAAGTTGCTTATTTGGCCTCTGATGCCCCGTCGTTTTTAATGCGGTCTTTCTCCCAAATCGGATTAAGGATGGTTGGTGGAAAGGCCACTTGCTGCTCTGCCTCGGGTGGCAACATGCCTCAATCTGGCACTGCCCCAGCTTCCGACAGTTGAAGAATGACACAGCTGGCTTTGACAGGTTTTGCTTCTTTTCTCCCTCCACCCTGTTTCTTTCCCTGCCATTTGCTCCAGTCCGATTGTCTGCCTTTGGGGCCCGTCTGCAAGAAGGAGAGGCAAGCCAGTGGCCCCTTGGCATTGCATCAGCCAGCCTGCTTAATCTTTCAGGAAGCTGCATTACATTTTCTCTTCCAACACGGAGGACGTCTGTTGAGAAACTCAGAGTGCCGCAAGGCCTCTTGGTTGTTTTTTCCCCGCAGAGATTCCCCAAGCCTCCAAGCCACATTGTCCGTATATATATTGACATGCCTTCAAGTCCTCCTCCGATGTGTCAGCTTAGACAGGATGGCGCAAGTTCCTTTTTTTGAGACAGCTGTTCCCAGATGGCCCTGTCCGGAACAGAGCTCACCCTATCACTGCATGGCTACAGATGGCTTTGGCACATGACGGGACTCATTTGTCTTGGAAGTCACTTGCCCATCTCTCCCAAGGCAAAAGGGCCTCTGGGGGAGCCGAGCAATGTTACATTCACCAGCCGAGAGAACAGCCTGCGGTGGTTGTTATTTTTAGGGCCGGATCCATTCTGCTTTGGACAAGAAACAGTCCTGCATTGTAATACATTGGCAACTTGGTGGCTTCTGCTTCGGTGGAATAGTAAACCAGACTCAAGTCTGAATGGTAAATAAACTATCCAAGATGAATGGAGCCCACAACTCTCCATAGGTTCAAGAGCTTGCATGGCTCTTTTACAAATTGGGTTAGAATTTGGCCCGGATTCTCCCAGCAGTCCCTCCAAGTTGCTGGCGGGGATTGCAGCATTTATGGCACTGCATGGGATATGATGTTTTTGTCCATCGCAGCACCCAGTATGCCCCAATTGCCATGGCTAGGGGATGCTGGGAGTTGTGTGATGAAAAGAAGCCGCAGTCTTTGCATTTGGATTCTCTGCCCCAGCTTGTGTTGGCTAGGCACTGTGCCGAGAGTGGAGGCAAAGTGTTTTCAGACCAGGCCTCCGGGGAATCCAGGGAATTGGGCAAACACAAAGGAAACAGCATGTCCCTCGGATGGGATTTTTCATCACCTTGAAATGAGATACGCGGGGAAGGCTTGGCAGCGTTTCTCCAACGATCAAAGAGCAGCTTTCTTGGCACCAAATTGATCTGTGACGTTGCCTGGGGAGTTTGTGCTTGAGCAGAGTGAGGAAGGGAGGGCTCGTTTCTTAAGCCTGGCATTGGAGGGGACAGGTGGAAGAAGACAACGGAGGCGATGGCGGCGGGGGCATTTGAGGAGTCCACACTTTCTCAGCCACAATAGGATTGCCATGAATTGGAAATGACTTGAGGGCCTACCGCCAGAAAATGGACTTATATTGGTGAGGCAGAGAATCCAGCCTTTGAAACATGTCTGTATCAAGCAAAATGCGCACAGAGTGTTGGGACCAATGCATAACCTTGGAAGAGAGCATGGGATTTCTTGTGGTCTCCCATTCAAGGACTCACCAGGGCTGTCCCTGCTTCACATCCAAGATCAGATAGGACCTGGGGCTTTGAAGACACTTAGGCAAGAAAATAGGATAAACTGAATGAAGCCGCTCATCCAACGCCAGCTGGAGGTAGTACGGATTGGGCGTACCATGCATAAAGGTCTGGGTTGCTGTGAGTTTTCTGGCCATGTTCCAGAAGCATTATTTCCCGATGTTTCGCCCATATCTATAGAAGGTATCCTCAGAGGTTGTGAGGTCTGTTGGAAACTAGGCAAGTGGGGTGTATGTGTGTGTGCGTGTGTATACGTACATACATACATACATACACCTTTAGAATAATGTCCAGTGTGGGAGAAAGAACTCTTGTCTGTTGGAGGCAAGTGTGAATGTTGCCTTTGGCCAGCTTTAATAGCATTGAATGGCCTTGCAGCTTCAAAGCCTGCCTGCTTCCTAATAATAATAATAATAATAATAATAATAATAATAATAATAAATAGTGACAGCAAGGGCACTTCCCACACAGAAGAAAAGATGTTCTGTGCAGAAAATGACATTTCTGCACACACAATGATTTTTTTGTGCCGAATGAATTTGGAACTCTTGTTTGTTGGAGGCAAGTGGGAATGTTGCCATTGGCCAGCTTGATTAGTATTGAATAGCCTTGGATGTTCCAATGTGCCTTCGAATAATGGTTTAGCTACTGATTAGTCTGCCTAGCCCTAATCTTTTGGTTGGATCTCCAGCATTTTATTTCTAGCCTCGGCCCTACAGTTTGCATTGCCAAAAGTCCTTGTCCTGCCCTATTAGTCCCAAATCTGCAGATACTCACTTTTCTCAACTACTGGTTGTTCGATGTTTAGTTTATGTTTTATGATGTCTTACATTTTATTGGTTTTACTGTTTTTATACATTTTACTGTTATATGTTTTTAATTGTGTTACTTGTAACCTTTGTTTATATTGGGCTTGGTCCCCATGTAAGCCGCCCCGAGTCCCTTCGGGGAGATGGAGATGGGATACAAGAATAAAGTTATTATTATTAAGTTATTATTGCAGCTTCAAAGCCTGGCTGCTTCCTGCCAGGGGGATTACTTTGTTGGGAGGGGTTAGCTGGCCCTGAATGTTTCCTGTCTGGAATTCCCCTGTTTATTGAGTGTTGCTCTTTATTTACTGTCCTGCTTTTAGAGTTTTTTTTAATACTGGTAGACAAATTTTGTTCATTTTCATGGTTTTCTCTTTTCTGTTGAAATTGTTCACATGCTTCTGGATTTCAATAGTTTATCTGTATCATCTGACATGGTGGTTGCGAGAGTGGTCCAGCATTTCTGTGCTCTCCAATAATAAGCTGTGTCCAGGTTGTTTCATCAAGGGCTCTGCTATGGCTGACTTCTCTGGTTGATTTCATCTACAGTACCTCTTGTTTTCCTTGACGAACCAACCTGGACACAGCATATTGTCAGGAGCCCCTGGTGGTGCAGTGGGTTAAACTCTTGTGCCGGCAGGACTGAAGACTGACATGTCACAGGTTCGAATCCAGGGACAGTGCAGATGAGCTCCCTCAGTCAGCTCTGGCTCCCCATGTGGGGACATGAGAGAAGCCTCCCACAAAGACGGTAAAACATCAAAAATCTGGGCATCCTCTGGGCAACAGCCTTGCAGACAGCCAATTCTCTCACACCTGAAGCAACTTGCCATCTCTCAAGTCACTCCTGACATACAAAACAGCATATTATTGGAGAACACAGAAATGCTGGACCACCTTAACAACCACCATGTCAGACTACACAGAGAAGCCATTGAAATTCACAGGCATATGAACAATTTCAACAGAAAGGAGGAAACCATGAAAATGAACAAAATCTGGCTACCAGTATTAAAAAATTCCAAAATTAGGACAGTAAATAAAGAGTTGCATTCAGAAAACAGGGGAATTCAGGAAGACAGGAAGCAATCAGGGCCAGCTAACACCTCCCAAGCAATTATTCCCCCAGGCAGGAAGCAGCCAGGCTTTGAAGCTGCAAGGCTATTTAATGCTAATTAAGGTGGCCAATGGTAACATTCACATTTGCCTCCAACATACAAGAGTTCTTTCTCCCACCCTGGACATTATTCCACAGGTATATAAACCCCACTTGCCTAGTTTCCAACAGACCTCACCACCTCTGAGGAGGCCTACTGTAGATGTGGACAAAACATCAGGAGAGAATGCTTCTGGAACATGGCCAGACAGCCCAGAAAACTCACAGTAACCCAGTGATTCCAGCCATGAAAGACTTTGACAACACATTGCATAAAAATCATTTGGTACATCGCTAATAGAAAAGTCTACTACATAGGGGCCTTCATAGTCCGGTTTTGCTCAGTCTCCCTTTTTTGACTTGGGTCCAGAGACCTTTTTCCTATTCCAGGGTCCATGGCCAGGTTGGTTCACCTTTTGCTGACTCGGTGCCCGAGTGACGGCCAAGGGACCCTAGTATTCATAGCCTAGCTCAGGTCTGAGTAACCGCAGCTTCCTTGATCAAATCAACCCATCTGCTGTGTGGTTTTCCTTTCGTCTCACTATTGCCAGCAACCTTGGCCACCTTCCGTCACTTGAGCAAATGGGGAGCAACACTGCAGGAATGCCGTGAAAGCCTGGGCACCTGGGCACTGACCACTTCAGATGTGCAGTGGACACTTCCCAATGCCCTTTGGTTACTCATGTAGCTGCTTGGTAAAGTTGAGAAACTTCTCCGTTTTGGTGCCATTGATGACGGCTCAAAGATTTATTACAATCAACAGATCAGATCAAACAAGTAGAATCGAAGAAAGAATATTAATAACAAGATTATATAAAAATAAATATTATGAGATACAAGTAAAAAATCCCTTGTGTTTGTGATGTTGTATTTTGCTGACAAGTGAGCGCTGTGGCACAAAAGCTGGCCACTTTAACTGTTACCATTGAATTCCAATCTGCCAGTAAATAGTGTCTATAAAACTCACCTGTTCTTCCAGGAATGCTTTGTGGAATTGGGTGGATAAAAGTATGTCAGAAGCCGCTGTAGAAGGAACAATATAACAATACATGTCTTGTTGTCTCAACTGAGCCAACACAAGGACATAGCGTGCATCATAAGGAACATTGTTATACCTCACCTCTAATAAGGCTTAAGGTAAAACATTCAATTGTACTAGGGTGAATGCTTTCTTGTTATTTTGGAGGGGTTCAAATGTTAAAATGACTTGCTAACATATAAGACTGACCTCTGTCTCTGAATTCAGGATATACAGTAGCAGCTACTTATATGGTACTGCAACTCACTGGTATAGTTCCTTTTTTGCTTTCATATATCCCATATATTGATGATGGCGTGCCAAGCAAAATGCCCACTACAAATTTCCAAACGACTCTTCTTCCTCATAAGAGTTTGAAGATCCTTGGAGGAGGGATGTCCTCTCCTCTCTCCTCTGCCCTGTGGCTGATCGTCCTTATTATTATTATTATTATTATTATTATTATTATTATTATTATTTGGTACATAACAAGATTAGTACACAGGAAACAAGATCATTATGCTGGGTTTTGTATTTGATCACACATTGAACACTTTCCAAGTGTCTAGGACTGTGTGATGTATTGGTGAATAATGCATGCAGATCTGAGTAGGGTGGCCTTTTGCAGCAGACAGATGGCAATTTTGTCAGCGCCGATTGTGTTTAAGTGCAGGCCAAGGTCTTTAGGCACTGCACCCAGTGTGCCGATCACCACTGGGAGCACTTTTACTGGCTTGTGCCAGAGTCTTTGCAGTTCTATCTTTATATCCTCATATTGTGTCAGCTTTTTTAGTGGTTGTTATTATTAATATTAATATTGACAATAAATAATTATTAATGAATAATAATTTATTGCTGTTATATTATTATTGTTATTGTTATTATTATTATTATGTTTTTAGGTCTTTTCAGGTAGTGCTGAGGGCTGGCCATGACTGACACAGTGGTTGGCAACAGCACCAATCAGTGGGTATACCAAAACGACCGGCAGATGGCCCTTCGAGGCGGGTAAGAAGGATTCGGTCCTTTGGGGTTGCCTCCTATGGGTGAAGGATGGGAGGCAGACAATTGCCACGTTTATTCAAAGATGCCAGGGTGGTGTACGATGAAATAGACCTTGACATTGTGCTGTCTGGTTTTGTAATGTTTATTGTTCTGTTTATACATTCATGTACCTATTGTATTCTGTGTGTTATCGCACTCTTGAGTGCTGTGTGAGCTGCCACAAGTCCCTTTGGGGAGATGGTGATGGGATACAAATAATTGTGGCGCAGCTGGCTGAGTGTCAGCTGCATTAAGATCACTCTGACCAAAAGGTCATGAGTTCGAAGCCAGCTCAGGTTTTAACATACAACATATACAGACATACACAGAGGCTATTCAACTTTTTCTGGCCGCCAGGGGAGCTGTTGCTTTCATCGTCCATCTGTGACACTGATGAAGTACTTCCGCATTCCCCGCATGCTTTTTGCTGGAGTGGGTTTCCAACCAATCGTGTAGCCTGTTGTCGACCTTTGCAACCCGAAAGACAGTTGCATCTGTCAAGTAGGAAAATTAGGTACCACCTTAAAGTGTGGGGAGGCTAAATTAACTAATTTATGAGGCCATAAAAAGACTCCAGCAAAGCACTCCAGCAAAAAGCATGCGGGGAATGCGGAAGTACTTCATCAGTGTCACAGATGGACGATGAAAGCAACAGCTCCCCTGGTGGCCAGAAAAAGTTGAATAGCCTCTGTGTATGTCTGTATATGTTGTATGTTAAAATTGGCATTGAATGTTTGCCATATATGTGTACACTGTAATCCGCCCTGAGTCCCCTGTGGGGTGAGAAGGGCGGAATATAAATGCTGTAAATAATAAATAATAATATTTATTATTATTATTATTATTATTATTATTATTATTATTATTATGCTGCACGACCCACAAACTCACAGAGCCTTCTTCCCCCGAACTCCACCAATGTCTGACTCTGGCTTGCCATCCATCCTGGGCAGCGATGGGATCCCAGCTCCAAAAGAGAAAGAAGTCATCTCAGCTCACCAAGCCCTGGACTGTCTTCAGTGTGGGTTTCAGCACCATGGAGAGCGGCTTCAAACCCACCACAAATATAGCGTTAGAGCTTGGCAAAGTGGCTCTTCCCCTTTTTTCCCCTCCCTTCTGCGCCCTGACTTTTTTGCATTGACTCTGACTTTCTTCTCCTCCCCCCCCCCCTTCTTTTTTCATGTGGCTCCAAAGTGGAAAAGAACCGTAAGTCCTCTTTCGACCTGTGGCCTGTTCCTTTTGACTGTTTTGGATTTGCCTATTTCAACGTGTGTGCGTGATTGAGAGCTTGGAAATATTCAAGCAGTGTTTCCAAGAGGCAGCACTTTGGAGAGGATTTTTGAGGCTTATTGCAACTATGCTCTCTAAATGTGCAGGAGCTTAGCACAATGGGCTTGGGGACCTCCATCCAAACAGACTGAGTCATGAGTGGCCCTCTTATGCACTTCATGCTTCTCGAGTGCTCTGAGGCACCTGGAGGTGCATTGTGGCTGATGGCTCTTCAAAAGTCACCACTGGCCTTGGCATGGCTTGATGTGCTTGAGATGAGCTCTTCCAATCTCCTTGTCATCAGTTGTCGGAGTGTCTTTGTTATGACGGGAGATGTTCCGTGGCATATTTTATGGCTGCGACGGAGAGGGCCTTCTAAACCGACAAAGCCAAACAAAGATGGTTTTATTGATTGGGAGAAAGCAAATACCGGACGGCATGCATCGGGCCCACAAAGCCCGACTGGTGATAGGGATAGTTTCGGTAACCCAAGCTGGGAAGAAGCTGTGGGGAGATGGATGGCAGGCCTGATTGGACATGAAAGATAATTGGTCTATTGAACAGCAGCCAACGGGTTTGGCTTTCAATTTCCAATCAATATGTGCAATTGAGCACCCACCTCTTTTCCCCCATTGCTAGGCTTTTCTCTCTGATACTTCCAGCGTTGGCTCCCATCAGCCTCGGGTCAGGGATGCTAGGAGTTAGAGTCTGAAATATGGAGAGCTGTTCATGTACGGGGCATGTTCCCCATGGCAAATGGCCCTTTGGGGAAAATGCGTGGCATTTTTTACATGAGCGACAGAGCATTATCCCTGTGATTGTTTGCAAAATATAGACTGCCATGGTGAGACAGACCCAGAGACAGGTTTGTTTGACAGGCAGAAAATGCATTCGCTGATTACCCGGGAGGAGAAAGGGATGGTGATAAAGCGATAAGTCGGGCGCAAGAACAGTCTTTTTGCACTTGGCCTTTTGGTTCCTTTTTGGCTCGCTGCCCTCGAAGGAGGAAAAGGCAAATGAATTCTTCCTTCCATTCTAGCCTTGTGGAGAGAGAGGCGTTGCTGCACAAAAAGAGGGCAAATGGCTGGGTTGAGTTGATCAGGCCTGGGTTGAGTCTTTCATCACAGGGAGGCCTATCATCCATAGCATTGACACAAGTCCGAATGGACTTGACAGCAAAAGAGCAACAACGATCAGGGAATGCACGTCCCATGTCGATTCCAAATCCCAGGCTTGTGTGGAGTGCACGCTTCGTTTGCACCCATAGCTCAGGCGCTGTGTGTTGCCTGCCTCCTTCTCCTGGGCCTGCAGAAGGGGGAGACAGCTGGTGTCACACCAACAACACCATCCAGGAAGAGACAGTGGCGAATTCCACTTGGCCTGCAGTCAGAATGTTAGCGGCGGAGACTCGGGAAGCAACCCACAGCCGCGGCATCCCCAGAAAGCACAACCAAAGCCAGGGAATCTTTCAGGGTTGTTGTTAGACGGACACACCTCTAAGTCCCAAAGCAGATGATCTCACCCTCATTTATGTGTATGCATGGTGCGCTTGTCCAAGAATGAGTTTTTTTGCCGGGGGGGGGGGGGGGGAGGATGATATCCCAGCCCTCCCATCAATGAGCTCAGTCTCAAAAGGGTTACTTTCCTGAGCTCCGAGGTTTGAATGTAAGAGAAAGGATCTTGGAAAAGCTCCTTGCTTGGGGTGAGAGGACTCTTTCCCAAGCTCTGGTGCCCACCAATGTTCCTTCTAGTGTGCCTGGCTTGGAGGCATGTTCCCAAATGCTTTTTATATTACTTCCAGGTCCTCCAGCGGTTGGTCAGCCCACAGCAACCAGCCAGAGCATGGCCGGAAGAATGAAGATCTGACGGACGAGGAGAAGGAGATCATCAATCGGGTCATCGCTCGGGCGGAGAAGATGGAGGAGATGGAGCAGGAGCGCATCGGGTAAGGAGGTTGCATTGGCATGGAACATGAACCAAAAGAGGCCTATAGGGTGGGGCATCAGGGTCAAAGACACCCATGAGGGCAGAATTAAGCACAGTAGGTGCTGGACCTATTTGGAGGGTACAATCAGGTGCATTAAAGATCAGGTGAAAAGGCATGCTGGGTTCCTTGCCCAAATGTTGTGGGGTCTGCCAACACTACCAATGGGTGGGGTTGTGTTGGGGAGGAGGGTGGAGACCTCAGAATCCAATGATAGCTGGCATTTTGGCATTATGTTATGTGGGTATATGCATTCCTTATGGCATCCCATGATATCGTTGCTGCCAATGCATGGAAAGGCCATCGCCCATCATTCCGCATTGCGTACTGAGCATCCATGTGGATTGCATCACTTCCCTTGGGAGCATATGGTGCATTGCCCATCCATGTCTGCCGTGCATTTGGTGGTGCAGCACTGCAATTCCGAAACATGGGGATGTGGCGCAGCAGAGAGAGTGCAAAGTTTTGTCAGATCTCTGGGGTGTCCTATCTCCCCCTGCACTACACTTGTATCTCCCTTCTGCTTCCCCATGGCCCCATGACTGGTAGGGATTGGTGGTGGTGGTGGTGGTGGGGATACCGCCCGCCTGAAAAATCATAGCCAAAAGTGGCACAGGGCCATGCATTTCTGCAACGAACCATGTGAGATTTTGTGTGGTGTGCTGAAATGCTTTGCTCCTCCTTGCTTTCCCCGGCAAGTTGGAAGGGAGGAAGCGGTGAGCTTGACTTATTTCTTCCCCAGCAGCTACTGCACTGCACCATTTCTCACTAGGAGAAGGCGAGGAGCGGGAATGCTGGTAGCTCAGTAGTGGGCTCTTTTGTGGGTGTGTTGCCAATTTTTTATTAGCATGATTAGGATTAGTTTGCTGTTTTCCCTCTTCTGCAATTTCACGCCAAACCGACAGCTCTGTCATTGGCTGGAAAAATCCCCTTCCTTCCTTCCTTCCTTCCTTCCTTCCTTCCTTCCTTCCTTCCTTCCTTCCTTCCTTCCTTCCTTCCTTCCTTGTGCATGAATGAACTTGCTCATGTTCAGGTTTCCAACAAAAGGCCTTTTTCCGAACCTTTCTCTAATCTCTCTGAATGCCCTGTCCTGACTTACATTCTTCATTTTGGTTGTTGTAGTCCAAAGAAGGATGTGTACTAATTTTCTAGAGAGCTCCAGTACCGATTTCTCAAAGCAGGTGCACACATGGATACGTTTGGTGTCTTGCGTTGGGTTTCCGAGGAGTACACATATTGCAATCACCGTTGCGTATTTCCTTATTGCAGTGGGTTTTCCTTTGCATTGTTTGCTCCCTAATCTGTGCAACAGAAGCGATCCCTTCGGCATCAGAAGACGCATCAGAGGCCTGTTACCTGCAGGCCCGTTGGCATGTATTGCTTCCCATGTTGTGGCCCTCGCTGTGGAAGGAGACTGGACAGAAATGAGCAAAGGCTGGGAAGCCATTGCTGCCACAAACCCCGCTCTGCTAGGGGGCGGGTGCCTCACGCCTCTTTTAATAACGAGTGCTGGTTTAATGGTTTTGTCAGATTTGGGTCACGGCACGCCAGGAGAATCAGAAATTTCCTGCAGGAGAGATCTTCTGAAAAATCACTCCAGCGAGCTCCTCTCCTCCCTTTTGCCCAATCCCTCTGTTTCGATTCCCTGGGAAGAGCATAAATAATACATGATTTTTTATTGCATGGGCTATTTTTATATCCTTGGAATTTTTGTTGTTGAAAAAAAAAAAAGAAAAAACACAGCATCTTTCCGACTGAATGGCCTCGAGCCTTTCCTGCTTTGCAGAGACAGCTGCTCCAAACCACTCTCTGTGGAATTTCCGCCCATGGCTTTTCGCCTCCTGATGGTATGGACAGAAATGTACTCTGCACATGCTTGGCAGGGCTCTGTTCTGTAACATGCTAGCTGGCAATGACCCTTTCTCTAAGGAGTAGTCTACTGAAATTAGGGTTCCCAGGTTTTGGGCCTGTTCTGCCATCTGGAACCTACATCTCTGGTTTTCAAAGCAAGGCGATCCCATAGGTAACCTCCACTTAAACCATGTAAGAGTTTAAAGGTAACCCTCAACACTTGTGGCCTTCCTTGGAAAATCATTGATGGCCAGTAGAGTGGTTTTAGTACAGACATGATCACCTTTAGATGTATCAGTAACCAATAGGGTCGTGCGCAGATTTCCTCCATTTATTTTGGTACCTTCGGTACTTTGGTAGCCCGTAATGATAAGGGCCCTCCCTATACAATCCCCCCTCCCCCGACATGAAAGTCAGTGAGGGCCGATCTCGGCTCCTCCTCCCCTATTCGGCCCCACAGTAGAATCTTTTCTATT
The DNA here is from genome assembly GCF_037176765.1 of Anolis sagrei. Lineage (NCBI taxonomy): Eukaryota > Metazoa > Chordata > Lepidosauria > Squamata > Anolidae > Anolis > Anolis sagrei. Next base: position 30,180,786 of record NC_090034.1, on the reverse strand, counting down.
TTCCTTTATTTCCTTTATTCTTTTTGTTTAGTGGGACTGAATGGGAGTTGGGGACCTGAGGGATGGTAGGGGTGTGGTGTGTGTGTGCATGTTTGGGGGCTTGGAGACGGAGAGTCACCCCTTAACCTTCTTTTTCTCCTTGCCTTCCTCACCTTCAGAAAATACTTCTAAAAGATAATTATTATTAATGATAGTAATCCCAGCAAACAAAAAGAGAAGCCTACCTCTCCTCTAGAGTAGAAAGTAGAAACAGTTTTGAGGAAGCAAAACTGGCAAGCAGAAAGGAGATTGCAGGCACTGAAAACAGGGGATTTTTAAGGTAGTCTCCTGCAGGCAAGTGCTTCTCCTCTACAGTAGAAACAGGTAAGAAGCCTCCTTAAAGTGTACACCTGCCTGCAGCCAGGCGCCTCTCCTCTAGAGTAGAAAAAACCCCCTGCTAAAATGCCTACAATGACAGGAAGAGGAGCCTGGGAGCCCCCCCCCCCCACCACCACCATAATGGGCCGATAGAAAATGGATCTTTCAGCATCCCCAGAATGAAAACAAATATCTGCCCTCCTGTATTTCGCAGGCTCCCAAAAAACAGATTGGGGCCCTCACTGAAAGCCGGGACACAAAACAGCTCGCAGTTTACCCAGATTTCACAAGCCTAGTAACCAACCTGACTGCCATCTTTTCTACTAACTAAAGTTTCCAAACTTGATGCAGAAGTAGCCCAATGTATGAGGTGTTGCAGACATCCAACCTTGAGGTTACCATCTTTAGATCTTCTGACTTTAGAAGGGACAAGACTGATAATAGGCAGTCTTGGTCATGGCTTTAATCTGCCATTTGAAGAAACAGATTCAAGAGCATCCCCAGTCTGCAAACCCAATCTTTTCGGAGATTTCTAACCTCATCCAGGATCCCTAAACTCAGGTTAGGACCCTTAATAGTAAAAACCCCCATCTTGTCTGGATTCCAACCCACAACCTCCTCTGGACTCTCATTCAGATGCGACACACTCTTCTTGGCTCATTCAATCTTCAAAGATCAGAGAAGAATATTTGGATGTCATCAGTGTAGTGAATAATCCCTGTCCCATGCTTCTGGATGCTTCTGGCAGTTTCATGATGGTGTTGGGAACAAAATAAGACGAAGTCCTAGTGAATCTAGGAGAATTTCTGGAGAGCTTCTGGAAGCTCTGCCAGCCCTGTTCTGATGCCCCACCTCCATTGTGTGCCTTCTTCCTTAGGCGTCTCATGAACCGCTTGGAGGACATGCGCCGGAACGTGTCAGGTGATGGGGTGAACCGCTGCATCTTGTGCGGGGAGCAGCTTGGGCGGCTGGGCTCGGCCTGTGTGGTCTGTGAGGACTGTAAAAAGGTGAGAAGACCTCTCTTACACCCACACCTCCCTTATTGCCTCCACAGGGGATGCTGGGCATTGTAGTCCTAGTAACACTTTCCAAATCTTTAGTGCCTACTTTTGATTGAGGAAACCAATGGAAAGAACAAGAATGGGTCCTTGGGTGCTTTTTAGGATCACAGACTTTACTTTAGGATGGGGTGGGCAATGTGGGGAAGTGTCTAATGGCCAGTTTTCTGTGCGGGGAATCAAAGGATCACTTCTTATTTGAAAAAGTGCCCTGTCCAGGTTGAAAATGGTGTGAAGACCATTAAAGACCCTTCCAAACACATCATTTTCTCTCCATCTAGGAAGTTTTAGAGTGTTTTACTTATTTTTGTTGCACTAGAGCCCTGAAACACCCTTTCACCACAAGCCACACTCTGTCCAGGTAAACCAGTAAGTAGAAGTTTAAAGAAGACTGTGTACACACACACACACACACACATGCAAATTCAAAAGAGAAAATCAAAGTTCAAATGTTCTTTCCAAGATAGCCAAGTGTCCAAAATCCTTTCACATTCAGTCTCCAGAGTCAATTTGCAAATATATCCATAGACAAGATAGCATGAATCTAACACAGGCAACCATGCCACACATGAACCATAAGCAACAACAAACTTAGAAACTTAAATACATGAACGCAGGACCAAAAATGGAGAGCTGTTCACCTGAATCCAGTGTTGCTCTCACAAAGGATTGTACCAGCAGAAACCACTTTAAAAGGCCTAAATCCCTCCCAAGACACCATTCCTCACACACCTGCTTCTCCTCTCCTTATCGATCTAAGCCTCTGGCAAAGCGAGTCTGTCTTTGTTGCATGACCTATCTCCACAATTCCAAACACCTTAACCTAGACAAACATTTGTCCCCCACATTTCTCTCAGCCTGCACTTCTGGCAGGTTCTCATGAGAACTGATATCTCTTTCTCCAGTCTCATGGAAACTGCCTGGAGATTCCAAAAAAACTCTCCAGGCCACTTCTATCCTCCTCTGAGCCCTTCAATCTTTCCCAGAATCCTTTTCCTCATCTTCTGAGCACTCAGAATCTGTCCAGGCTACAACTGTGTTAATGATAATTTTAACGTCCTTCAAGGAATGACTTTGTAAACTATTAGGGTTAATTGTGATGGTCTATTTTCTATTGTATGTTTCTATGCTGTTGTAAATCACCTTGAGTCTGTTGAAGAAACGTGATATAGAAATTTCCCAAATCAATCAATCAAAATGTCCAATACGCCCTCCTTGAAGCTTAGGGTAACATGCATTGACCAGTTTGAGTATGTCTTTTTCCCCCAGCTGACAAACTGTGAGGTAGTGCAGAGAGAAAGGGAGAGGGGCAGTCCCCTATCTTGTACTGTAGGCCAATGGGCCCCCTGATTAGTAGGCATTGCCCATCTCCAATTGAAATGTGAGTTTTACTCTTCTGAGCCTCATCCTTCTTCTGCGCCTCATCCTTCTTCTGCCTGCAGCCTCTCACTCAGACAGGCAGGTGGTCCTCCGACCTCTCCGTCTTGCGCCATGCTAAGGCTTTGACACAGTGATGAGATGTTTAATTAAGTTGGAGGCAATTCCCCTCCAGAGTCCATCTTGCAGTGCCCAGGTCAGACAGCACACCTGGCATTCCCAAACTGACAGTCCCATCTGCTTCCAAGCGGCATTGGACACTGTCTCTGAAAAACAGTGGGTCGCTTCTGAGTAATTCTTGCCGCCTTTCTTCCTCTGCTGCAGAACGTCTGCACCAAATGCGGCGTCCAGACGACCAACAACCGCCCCCATTCCATCTGGCTGTGCAAGATTTGCAGCGAACAGAGAGAGGTCAGTCTGGAAGGGGTTCATTTGAGATAAATAGGGTTTACGAAAGCAAATCCCTCAGCCCCTTAGGTATGGGTCTCCTTCAAGCCCCTTTGTTGTTCTATGTACTAGGAGCCTCCAAGGTCAGTGTTTCTCCAGACTTTGAATACTGCTAAAACATGTTTAGCTAGACAGAGGATGAGGAAGAAAAAGTGGTGCTAAGTGGAGCCTTGTGAAAAAGACCTTTGTCACCACTGGTTTTATCAACTGAGCTATGCCCTTGTATCCTATATGTGTGTCCTATTCTCTCTTTTATGCTGGCTGGGGGATTCTGGAAGGTGTGGTCCCCCAAAGCTTGGCATGGAATAATGAATCAGCATCTGCCAGGATGCAAAGTGAGGAATCACTCAGCCCTCCCAATGTTGCTAGACTGCAACCCCCAGAGGTCCCCTCACAAGCACAGCCTATAGGAAGTAGATCAGCATCCTGCAATCATTTCCAGGTATGGAAACGTTCTGGAGCGTGGTTCTTCAAAGGGCTGCCCAAGCAGATGTTGCCTCAGCCGATGCCTATCACCAAGGAAAAAGGGCAACCAGAGCCTGGTGACCAGGCACCTCCCACTCAGGACTCAAAGCCGTATTCTCGGGTGCAGAGACATGGTAGGATTTTGTTTGTTTGGGGGTGGGTTGATGGTAACATTCAATGATTAATTCTGTATTTAATTGCATAATAGTCACACTCCCCTCTTTTCATAAAAAACACGGGGTTCGACTATTACATGAAGATTTTTTTGTTTTTTGTTTTTAATAAATAAAATGCCTTGCCTCTGAAAGGGGAGGAGGAGGAGGAGGAGGATGATTCAGCCTCAGACAAACAGCCCTGTTTCTGTTTTGTAGTGAAAGAAGGAAGGAAGAGGGAACCAACCCCAAATGGGGATGCGACTATGTGAGGAAAACAAAAATATTACATTTTTGTAGGTTTTTAAAATTATTTTGTGGTGGTGACTATTATGCAATGAAATAAGGCATATCTAACTTCTCAGTAGACCTGGGAAAAGCCTTGCCCGCGGTGGCCCTTTGGGATCTGCCCAATCTTTGCCAACTCTAAAAAAGCCCATCTTTTTTGTTTCCAAGGCCAAGCTGAAGCGCCTCCCCCCATGGAACAGGAATCCTATGGTAAGCCTGGGTTTTTCTTAGGCAACTACTCTGCTTCAAGAAAAAACGAATGGTCCAGATAGAGAGGGAGCGAGCTCAGAAAAGTGACCTTTGGGAAACTATGGTTGATGTTCAGCGGGCCGTGACATCGTCCCCCAAAGTCGCTTTTCCCGAACTCTGATGTCTTGTCAACCGTCTGTGGATTGTTGTATCCCATACCCAAAACAGTGGCAGTGTTTACCTCATCCGCGCACATGGCCCACCATTTAATAACATGTGGTGCAACTGCTCTTATTTGCCTTAGAGATTAAAACAAGACTTGAAAAGCAATCTGAGTGAGTTCCATGGGAAACATTTTTGTCTCACTATTGACCCCATTCTATCAGGGGAAGAACTGTTACCCTACGTATTCTGAACTGCGTGTAAATCCTAGCTTATTTTGTGTTGGCATGTGAGCTTTAGAGAATCAGAGACATTGGAGCACTAACAACAACAACAACAACAACAACAACCATTTATTTTCTGCCTCTTATGGCTTTGGGTTCTCTGTAGTGTTTGCACATTGCTGAACATTGGACATTGTTTGCTGTTTTGAGTCCCATTCTTGGGAGAAAAGTGGGAGAAAAGTAAATAAATAAATAAATAATAGGGAAAGATTTAAGTTGTGCAAAATCTTCTTGTTCCAATAAGCAGAAATCTTGATGAAATGTGCACTCTTTTGCTCTGATTCAGAGCCTGGAAAATCCTATTTTTTCCCAATGGTTTGAACAGCACCCAAAATGGAGATTATTTGCAAAGTAGAAGGTGCAAAATTCATCTGGTTAGCTTTCACGTCCCACTGGCTTCTTTAGTAGACCAAAATAGGCCATCGCTAGGGAGTCGGACATTAACACATAAAGCTTTGCATAGCATTACCTTGAACAGGTTTGTGTTTGCCATGTCATGGCAAAAGTAACTTTGCCTTGGCCGGGGTTTTTCTTATGGTTTCTTTTGCGGTACATCCAGAAAGCGAGCCAACAGAGGCTTCCAGCCGGGGAAACTACCCGCCAGTGAGCCGCAAACCTTCTGAGACCCGGATGGCAGCAAGTGGCAGTGAATACACTGGCGAAGGGACTGGAAGCCGGGATTACGTTGCTGAGAATGAAATCCACCAAAGCCCTGGAGGTGAGCAGTTGCAAGAGAAAGAACAACCAGACCCTTTCTTGTCCTAAAACTTTGCTCGTATGTCTCATCCAAGGCACATGAAGGTGCAATTCAAGAGAAATGAAAGAACAAATCATCTCTGTAATATGCTGCATACTTGCAAAGCATTTTCTAGTCTGACATGATATGAAATATCGAAATAATATCCGTTCTTCAGGTGCTTCTGTCAAAGGTGGGTGGGCATGTGTTTCGCAGTTGCTCATACAGGAAATTGAAAGCAAACCCAAATGGCTTCCGGTCCCCTTGGCCACTTGCTGCTTGCCATTTTGTGACAGAATATGCATTTCTGCTGTGGCTAAATATAGCTGACCCACTTGTGCTTTCAGCTGGCTTGTTGTTATTTTATTTTTTTACTAAGGGTTTTTTTTGTTTCTCTGCTCCTGAGATTCTTGAGGAATACATCCAATGACTCTGGGATCTTTTCCACCCTGAGTTGACTGCTGTTACAGCTCTAAAACACATTTGGATTCAATGCCTCCTTCCCTTTGGGATGCTTGGGCTGTCCTGCCCTGAAAAAGTGACTTTCCCTTCCTGAATTGCCTCCCCTTGTTCTCTCTTTTAGGTACCAAGCGAGCTGGTTCTACTCCTGGGACTGCGGCGAGGCCATTTTCTCCGGCTTCTGCTCCAAATGCCTCTGCTCCACAGGCCGACCAAGGTACGTTGGGTCCTCTTCCAGTGCGAACCATGATGGATTTAGGAAACATTGCTTTTGGAGACTACTGCATTGTTTTTAGGATGGGTCTGTGTCCCGGTGTGTTTGTGTGCCGTACCCTCTGATTGTCTGAATTGGGCAGGGTTACTCCTCTGTATTCCTACTACCTCAAATGTCCTGGTTTCTCTCTGCTCCTTCCACGTTCTGCCTTCTTCAATTGCTGCAAACTCAGCAGAGGGGAGAGGAGGGGAATTAATCCTCTCCTTTCTAGTCAGTCCAAGCAAAAACAAACTTCAGCAGCCTCTCCTAGCTTGTCAGTTCTGCCTTATGAATAATGTTTGCCTCTAACTTTGCTTGGCCTCATGTATCCTGTTTTTCATCCTGGACATGCTGAAGGATATGCAATGGCTTGATGGGTTATTTTCTTGGCTTGACAGCTCCTTCCACAGCAGGCAGACAAGGTCCGGGCCCCGCTGGCCGCTTTCCAGAAAGGCAAGGTGAGATGCCAGTCCAGTTTTCCCACAAAGGGGGTGGCAGGGTTGACGTTGGTACCTTCAGGCTTCCTGCATCTCTCGACCCCAGCCGCCTCCTCTGGAGCTCAAGCTGGACTGAGGAGGAATCTTTGGGCGAGAGCGTTTCTTGGAATAGTACATACACATTGGCTTCTAGAGTCGCCAGAGCTAAACCTTGGCACGGAACCAAGACAAGGGAGCAAAGTACAGGAAAATGCCACTTTGGGGCTGCAAAATTCTCCCTCTCCCTTTGGACTACCTTCCCAAATGAGAAAAAAAAACACGCTTGTCCAACTCAAAGCGCAGCTTGGAGAGCTTTCCTGGTCAGAATACAACTTCTGTGCATGCTTAAAAACAAAATCTGTATTCTGCTCCAAGGAGAGCTTTCCTTGGGGAACTACAGCTTGCACTCTTTGCTGAAGAAGAATGGACACTTAGAACATCGGCTCATTTTGTTAAAGAAGACAGATGCCCGGATTCATTGGCCTCCCTCAGAAATGTTCTGCTGAATGTTTATCAAATATAGTCTACCGATTGTGGGTGAAAGGGACCCGGTGGCACACTACTCCCTTGTGCGGAACCAAACCACACACAACTCGGCCTACAATGGAGGGCAGGGGTGGATGGCTGTGGCAGGGGCGAAGGACCAATATTTGCTGTTTTTCCAAGCCCTTTTGTTTCTTCTCCTGCAGGTAGCCTTTCAATGGCTCCCACCCAGGCTGAGCCAGCCTATTCAACCCCAGGCCCCTCCAGGGATGAGCACCCAAGCTCTGGTATGGCAGAGAAGCCCATGCGGCAGGTGGCACCGTATTCCCAAGCTGCTGCCGCACCGGCTGCGCCAACTCCTTCCCGGCCACCTCCACAAGACGAGGATGAGGACGAGGCCAACAGCTATGACTCCGACGAAGCCAGTAAGTCTACAGCCCCTTCCCCTTTTGCCACCGCATTTGTGGTTCTCCTCCCCTGTTTGGCGAACTGTTGGATTCTTCACAAAAGTGGGCGAGCTGCTCCAGGCCTTTTGAAATGCCATCCCTTTTTTCACATGATGGTGGCTGTTTTTTTGGAGGATTCACTAAGTGCTTTTAATGGCTGGTAAATAAGTAATGGGGAGGGAAGGATTGGATGAGGCCCTTTCTCTCGCTCATAGAAGAGAATGTCCCTCTCCTTGAAAAAAAAAAGCCACATTGGAAAATATACATTATTCATCAGGAAAGAGAAAGAAAAACAAAAACAAAACAAAACAAAGGCCTCTGCAAGTTTCTTCTTCCATTTATGTGTGTGTAACCCAATAAACAGAAAAAGAAAAATAGGTGGATGTACCTTCAAGTCACCTATTGACAAATTGCGACCCCAGGGATTTCTAAGGAGTTTCTTTAAAAAGGAATGCTCAGAGGTGGTTTGGCTAGTAAGTTTCCTTTAGAGATGTGTCTCCTCTAGGAAAGACGACATCCTTCAATTTATTTATTTCCTACATTTGTACCCTGCCCTTCTCACCCCCCCCCCCGAGGGGGGGGGGACTCAGGGCGGCCTCACAACAAGCACCATGCAATGCCATCACCATCATAAAACATTCAACAAATACATGCAAAACATTAAAAACGGTTAGTTAAAAACAATTGATTAAACACGCCAGTTCAAAACCAAATCCAAGTCTGGGTCAATTCACTGTCACAAGTTAACTAAGTCTTCTTTCCACTTGCTGCTATTCAATGGTCGAATGCCTGGTCCCATAGCCAAGTCTTAAGTTTCCTTTTAAAGGGCAGGAGGGAGGTGGCCAGTCTGATGTCCCTGGGGAGAGAGTTCCACAGATGGGGGGCCACTGCTGAGAAGGTCCTGTCCCTTGTCCCCACCAATCGTGTTTACAATGGCGGTGGGATTGAGAGCAGGGCCTCTCCAGATTATCTTAAACTTCGTGATGGTTCGTAACAGGAGATACGTTCGGACAGGTAGTCTGAGCCAGAACCGTTTAGGGCTTTAAAGGGTAAAACCAGCTCTTTGAATTGTGCTCGGTAGCTGATTGTCAGCCAGTGGAGCTGGCGTAACAGAGGGGTTGTATGCTCACAACTTCACAACCTCTGAGGATGCCTGCCATAGATGCAGATAAAACATCAGGAGAGAATGCTTCTAGAACATGGCCATACAGCCCGAAAAACCTACAAGAACCCAGTGATTCCGGCAATAAAAGCCTTCGACAATACTTTGAACCTTTGTTGGCTTTTGTAAAGTAATTTGGATGTCTTATGTTCACTTTCTATGTTAGCTATAGTTTTTGATAGATTATGTTTTTATCTAAGTGATAGATGTCATGTTTAGCTCTCTTTTTATGTGGGGTTATTCTGGGTTATTACACTTGTACTTATTGTTATTGAGGCATTGAATGTGTGCCTTTTTGTTTGTTGAAATCTTCCCTGAGTCCCCTTGGGGAGATAAGGCAGAATATAAATAAAGTTTTGTTATTGTTATTATTATACGCAGGGACACATGAAAGGTGCAGGGGGACCAGATCCCACAGAGACCCTGGGCATCGATTGGGAAGAATGTTTAAAACACATACAAAAAAGGGGCCATATTTGGTGGGGAAAGAAGGAAGGCAGCCCCATTCTGTGGGTGTGGGGGTCAGGGGACTAGGGCATGTGATGATCATCAAGCTGGAGAGAAGTCACCGAGGATTTTGCTAAAGTCAGCTGAAGCAATGCCAGCTTGCAGTAGCCCACTAAAGATAAGCTGAGATACATAACACAGAACATGCATTTTTATACATCTCAGGTTCAAAATTCCTGCTGTTCCCATCTGGACCCAGCTTTGCTGTGATTGGCTGAGCTGGCATGATGTCAGTGGGGGCTCCCTGGAGAGGTGGGAGTTTGGCGCGCCTCAGCCAATGGGAGGGCACCAGCTGCCTCTGATGTAGATTTCCTTGCGTCCAATGGTTGGAGAGAGGCTGTCAGGTCTCAGAATAATGGGCGAGAGAATGACCTGTGATGGGATTAAACATCTCTGATGTGCAAGCACGATGACCCCGATGGGTCTTCTGAAACCTTTATTGTCCCTTATGTATTCAGTCCTGTTTGAACACAGCGCCCTGAGCACCGAACTCCCATACAAGTCCTTGCAGAGAGTATTGTCCATCCTTGGAAAGATAAATGCCTGGTGACTGGGAATTAAAAAGGGGGAGGGATGGCCTTTCTAAAGACAGTGGCATGGTTTCCCCAACTGCAAACTCCATACCAGAGTGGCAATCCCTGCTGGAAGCCTTGTCCCCGTGGGTTGGGGTTCACACACAGATTGGGGCACATAAGCCTCTCCAAGGGGATCCTTCCTCCTTTAATCCTCTTATAGGGATGAGAAAAAGTAAGTAGTGTGGGAAAACAAGAGAGGTGAGACATGCCTCCTTTTCCAGGAGGATGGCCTACTGGCAAGGGATGGGGTGCATCTCACACAAGTAGGAAAACACCTTTTTGCTCACAGACTCGCAAACCTCATTAGACGCACTTTAAACTAGGTCCACCGGGGGAGGGGGACAACAGCCTTGCGAACACTACTTTACCCATAATGTCTGGGAATCACCAGAAGGCTAAACGGAGGGCTGCACAAACACAACAAGGACCAAGTACCAAAAGCACAATAATCCCAATTAAACAGCTCAAGGGAAGATCTCAGGGGCTCACATGTCTTTACACTAATGCACAGAGCATGGGAAATAAACAAGATGAACTCCAACTTTTAGCACAACACCACAAATATGATATCATAGGGATCACTGAAACCTGGTGGGATGACTCCTATCGCTGGAATGTAGATATCGAGGGGTATAACCTCTTTCACAGAAACCGAACAAAGGGGAGAGGAGGCGGAGTAGCCTTATATGTAAAAAACTCTTATGCTGCAGAAGAGATTCAAGACAGCAATCTGGGAAACCAGCTTGAAATCATCTGGATAAGAATCAAGGGAACTGGGACTCAAAAAGATGTCGTTGTAGGCGTCTACTATAGACCCCCAAGCCAGGAGGAAGAACTTGATGAAGTCTTCTGCCAACAGTTGACCAAACAGGCACAGAGAAGAGATGTAGTAGTCATGGGCAATTTCAACTATCCTGATATTTGCTGGAAAACAAACTCGGCCAAGAGTACAAGGTCCAACAAATTCCTCGCTTGCCTTGCAGACAATTTCATGGTCCAGAAGGTAGAAGAGGCAACAAGGGGATAGGCTACTCTTGATCTCATACTAACAAATGCAGAGGACCTGATCGATGCGGTTGAAGTAGTAGGATCCTTAGGGGCAAGTGACCATGTGCTCCTGCAATTTGAGGTACAAAGGAAGGCCGAAACTAAGACAAGTCAAACCCGCATTTTGGACTTTAGGAGAGCTGATTTCCAAAAAATGAAGGAAACGCTGAGCAGCATTCCGTGGACACAGATACTAAAAGACAAGGGAGTTACGGATGGATGGGAATTTCTCAAGAGTGAAATACTCAAGGCGCAATTGCAAACCGTGCCAACAAAGAGAAAAAATAGGACAAGTGCAAAGAAGCCAGAATGGATGTCCAAAGAACTTCTAACTGTGCTAAGACACAAAAGAGACATGCACAAGAAGTGGAAAAAGGGAGAAATCACCAAAGAAGAATTCAAACAAATAGCCAACACCTGTAGGGAAAAGGTCCTCAAGGCTAAAGCAAAAAACGAGCTCAGACTTGCCAGGGACATTAAAAACAATAAAAAGGGCTTCTATTCTTATGTCAGTAGAAAAAGGAAAAACAAGGAGGCGATAGGACCTCTTCGAGGAGAAGATGGGGCAATGCTGACAGGGGATAGGGAAAAGACAGAACTACTTAATGCCTTTTTTGCCTCGGTCTTCTCACAAAAAGAGAGTCTTCAACCTCAGCAAGATGGAGTGGATGAGGGATTGGAGGACATCCAACCCCAAATTGGGAAAGAAGTCGTCCAGGAATACCTGGCCGCTCTTAATGAGTTCAAGTCCCCAGGGCCAGATCAACTACGCCCAAGAGTATTGAAGGAACTAGCAGAAGTCATTTCGGAACCATTGGCAACCTTCTTTGAGAGTTCTTGGAGAACGGGAGAAGTTCCAGCAGATTGGAGGAGGGCCAATGTGGTCCCAATCTTCAAGAAGGGAAAAAAGGATGACCCAAACAACTACCGTCCGGTCAGCCTCACGTCGATACCGGGCAAGATTCTGGAAAAGATTGTTAAGGAAGCGGTCTGCAAACACTTAGAAACAAATGCAGTCATCGCTAATAGTCAACATGGATTTATCAAAAACAAGTCATGCCAGACTAATCTGATCTCTTTCTTCGATAGAGCTACAAGCTGGGTAGATGCGGGGAATGCCGTGGATGGAGCGTGTCTGGATTTCAGGAAGGCCTTCTTTGACAAGGTCCCCCATGACCTTCTGGCAAGGAAACTAGTCCAATGTGGGCTAGGCAAAACTACGGTGAGGTGGATCTGTAATTGGTTAAATGGACGAACCCAGAGGGTGCTCACCAATGCTTCCTCTTCATCTTGGAAAGAAGTGACAAGTGGAGTGCCGCAGGGTTCCGTCCTGGGCCCGGTCCTGTTCAACATCTTTATTAATGACTTAGATGAAGGGCTAGAAGGCATGATCATCAAGTTTGCAGACGACACCAAATTGGGAGGGATAGCCAATAGTCCAGAGGACAGGAGCAGAATTCAAAACGATCTTGACAGATTAGAGAGATGGGCCAAAACTAACAAAATGAAGTTCAACAGTGACAAATGCAAGATACTCCACTTTGGCAGAAAAAATGAAATGCAAAGATACAGAATGGGTGATGCCTGGCTCGAGAGCAGTACGTTGAAAAAGATCTTGGAGTCCTCGTGGACAACAAGTTAAACATGAGCCAACAATGTGATGTGGCGGTAAAAAAAGCCAATGGGATTTTGGCCTGCATCAATAGGAGCATAGTGTCTACATCTAAGGAAGTAATGCTACCCCTCTATTCTGCTTTGTTAGACCACATCTGGAATATTGTGTCCAATTCTGGGCACCACAATTCAAGAGAGATATTGACAAGCTGGAATGTGTCCAGAGGAGGGCGACTAAAATGATCAAGGGTCTGGAGAACAAGCCCTATGAGGAGCGGCTTAGGGAACTGGACATGTTTAGCCTGAAGAAGAGAAGGCTGAGAGGAGATATGATAGCCATGTATAAATATGTGAGAGGAAGCCACAGGGAGGAAGGAGCAAGCTTGTTTTCTGCTTCCTTGGAGACTAGGACGCGGAACAATGGCTTCAAACTACAAGAGAGGAGATTCCATCTGAACATTAGGAAGAACTTCCTGACTGTGAGAGCCATTCAGCAGTGGAACTCTCTGCCCCGGAGTGTGGTGGAGGCTCCTTCTTTGGAAGCTTTTAAGCAGAGGCTGGATGGCCATTTGTCAGGGGTGATTTGAATGCAATATTCCTGCTTCTTGGCAGGGGGTTGGACTGGATGGCCCATGAGGTCTCTTCCAACTCTTTGATTCTATGATTCTATGATTCTATGCACATGAGGGTCCCACGGGCAAGAGTGGCCTTATGGGCATGAGAAAGCATACACAGGAGATTGGTGGACTTGTGGGGACTTCTAGGGTCCCCATGCCCAACCTAGGTACAAAACAATACTGGTGGGATCAATGTCTCAGTGTTAGATAGGGGATTATGGGTTCGGTAGTTACTTGGGGAAAGGAAAGGCTAGAGGGTAACTGTGGGGCTGTCGCGAGAGCTGGAGCTCCTAGGGAGCTGTAGGTTAGATGAGGGGTGTTGAGGGGTCGGGAAAACCCTGGTGCACAGGATCACGGATACAAGGGGGAGGAACGATGGGCCTCCGTATCCATGGTTTAAAGGGAGGCAGTTCCTGGAACCCAGTGGAGGCAGGATCTAGTTTTATATGTTAAAATGGTGTTTTATAAGGTTGTGGCAGTGGTAGGGGAGGACGCGCAGATCCTGCAGTAGGTCTGCAGTGACTTTCCTGGTTTCGTCAGCTGGTGCGAGGAACCCAGAAGTGGTTTGAATTTAGTGGTGGGAAAATAGACAAGAAATAGCATATAGAAAACCTGGTTTTTCCTGTTTGATTTTATTAGTGAAGTTCAGGAGCTGGTTGTGGAGTTCTCCATGGGGTCGTTGGCTACTGCTGAGTCCCTTTAGTTTGAGGGTGGCCACCAGTGGCTCCACTGGTGCCTGGGAGGACCTACGGAACTCCCTGCTGCAGGTCGCAGTTGTATAATCTCATTAATAAAGTGGGGGGGGGGGTCATTTTGGGCTCGATAACAGTTATGGGGATGGTGCTGTGTGGCCTATCGCACCTGGTGGTCACCCATCCAAACACTGACCAGGGTTACCCCTGTTTAGCGTCCAGGATCAAAAGGGATCTGGGACCTTTAGAGTACTGAGTGGGTAGATGGTCAACCACACAGTTACTTTTGAGGGGCTTTCAGCAGTGGGTTTGAAGATGAGGGGATAATATAATATATGGGGGGTTTCTGGGCATATGCTTGGGAGGATGCCTAAATGTTGGAAATGGCAACCTTCTTCAAGCCTCCACTAGTTATTTGTATGTATATAATTGCTTACTGTATTGTATCTGTGTGTATTGTTTTGTAGTTTTTCTTTAACTCTTTGGTGTGGGAGGGGCTGCAAACCATGTGATCAGGTCTAGGCTTGTTCAGAACTCTGACTCCATTTCAGAACAGTATGCTTCAGACTTCAGTAGAAACAGATGCATGCTTTCAGTCCCTCAGATTGTACAGACTCCATTGGACTTTCAGACTAGACAGAGACTCTCTTAGACTCTCAGAACAGAGAGATGCTTTGGATTATGGACTGTTGATTATACGACAGATTCCCTGTGTTATCTGTACAGAGAAACTACTTCAAACCCTATCTGTAACTGGATTGATAAGCAAAGTACCTGTATGCTGAATACATGAGTAAACCAACTAGTTACTTTTAAAGAAGTCTGCTTATTTTTGTCTCCTGAGAGCATGATTTAAAGGCAAATATATTTTAAGGGAGAGTGGATGTTTTTGGGTGACTAAAAGAATACTTCTGAAACTCTGCTATATACACATACTAGCCTGGGTACCTGGCGTGGCCCGGGCTATTTGAAAAAGTCATTTTTTTAATTGTACAAAAGACCTAAGGTTATGGATGAACTACAATTCACATTGTGCCAGATTAATCCCGAGAAACTCCATCAGTAGTTATGTTGGGCAAGTTTGTTATGTTGGGCAAGTTTGCTCTAGATGCATCATCGGTGGGGTCAGTGTGCTCTCCGGTTGTAGGGTACACTACAACTTCCACTATGGTGAGTCAGTCCCTACAACTTCCTCCAGTAGGTCGAGTTAGTCATGGGGGTTCTGCAGAGGCGGCTCTAGGTAATTTTCAACGGTAAGCAAACAGTATTTTGGAGCCCCCCCCCCCCAAACCAATCACTGATATATATTTTCTGTTCATCGTGGGAGTTCTGTGTGCCATATTTGGTTCAATTCCATCATTGGTGGAGTTCAGAATGCTCTTTGATTTTAGGTGAACTATACATCCCAATAACTACAACTCGCATATGTCAAGGTCTATTTTCCCCCAAGAGCGCCTCAAGAGTACCCCTGGGCAAAATCAAAGATACTGCAAATGCTTACTTTGCGTAATGGGTTGAGCCGCCCCTGGGGTTCTGTGAGCCAAGTATAGTCCAGGTCCATCATTGGTGGAGGTAGGAGCCGGTGGCGCAATGGGTTAAACCCCTGTGCCAGCAGGACTAAAGACCGAGAGGTCAGAGGTTTGAATCTGGGGAGAGCACGGGTGAGCTCCCTCTGTCAGCTCCAGCTCCCCATGTGGGAACATGAGAGAAGCCTCCCACAAGGATGGTAAAACATCAAAACATCTGGGCGTCCCCTGGGCAATGTCCTTGCAGACAGCCAATTCTCTCACACCAGAAGCAACTTGCAGTTTCTCAAGTCGCTCCTGACATGAAAAAAATGGTGGAAGTCACAGTTTCTCTGGATTTGGGTGAACTACAACTCCCAGAAAGGAAGATCAGTTCCCCACAAACCCCTCCAGTAATCAAATTTCAGCATACCAGGTATGCGTGCCAAGTTTGGCCCAGATCCATTGGTGTTTGGGTTCTCTGGATGTAGGTGAACTACAACTTCCCCAAATCAAGGCGAATTTTCCCCAAAGACCTCCAGTATTTTTTGCTGGTCGTGGCTCTGTATGTCAAGTTTGATCCAATTCCATCTTTGGTAGAATTCAGAGTGCTCCTTGATTGCAGGTGATCTATAAATCCCAGTACCTGCAACTCCAAAATGTCCAGGCCAATTCCTCTCAAAACCCACCAGTATTCAAATTTGGGCATATCAAGTATGCATGCCAAGTTTGGTCCAGATCCATCCTTGTTTGGGTTCATAGTGCACTCTGGATGTAGGTGAACTACAATTCCTATAAATTCCTCCAAAGACCTCCAGTATGTTTTGTCGGTCATGGGGGTTCTGTGTGCCAAGTGAGGTCCAGGTCCATCACTGGTGGAGTTCAGAGTGCTCTTAGATTGCAGGTGAACTATACATCCCAGTACCCACAACTCCTATAAATCATGGGGAAATCTCCCCAAACCTCTCTAGTATGTTCAGTTGCTGATCAATTCCTCTGTTTGCTGTGTGCCATAGAAAAGAATGGAAAAGTGTTAAGGGAAAGGCAGTGGGTGAGGTCATGCAAATTCCACATCAATGGGGAGAGTAAGAAACACTGGGATTTTTGTGGTGGAGGAAACCCATAAAATCTAGTATGAAATGGTCCCCATATGAAAGCCTTCACTTGAGGCTGGATGGCCATCTGTCAGGGGTGATTTGAATGCAATATTCCTGCTTCTTGGCAGGGGGTTGGACTGGATGGCCCATGAGGTCTCTTCCAACTCTTTGATTCTATGATTCTATGAGTGGTAGGCAGGATTGTGTTTCTGGGAGCTTGTCTGACTGTAAGTAGACATCCCAGTCACACACACATACATATTTTCACTTTTATTATGTGTATAGAAGATATGTTTTTGTGCATTGGCATATCTTTGTCCCTAACAGTTCATAGACATACTTAAGTTTAACAGCTGTTTAACCGTTTAACAGTTGAGAATCCTGATTGCCTTGCATGAATGCCATTTTCCCAAAAGGTTATGACTCTAACAGGTCATGTTTTTTACAAAGATGTTATGGCATCATTTTTCAAAAGGTTGTGACGTCTAACAAGACCATGCCTTTCCAAAGATCATAAAATCTCCAAAAGGTTATGGAGATTTCCATTGTCCAAAATAAAAAGGAGGAGCTGCATGTCGCCATGGGCCATCCATTGCTTTCAACAAAACTGGGAACCCATCAAAAAGCCTTCTTTCCCTTCTCTCCTCAGCTACCCTGGGCGCCTTGGAGTTCAGCCTCTTATACGACCAAGACAAGAGCTCCTTGCAGTGCACCCTCATCAAGGCCAAGGTGTGTGGGACCCCCTCAGTTCAGCTACTCATTGTAGGGGAACATCCAACCCCAGCCTTTGGTCCGTGGGGCATTTTGGACTTCAGGGAGACAAAACCTCCAACCAACCGAAGGACCATTGTTGAAGTATTGGTCTGGAGCAGTGGTTCCCAACTTGTGATCCATGGACCACCAGTGGTCCGCAAGAACTAAAATATGATCTGCGGCCTCAATGTTAGCAAATTATTATTATTAATATTATTACTGCAGAATGTTTATGATCTTCTTGTTATTATTATTATTTCTTCCTGCCCAGGGCCTGAAGCCAATGGACTCCAATGGGCTGGCAGATCCTTACGTGAAACTTCATCTTTTGCCGGGGGCCAGTAAGGTGAGTTTGTAGGATCCCACATTTACAAGGTAGGGAAAGAGGTACCAAAGTGCTGCCGTTGTGCAGTGTAGGCGGAATAGGTGTCCGAATCTGTTGCCTGTTTCAATGGCTTTGTCTTTGGTAGTCAAACAAACTGAGGACCAAGACCTTGAGGAACACCCGAAATCCGGTTTGGAATGAGACTTTGGTGTACCATGGCATCACCGATGAGGACATGCAGAGGAAGACGCTCAGGTATTTTCGGAGAGCACTGTTGCACCCTAGCACTAAGACACCCTTTCACCCAGCACCACACCAGAGTCCAGTGATCCAGTCATAAAATATTTATTGAAGCAAAAATATAAAAGGGGAAAAACAGTCAAATCCAAAAGACACAATTAGAATATAAAATGCAATATACGCAATAAGCCAGGATTCAGTAACATGAATGCAAAAATGCCAGGGTAAACCCCCAAATCCAGGAGTTCAAGAATACAGAAGTAATCCAAAGGTATTTCCATGAACATGAACACAGGAATATCTCCAAGGTAAATCCTCCAAAGGTACATAAGCATAGACAGGAACATAAAACAGGAAACTTGACAATATAGGAACCAGGAACTTGGGGCGATGCTCCAAAAGGGGTTTAAACCCACAAAGGCAGGGGGGGGGGGAATGGGTTTTCCCCTTTGGCTGTCCACATGCTATCCTGAATACTTCCAGGATAACGTGTGCAGAGGCGGCCCTAGGTAATTTTCAATGGTAAGCAAGCAGTATTTTGGTGCCCCCCCCCCCCCCCACCAATCACTGATATATATTTTCTGTTCATCGTGGGAGTTCTGTGTGCCATATTTGGTTCAATTCCATCACTGGTGGAGTTCAGAATGCTCTTTGATTGTAGGTGAACTATACATCTCAGTAACTACAACTCGCATATGTCAAGGTCTATTTTCCCCCAAGAGCACCTCAAGAGCACCTCAAGAGCGCCCCTGGGCAAAACCAACTATACTGCAAATGCTTACTTTGCGTAATGGTTTGAGCCGCCCCTGAATGTGTGGCCATCAAAAAAAACAACAACAAAAAACCAACCTCAAAAACCTATAAATAAAAAGGAAACTCACCAGGAGCCATTTGGCTTCTCTTTCTACCTGAGGGAACATACCAATGATGCACAAAAACATAGGGGGAGCCAGGAGTGATTTGGGCCCCCACTTCATTTCGGGTGTCATAGGTATGTTCCATTAGAAAGAAGGAGAATCCAAATGGCTCCCGGTAACTTTCCTTTTTACTTTTTAGGGTTTTGTGGGGGGTTTTGTGGGAGGGGGTTGGAGACCTCACAGTTTTCCAGGCTGAATCAGCCTGGAAAACACGGGACTACTGTCTGGACTACTCCCTCAAAAGTCCAGCACTTTTGAGGGAGCAGTCCAGACAACTGAAGCAGCGGGTTTATCCTGCGCCTTCTAAGAAGGCACGGAATAAACCCACTATCAAATTAATTTGCCACAAACCAGGGGTTTCCTGATTTGTGGCAGGTTAATTTGGGTTTCTCCAGAATGTTGTCTGGACAGCCCCCTTTTTGTTGCGGAAGTTTCTGCAATATAGTGGATAAACATAAACAAGAGACTGAATACCCAACAGCAATGTTGTCTCCTCTGAGAGGCTTGACACCAAACAATTTAATTTAAGCCTGTCCAGGCACCCATGACATCATGCCTAATACACATGGACTTCAAGGTCTTATCCCTAATCTTCTGGGAATATCTAGTTTGCCTGTTTTTCATGCTCTACGTTCTCAAGTTTAATCTACACTCCCCTGAAACCTTCCCATCTTTCCAAGATTGTTCCTCAAGGGAACTGGTATTTTCGGTTTCTCCTGTTGCCCGAGAACAATCTGAAGAATTCTAAACTTCAGCCTCGTCTGCCTGCAATTTCCCCTGAACATTCACAGATGCCTCATTTTAGAACCCATCATCCCCCTCATCCTCTGAACATTCAGAAAAATCCTCTAATGCTTGACAGACTACAACAGGTTCTTTCTTCCCTGGAATTATCCTGATTTCTTTCTTTCCGGAATCTCCTATCAATCTTGGGGCTGTCGCTTCTTCCTTCCAGGATCTCAGTGTGCGATGAGGACAAGTTTGGCCACAATGAGTTCATTGGTGAGACCAGAGTGGCCTTAAAGAAGGTGAAGCCAAACCAGAAGAAAAATTTCAACATCTGCTTAGAAAGAGTCGTTCCGGTAAGTCACTGCTGCCTGTCGTTCTCATAGCTGTCTACCCTGGTGGAGGGATTGGTCTAGATGGCCTTTGGGATCCCTTCTGACATGATGGTGAGGCTAAATGGTACTCTTTCTCTCTCCTTCCCTTTCCCATGCCAATGTCAAGATGAAACGGGGTGGAACAACTGGCTCCTCACGTGGGATGGCCTTGTACGAAGATGAGGTAAGGCCTCCTGCCACTGCCCCAGATCAGCTTTGTTTGACTTTCCACCACCAGAGATAAGCTGGCAAGAAGCAATGTTAATCAGTCCACCTTTCAAAAGTTGGCACTCCCTTTGAATAATCAATGTTTTGACCAGATTGTGAGGTTTGTACCTGGCCTAATGGAGCCAGGGAACAGGTGGCCTTTTATATGTTGGGGCACCCTAATTCCCATCACTCCAGGGATGATGTGAGTGGTGGCTCACCAATGTGGAAGGCTGTATGTGCATTCCACCTCTGTTCTCTGGAGCCATGAAGTATGGCAATGACAAATCCCCATGTTGAGCTTGTCAGGGATTCAGAACTACTCTGGAAATGTGTAGGGCCTTTCCCTTTACTTTATTGATAGCTATACGAGTGGAGCTGGTCAGAAACTAGCAAGTAGAATTTCGGAAGTTAGCAGAGCCTCCAAAGAGTTATGCCTGGAGTCCGTTGCCAGGAAAAAAAAAACTCTCAGAATCCCCAAAAACTAATGTTTCTGAGTCAAGCTTCATTTGAAAATTGCAAGAGATCTTTGTGTGGCAAGAAAGATTGGGGTTAGCTCTTGGAGAGAGACACTGAGCCCAAGTTGGGAAACTTGGGTCTTTGCGGAAGGAGAAAAGGAATACCAACCCGCACATTGAAGAAACAAAATACCTGCACGGATCCAAGGTGAAATCCTGCTTTGATGACAGGAGCCATGCCAACCAATGTATTTTTCAATTTGCTAGTCACCTGGCACCAGATAAGAGGTGGTCCTAAGGCCATGCATTGGCCTCCAAGACTCTTTGGTTATATAAGAGAAGAATGGGATTTTAACTTGTTGGTTTAAAATATGATTATTACTTTATATATATATACTAGCTTGGGTAGCTGGCATTGCCTGAGTTATTTGAAAAAGTATTTTTCTTATTCTACAAAATGGGTAAGGTTGTGGGTGAACTACAATTCACATAATGCCAGGTTAACCCCCTGAAACTCCATCAGTGCTTAAAGTTTGTCATGTTGGGCAAGTTTGCTCTCTAGATGCATCATTGATGGGCTCCGTGTGCACTCTGGCTGCAGGATGAACTACAGTTCCCACCATGGTGGGTCAGTCCCCTCAAACCCCTCTAGTGTGTTTAGGTGGTCATGGTGGTTCTGTATGCCAAGTTTGACTCAGGTCCATAATTGGTGGGGTTCATAGTTTTGCTGGCTGTAGGTGAACTACAACTCCCTAAAATCAAGTCCGATCTTTCCCAAACCCCTCCAGTATTCAAATTAGGGTGTTTTGGGCATGCATGCTAAATTTGGTCCAGATCCATCATTATTTGTCTTCACAGTTCTCTTTGGATGTGGGTGAACTGCAACTCCTATAAATCAAGGTCAATTCTCCCTAAAGACCTTCAGTATTTTTTGCTGGTCATGAGGATTCTGTGTGCCAAATGTGGTCCAAATCCATTGCTGGTGGGGGTCACAGTGCTCTGTCTTGATGCAGGGTGAACTACAACTTCCATCATGTTCCCCCAAACCTCTCCAGTATGTTCAGTTACTGATCAATTCTGCTGTTAGTTGTGTGCCATAGAAAATGTTAGGAAAGGGTTAAGGGAGAAGCAGTGGACAGGGTCATGCAAATTCCACACCAGTGGAGAGAGTCTGACAGAGTAAGATGTTTGTGGTGGAGGAAACACTTAAAATCTAGTTGCGTGTGCTCCCACAGCCAACCCAAGAAGTACACTCACACATGATGCTGGGATGAACAATGGCCACAACTCATTTATTGATAACAGGAACAAGGGTTGGCAGCCAAGCATGGGTCCTGGATCTGATACCGCAAAGCCAGGGTGCCGCCGGCACAATACCGGGCAAACACAACTCGGCACCCCTGGGACCACCAGGCGTTCCCCCTTTCCACTAAGGGGGGGGGTACCAAACCAGATCCAGGGCCCATGCCCCACGCCAACAAGGAGTTGTGACAAGAAGCACAAAACAAACAAGTAACTGTTAACAGGTAACCAGGACAAGGTAAACAACAACAAAAGTTAACCACCGATGAAAACATAAACCGCATGCAGGGTGGGTGGGATGGATCAGGTGTTGCAGGCACAGTACCTGCTGGGGAGCCTGTGGCAGCCTTGGTCAATTGACCCGCTGGCGGGAAACCTTCCAACCATCCAAGGGGGCTTCTGGGAGGAAGAAGCCCCCCTGAGGCAAGAATGGTGGTGGGGGACGCCCTGCACCGCAACTTCCTTCCTAAGTCAGGCCATGCCATGATGAAATTATCCCTGTATGAAAGCCTTCACTTGGGTGGTGGGCAGTGTTGTGTTATGGAGGACACTTTATTAGTGTATAGATTAGATACTATATATTAACCTCTTAATAGAGGCCTAGTACCTGCTAATTTGGATTTGGATTATTTGCATATAAATGCATAAAATCTGTGTAGAGAAAAAAAGAGGGGGAAGAAAGATAGTGATATATAATCTATTTTGTACACATAAATACTAACCTACTAACAAACAGATTAATTCAATTAACTCTTTAAGATTATGTTTGGCAATAAACAAAACTGAACAAGAGAGTTCGAAGAAATCAATTAACAGGAACAATCAAGAAGAACTTTTAAGAAGAATAAAAGGAGGAGGAGACAAGAAATGTGGAACAAGACAGAAAAGATAAAGAGAAGGTTCAGGAAGATAAGACTGTTAGGTTTAACAGAAGATCAAAATATTCCTCTCTTTGAGGAATATATCGAACTTGCAAAACTTTAGCATCACAAGTTATAAGTGTTTGGGTAACAGAGGCCAAGAATTGGCTGTCACACAATTAAATGTTAGGTAATGTTCTCCCCTTGCTCTCTATACCATTTTTGTTCCCCCTCATCGATTTTCTGGATATTTGTTAAGATTTAATTTACTAACCCTAGCACAAGTAACCTGCTCCCTTTTCCCTACCACACTCTCTGGAAAAATATTTGGAAATGATTAATAAAAATGGAATTTTAAAAAAGATTATCTGTGAGGTCCTCAACCCCTCCAGATTTACCACGCCCAGGGGCGGCTCAACCCATTACGCAAAGGAAGTATTTGCAGTATAGTTGATTTTTCCCAGGGGCGCTCTTGAGGTGCTCTTGGGGGAAAATAGACCTTGACATATGCGAGTTGTAGTTACTGAGATGTATAGTTCACCTACAATCAAAGAGCATTCTGAACTCCACCAGTGATGGAATTGAACCAAATATGGCACACAGAACTCCCACGATGAACAGAAAATATATATCAGTGATTGGTTTGGGGGGGGGGGGGGCACCAAAATACTGTTTGCTTACCATTGAAAATTACCTAGGGTATGCCCATGTATGGTGTAATTTCTTCCTTTTCTTTTCTCCCTCAACACCCATTTTTATAAGCAAGTCTACATTAAACTTTTATCAATGAAAAAAAGAAAAGAAAATTACCTAGGGCCGCCTCTGACTATGCTGTCCCAAAACAGTTTTTTTTTTGTTTCACAGAGTACCCTTTTTCTGGAGCATTTACTAGCCTGATTACAGACTTTCTTTCTTCTCTGCCCTTTGCTTTCCTCCTTCACAGATGGACCAAGGTGGGGATGTCGAGGAGCGGGGAAAGATCCTGGTCTCTCTCATGTACAGTACCCAGAAAGGGGGGCTCATTGTCGGTATCATCCGCTGCGTCCACCTGGCTGCCATGGATGCCAACGGCTACTCAGACCCCTTTGTGAAAATGTACGCAAGCGAAACCGTCCCTCCGTGATGGCCAGGATAAAGCTAGTGGGGTTCAGTATGGGGACTCGTCTGTTTCCTGAGACTATTGGCTTGGAATTAGGCTTGTGCAATTCAGCTGGAGGGCAATCCGTTATCGGTATCTGAATTTCATTGGGTACCCAGATCTGTTTTTTTGGGAGCCTCTCGAAAATCAGCTAATGGAAAAATCTGTTTTCAGCTAGGCAGTTGAAAGATCTGTGAAGATCCGGCCCATTGACGGGAATGGGGAACTTACAAGGCTCCCTTTTCCATTCCTGGGCTCCTTTTCTTTCATCCTTTCAAGGGAGTCTGGGTTTGAGGAACGGGGTTAAGGAAGCATCCTTCCTGGGACCCATTCCTTTCTTCCTTTCAAGGGAGTCTGGGTTTGAGGAATGGGGTTAAGGAAGCACACTTCCTGGGCTCATTTTCTTTCTTCCTTTCGAGGGAGCCTGGGTTTGAGGAATGGGGTTAAGGAAGCATGTGCCGCTTTCTCCCAAATAGAAAGGAAGAAGCTATGCCTAGCAGCCACATGGGCCATTTTGGTCGGAAAAAAACATGGCAACAGAGCCTTACCATTATGACCAGCCGAACAAGCCAGATTGGCCAAAGGGAACCGACCAAACCGAATCCATGCACAAGCCTACTTGGAATATTAGTGGGAATTTCCTCTCTCCTCCTTCTGTCCCTCCCTTTGGCTGGTCCTCAAGCAACAGCATTGGCCTTTGCTCCTTTTCAGCATCTCGGCCCTCTCGCTTGTACCAAAGCCCATTCTGTCTTTTTTCCTCCCCAGTTGCTTGAAGCCTGACATGGGGAAGAAAGCCAAGCAAAAGACGCAAATCAAGAAGAAGACTTTAAACCCTGAGTTCAATGAGGTGAGCACGCAGCCTCCTTTTCCTTCTCGCCTGGGGTCCGGATAGGCTGCTTTAGAAGATAGGTTATGAACATGCATGATATGCCCTGCTCCTTGGGAGAGAATGACTCCACTACTCTCTCCTGGAAGCACCCTTTCTGAGCCTGTGACCATTCTTTGTCTTCCTTCCCCCCCAAAACTAGGAATTTTTCTATGATATCAAGCACAGTGATCTGGCCAAGAAACAGCTCGATGTCTCGGTTTGGGATTATGACATTGGCAAATCTAATGACTATATTGGTGAGTGTGTGTAGGGACGACGTCTCGAAGTGTTTGATTTTTGAAATTCATAAACAATATGTACAAACAGATAGAATTTTTAAAATAATTCAATACAGTTGACTTAAAAATGATTTCTTAAATGTCAGGGAATCCTAGTGAGGTGAGAATCTTTGCTGTCTGAAGCTTATTCTCTGCCCCCAAAATGCATGCAGGCTTTTCTGTGCAGAAAATGAACAGCCGGAATGTGCCTTTTTTGTACAGAGAACAGCATTTCTGCACAGAAAATGTGACTTTCTCAGCATCTTCAGGTATAATAATAATAAACTTTCTTTATACCCCACCACCATGATCAGAATAAGTCCTGAACTGCAAATAGCCTTTGAAAATCTTACCTTTTAAAAAAAAGTTTCAATGGGGGGAAACATGGAGTGCATATACATTGTGGAATTGATACCACTATGCAGATACATTGTGCAGTTTGATACCACTATGGCTCAATGCTATGGAAGCCTGGGAGTTGACGTTCTGTGCCAAAGAGTGCCGGAATCTCACCAGATTTCAACTTCCCAGGACTCTGTCACATTGAGCCATGGCAGTTCAAGTGGGGTCAAACTGCAGTATAGATGCAGCCATGGCCAAAGTATTTTTTTGTAAATGAGTTTCTTGCGGGAGAGATAAAGTGGGGGATAGAATAATAATAATAATAATAATAATAATAATAATAATAATAATAATAATAGAGCTTGATGAAGATGTGCCTCTCTAGAAATAGGGGCAGTAGAATGGTAGAATGGTTTTCATCCCTTGGCCCTCCAGTTCGTTTGGCCTTCAACTCCCAGAATTCTTCTTCTCTTGGCTTAGTACTTCCAATTGATTGATTTAATATTATTATTTATTATTTATTTCATCATCATCATCATCATCATCATCATTATAGTCCTCATCATACTGTTTCATTATCATTATCATTATCATTATCTTATTATTGTTACTATTGTTATTGTTATTGTTACTATTAGTAGTAGTAGTAGTAGTAGTAGTAGTATCACTAGAATCATGATTTGCTTGAAATTATTTCATCATCATTATTATAGTCATCATAAGTCTTCTGGGAGCCGAAGTACCAAACTTCTGGAGGTGACACAACTCCTGGTGTTCAGCCCCAGCAGGCCCAGTCTTGGATAAAACTGTTCCACTTTCCCTTTTCCAGGTGGCTGCCAACTGGGCATCACAGCCAAAGGTGAGCGCTTGAAACACTGGTACGAGTGCCTGAAGAACAAGGACAAGAAAATTGAGCGCTGGCATGCCTTACAGAACGAGAACCACGTCTCAAGTGACTAGGGGACACCCCCTGTGCCGTCTCCTTCCCAGTAACACCCCCCCCCCCCCCAACATCCTGTCTTCCAATGCATCAATGTTTCTTTGGCTCCCGGAGGGGAACAAAAGAGCCCCTGTCTCCCACCTCCATCATGGGAGCAGCATTTTTCTCCTCCTCTTCCTCTTCCACCTCCTTTGCCGTCCCCACCCAAGGGTGCCAAACTGGTTCCCCTTTCTGGTTTGTATTGTTCCCCCATCTGCCCTGCCTTCTCCCCCTCTGTATAGATTTTTCAAGCAATAGCACTGAAAATCTTGAGTTTGGCGTTTGCTTCTCGGCAGCAAAAAGACCACCGTCCTCTCCGTCCCTGACCAATGCCAGTGTGCTTTCTCCTCTTTGCCAAAGGCATCTGTTCTCGAAGTGTCCTTGAATCTCTGAGGCCCCTCTCTTCCTGTTTCCACCTTCTGCATGCGGATGTCCCTTCTTTGCCTCCTCTTTGCAACCTTGAGATACTTCGAGCATTGCTAACAGGGAAAAAAATGCACGGCTATGGGTCTTGGATCGGACTGCTTTGAGCATGGGGGCAGCCGATCACGATGCCGACCACGGCGACAGCGGCTGGATCGCGTGGGTCTTTGGGAATCTAAGCAAAAAAGAACTGTTTCTGCTTTGGGGGACTGCAGGGGGGGGGAGGGGGTCTTTCTGATTTGTAGCATCGCTTCATCCCCGGTTTTTCTAGTAATCCAGAGAAGGCCACCTTTCATTTCAATGTGGTTCTTGGCAACTTCTCATATCAACCCTTGAACCTGGAAAGGCCAGACATCCCTAGTCAACAACTATATGGGCGAAGAGGTCAACCCAAGCTGAGTTGTGGTCTTCCATTTGCTCCTGTTGGGCAAGGCCCATCTCCGTGCCAATGATCTTTGTCTGGGAAATGTTTTACTCAGCTTGCATCCTATGGTTTGTGAATTTTCTGAACAAAACGGAGGGCTAGTGTTCTCTAGGAGGGCTTCTCAGAATTAAAACCACCAGGCAGAGGATGAAGCATTGCCAGATCATGCATTCCTATTCCATCGCTTGTGTGCAATGGCTGAGGACAGACTGAAGAAGAAACCCAAACCTGAGGTTTCAGAGAATGTCAGATAGGACAACCTGGTCCACTTTGGTCTATGGTTGGTCAAGAGGTTTCTTCCTTGGTCTGCCCAAAGTTCTCTCCTTTAGCTGGAACTTGGAAGTAGCAACAATATCCCTTCCTGGCAACAGTTGCTGGGATCCATCAGACCTGGCAGTATGAGCAGCTCATGGAAAGGAAACTCAATTCAACCAATGATGTTGGCAATGAAACCTGGTGTTCTTCGTCTTCTGTGCCCTTGCAGTGGCACTTGAGCGACCTCTTTCCCACGTAACTTCCTAACTCTGCTACCCGTTCCTAGATTGGCAAGGCATGGGAAAAGTGCTTCTCTTGGCCTCATGTTCTCAGTTTCAGAAATTCTGTAGCTTCAAGCCTATGATGCATTTAAGAAGCAGCAACAACAAAAACTTCTTCCTCCTCCTTCTTCCTTGTTCTTTCTCTTCAAATGCTCCTCCTCCTACTCTTTTTCCTTCTCTTTGAACCTTCTCCATCTTTCTCCAGGAACATCTTCTCCGTCTTCAAATGTCTCCTCCTCCTCCACTTCTTTTTGCTCTTTGAACTTTCTTCTCTGTCCTCCAACAAGGTCTTCTCAGTCTTCAAATGTCTTCCTCCTCCTCCTCTCCTTTTTCCTCTTGGAACCTTCTTCTCCCTCCCCCTCCAAGAACATTTTCTCCATCTTCAGATGTCTTCCTCCTCCTCCTCATCTTCCTCTTTGAACCTTCTTTTCCGTCCTCCAACAAGAATGTCTTCTCTGTCTTCAAGTGTCTTCCTCCCTCTTTTTCTTCCTCTTTGAACCTTCTTCTCCGTCCTCCTCCAAGAACATCTCCATCTTCAAATGTCTTCCTCTTCTTCTTCTTCTTCTTCTTCTTCTTCTTCTTCCTCTTTGAACCTCCTCCAAAAATGTCTTCTTTGTCTTCCTCCTCTTCCTCCTTTTTGAAACGTCTTCTCCATACTCGTCCAAGAACACCTTCTCCGTCTTCAAATGTCACCTCCCCCTCCTCTTTGTCTTCTTCTTCTTCCTCCCCTTTGAAGCTTCTTCTCCATCCTCCTCAAAGAATGTCTTCTCTGTCTTCAAAAGGTCTTCCTCCTCCTGCTCTTCTTCTTTCTCTCCCTTCCTTCTTTTCAAAGTTCTCCTTATTTCTCTCTTCCTGCCTCCTTTTATTCTTTCCTCCTCTTTGACTTTCCTCTTCACATGTCTTCCTCCTTCTCCACTTCTTCTTTTTCAGCCTCTTCTTTCATCTCCTCTTACCTTCAGGGAGTCAACAGGAAGAATCATTGTGTAGACTCCTTTTGCCGGTGACAAGAGTGTGGTGAAAGCTCCACCTTGGTGGCTTTTAAACAGAGGCATCCAGCCATCCAGGCCATCTGTCAGGGCTGCTTTGATTGTGGTTTTCCTGCATAGCAGGGGGCAGGCTTAGATGGCCTGCCCCCTGCTCTTCCAACTCTATGATTCTATGATTCCATCCTATTGGTTAGTTCCAACAAGAGTAAGCCCATTGAATCCACAGTTACTCACCTCTGGTTTAGCGCATTTACCACTGGATCATTGGGTGGAATGATTTCTTTGACGTGCTCTCTGAATCTGATTTAAAACTGTCCCAAGCCCGTGGCTGGGGAGGGCACAGTAGGAGAACATTGCCCCCCAAGAAGAATCCTGCCCCTCCAAATGAGATTTTCTTTTCTCCCTATATTTTACAGCATCCCAGAGAGCGAGATGCTGGAAATGATTCATATCTGGCAGTCGTTCCTCTTGGTCCCTTTTCTTGGATGCTGAAACTCGAGTCCTAAAAGCTCAACACGCTTTTAAAGTGACTGGGATGCTCCAAACTGGGTAGGAAAATTTTGTTGGAGGGCATTCTTATTTGAAAGGCAATGCCTCTTCCTTGTGGTTTCCCCTACATCCCTGTGCCCTTTTATGGCTATTCAGTAGGATTGTGGGAAAGGCTGTTAGTTTAGGCATCGGATGAGCCAAGCTGAGCCAAGCGTTGGAAGCACCAGTCCACCCCTCCCTCTTTACTCTTGCTGTCCAAAAAGATAGGACAGGAGAGAATCTGAATAGAGATGTCAGTCCAGCTGACCTAAGTCAAACTCCATTTTTCTCATTTCCTTTCGGCTTCATCCTCCTTAGGGGAGCATCCTCTTGGCAAGAGCCCTCTCTTTTTGTCTGATGTATTGTCATTTTTGGGATACTGTTTTGTAAGCTCAATGTGAAAGTTCTCTTCTGGGGAAAAATCCCTTTGGCTCTTTTCAAGATTGAGTCCTAACTTCCTTTGTCCTTCCTTGGCAGTTTGTGACTGTTTGACCTCTGAGCCCTCTTCCTCCTTTCTTTGTAAATAAGGCATGCACGTCTGGGTCGGGAATAGTGAATCGCTTCCCCGATCCCCATCCGTCCATCTCCCCCTCCTCTCCAATGATTGCATTCTCTCAAGCATGCAACAACCTCACCAAAATAAGTAACTAACTAACTTAACCAACAGTTGATAACTATCTAACAGCCAATGTTACCAGTGAGACTCGAGAAACCCAGCTGGTCTTCTGCTGCATGCAGGTGTAACGTCCCCCGTTTCTTCATGTCATACCCAATAAAGTGTGAACAAAAGGGGGAAAACCTCACTTGGAGCAGTGTCTTGTTTTAATAATACAATAATAATAATAATAATAATAATAATAATAATATCTATCTATCTATCTATCTATCTATCTATCTATGCTCTGTTCATTTTGCGTGACATCATAACTGGACTGATTGCTGCCAAATTTGGCCACAAGACATCTACTAACCCAACAAATGACCATCACTCAAAATAATTGATTTTGTCATTTGGGAGTTGTAGTTGCTGGGATTTATAGTTAACCTACTATCGAAGAGCATTCTGAACTCCACTAAGGATGGAATTGAATCAAACGTGGCACACAGGACTCCCACAATCAACAGAAAACACTAGAAGGGTTTGGTGGGCATTGACTTGAGTTTTGGAGTTGTAGTTCACCTACATCCAGAGAGCACTGTGGACTCAAAGAATGAAGAATCTAGACCAAACTTGACACGAATACTCCAATATGCCCAAATATGAACACTGGTGCAGTTTGAGGAAGATAGACCTTGACATTTGGGAGTTATAGTTACTGGGATTTATAGTTCACATACAATCAAAGAGCATTCTGAACCCCACCAACGATAAAATTGGGCCAAACGTCCCACACAGAACCCCCATGACCAACAGAAAATACTGTGTTTTCTGGTGGTCTTTGGCGACCCTTCTGATACCCCCTCATGATCCTCCCAGGAGTCCCCCCCTCCCCCGGTTGAGAAATGCTGCCTTAAGGTCCTACAGTCCAACTCCCTTCACCAGGGAAAGAAAACAGAGTAAAAGCCCTCCTGACAAAGAGCCATTCAGCCATAGATATAGATAGATATATATGATTCACACACACACACACACATACGTATATGACAGATATCAGATTTGAAAGGGACCCCTAAAGAAGGACAAATATAAGTTGCATGTTCCAGGGTAGGCAAACCAGACAATCTCTACATCAACCCTGACAAAGAAACAAAAAGAAATACTGTTTACCCACAAGCATAAAGAAATTACATATATTAGAAACCAACACTTTCTCATTACTTTATTTTCCAGATTACCAGACTGGGCCACAGCAATGCATGGCAGGGGATAGCTAATAATAATAATAATAATAATAATAATAATAATAATACACTTTATTTATATTCTGCCCTTCTCCCCTAGGGGACTCAGAGTGAATTATAGCATTAACATACATAGGCAAACATTCAATGTCTTTAGAATCATATACAATGAGACACACAAACACAAAGGCAGAGGCTTCTCCTTTTATTCCGGCTTCTGGAGGCAATGCCCATCTCTGGCTCTGGGGAGGTGCTTTTCTCCGAGGAGCTTGCATTGTCACCTTCTGGTTGTGTGGCCAGCAAGATTTCTTGGAATATCTCTTTGTGTCTCTTTTCCCTCTGAAGCTGTACCTATTTATCTGCTCACATTTGCATGTTTTTGAATTGCCAGGTTGGCAGGAGCTGGAGCTGACAAATGGGAGCTTACTACGTCTCGTGGATTTGAACTGTCAACCTTCAGGCCAGCAGTTAAGCCAACTTTCCAGTCAGCAGTTCAGCAGCACAAGGGTTTAACCCATTGTGCCAATGTGGCTCCACTCTTCATTCCCTTGAAAGCATCCTCTGCCCAGGATGGGATTACGAGTTTTCCTACATTTTTCTTTTGCCTTTTCAGAACTTTCATTTATTAGATTTGGAGGGGGGGGGGGGGGAATCATGATGTGCATACAATACACATCCTTGTACAAAAATGGATCAGGTTGGGCATCCAGTATTCAGAATTGTTGAATTCAGAATCCTCCCAAATCTGAAATGATCCCCCTGAGAGGCTGAGAGAATGACACCAATTTATTTTTGGTGTGTAATTTTTTTGGAAATATTGTGCATAAATGGTCACTGGGCTATGTACAGAAGGTGAATATAAAGCATCAATAACAACAACAACAACAACACTTTCTGCCCTTCCTGTAGGGACTCAGAATGGATTACAGTGTAAACAGATACCGGCAAACATTCAATGCCTTCTTACAACGTTTTATCTCTAAGATATTGCATTATCTATGCATATGCAAGAACAAGTATTTCAGTATCTGAAAAAAAAATTAAATCCAACACGCTTCTGGTCCTGTATATTTTGGATAAGGGAGATTCAACCTGATGTACCTGGATTTGTTGAGACATCCTTATGTCAAAGAGGGCAAGAAAAACCAAAGCCAAGATGAGCAATGCAAGGTGAAATGGGCCATTGCAACACCTGACATGTATCTGCACATTCAACCCGGCTTTTGCAACCATCCACTGAATACCATGGCTCATACGTTCTTCTAGAACAGATCTGTCGACTCAGCTGCGGAATGCTAAGCCAACCCTTTTCTCAATCCAGTAGGCCAAGTTTAGTTGGGGATAGTGTTTGGATTCACGACTTGGGCCGAGATCTTGCATTGCCTCTGCATTACATACATCTCCATCTGCAGAGATCCATTATGCAATCATAGGAAAGTAGAAGGAAAACAAGGACTCTGCTGCAATTCTCCGCCTGCTCCGCAGATGGCAATAGGGTCCCAAAGATGGCCACTGTCCTTCCCAGCAAACACCACTGGGAGGCAAGGGGATTATTATGAGGTTTTGGGCGAAGTTCCTAGTAAGGCCTTGCGGTAGCAAGTCATCTGAACACAAGTTGAGACACAGAGGGGAATATCAGTGGTCATTAGTGCCACTGAAAATGAAGAACTATTTGGATACGGGTGCAGGAGGCATCCTATTCCCCGCCTTGAACCAGGGCTTTCTCAAGTGGCAGGCAGCAAGAGAGATCAGAGTTTCAGTTGGAGCCTGAATCTTTGTCCTCTTTTGGATTCCAATTCCCAGAGTTGTATTTTCATGCCAGGGATCATATGGGGAATATGCAATACAAGGTTACAAACAGGGTAGACTCTGAGCATAGGTAAAGGTTTTCCCTTGACATTAAGTCCAATCATGTCCAACTTTGGGGGTTGGTGCTCATCTCCATTTCTAAGCGGAAGAGCCAGAGTTGCCCGTAGACACCTCCAAGGTCATATGGCCAGCATGACTGCATGGAGCGCCATTACCTTCCCACCGGAGCGGTACCTATTGATCTACTCACATTTGCATATTTTCGAACTGCTAGGTTGGCAGTTGGCTGGGGCTGACAGCGGGAGCTCATGTCGCTTCCTTGGATTCAAACCTGCGACCTTTCAGTCAACAAATTCAGCAGCTCAGTGGTTTAACCCAATGCGTCACGGGACGCTCCAGTGCATGAGCATAAGCAAAGAGCTTTCCTTTCCCTGCAGGCTCAATTTCTCAATATTTCAATCGGTAAACAGGGCTTGAGACATGTGCTTTTGCATTATGAGTTAACTGATGCCTGCCATTCACTTTCTGCATCACATTGTTGGGCGCTTGCAATTCTGTGCCCTTCCCAAAAGGAACCGCTCTTCTACTGGCTCCAGGCCAAGCTCCTTCTTCCTCGAATGCCCCGTTTGCGGCTCCGGAGGCTTCTTTGCTCACTAATGAGATTTGGCTCTCTGCCTCCACCGATCGATTCTCATCTTGGAATCAGCCAAGCTCGTCATCACGGCCAATAATTCACAGCTTTGGTCACTCCGAGAATCAATACAGTTTTGCTCTTTGCTGAGAAGGTGCAAAGGCAGGAGTGCGACAGAGGGGAGGCAGGAGAACTACAAGCCAGTGGCTTTGCCGGTTGGGCATCAAAGCCAATTTTGGGATGGAAGCCAGGGGATCATAAAGAGCAAGCAGCGGCCATCACTGGGACTGAATTGTCTAAAGCTGAAGGCTTGAATCACTCCACCTATATCTATGTATATAATACATGTGAGTGTGTGTATGTATGTGGCAGCTTTCAGTTTGGCTCCCACTTCCACAGGCTACTGTGACCCCCACGAAGGATGGACCTGGACCAAACTTAGTGCACAGGACCCCGCCCCCCCCCCTCTCAAGACCCACCTTACATCCTGGTGTGGTTTGAGGGAGGATGTACCATGGATGATGGGATTTGCAGTACCTTCACTCACTTCCAGAAACCACTGCGACCCTCACAAATGACGGACCTGGACCAAAATTGGTACACAGACTCCCCATGACCAACAGAACATACTGGAGAGGTTTGGGTGGAACTGACCTTGATTTGTGAGAGCTGTAGTTCACCTGCATCCAGAATACTGTGAACCCTCACCGACAATGGACTGGGACCAAGCTTGGCACAGAGAACCCCCATGACCAACTGAGCATATTGGAGATGTTTGGGGTGGGGGGGGGGTTGACCTTGATTTTCAGGAGTGGTAGTTCACTCTGCATCCAGAAGGCACTGAACCATAACAGATGTGGACCAAACTTAGCACACAGGCCCAACATGGCCTGTGTTGTTCAATACTGGTGGGGTTTGGGGGAGGATTGACCCATGATTCTGGGAATTGTAGTTCACTCACATCCTTATGCATTTTCAAATGCATAAGTAATAAAAATAAAAGTAAATTACCTAACTAATATTACCAAACACCTGAAAACAAACAATGGATGTTTCAAATAACCCAGGTATCACCAGGTCCCCAAGCTAGTATATTATAAAAGTATGTTCCAGAAGGGCTCCTACATGACTTGATGGATGCAGACCAAAATTGGTACACATATCATCATGATCCAACAAAAAATAATGGTAGGTTGGGGGTGGGAGCTGAGAGGGGTTGATGGGAGCTGTAGTCCAGCCATGTCTCCTTATGGCTTTGGTACAGATCCCATGATGGATCTGTACCAAATGAGGTACACATAGCCATCATGGTCCAAGTTAAAACACTGACAAGGTTTGTGGAGGCTTATATAGGATGATTGGTGTTGGAGTAAAGCCACAATGACTATTTCTAGTAAATGGCATTACAAAATACTTAAGTGGGGTAACACTTTGTCTGTGTGTGTGTGTTTGTGTATGCTAGTAGCCAATAAAAGACCCCTGCTATCCTCTTGAAGCTTCATTCCCTAAAAAAAGATGCTCCCCAAAGTCTCCATCTGGGAATCATTGGATGACTGCAGGTTAGATTTAGATGATGCTGGGGAATAGTCATGCGGTTATTTAACAGTCAGGCAAATCTCCATGAATTTTTCATCTCCTCAGAGAATACCGAACAGCAGGGATGTATTTCATATATATATATATATATATATATATATATATAGAGAGAGAGAGAGAGAGAGAGAGAGAGAGAGAGGTGGAAGGAAGGGGCCTCTATGCGGCGCAACAAAGAAAATAAGTTATTGCCACCCAAGAATGTCGCCCGCAGCTGAGCTCATAAATCCCAGTTTTCAATTGACTCCATTTGAGTAGATAAATGAGAGTGTTGAAGGTGAATGGCAAATGGGAATGTCTTGGGATGAATCGGGGCCTGGATATGAATAAGATTTTCACATTTGACTGATTTAATTAGAATGCAATTCAGAAGAGCATGCTGCTGGTGCATTCCCTTGTCTCCGTGAAACCGGAGGAGCACAAAAAGTGTTGTAAATGGGCTGATGTTTGCAGTATTTCCTCAGAGTGTGTGGGTGTTCAAGTTGCCGTGGCGCATAAGAAACAGGGTACCTGCTGCTTCCATATTTAGCAGATACTTGATCAGGAATACTTTAAATTATGGGAAAGACTTATGGCTCCTGTGAGATTTTGCTGACACACGACAGAAAGCAGTATTTTGTGCCCAGAAAATCACCACATCAGTGTTTTTGTATGTGTGCACAGAATACTTCTCGAATGACCAATAGTCTTGGAAGACCAGACATATGCTCACAACAGCGAGGGAATAGGATTCATTCCTATGAAAGATACAAAGATTGGCATCCTTACACCCCATTGAATGTGTTCCATGACTTCTGTGTTAGCCAGGCAGGGAATCCAGTCAGGGTTTTAGTCCAAGCTTTGAAATGTCTTGGTTGGTGTTCAGTACACTGGATAGTCCTGAGGGTTCAGGCTAAAATGTGGAGCAGATTTCCCAAAGAAGGCATGACTGTGTTGCTTTAAAAATAAACTTTAATCAAAACTTTTAACATATTTGTTAAACTTTTAATAGTAACATGAATTAAGAGTACTATTGTAATATAAAAAAGAACATTTTTAATAGAAAATCAAATTCAGTTTGCATCAATGTGATTTTTGAGCTTGCTCAAAGCTACATGCATATCCTCGCTTACTTTCAATCGATTCCTGGACTTGTTTTTGATTACCGGCAAAGCAGAAAACCTTTGTTCACATGAATAAGTTGTGGAGAATAGCATAAGATAGTGCAAGGCGATTCCTCAAATTTTAGTATTAAAAATTGCTTTTTTACACCAAAACTCAAGAGAATCAGATTCAAACACCTCCTTGCAGTTTCTATCATTTTGAAATTCAATGAGCTCTTCCTGGATTTCTTCTGCAACCTCTCCAATTTTAATCATCATTAAATAAGTCAAAAATTAATATGAATATTGAGGACTCACAGTCAGTAAAACTACTGGAGCCGTCGAATCACTAAACAGCAAAACAGAATCACTGACAAACCAAGCAAGACAAAAGAATGTGTGCAACTGACTGATGCTGGGTGGCGTGAGTATGTGACATGTGACATCGATCGCTTACCCTCCACCTGGCCTCCCATGCTTGCCTGACGTTCTACTCGCCAGTGTCACCCACATAGCAACAGATTCATTAAAATGAATAAAGGTTTAAAATTAAAAATGTTTTACAGACCATATTTTAGTTTTTTCAGACCACTGGTTGGGAACCACTGATCTATGTAAAAGGGATCTAAGAGCCTTAGGAGACCACAAGCTGAACATGAGCCAAGAGTGTGATGCAGAAGCTAAGAAAGCCAAGGCAATTCTAGGCTGAGTCTAGTGTAATGATCAATTGAAGTCCTAGTCCCATTCTATTCTGCTATAATATTATAGCAGAATAATATTATGTCCACAAGTCAGGAAGGACATTGACAGGATAGAAGGTGTCCAGAAATGGGCCACAAAAATGGTCAAAGACCTGGAAATCTCCATGAGGAGTGGCTTAGGGTCCTGGAGATGTTTAGCTTGCAGAAGGGAAGCTTACGTGGGGACATGAGAACCAAGTTTAAATATTTAACCTGAAACATTGGGCTGTTAGCATAATGCTCGCCAGGCATGGACCCTCCAGATCCATGGTCCATAGCTCTAAATTTGACCTCATAACCACTGGGCTACACTGATGAGGATTTCCAATCTTAGCAATGTTCATTTGGGGAAAATGCTACTGTATCATTTTTGTCGTATCCAGCTTTTGACAACCCTTTCTTAATCAGAGCCTCCAAAGCTGTTCCCTGAAACGCCAGCAGGTATGGTGGTAATGGTGAGTCCAGATTGGGAATGATTTCTGTGGGCATTCAGCTGGAGAGAGGAAGAAAGCTGCAGCAGGGACCTTCTCCCCATCTTCTGCGCTCTCTGGATGGTCTCTCTTGCATCTGGTCCATCCAAGAGGGAAAGTTCTAAGCCGTTGCTTGGCAACAGCCAATCACATTTTCCCCTGCTTCCAGAGTGGAAAAGGAAGGATGCTCTCCTCTCACCACCCGCTTTTCCTCCGTCTTTCTCAGAAAGCAATCGTGTTTCAGCTTCAGCTGGTTTTGTGAAAGGTGTTGATGTGTGTGTGGATCTGTTTGTGTTCTCCCCTGTTTTTCACTTGATGCCTCTTTGCCCAAAATTGTGGCCTGCATTCAGAGAGAACTGCTTTCATTTTTCTGCCTCCCAACTGTCCATTAAATAATTCAGCCCTCAAGAGGCCAATGAGGACAAAGCCAATCTAGGTATAAATGTTTAAATGGCAAATGGAGGGGTTTTTTTGTGGTGGGAGGGGCAGGAATGAAAAAGATTGAGAGAATGAGAAATATTTTCTCCCAGCCAGGATCCCAAAGGTGATCAACATTTTCTCCTTCCCTATTTCAAAAACTTGTGTGTGTTTTTAAAAAATGGGTTGGAGCTCTTGGCTGTAACTGAGGAGAAGAGAAACCTATTGACTTTAGCAGGATTTACTTCTAAGTCGACCCACCTCACATTATAGGTAATCAGCCATCTGGGAAATTGGTGAATAGATCGCTATCAATCAAGGTGGGCTGATGAACTGTTTTGGGTCCCTTTCTGGATGTGGTTCCATCCCTGCTCCGTCTTTACATGGGAGTGCTTTTCAGATTGATGGTGCACAAGGAATGTGAAGGATAGTGTTTCGTCCCCAGCTTGTCCTTCTTAAGGAACTAAGCTTTTGCTTTAGCCATGAAAGGTTGTTTTAAGCCAAGCTGAATGCCTGATCACTTCTCTGGCTGAGAACATTGAATCAAAGAGGGCAATTCCATCTGGATCATTTCAGCTCCCTTTTGCAGAAAGAGAGGGCAGCAACCAAACATTGGTGTCCATCTTGAGTGTCAGCCTAATACAGACAAATGGAGAAATCTCATTACGGCATCTCAAACATCACATGTAAATGCCAAACCAAGGAGAATAGTGACAACAGCAAACTCTTCAAATGAAGGACATCCATCCAAAGAACACCATGTGGTTGCTCTGGAGGACCTAGAAGATGCTTAGCGACGATATATAGTTTGTCGGACGTGGAGAGATGAAACTTTGGGTACTACTCCCATCAATATGTGGGTTGTACTTTCCCACCATTTTTCATATTCTTTCCATATTAGGGACAGAGTTAATATTAAAAACAGTGGGAAAATGTTGGAGAACAATTGTGTTATCAAGCAATTTAAAATGGCAGTGGATAGTGAGATCCAAGCTGTTGTACGTTAAGCCTGGTGAGAAAGAGAAGCCAATATTCCAGAATAAATCTCACCAAGTTGAAGCAGAAGCCACCAAGGTATTTATTTAATTTCAGCTAAAAGTGATGATAGCTTGTGGTAGCCTGCTCAAAATAAGCTGAGATACATTATACAGCAAAACAGGAATTTTACTACATGTCAGATTCAAAGTTCCCACTGCCCCCAGCTCGACCTGGCTTGGTTGCAATTGGCCAAGCCTGGATGATATCAGTGATGTCTCCTTGTAGAGGCAGGAGTCCGGCACACCCCAGCCAATGGGAGAGCGCCGCCTGTCTTTGATGTAGATTTCACTCTGGCCAATGGTTGGAGCGGAGCTGGCAGGTCTTAGAACAATGGATGAGATTATGACTGGTGATGGGATGAAATATCCCTGATGTGTGGGCACAATGGCCCTGATGAATGTGCTAAAACCTTGACTGTCTTTTGAGTATCCAGTCTCTGATTGAGCTCAGCGTCCTGAACACCAAACTCCCATGCAAGTTCCAACAGAAAATATTGTCCATATAAATGTCCAATGGCTGCGAATAACAAAGGGGGGGGAAACAGCCTTTCCAAGACGTTGACGGAGCATCCCGTGACTGGAAACTCCATGCTGGGTTGGCAAATGTCTCGTATTGTCCATGCAGTAGCACAAAGGAAGGGTGAACCATCCAGCTCCTGTTATCCCCTGTGTCACTTGGTTTGCATGGGTTCCATTTGAGGTAACTGGTTAATCAAATCATATAAATGAAGCCTGGCAAGATGTTGGCAGATCTTCCCACAACAGGAAAGTGCAGGCAAAGGTCATTGCAAGATTTCCATTGGTGGCTTCTCCAATAATTTCATAAAGTGATACAAAAGCATAAACAAGATTATACATATATACACATGAGGGGCTGTGGTTGCAGGGGTACCCAATACTGGAGGCCTGATCCCCACAGGTTAGGGGTACACATACAGGGTGGGGTATATCAGGCTTCCAAGGGGCTCCTATCTCCCTGGATTCTCTTATGGGGAAGACAAATATGAAATTATAGAAAAGGATAGTGGGACATCCACATGAGGGTCCCAGGAAGGCAAGAACATCTAGACACGAGATGGGCTGACCCCCTTGGGAAGGAAAACACATGCAGAAAGGGACCTGGGGGTGAAGAAGGGAGATCCTCTAGATCTCCATATCCACAGGGGTTTGGGGCTGACACAGGTGATGGAACAGGGAATCTGGCACAAGGGAGGGGACTATGGATTACGTATTTATTTGATGGGAGAGAGAGCGGAAATGAATGGCAAAGGAAAAAAGGAAGCAAAATGGGGCTTGGGATACATTTCCCCTTTTGCTAGCCTTAAAACTTGTGTACCAGCTGTGCCCATACCTTAGGAAGTCTGACTTGGCCACTGTGGTCCACGCTCTGGTTACATCCCGTTTAGACTACTGCAACGCTCTCTACGTGGGATTGCCTTTGAAGACTGCCCGGAAGCTTCAATTAGTCCAACGAGTGGCAGACAAATTACTAACGGGAGTGGGGTACAGGGAGTACACAACGCCTCAGTTACGCCAGCTCCACTGGCTGCCAATTAGCTTCCGAGCACAATTCAAAGTGCTGGTTTTGATCTATAAAGCCCTAAACAACTCTGGCCCAATTTACCTGTCCGAACGGATTCTCCCCTATGAACCATCAAGGTTATTAAGATCTTCCGGGGGGGGGGGGGGGCTGCTCTCGGTCCCACCACCTTCGCAGTCGCATCTGGTGGGGATGAGGGACAGGGCCTTCTCGGTGGTGGCCCCTCGGCTCTGGAACTCCCTCCCACTAGAGATTAGATCTGCCCCTTCCCTCCTATCATTTAGAAAACAAGTAAAAACCTGGCTTTGGAATATGGCATTCGATGACTGAGGTAATGACCCTGACCACATGGAAGGATGGCAACGAATTGTGATTTCACCTGACAACCTGGACTGTGTAATGTTTATGATTGTATTTTAATGCACTTGTTTTATTGTATTATGAGGATGTTTTGTATCTCATTATTGTATTGGAATTTCATGCTGTAAACCGGCCTGAGTCCCTCTTAGGAGGTGGAGAAGACCGGTATACAAAAACTCTAAATAAATAAATAAATAAATAAATAAATAAATAAATAAATAAATGTAAATTTCCCTCAGTCCAGTCTAGACAAAAGACCTTGGAGTTCCTTTGCTTGTAGGTCATTGCCTGGTGTAGAAAAAAAAAATTAGCAGAGTCGTTAGTTCTCACCGAGCAAAGGTATAATATCCTTTTTGACATTGTTTCCAGTAAATTCCAGTAAATATAGCAGTTATCTTCTGCTATAAATATATGAAATATAGGACATAGAGTTGTGATTAAATTTATGCACTATCTAACATGGGAACGATCCTTGTTTTTGTTGTTAGCCCCTTTGCAAATCGGCCAAGGCTTAACTCTTATTATATCATTCCTGCCTGGTGTCCTTGGCAAAATTTCCCTGATTATAAACTATCTTTTATTGGGTACAGAGGGGTCACCCTTGACTACAACGGGAGTGCTTGTGTTCTTCAAGCTTGGACGAGGATCACTGTTAGACAGTGATCTCCTGCCTTCCAGCTATTATGTAGCCCTTTCCAGCTCGAGGAGATTTCCACTGCAAAGATTAGCTTCCAATGCTTAGCCATTTGCATCCTAGAGGCTGAGGACTTCATGTCCCAGCATCCCTGACCGGAGTTCTCATGGCAATGACCCAAGGTCTGGCCAGGGCTGAGGCACGGGACCAAAAGCAAAGGATAACCGCATCACTGGGTCAGAATGACTTGCCCAAATGAAGTCCCACCAAGACAAGGAACATCAATGGCCAGCGAGTCCAGAAGTATCTTCTCAGAGGCATTGCAATGGCAGCGCTTGCCGCATGATGGTGGCCTTCAGACACCTCTCCAAGTCAACTTAGTGTTTGTCCAACCCCTCCCTCTCCTCTACCGCAACCTGGCTAAGCCGTTTATGGAAAGTCTCTCTCTCTCATTAGGTTAATGATTCTCGGGGAATTATTCCATCGCAAGCCCAGTTAATCCTCAAAATGGAACAGTTAATGGTGTGGATCAATTTGACACGGTTACACAATGCTGAGAGGTTATGCTGCTGTTCCAAAGGATCCGGCCCCGTTCCATTACTTGGAAAGAGTGAGGGCATTGGTTTCCAAGTGGAAGGCGGTCCCGGTCAGGGTTGGCTTGATGCGCCTTCCTCTTGGCACGTTTCTCTCTTTCACCCTCCATTCGTGCTTCTTCAAATTCTGCAACACTGCTGGTCACAGCTGACCAGCTGGAGTGCTCAAGGGCCAGGGCTTCCAAGTTCTCAGTGTCTATGCCAGAGTTTTTAAGGTTGGCTTTGAGCCCATCTTTAAATCTCTTTTCCTGCCCACCAACATTCTGTTTCCCGTTCTTGAGTTTGGAGTAGAGCAACTGCTTTGGGAGACGGTGGTCGGGCATCCGTACAACATGGCCGGTCCAGCGGAGTTGATGGCGGAGGACCATCGCTTCAATGCTGTGGTCTTTGCTTCTTCCAGCATGCTGACATTTGTCCACCTGTCTTCCCAAGAGATTTGTAGGATTTTCCAGAGGCAGTGCTGATGGAATCGTTCCAGGAATTGCATGTGACATCTGTAGACAGTCCATGTTTCGCAGGCATATAGCAGGGTTGGGAGGACAATAGCTTTATAAACAAGCACCTTGGTATCCCTATGGATGTCCCGGTCCTCAAACACTCTCTGCTTCATTTGGAAAAATGCTGCGCTTGCAGAACTCAGGCAGTGTTGTATTTCGGTGTCGATGTTGACTTTGGTGGAGAGGTGGCTGCCAAGGTAGCGGAAATGGTCAACATTTTCTAATGTTACTCCATTAAGCTGTATCTGGCATTGGAAACGGGTTGGCTGGTGACTGCTGGAACAGCACTTTGGTTTTCTCGATGTTCAATGACAGTCCGAGCTTCTCGTATGCTTCTGCAAAGGTGTTTAAAATGGCTTGTAGATCTTCTTCTGAATGCGCACAGACAACATTGTCATCAACATACTGGAGTTCTATAACAGATGTTGTTGTAACCTTGGTTTTGGCTTTCAGTCTGCTGAGGTTAAACAGCTTGCCATCTGTCCGATAGATGATTTCCACTCCGGTGGGAAGCTTCCCATCAACAAGGTGAAGTATCATAGCGATGAAGATGGAGAATAAAGTTGGGGCAATAACACATCCCTGTTTGACACCTGAATCCACCTTAAATAGGTCACTTTGCGAGCCACTGCTGTCTAGGACTGTTGCCATTGTGTCATCATGGAGGAGCTGCAGGATGTTCACAAATTTGTTTGGGAATCCAATTTTTTGAAGGATGGTCCAGAGAGTGCTGCGATTCACTGTGTTGAATGCCTTTGTAAGGTCAATGAATGCCATGTACAGAGGTTGATTTTGTTCCCTGCATTTTTCTTGGAGCTGTCGTGCAGTGAAGATCATGTCCACGGTTCCTCTGGAGCGGCGGAAGCCATTCTGGGATTCTGGGAGGGTGTCTTCTGAGAAGGGTAGAAGTCAGTTTGCAAGGATTCTTGTGAGGATTTTCCCAGCAGAGGTTAGGAGGGAGATATCTCGATAGTTTCCGCAGTCTGTTCTTTCCCCTTTTTTGAAGAGGGTAAAGATGGTGGCATCTTTGAAATCTGCTGGGATTTTCTCGGTCACCCACACTTTTTCTATGAGCCGGTGGAGTTGCTGTGTCAGCTCAGGTCCTCCCTCTTTAAAGATTTCAGCAGGGATCCCATCAGGTCCGCTGGCTTTGTTATCTTTTTGTTGACTGATGGCATTGCTGACTTCTTCCAAACTAGGCAGTGCTGCAAGCTCATCCCTGGTTTGTTGTTGCGGGTTTAGTGAGAGAACCTCTTCGGCCACATTGGAGCTGTGGTTCAGGAGGCTTTGGTAGTGTTCTTTCCAACGTAGTGCAATTGATTTTGATCCTTCAGGAGTTTGGTTCCATCTGATGAGCGGAGAGGCTGTATGCCATGGTTTCTTGGTCCATAGATGACCTTTGTGGCTTTGAAAAATCCCTGAGCATCATGGGTATCTGCCAGGTGTTGGATTTCTTCAGCCTTCTTTGTCCACCAGATGTTCTTGAGTTCTCTTGTCCTGCGCTGGTGTAGATCTTTTTCTTAGAAGCACAGTTGATGTCTCTCTGCCATGTTTGGAAGGCTTTCTTTTTCTTGTCAATTAGCTGTTGGATCTCGTTGTCATTTTCGTCAAACCAATCTTGATGTTTCTTGGTTTGATATCCAATAGTTTCTTCGCAGGCTGTGATGATGGAAGTCTTTTGTTTGTTCCAATGTTCCTCAACATTTTCGGGGTGTTCTGTGGGTAGATGGTCCTTGAGTGCTGTTTGGAGAAGGGCTCGTTTGGAGGGCTCCTGAAGGGCTTGGGTGTTCATTTTGCGCCTTGTCGTTTTTCCTTGGAGTCTGCGCTTGGGGCGATCTTGATAGCCATCGTGGATCGGATTAACCTGTGGTCTGTACAGCAGTCGTCAGCACCTATCATGGCTCTTGTGAGGAGCAGGTCACGGCGGTCTCTGGCACGTGTGATTATGTAGTTTAAGAGGTGCCAATGCTTTGACCGGGGGTGCTTCCATGATGTCTTGAACTTGTTTTTCTGGTGGAAGAGTGTGTTGGTGATGATAAGGTTGTGTTCCACACA
Source organism: Anolis sagrei (assembly GCF_037176765.1). Taxonomy (NCBI): domain Eukaryota; kingdom Metazoa; phylum Chordata; class Lepidosauria; order Squamata; family Anolidae; genus Anolis; species Anolis sagrei. Next base: position 30,136,374 of record NC_090034.1, on the reverse strand, counting down.
TTTGGTGAGAAGCAGGATGCCATTTGACTTGCTGTTTCCAACCCCGTCTTTTCCTATGGTCCCTGGCCACAGGTCGAAGTCTCGCCTGACTCTTGCATTAGTCCCCCAGGAGGATGATTTTGTCCTCCTTAGGTATCCCCAATACGATGGTGTCCAGCTGACAGTAAAAAATTTCCTTGATGTCTTCATCAGCATCTAGTGTTGGTGCATCTAGTGTTGGTGCATAGGAACTGAATTCCAAAACAGCTGACGATTCCAGCCTTTGCAAACCTCATATATTGAAAACACTGAATCAGAGTCCTAGTAAAGGAATACATGCTTCCATCCAGCCTTGCAGCCAGGCATACCATGAACAGACCATGCCTTTAATGCTTTTACAAAGTTTTTATAATGTATGTTAATTTTTTAAAAAATTGTTTATGTTTATTGTGACATTGAATCTTACTAGTGTAAGCCGCCTTGAGTCGCCTTTGGACTGAGAAAGGCGGCATAGAAATGCAGTAAATAAATAAATAAGATTACTTCACTTGGCTCCTCCGACACGTGTTGTCCTTCCACGGTCCTCCCTTGAAAAGGGGCAAATCTTCCATGGCTTCCTATCAATCCAACCATGTTTCCTTGGAGGGGGCCGCAGTATGGGATGGACCCAAGCCTTTGAGAGCTTGATCAAATCCCTTATTTGCAGGGATCGCTTCTCATATAATGTTGGCTCCTCTGAGTGTGATTTCAAGGGCTCCGTAACCCGCCGCCTCCTGACTTTCCAATCTGTCCTGCGAAGCTGAGAAACAGCTGCCACGGCTCCAAAGCCAACCAATTTTTAGATTAGTTCCAGCTGCCCCTGCACCCTGGGAGCAACAAATTTAGTTGTTCCTTGATTAAAATTACATGTGTGGATTTCTGGCATGTTCGCTGGGGTTTTGAAATGCTTAAGCGCTTGAGGTCAACACTTGGTCCATGAACAGCTAAGGCTTCTGAGAAAAAACAGAGTACGGGACGCTTAGCTGGACTTTGGGCCTAAATCCTGGCAGCGACTCGCACAAGAATAAGAGTGGGGTTTCCAGGTTTTGGTTATTCTACTACTGAGACCTGTGCCAGGCTATGCCAACCTATACATTTAGGAGTAGGATGAATGTGTGCAGAATATCCATAGAATATCCCTCTCTTGAAAAATATCCTAGGTGTCCAAATGGACTCTCTGTGGGCCTCCCAGAGACCTGAAGGAGCTCAAAAAGGGGGGTGAAGTAGCCCTTCAGCTTCCAGAACTTGCCCAGCCCTGAACCAGAAGGATAACATGACATGTTTCGAAGGTAGTGAGTGCGCTTCTCCTTGCATGATTTTTGTGTAGAAATGTTCTTTCCAGGACAGAAAGAGTCCAGATGTTGTTGGAAACAGGAGATGGGTCGGCGATCAGTCATCCCGTTGAATTCTGGCACGCTGGCACAGCATCATTGGGTGGCGAGATGATTGGACATGACACTGACGGTGTAATACACCAAACGTGTGTCAGAAGAAGGGGAAAGAGACATGTTGCAGTAACCTGGAATCCTGGGCTGTTCCTCTGCTCTGGGATTGGACAGCTTTCACCATCACTGGAGCATCAAGAATCGGGAGAGACAGCCCTCTCTGTGGCAGCCTGGGAAGCTTCTGCTTGGTCAGTTCCTAGTCTGAGCATGGCTTGAGAAGAAGGAGGAGGGGGTAGTAGGATGAGGCCTTTCATAAGGATCTAGTTAGAGCAGATGCTCGGCCAGCATTGCTGGTGGCCACTTCGCCTTGAGTCTTGCCATGCTTCACGTTTGTCCATTACTCGTTGAGTTCCAAGAGGTTGATATGAATGTTTGGAAAAGACAATTATTTGGGCAATAGCACCCTAATCGACTTCTAGATGACATGGCCCCCAGTTCCCAGAATCTCCTAGCCAAAACAGGACCTGTAGACTGGGGGATTCTAGGAGCTGGTTGATAGTGATAAGCAATGAAAATTGTCCATTGGGGTATGCAAAATGGCACACAATCAGTTCTGTTTTCGTTCTGTTTTTCTCTTGAATTTTGGGTCAGGTACCCCCTCCCCCTGTTCTGTTTTCGGGAAGATTCACACACCCCTATTGGTCATGCTGGCTAGAGAGAACTACAGGAATTGTAGACCAATGGATAGGTCAAAAATATCAGACCATAGGCCATGTTGGCTGGAGGATTCTGAGAGTCCCAGGCCAAAGGACAGTTCATGTGGGGAAATGGTCCGTTGTCTATGTCAGCTGGAGGATTCTGGGAGGCGCCAGCCGGGGAGATTCTGGGAACTCTGGGCCAAAAAATTATCACTGGCTTAGCCAGGCTCTCCCTGCTCTACTTGGAATATATATCATCCTGATCCATTTATCTGCGAGTTCAAATGATGCCAGGCACTGCATATTAAACCACACAACAAATTGGATTTTGGCAAGACCTGAATGCAGGTATTAATTTTACTCCTGCAACTGGGGCTTACCTCGTGAAACGGGACAGTTATTACTTTCCCTGCTCCCTATCAATTAAAAGGCATCCATTCTTGTCTTCTCTGGGGCCCACTGGACCCTCCGAGAGAAGAAAGGCCTTATTAATAACCCAGAGGCACCTTCTGCTCCCTCTAATACTGGCAACGCAGGGAGAGAACAGATGGGGTCCCCCCCCCCGTGCTTCTATAAATCACGGCACAATATTTCTTTTTCACGCCGCCTACCTACGATTAACGGGTGTTGTCGGCTCCCTGATTAACTTTGTTTATTTCTTAATTAGCTTGAGCGTTGCCTGTCGCGTGGTTAAGGAATAATTGTTTGATTAATGCACCGGCATTTGCATTTACATTAAGACTCCCCCAAATCAGTTTGGCGGTGGCAATTAGCGGCCATCTTTGGCGCAGATTTGCAGAAATTGTAGGATTGCAATTTTGAAGCCCATTAAGTAATAACTGTTATATTGATGGGTGATAATGGGGCATGGATACTAAATGCATAGGAGGAGAAGGATGGGTTGGATTGATGAGTGGCAAAGGTTTCCATTGGATGGCTTTGGAAGGAGGGCTCCCAAATCTACCTGTTGGCTGGGATTTGTCATCGGGCCTATGTCTTTTGTGCGCAGCATGGTTTCGTAATGTCTGCTTTCCGAAAGGGCTGCCATGTTGTTATTACCTGTGGTCATCCATTGAGCAGTGGCAGCCAACGCAATTTGCCACATCCCAATGTGCTTTGGGCAGCAAGGTGCATGGTCCCTACAAATCCAAACAGTCCTTGGAAGTTCCAAAGCACAACAGGAGCACCTGGTGTGTCCCTGAAGTGCCCAGTGTGCATCACAAGTGTCCACTGCATGTCACAAGGTTCCAATGCACACTCAACTTGTGCAAGGTACTCCGGAATGGACATCCAATGCATGTTAGAAGTGCCCAATGTGCACCAGATGCATGCTGGAAGTCTCCAGGACAATGGCCACACTGATTTCTTGAGAGCTGATACATCCTGCTCAGAATAATTCTGGATGAGTCCTAATCGTTGCATTTGGCAAAGGGGAACAGACCCACATCACTGGTCCAGTTCTGATTGGGGGACTTTTATGATCCCTTTATATTTATGTTGGGATCAGTTATACAAATCGGTTAAAGGTAAAGAAAAAGGTTTCCTTTTGAGATTACATCTAGTCAAGTCCGACTCTGGGGGGTGGTGCTCAACTTTTTAGCCAAAGAGCTGGCATTGTCAGTAGATGCCTCCAAGGTCATGTAGCTGGCATGACTGCATGGAGGGCCGTTACCTTCCCACCAAAGCGGTGTCTGTTGATCTCACATTTCCATGTTTTCGAACTTCACAATTGGCAGAAGCTGGGGCTAACAATGGGAACTCACCATGTCCCACAGATTCAAACCGCCGACCTTCCAGTCAGCAAGTTCTGCAGCTTAGTGGTTTAACCTGCAGCGCCACCATGGCCCAGCAAATCGGTTACAGGCACCATATTCCAGCTATTGCTTTTGGGTCAAGGGAAGTCCAAGTCTGGCTCCATCTTGCATTGAAGAGGCCTCTCAACTGGAGCCTGGCGTTCCATTCTGGGCACCTCTGGGACCCCTTCCAATTGTATGATTCTGTGTGTGAATTTCCCATTGAATAAATGGCAAAGATTCTGACTCATGCAGGATTCCTTTTGGCTCTCAGGGAGCACCTTTTTGGATCATTTGGGGGGGAATATTTGCGCACAGCTTTCCCACTCTGACTCCTTTTTATGTGTGTTTTCGGCATGGCTTCAGGTGGTCGATGCATTGCCTCTCACTGCTGCTAGTGGAGCGAGGCAACAGGGACTGCGAAACCCACCTTACCAGGTTTCAGATGCCTCCCCTTCAGAAAGGAATAATAATAGACCAGTTATGTACTGCTAGGGATGTCCAGGCGGTGAAATATGATCTCCCCTGCCCAATAAAAAAAGAGCCAGATGAGGCGTGATGAGCGATTGCCTTATTAAATAGCACCCAGTGGTAGCTGCGGGTTATGGCGAATCATTATCAATGAGATCTGTATTGATCCTCCGAAAGCCCCGTAAAAACTGGGCTGCCACCGCAGGCTGGGTGGGATCCGGATGACGAAGCGGGGAGAGGATGGGTTGAGAGGGCCGCGCCAGGTCAACCGCAGTGGTGAGCCACATTGACAGAAACAAATTAATTGATCCTCTTTGGCCTGGCGCTGAAGTTGTGACTGGGAGAATCGATGTGCTTTTGGAGAGACTGCAAAAGCAAAAGGCATTGTGTTCCTGGAGGATGGATCCTGCCAAAACTCCGGTCTCTGCCATGGCTGAAACTCACTTGCAAACACACCGACCAACCTGCTTTTGAGTTGCTGCGAGTATTTAGGGATGTATGGTAATGTTCCAGCAGCATTCTCTCCTAACGTTTCACCTGCATCTGTGGCAAGCATACTCAGAGGTCTGTTGGAAGTGAGGCAAATGGAGTGTAAATATACCTGTGGAACGATGTCCAGGGTGGGAGAAAGAACCCGTGTCTGTTTGAAGCAAGTGTGATTGTTACAGTTAGCAAGCTTGAATAGCATTGAGTAACATTGCAGCTGCAAAGTCAATCAGTGAGGGAATCTGCATAGTGGTAGCCTGGGTATTGTTGCCTGGAGGCATCCCCTGTTTGGGAGATGTTAACTGGCACTTGATTGTTTGCTGTCTGGAGTTCCCCTGTTTCTGAGTAGTGTTCTTTATTTACTGTCTTGATTCTGGTGTTTGTAATACTGGTAACCAGATTTTGTTAATTTCCTGGACATTCCACAGATATATGTATACACTCCACGTGCCTCACTTCTAACAAACCTCTGAAGATACCATTAACTACAGGTGCAGGCAAAACGTCAAAAGAGAATGCTGCTGGAACATGGCCAGACAGCCCAAAAAACTCACAGCAACCCAATGATTCTGGCCATGAAAGCCTTCGACAACTGGCTTTCATTAAATCTAATGCTCATGTGTGGCCATGCCTGGCTGCCATTGTCCCTGGAGGCCCCCCCTCCTCTGTGTGTGTGTGTGTGTGTGTGTGTGTGTGTGTATAATCATAGAATAATAGAGTTGGAAGAGACCATGCAGGACATCTAGTCCAACCCCATTTTGCCTGGCGGGAAAAGCACAATCAAAGCATCCCTGACAGATGGCCATCCAGGTTCTGTTTAAAAGTCTCCAAGGAAGGAGCTTCCACCAGACTCAGAGGCAGAGAGGTCCACTGTTGAACAGCTCTTCTTACAGTCAAGAAGTTCTTCCTCATGTTCAGGTGGAATATCCTTTCCTGTAATTTGAACCCTTTGTTCCGAGTCCTAGTTTCCAAGGCAGCAGAAAACAAGTCTGCTCCTTCTCCCTTATGGCACCCTTCACATATGTATGCATGGCTCTCACGCCTCCTCTCAGCCTTCTATTCTGCAGGCTAAACATACCTTTGATCCTTTTAGTCACCCTCTTCCTCTGGACACCTTCCAGCTTAGAGTCAATCTCTCTTTTGAACGGTAGTGCCCAGAATTGAACACGGTATTCCAGGTAAAGGGGTCTGACCAAGGTAGAATACAAAGGCACCACAACTTCCCTCGATCTGGACACTCTACCCCCTTGGATGCAGCCCAAAATCCCATTGGCTTTTTGAGCTGCTGATCACACTCTTGGCTCATGTTCATCTTCTTGTCCAGGAAGACTCCAAGATCTTTCCCACATGGAATGTTGTTGAGTCAGGCATCCCCTATCCTGTATCTTTGTCTAGACCTAAACAACTTATGTCATATCAAAGGCATGGGAGACTCTGTCGAAGGTCTTGCTGAAATCAAGATATGCTCTATCACAGCATCCCCTGCATCTACCAAGCTTGTAACTCTATCAAAAAAAGTGATGAGTCTGGCATGACTTGTTTTTGAGAAATCCATGCTGACTTTTAGTAATCACAATATTCTTTTCTAAGTGATTGCAGACTGCCTCCTTTATGATCTGCTCCAGAATCTTTTCTGGTCTTGATGTCAGGCTGACTGGACGGTAATTATTCCAGTCTTCTTTTGTTCCCTTCTTGAAGATCAGGACAACATTTGCCCTCCTACAGTCTTGTTATGGGACTTCTCCTGTTCTCTGAAAATTCTCAAAGATTATTGCCAGAGGTTCTGAAATGCCTTCTGCTAGTTCCTTCAATACTCTTGGATATAGTTCTTCTGGACCTAGAGACCTGGATTCATTTAGATTAGGCAGGTATTCCTAGACTACTTCTTTACTTGTTTTGGGTTGCATTTCCCTTGTTACCTCATCCACTCCATATTGCTCAGGTTAAACCCCAATCTCCTTTTGGGAGAAGACTGAGCAAAGAAGGTGTTGAGCAGCTCTGCCTATTCCCTATCCCCTGTTAGCATAATCTTGGGGAGCTCCTTTTAAGCCCCCAGGAAACCTGTCATGCCCTATGGAGCACTAGCCATGCCATCAATTCCCAACTGATTTGGGTCAGATCTATTTCAGGTTGGGATACTCTCTCCAGTCTTATGCTCAATTCTTCTGTGCCTTGGCATAAGGGGAAGTGTGTGTGTGCGTGTAGATATATAGATAGCTCTATTCTGATGCCAACTGGAGAGAAGTGGGCGCAGATCAGCACAGGATGCTTTGGTCGTTATGACAACCACAGGTGAAGGATGCTTCCCCCACACAGCTTGTCTTTCACCGGTGGAGGACAGGGCATCAGTCTTGGGGACCAACATGACATTGTTCCTTCTCATCACCAAACCAGGTTCCATCCCATTTGAGGAAGCAAAGCTTTGCATGGGACGCAGGCAATCGGAGGATGATGTACAAGCACTATAGAAACATCACAGCATAAGCTACCTTCTCAGAAAGTTTGATGGATCATTGGAGCTGATTGTGGGCAGGAGAGGAAGAGAGAGGGGCATCTTTCCTGCTAACATTGTTTCTGGGGGACGCTATTCCCAGGAATCCCCCAACCAACTTGGATAGGTCAAAGAGGTTTAGCTAACCAAATCAACTTTCTCAATCCCTGTTATTTGAGGAGATAGGTGTCCAAGACCTGAAATGCCAAGAAGAACCTCCAGCTGCTTTGAAACAGGCATGTCCAAAGTCCAGCCCGGGGACCAATTGCTGCCCCTGTTCAAATTTCCACTGTCCCCCTCTCTCCAGGCCTCCATCCTTCCCTTGCTTCTTCCTTCCTCTCTTCCTTCCTTCCTTCCTTCCTTCCTTCCTTCCTTCCTTCCTTCCTTCTTGGGATCAGGGCCCTGGAAAAGGCAGGCTGCTTGGGAGGAGAGAAAAAGAGATGGCCCCTCACTTTCCCTTCACCCTAATTATGCATTGCCTTCTCCTTGGGTGACTCCGACTTTGGGCATCCCCTCCAGTGGTACATCAGTCCCATCTATTCTTAAAATTTAGAATTAGCATCTTATGTTGCCATGTGAATTGTCCCTGAAATTATAGCAAGGAAGTATTTAAACTCACACAACTATTATGCACTTCTCTCTCTTCTCCTCAACTTTTTCTATATTTCTTTGCAAAGGAAGACTCCCCAATTGCCCTGCTTGCTTCTGGTGCTTACTGCTGACTCTGCCGCCTCCTGCATCATCACCCTGCGTTTTCCACAAAGGTTGCCCTTCGCTGTGGTCCCTCATTTTGGAAGAAAAGAGGAGGGCCAGGCAGCAACTATAAGCCCCTTGCCACAATAAAATCCCTCCTGACAGATGGCCATGCCACCTCTGCCGAAAAACCTCCAGAGAAGGAGAACCCACCAGACTCTGAGGCAGCATATGAGGCTGGATCTATACTGCTCTGTACCCTAGGATCTGACCCCAGATTATCTATTTATCCCAGATTATCTGGCAGTGTAGACTCATATAATCTGGAATCAGGTCCTGGGATATAGTTCAGGGTAGAAGGGCCATGAATGAAATGCCCTTGAAGGCATGCAACAACAATAATCCTAATGAACGACTCTCTCCTCAGCCAAAAGCACGCCCACTCTTCCCATTGAAAGACATGTACGTTTACGTTGGTTGAAATTGTTCTTCATTTTATATATTGTATTGTTTTTTCGTGGGGTTTTTTGCACTACAAATAAGACATATGCAGTGTGCGTAGGAATGTGTTCATATTTTTTTCAAACTATCATCTGGCCTCTCAACAGACTCAGGGACTGTGAACCGGCCCTTGGCTTTAAAAGTTTGGATACCCTGCCTTGGAGTATCCAAGCCCCACCTCTATGAAGGAGGGAACACAAGGCATGCTAATCATATTTGTAGATGACACCAAATTAGGAGGGAGAGCTCATACCCCAAGAACAGGATTAGAATCCAAAATGACCTTGATTGCATGGAGAGCTTAACAACATGAACATGGATAGGGATAAACTGAAAAAGAAAGGCATGAGTACTATAGAATGGGTGAGATCTCAGAAGACCACAAGCTGAATGTGACTCCAGAGTGAGATGCAGCAGCGGAAAAGGCCAATGCAATTCCAGGCTGCATCATTACAAGTCTAGGTCTAGATTCGAGAAGTAACCTAGGACATGGAGAATGGACACTTGGCTTGACAACAGTCCATGGTATCTAGAAGTCTTAATAGACCACAAGAGTTGAATCTGCACCAACAGTGTGACATGCCAACTAAAAAGGCCAATGTGAGTCCAGGCTGCATCAATAGGAATTATTATTATTGTTATTATTATTATTATTATTATTACAAAATTACCATCTGTCAGCTGCAAAAGGCCACCCTACTCAGATCTGCAAGCATTATTCACCGATACATCACACAGTCATCGACCCGTGGGAAGTGTCCGATGTGTGATTCTATGCAACAGCCAGCAGTGACCTTGTTTGCTGTGTACTAATCTTGTTGTGTTTCAAATAATAATAATAATAATAATAATAATAATAATAATAATAAAGTGTAGACTCTGCAAGGAAGCAGAATGAAACAATAGATCACATCCTCAGCTGCTGCAAGAAGATCGCGCAGACAGACTACAAGCAGAGGCATAACACCGTTGCTCAGATGATTCATTGAAACTTGTGCCACAAAGACCATCTGCCTGCGACAATTAACTGGTGGGATCACAAGCCGGAAAAAGTTACAGAAAATGAGCACGTCAAACTCCTCTGAGACTTCCAAATTCAGATGGACAGAGTTTTGGAGCACAATACTCCTGACCTCACGATCATGTTAAAAAACAAAGTATGGATTGTCGATGTCGCAATCCCAGGGGACAGCAGGATTGAAGAGAAACAACTGGAAAAGCTGACATGATATGAGGATTTAAAGATTGAACTGCAAAGACTGTGGCACAAGCCAGTCAAGGGGATCGGAACACTGGGAGCAGTGCATAAAGACCTTGGCCTGCACTTAAACACAATTGGCGCTGACAAAATTATCATCTGCCAGCTGCAAAAGACCACCTTACTGGGATCTGCATGCATTATTCGCCGATACATCACACAGTCCTAGACACTTTGGAAGTGTCCGACGTGTGATCCAATGCAACAACCAGCAGAGTGATCTTGTCTGCTGTGGACTCATCTTGTTCTGTTTCAAATAATAATAATAATAATAATAATAATAATAATAATAATAATTCTTACCCATTTCTTCTTGAGGCAGAGTAGAGTGTCTAAATCAAGGGAAATAATATTGGAGATGGATGGAAAACAGTCCATGCAAAAGAGACCTAGGAATGTTGTGCCCCCTCCCCCCCTCGAGCCATGAGGAGAGGTGGGTAAGAAATAACATTATTATTATTATCATTATTATTTTAGTGCAAGGGTCCTCAAACTAAGGCCTGGGGGCTGCATACGGCCCTCCGAGGTCATTTACCTGGCCTGCGCTCAAGGTCAACCTAAGTCTGAAACGACTTGAAAGCACACAACAACAACAACAACAACAACAACAATCCTATCTCATCAGCCAAAAGCAGGCCCACACTTCCCATTGAAAAACTAATAACTTTATATTTATTAAATTTGTTATTCATTTTAATTATTATATTGTTTTTAAATGTTTTTGCATTACAAATAAGATATGTGAAGTGTGCATAGGAATTAATTCTTTTTTTTCCAAATTATAATCCGGCCCTCCAATAGTTTGAGGGACTGTGACCTGGCCCTCTGTTTAAAAAGTTTGAGGACCCCTGTTTTAGTGGACCACAAGCTGAACATAAGTCAAGAGTGTGACATGGCGGCGAAAAAAGCCAATACGATTCTAGGCTGAGTCAGTAGGTGTACAGGGTAAGACTAGATAGCCTTTGGGGTCCCTTCCAATTTTGTGATTCTCTGTTTCCTCAAAGCACAGAGAGCCCAGAGCCTCCTGTTTGTGAGAAAAGAGAAAAGGCTTATCTAACCTTTACCAGAAGAAAGCCCCCAACAGACCTGGTGCGGGGGGGGGGGGGGGTTGAAAAACTATTCCACTCTCCGCCTCACATTCTCTGCACTCTTTTCCCCTTTAATCCTTTAATCCTCTTGCTTCTGGCATTAATCTCCCAGGTTCTCCTTGTTTTGATCCTTCCCTCACTCAAACAATAGCAGTTCGCATAGGCAAAGCATCACCCTAATGGCTAGGTTAGTCTGGAATGCATGCAGAGTTCCCCCCAGGAAGACAAGTGAAACCAGTGAAAAGATACACGGCGATTACTGTGTTTTATCACTCAAACTGCCAATGGCTTGTTGTGGTATACCTTCTGGTTCTTTTCTTGGGCTGAGAGTGTGTGACTCAGCCCTGGGTTTCGAACTCGGCTCTCCAGAGTCTGCCAAGCGTCCGACACATGCTGCATATTTTTGGACGGCCATTGACCCATAGAGTTTGCACCAGCGAACTGAGAAAAAGACACATTATATCAAATATGGATAAATGAAACTGCAGGTATAATGAACTCTATTGCAATGGAGGACTTCTGACCCCTGAGTTGTGCTGGAGGACCTTGAAAAGGCCTAGAGAGAGAAATGTAGATCCCAATCCTTCAGATGTGGCTAATCCTGAACTGTGATGGTTCAGTTTTCTTGAGCGGTGACACTGTTTGACACTGTGAAAAGTTTACCCCATTTGCTGGAATCTAATACTTTTAATTGTAAGGCATCAAGAACAAATGGAGATGATGATGATGATGATGATGATAATACAATGGAAAACAAACAAACAGCGATCAGCCATCCCATGCAGGGGAAAAGAGGGAGGGAAATAGCAGGAGGGAATGAGATTGGCCAAACCCGCAGTGGATTCCCTGCCCCACTGGCATGGGACGCCCTACCCAGAGCCTGTTTTGCGCCCCCTTTTGGTATTGATGATTCTCTCTTTTCTCTCCTTGACCTTGGCTCCATCCCTCTGGGTCTTCTCTCTCCATCTGCTGCTCTCCTTAGCGGCTCCAAAGGCACTCGGCCCCCTCCTTGGCAAGCCACCGGCCAGGGCTTAATTAATTCATGGAAGTTAAAGGAGATGCCAGGGTGACACTTGGCAAAAGGGCAAGCGGAGGCGAGGGCGCAACCCGGCCCAGTAATCCGCCCCAGCTGAGCAGACAGGTGTCTCTGCCGATCCGATTAAGGACGGATCCCATTTACCCAAGGGGGGTTAGGTGGCCGGTCAATTAAATGGATGAGATGGAAACACTTTCCGACCAAGCCAGTTCTCCTGGAGGGCACTGGCGTCTGCTTGCGACAGCACCCATCTTCCTGAGAAATATGTTTTTGCCACTGTTCAGTATTAGTTACCCCAACCATTGGAAACTTTCAGAGGGCAGCGTACATTTTGCTGAGTGTTTGGAAGTGCTGGGGGAATTATTATTTATTTATTTACAGTATTTATATACCGCTTTTCTCACCCCTAGGGGGACTCAAAGCGGTTCCTAGGGGGAACTCAAAGCAGATGGATGGCCATATTTATTTATTTATTTATTTATTATTTAAACTTATATGCCGCCACTCCCCTGGGGCTCGGAGCGGCTTACAAGAATAGCTAAAATCTAACAAAGTTTAAAAGCAATTTAAAACAATTTAAAAACAACAGTATCAAACATTAAAAGCCTGTCGGAACAGGTATGTCTTACATGCCCTGCGGAAAGCTGGTAAGTCCCGCAGGGCACGAACTTCAGGTGGCAGAGCATTCCAGACTGATGGCGCCACTGCTGTGAAGGCTCTGCGTCTGGTTGCTGTTAGATGCAAGGTCTTGACACTGGGGACTTCCAATAGATCTTGGTCCTCAGAACGGAGGGATCTCTGGGTTTGGTAGGGGGTGAGACGATCCCTCAGATACATTGGCCCCAGACCATGCAAGGCCTTAAAAGTGAGTACCATCACTTTGAAAGTGATCCGGTGCTCAATTGGTAACCAATGCAGCTGTAGTAGGATTGGTGTTATGTGGCATCTCATCGGAATTCCCGCAAGAAGCCGAGCAGCTGCGTTTTGTACCAACTTGAGCTTCTGAATCACCGACAGAGGGAGGCCAATGTAGAGGGCGTTACAGTAGTCCAGTCTTGAGATGACCGTGGCCTGGATCACCGTAGCTAGGTCGTCCCTGGACAGGTAGGGGGCCAGCCGTCTGGGAAGGTTTTGATGGTGTCCTCCTTCATGGCAAGAAGGGGGTTGGGCTGGATGCTGGATGGCCCTTGGGGTCCTTCCCAACTTGAGGATTCTATGATATTGACTGAGATTGTCCATTGCAAGACTAATGTCAGACTGATGCCACTCTAATGCTTGGCTGCAATGTTTATTTATTTATTTACTTATTATATTTTTACCCCGCTCTATCTCAACCCCGAAGAAGACTCAGAGTGGCTTCCAAATTGGCAATAATTCCATGCTGCATTAAGACATAAAAACATTTTGCCTTAAAATCATAAAACAGTAACATATAAATACATAAAAAGATAGCACAGAGTCCCGAAATCATAGTCCAAAAGCCGTTTCAATCACATAATAATGATAACAACATCGAGAGCACCTCAATAAATAATAATAGGAACATATATTACAACACGAATAATATAATAATAAATAATATATTATTAATAATAGAAATATTTAATACTAATAATAATATAATAATAATAACATGTAGCCATATTCAGGTTGGAGGTGGCTCTCCCTCTTGAATAATGATGATGATGATGATGATGATGATGATGATGATAATAATAATAATAATAGAATAATAAGAAATATAATAAATATAATTATAATAAATATTATATATATAATTTAATAATAATAGACATATATAATAATAAAAATATAACAACAACAACAACAACAACAACAACAACAATATAGTATAAGAATAAGAACACCACTGCCTGGACCTATAATAATTATAATAATTAATTACAATAGAAATATGTAATAATTGATTGAGACAGTCCATTGCAGGACTGACGCCAGACCGATGCCACTTCACTGCTTGACTATAATGTTGACTGAGATTGTCCATTGCAGGACTGATGCCACTCCAATCTCATAAATGCCCCTCTGCCAGCGTCTTCAGATCCTCTGGGGAAAATAGAGAATGAGTTGAAAACAGTACATGGGAAAAGGATCTAGGAGTCGTCAGTAGACTACAAGCAGAACATGAGGCAACAGTGTGATGCAACAGTGAAAAAAGCCAATGCGATTTGAGGCTGCATCCATAAGATAATGGTGTCCAGATCAAGGAATATGTCACCATTCAAGAAGGATAGGGTCAAGCTGGAAGTGCCCGGACAAGGGCTGCCAAAATGATCAAAAGCCTGGAAACCGCTATTATTATTATTATTATTATTATTAGCAATATAATAATAATAATTAATAATTAATAATTGATAATTATAAACAATATAATTAATGTAATTAATAATAATTAATATTAATATCCTACTTTTTCTCTCCATAGAATACTTAGAGCAGCTCACATTAAAAGCATCACAATACAATTTAAAATATACAAATCTACAAGATAAAAGCAGCCTTGGAAAGCAATTCAGTGAAATCCATGCAAACAAAAAACCTCTAACCTCTGTTTAAAAACCTTGATGAAGGAAATATCCTAAATTCCTTCCAAGATGTAAGAATTAAGGTTTTTCAATAGAGGTTGTAAGGCCAGTTGACAGGATACTTTAGCCATGGGTCAGATTAAATGACCTTCAGGGGCCCCTTCTCAACGATCACTGTTTCTGACCTATGGTGACCCTCTCTTGGTATTTCAAACCTGGATCTTCCGAGCCAGACTCCATCTTTACAATGATACTTCGTTGTTCTGGTCTTCCTGTATTGCAGGGAGAAAAGGAATATATTTATCACTGTGAAAAAAGACCAGGCTGCAAAAAAACAGAGATTTGCAAGGGCTTTTTATGCATGAAAGTCACCCCTGGCTGGTGGTGCCAATAAGCATTTCACTGTGTAAGACGAGGGCAGGGAAGATAAAGGTTGGGACTACAACTCCATGATGCTTTGCTGTTGGTTGCATTGTACAGTGGCTGATGTGAGTGAGGTATATATATGCCTATGGAATAATGTCCAGGGTGGGAGAAAGGACCCTTTTCTGTTTGAAGCAAGTGTAAATGTTGCAATTTGCAAGCTTGATGATCATTGAGTAGCCTTGCAGCTGCAAAATCATCAGTGAGGGTATCTGCAGAGAGGTAGCCTGGCTGTTGTTGCCTGGAGGCATATTCTGTTTGAGCGGTGTTAACTGTCACTTGATTGTTTCCTGTCTGGAGTTCCCCTGTTTCTGAGCGCTGTTCCTTATTTCCTGTGATTTTTTAAAATACTGGTACCCAGATTGTGTTCATTTTCATGGTTTCCACCTTTCTATTGAAATGGCTTCTCTGTGTCATCAAACATAGAATCATAGAATCATAGAATCAAAGAGTTGGAAGAGAGTCTTCAACCTCAGCAAGATGGAGTGGATGAGGGATTGGAGGACATCCAACCACAAATTGGGAAAGAAGTCGTCCAGGAATACCTGGCCGCTCTTAATGAGTTCAAGTCCCCAGGGCCAGATCAACTACATCCCAGAGTATTGAAGGAACTAGCGGAAGTCATTTCGGAACCATTGGCAACCATCTTTGAGAGTTCTTGGAGAACGGGAGAAGTTCCAGCAGATTGGAGGAGGGCCAATGTGGTCCCAATCTTCAAGAAGGGAAAAAAGGATGACCCAAACAACTACCGTCCGGTCAGCCTCACGTCGATACCGGGCAAGATTCTGGAAAAGATTGTTAAGGAAGCGGTCTGCAAACACTTAGAAACAAATGCAGTCATTGCTAATAGTCAACATGGATTTATCAAAAACAAGTCATGCCAGACTAATCTGATCTCTTTCTTCGATAGAGCTACAAGCTGGGTAGATGCGGGGAATGCCGTGGATGTAGCGTACCTGGATTTCAGTAAGGCCTTCGACAAGGTCCCCCATGACCTTCTGGCAAGGAAACTAGTCCAATGTGGGCTAGGCAAAACTACGGTGAGGTGGATCTGTAATTGGTTAAGTGGACGAACACAGAGAGTGCTCACTAATGCTTCCTCTTCATCTTGGAAAGAAGTGACAAGTGGAGTGCCGCAGGGTTCCGTCCTGGGCCCGGTCCTGTTCAACATCTTTATTAATGACTTAGATGAAGGGCTAGAAGGCATGATCATCAAGTTTGCAGACGACACCAAATTGGGAGGGATAGCCAATAGTCCAGAGGACAGGAGCAGGATTCAAAACGATCTTGACAGATTAGAGAGATGGGCCAAAACTAACAAAATGAAGTTCAACAGTGACAAATGCAAGATACTCCACTTTGGCAGAAAAAATGAAATGCAAAGATACAGAATGGGTGACGCCTGGCTCGAGAGCAGTACGTGTGAAAAAGATCTTGGAGTCCTCGTGGACAACAAGTTAAACATGAGCCAACAATGTGATGTGGCAGTAAAAAAAGCCAATGGGATTTTGGCCTGCATCAATAGGAGCATAGTGTCTAGATCTAGGGAAATAATGCTACCCCTCTATTCTGCTTTGGTTAGACCACATCTGGAATATTGTGTCCAATTCTGGGCACCACAATTCAAGAGAGATATTGACAAGCTGGAATGTGTCCAGAGGAGGGCGACTAAAATGATCAAGGGTCTGGAGAACAAGCCCTATGAGGAGCGGCTTAGGGAACTGGGCATGTTTAGCCTGAACTTCCTGACTGTGAGAGCCGTTCAGCAGTGGAACTCTCTGCCCCGGAGTGTGGTGGAGGCTCCTTCTTTGGAAGCTTTTAAGCAGAGGCTGGATGGCCATTTGTCAGGGGTGATTTGAATGCAATATTCCTGCTTCTTGGCAGGGGGTTGGACTGGATGGCCCATGAGGTCTCTTCCAACTCTTTGATTCTTTGATTCTATGAAGAGACCTCATGGGCCATCCAGTCCAACCCCCTGCCAAGAAGCAGGAGTATTGCATTCAAATCACCCCTGACAGATGGCCATCCAGCCTCTGTTTAAAAGCTTCCAAAGAAGGAGCCTCCAGACTACAGACTACACAAAGCCACTGACATCCACAAGCACACGGACAATTTCAACAGAAAGGAGGAAACCATGAAAATGTAAGCTGCCTTGAGTCCACTTCAGGGTAGAGAAAGGCAGGATATAAATAGGGTAAACAAACAAACAAACAAACAAACAAACTCTCGTTAAGTAAAGGTAAAGGTTTTCCTCTGACATTAAGTCCAATCGTGTCCGACTCTGGGGTTGGTGCTCATCTCCATTTCTAAGCCGAAGAGCTGGCGTTGTCTATAGACACCTCCAAGGTCATGTGGCCAGCATGACTGCATGGACCACCGTTACCTTCCCGCTAGAGTGGTACCTATTGATCTACTCATATTTGCATGTTTTCGAACTGCTAGGCTGGCAGAAGCTGGGCCTGACAGCAGAAGCTCACGCCGCTCCCCCGATTCGAACCTGCGACCTTTTGGTCAACAAGTTTAGCAACTCAGCAGTTTAACCCACTGCACCACCGGGTCCTCCCTAAATTCTGGTTACCGGAATTTTAAAAATCCAGAATCAGGACAGTAAATAAAAAACAACACTCAGAAACAGGGAAATTCCAGACAGGAAACAATCAAGGGCCAGTTGACACCTCCCAAACAAAGGGTACCTCCAGGTAACAACAGTCAGGCTATTTATTATGCTTGCTTCACACAGACAAGGGTTTTTCTCCCACCCTACACATTATTCCACATTGCACACTACACTGGCCACATTTCCAACAGACTTCTCAGGATGCCTGCCACAGATGCAGGCAAAATGTCAGGAGAGAATGCTACTGGAATATGGCCAGACAGCCCAGAAAACTCACAGCAACCCAGTGATTCCAGCCATGAAAACCTTCAACAACACATCTTACATTGGGCACTTTGGGGTTACTCTAGATCTCCTCATCCCTCCCTCTTGGATAGGACTGATGGGAATTGTGGGCCGACAATGTGTCTGAGACTAACGGACACCCTTCATTTTCAGCATTGCACCTTCAAGTCACTTAGGACTTATGGTGAAGCTATAATGGGGTTTTCTAGACGGCAAGCTGTCAGGTACAGAGAGCTTCCCAAGTTGGCATCCTTTCAAAGGGTCCGACCAGGAGGCATGACACATTCCCTTTGCCATTGGGGTTGAATGGTGTGGAACGTGGCCTGTGCTGGAGATGATGCCCAAAGGTTGCACATCCCTGTGTGCCTTGCCAAGGAGCTGGTTGGCAAGAGGGGCAAAGATGGCACGCAAGGAGTTAAGCAGTAGGCAGTGCTAGCGGCCTGCGAATAGCACATTTGCTCGGCTGGCGGTGGAGCTACGGCAGCAGAGAGCAAAGGAGGGAGGGAGAAAGGGAGAGGAAAAGAGAGAGAGAGACAGCGCCAGCCAGATAGAGATGTTAAGCCGGGGAACAGTTGGGAGTCACATTTTCGGGCCAGACATCCTCCCCTGCCTTTGGCCAAGAGAATGGGCATCTTGGGGAGAAGAAGGGGGACCCTGGCAAGGGTGACGGCATGATGGAGAAGAAGCTGGTCAGGGGACGCCAGCAGCCAGAACCACTCCGCAGCAGCGTGACTGGGGCTTGCAGTGCTCCGAGGTGCCACATCTGACAGGGGCGGCACGGCATTAGCAGCCTCGATCAGCCTTGGCACCCACTGCCACATCCCCACAACCAAGGCTCCAAGATAGACATGCCAGTGGGATGCATGCCGTGACGCAGGGCTGGCGTGTATCCTTTCGCCAGCCTTGCTGCCAAGGCAGCCGGGAAGAGATGCACCGATGGAAACTCTTTGGACGAGGCCCAAGCTTGCCAAGGCCAGGTAAGAAAGGCAATGCTGCCAAGGCCGCAAATGGATGCGAATGACCTTTGACCCTGTAATGCTTCCCCCCCTCCTTTGAAAACAGAAAGTTTGAAGCCAGCCGTCATCATAGCTGCATCCCCCCACCACCTTGGCAAGGGGATGGAGCGGGTGTCCCTTTGAATTGGTGAGGATTTGTACCGATGACAGATATGTCTTGCATGTACTCTCTGGTACGCAAAAAGGGACCAAGATGGAAAAGCTGCACGTTGAATTGTCGGCCAAAGGGGTGATGGAACCAAGTTCGGTCTTGAAGTCAGAGGGCCCCTGAAAGGTATCGGTGGAAAGCTTTGTAGTCAAAGGGGTCTGAGGCATGAGTTGGTGGCCGACTCTGAATTTGTGCCATTCCTGATTTTGGGACTTGGCATACAGAGGGCTCTCTGTGTGCCGGGGATGATGAGCACAAAAGAGGGCCTATGAGATGCACTTGGGCAACTCAGGCAACTTACGGCCAGGCTCTTCATCTCAGTGGGTACACTCATATTGAAAAACGACCCCTTTGTGTCCTTTCATTGCCTCTTTTGAACAAGAACCTGGACAATGAATGTGACAGTTTGTTTGCCTTTCCGGGGTATGCTCACAGGTGAGACAGACGGTGACATTCCCTCTGCTGGCCCATTACCTCCAGTTTGAACTGTGCAGAAAGTATGTCGTGGCATCTCCGGGCAACGGGAAGATCCAAATGAGTGGGAAAGGGAAGTTAGGGGTATCTTTTGTTGTTCAAAGCCCTGCAAATCCAAGGTGGGGCTTTGTTTCAGGAGCAACTGAGCCAAGTTGCACATGGGGCGAGAAGCTTCCAAACCAAGGGAAAGAAAGGTACCTTGTTGGTTTGTGTGGTATATGGATGCCAAAAGAATGCCGGTGTATAGCACACAGTTCCTTTCCAGCTTTGTAGGTCATTCCCAAATAGTTCCAGTTGTGCTGGGCGAATGGTTGCTCAGCTCCTGCCGGTCAGAATTACCTCTTTCCCTTCCTGAAGTTTTCTGGAGCATCCTTCCCTGATTTGGATGCACCACCAGAGGCTCCAAGCGGGCATTACCCTTGTTGAAATGAACCAAAAGAGGGTTAGCAATCCTGTGTGTGAAGAACCAAAGGTCTGCCCAGGTTGTGGATACATGGGCCTAAAAGAGGTGGAAGTGCCACCTGTAAGACGGCCAAATGGGGAGCCTTCAAGGTCACAGTGAATTGGGATGTTGAGATTTAGATAGGTATGGGCCCAAGCGAGGAAGAAGTGAGCTGCCTTTTTTTTGTTTTGTTTTGGGGGGTTTTTTTTGGGGGGGGTGTTGTGTGGCTGTGAAGTTTGCTGGCTCTCCGGCCTTGACATTGCGCAGCTTGGTCCCGTCCTTCCTTACACACCAAAG
The DNA here is from genome assembly GCF_037176765.1 of Anolis sagrei. Classification (NCBI taxonomy): domain Eukaryota; kingdom Metazoa; phylum Chordata; class Lepidosauria; order Squamata; family Anolidae; genus Anolis; species Anolis sagrei. The sequence goes on along the minus strand of NC_090034.1, from coordinate 30,116,208 downwards.
CTTGCTTTTGGTGGCCTTTGTCCTCCACTGCCTGGGGAGGAAACGGGCGGCAGTGATGGCTCCTCCTCACCCGGTGTTGGAGCCCGTTTTGCCTCCTTTGATCAACGCTGGAGCAATTATGCCAAGTGTAGGAGATGGACGTTCCTGGGATTTGAAATGCCAGCCATCCTTTTCCTGTAAAAGATTGGCTGGAGGGGTTGGTTTGCTTCCTGCCATTTATCTCTCCCAAAATTGCCTGGACTGGAGATAGCAAATGAGCAAAAAGTCTTTGCGTTTCCCATTTGGGAGGTGTTCCAGAAAGGAAACAGTACAGAAGGTCAGGGATCTGAAGCCCCGGACAGGATGCTTTGTGTCCAAATCATGGGTTTCGAGGGAGCCACTCCAGTCAGGTCCTGTCCCTAAGAAAGTTTTCGGAGTGCTTTGGTTTGCTTTTCCTGCTTGACAGGGGTTTGACTAGATCGCCTTTAGGGTCCCTTCCAGTGCCATGATTTGGTGATTCTAAGCCTCCACTTCTCAAGTGGCCCATCATGTTTTTGTATGATCTTGATATTGATATTGCTTGTTTGCTTCTACTTGTTTTGCCTGATCTGTTGATTGGAATACACTTCATTCATTGATTCAGTCATTGGTTTCCAAAGAACATTTCCCACATAGTCTCTATGATGCCCATCATCCTCTCTCTGGAAGGTGGAAGTTGTATTCCAACATGTTCAGCAGAGTGCTGGGTTGCAGGGGCCCCAAACTGGGAATATATGGTGCTTCGGTTCTTAACTGGGTTGCATCCATCTCATCCCAAACTGTACACACAAAAGTCCTCCCAAAGTAACAAAGTATGAGTTGTTGATGCTTTAATCCTTGTTTGCAAAGACAAATAATTACAGTGCATTTCCTGCAGGAAAACCAGTAATGTCCTCAGCAGTATTCTCCCTTTATTCAAACATGATTGCGGCAGAAGGTTGGACTGGATAGCCCTTGGCCTCTCTTCCAACTTTGCGATTCTAAGATTCTGAAGGGTTGTAGAGAAGATTGTGATGAGTAAAACACAATGGTTTTTGTTCCAAACAGGTCTTTTCTCTGCCAAAAACAGGTTTTCTGCTCAAAAAACTCATGTTTTGGGCAGATTTGTGTTTCGCACAAGGGAAAAAAAATTTCTCCATGGAATCATTCTCATGTGACACCTCGAGATGCCAACAATTCTGCCAAATGCTCTCCCTCTTCTCAGTGGGGTTCCTCAGCTCCCAGGAAATCTGTTGTTTAACCTGGGCCTGTATTCTGGAGAAGCCCTCCTCCTCCTCCGATGATGATGATGCGGCGTGGAGGGGAGTCACGGAAAACCTTGGAGAGCAGCTGTCAGTTGGGAGTCAACCTGGCGGATTAGAATTTTGATTCCAATTTCCAAAGTGAATAATCCCACAGGGGCCACATGTCCCTTTCCAGCTGGCTTTGGCCTTTCTGCCATCCAGGAGCTGGCAAATGGACAGCGGTCAGAGGGATTCACTACTCATTTCCCCCATCCCTTCCAGTTAATTTCTGAAAGTGCAAGGGAGGGAGGAAGTGCTCCAAGGTGTCCCCGAATCAGGCATGTAGCCGGGGGGGGGGGGGGGGGGGGCTTGAGGGGCTTCAGCCCCCCCCCCCCGAAATTCTCATGGTGGTTCGCGAAAAGGCCTTATTGGTGCATTATTTAAACTGTTATGTTTATTCATATCATGATCTGATCACCATACTCAATATATCCCATATGCATGGGGGTATTGGGGTAATGATACAAAAGGTTTGCTAGGCTAGACCCTCTTTCACTCAGACTCAGCCCCCCCCCCGAAACTCAGCCCCCTCGAAACCCCCCCTGAAAGAAATTTAGCCCCCCCCCCCCCGAAATGAAATCCTGGCTACGGGCCTGCCCCGAATCACATAATTCCGCCAGGTCCGTTGGCTCACTTAGCCATTTCTACATTCCCATACATAAAGTTCTGAGAGTGCCTTGGACTGCGAGAAGATCCAACCAGTCCATCCTCCAGGAAATAAAGCCTGACTGCTCCCTGGAGGGAAAGATACTAGAGACAAAGTTGAAGTACTTTGGCCACATCATGAGGAGACAGGAAAACCTAGAGAAGACAATTATGCTGGGGAAAGTGGAAGGCAAAAGGAAGAGGGGCCAACCAAGGGCAAGATGGATGGATGGCATCCTTGAAGTGACTGGACTGACCTTGAGGGAGCTGGGGGTGGTAACGGCCGACAGGGAGCTCTGGCGTGGGCTGGTCCATGAGGTCACGAAGAGTCGGAGACGACTGAACGAATGAACAACATACATAGACGATGGGTGTGTCTGCAAGACCTAGAATCATGGAATTGGAAGAGATCCCCTGAATGGAATATTGGAGTTGAGTAGCCATTTGTTACTTAGATTGCCAACCAGGAAACAGAAACACTGCCAATCAGTTGGGGGATCTTTTGGAGACCTTTCTCCTCCCCCTCCAGCCTCAGGCAGCACAATGTCTTGGGTTAGCCATATCTCCAGAAGAGCCCTTCCCTTCCAAACTGCAACCTGGGAACTACTGAAAAAACGACACTGACTCCTCTCTCCTTCTTGCATTGAGGTCCCCAGCTATCTGAGTAATGGTTCCAGATAGGGTTCGCATGCCATCCAAGGAGAATTGCTCACTTTTGGTGTCACTTTCCCCTCTGCCATGCATGTTCCCCATCCCAGGATAGCTCTTGTGCCACGTTCCACCTTACTTGCCCTTTGCCCTTCTCTTCTCTTTTCTCACTCACCAACTTTTATTTTCCAATAATTTCCTTGCTAGGGAAAACCATGGGGCCACCTTGGACAAGTCCTATACTCCCAGCCCCAGAAAACACCAGGATGGAGTCCCTTTTGGGTTGCCATAAATCAGAAAAGGCGAAAGGACAACATGGGGCCGGAGACCTTTTTCTGAATTGCATTCTCTTGTGCTGGCCTCCATCTTTTAAAGGGACCGTGCTGGTTTTGGGGCTGCTCTCAGGTTCCAGACAGGGATCTGATTTGGAAGGGGAGGGGCTCTTCCGTAGATAATGTTGTGGGGGCCAAAAGTCCCCAAAAGGACCACCATTGTTTCCATATCCATGGCTTGAAGTCCAATTAGCAAATGCCTACTGAGCTATTTATCCAAAATGGAAGTGACCAGATGTCTAGATCGATGGGGGGTTTTTAGCATGCTGGTGGGGCACACTTCTCTGGTCTCCCCTTTTCCTGCTCTGGTTTGCTCTTTGTACATACTCAGCCGAAAAGGCCACTGCTTCCTATCTTGCCTATTCTAAGCAGATACACACGGCTAAAACAGGAGACTAGTGTTATAAAGACTTTCACTAGCTTTACGGTACCGAAACGCAACCCAGGCTCCTCCTTCTGTCTCTGTCTTTTCAGAGTTGGGGGGGGGGGGGAAGCCCGAGTAGACTAGTGGTTCTCAGCCTTCCCAATGCCACAACCCCTTAATACAGTTCCTCATTTGTGGTGACCCCCAACCATAAAATTAATTTCATTGCTACTTCATAACTGTAATTTTGCTACTGTTATGAATTGTAATGTAAATATCTGATATGCAGGATGAATTTTCATTCACTGGACCAAATTTGGCACAAATACTCGATACGCCCAAATTTGAATACTGGTGTGGTGGTGGGGGGGATTGATTTTGTCATTTGGGAGTTGTAGTTGCTGCCAAAGAGGTTTTTAAGAGCATCAGAAATACATGTTTTCTGATGGTCTTTGGTGACACCTCTGAAACCCCCCTCATAACCCCCCCCCCAGGAGTCCCGACTCCCAGGTTGGGAAACACTGAAGTAGACAGAAGATAAAGGAGCAGGTTGAGAAAGACTTTGCTGCAAGCGTCACCCTTCTCCTCGTTTGCCCAAAGTCAAATTAACCTGGCACCTTTGCCTGGCATGAAAGTTCCTTGGCCAGGTGCCGAACTTGCTCTCGGTTGTCAAACTCGGTCATTTCCGCTGGAGATGTCTAACAAATCCAGGCTGTCTTGCTAGTTGGTTGGTTCGCATGGGGGCTAAATCCTGGCACTTGTAGTACTTTGCTTTCCAAGGACTCCAATGCCCAACTTTCAACTGGTGAGACATGCCATTGTTGCATTGATGCTGCAACGTTATGACGCTTTTAATGATAATATAATAATAATAAACTTTATTTGTACCCTGCTCCATCTCCCCGATGGGGACTCGGTGCGGCTTACATGAGGCCAAGCCCAAAACAACAATTACATGAAGGAAAACAAAACCAAAAACGCAAGTAATAAACAATAATAACGCAATTACATAAAACAAAAGACAACATAGCAATATAAAATTACAATAAACACAATAAACACAATCACAGTAACATGGGCGAGCTACATGTAATGGATAAAAGAAAATTTAATAAAAGAAGAAGATTAAAAACTCAGGCGAGATAAACACGGGATAAACAAAGACAGATTATTTGCGGAGGAGAGTTCGTTTTAGTAGAGGTCGTGGAGCAAAACTTTCCTATGGGGAGAATGCACTCCAATAACAAAAGCCGTTAAACTAAACAGTAGTATGAGGATGTAGATCTACTCATCAAATGCGCAGCGAAAGAGCCAGGTTTTGAGGTACTTTTTAAAGGTTTCTAGGATAGGGGCTTTTCAACGTTAGGAAGTGGAATCTGCCATGCTCCTGCTGCAACCAGGCTGGATTGTCATTGCATTGCTAGCCAAATCAAGCCTCCCCTGGGCAAAGGCAGTATATCTTAGTTTAAGCCTTCTGAAAGGCTGTGAGCAGCACAGTGTAGGAAAGCTAATGCTGACTTTCTGGCCTCGTTGAGCAGAGCTTTTTCTATCGTGTGTCTCTGAGCATGTGCAAAGTGCCATCCTATTCTATTGTATTATTGTTGTGTTCGGGCATTGAACAATATAAATAAATATTATTATTATTATTATTATTATTATTATTATTGCTCAATAGCAGGAGGTTGGGCATCGCCCAAACGTCACCCTGCTTTGTTTGCATTGAGCTCAGTGTTGGTCGCCTTAGGTCAACTACAAAATGAATGCAGTCTTACCCCACTTGAACTGCCATGGCTGCCTGGAAGCCCTAGGAGTTGTAGTTTTACAGGGTCTTCTGCCTTCTCTGCTCAAGAGGTATGGGGCCTTGCCAAACTACAACTCCCAGAACTCCATTGCATTGAGCCAGAGCCAGGGGTCCATTGACTTGACTGAACTGCAGCGCTATAATTCCACTGGCATGGAACCCTGGGACATGCAGCTTGGGGAAAACTACAAATCCCAATATTTTCATTGGGTCTGTGGATTTGGCATCTGGGGATTCAGTTGTTCACAGTTTGCAAATACTGCCTGTTCCAGCAGAGTTGAACTGTATTAATAGATGGGGAGGGGATCTCCCAGGGAAGCCCGCCCTGAAATGAGTGGACCTTGCAGTTTCCCCACCGTACAGTGGGGATGAATTTGCTGGCGCAGCACACGCTGCCAACTGTCCAGACAGAACAAGGGAGATGAAAGCAAATAGATTAATCCACGGCCGCTGACATTCAATGGGCTGCTGGAAGGACAAAAGCACCAAGGCCGAGAATGAACTCTGCATCAAATGAGCCGCTCAATAAGTTTCAAAGGCAACCATGTTTTGGATCTCCAGGGTTTCGGATTCCAGACTTGAGGTGCCTCTACACTGTCAAATGAATGCAGTTTGACACCACTTGAACCACCATGGTTCAAGGCTATGGAATCATGGGAGCTGTCGTTTGCATTGAGCCTATTCCGTTCAAAGGAGGTCACTCCGCATTCATTCGACAGGGTAGACAAGAGACAGGGCCTTCTCAGTGGTGGCCCCTCGGCTGTGGAACGCCCTGCCTGCAGATATCAGATTGGCCCCCTCCCTGCTGGCGTTTCGGAGAAAAGTGAAGACCTGGCTGTTCGAACAAGCATTTGATTAAACAGTGTAATTGAACATAGGAATACGTAATAATGGATGATGAGACTGGATTCTGATTTTACTGTTGAGGCACTAATGATTGTTATACGGATGTTTAATGATTTATGTTACAATTGTTTTTAATTCCCCTTGTCTCGTGATGTTTTGTATCGATGTTGTTCACCGCTTTGAGTCGCCTGAGGGCTGAAAAAAGCGGTATATAAATAAAGTAAATAATAGATGCACCCTCAGGCATCACCGAGTGCTTTCAGTGTTGGATTAGAACCTGGGAACACTGGCATTCGAATCCCTGCTAAGTCATGAAAACCCATGGACAGCCTCAGACAGGCCACACTTTCTCAGCCTCAGAGGAAGGCGTTGCCAAGCCTCTGAAGAAATCTGTAGGATCATGGTCTTGTGTCTTGGAGATCCTGGGTTTGAATCCGCACTCACCTGGGTAACCTTTGGCACCTCAGAGGAAGGCAATGGCAAATGTCAGAGGAAGGCAACAGCAAATGTTCTGTGTGCCAAGTTTGGTCCAGATCCATCATCGGTGAGGTTCACAGTTTCTCTGGTTGTAAGTGAACTACAATTGCCAGAAAGGAAGGTCAGTTCCCCACAAACCCCTCCAGTAATCAAATTTTGGCATATCGGGTATATGTGCTAGTTTGGTCCAGATTCATCGGTGTTTGGGTTCACAGTGCTCTCTGGATGTAGGTGAACTACAACTCCCCAAAATCAAGATGCATTTTCCCCAAAGACCTCCAGTATTTTTTACTGGTCATGGGGGCTCTATGTGCCAAGCTTGGTCCAATTCCATCTTTGGTGAAGTTCAGAGTGCTCTTAGACTGCAAGTGAACTATACATCCCAGTACCTACAACTCCTAGCCATTGTCCTCCCAACCCTGCTATACGCCTGCGAAACGTGGACTGTCTACAGACGTCATACGCAATTCCTGGAACAATTCCATCAGCGCTGCCTCCGAAAAATCCTGCAAATCTCTTGGGAAGACAGGCAGACAAATATCAGCATGCTGGAAGAAGCAAAGACCACCAGCATTGAAGTGATACTTCCTGCCATCAACTCCGCTGGACTGGGCACGTTGTCCAAATGCCCAATCACTGTCTCCCAAAGCAGTTACTCTGCTCCAAGCTCAAGAACAGAAAATGGAATGTTGGCGGACAGGAAAAGAGATTTAAAGATGGGCTTAAAGCCAACCTCAAAAACTGTGGCATAGACACTGAGAACTGGGAAGCCCTGGCTCTTGAGCACTCTAACTGGAGGTCAGCTATGGCCAGCAGTGCTGCAGAATTCAAAGAGGCATGAATGGAGGGCAAAAGGGAGAAATGTGCCAAGAGGAAGGCACGTCAAGCCAACCCTGACCAGGACCGCTTTCCGTCTGGAAATCAATGTCCTCCCTGCGGGAGAACATGGGGATCAAGAATCAGGCTTCACAGCCACCTACGGACCCACCACCAAGACACCACATCTAGAAGACAATCATCATCAAGCTTCAAGAGATCGCCTAAGTAAGTAAGTATAGATCATGGTGTATTCTCCCCAAATCTCTCCAAGCATGTTCAGTTGCTGATCAAATCCTCTGTTTGCTGTGTGCCATAAAAAAGAATAGGAAAGGGTTAAGGGAGAGGCAGTGGGCAAGGTCATGCAAATTCCACACCAATGGAGAGAATCAAATAGACTTTGATGTCTGTGGTGGAGGAAAAACAGAAAATCTAGGATGAAATGGTCCCTGGATGGCCTTCACTTGGGTGGTGGGCAGTCTGGTGTTTGTGGAAGACATGGCAGGGCTCTTGGGCATGTTTAGGGCGTTCTTTATAACCTGCAATGTCACTGGAGGGAGGGCCATTGGTGTCTCCTGAGCACTGGGAGCTATAGATATTTGTGGAAGTGGGAGCTAGTCTGTGTAAGTGGACACCCCAGCCACACACACAATACATATTTTCATGTGTGTGTGTGTGTGTGTATCAGGCATGGGCAGGGCCAGTGGCAGAGGGATGGAGAGTTTTTGTGTGAACTAATTCACATAGTGGAAAAATATAAATATAATATTTGATATGAAGAACAATTGTAACCAACCTAAACTTAACAGTATTTAAGTGGAAGACCCCTGTGGCCATCCAGTACAACCACCTTCTGCCATGCAGGAAAAGCACAATCAAAGCATCCCCAACAGATGGCCTTGAAGCCTTTGTAATGATGATGCTGGTGATGATGATTATGATGAGGTGGGGCACCCACAAAGCCCCTGAGCACTCTCACAGAGCCCCAAAGGCTCCCTGGAGCACAGTTTGAGAACCGTTGCAATCAGGAATTCAAATCATTGCCATCTCCCTTGTTCCTGGTCTGTAAAGCATTGCCTTAAGTTCAAAACAAGATCCAAGAGGGTTATAAAGTCCTGATACCAAAGGGACAACAGATTGGCATGTAAGTGCACTGTGGCATTTCTGTTTGTGCGGTAATACTCCCCTCTCCTGCTGGGATATCACCTTGCAAGACAAAGAATGTGGTTTTTCTTAAGCCCCTTGGGGAGATGTTATTCCACCCTGAAACTGGCACCCCTTGTCGTAACTCAAGAGGCAGCTCTCAGGCCGGATTAATGAAATGCGGCTCGCAAAAGGTTTCCCTTTGCCCTCCTCCGGCGCTTTGTTCGCCAAATGTTCCGGCAGGATGGGCGATGCCAAGGCCTCCTTTCTCTCTCTTCTCAAGAATCTGCTTGGGCAAGGCTGGAAGGAGAACTCAGTTGGAGTCCTTTGTCTGATCTTCGGGTCTCTCCAGGATCAAACAGAGCTCTGCCAAAGCGGAGAAGCCCCAAGCTTTAGATCAGCATTTCTCAGCCTGGACATCAGGACCCCTGGGAGGGGGGTTGCGGGGAGGCTTTCAGAGGGGTTGCCAAAGACCATCAGAAAGCATATATTTCTGATGGTCTTAGGAACTCCTTTGGCAGAGAAGGCTGAAGATCTCTCCACCTGTCCTCTTCCTTTTTGGAAACAGATGGCAAATTCTCCCACCATCCCCCCCCCCCCCCGTTCTGATTGGCCAGGGGGAGGGCTGTTTCTGAGACTTCAAGTGGGAAGTGGAGAGCAGGTGTGCTCAGCACATGGCAGCATGGTGCACTTGCATGGGCGAGGGAGAGTGCATAAGGCTGGAGGGAGGCTCACGTTCCTTCAAGGCAGGTGGAAAACTGCCCTCGTGATGTGGGTCCAGTAGCATCAGGAGGATCACAAGCAGAAGTGGCTTAGGTAATTCGTAATGTTGTTTATTAAGGAAAAGTCAGTCTTTTCTTTTGCTTTTTATTAATGCTCCCATTAGAAAATGCATAAGGATGTGGGTGAATCACAACTCCCAAAATCGTGAGTCAATCCTTGCCAAATCCCACCAATATTCACAGTTGGCCATGTTGGGCCTGTGTACCAAGTTTGGTCCAGATCCGTCATCAGCTGGGTTCAGTGCTCTTTCGATGCAAGTGAACTACAACTCCCATATGCCAAGGTCAATCACCCCCAAACCCCGCCTGTATTCACAGTTAGCTACATTGGGTCTGTGTGCCCGGTTTGGTTCAGATCCATCATCAGTGGGGGTCACAGGGTTCTCTGGATGTAGGGAGAACTACAAATACCATCATGTTGGATCAGTTCCCCCCACCCCTGAAACCCCACCAGTATTCAAAGTTGGTCATATTGGGTATTTGTGCCAAATTTGGTCCAGATCCATCAGTTGGATGCACAGTGCTGTCATTGTGGGTGAACTGTAACCCCCAACCTCTGAGGTCAGTTCCCTCGAAACCACACCAGTATTTAAAGTTTGGGCATATCGGGTATTTGTGCCAAATTTTGTCCAGTGGGTGAAAATACATCTTGCATATCAGACATTTACATTATGGTTCATAACAGTAGCAAAATTACAGTTATAAAATAGCAACAAAAATAATTTTATGGTTGGGGGTCGCCACAGCATGAGGAACTGTATTTAGGGGCTGCAGCATTAGGAAGGTTGAGAAGCACTGGTTTAGATTCCGGCCTGCCTCCCTGCTTTTCCACGACACCCAATTTGGCATCACTCTCACGAAATCTATTGTAGATTTCACAAGGCCCCCGGACCAATGCCGAGGAACGGAGATATCAAATTATTGTTCCCTCTCATGTAATTATTGTCTCATCTTGTCATGTGTCCAAAGTACGATAGCCTCAAATCGTTTTGGTTTTTCCGGAGGAAATCCAGTCTTGGTTTACTTTTGGTCCCAAAGCTTTTTCTTCCTGGTGGTCCGTGGCATTCATAGATCCTCCTGGCTTTCTGTGTTTTCCAGCTTTGGAAATATGGCCCACTGTTAGACACCTGGGCGAGGCTCTACAAAATCCTGAGGTGTAACCAAGAAAATTCCTATGCCCAACCAAGGCAAATAAATCCACTATTTTTGGCCCCAAGTTCCAAGATGAGTCTTGGCATTGGCCGTTTCTTCGAAAGAGAGGTCAACGTACTTTGGACTGAAAGCTCCTTCTTTGGTGATTCTTCTTGAATCCAGGGTTTGTTCTTCTTGGTCCTTGCCTTCCCAAGTGGCCAATGTTTGGGCCTCAATTTCTGAAAAAAGAGGAAGAAAATGGAAAGAGAAACTTCATATCCTGGAGCTGACAAGGGGTTGGGGATGTATAGTTGATGTGTCATGACACCGTAAAGGATGTTTTGGCCTGGGTTTAGGATCGTCCTAAACTCGCAACCCTAGTACCATTTCCGTTCCCTCCGGAGACTCTCCACGCCAATCTGCCATGTCACTCCCGTCCTATGCCAGGCCTTCAATGACTTCTTATTCAGCCATCTGGCGCTCATATTTCCCTATTATGAATGGCAAGAGTCTCTGGTCAATTACGACGGATTTGCATTGCAGCCATTAATAAGCTGGCTAATTGTCCCGAAGCAAGGAGGCGTCCCGCACCACTCGGCAGTGTCTCCCCCAGTGAAGGTTACAAAAGGCAAAAGCTGGGACATGGATGCTTCCTTAGCCACGTTCCTCCCCTCCTTGGCCTCTTTTGTGGCCATTTGGAAGGGGAGTCAAGGAATTTCAATGTCCGAAAATGGACGGTGTTGCACCCCTCCGTGACCCAAAATCATAGCCATGGGACACAATTCACTGCCTTAGAGCATAGGGGACAAGAAGAGGCAGGTAATACATGTATTGGGTTGCTGTGAGTTTTCTGAGCTGTCTGGCCATGTTTCAGCAGCATTCTCTCCTGACATTTCACCCATATCTGTGGCAGGCATCCTTAAAGGTTGTGAGGTCTGTTGGGAACTAGGCAAGTAGGATATATATATATATATATATATATATATATATAGAGAGAGAGAGAGAGAGAGAGAGAGAGAGAGAGTTACCTGTGGAATAATGTCCAGGATGGGAGAAAGACGTTTTGTCTGTTGGAGGCAAGTGTGAATGTTGCCATTGGCCAGCTTGATTAGCATTGAATGACCTTGCAGCTTCAAAGCCTGGCTGCTTCCTAATGATAATAATAATGATTAAATAGTGACAACAAGGGCACTTCCTGCACAGAAAACAGGATGTTTTGCGCAGAAAATGACATTTCTGCACAAACAATTAATTTTTCGTGCAGAATAAATTCTGAACCATGAAGCCCCTTTCCCATTTGGCATTATTGCCTCCCTTTGGATTTGTCAACCATTTCCTAAATATTTTGGAGTCTTCTTTTCAAAAGCTTGGCAATACAACCTAGAAACTGCAATGTATTTAGGGAAGAGTTCCCAACCTTGGGCCTGCCAGGTTTTGTGGACTCCTGCTCCCAGAAGCCCTCACTGTCAGCTGAGTTGGCAGGGGCTGCTGGGAGGCGAAGTCCAAAACACTGGAGGACCTCAAGCCCAATGACCCGTTTCCCTTTGGCACCGGCGGACATTTCTAGGACACCCTCCCTGGGAAAACAGGCCCCCGGCGTAGATCGCAATGAAGCCAGCCCTTCCACGTGGAGGAATGTGTGTGAATAATTGCGCGAGGGAGCCACATTAAAACATTTATTTATATGCCACGCTCTTGGCGTATATTTTTTTACTTAATCATTCCGAGACAGATGGCAGAACATTAGGGCCCATTAAACTAATAACATTCAGGGTGCTCCATTTATTTTCTTGTGGGTTATTTTGGGACTTTGGTTGTCGTTGGTGTCCTTGCAAATAAATTCAGCAAAGGGAGCAGCATTTTTTTTAAAGTGGCGTATTCAACAAAGCCGGTGGTATTGCCAGTCCCCTCCTGCCTTCACTAGCTTCAGTGAAAAGAGGAATATTCAACAGGTTCATAGGGAAGGAGGTCTATTGGTGTTATTCCTGACTGCAATGGTAGTGAACATTAAAGCTGCTTGGGGGTCAGGGACTGAGGAAAGCCAACGATCCTGCCATTCTTTCTCCATAATTTTTCATCCCATAGTTCCAACCTGTCGATTTGGCAGGATTCTTACCCTTTAATTCCCTGCCTTCCCAAATTCTCAGATGCATTGAAAAGGTCCCGATTTCTTTTTCTCTCACTTTCCCTCTTTGTCCTCAGCCTCCATCCATTGCCGTCATCTGTGTTCAAACTGCAAAAGCAGAGGAGAGGAAGCAGAGGAAGCACAGAATATGTGTGTGTGTAGCAAGTTTTCTGTTGATGTATTTGAGCATCACTTTGCTTTGTTGAAGGAGAAGCCATGGCGACGGGCCTCTTCACCTTTCCGTTCCTCACCATCCCAATCTTTGTGTGAATTATTCACTGTTGGTTAAACAGCTGTCGGAGCTGTTCAAAGCAAAGAAAAAGGCCCTTTCTTTCTTTCTTTCTTTCTTTCTTTCTTTCTTTCTTTCTTCAAAGCAGCCATTCTTTTCTTTCCCTTTTAAAACAACCCTGAAGATTTGCATTTTCCATTTGCGAAACCTCAAATGAGCATCTCAGAGCAGAATCACATTCGGCTTCTTTCTGATGCAGCCAACCTAAAGACAGATATAATACTAATAAAATGTTATATATATATTCTATACACATAATAAAAGTGAAAGTGTGTGTGTGTGTGGATGGGGTGTCCACTTACACAGACAAGCTCCCACTTTCACAAACAGCTATAGCTCCCACTACTCAGGAGACACCAAAGGCCCTCCCTCCAATGATATTGCAGGTTATAGTGAGCGCCATGAACATGCCCAAGAGCTCTGCCAATGTCCTCCACAAACAGCATACTGCCCACCATCCAAGTAAAGATTTTCATACGAGGACAATTTCATCCTAGATTTTATGTGTTTCCTCCACCACAGACATCCCAGTGTTTTCGACTCTCTCCATTGATGTGGAATTTGTATGACTCTGCCCTCTGCCTCTCCCTTAACCTTTTCCTATTCTTTTCCATGGCACACAGCAAGCAGAGGACTTGATCAGCAATTGAACATACTAGAGAGGTTTGGGGAGAATTCTCCATAATTTATGGGAGTAGTAGGTACTAGGATTAACAATTCACTGCAATCTAAGAGCACTTTGAACTCCACCAATGATGGAATTGTACCAAACTTGGCACACAGAGGCCCTATGACCAGAAAAAAATACTGAAGGTCTTTGGGGAAAATTCACCTTGATTTGGAGGAGTTGTGGTTCACCTACATTCAGAGAGCACAGTGAACCCAAACACCAATAGATCTGGACCAAACTAGGCACACATACCTGATATGCTGAGATTTGATTACTGGAGGGGTTTGGGGGGGGGGGGGGGGCTGACCTTCCTTTCTGAGAGTTGTAGTTTACCCACAATCAGAGAAACCGATCTCCACCGATAATGGACCTGGACCAAACTTGGCACACAGAACCCCCATGACTAACTCAACCTACTGGAGGGCTTTGAGGGGACTGACTCACCATAATGGGAGTTTTAGTTTACCCTACAGCCAGAGAGCACACTGAATCCCACCGACTATGCATCAAGAGCAAATTTGCCAAACATAACAAACTTTAAGTACTGATAGAGTATCTAAAGGTTAACCTGGAATTATGTGAGTTGTAGTTCACCCACAACCTTATGCATTTTGTACCATTTTTCAAATAACCCAGGCAACGCTGGGTATGCAAGCTAATATGTGTGTGCGTCTATATGTGTGTGTGTGTGCGCGCGCGCATGCATGCGTGTGTTTTGGGAGGATGGTCAACCTGAAAGTAACCAGTTCAACAGTTGGATAAGGCATTCAATTTGTTTTATTTTGGAGGGGAAACCGTCAGAAGTTAGAGGCGGAAGGGAGGTCAGAGCAAATGAGCACACAGTAGGCAAGGCATGAATGGCTTTTTGTGGGTGCATCCACACTGCAGAATCCATTCAGTTGCATTCAGCTGGAGATGCTGGGGATTCTCCCTCAGAGGATGAGGGGAATTGAGGATTTTTCATTGAGTCTGTGTCTGATCAGACTGAAACACAGACAGAAATGTAGGCTGTAGATCAGAGGGATGGGCCGGCAGCTGCCAAAGTGATAGAGGATGTTTGGGATTCTGTTTCTCTCGAGAATCGGCCTTCTCAGCCTTCAGAAGATGGGAAATTGCCCTGCGATGTGAGATTAGGTCTCTGCTGGGAGAAAGCAAAGGAAAGGTTAATTAGAAGGTCAGGAAGACTCCATGAGAAGCAGTCCTTGCAATCCAGGTGCCGTAGGGATGACCTCATGACTGTTTGGTCGGGTTAAGCTTAAATTAAGTGAAGTTTTCCTGGGCTCGTTAGAGCAGACAACATCACCTTAAAATCAAGTACATGTTCAGCTTTCAAGTTTGCCTTTGTTCCTGAATGAGTTTTGTCTTGGAAAAGTTCCAGGGTTGCTACCTATGCTCTTGAATTCATGGATTTCATGTACCTTGCTACCTTGGACTATTGATCTTTGAATATTTGGAATATTGCCATTTCATAGCACCTTTTCACTGCTTTTTGTGAAATGTCCATTTTCTGTTTTGTATATGCTTTTAAAAAATAAATTGCTGTGATAATGGGTGGAAAGGAGTTCCTGGTCTAGAGTGCAACAAAGAGGAAGAGACAATCTTGCCCTTCCCAGGAGACTCCAGCAAAAGTAGATTGTTACAGCCTCTCCTCCTTGCCAGTTCTTCCTCGTCCTTCATGTTGTCTACCTTGTTGGGTCTCAGGGGTCACTACAATCCACACTTCCTAGGGCCAGAGAGATCCTCTGAGTATTAGAGGTACTGGCGGGTGAGACAGCTGTGCATGACATCTCAGAACAAAAGGCTACGGGAGCTGCTCTCATACCAGCCAGAACTGTGAACTTCCACTTTGAGTGTAAAGTACAAAAGGTAGTAGTGGCAGCCTGCGGATAGACACCCAGAGCTGTGAATGCACCCGAGGAGAGGTTTTTCTCTCCAGCCGGGTGGGAAAGCCAACTGCCTTCACATGCCCAAAATAGCTCAAGTGGAAGGACACCAGACAAGGGACAGCGGTACTGGCGAGACACAATGAGGAGGGAAAGCCAGGTCCATAAATAAAGATCACATACAATTATCAAGAACAACACTAGTTTTCTCCCTGCCATGCAAGAAAAACCAAGTGAATATTTCTCTGTCATCTTCTCTCCCTATTTGATTGTCACATAGAACTGGAGGAAACTTATCCTGTATAGATCAAGACATGGCTTTCATAGGAAAACATGTTTTTTGTGTGAAAACTATTTTTGCGTGAAACCAATGGTTTGGGTGCTAAAAATGTTTTTTGTGCAAAAAAAAAGGTTTCTTGCATGAAATTTCTTCCTGTTCTTGAGTAAAATTACCCATATTTACTTACCATCAAATCTAATGTGCACCTCAATTTTCAAAACCCCAAAACCCAAAAATGTTTTTGCTACATTAGGCTAATCTAATGTGCACCCTAATTTTGGAAAGGTAATTTAGTCCAAAAAGGTGAGCACTGGAATCGAGGTAATATGGTATTTTTTGTGCAAACAAAACCAAAACCCAACCACAGGCCAGGATCCTGAAATTTAAATAATCAATGGGGGTGGAACAAGGGGGTGGCTAGCCTCAGGTCTCCTTCTCCCTTTCTGATCCTTTTCTTATTTGCCCTGTAGGCTGACTCTCCTCGCTCTGATGCTGCAGAGCTGAATGGCGGCTTGTCGAACAAAGTTTCCAGTCATCTCCCCCTTGCTTCAAGGTCCCTCGATACCTTTCCATTCTCTGGTGGAGAAAAAGAAAGACAGCGACCTGGCCTTTTCCATTTCATTCAGGATCGGCCTGCAAGGAAAGCTGCGGCGTCCAATCAGCTTTCAAGCAGCTTTTGAAACTCCTCATCTTTTTGAACATGATCCTTCCATCCACGGCATCTCCCTTGCAGGGGATATTAAGAGGAGACAAAAGGAAATGGCCTCTGACTAAGATGGTTTGAGACAGGACCGCCTCTTCTCAGAGCCAAAGAAGAGGATGTGCCTTCTTTTTTTGACATCTCAGCCTTTGAGACCAACTGTGGAACCGTGAGGCATTTCTTGTGGTCTATTTGGCCCGTGGGACTCTGCGACAACACTTGCATTTTGTCTTTGGGAGGAATCAACTGCTTGTTCCTTCGCCGCCTTGGAAATTGATGCCCGGGTGGGATTTAACCCCTTTGGGCACTGCGGGTTTGCGCTCTCCTCCCCAAACGGAATGCCACTGGCATGGCCAAGCTCTTGCTGAGATTCCAACGGTATTTTCGGCGGAAACCCATCCGCTTCTTTATGCTGATTGCCCTGTACTTGACAGCAGGAAGCCTGGTGTTCCTTCATGCCAGCTTCACTGGACAGACCCGGGTGCCTGAGCATGAGCCCAGCCCCAACAGCCGTGCTGGGGTTGGGACGGAGGCCAAGTATCCGGGGACGGCCCAACTGGGTGGGGAATTCAGAAATGCCCCAGAAACGTTGACCACGGCCCGCAGGTATGGCACGTGGTTCAAGAGTCCATCCAAGGAGTTGCCTGGGCGGAGCAAAGTCGGCGACTATGGCGGGACATGGAGTCGAGCCCTCAAGGGAAGGAACATGCGTGAGAAGGAGGAAGACCGAGGTAACAATTCATCTGAGTGGGGTGAGGAAGGACACATGTAATCCAAATGGTTTGGGCATCCTACAAAAGCAAGGTCTGTTGTGTTTCTGTGAGTTGAACTTTCGTGGATTGGATTATTACCAGGTTTGATTAACCTGTTCTTTCAAGGAATCTCCACTTCTGCTAGACATTGATTGTAGAGTCATGCTGGAGGACCTAGGCCCCTTCTACACTGCCATATAAAATCTGGATTATCTGTTTTGAACTGGATTATTTGACAGTGAAGACTCATATAATCCAGTTAAAAGCAGATAGTGACTCATACAATCCAGTTCAAAGCCGCTTTGAGTCTCCTGCGGGAGAGATAAAGTGAGGTATAAATATAAAGCAGGACAATAATAATAATAATAATAATAATAATAATAATGTGGATTATCTGCTTTGATAATAGAATAGAGTAGCTTTATTTGTCATTGTGCTATCGCACAACGAAATTACATGCCTTCCTTCGCACACACCACAAAACAACACACCCATCCCGCCACACTACCACCACCACCACACAGCCCCCAATGCCACATCAGCACGAAACCACAGAGTTCAACATAGCCACAGCTCTAGGATAAAAGCTATCCTTCAGTCTGTTTATCCTTGTCTTTGTCACCCTGTACTGTCTGCCAGATGGCAATCATTCAAAAAAGAATATGCTGGGATTATAATATATAATCTGGATTATATGGCAGTGTAAATGGGGTCCTAGAGATTCCCAGAAAGAACACTTCTCTAGGCATTTGTATATCCTCTGGTGCATTTCTATGGCCCACTTCTGATGAAAGTAGATCATAGACTCACACTGGAGAACATAGAGATCTCTAGAGTGATGTTCTCTTAGGTTTTTTAAAAATAGCATTTTGGGTGATTTCCCCACATGTTCCCCAGCACCCTCTAGGCAAGCTTAAATACCCCTATTTCTGCCTGCAGTCCCTTTCAAAATAGTGACAGGAAGTAGTAGGCATGTGCAAAAAAATTTCGGAAGTTTTAGAAATGTAAGAAAAATGAAAGTTTTGTAAGTTGGAAGCCATATCCAAAGTGTTTGCGTGGCCCACACCAAATATTTTAGAATCGAAACTGACTCAATACTTTTTCATTTTACTTTTATAAATCTTGGAAGGCTCCCAAAGTCTGTTTCATATTCAGTGCAAGGAAGCAAAAAAGGCCGCTTGCCTGCCTGCCCTACTGTCTGCCTTGCCATTCCTCACCCTGGAATTAATGGAGTCTTGGCATAAGGAGCCATGAAAAGAGGGAGCAGTGTGTCTTGGGAAGGGGAGGGGCCCTATGCCAAAGAATTCAAAAGGCTCTGCCCTAAACTACATTTCCCAGTATGCATCAGCATCAGAAAGCCCCAATTAGAAGATTGGTCTGTAAGCAGCCAGAGTTCCAGTACATTTGTTAATATTCTACTCTATGATTTCTGTTCCTGGGTTACAAATGTCATTTCCTAATTGGTTCTATCTTTTTAAAAAGATGGCAAAAGTTTATTATACTGCAAAAACTTTGTCTTTGCACAAGGGACGTCGTCCTATATGTAGCAGCACATTTTGCTTTGTTGAGTCTACACCAATTTAGCAAACTTTCTGCCACAAAAGCAAAGTTTCTGAAGTAGAACAAATATGTTCAAAGTATGAACTATACCATTAAACAGGAAATAACACTTTGAAACTAGGAACAGATTTTCTTTATTATTAAAAATGTCGTTTATAAAAGCTTTGAAAATTCGCCAAAAATACGAGGATAAGTGAAACGTACTGAAATTTGGTGGGCTAACAATGGTCATTGTGTTCTAACATTATAGCAAGTTTAACTCCAATAGCTTTAAAAATGAGAGTTAGGAACCCCTCAAGTTTCCCCAATTATAGTCATAATTATGCGTAATTACTGGAGAGAAATAGTAACAACATTTCATTAGTCTCATTATAATCATGAAATTTTCACTAAGTATACTTTAGAAACACTTTGGAAACAAAACGCAATCCCCCCCCCCCCCCCCCCCAGTTTTGTAATGACTTTTGAACCATTCTTTATGGATCACACATCCCTAGGAGTGAAGGTTCCAAAAGCAACAATTCTAAGCTCAGAGGGGACTCATGCAACACTAATCCCAAACTCCCTACATACACAAATGCAACAAGCCAGGGACAAATCTCATCCAGAGCAGCTTCTGGTGTGAAAGTGGCAGAGATCTCAGTATTGGCACAATTGTAATGCAGGAGGTGGGAAGACTGAAATTCGTCCCTCGTGCCCACGGTATCTCCGCTCAGCTCAGGCATCCCCAGGAGCCCCAAAGCCCACTGTTCTAATCTTCTCTTCCATTTGTTCGGCTGAGAGCATCTTTTGACGGGTGACTTATGGGGCCTGTCTGCAGAGCGCTTAGCATCTCTGAAGGCCTCATTTACTGCACCTGACAGGACACTCTTTTCTGGCGAGGAGAGGCTTTCGTTGCGGGCGGCACAGCTTCATTTATTATCGGGCAGCTCTTTCCTGCCGTTCTGACACCAATGTTCCCATTAGTCCTGATTTGCACGGTGGCGCAGATCAGGCAGCGGCTTTCCGGGGTCCAAAAAATCGTTTGATGCGTGGCGATGAAGGACAAGGTTTAGAGGGCAGTCCAGAAAGGGGAATAAGGCCACAGCCTTGACAGTGGGGTGCTTGGCTTCATCTGATCATTGGTGGGAGAGATTGGCCCCATTCTCCCATTAGGGTGGCGTGGAGTTACACTTTGTTTGCACGATGCAACCCTTGTGTCGAATGGCAATACTGCACCACTGAACACATTTTTGCCAAGCAGCCTTTTTGCCAAACAGGAAGCAAACTCAACTTCCTTTTGGATGAACAGTGCCTTCAGGGTCTCAAGGAACCCATCCATGGCAAAATTAATCTTTGTAATTGGTTACTGTTGGCCGTGTATTTAATTTGAAATATCTATTGTTTTATTATGCATTTTGTGATTTTTATTGTAATGAGCTGCTCCGACTCCCTGCGGGGAGAGGGAGCAGGATATAAATAAAGTTATTATTATTGTCATTATTGGGAGCTACAGTAGTGCAGAAGGTTAAACTGCTACTTGCTGATCAGAAGGCCGATGGTTTGAATCCTCAGGACAGGGTGAGCTCCCGTTGTTAGCTCCAGCTTCTGCCTGTCAGGAACTGGTTTCCAGGCCTTGAGTCTTGGCGCAAAAAACCAGGATCCTGACATGTGATGCTGATAAGAATGTGCAGCTGGTGGCCTTGGGGGGAAGCAGTTGGCATTTGGCGGGGAATATTGCGCGGGACTCTCAGCCGGCGGGAAAGGGGAATTCAATTGTGAGGGAGGGTATATAAGGGTTAAACCGCGGCGGCCGGCCAATCCTGGCTTTCTTCGTGTATGAATGTCCAGCAGTAAAAGTTCCTGATTGATTACGGATTGGCGTCCTGTGTCGTTATTGGGACGGCTGCTGTGAGCTTACATTAAGCCAGGATTGATCGGTACCATCCCGCGGCTGCGGTGAGGTACCCTTATGGGACGGGAGGAAATTCCAGCGGCAGAGGGAGAGCCGGACTTCCCTTTCGAGAATGCGGAGGAGGAGCTGGAGAGAGTGGCTGCCTTGGCTTCATCGACTGCTTATGCCCGGCCCAACGGGGTGACCCAGAGGCGAGTGAAGGGGGCAGAGGTGGCAGCGAGAGAAAGCAGTGGGCTAGATTTCCCCTCCCCGCAGAGGTTGGAGTATCTGGAGGAAAAGGTGGCATCCATGGAAACCACCCTCGCAGTGATGTCGAGGGTGATGGAGCGGCTGGCCCCCTTGATAGAGGAATCACAACCCCGAGGGGAATCGGTGTGGAGTGCAGGGGAGAGGAGTGACCGGGGACCCGGAACACGGCCTAAAACGCAGGCGAGTTGGAGAGCCGGGGCAGAGAGTGATGAGGAGGAAGGACAGCCGCGGGGCCTAACGCGAACGTCCCAGCAGACGCTTCTGGTGCCCCCGGCCGGAGCCAGGCATGGCACAGGGCGGTATGGATTGCCCCCGGAGCAGCATGGGCTCCAGGGAGGGCCACCAGGAGCAGAGAGCCGGGAGATGCAGCCCCTTCTCCACCACCAGAGAAGGGAGGAGCTGAGAGTCGAATTTGGAGGTGAAGCCGGAAGCCTCGATTATTTCTTGACCATGGTGAGGGGATATCTAGAGGACAACGCACTCACCTTCAGATCGGAGGCAAGCAGAGTGCAGGCAGTGGGCGCGGCACTGAGGAGAGGAGCGGCAGAGTGGTATGTCCAGCTCCATGCCAGACGTGACCCATGTTTGGGATCCACGAGGCGATTCCTAGCAGCGCTGGAAGCACGCTTCAGGGATCCGCTCGAGAGAATCCGAGCGAGAGAGAAGTTGCAGACAATAACCCAAGGCCAGCGTTCCGTGTCCGAATACGTGGAAGAATTCCAGTTGCGGGCAGAAAAGGTGCCTGAGTGGTCCAATACCACTAAGGTCCCAATATTTAAGGAAGGCCTGCGGAAGGAAATCTTGGCTTGGGCACTTCATCGCGATGATCCGGAGGAGATAGGCGGATGGATTGAGCTGGCTGGCCACATCGAGACGACCCTGGCTCAGGTCAGGAGACATCGAGGGGCGGCACCGCAGCAGACGAGAGCCAGGGAGGAGAGTTGGAGGACGGAGAGAGGCATTTAAAAGGGCAACTACATCCTCTGGGGTCAGTGGGCCTTCTTTACAAAATAACACTATGCAACACAATTTGTGTTTCTGGGTGATCCATGTCATTTCCTAATTGGTTCTATCATAAAAACACGGGGAAAGTGCATTAAACTTTTTTGCAGGAGGGACGTCTTGTTATGGCACATTTTGCTCTAGTTTTTCAATGAATTTCTCAGAGAGTCTCAACCAATTCAACATAATAATGATAACAACAACAACAGTATTAACAATAACAATAATAATAAACTATATTTATTTTCCTCTTTATTTTCCCGGAGGGACTCAGAGCAGATTACAGTAACATTTAAGGCAAACATTCAGTGCCTTTTACACAATGAACAACAAGATACGATACACAGATAAGGTAAAGGCCTTTTCATCTCCTGCGTCTGGAGGCGGTGCTCAACTCCGTCCATTGGGAGGTGCTCTTGTCCCATTTTCCATGCTGAGGAGCCTGAGTCCGTAGACATCTCCGAACTTTTTGCCAGCATGTCTGCATGGGTTGCCCTGTTACCTTCCAGCTGAGGCAGTACCTATTGACCTAGTCATATTGCATACTTTAAAACTGCTAGGTTGGCAGAAGCTAGGGATGACAGTCAGGAGCTCACTCCGACTCATGGCTTCAAACAGTTAACCCTCCTATCAGCAGCTTTTTACTGCAGCTAGCAGTTTTAACAGCTATTCTACTGTGGCCCTATAGTTTGTGCCAGAAACATAGTTTCTGGCACATAAACAAAGTTTCTGGAATGTAACATTGTGTAATTTTCCTCCCAATTTTTTCATGCCACCTTTGTCAAAGAAGTCAAGTGAAGACTGCCCTCTTGTGTTTTCCTCAGGCCGGTCCCCTCCCCGCCACAAGGAATTAGCAGTCGTCCTCTCGGAGGTTAATTGTTGTGGATGCCTTGCATATGGCTGGGACCGCCACGGCAACCTTGACAGCAACTGACAGTTGATTCGCACTTACCATCTGGTAGTGGATGCACAGCGTATCAATTCAAATTAAACTAATGAGCATGGCTGAATACCATTCCCAAACGAGCCCCCCCCCCCTCGGTTTGCACAGTGCTGCAACCCTAATGAGGGAAACCATGGCCGCCATTCTAAATTAGCTTCTCAGTGAAGTAGACTGAACTAAGGACCATCTCCTGGACCAATGTCCCTCCTCCAATCCTGGTTACTGAGCATCAGCTGTTGCGAGCAGCAGGGATCAGTTCTCCTGTCAATTGAGATTGATAATACTGGTGTTTGCAATAAGGATCCTGCTTCTTTAAAAAAAATTGGATACTATACGTAGAGTATAACTGTCACCATTATATTACAGAAGTATTAAAGAAACAAAATCAGCCAACCAAATACAAGTCAAAGTGATAACATACTGTCCTGGTATAGTTCAACTGCGGCTCCTTTCTAATTCCATCTTAGTCTCCTACTTGTACTTTTCTCCTTATTCCTCTCTCCACTCCCTCTGGGAAAAGTTGTGATTCCATTTCCACTTTTTTTATTCTATCTGTTGGATCATTGAGATGATCTGATTTAGTTCCTTGCATTTTCATTTTCCCTTCACGTTTGCTATCCGTTCTTTCCCCTTTGAGACCCAGTTCCCTATAGGATATTTATATATTTATTTTTCCTTTCATTGATATAATCCTGGAGCATATAATCTGCTAAATATTCATGTCATTTTTAAATTTTTCATGTTTTGTACTCTTTCCATCCTATCGCCACCATTGCTTGTGCCACTTCTACCATATATTTTATCATATCTGCCTAATCTTTATTAGGAATCCTGCTTCCGATTGTTGGAGATCAGTGGTGAAAGGGAGACATCAGTTTGTTGTGCCCCGATCAACAGAAGAACAGTCCTTCATTGCTCCCCTGTACCATCCAAGTCCTTGTTGTTGTTGTTGTTGTGTCTGCCAGACACATAGGACTTATGACCACCCTGCCCTCTGCAACAGTTGCCCAGACCCATAGTAAATCAAAGGATTTTAGGCATGCAAGAGAGTCACTCTGAGTTGGAGGATCCCACCTCCAACCCAGAAACATTGACCAGATTTGGACATGCTACAATTTTCACCTGAAAGAACACTCGAGTGGAAAAGGAAATGCCTCAAACCTTTTGGAAAAGGGAAATCTCCATAACTTTCTGTTGATTTTATGATCTGTGGAAAGGCATGACCTTGTTAGAAGCCACAACCTTTTCAAAAATGATGCCATAACCTTTTAGGAAAATGGTATTCATGCAAGGCAATTAGGTTTCTCAGCTGTTAAACTGATGTACCTGGGTATGTCTTTGAACTGTTAGGGACAAAGGTATGGCAATGCACAAAAAGCACACACACATACAGCAGAGTTTCAGAAGCATTCTTTTTACTTGCCCTAAAACATCTACTCTCCCTTAAAATATATTTTCCTTTAAATCATGCTCTCAAGAGACAAAAATAAGCAGACTTCTTTAAAAGTAACATAGTTTGTTTACTCACAAACTTCATGTATTCAGCACACAGGTACTTTGCTTATCAGTCCAGTTACAGATAGGATTTGAAGTAGTTTCACTGTGTAGGTAACACAGGGCATCTTTCTTACAATCAACAGTTCATAGTCCAAAGCATCTCTCGGTTCTGAGAGTCTAATGAAGTCCCTATCTAGTCTGAAAGTCCAATGGAGTCTGAGATCTAAAATGGAGTCTGAGTCCTGAACAAGCCCAGATCTGATCACATGGTCTGCAGTCCCTCCCACAACAAAGAGTTAAGGTAAAATTGCATACCACACACACACATACAATACAGTAAGCAATCTCATTTATATACATAACAAATAACTAGTGGAGGCTTGAAGAAGGTTGTTATTTCCAACAGAAACTGGGCTGCACACTGGGCCATATCTCAAGCCACATGCCCCTTGTCAGAACGCATTAATAGGCCGGGTTTTAATAGATTGCAGAAAGGCTGCGGACCCGCCTGGCAGTCCCTTCCGCTCTTGCCTTAATAGGCATAAGAAATGGCAGCATCAGCTACAGTTCACTGAACAAACAAGTTTATTTTTCCAACAGCGCCCCCCCCCCCCCGACGGGTGCTTTATTGGGAGACAAGATAAGAAATGTCCTGACCTTCTGCCCTGGTGAGCAGAAATGTTGGCTCAACTCTAGAGACCATTGGTCTCTAGAGTTGGGCCTCCAGTGGGATAGAGAGGCACACTTCTTTGTAGGCATATCCACCAGATAAATTCCCAGTTCCAACTTTGTTGGGCTCTACAATCAGCCGGGAAAACTCATCTTGTAGTGTCTTGGGGTCTTCCTTTCTCCCTTAAACCAATATTTTCTTTTTCCCTTCCCTTCTTCTTATCCTCCTTCCATCCCTTCTTTCCCTCCTCCCTCTCTTTCAATATTTATATGTCCTATATCTAAAAATCCCAAAGTACAATCAAATCAAAACAAACAGCAATAGCTATTTAAAATGCTAGGAATATATTAAATCATTCATCACCGAGAGTCAGGCAAATGAAAGCCAGTTAAAACTGATATTAAAATCAACACGAAATGAAATTATCTACCTCCCTCCACCTCCTGTGCACGCCTTTCATTGTCACTAGGGCTTTGAATCTGCTGCAGGAGTTGAAGGAGCTCTCTAAGGTTCTGAAAATAGTCAAGCCATGACATCCGGCACCTTGGTGAGCCCCCTTGGAGTCCAGTCTTGGATGGGGCTGCCCTAGATGGTCTTTGGAGTCAAGTCTAACTCAACAAGTCTACCGATTTGGGTCATCAAATAGTCTTCCTCATGCACTGGTACCAGCTTGAGTCTCCATTTGATCCAACCCAGTTCGGAAAGGAGACGAGAAGGTTTTCATGCTGGGAAGTGATTTTTGTTTTTGTACAGAAAGAACACAGTCACTTTGGGATGAGAAGTGTGGGTGCCCCAAGAGGATTGTGTGCCCCATCCCTGCCAGCAGCCTGTTGGGACAGATGTTCATCATCCAGAACAATTGAGGGTTTTCTTCCCTTCCAAGGTCTTACAAGGAGGAAAATGCTTGAGCCCTCCCTGGGTGCTGGGGCTCTCCAGCTTGGCACCTCCAAATTCATTTCAGGGGAGCTTCCCTGTGGCTTTGCCAGGAAGCAAACTAACTAGACAGTGCCTGCTGAGGCAACAATCTTGTATCTACCACAGAGAGGCCTGGTGCGGGTACAGCTCCCAGCGAAGAAGGCATGAAGAGGCCGAGGTCACGGCGGCAGGTTAAACTCTGTGCTTTCCAGCTTGCGGGTGGCCTGGCAGTTCTGCTACCTGAAGGGGTGGTGGTGGTGTGTTTGCTAATGTGCTGGGATGTTCCCTGGGAAGTGGTGAACCTTTGTCTGTCCAATGAGGGGTTGAAAAGATCTGTGCAATTTCTTTCTTTTTTTCCCCCCGAGTTAGATTTTTATTGGGTTATATCATTAATAAGTAGAAAGTAAAACAATGAAAGAGTGAGAGCAATTTCTGGATAGGAACGCTTGGAAAATGAGAGAATTAAAAAAAAAACAGACACAGAAAAAAAGTAATAAATACATAAATGGTTTGACTTCCTTCTATTTTTTCGGTGGTTGTGAATTCATAGTTATTGGACCCTCTAAGGGGTAAAGAACAAATTTGTCTGAACATCCCTGCAGTTTCTGATCTTCTTTTGTGGGTATTTGTTTAATCATATTATTAAGTCTTACTTTAATAGTTTAAGGTAATTCTTGACCAGGTCCCAATTCATTTTTTTTAGAAGTCCTTGGTTGGGGGTAATTCATTAGATAAGCTTGTCCATGTTCATTACCTCCAAAACTTTCTTCAGCCAGTCCTCTTTTTTAGGAATCTCCTTTTGTCTCAAATTTTTAGCAACTGCAATTCTCACTGCAATAACTAGTTAATTGAAAAGAATTTCTTTGTCTTTATCTTCCGCCACATCCAACATGCCTCACAAGTAATATTCAGATTCTTTTGCTATCTTTATATTTAATATTTTTGTATCTCAGTATGGATCTCTGTCCAAAACTTTTTTTTACTTCTGAACAAGTTCACCAGACATGAAAAAAGGTTCCAGTTTGTTGCCCACATTTCCAACATTTGTCCAAAGCATTTTTATATTTTTATTTTGAAATTTTGTGTGGAGTTATATACCACCTATATAATCTTTTTCATCCAATTTTCCTTTAGTTCATTCACATGGGTATATTTAATCTTTTGGTTCCAGTTTTTTCCAATTTTTCTAATTTTATTGGATGTCCTACATTGGAAGCCCATTTGATCATTCACTCTTTTATTTGTTCTATTTCAGTGGCCCACTCTAAGAGTTTTTTGTATATCTTGGTAATCAGTTTGTTGTCGGATTTCATTATCATATCCCAGAAGGAATTTTCCTCACCAAAGCCATGTTTTTTCATCTGTGCAATTTCTTCCTAACCTGAGAAATTAGTTTCCTGCCGCTTGAGGAACCCCATAGGGAAGGTTTACACAGACGAGGCTGGATCAAATGGAGACTCAGGCTGGCTGAGGAAGATCCAGTTGGTAGACTCATTGAGTTGGAAGATACTTCAACCCCATTCAAGTTTTACTCCAAGGTTGCAACTGCTCTCTGTCACAATTTCAGGGGTGAAATGCCAATGTGAGGTCTATGCTGTTGGTAGTTCTTGTGCCTACCACCTCCTGGCTTTCTTGTGTCACAAAATTTTAATATGCATATTTGAGAAATGTGAATTTGATATATGTGTGGGAATGAATGGAAGAATGAAAGAATGGATAAAGTTAATAATTTTGGAAACACCAGTAAAAGACCAAGGCCTGCAATGACTAAACCTGCTTGTTGAACCGTAATTAAAAGTTGCTAATAAGAACTGAAAAGTAAACTCTGATAAGAACTGAGACAAGGTTCTTTCAAGTTAAGGATATTTTTGCAACATTCCTTATGTTAAGAAGGAAGTCAGCACAAACTTTGTGTTTGTCAATACCAATAAAAAAGAGTCAACATCTGGCCACGAAACTGAGATGGAGCCAGGATAGAAGAAGTCTATCATTAATTTACAACTTTGGGACTACATCAGCAGAATATTTCTATAAAAGACTCTAATAATGCTCAAATTGTGGCAGACCTTAAGAGTCTGGGCCACCCGCTATGCTCTGCTCCATGGGAAGGAGAGAGATAGTGTACCATGGAGTGGCAGATTTGCAAGGGAGCAGTCTGGTCACTTTGGCCTTCTTTCTCAAAGGATGAGGAAGAAATGCACTTTTGGAGGCCTAGATTTTGTGCAGGGAGTCAGATTCTGCTGTATGGAAAACAGAGATGTGGTCCTTGGCATTGTTCTTAGGGAAAGAAGTTTTGAAGTTATGGAACTATGTGTTGACAGTCTGCAGGAAAACAAGCAGGGTCTGGCCTAACAGGTGCTTCTCCAAGGAGGGAGAAAATGATATAATAATATTTGGGTGCATGAGGATGAATGTATGTTCATGTGTGTGAATGTTGAGTGAAAATGTAATTCCTCTTTGTTTGTTAGCCCAGTGTAACTGTAAGTTGTACATCCAATATAGTTGCTTAGAATCTGTATATCTGTATGTCTAAATGCTTTTCTGTAATCTGATATACCCTCTCACACTGGAAATTGCAATAAAAAGAGCCTATGCTTTAAAGTTATTGAAAAGTCATTCATGACAATGTGGTGTCAGAAGTGGGATATTCTTTTCCAGTGTGGGGAAGTTATTCATAACACTTGTGCCATGTCAAGAGAGTGACTGCTTTTGTGATGGGCACTTTTAACCATTTGTTTTTCCCTCCCCAGCAAAATACATCGGCTGTTATGTGGACAACACCCACCGGAGAGCCCTGCGTGGCGTGTCTTTCTTTGACTACAAAAAAATGACATTGTTCCGTTGCCAGGACAACTGTGCTGAACGGTAGGGTGGCAAAGCCGTGACGGGGGCTTCATTCATTCCAAAGTATCACGTGTATATCTCCACTGCTGGCTTGGGGCAGTAGAGTGAGGTGCCTTTCTTCCTGGGGTTATTTTTCTTCCTAATTCCCACTCTCCCAGCATCGTGGTCTGGAAAGATTACATTTGCAATCATTGGGGGATCACTTGCATGGAGATGTCAGCCTGTCTAAGGCTGGAAAGGAGCAGTTGGGCTCCTATATTATAGTCTGGGACACACACGAAAGGGGATATCTTAAGGTTTGCTTCTAACTGCAGGGATGATAACAGGAAACTAGGCCCGGGGCTGAATACCTGGCCAGTTTTCAGGCAAAGCACTACTCTAATATAACAATGATCATCCCAGAAACTGTGAGTGAATTTTGCAAAGAATATTCCTTGAACTGTGAAAATTCACATCACTCCAGGATTCTTCCTGTTCAAGTTTCTTGACCCTTGAGAGACAAGATTGTGTAGTTTTCCTATCCCCCATCTGCTTCAGAGCTTGGGGGAAATTCCTTTTTGTGGGACTACAACTCCCAGAACCTCCCTGTAGAACTTAGTTGTTTGGCTGGCCTTCAAAGAAAGACAATCCAGCAGCAGAACCTAACTATTTGACCCTCCCGAATGCCCTTTTTGTTCTCCTGGCAGGGGTTACCTCTATGCAGGGCTGGAGTTTGGGGCCGAGTGTTACTGTGGGCACAAGATCCAAGCCACCAACGTCAGCAACTCTGAGTGCAACATGGAGTGTAAGGGGGAGAAGAGCAACATCTGCGGCGGGATCAACCGACTGTCCATCTACCGCCTTGAATTGGCCCAGGAGTCCGCAAGGAGGTGTAAGTCAGGCTATCTCAACGGGGATGTGAAATTGGGGTGAATAAACAAGAAACCTTCAAGTCACCCTGTCCTTATTCACCAAAGTCAGGGCAGCCCGGACTTCCTTGGTTAAGTCCATCCACTTGAAATAGTCTTCCTCTATTCCTGCCACCATCCACCTTTCCAAGTATGACTGTCTTTTCTAGGGAGTTATATCTTTGGGACCATGGTGGCGCAGTGAGTTAAACCACTAAGCTGTAGAACTTGCTGATCAGAAGGTCGGCAGTTTGAATCCACGGGATGGGGTGAGCTCCCATTGTTAGCCCCAGCTTCTGCCAACCTAGCAGTTCAAAAACATGCAAATGTGAGTAGATGAATAGGTACTGCTTTGGTGGGAAGGTAACAGTGCTCCATGTAGTCATGCTGGCCACATGACCTAGAAGGCATCTACGGACAACACCAGCTCTTCGTCTTAGAAATGAAGATGAGCACCACCCCCAGAGTCGGACACGACTTAATGTCAAGGGAAAACCTTTACCTTTACACCTTCGGATGCTATGGCCAAAGTGTGAACATCTCAATCTACTTGTCTTGCCTTACGAGGGAGTGTTCTGGGAGTCAGGTCTCCATGTCGACTCCCATGGAAATTCAGAGCTGTTTTGGTTCACTGGCATCCAAAAATGTCATGGGGGTGGATGGAAAGGGGGCCGAAGCATCCTGTTGTACCGCCTGGGCCATGCAGTGCCACAAACCAGAGAGAGGGCCACCCTGTCCCTGGGAAAGGAAATAACTGGTGCTTGAGCACCATTAATGAGCTTCAAATAGGCTTTTGATCTCTCCCTGGCTCTCAAAGGCTTTTCTCCCCGTGACTCCGCTGCTAATATTGCATTCCTTGTGTTTCTCACCGCCTCCCATAGTTGAGATGCCGGGGCCTGTGTGGCTCATTAGCAGGTACTTAAATGTCAAAGACAGAGGAGGAATCGGGAAGGTGAACGAAGGAGGGATACATAAGGGAGGGGGGGGATATTGGCGGAGGGTCCTACAGGAAAAGCCAGAAGAGGCCCCAATTAGGGGCCTGCAAAATGTACATGGCAAGTCATGTAGGGAAAGCAAGGGGAGGTTTTAATGTCCTGATGCACGGACCAACACCAAGCTTTGGCCATAACATCGAAATTTAAAATAATTCATTTGTTAAAGATGGGAAGGCTTGGAAAAAAATGGGGAAAATGGGAAGGCTTGGAAAAAATGGGGAAAATGGGGAACAAACAATTTTTCCATTTTTTACCGGGTTTTCCCAATTTTTCACATTTTTCCCAGGTCTTCCCATCTCTGGGTTGGCATTGATTCCTCTCCCAAATAATCATCTCGTATGTGGGGAAATGTCATAGGTCTTAGTCGTCCCCAAACCTCGGTGCCCCCATAACTTTTTTGTGCCAAACCTGGACCCAAATTGCATCACATTGGATATGAAAATTGGCCCTATCCTCTTCATGCTTGTTATAATTAGTTTTCCCGACATTATGCCAGATTTAGGCCTAGTTCTGCCCCTTGCCTGAAATACCCGCAGAGCGCTGCCAGTGCTGTTGTGGACAAACACAACACTCTCCTAGTTTTAAGAAGACACTCAACCTCATTATGCGATGGGATCGCAACTATTCCCAGCTCTTCAGACACAATCACAGATGTTTCCGAACTCTAGTCAGTCCCCCTGGCAGAGAGCAAAACCAAGCACAATAACGTACATCAGATGCAACCTTAAGTTGTGGGCGACCACAGGAAATGAAGATTAGCTTTTGATCTATGAGCCATTTCCTGAGAATTACTGAAGACAAATAACAGCCACTTGTCATTTCCTTGGTGAGACAGAAGCTGAGAGCGAGAGATCTGAGCGAGAGATCAATAGAATGGAATGGTGGTTTAGCAGTGGACCAGCACGACTGTAACCCAGAGTTGTGGGCTCAGAATAAATAAATATTCTGGATGCGAGTGACAGATACCATTTTTCAACTGACATTAATATGTCCCATGGTTTTTGAACGAGGGTGTTGGGACCTGTGAAAGACACGGGCCCAAAACAATCAGAGCGGGGTTGAAGGTAAGCGCATTAATAGTGGTGAGGATGTGATGGCAGTACAAAGAACGCTCGAGCAATCTTTTTCAAGCCTGGCAATAGACTGGTATATTTTGACTGATATTGGGGTTAAAAAATACAACTGAAAGACACATGACGGCTGCCTTCCCCAGCATAGAACACAAAACCCCAGAAGGGTTGGAAGACAACTCCCATCACCCTCTGACAGCTTGCTGGTAAGAGCGGCAGTCCAATATCTCTGAATGGCACACCATGCTTCAGCCTAAAATAGGAACCCCAAGACATGCTTGCTCCAACAAATCCTACTGGGGCCTTTTATACCTCTGGGACAAGACTCCTCCCCTCAGGCTCCACCTCTTTCACACAAAGCGGGAAGCCTTAAAGGGACAAGCCTTTGGTTCAAAGCCAAGCACATCTTTTTTGTCTTTTTGAAGTTTAGGCCCAGCAGGGAACTCAGAGGAGGCATGTTTCAGGCCTGGCTTTTCTTCCCCAGCCCTAAGGGGAGGAATCTGTAGAGTGAGAGCACTGCTTTGAAAATGGAGTATGTGCATATTTTCCTCTTTTGTTAGACTTGGTGTTTATTCTTGGAATGGCATACACTGTACAAACATGATAGATGTTCAATGCATCCATGCTTAATTACATCACTGGGCACTGCCCTTTGGAACATCGTCCTTGCAGGACCTGCTTACTGTGACATCACTCAGTCTAATAATAGTAATAGTAATAGTAATGGTAATAATTGTTTTGTGTTGCCTGTATGGTTCCTCTTCCTTCTGCAATTCTGCACTAGTAATAGCTTCCAGGGCAGCTCTATGTTGGAGCCAGATGTCTATTTGGGAAGTTGCCAGCTCATGAACCACTGTGGCTGAGTTATCCCTTGACAAGAAGCAAAAGCTAATTCTTTCAATAATTCTGTCAATCTGATGCCTTTCTTTTGCCTCCCTCCCTCCCTCTCAGATGGCAGTGCCATCTTCCGCGGTTGCTTCCGCCGCCCGGAGAATGTGTCACTGGCTTTACCTGCCAGCCGATTGATGAAAAACATGTCGGTGGACCGCTGCGTGGACTTCTGCACCAGCAAGGTATGAAGAGAAACCAAAGGCCTTCCCATAAATCCTACTGGATCCCCCCTAGCAGACCCTTCCTTTTGTCCTATATCACCCCAGGAAACCAGAGCTGGGAAAACAGTGCCTTTAGAGAGTGAGTCATACTGGTGTTTTCAGTAGGGATCCTTCTTCTGATCGTCAAAGATCAGTGGTGAAAGGGAGACGTCCGCCTGTTGTGCCCCAATTAACAGAAGAACAATCTTCAGTTGCTTTCCCCAGACCATCCTAAGTCCCTGTTCTTGTTGTTGTTTTGTGTTGTTGTTGTTGTTGTTGTTGTTGTATGTCTGCCAGACACCTATGACTTATGACCATCCTGCCCTCTGCCACAGTTGCTCAGACCCACCCAGGAAGCCAGAGCCGGGAAAACAGTGCCTTTGGAGAGTTAGTCATACTGGTGTTTCCAATAGGGATCCTGCTTCTGATTGTCCCACATCCCCCTGCCAGAATATTTAACTTTCCCTGCCCTTGCCACAGGAGGGTATTACAAAAATATGTTTGATGGGGATGGCATGGCCCTACAAATTCTAAGGGGTTAATGTGCCCTCCTCATGCTTGCCCACCCATATAGCCTCCAGTTGACCCAATCTGGCACGGACAATACCAATTCCTCCTCTGATGTCCCAGTTTCTCAGATGCTTTTAAAATGTCCTAGTTTCTCTCTCCTCCTCCCATTTACCCTGCCAAGGGAGCTTAAAGTGCAACAAGAGTTTGCCCTTGTCATAAATACTTTTTAAACTTTAAAAGGCTTTTAAAAGGTTCTTTTATTCTGTTCACATTGAGACAGAGTATTAGGACCTTTACAGAGAAAGAAGATAGACGCACACGGATTATAGCTCCATTGGGTGCACAAACAAAGCATTCACACACATACACATTCACTTATCATCATGCATACATTACCATCTCTTCTTCCTTCTCCTGGAATAGAGACCCAAACATAGGCCAGCGTTCCCAGTAAATCTACCATTCTGCGAATACACCATCTTCCTCTGTCCCTTGGAGAAGATGGCAGGTGACCAGACTTCTCCAGTCTGCCACAATCTTTGGACAGTAAATTGCCTCTTATACAGCAATATTTCTGCTGATTTTGTTCCAAGAAATTGTAAATGAATGACAAATTGTTTTCCAGCTAAAACATGCTGACTCCATCAGTTCCAGACAGATGTTGGCTTTTCTTCCTTAAGTGATACTGGTTTTCTTTCATAATGTAAGGAACCATTTAAAAGAGTAATTGTCTCTGGTCATGTAAACATGTTGTTTTCCACCAAGAGTTAATCATTTGTCTCTGGCTATCAACAGTTCAGCTGTTCTCATCAACAACTTTGAGTTATAGTTCATGAATTCTCCTTTTGTAGTTTTCCAGACTTCGTTTCTTAGGATGGCATCTCTAGCCTCATATAGACTCCAACCATACTTCTTTCATACTACTTCATTCAAACTGTACATCTTTCATTCATCACATCTTCAGTTCACTCAGTAGGGAAAAGAAGGAAAGAAGGGGCAGAACCGTGCCCTTCCCAGTTGGTTCATATCAAAGCAAATGGGTGCGCGGCTAGGGCAAGGCAGTCTTGGGGTGTTCTTGGAGGTGCCAACCTTTTCTTGGTTGGAGACATTCTCCCATCTTAGTAACCTTCCTTTTGAGGAGCTCTGAACAGCACACGCACAATCCTATTGTGTGTGCAGGTCAACCTGAGTTAAATGTGAATGGACCCAAAGGTTTTATTGATGGGGATTTGTTCTGGGCAGGGCTTCAGCCAGATGCCACCTCTGCTGAGCTTCTCAATGGCATGACGCTTTGTGTCTGTCCTTTGCCAGGAGTTCCCCTTGGCAGCCCTGGCCGGTGAGTCCTGCCACTGTGGTTTCCCCACCACCCTCTTCACTTTGCATGAGCGGGAAGATGAGCAGCTCTGTGCCCAGAAATGCAGTGGTGAGGAGTTTGAAAGCTGTGGCACTGCCAAGTATTTCATCATGTACCAGACACAGGTGCAAGGTAAGAAGGTGGGATTGGCACCAAGGTGGAATGGAAGGGGGATTGCCACTCGCTGATTCAGTGGAGAGGCAAAAGCAAACTGCAACCGCTTCTCCCAGCTTGCTTCGTCTCCCTCTTCAATCCCTTTTGCCATCTTGGCCACGTGTGTCCCAATTTTCATCGGTGAAATATCGGTGGGTATGTGACCCAAGACTTGAATCCGTACCCCTTGCTGACATCTCACTTCTTATCCATTCACAGACAACCGCTGCATGGATCGCCGTTTTTTAACATCTCGGGCCAAGCAGTTCATCGCATTGGCGAGCTTCCCAGGCGCAGGCAACACCTGGGCCCGGCACCTCATTGAACTCGCTACAGGCTACTACACCGGCAGCTACTACTTTGACGGTTCTCTCTATAACAAAGGTGAGAATGTCCCCACAAAATCAGCAGCTTGTGGGATGACTTTTGGGGAGTCAGGGTGAAGGCTAGCAGAGGGGAGCATTTGCAAATATGAACGTGGATTACGAGAGAGTTAGAAGATTATCACACAACACCATTGAAGTGCTCATATTCCACTTTAACTGCTATGGCTGCTGGTAGAATCCTGGGATTTGCCATTTAGGGAGAGCCCTTTAAAATTCTCAGCCAGAGATGTCCTGGGCCTCACTAAACTACATCCCCCAGGATTCCTCAGGGGGCAGCCATAGCAGTTAAAGTAGAATAACAATGCTTTAACAGCGTTCTGTGATCATCCCCTCTGTTTCCTATTTCCCCTCCTCTTCCATTTGAGCATTGCTTCCTTTCTCTGTGTTCCTATCTCAAACTCCTGCCGTGTGCTTTTCTTTCCTTCTCCCTTGGCTCCAAAGGGTTCAAAGGCGAGCGGGACCACTGGCGCAGCGGGCGGACAATCTGCATCAAAACCCACGAGAGTGGGCAAAAGGAGATCGAGGCCTTTGACGCAGCCATCTTGCTGATCCGCAACCCATACAAGGCCCTCATGGCGGAATTCAACCGGAAATATGGCGGCCACATTGGCTTTGCGTCCCATGCCCACTGGAAAGGGAAAGGTAGGCACGGCAACCTGTCGGGGAAGCCATGGCCCACCTTGCGATCCTCTCCTGCCCGCTTTTAGAGATCGGCAGTGATGCGGTTTCTTGCCCATTGATCCCAACATTAAAATCCGTTGATGACAGGGTGATAATGAAGCAAATATAATCAGCCCAATCTGGAAAATTTGGCAGGCCCCACATCTTACAAAGAGACCTATTATATTTGACTACCCACCATTTCATGCCACCCTCCACTGAAAGAATAATTGAACCTGTGCCCGGTGTCATGAAGCATAAGTAGCACAATTCACCGTGCATCATCCCTGTGTGTAAAACTTTGCTTTAGAAACCAGTCTGTGTTGTAAAATTAATGGCCTGAAACAAAATAAAGAATTTAAAATATAGATATAGTTCCTCCCCCCAACCCCCCCCCCCCCAACTAGGTTGGATATGTATGGCTGGTTTCAGTGGCAAAGTGGGGACAAAAGGTAATCCTGATAGGCTCCCTCTCTTCTTCCAGAATGGCCGGAATTTGTCAGGAACTACGCCCCCTGGTGGGCCACCCACACTCTGGATTGGTTGAAGTACGGCAAGCGGGTCCTCGTGGTCCACTTTGAGGACTTGAAACACGACCTCTTCATCCAGCTCAAGCGCATGGTGGGCCTCTTGGGCATTGCCGTCTTGGAGGACCGGCTCTTGTGTGTGGAGGGCCAGAAGGATGGCAACTTCAAGCGCTCCGGCTTGCGGAAGCTGGAGTATGACCCCTACACACCAGAGATGAAGAAGACCATCAATGGCTACATCAAAACCGTGGATACAGCCTTGAAATTTCGGAACCTGACGGGTGTCCCAGAGGACTATTACCCGAGATGATGGCCGTGGGCAATGGGGAGGTGGTTTGGGGCTGGGAGGCCCGGACTCTCCCCTGGAAAGGTGCCCTGGGTTTCCTGAGCTGGGAACAATTTCCACCCAGTGGGTGGTTCTGCTCTTGGCGCTCATTCCACTGCTGATGAATTCCCTTGCATGAGCAAATGTGCTGTCACCCACCCTTGGCAAAGCTGCCTGCACCACCGTTATGTTTGCTGGGCACTGTTGTGCACCGACTTCAGCCTTGGACTCCATGGCACCTCAAAACCTTTCCTTCCCCTGGAACCCCCGTAACGCTGGTCGCTTCCATTCTTTTCTAGCTGGTTGCAACCCTATGATGCTTTTGGGGCCCCGATAACCCTGGAAGAAAAATCAGGTCAGGGTGGTGTATGGCCTTTGTTCATTGTTTTTTTCAGGAATGTCTCCCTGGCATGTGGGGGGTGCTCTGCTGCTGGACACTTGGGACCAGAAACACAACAATGCTTGGGGACCCAAGTGGGCCTTACCACAGAGTACAACGGTTGGTAGAATCCCGAGGGATGTGCCACCGCAGAGTGTGGACCAGTTATTTTGCGGGCAGTTCAGCTCC
Organism: Anolis sagrei; assembly: GCF_037176765.1. Classification (NCBI taxonomy): domain Eukaryota; kingdom Metazoa; phylum Chordata; class Lepidosauria; order Squamata; family Anolidae; genus Anolis; species Anolis sagrei. Next base: position 30,079,123 of record NC_090034.1, on the reverse strand, counting down.
CAGAATCTCCCAACCAACATGCTGGTTGGGGGAAATTCAAGCGTATCTGCTGCCTAACGTCACTGGCCTCTGATCTCTGTTCATTTTATTCTTCTATCCAGGGAGTTGTGCTGTTGTTGTTGTTGTTGTTGTTTGAAAGGTGTGGGATTCAAAATGGCTACCTCCTCCAGCTGCTGCAGTGGGCCATGCTTTGCCCACTCCGGCATTCGGCAGTTGAACGGCTGCAGAGGGGCAGTTGGGGTCGACCTTGCAGCCCACATCTCCTTGGTATTTTTCAGCCTGCAAACCGGGCAAAGGGAGATGCTCCTCCTTGCATTTGGTTGTGCATGCCACCACCCCGGAGACTCTCTGCTGACGACCCGTCTGTGATTTGCCCCCTTCCCTTCTCCTTTTCACCTATTTTCTCATTCACCTCTGTGCTCAAGAGTACAGAGCAGGACTATGGCCTTCCAGAAGCCCTTGGCCAATGCCTCCTTCCTGCCCTCGCCAACGCAATCCATGTGGAATTGCGCTCCAATGTGACATGGAGGCTCACCAGCAACCCATCCCTGGTTGAGAACTTCTCACAGTGTTCTCCTTTTTCATTGCTTTGTGAATAATACGGCCCGTGTTATAATTCCCCTGGAGATGCCCCTTGGTGGAGGGGAAATGGCCAGACCATTGCCTAACAAACCGCTCACCTCCTTTGGGATGTGCGTGCTTGCTGCTGCTTTCCCTCCCCACTTTTTTTTCCTCTTTTTCTCTTTTGAAGTTCAGCCTCAACAGCTCTGCAGAGGTCCTTCTGCTCCTGAATGTATTGGGGAAGGAGCAGTAACAGCAAATGTTTTGTGTGTCTCTTGGGGGCGGCGGGGGGGGGGGTGTTGTTGCTTTCTTTTGAACCTTCCTTTTGCAAAAAAACCATTTCAATTTAGTGCAAGTGAGCTCTGGTTTCAGCTTTGCCCCCTCCATCCGCTGAACTCTGTCTGAAAAATCCTCAGGTCAAATGCTGCCCATTAAACCAATGTTTTGTTAATATTTCTATGGTGCGGTTGAATGGTGTTTTTTCTTGCGAAGGGGTTGCGGCTATGACTCAGTCATGTCTCTTGGGCCCACTCAAACTGGCCTGGTTCAATGTTATGACATCCTGGAAGTCGCAGTTTGGCAAGACACCCTTTGACAAATAACCCGGTAAAACTACAACTCCTATAATTCCATAGCATGAGGTCATGCAAGTTTAAGTGGTGTCAAACTGTATCCAGACTACACAGAAGAGTTACGCATCAGTGGCCCTAGGCTACGAACTTAAATTTTGGAGGAAATAATACAAGGGTTGAGAGAGAATCCTTCCAGTATGTCTTTCACCCAGTTCTGAATATTTTAGGGGATATGTTTTTCACCATTTATTTTTATTTTTGGGGTGAGGTGGTAGATATTGTCGCTGACTCTTTCCATCTCTTCCCGGATAGTGATTGAGAAATTGGAATGAGAAGTTAAGCTTCCCAGAGATATGGGCTCGCCTCTCTCTGTTCTATGCCAAGGAGGCTGTCAGAGAGGCCTGTGCTTGTTCCTCCGTAGTTCCCTCCCCTTCTCTTTTTATCTCCCTCGCTTCCCAGAGTTTTATTTCTTTTTTCTCCGGCGCTGGCTGTGGTGCTGAATACTAAATCCAGCCTGGACTCTCCTGAGACTCCCCATCTTGGTTGGGTTCGGGCACAAAGGATGTGAGCAGCATATTTTTCCAGAGATGTCGGTGCTCACAAAGACTGGGAACAGGGAAATGTGGATGCAGGGAGATAGATCTGCTTCAGCCTGGCCCTGTCCTTTCAAGATCCTATATTTATGTGCAAAAGAGGGTTCAATGGAGAATCATGTTTGAAGTATTCACCCTGAAAGCCATAATCAAGGGCTACTGGGGCTAAAACTGTCATCATCAAAAGGCAACATGTGTCCAAAATATGTTACCCAAAGTAGGGGTGTGCAAAATGGCAGAAATCCATTCTGTATTTTGGGAAGATTCCGAGAAATGAGGAGCAGGGTTGTTCGAAGTCTAAATTCGGGATCTGGAAATCTATTTCAATTTCAGGAAGAATAGTTCCAAAAACAGAAGTGGGGGGAGAATTTTAAACAAAAACAGAACGAAAACAGAATTGATTTCTGCCATTTCACACACCCCTAACCCAAAGCTTTTCAATAAGGAAATTAAAGAAGGGATTTTGAGTTTTGTTTTGGAGAGCTGGAGGTTCATGCCAGGTGAACAAGCCAAGGAAGAACTGTGGTGATTGACGGATACGGATGCTTCCTGTACGTTTGCTAACTATACTTTCCAACGGCCCCCTTTGCAACAGATTTAGCCCATTTTTTTCTTGGAAGTAATTCCATTAAGAAGGAGTGATGTCGCTTCGGCAGACTGATGGGAATACATTATTATCCACTTTGGGCATTCAGTTGGATTCACTGTTTGGAGAATCAGAACAGAGACAGACAGCAATGGGGTTGCAAGCGAGGCTGGAGAAAGTTCCTTATTTTGGAAGACAATTCCCAGAATTCTCCAGCCAACAGGGTTTCGAATCCCTGCTCAGCAGTGCACACTCACTGAGTAGCCGTGGGCACATCACACTCTCTCAACCTCTGAGGAAGGCAAACCCAAAAGTGAAAAGCCCCAGCATAGGGGCTCCGTATGTTGGAAATGCAATGCTGCTCTGAATTTCTAACCTTGTAAATGTTAAAAAATACCTCTGGCCAGGCAATGCTTTCTGAGGATGGAGGGAAATGACTCATGACCCAAGGGGGCAAAATGCCTTGGCTCCAAACAGCCTGACATCAGTTGCTTTGCTGATAAAAATGGAGACAGAATGGCTGGGTGCCCCATTTTGCTGCTGCTCGGGCCTCCTTCCAGCCCAAACAGAAAGTCTTGCTGAGCAGTTCCTGCTGAAAAAAACCCGAGGACTGAGACTGCAAGGGCAGAGCCATGCCAAGACATTGGGCAATGCCACTGCCCCAATATACCGCCTCAATGCCAGTCCTAGCCCAGTGGCATCTGATCTAAAGGAGTAAAGGTTCAAATTTTCACACAGCCATTGAAACCCCTGGTTGAATCACACACTCTCAGCCTCAAAGGGAGGCAAGGGCAACTTGCCTCTCAACAAACCCCACACTAGTTTCACTGTAGGGCAGTGGTTCTTAACCTGCAGGCCGCGGACCACCAGTGGGCCGCAAGGACAAATATCTGGTCTGCAAGCCTCCTTCCTCTTTATTTATTTATTTATTTATTTATTTATTTTTCACTCCTTTTGCGCTGCCTGCCACTCCTTCTGTGTCGCTGACCATGGCATGTGTTCTGTATCAGAAACTAGAGCTGATGTGGCCTATCCAATGTAATTTTCTGAATCAGCACCCCAAACCGAATCTAAAGTTGACCAAAAACTGATTCGTAACCCTTTGGTAGCAATGTTGGAGAGTGGTCCCTCATCAAAGTGGTCCTTGGTCAAGTGGCCCCTGGTCAAAAAAAGGTTGGGAACCACTTCTTTAGGGTCACTGTCAATCCCAAACAGCCTGGGGGCACATCACAACAAGACCTAAAACAGCTCAAGGTTGCTGAGTTGGGGACACCCAAAAGCAATTTATGTCTTTAATTTTCATCCAGTCTGCAACCCATCTGGCACCTTCTACTGGTGTCAGGTTCAGAGCCTGAGAAAGGAGTGATGCAGAATCTGAGCCGAGTGCATACAGAGCTCAGTCTCTCCTTCCCCGCAGTGATCGGAAGAGAAGCTGCGAGCCCGACATGCGCCCAGGTTCTGCTCCCATTTCATTAACCTGCCTGACATGATTTATGCAAGGCCAGGATTAATTCCCCCAAATGGCCACCTTGGGAAGTAGGTTGGGGGACACACGGCTGTGCTGAACAGATAAATGGAGGGGGCTGTGAGAGGTCAGCTGGTGGCACCGTGCTTCATGTAGTCGGCAGAGGTGACCTCTTGCTCTGCAGCAGCGCATGTGGGCCTCGCTTGGCTGGGTTGGCTTGACAGGCCCACTTCCCGGGACAGGCCGGCACAGATGGAGGTGGGAGAGGCAGGAAGAAAAAATGAGCCCAAGAAAAAAAGGGCAAGGTGCCACAACCAGTATAGCCCATTACCCTATTTGTTGGGCGATACTGGGAGCTGTAGTCCACAAAGCAACTCCTTGCCATCTTTTGCCTTGGCAAGCTGTTGACATCAATTCATTGAAAATATAAGCTTCATTAATGCTGTAATCTTGTGGATACTTAATTGTGAATAAGACCCACTTAATCTAAGTGAGACTAATTTCAGAGTAAACCACATGCATAAGACTGGTCTGTAAGTATCCAATGGACTTAAATCATTAGCTTGAATCCAGTCATTCCTTTCTAATACAATTTCCGTTCATCCTTCTTCAGAATCTGCAATTACAGAAAAAGCATCTCTATCAACGCATTGGGGCTGAATACAACTTTCTGTTAAACATTCAATTCATTTGGATTTCACAACTTTGTGTGCCATTAGCTACAGGTCTCATTTGTAAAAGTCATTTTTTTTTTTTTACAAAATGCATAAGGTTGTGGGTGAACTACAACTCACATTATGCCAGGTTAACCCCTGAATCTCCATCAGAGGCTAAAGTTTGTCATGTTGGGCAAATTTGCTCTCTAGATGCATCATTGGTGGGGTCCATGTGGTCTCTGGCTGCAGGATGAACTACAGCTCCCACCATGGTGGGTCAGTCCCCTCAAACCCCTCCGATAGATTCAGTTGGTCATAGAGTGTTTAGCGTGCCAAATTTGGTCCAGGTCCATCATTGGTGGGGTTCAAAGTTTCTCTGGTTGTAAGTGAACTACAACTCCCAAAAATTGAGGTCAATCACTCCCATACCCCACCAGTATTCAAATTTGGGCATGCATGCTAAATTTGGTCCAGATCCATCAGTGCTTAGGTTCACAGTGCTCTCTGGATGTGGGTGAACTGCAACTCCCCCAAATCTTCGGGAATTCCCCAAGAAGCCCTCCAGTATTTTTTGTTGGACATGGGGGTTCTGTGTGCCAAATATGGTTGAGATCCATTGCAGTCAGAACTACATCTTCCATCATACTGAGTCAATCCCCTAGTCCTCTCCACTCTGTTTGCTGTGCACCACAGAAAGGGTTATGGGAGAGGCAGTGGGTAGGATCATGAAAATTCCACATCAATGGAGAGAGTCAGAAACACTGAGATGCCTGTGGTGGACGAAACACATACAATCTAGGATGATATTGTCACCGTATGAAAGCCTTCACTTGGGTGGTGGGCAGTATGCGCTTGCTATAACCTGCAATGTCATTGGAGGAAGGGCCATTGTTGGCTCCTCATGGGTGGGGATCATAGCTGTTTGTGGAAGTGGGAGCTTGTCTATGAAAATGGCCACCCCAGCCACACACGCATACATATTTTCACTTTTGTTATGGATATAGATCTAGATAATTGTTGCAAGTTTCACACCAATACCTCTCACAATGAAGGAAAAAGGAGACTGAAGTTTCCCCACTGGGACAATTACGGAACGAAAAGTAACAATAAAAGTACTTAACTCATTATAGTTATGATACGAACCCTGTCCAATTTCAGAAACACTTTAGAAATTATTTTTCCCCACCCCCTAATTTTGTAATGAGTATTGGAATCTTTTTTTCCATTGATCACACAGGCATTGTGTTCACTAATTCTCGCATTTCCCCACATCCAAGCAACGCGACCTCCTTTCCAACATACCAACTTGGCTCTCGTGTCCCCGTTACTCAGCCTTCTCTTCTCCAGACTATACATCCCCAGCTCCCAGCTCCATAGGAATTCATGCATTCCAGTCTTTTGGCCATTTGGGCCACCCTTCTCTGGGCACCTTCCTGCCGGTCCTGCTCCTTCTTGAAGCAATAGTGAACTATTTTATTTATTTATTTATTTACAGTATTTATACCCTGTCCTTCTCACCCCAAAGGGGACTCAGAGAGGTTTACAGAACACACATACGGCAAAAATTCAATGCCAGTTATACAATTAACAAGGGCAGACAACACAAACAGAGGTAAAGGCAGTTTTTCCCATCTTGTTCCAGCATCTTGGAGGCTGTGCTTGACTCCGGTCACATGGGGTGCTGTTGCTCCATCTTCCATGCCAAGGAGCTTTCCTCCAGTCAATGTCCTTAAGGGTGCCTTTATTACCTCTCTGCTAAAAGCGGTACCTATTTTATCTATTCGCAATTCTGCTTTCGACCTGCTAGGTGGACAGGTGAGCTGGGACTAACGGCAGGTGCTCACCCCGACTCAGGCTCAAACTACCTACTTTTTCATTGGCGTTTTAACATTCTGTGCTAAGCCCGGCCCCTATCTCCAGAAGACATGCAACTTGAAGCTGACATCTCACACATTACAAATCTGCACTGAAATCATAAGTCACAAATGTGCAACCAAGCTCTTTGTGTGTCTAAGGCCGCTGTTTCTGCAAAGCCACCGCCCGTCCCTCACTTCTTGTTATGGATGTCCCTCCTCTCAGGGCAAAAGAAGAAGCTAATATCATATTTACTTGAATGTAAGGCACATCTTTTTTGGCCGTTGCAAGAATTCTTCCCCTTTGCATATTTGCATATTTCACAAGAAAGAATTCTATGACAGAATTTAACGTAGCCATGATGACACACCAGATTTAAAATTAGAGAAGTAATATGCAGCAGGGCAAAAACCAAAGCAGGAGTAGAAACTTAGGTCCTATGAAGGGTTAAACTTACCACAGCTCTGTTACTCTGTACTCACGTCTCCTTCTCCCCAATGGAAATAAACTCTTTATAGATGAGATGGCATGCTTGGCACCTTCCCCCACAATTTTAGTTTGCCTCTTAGGATAGGGACAGACATTTGTGCCTGGCAGGCATTGTCCTCATGCACATCTTGACATGTTTCAAGCAAAATGAAAAGCAAAAAGTTCAGTAGGAATTGAGTTCCCCTGCAGTTGGAGATATGGGCATGGCTTCTGCTTGCACCCAGCTGGGAAGGGGCTCAAAAGGGTTGGAAATCCATTTTTTGGTCATGAGCACCTCAAAATGGAGGTACGCATTACAATCAGTGGTGCATTAGACTCGAGTAAATTCAGTAGTTGATTGCCCTCTTTCTGTCATGTTTGTCGATTTACCACTTCATCCCATTCTTTAAATACTACTGAGCTACCAACTTAAGAAATGGTAACCTAGTGTTCATCACATGACATAGGCTTCAAGTGTAGGGTAGAGATCTTTTGGCATTTTAAAAGGGTTACAATAATAATAATAATAATAACAACAACAACAACAACAACAATAATATTTTATTTGTTACACTCCGTGTCTCCCCGGGAGAACTCAGGGTGGTTATCTTTTCAAACACTTTCTAAGCTGGCCAGCAAGTGACTTTTTTGTAAATTATCCAGATAGACATGGGCAAAATGGTCAATTCTGACATGTGATGGTATTTGTTAATCTCAACTTTATGACATTGATAACCCAGGAACAAAAACCATAGTCCGGGAGAGGAGGTGTTTATTTTCACAAAGAAAAGGGGGGCAGGACAGCGGGTGAGAACAACTCTCTGCAATGGGATGGCAAATCAATTGAGGACTCCTGAATAAAATGGGTAATATGCTAGTGTGTGACGGAGATTGGAAAATCAGCCATTTGATTTCAAACCGGAGTATGCCTGAGCTGTATGGTAAACCTACTCTTCCAAACGCTTGACATGTTCAGTGGGATGAAGTCTCTAAAATAATGCCACCCTCTCTTTTTTTATATACAAACAGAGCCACTTGCCCACTGGTCTCTCTGAGAGAGAGCATTGGCATACATCAGGGAAACCCTAACCTTGGCCAGCACAGAGCAGGACGGGTGTCTTCCTGAATGACACTTTCTTTTCCTTAGCTGCAGCTCGGCAGAGAGAATGGCCTTCTCCACGAAACAATCTGTTCTTCCGGCGCAAGGCAGACCTGCTCTTGATCTTGTGCACGTCACATTAACAGGATTCAGGGAGCATACCTTTGAGCATTTCATGATCTATGGTGTACGGTTAGAAAGGGAGCAAACAAAGGTGGCCAAAGTAGGAGTGAGGGGACTCCCCCATCCACCTGCTGTTGAGAAACAGATGAGTTTCAAAGTCGCCTTCGGGCTGATATGGGCGGGATAGAAATAGCGTAAATAAATAAATAAAGGAAAAAGACGACCAGCACATAAATATCCAGAGAGATAATGGAACTCGTACAACCACCCGCCGTCCCCAACAAGCTTATTCCTTAATGCAGGTGGATCAAGCAAGGTATTATGGGTATGTGTGAACTCCCAGGGGAAAGGTTGCACATCATAGTAGGCTTGTGCATTTCAGGAGAATCGCTATCTGTTTCTGCTTGTCGAAAACCGGAAGACCCCGTTTCCTTTTTGGGGTGCCTCCCGAAAACAGGCATGCTCCTGAATGGGTGTTTTTTTTCTCCAGACGAAAAAATGGATATTTTGACCCATTAGCCACAATGGGAGAGGGGGTCCCAGGCTCCCCTTCCCCTCAATTTTAGGAATAGAGGGATGAAAATCACCACACTTGGAGGGCACATCTATCCCTGTTAGCTCACCAAGTTTTATAATGTTTGGGTCAGCCCCTAATTTTGGGGAATTTTTTTTTCATTCAAGAAACAAAATCTCCTTAAGTACATTCCCTATCTCACACTGGCCCCGCCCTCTAACTTCTCCAGAAGCAGCAGCAGAGAGGGCAGAGAGGGCAGGCACTATTCCTTCCTGCCAAATGTCAAAGATGCACCAAACCACACAGCCCAGTGCCCCACTATTTCACTTTCTTCTTCACTAATTAAAAAACAACAGCAAGCCAATCAACTTCTTCCAAAGTTTTTGTAACAGCAGCAAGCAAGCATTGTCCCCTTATTTTAGAAGTGCTGATCCACTGGGGGGGGGGGGGGGGGCTTTCCAAAATGTATTGTGGAAAATGAAGCCATGATTTTATTTATTTTTTTTTGGGGGGGGGGACATGTTTTCAAGTTCAGAGCAGGTCATCATTAGCCTCACTGATTCAGAAAGGTGTGGCAGCGATGGCAGCCCCTAAAAAGGACCATAGAGGGGCTCAGGGACAAGGGGAGAGGGATGACTTCAGGTCAGGGGCGAGGTGGTTGGCTGGCCACCCCACAATGAGCCAACCAGTCCCCCAAAGAAGGAAAGGGTTAGGGGGCGGGAAGGAGGAGACCCCCAGGACAGCCGGGGGTCAGAGGTAAAGTGGTTGACTGACCATCCCACCCTTTAAGTCTAGCAGCTGGCCAAATAAGGGAAAAGGAGCTGGTGGCCTTTGACAGCTGAGTGAGGATGGTATGTCTTCCTTTTAAGAAGCCAAAATGCTTGCCAAGGTAGCGTGAACCTAACCTATTATACTATTATTTCTTTCATGTTGTGCGGGTTTTCGTACCAGGAGGGCCCTTCCCATTACATGCTCTCAAGGGTACCGAATGAAAACAGATCCATGCACAAGTCTACATCATAGCCCCGTTGCAAAGAGAAATAAATGATCCCATCTATAGGGGAGCCCAATGTCAGCATTGGAAAGGGAGAACAAACTCCATGAGCTCTCTCTCAAATGAACTGCTTGTGAAATCGGATCGACAGAATGCCTTGGCCCATTTTATATAGAAAAGGTTTATCCATGGACCATGGAATCTCCTGCCCAAAAAAAGACAACAAAAAGAGCAAGAAATTGGCTTGACAGGCTATATGAAAGGATGAGTCGCCGGAGTGTGATTTCTGGTGCAGAACTGCATGAGCATTCAGACACATGGGCACATCTTTGGGTCGATTTGCTAGATAAGTCAAAAGTAAAAATGGCCAATAAAATATATATGTTAGGAAACCTGGGGCTGGTTGTGTCCTGTCTGTCTGTCCATGTGGAATAAAGTCAGCTCAAACAATTGGCTTAGAAACTTAAAAACAGGAGCTTTCATAGAATCATAGAATTATAGAGTCGGAAGGGACCCCCAGGCCATCTAGTCCCACCCGTTTGCCAGACAGGAAGACACAATCAAAGCCCTCCTGACAGGTGGCCATTTTGCCTCTGCTTAAAACCCCCCAGAGAAGGAGGCTCCACCAGACTCCAAGGCAGATTCATTCTTAGAAGTTAAGTTCCTAGGCCTCATGGGTTGTCAGGTGCACTTGAAAACAATTAGGGAATTATTTGCATGTGTCCCAGAGCTCAGGATAAAATGGTTTCCTTTTCCGTCATGGAGGAGGGTTTGGTGAAGCTCCGACGGGGGATCATGGAGTGAACCGTGTCCTCGCTCAGTGCACTGGCCAGCCGGGACAGGACAGTCATCTTGAATTTTTGGAAATCTTGGCCCAAAAAGACATACAGGACTGGGTTCATGCAACTATTGGAGGCCGCAACAGCCGTGACGATGGGGAGCCCAAACTTGAGGACAGACTCTGGGATGGAGTGGTGCTGGGTTTCCAGGAGTTGGAGCACATGGTAAGGGCACCAGCACAGGAAGAAGGTCAGGATGATGGCAATGATGATCTTCATGGGCTTCTTGGACTTGGCCAGGCGGTTCCGTTTCAGCCGGACAATGATGACAACGTAACACACGGTGATGACGCTCAGCGGCAGGACGAAGCCCACCACGAAGCGGGTGAGGGTGACCGCCATGTGGACCTGATCGCCCAGGGGACGGTCCAATGGGGACGATGACATAGAGAAGTTGTTGAAGCAAATGAGGTGGTCACGCACAAGGCCGGTGTCACGGAAAACCAGGGATGGGGAGCTCATCACAAAGCCAAGGGCCCAAACGGCGAGGCAGGCCAACCAGGCACTCTTGGTGTTGCGGTGGTTTTGGGACCAGACGGGGCAGACCACCAAGATGTAGCGGTCTAAGCTGATGATGGTCAGCAAGAAGACGCTGGTGTACATGTTGAGGTTGAGGAGCAAGGAGTTGACCTTGCACATGCCTCGGCCAAAGAGCCAGTGGTAGCCCAGGGCAGTGTAGGCGATGTTCAAGGGCAGGAAGACATTGAAGAGGAAGTCGGCAGCGGCCAGGTTGAGGAACCAGATGATGCTGACTGACTTCTTCATCTCGAAGATGATCATGGTGATGACCAAGCCATTGCCCACTAAGCCCAGGAGGCAGGTTACACTGTAGATGATGACGGCGAGGAACTGAACGAGCTGCACTGTGGGGGTGGGGTTTGCCTGAAAGGTTTCTTCGGTGGTGAAATTGCTGTCATAGTAGTCAGAGTAATCCACTGAATAATCCTCAGTGGACCCCATGACCTGTTGGTCAATAAAAATAAAAATAAAAAATTAATGCCAAGTAATTGATAGCACACAAAGATCAGAAATTTCTGGTGTCTTGTAGTAGAAGATTATCACACAACACTGTTAAAACTATCACACTTTGAATCCTATGATCATCTCCTGTGGAATTCTAGCGTTTGTAGTTTAAGTGAGGACCAGGACCTCTCTGGATGAGACTCCCCTAAACTACAGATCCCAGGATTCCACCAGAGGCCATGCTTTCATGGTGGGGATTGCTGCTGGTTCCATTTTGGTGAGGTTATAATTCTGGAATACCTTGAGTTTCTCCTCCACTTTCTATAAAATGTCTGGACTCCTTGTCAGTTTAGGATGAACTTAGTTCTTCATGAGCTACTTTCGTGCATTCCTCCGCCACCTGGAAGAAAAGAAAGTCAGACATTAGGCATGCAATGGATTGACATTGTGAAGCTGAAGTGGCAACTCTAGGGCTCTATAAGCACAAAGTGATTGATCAATGCATTGGCTGAGCCTTCTTAGTGGTGGCCCCTTGGCTATGGAACTCTCTCCCTAGTGACATCAAACTGGCCCCCTCCCTCCTGGTCTTCAGGAAAAAGTTAAAGACCTAGCTCTGAACGCAAGCATTCAGGGAGTAGTGTAGTATGGAATCCAACTGGAATTGTAGCAGCTTGAAGAATTACTACAGGATTCGGCGCAATATATTTCTTAATCTGTTTTATTGTAATTATATTTTAACTGTTTTAAATTTATATAGAATCACAGAATCAAAGAGTTGGAAGAGACCTCATGGGCCATCCAGTCCAACCCCCTGCCAAGAAGCAGGAATATTGCATTCAAAGCACCCCTGACAGATGGCCATCCAGCCTCTGTTTAAAAGCTTCCAAAGAAGGAGCCTCCACCACACTCCGGGGCAGAGAGTTCCACTGCTGAACGGCTCTCACAGTCAGGAAGTTCTTCCTCATGTTCAGATGGAATCTCCTCTCTTGTAGTTTGAAGCCATTATTTCGCGTCCTAGTCTCCAGGGAAGCAGAAAACAAGCTTGCTCCCTCCTCCCTGTGGCTTCCTCTCACATATTTATACATGGCTATCATATCTCCTCTCAACCTTCTCTTCTTCAGGCTAAATATGCCCAGCTCCTTAAGCCACTCCTCATAGAGCTTGTTCTCCAGACCCTTGATCATTTTTGTCGCCCTCCTCTGGACACATTCCAGCTTGTCAATATCTCTCTTGAATTGTGGTGCCCAGAATTGGACACAATATTCCAGGTGTGGTCTAACCAAAGCAGAATAGAGGGGTAGCATAACTTCCCTAGATCTAGACACAATGCTCCTATTGATGCAGGCCAAAATCCCATTGGCTTTTTTTGCCGCCACATCACATTGTTGGCTCATGTTTAACTTGTTGTCCACGAGGACTCCAAGATCTTTTTCACACGTACTGCTCTCGAGCGAGGCGACCCCCATTTTGTATCTTTGCATTTTGTTTTTCCTGCCAAAGTGGAGTATCTTGCATTTGTCACTGTTGAACTTCATTTTGTTAGTTTTGGCCCATCTCTCTAATCTGTCAAGATCGTTTTGAATCCTGCTCCTGTCCTCTGGAGTATTGGCTATCCCTCCCAATTTGGTGTCGTCTGCAAACTTGATGATCCTGCCTTCTAACCCTTCATCTAAGTCCTTAATAAAGATGTTGAACAGGACCGGGTCCAGGACAAAACCCTGCGGCACTCTGCTCGTCACTTCTTTCCAGGATGAAGAGGAAGCATTAGTGAGCACCCTCTGGGTTCGTCCATTTAACCAATTACTGATCCACCTCACCGTAGTTTTGCCTCGCCCACATTGGACTAGTGTTATATTTATTATTGTTTGTGTGATGTGGCATGGTCTGTAAGCCGATCTGAGTCCCCCTTGGGGTGAGAAGGGTGGGGTATAAATATAGTAAATAAATAACTAAATAAATAAGTTCCTGATTGAAGAACACACTCACCAGATGAAGACAGTCACAGAGGTTTATTAGCAACCCAGTCAGAAGTATAACTGATGCCCAAAATGTACAAGCATACGAGGGATGTTCATTAAAGATTTCCCCTGACCCACTTCCTGTGGACTGAGAGTAATGAAATTCGGCACATTTATGAGTCCTTCTTTCCATTGGTGCCACCTAGGGACACACACTTCTCCCATCTTTTTAAGCAACTGTAAACACTTCACTTGTAGAAGTCGACAGGTTGCTCCAAAAGCCACATTGTGATTTTGGAAATCAGAGTCTTGTCATCTGAAAAATGCTTTCCCTTCAAAAATACCTTCATTGCTGGAAAAAGGTGGAAGTCCAATGGTGCGAGGTCAGGTGAGTAAGGGGGATGTGGTAGAATTTCAAAGCCACAGGAGCATGCTTCCATTTGGGCAACAGATGAGTTGTGAACTGGTGCATTGTCTTGCAGAAGGCAGACACCTTTGGTAAGCATGCCACATCTCTTGGCTTTGATGGCCTCCCACAATTTCCACAGCAGTGAAGCCTAGTATGCCCCAGTGATCATGGTCCCCTTTGCTAGGAAATTCATCACTACTACTTCGTGTTGGTCCCAAAATACTGTGAGCATGACCTTGCCTGCCAAGAGTTGGGCACGTTCCTTCTTTGGAGGTGGTGAGTCAGGATGCTTCAATTGCATTGACTGGACTTTAGTCTCAGGATCATAGTGATGGACCCAGCTTTCATCCTGTGTGATCAGTCTGTTGAAAAAGTCCTCCTGGTTTCCATGGCACATCATTGTCGATAGAGCCTGAGAGCATTCAACTCATTCCTGCTTCTGGAAAGGTGTGAGCACCCGGGGGACCCAGCGAGCGGATACCTTATGCATGTGAAGATGGTCTTGGGTGATTTTTTCCACGGACCCCACACTAATCTTGTCATTTTGGGCTAGGGGACGAATGGTTATGTGGCAATTTTTCAAAATGGCAACCTCCACTTGCTGGATGGTGTGTTCATCAATAGCAGAGTGGAGTCGCCCTGGAATTGGATCTGTTTCCACCCAAGTCCGACCACATTTGAATTGATGATGCCAGTTCTTGATTACATCATATGATGGGGAATCCTCACCAGAAACCTCTTTCATCTCATCAAACATCTCCTTTGGTGTGCATTCTTTCAAGTAAAGGAACTTGAGGACTGCTCTGTATTCCACTGGGTCCATTGTCAAACCTCACACCACTTCAGCACCTGTAAAATCAAGACCCTTCTCAGTTCTGAGTTGTAAATTGGCCTGTAACCTATAGAGACTTATATCATTTCACATGTGCAGTTTCAGCATCCTATGATAAATAGGTCAGGCGAAATCTTTAATGAACATCCCTCGTATATGAAATACAGAAACATGAGGTTTTATACAGTGGACAGCTATTCAAAACTTCCCACTCCACCTACTCCCTTTCCTGACTGGCCCATAGAGAGACCGGGCTCCACCTTCTGTTGTGGTTTCATTAGTCACGTGGCTAATAATTTGAGAAGGATGCCTGGAAGGGAATGGGACAAGGCCTGTGGCCATGGCAGGTCTTTCCCCATTCCCCAAGGGACATCTCTCAACATGGTTTTGCAAAGAAGCTTTTGGATGGAATGGATCAAGGCATACCCCTCTGCAACAGCTCAGCTCATGCACCAGATGAGGGTCTGCATCTGACTGGTCATCTGTCGGGAGTGCTTGATTGTATTTTCCTGCAATGATAGTGGGTTAGACTGGATAGCCTCTAGGGGTCTCTTCCAATTCTAGAATGCTGTGATTTGATGACAGTCCCAACAACAGTGGAGCCCATAAGCATCTGGCCCCCTTCTGTCCCTAAATTTCAAGCATTGTAGAGAATGAGACACAAGTCGACATTCCCAGTTAGGACTGCTATAGCTTCTCTCTTTTTTTCTTGGGAAAACAAATGTATTTCTAAAGGCTTGATGAAAGTTTTGAATTTCTACAATCCTAGAGATTGTAGTAATTCAAAATGGGACTTGCCTAGAGATTTACAGCAAGAAATTTGACCAGAATTTTTGAGTTTGTCAATGCTGGAGGTCAGACTAGATGGTCCTTGGGGTACCCAATGCTATTGGTATGAACCCTCGTTTCAGGTTTCATGGGCAAAATCCACCCAGGGGGACTTTATCTTGGAATCAGGTCAAGCAAAGTCTGGAAATGGCAAACAAATAGGGAAGGAACATCTGAACCACTTCAAGAACCTCTCCTGGGCTTTCTTCCCACTCATCTGCCTTTGTATTTGGACCCAAGTGCCTCTCTGGCCGTGACATCACCCTGCGCATGAATGGGCCTTTATGCAAGAGAAAGGCGAAACCAGGCACCTCTTGTTATTTATCCTGGCCTTTGCCAGCCAGTGACTGAGCATGGAAAGTCACAGACCAGCTGGGTTTTTGAAGCCCACAGAAAGCATTCAGAAAGGGGCTCCACAAACCACCCGGTGTTTGGACTGTGAGTTTGTGGTACCCAGAGCTTGGACAGCCATCTCTCTGAAGGGCTTCTGTGGTGGAAAAGTACCCTGAACTGCCTCCAAGGAGAGCCAGGAGGAAGGACAAGGAGGGGAAACCGCTCCCAAGCAACAAACAGCTGGAAGGGGGGGGGGCTTCACAGCTGCTTTGGCCTCTCCGGGCTTCAGAGGAGAAACCCAACTCTCCCCCACTTCCGATGACCTCACTTGCTCTTTTCCCCTTGAAACCTTTGACAGAAAGAATTGGGAACATTTGTGACTCCAACCCTTCCTTCTCCTTGGCTGGAAGGGGCTTTGGAAGGAGGAGAGAGTCCGGAGACATCAGAAAGACTGTGAAGAGTGTAAGGTGGGCATTTGGGCAGGAAAAAAATGACATGCACACATTGAGGATGGAAAACACATGGCTTGCCAATACAATGGAAACTCAACTTAAGAGTGTCCCAACGTACAATCGTTTTGAGTGAAGAGCCGTCGCTCAGCCCTGGTTTCACTTTGACATGCAAAAAAGCATTTTGAGTTAGGAGTCCAGGGCTTTAGGGCTTAAGGAGCAGCCTCCAGGCCTCAGGCCTCCAGGCACCTGGACCTTGTGCTCTTGTCTGCTTTGGGAGATTGCCATCCGCTTTGTTCTTGTCCATTTTGAGGAACTTTGGGTTACTTGATTTTGTGTGGTTTTTATTTCTGGTCTGTTTGGCTTCATGAAGAGAAAGAGAGAGAGAGTAAAAGAGGGAGGGAGGCTGGAAGGAGTACAGGATGAAGAAAGAGATTCTGTGTCTTCGCTTTCTGCTTCCTTGCCACAAATTTGTGCTTCAACCATTTTAAAGTTGATCTTTCTTTCTTTTTACTTGTTCCATGTGAACGTGCATTTACACATTATTTGTTATTTATAAAATACATTTTCTTATTTCAAAGCATGTAACAAAAAGGGGGGTTGGAGGGGACCAGAACAGATTAATAGCATTTCAGTGGAAAAATTTTCTTTGAGATAAGAGAGATTTGAGTTAAGAGCTGGATCACAAAACAGCTTAAACTCTTAACTCAAGGTATCACTGTAGTATGTAAGAAAGGAATCTAGGGCTCTTAGTGGATCACAAGCTTACTCGTGTTCAGGAGTCAACAATGTGAGGCAGGAAGGCCGATGTGATCCCGGGTGGAAGGAGCTTGTTTTCTATAGCTGCAGGAATTTGGATACAGCCCAAGAGATTGAAATTGCAAGAAAAGAGATTCTGCTGAAACATTAAGAGCTGCAAGACCTGTTCAGCAGTGGTGGATGCTCCACCTTTGGAGGTTGTAAACAGAGGCTGGATGAACATTGTTCAAGAATGCTTTAGTTGTGATTTGCTGCCTGGCAGAAGGAGCTTAGACTAGATGGCCTTTGGGGTACCTTCCAGTTCTTTTTTTAAAAGAAAAAAAGGTTAACAATTATATAGACATTAGGGACGTGTGACACATTAATAAATGGTTCAAAACTCATTACAAAACTGGGGGTGCTGGCGCTTTGTTTCTAAAGTGTTTCTAAAATATACTTAGTGAAAATTTTGTAACAACAAGACTAATGAAATTTCATTACTATTTCGTTCCAGTAATTGCGCATATGCATAATTAAATTACTATAATTGGGGAAACTTCAGGGGGCCCTTTTTACCACATTTTTAAGGCTATTGGGGTGGAACTTGCTACAATGGTAGAACACATTGACCACTGTTAGCTCACCACATTTCAAAACGTTTCATTTATTCACTGATTTTTGGCAAATTTTCAAAGTTGTAGAGAGGGACAGACCTTTCTCCCCGCTATCCTGATTGGTGCTTTCTTATGCTGATGCAGTCTGGGAAATGTTGTTTAGGGCATGGAATTTTGAATCCTCTGGCATAGGTCTCCTCTCTTCCCAAAGTACATTTCCCAGAGTTCTGTGCTGCTCCCAAAATGCACTGCTCCCTGTTTTGCCTGCTACTAATGCCGAAATTGCATTAATTTCACAGAGGAATGACAATGCACTAAGGCAACCTTTGACTTTGCTTCCTTGCCTTGCATTGAATATGAAACTGACTTTGGAATCCTTCCAAGATTTACAAAACTAAAACAAAAAAGTATGGGGTCAGTTTCAATTCTAAAATATTTGGTTCAAATGCTTTGGATATGGCTTCAAACTTATAAAACTTCCAATTTTCTTCCTTTTTTTTTTTGCACAAGCCTAATAGACATATATGAAACATAAGTTCATAATTCTTATGGCTATACATTTTCCCCTCTTTTATCTTCATTCATCCCCATGCTCCCCTTCTCCAGCGCCATCTCTTCTTCTAAAATCCCAACATAAGTTCAGTTCTTCATGTGGAGGTAAATTCCCATCTTGTTTTCCAATGCTTTTTCTAAAAATCTTCTCCAAATACTTACAAAGTCATTTTTTTCCATAATCCCTTCTTTACTTTTAAGTTTGGTGTGAGTTTATCATTCAACACAATTCTCCAGACTTCTTTGTACCATTCATCAATTTGTATTATCATTTCACTTTCCAATTCTAGGATCCTCAAAGCAGTGTATTCCTACATGGCAAACATGGGGCTGAACTTGATGGCCCTTGGAGTCCCTTCCAACTCTGTGATTCTAAATTATTTGAAGAAGCCTTTTTTGGGCAAGGTTCTGGAGCGGGTGGTGGCCTCACAACTTCAGGGATGTCTGTATGAAACAGATTATCTAAATCCATTCCAGTCTGGTTCCAGGCCTGGCCATGGAACGGAGACAGTATCACCGTACACTTCACAAATCTGTCGATGAATTTCTGCAGCAGGCAGGTTCCTTGCTGACAAAAACCGTATCACTGAGCGAACCTCACATGCGGTAGGGTGAGTTGATAATCTTAAACATTTTAAAAGCACAGAACAGAACCGTACAGGTTAGCTACAGAGCGGAAACTGAGCACAGTTGTTCCCGAGGCATGCCGATATACGACGCACACGCTCGTTGCGGTATGCGTGCAAACTACTAGTGTCTACAACAAAACGGACCTTACTTAAAAAATACCCCTCGTATATTGAGCACGGTGATCAGATCATGATATGAATAAACATAACAGTTTAAATAATGTACCAGTAAGGCATTTTCGCAGACTACCATGAGTATTTGGGGGGGGGGGGCTGAAGCCCCCCAAGCCTCCCACCCCCCACCCCAGGCTACATGCCTGGGGGGAGTGTGTCCCTGTTGGTTCTCTTCAACCTCTCAGCAGTCTTCAATACCATTGACCATGATATCCTTCTGAGTCGCCTGGCTGGGATGGGACTAGGAGGTACTGTTCTACAGTGGCTCCAGTCCTTTCTAGAAGCACGGATCCAGATGATGGTGTCAGGGGATGCCTGCTTGACCTCACGACCATTGTCCCGAAGGGTCCTGCGGGGTTCAGTACTTTCCCCCATGTTGTTTAACATCTACATGAAGCTGCTGGGAGAGATCATCCGGACTTTGGGAGTTTGGTACTATCTGTATACAGATGACATCCAACTCTACTATTCATTTCCACCAAAAGCCAAGGAAGCAGCCCAGACCCTGAACTGGTGCCTGTCAGCTGTTGTAGACTGGATGAGGACAAACAAATTGAAATTGAATTCAGACAAGACAGAGGTCCTCCTGATCAGTCGTAAGGCAGATCCTGTACTGGATGGAAGGGGTCCCACTCCCCCTGAAGACACAGGTCTGCAGTATGGGGGTCCTCCTGAACTCATCACTAAGCTTGGAGGCCCAGATGTTGGCGGTGGCCAGTTGGCCTTCGCACAATTAAAACTTGTGCGCCAGCTGCGATCATACCTTGAAAAGCCAGACTTGGCCATGGTAATCCATGCCTTGGTTACATCCCATTTAGATTATTGCAATGGGCTCTACGTGGGGCTGCCTTTCAAGAGTGTCTGGAAACTTCAATTAGTTCAGAGATCTGCAGCCAGGTTATTGACAGGTGCTGGACCCAGGGAGTGTACCACTCCCCTGTTACAACACCGCCACCTGCACTGGCTGACAGTATGTTTCCCAGCCCGATTCAAGGTGCTGGTCTTTACCTCTAAAGTCCTAAATGGTTCAGGTCCTGCTTACCTGACTGCACCTCGTCACATCAACCTGAACATTAAGATTTTCTGGTGGGACCCTCCTTTCTTTTCCGCCACTTTTCGCAAATGTGCTTGATGGCAATGAGAGAGAGGGCCTTCTCAGTGGCGACTCCAACCCTTTAGAACTCCCTCCCCAAGGAGGTTAAAACAGCCCCCTCCGTGACAATTTTTTAAAAGACCTTCCTGTTTGCACAAGCTTTTAATGAAGAGACTTAGTTGGAATGACAGAAAGGTGAACTCTTAGTGAGTTGTGCTAAGTTTACCATCTGTCTTGTTGAGCTTCCCGCAATAATTGTATTCAATAAATGTTTTGAAATATGTTTATTTATTCCCTGTTGTAAATTTGGTTTTATAGGTTATTGTTTTACATATGGATGTTGACTTGTATTGTTTTCATAATGTTGTGAGCCACTTTGGGTCCTGTACAGGGAGAAAAGTGGGATACAAATAAAGTTTAATGATTATATTATTGTAAGCCTCCCAGTTTTCAAATGCCAACTTTTTTCACAAGTTGCCCCTTTTGTGTTCAAACTGCACTTGGAAAGGAAATAAATCTCCATCCATCCCAGGCTGGTTCAGAGACTCTAGGAACTGGAATCCCAAAACGGAAGATTTCCAAACTGAACAAGATGACTTACAAGACTCTGAATCGGACCGACTCCTCCTCTTTGGCTCAGTTCGGAAAACCAATGCACAGCTGGACTCTCTGAAATCCAAGCGTGAAATGGGGTGACTGGGCTTGTTCTCAGCCGTTGCCAAAAGCCCTGACAAAAACACACTCGTGGGAACCCATTTCAGCACCAACGATAAACAGATGTCGTTTTCATGTCACCAAGGCAAGAGAAAGCAAAGCTGGGAGCTTTCTCCTCAGCCCTGCCCTGGCGCCTTGGGCAAACGCTACTTTCACTTCCCCAGAGCAAAACCAATCGGTTTCTGGGGCTTCTCCTGTTTTGTGTGTCACTCTGGCTGCATCTACACCAGGGGTTCTCAAACTCAGGCCTGGGAACCATATCTGCCCCCTGAAGGTCATTTACACAACCCACCTCTACAATTTTGACTGTTGGTGTTGCCATTTGTGTCCTGCTGCTGCTGCTACCCTACTTATATTCCACTCTATCTCCCCAAGGGGACTACAACATACACAGATAGGCAAACATCCAATGCCTTTAATACAGTGGAATAACAATAACATACAAATACACAGAACAAAAGAAAAGGCTTCTTAACTTTCCTTTTCTTTCTCTATTTTTCTCCAAAACAAAGGGGATTATTTCCATCCCCTTCTTGCTCCCTCCAAAACGGAGGGAGGAAGGAGGGGAGAAAGAAAGAAAAAGGAAGAAAGAAATGGAGGTGGGAAAGAGAGAGAGAAGGAGAAAGGGGAGAAAGAAAGGGAAAGAGGAAACAGAGAGAAGCGGAAGAGAAGAAAGGGAGAAAGAAAAGTGGTAGGAAACAGAGAGGAATGGAGAAAAGGAAGAAAGGTAGGCTGGAAACATAGAGGGAAGGAATTTAGAAGGGGAAGGAAGGAAGGAAGGAAGGAAGGAAGGAAGGAAGGAAGGAAGGAAGGAAGGAAGGAAGGAAGGGAAAAAATGGGGAAAGAAAGGGAGGTAGGAAACAGAGAGGGAAGGAGAAAAGGAGAAAAGGAAGAAAGGGAGGTAAGAAACAGGGAAGGGAGAGAATAAAGGGAGAAAGAAAGGGAGGTTGGAAACAGAGAGGAAAGGATTAGTAAAGCGGTACAGAGTTGTTTGAACCTCAGGCTGTGGCTTTGAATCACTGGGTGACTTTAGCTAAGGCCCACTCTCTCAGTGGGCCTTAGCTGAAAGGCAAATCCCCTTTGAATAAATCTTGACAAGAAAAATAAATCTGTGAGAGGGTTGCCTTAGGGTTGCCCTGAGTCTGAAACAACTTGAAGGCACACAACAACAATAACAACCACCACCACCACCACCTTGGGGCTCCATTAAGCATACTGAGGGGCTCCACTACGGCCCCTTGAGTTTCTGCTATTATTATTATTATTATTAGAGCCCCCGGTGGCACAGTGGCTTAAACCACTGAGCTGCTGAACTTGCTGACCAAAAAGTCAGCGGTTTGAATCTGGGGAGCGGGGTGAGCTCTCGCTATTAGCCCCAGCTTCTGACAACCTAGCAGTTTGAAAACATGCAAATGTGAGTAGATCAATAGGTACCGCTCCTATTGGGAAGGTAACGGCACTCCATGCAGTCATGCCAGCCACATGACCTTGGCGACATCTACGGATAACACTGGCTTAGAAATTGAGATGTGCACCAGTCCCTAAAGTGGGACATGACTAGACTTAATGTCAGGGGAAAACCTTTACCTTACTATTATTATTATTATTATTATTATTATTATTATTATTATTAACACAACAAGATTAGTACATAACAAACAAAACCACTATGCTGGCTATTCTATTTGATTACATGTCAGACACTTCCTAAGTTTCTAGGTCTGTGTGATGTATCAGCGAATAATGCGTGCAGATCCGAGTAAGGTGGCCTTTTGCAGCTGACAGATGGTAATTTTGTCAGCGCCGATTGTGTTTAAGTGCAGGTCAGAGTCTTTAGGCACTGCACCCAGTGTGCCAATCACCACTGGGACCACCTTTACTGGCCTGTGCCATAGTCTGTGCAGTTTGATCTTTAAATCCTTGTATCGTATTAGCTTTTCCAGTTGTTTCTCTTCAATCCTGCTGTCTCTTGGGATTGCAACATCAACAATCCATACTTTGTTTTTTAACACGATCGTGAGGTCTGGAGTATTATGCTCCAAAACTCTGTCAGTCTGAATTCAGAAGTCCCAGGGTAGTTTGCTGTGTATGTTTTCTGTAACTTTTTCAGTCTTGTGATCCCACTAGTTCTTTGTCACAGGCAGATGTATTTGTGGCACAAATTATTATTATTATTATTATCATCATCATCATCATCATCATCATCATTGTCATCATCATCATCATTAAGGCTGGATGTACATCTGTTGGGACTGCTTGATTGTGCTTTTCCTGCATGGCAGAAAGTGGTTGGACTCGAAGGCCCTGGGGGCCTTCAACTGAAATACTGTCAAATTTATGTTGGTCAAAACCAGGCATCCTCAAACTGTGGCCCTCCAGCTGTTTGGGCCTTCAACTCCCTACAGGCTGACTAAGACTTCTGGGAGTTGGAGACCCAAACAGCTGGAGGGCCGCAGTTTGAGGATGCCTGATCAAAACATTTGCCCATGCCTGATATATATACAATACAATACAGTACAATACAATACAATACAATACAAAAACATTTCTTGGGACTCTACGAAAGTTTGAAAGTTTGCAAGCTGTTGAGATCAACCAACCTGGCTCTCGGAATCTCCGACTATGAGTTCTGTCTCAGCGAAGAAAAATTGGTTCAAGCATTCATCAGTTGTGCCTTAGAGCCTCTTGAGTACACAGCTACGGGTCTGAAAACATCAGCAGAAGGCGACCCACATAATCCAAGGCCGAGCAATGTTTGTGATTGTCTGTCAGGTCCAGAGAGGACAAAACCATCGATGCTCGAGTTTCCACGCGAGACTGGAGAGCATCCTACCGAAAGTGGCCTTTGCTTGACAGCGAGGGAAGTGGTTTTCAGATAGGAAACGATGGCGGCTTCCCCATTCTGGGTCTCAAGCAGGCTCCCGCCGACTCAGCACCCAGCATCGGCAAGAGAAGGGACTAGACTCAGCATCTTTTGGACCTCGTGGACAGCAATGAGGATGACCGAGAAAGCTCTGTGCCCAGGCTTCTGAAACGTTTTCAGCCATGGAGCCCTCTTTGAAGGAAAAGTTTCTTGGGGAG
This sequence comes from Anolis sagrei, assembly GCF_037176765.1. NCBI lineage: Eukaryota > Metazoa > Chordata > Lepidosauria > Squamata > Anolidae > Anolis > Anolis sagrei. Next base: position 30,055,432 of record NC_090034.1, on the reverse strand, counting down.
CACCAAGAAATATTTATATATTATATATTATATATTATATATAATGCATATGTCTCAAGGATTGACAAAACCTTGGACAATGGGCTGCATTGTGATTTAAAATTTGACAGATGGACCAGGCCAGAGGCAGAAGGATAGATAATGATTGTGTGAACTAATTGACAAAAAAAACATGAATAATAATAATAATAATAATAATACTTTATTTCTATCCTGCCCGGGACTCAGGACAGTTTATAACAAGTTGCAGCAAACATTCAATGTAATTGTTGTTGGAATGAGCCTCGACTAATATCAAAATTTATGCTTTTGGCCCCCAAACTCGCCCCTTAATGTATATAAAAAGTCAACTTATACACAAGTAGATATGATTCTCCTGACTCAGTGTGTTCTTCTTTGTAATGTTCAGCCAAGAAATTGGCAGCAATTCACAGGGGAGTCCTCCAGGAATAGCAACCGGCTGGCCACATCCCGGACGAGTCATGCCAAGCTAGGGCTTTGGTCTGCTGCAGATGCCAATGCGGTTTCCTGGGGCCACCATGCTTGCCGTGTCAAGCACTGCAGCTCTAACATCTTGATCCACATTGCCTTTCTTACTTCTTCATTCACGTCACAGCATTTGATGGGTTTGCAGAAAGCAAAACAGCGAGCACTACTGAATATGTACAATTGAAAATCTCAAAGAGCTCTTTCCAAAGCCATTCAAAACAATTGAACAAGCAAGTCTATAATCTATATCTATATCTCCCTCTCAATATCAGTGGTTCTTAACCTGTGACCCACAGACCACCAGTGGGCCATGAGGACAAAAATCTGGTCAGTGAGCCTCCTTCCTCTTTATTTATTTATTTATTTATTATTTTATTTGCTCTCCTTTCGCACCTCCTGCCACTCCTTCCCTGTTGTTGATCATGGCATATGTTCTGTATCAGAAACTAGAGCTGATGTAGTCTAGCCAACGCAATTTTCTGAATCAGCACCCCAAACCGAATCTAAAGTTGACCCAAAAACTGATTTGTAACCCTTTTGGTACTAATGTTGGAGAGTGGTCCCTGGTCAAGTAGTCCCTGGTTAAGTGGACCCCGGTCAAAAAGAGGTTGGGAACCACTGCTCTCTCCATATCTCTCTCTCTCTCTCTCTATGCATATAATAAAGTGAAAATCTGTATGTGTGTATGTGGTGGAAGTGCCCATTCACACAGACAGCCTCCTTCCTCCACAAACAGCTTCAACCCACAGCTGAAGAGCCACCCAAAGCACTCCCTCCAAGGGCATTGCATGTTATAGCGGGCGCCATCAACAGGTAGCCCAGCCCCTGCCAATGTTCTCCCCAAACACCATACTGCCCACCACCCAAGTGAAGACTTTCATTTGGAGATGATTTGATCCTAGATGTTCTGTTTTCCATCCAGAATGGACATCTCAGAGTTAGTTACTCTTTCCATTGATGTGGAATTTGCATGACCCCCACACACTGTCTTTCCCTTAACCCTTTACTACCCTTTCCTATGACACACAGCAAACAGGAATTGATCAACAACTGAACAAGAGGCTTGGGAAGAATTCACCATGATTTAGAGGAGTTGTTCACCTACATCCAGAGAGCACTGTGAACCCAACCAACAATGAATCTGCACCACACTTGCCACAGATGATGGGACTTGCAGTTCCTCCACTCATTTCCAGAGACCACTGAGACTCCCACGAATTAAGGGCCTGGACCAAACTTGGGACACAAAACCCCCATGACCAACAAACCATACTGGAAGTGTTTGTGGGGAGACTGACCCACCCGCATGGGAGTTGTAGTTCACTCTGCATCCAGAGCTCTCTGAACCCTGTCAATGACAGATTTGGACCAAACATGACACACAGAACTGTGGTGACCAACATAACATACTGGAAGAGTTTGTTGGGGGACTAACCCGCCCACGTGGGAGTTGTAGTTCACCCTACACCAAAACAGCATTCCAAAGACCCCAATGGCAGATCTGGAACAAATGGGGCACACAGAACCCTGATGGCCAACAGAACATACTGGAGGGGTTGGGAGTGGGGGGGAATGACCCATCCATGTGGGAATTGTAGTTCACCCTGCATCCTGCACACTCTGAAACCCATGAACGTCATCAATCATGGATCTTGACCAAACTTGGCACACAGATCCAACATGTGAATACAAGCGGAGTTTGGGAGTGATTGAATTTACCTGCATTCACCGACAATGGACCGGTACCAAACTTGGCACAGAGAAGTCCCATGACCAACCGAACATACTGCAAGAGTTTGTGGGAATGGATCTTGATATTGGGAGTGGTAGGTCACCCTTATCCAGAGAGCACTGAACCCAGCCAACAACGGATCTTGACCACACTTGGCACACAGACCCAAAATAGCGAAATGTGCATACAAGCGGGGTTTGGGGAGGATTGGGAATTCTAGGTTACGTAATGATGTAGATTACCCACATCATTACGTATTTTCTAATGGGAGCATTAATAAAAAACAAAATTAAAGACTGGCTTTTTTCCAATAAATAGTGTTACTAATTTCCCGAGTGATATTATATAAGACCCCAAAACAAACAATCCCTTTTTCAAATAACCCGGGTGTCGCCAGGTACCCAAGCTAGTATATAATAAATGTTTGTAAGTGGCAGCTTTCCAATTGGTTCCCACTTCCACAGGCTACTGCGACCCCCACAAATGATGTACCTGGACCAAACTTAGCACAGAGAACCCCCATGACCCACCTCACAGCCTGGTGAAGTTTGGGGGAGGACAGACCACGGATGATTTTATTTGTTTGTTTGTTTGTTTGTTTGTTTGCAACTCGAGGCGGTTTACAACCGGCAGCCAATGCCCCCAAACAACATAAATACAGTTAAAAACATTTTATATAGTATAAACCATATAAAAGCAATAAAACAATAAAACCATAAAACACTAGTCTTCAGCGTCTCATCACTAAAATCATTTTTCATGATGGGGATTTGCAGTACTTTCAATTGTGTTGGCTCCCACAGACCATTGTGACACCCACCAATGATGGATCAGGAC